>NC_141700.1:683259335-684693501 GCF_964263255.1 Lissotriton vulgaris
TGTAGTTAGGCAGATATGATTGGCATTGGGTGTAACTGTCAGCTGAAAACAGATAATTACAATCACTCTGCGTTGAAAGACTCCACAGAGGTGCTGCACATATTGCTTCACAGAGCTGGGGTACCCCCATTTTCCAGACTCTGAGCCACCTGATCCACTGGTGGGGATTTGGGATAATCTCGACTTCCCACCAACTACTGATTTAGGATGAGGTTTGGCTACCTATTGTGCACTACGTCCCTTTTACCTTTTGGATGAGACATGGCTGCATGTGAATTAGATCCTCTCATAACGCGAACAGAAGTGATGTAAACTTCCATCACCTATCATCGTTCTTTTCTTTTGAACAGAACTGGAAATGAAAAGACGATAATGACCTAAATTTGGAAAATACAGGAGTGGGGTAAGTTCAGTCATGCTAGAGGGTGAAGCTAAAGTGGAGAAGGTCTATATGGCTAGCAATATCACTGAACTGAGCTTAGTGGATAATAATGGAAGAGCATATGGATTCATCTGTGGACTCACCTCATTAGTTCTCCACCACAGTATGACTTTGCATGTAGTACCAATATGTTGGACAGCATGAAGGATAGTTACAATTAATCATAGGTTTGAAACAAAATGCTGCTGCAAAAAAATGAAAATTAGAAGTCAAGAATGCTCCATTCATTTTTGTAGGCTCTGGGACATGATTCCTATCAAAATAAGTTGCTCAAAGGAGGAGGTTCTCTACCTGTTTAGCTCTATACATGCAGGAAGTCACAGATTATAAGGGCATGACCAATGCATAAAATGAATTAGTGGTGAAAATACAGCAGGAAGAAATATAATTATCAAAAAGGCTTTTATCTAGATTTAATATTATAATACATCAACATTATTTCAATGTAAATATAAATATCCAAACACATCCCACAGCACATTCACTAAAACCTCAAACATACCTTCCCCTATACTTGCATTCTCGCATGCCTAACAATATCAGACATTCACTCAAATACACTCAATATGTACATAGATAGAGACCCCCCATAGGAATCAGATATAGCACATGAGGCCTAGCAGAGAAATACAAACGTGTCTCAAGATAAAATGAATAAACAAATCAAGATAGATGAATCAAAAACAATCAATAACACAATGAAGTGATGAATATAAACAAATTGTCCAAAATTATTACACAACTATATAACGCATGAATAACTTTTAAATAGAGATGGAAATATAGTTAGCGCTCTACTTGCTGCATTGTTTTTATTGGTTATGGGAAAAAGATTCTTCCTTTAAATTGATACTCTGAACCATGAGACTCTATGACCCTGTCGCAGGCTAACGCCGAAATGTGTTGGTCTCTTGTACTTGCACCTAAGATGTAATACATACATTAAGATTGCTGGTGGTGTACAAGCCAGTGCTGCCTCTCTACTTTTCTGCTGGTGAGCTATTTGAGATGCCTTGATGGATGCAGGAAACTTGGGGAATGTTAAAAATATATATATATATAAAGATAGATAGAAATATATATATAGATAGATAGAGAGAGAGATAGAGTGATAGATATGAGTATATATAGATAAATATGCATATATGTTTACATGTGTGGATACATATATATATATGTGAGTGTGTGTATATATAAATATATATATGCGTATATGTTTACATGTGTGGATATGTATGCATGCATGTATTTACTTTACTTTATTACCCACCCACTCTTTTCATTTTCTTTTATTTATTTTTTTCTATTATAATTTTACCATTTTTGCAATTTAGTGTCATGGTATACAACAGGAGTATGTGATTCAGACAAGCAACTGTACACATCAAATGTAGAGGTAAAACGGAAACAAACCACTAAAGTTATGCTGAAGTACTGTCATACAGTGGTCCAGGCCCACTGGGGCATAAAAGTAAGAAATGTGACTTCATAAAGGAATTTGCAACATGTACAATGTAAGACATTCCGTGTTGAATTAACTTAGTGTGCTGTGTTTGGGATATAACATTGAAACTGAATGGTATATTTGATACATGACTCATTATGAGCGCAATCTGCAACAGTTCTATATTATCTGTGATTCCACGGGTATGTGAAAAGCAGAACTTAAGTATTGAATTTTATCGGAAGCTCACTTTGATAAGATGAATTTGTAAGTTTTATTCTATCTTGCATTTTCAAATAGGTGAATATTTATTATTTACATGGTCCTTTTATTTTATGTCCATTTTGTTTAAGCGGTCTTCCATGTCTACAAGTCCACAAGGATACCATGACATCCCCATTCATGTGTCTGTATAAAACAAGTTTTTTCAATGGCGCCCGACCATGTGGGCAAGCTGGTACATCCACCGAAATGCGTCAGCTCCTTCTTCTGAATTAAAGTTTGGTGTTGAATCATCCACGGTGTCGCCACCTGCTTCTAATCAGGGAGCGGGATTGCTGCATATATATATATATATATATATATATATATATATATATATATATATATATATATATATATATATATATATATATATATATATATATATATATATATATATATATATATATATATACACAGTTAGATAGATAGATAGATAGATAGATAGATAGATAGATAGATAGATAGATAGATAGATAGATAGATAGATAGATAGATAGATAGATAGATAGATAAAAAGATAGATATCTATATATGTATATTTTTTTTAAAAACCTCCAAGGAGTAGACTTTGTGCACTTGGGAGTTCTTCCTCAATATTTTATTCGAAAACCACCATCATTGACAAAAGTGTTTCGGTCTTAACACCCTTTATCAATGCCAGCATCTCAAATGGCAGCCATCTTTTATATACATTGAAAACAATTTCCTTCTTCTGGCAGAAAGCATTACAGAAACATCAATGACGGACTTGCATATCACAAGCTGATCTTTACCATGTGAATAGCATGCCCATTTTATACAGATATATTTCTTAATACATATTCCTTCCAAAACAACAAGTTTCCGAATATTTTTTACATATTCTTTATCATAGCCATTTTTATAATTGCCGTTTTACCAACCCCAATTAAAAATATGCAAATTCATCTTTTCACTGCAGTTTCTGACTAACATTAAATATTGTATCACATTCTGAATAAACTCTTGCACCGTATTACTGTGTTCTACGTAATTTATTTCTACTCTTGATATATAACCACAATGGGAATTTGACGATATATCAAAGTATCTATATATTCTAATTGCATTGCACATAATTTGGTTTATTAAAGTACATCAATATATAAATATGCTTAAAAAAATCACTTTTGGTTCTTAGATATCTATTATATTTAAATTGTGCCCTGAATGGGCATTAATAAAGTGTGCATGTGCCTATGTCAATCATCCTAATATATGCTGAATGGCATTTAGTGTGACTGCTTGCTACGATAAATAAATCTTGATACCATCCTACTGGATTTTCATAAAGTGGCTTGTGCAGATTTTAAAATGTATTGTAGATACCTATCTCCTATCTAGGCCTCTTGATTTACTATTCATTGCATTTATCAATTGGCTATGAGAATTATATAACGTGTTCCTCCTACCATTTCAGATTTTATATATTGGCCGAATCGCTGATAAAGAATTTTAATCTCCTGCTACGCTTTAACTAACAATTATCTTCCCCCCAAAAAAATACTGGAAAATTGTATTATTAAAGCGCTAGTTGCTAAATTCCTCATGTGTCTCCTATCTCACCCCTGTTATCTTCCACATGTTCTTAAACCTATGTATACTATGAAGTGGTCACTTACCCTATTTATGTTTTATACTCAATTAATATGAATCTTCATTGTAACACATCAATATAGGGCCTATTGCATATACTGAATTGAACTCTTAAATTGTCTGTGCCACTGGAAACCTTTCCTCCCACTATGTATCCTGTTGTTCATCTCACTACATTACTCATTTCAGCCTACGTGTGTCCATAACTCTTCATCGCTGTTCAGAACAAAAGGTGCTCTCGTTATTATTTCGATAATGGACTTAGAGTCGAACTTCATAAGTGTTCTCACTCTATCTCCTCTTCTTTCCCCCACTGGGACATGATCAATGCAGAAAAAGTTCAGCTGACTACTATCACTCTGATGTTTTAAAGTGAACTGTCATGCTACTGGATATGTTTCATCTCCATTAGTAATCGCAAGCATATGTTCAAGTACTCTCCTTTTTGCTTGGTGTACCGTGATTCCCACATACAGAAGGTTACATGGACACTCCAGGCAATACACCACAAAGTTCATATTGCAGTTAAATAATTTGGTGCTAAATGTTGTATCTTTTCTTCCTGGGACATGATACTTTTTCACTTTCTTTGTTTTTTTCTGAACGCCTTGCATTTAGTGCAAGGAAAAAAGCTTGTCGGTTTGGATTTCTCCACAGTTTTCTCTGTATAATGGCTGTGGACCAATAGATATTTTAAAGAAGTGTTTTTCTTACATGTCACACTTGGTTTAGGGGGTAATGTGTGCCTTTTTTAATAAAATGTGATTGCAAGATATTCGTATGTCAGCTGAGTAGTTTAGAATCAATTTAGTTATAAGTGTACCATCTAGATTTGTCACTTTGTGTTTTAAAAGGTCATGCCTTTGATATCCCTTAACTTTATCTGAGGCTTCTCTGATTATTTGTTTTGCCTATCCTCTTTTTTCAAATCTCTGTATGGCCTCTACACTTGCTTGTTGGTAACTGGCGGATGTTGTACAATTACGTTTTAGACGAAGTAACTCTCCCTAGACTATACTATTTACAAGGCTACATGGATGCTGGCTAGTTGCCTGTAGTATAGAATTTCCTGCAGTAGGTTTATGGTACAACTTTGTTAACAGTTGGCTAATCTCGATATATACCAGGAGGTCTAGAAAGGCTACTTCAGTCTTGCTTAGACAGTTTGTAAATCTTAGATTCAAACTGTTTTGATTCAACAGACTTTTGAATTCCTCTGCATCCTTTTCTGATCCCTGCCAGACAATGAAAATATCATCAATATATCTAATCCACAGAGCCAACTTGCCGACCCATTAGTCATTGCACTGTGCCCAAACCACGTGCTTCTCCCACCAGCAGCGGCAGTTTCTGGGGAAGTGCAGAGGGGCTCTGCCCTTCTAATAACATATGAAGTTGATGTAGTGGATGATAATTGCAAAGGGCGATTATCATCCTAATTACATTATAATAAATGCACCCAGTGCCTTAGTCTGCCTGGTCTACTCTCCAAAACGGACAGCAGGCAGTTTTTTTTATAGGCACGCGAAGTTGTGCGCACGTGCCAGTTTTTTGGTGGTCGCTGCAACATAGCGAGTTAAGCAGCCTATGGGCTGACATGCTGTGAGCCTGGGCCTGCAATACTTGAAATACTCAGGGACCTCCCAGTAATGACGTGTTGTGGTGTCACATTTTAACGCACCCCCGGGCATGGACGGTACCAGCACAGTACTCCCGGGGCTGCTTGTGATCCATTAGCGGAGGGCTCCAACCTGTGAAAGAGGGCCTTGCATCACAGAGTAAGGCAGGGTCACCTGCTGCATGCTCGAAACAGAATACACAGTGCATGCTTCTGCACCTCGTATTCCGGGCAGCCTGCGAGAGGTTTCAGGAGCTTCCTGCTAGCTTGTGCGAAGCAGAAACACCACAGGATGTTGGTGTGCAGTAACTTCGTCTGCGATACCAACCAAACAACAAGACTATTTGGGTACGTTGTTGTCTCTCCACTCTTCTCCTCACTCAATGGTTTAATCTTTCCATCCTGTCCTCTCTCCCTTGTCCTTACTTTTCTTTCTCGCACTCACTCACTGTTCTTCTCCTGCTGATCTGTTCTGCTTTTCCTTTCCAGCTATTTCCTTTCCCTCTCTCCCTTAAGCAGCAGCAGTCAGAAATAAATTAGCACTAGAGATTAAAGGTAAAGACAGCAGCACTGCAGCAGGAAATAAATTAAGCACTTGCCAGGACTTTAGCAACATAACCATTTTAAACTGTGCAGGCTGAGAAGCAAAAAATAAACGATGCTTCTGAAATTCATATATTCAGGACTTTTGCGTTCTGTGTCTATAAAGTAGGTTACCTGATTGAATTATGCAACTTGCTTTCTAAACACAAAACGTACAAGCTGGATAAATGGCCACTTTCCAGAAACATTTGTCTTAATTGCTTCACAGTCTGGCAAAATTCAGAATGCTGCCTCCTAATGTGAACATGGCTCCAACTAAACTCATTCCCCCTTCAGTTTGAGAACTAGAGCAACATACACAGTTCTTGCTATATCGCAAGTGCAGTGGTATGCAGTTGTGTGCAACTAAATTCCATCCGATTTACCTTGTAGTGGGAATAAAAATCTTTGTAAAAAGCTTGGGCATTGAAGGCGTCATCTTATAGTATCCACATGCCTAGGAACTGATGAAGATATAAAGAAATATTTGGTAATGTAAGCTTAACAGATTTGTGACCCACTGACATGCACTTCAAAAAACGTGCACTGTCTGCAGCCTGTACTCCAGAACTCTCAATTGTGACTCACTATATACCGTGGAATGGACTCAATTGAACCCAACAAATTAACATGCTGCAATAAGCATAAATAAGGGCGCAAATAGTGGCGACGGTTCCCCAAAATTGAATGAGCCTAGCCGTCGTACCATGGCATCCCAAGAATAAGCTATTACAATCCCTGTGAGTAACAGGTTTGCTGTGATGGCATTATCTGATGTCCCAGGAGCCTCTGGGCAAGCTGAGAATGGATACGGACAGAGCAGTGCGGATGCAGGAATTCCTGAAATGACCCAGGGAAACTCAGAAATTTCGCTGGCAGGCTTTTTATTGGGCCTGAAAAGCAAACTTAAATACCAATTTGAGGTCTCAGAAGCAAATCAGTTAGGCATACAAGCGTCTTGCCTGGAGCTGACCCAAAAAATGGATGAAGTTGGAGGTAGAGGTGGTCATGGTAAAGCAGGATGTGGTAAAGAATGCTTATGAGGTCTCTAATTTAGCCAGGCAAAACCAAACCTTAAGGGAAGATCTCGAGAGAGTGGAAAATCATTTCAGAAGGAATAATTTGAGATTTCTGAACGTCCGGGAAGCAGAGGAAGGGTCGGATAAGAAGGCTTTCATCATCAAGTTGCTACGGAACACGATCTTGAAGGGCAAGGAAGATATTAATCTTGAGAACGAAAACCAAAGAGTGCATAGAGAGCCTTTCCGTCGCAACCCCAAAGGGTCAAACCCAGGAAGATCCTTGTGAATTTTCTCTCTTATACCACCAAAGAGGAGATTGTTAGTGGGCCTCTAAAAATGGTCCATACTTAGTAGTTGGCTATTCACTGCTAGTTAGGTCGGACTTATGCAAATCCACAGAACAGAGGCAGCGGGAGCTATGAAAGTTGGGAGCTAAGGTTAAGCTAAAATTCCCCACAATGCTGCGTATTATGTGGGATGATCAAATGTACAATTTTCGGTCGGTAGGAGGTGTTGAGTCACTAATTGATATGCTTAAAAAGAAAAGATATATTGCTATGTGACCAACATTGGCCTATTGGAAAGTATGCTCTTGTGTATATTTTGAATTAGTTTAAATTTCCCTAATGGTGTGCCCACTAGGCATTGCCTAAAAAAGAGAGGGAGGGTTCCCCGGGGTTGGCTAAGGGGGGAGGGGTGGGATGGTGGTGGGGGGAGGGGTAGGATGGTGTTGGGGGGTATGGGCACGGGTGGGGAGCAGTGGGTTAAAAAAACAAAAAACTCCTTGGATCCTTTAATGCAGGAGAGTCTTAATAAGCTAGTAATGAAGCAGGAGGTGGAGTTCGAGAGGAAGTACTATGACTAGAATCCCAAGTATTGATATACTCACATGGAATGTGAATAGTCTTAGGTCCAAACCCAGACAGGGAAAAGTGCTGAGGTATTTGGAAGGCAGTCAGGTGTAAATTATGATTTTACAGGAGACACACTTGTTAACAAACGAAAGCAAGGAGTTGTTTGGCAGTTGTGGCTGGGTCCAAAATTGTATAACCTCCGATCAAGCGCAATGCTCCAATCTTAATTAGAAGTGGCAGTGGGATTGAGCTTAAGTCGTCAAGTACGGACATCTCCGGTAGATGGGTCCTAGCTCATATGAGATGGGCAGATACTGATTTTATATGTGTCAGGTTTTATGGACCCAATGAGGATGATCCACAGTACATTGTTGAATTGGAACTGAGATTGGTGGATATTTCAGCTCCAGTGATTGTGGGTGGGGATTTTAATGTACTGTTGGATCCTATATTGGATCATTCTACAGGAAGGGATAGTGCCCCTGTACCCAGAATAAGGAATGCGTTGAAAAGTTTAATACAGGATCTAGGCTTAGTAGATGTTTGGAGGCATCTGAGAGGGAAAATGAAGGGGTAGACTTACCATAGTAACAAATACTATCACTTTTCAAGATTCAATTACTTTCTGGACGATAGATGCTTTTCAACTAATATTAAAAAGATTGACATCTTCCAGCCCACATCTTGGACCATTCAGCAGTCATCATGACCTTACAGGCACCAGGACCGCTGCCCTGCAAGAGATGGACAATAAAGCGCGCCCTTCTCTTAGATGAGGGAGTGGCGATCGCTTTGAAAAAGGCTGCATCAGAATACTTTATTAATAACAAAGAAACTACCTCCCCTGGAATAGAATGGAATGGCATTAAGGAATATATAAGGGGGGTTCTAAAAAGCCTCGCCTGTGCAAAAAGCCGAGAAGAAAGGGTGGAATCAATAAATATCGAAAGGGAAGTGGGAAATCTTGAGAAAACTTTGCATTTTATAAATGCGTGAGAAGAAAAGGAGAGGGTGGTAAGGAGGTTAGAAGAGGCCCAACTAAAGTGTAAGATCCGGATGGAGCTAAAGTGTAAGGCATGTTGGCAAGCTGCAAATGTGAAAGAATTTGAGTATGAAGAGAAAGCAGAGGCTTTGCTGGCCTGAAAGTCTAGGGTCGAAAGAACCAGAAATTAAAAAAAGGAGCTGAGGGGGTCATTAGGGAAGGTGCTCGACAGCTGGGATGATATGCAGGAACATGTACTGACACACTTTTCACAGCTTTATAAGGAAGACATTACCCTAGAGCCCCAAAAGCTCAAGAGGTGGCTTAGGACGTGTGGTCTTCCTGTACTGAATGGTGAAGGGCAAAAGATGATGGAAGCTCTATTTACTCAGGAGAAGATTAGGGAGCAATAAAAAGAGCTAATGTGAGAAGTTGGCCAGATATATGATGTTTCCAATTCTGGAACCACCTTGTATCAGTCCAAACAATCCCTTATGGTGTCTGGTTGTAATTCAACCTTATAGACAAGCTATCCTAGGGGTAGCATGGACTAAGCAGCCTGAAAGGCTAAACTCAAGAGGTCGTGTTAAGCGAGCTGTTTTACCAATCACAATCCTGTAATATCAAATGAAAGGACACCACACAAGTATATATTATAAAAATATATGTATTTATTACTAGAATAATCCCCAGTACTCTTTATGAGCAATGGGGCACAAGCGTTTAAACAAAAGCACACTTAAACATATAAAAGTTGGACAATTATGGATGAGGGCGGGTGGCCACTCAAACCATATATTAAGAAAGTGGTATAAGAGATACCAATCAAACAGTGGTTAGGCCTAGGGCCTAGGGAATTGCTGGGAGCAGTCGGGACTAGCAATGCTGAAGTTGGGAAAAGCCCGCGGGATTCGGGTGCAGCGCTTAAAGCACACGCATGCACCAATGCAAAGTCAATGGTGCGTAAAAGTTATAAAGTTACTGTTTAAGGAGACTTCCGCTTAACCTAGAAGGATGAAACTTAAGACAAATACACTAGAGGTGTGTACCAGTGTGGGAACACCAGCGTTGTTGAGTTACCTCACCCAGAGGAAGCAGGTGCATAGGGTCGAAGTTGTGTCGGGTTTCGTCACGCAGGTTGTTGGTGCTTGAAGCTGAAGATGCTGCAGGCGATGTGAAGGAGAAGTGTCCGGTGTGATCCAAGGGTGGATCAGAGTTGTAAAGTACCTGAAAGCAGAGGAGACAGAGTCTGGGTCACTCAACAGTGACCAGGGTGGAACCAGGACGGAACCAGGCAATGTCGGGCGCAATCAGGTGGCTGTTGAGGAGCTTCTCTCCGCTGCCACGTGGGCTCTGGGGCATCTGCGATGTCCAGGAGCGGGTCACGAGCTGTCGCACAAAGGCTCTCACCATCGGCGCTGTCGGCTTCAATATTAGAGCAAACAACACTTGACAAGAGCAATCCATGCAGGACTAGAAGATTGCTTTTCACTCGGACCAGGAGGGTCAGAGTGGGTGCTCCTTTTCAGAGGAGCGGGTGCAAGTCTGGAGCAACAAGAATCACAAGTTAGATTTCGTAGTTCGCCGGCACAGGGGCCACAAGCCAGCGGGCAAGTGACCGGGCCAACACGTTGAGTCAAAAGAAGCAGAAGGGCCCCACGCAGCACTCAGTGAGTGTAGAGGGGTGAGCTTCAGTGCAAAAGTGGCTCAGGGCTGGGGCTTCTCAAACCTTGATGTACAGCTTCGAGGGTCACTCGTGGGCTGCACGGTCAGCGTCTCGTGGTCTTTCCAAGATGGCGGGCCCCACGGTTCCGGTCGCCTCCACGGGTCTCAGCTCTGCAGGGACTGTGGACCGGGCTGTTAGAAGGCAGGCAAGCTTGATCTTGTTGATCTCTGTCGCTCGAGTTCCGGCGGGAACTGCAACAAAGCAAATGTCGAGGTGCTGGATGATGCCTGTTTGCACAGGGTGGTCACTCCTTGACCACAAGGGAGATTCTTCAGTCTTCTACGTCGAGTAGGATGTCGAAGGGTCCAGAGTTTTGTTTCAAATGTTTCATCAGGATAATCTGAGTGCGTTGGCACTGCTCCCATTCTTATACCAATCTAGGGGGCTGGATTACCTGCTAGGTCCCCTCCTATGGGTGGGACCCAGGATGGGGGTGAATACACCCCTTTCCCTTTGTCCAGGCCTCGCTGGGAGTGGGGCTGGTCTGCCCCAGAACCGGTTTGGCCGGATTATGCGAGGGGAAGCCTTGTGCTCCCCAGGCAGTGTCTGGTTTCTTTTAAACCTCCCTGCTACAATCCACTATCTCCTGTCTGGGGTGGTGTGACACCTCCCTGTGACAGGAAACCCTTTGTCCAGGCCTTCTTGGCCGAGTTTCGGTCAGCTGCAGGAGGTCAGACTCATGTCTGTGGCAGAAGCATCCATTTTGTGGTGCTGAGGATCCTTTTAAAATCAACCGCGTTTTAGCAAAGTAGCATGTCGTATCCCTCTAGAGGGGTGGAATGCTATCCCCGTCGACAGGACTGTCGAGGGGATAGTATTCCAAATCGTATAACACCTTACACAACATGTTTTGATAAAGCCAAACCAAAGTTAACATATAACCGCAAGGATTATAATGCACTTAATAGTATATGGTATGGCAATATCCCGGAACAGCTAAGGGAATTGGTCCCGACAGCTGCAGACAGGCTCAGCTCATGCTAGAGCACCATCTCACATAAAACCACGCACTCTGGCTCCAGGATTGTTAAGGCCTGCCATAGGAGTGGCTTATAGGTTTATATGTGTCCAGATAGGTTTAGATATAGGCATACTATATCTAAGCAAGGGGTGATTACACCACCTTGCCCCAGCTGAGTGATCAGCCAGTTGTGTCAATTTTGGATAGCCAGGCAGGGGTGGCAAAAGATATGCTGCAGCCCCTGGTAGGCCTTGGATGCACCGATGCCCTGGGCACCTATAGTGCGCTGTACAGGAGCTGATAAGGTGACCCAAGCCGATTTAGTTATGCACCTAGGGTACATGGCATCCATTTTACAGAGAGAGCAGATAGCCTGGGGCCCTGATTAGCAGGTAACAAGGCCAACTAAGTCAAAAACCAGCTAAACACAAGGCAAAAAATCTGGGGTAACCATAGTCAGGTAGCCACCTTCCTACATAAACCCCCCCCCCCCCCAATCGAAAGGAGATAAGGCTATCCTTGTCCAGGTAAGCCTATATTGCCTGAGTGGCCATATAAGGAAGTACCTGCACTAGCATGGGTACCCCCTGTCTCATGGTCCACTAAGCAGTCCCTCACCCTTGGGGTATTAGAGGGTCTCCACCATAGGGAATCACTACCTTGGGTGTGTTTATGCAAAGTTAAAGGCTGGTTTGGATATGGAGTATTGGCTCAACTAATTTAGGGCTCAGCTTCCTCCAATTATCTTCCACCATGTGTGCCTTTCTTTCTTCAACTGAGTTGCACTGTGCTTTCAGGGTCAACCTCTGGCTAAAGAAAACAATAGATTGGTAACCCAGGCCAACAGGGTGCTCTGCAAATAAGGGTACAATACTAGTTTCAAAATATCTAATTGGTGCTTCAAAGGAAAGGTGTGGTTACCAACACCCACCACAACCTACTCAGTAGGTCTTCAGACAAAATTATTTCCCTGAGCACTCAAAATGTGCAGTGTTCAGTATCCAAATTCAAGTTCAATAAAGTTCGTAATCTGACACAGTCACAGGTTAGTAATCCAAATATAGGTCATCAACTCAAGTCCTTCCAATCAAGGATAATTTTATTTTCTCTTTTCGTGGTTCAAATTCTTCAAATTTCCATATACAGTAGTCATCGGATTAATCAGCCAACACGTGTTTCGTCGTGTTAATTATTACACATCGACTTCATCAGGGCTGAAATCACAATACAAATAAACATGGATGTAATTCTTTTAAAATAACATATAAATCTACAAACTCTACTGTTTGAGGGAATCCCGTGAAAGGTAGAACAGAACCAAGCAAAACCCAGGAGAACATACACCCGAGTATATGTGCACGTCTCTACTAAACCATCAACAAATAGTATAGTTAAGTAACAAGCATCCATTCCAAAAAATACTCTAATCTTTATAAACAAAAACACTCATCCTTGTTTTTTAAACAATTCTCGGGCTAAAAACCCAAAAAAGATGGCCCCACATGGGTTCTTCAATCACCAACTTCTTTATTTTTAATGGTTGGCCCCCTCATGAGTAATACCTCACTTGAGAAATTTATATTGTGTGCTTAACTCGCACATAGTGTTTAAATACAAAGAATCCTTAAAGAATTCTATATTATATTCTGTTCGATTTTTCCAGTCACAACCCAATGAGTAACAACTTGGATAATTCAAAATTTTTACCGTAATCCACATGTACCGATGAATTCACTTGTGGAATATTCATTCACTTTTGCACTTTTTCAATATGAAATCAAACGACCCTAAAATTTGAGCAACCCAAGATCTCCAATTAGATGAATATCCGACAATAATTTGACTAAGACGGCTCATGTCACCAAATATTATCCATATTCGACTTACCCCACTCTCTAAGTACAGTCTGGACAGGAGTTCTCACATGTAATTCAATGTGGTTAAATCCCCACAATCTCGATCTGAAATAATGATCGAATATAAATACAGCTCAGTATCTATTTTAAGGTGTTACACAAAACTACCTAAATAACGTGCTTAAGCACAGATAAAACCCTCGTGCATACCTATATCTAATGCGCGATCGTCTATCCACGAACTCGCTCTGTAGTCGGCGTCCTGCACAGGCGCCATATTGGAATTCCTATTTATACTATTTCTACTCAAGTGCCATCTTGTAGTGGGTTAGTGAATTAGTTGCAAGTAAAATTAAGTGTTAGTCCCAAAGTACACACCTAAATACATAAATAACGTAATTGAGCTCGGAAATAGCTCTCATAATACCTATAAATCTTGATGAGCAATCGTCTATCCACGAACCCGCTCATATTGGTGTTTCTGTTTATACTGTTTTGTTAAAACGCCATCTTATAGTGGGTTAAGTACTAAAGTTAATTATAAGGTCAATAAACTCAGACATGACCATTTGTTATAATTTCAATGAATTCCTTTTGAATTCTCATCATTTACATCCTTATCGTGATAAATATAATATATACTATCACTCAACTTCTTCACAACAGGCGCGCAAAAGCGGGTGTCAAATTATATTTTAGTGAAGTATCTTCGAATGCCGTTTTCCGTACTCGTTATTTGCACCCTTCTCCTAATATATAGTGTCTCTTCAGCGTCTTCACCATAGGCTATCAGTGCCGTATTATATTTCCTTAAAGTCCTCATAAACACAATTCATTGTTGTCAAATCCCAAACCACTCATTTACGAGCGCCATGCTATGTTTACTCTAAGTCAACCCTATCACAGTAAACGGGAACCTAGTCGCGTTCCCACACTTTCCTCTTAGTGTATAATTTACCATCTTGGGATGGGGAAATGTTAAGGTCCCAAATAATATAGATCCAACAAAATAAAATAAAATCAGAAGCCATCAAGATCTAGACTGATTCATTCCACAGCCGAATAGGAGATGATAGATGGAAGATAAAGTGAAACATATAGGTAAACATCCTTATAACTCTTGGCATATGTTAATTTCACAAGTAGCATCAATATATGTTCTTAACACAGAGTCTTCAGTATAAACAAAAGCATACAATATATGTTTATATACAATATATTCACGAGATGGAGAGTATTCAAAGTCATTTCAAGTCATAGTTGATCATAACATATTCTTATACATTCAATTATAAATATATATTGGTATCTCCCCCAGTTTCCTCACACTAATGTCATATTATTCAGGCTATTATCAGTAGCTATTTGCCACTTCTGAAACTCTACCCTTACAGTTAGTCTCTTTCTCATGTTAATTGCACATTAGTCATTACCTAGAAAATACTGAAACTCATGGTCATTATTCAAACCTAGTTCCACAGCCTTTAGTTTCATCAACCACATAACCTCCGTGCTTCTTAATTTTAGTTGTCTGTTACCTCCTCTTGGGTGTGGGCTGACATGATCAATCCCATGAAAGCTAAAATTATGTCCTTCCCTGTCATCACAATTTGGACAGCATGTGCCGCTATGGGATATCGCGTATCACCATTTTTCCACGCCCTAATGTGTTCCATAATCCTATCTCGAAGTCTCCGGATTGTGCTGCCCACATATATTTTACCGCATGAGCAGACTAACACAGCACAATCCGGCACATGCTGTCCAAATTGTGATGACAATTACTTAGGATCTGCTCCCTCATAATCAAATTATACAATCCTGTGAAGTCATGTACTTTGCTGCCATGTAGCCAACCCTCCAGAGCCTTATTAGTACAATCTACAAAATCAGTCCAGTCCTGTGTCTGCGTCTTCTGGGTGTCTCTGAACTTCAACCTGTACTGTTCAGTGGTTAAGCCAAACCCATCTATTAGAGCACTCTTCAGGACTTTGTAGTTTTTAGCATCCTCATGTCTGACAGTGAGGAGCTTATCTCTCCCTTTCTCAGAAAAGGAGTACCATAAGATTGCTGCCCACTGTTCTTCAGGAACCTGCTCTACCATGCAGGCTCTCTCAAAAACAGTTATCCACTTGTGGATGTCACCCCCTTCTGTGTAGGGGGTACAATCTTTGTCAGGTTTCTAGTATTATAGGACCTGTCTTTCTCTCTAGGAATATTGTTGCTGCCACCAGTGGCATCTAAGCTACACATTTTCTGTTCCCTTGCTAAAGCAAGTTTAGCTTGGGCCAGGGCTAACTCTTCCCTCTCTATCTGGAGTTCTACAGCTCTCATCCTGGCCTTATGTTCTCTTCTCTGGGGGGAAGTCATTCCCCTTTGAGAGTTTCTTGAGACACTAGAAATGTGAGAATCCTCTGAGGGAGATCTCACCCTTCTATTTCCTGAGGGAACTAGGTTATAGGGTCTGGGGAGGGTCTGGCCCTCTCCATCCCTATGTAGGTCCAAGTTGGCTCGGCTAAGCCTCCCCACTGGGACCTGGGTATCCCCTTGATCATGCTCTGACACATTACCATCTGATTCTTGGTCCACCTCATTCTCTGGGGTGTTCTCATCCTCTGGGGGATCTACTCCATATCCTGCATCTAAGGGAACTGCACTCGCCTTAGCTAGGTCATCCTTGTCCAGGATGGCTATCAGGGAAGGAATGGTGGGGTTGTGACCCCTTTTTAGCCCTCTTGCCATGCATAAGGCGCTCAAGTCTTTATGGCTAAGTTTATCATAGCTGGAGGTTGCCTTGGTAAGGTCAATCCTCACAGGTGAAGAGCCTGAAGCTCCTCCTGTGCGAGACATGTAGGCAGGGTGTGCTAATCCCTTTGATCTACAACTACTAAGTTCAGTAGAACTTAAATATGCTAAGCTTTTGTTTATATGTACCTAAGGTACTTGATGTGATCTTTCAATTTGATAAAAAGATTGAAATGGTAAAACAACAGCAAGCTCAAATCCGCACCGCTGCACACCAATGTGAGAAGTTGGCCTGAAATATGATGTTTCCAATTCTGGAACCACCTTGTATCAGTCCAAACAATCCCTTATGGTGTCTGGTTGTAAGTCAACCTTTTAGACAAGCTATCCTAGGGGTAGCATGGACTAAGCAGCCTGAAAGGCTAAACTCAAGAGGTCGTGTTAAGCGAGCAGTTTTACCAATCACAATCCTGTAATATCAAATGAAAGGACACCACAGAAGTATATATTATAAAAATATATGTATTTATTACTAGAATAATCCCCAGTACACTTTATGAGCAATGGGGCACAAGCGTTTAAACAAAAGCACAGTTAAACATTTAAAAGTTGCACAATTATGTATGAGGGCGGGTGGCCACTCAAACCATATATTAAGAAAGTGGTATAAGAGATACCAATCGAACAGTGGTTAGGCCTAGGGCCTAGGGAATCGCTGGGAGCAGTCGGGACTAGCAATGCTGAAGTCGGGAAAAGCCCGCGGGATTCGGGTGCAGCGCTTAAAGCACATGCATGCACCAATGCAAAGTCAATGGTGCGTAAAAGTTATAAAGTTACTGTTTAAGGAGACTTCCGCTTAACCTAGAAGGATGAAACTTAAGACACATACACTAGAGGTGTGTACCAGTGTGGGAACACCGGCGTTGTTGAGTTACCTTACCCACAGGAAGCGGGTGCATAGGGTCGAATTTGTGTCAGGTTTCGTCACGCAGGTTGTTGGTGCTTGAAGCTGAAGATGCTGCAGGCGATATGAAGGAGAAGTGTCCGGTGTGATCCAATGGTGGATCAGAGTTGTAAAGTACCTGAAAGCAGAGGGGACAGAATCTGGGTCACTCAGCAGTGACCAGGGTGGAACCAGGACGGAACCAGGCAATGTCATGCGCAATCAGGTGGTTGTTGAGGAGCTTCTCTCCAATGCCATGTGGGCTCTAGGGCATCTGCAACATCCAGGAGCGGGTCACAAGCTGTCTTACAATGGCTCTCACCGTTGGCGCTGTCGGCTTCAAGATTGGAGCAAACAACACTTGGCAAGACCAATCCCCGCAGGACTGGAAGATTGCTTCTCACTCGGACCAGAAGGGTCAGAGCGGGTGCTCCTTTTCAGAGGAGTGGATGCAAGTCTGGAGCAACCAGAATCACAAGTTAGATTTCGTAGTTCGCCGGCACAGGGGCCACAAGCCAGCAGGCAAGTGACCGGGCCAACGCGTTGAGCCAAAAGAAGCAGAAGGACCCCACGCAGCACTCGGTGAGTGTAGAGGGGTGAGCTTCGGTGCAAAAGTGGCTCAGGGCTGGGGCTTCTCAAACCCCGATGTACAGCTTCGAGGGTCACTCGTGGGCTGCAAGGTCAGCGTCTCGTGGTCTTTCCAAGATGGCGGGCCCCACGCTTCCGGTCGCCTCCACGGGTCTCAGCTCTACAGGGACTGTGGATCGGGCTGTTAGAAGGTAGGCAAGCTTGGTCTTGTTGATCTCTGTTGCTCGAGTTCTGGCGGGAACTGCAACAAAGCAAACGTCGAGGTGCTGGATGGTGCCTGTTTGCACAGGGTGGTCACTCCTTGACCACAAGGGAGATTCTTCAGTCTTCTACATCGAGTAGGATGTCGAAGGGTCCAGAGTTTTGTTTCAAATGTTTCATCAGGATAATCTGAATGCGTTGGCACTGCTCCCATTCTTATACCAATCTAGGGGGCTGGATTACCTGGGGCTGGTCTGCCACAGAACCGGTTTGGCCGGATTATGCAAGGGGAAGCCTTGTGCTCCCCAGGCAGTGTCTGGTTTCTTTCAAACCTCCCTGCTACAATCCACTATCTCCTGTCTGGGGTGGTGTGACACCTCCCTGTGACAGGAAACCCTTTGTCCAGGCCTCCTTGGCTGAGTTTCGGTCAGCTGTAGGAGGTCAGACTCGTGTCTGTGGCAGAAGCATCCATTTTGTGGTGCTGAGGCTCCTTTTAAAATCAATCGCGTTTTAGCAAAGTAGCATGTAGTCTCCCTCTAGAGGGGTGGAATGCTATCCCCATCAACAGGACTGTCGAGGGGATAGTATTCCAAATCGTATGACACCTTACACGACATGTTTTGATAAAGCCAAACCAAAGTTAACATATAACCGCGAGGATTATAATGCACTTAATAGTATATGGTATGGCAATATCCCGGAACAGCTAAGGGAATTGGTCCCGACAGCTGCAGACATGCTCAGCTCATGCTAGAGCACCATCTCACATAAAACCACGCACTCTGCCTCCAGGATTGTTAAGGCCTGCCATAGGAGTGGCTTATAGGTTTATATGTGTCCAGATAGGTTTAGATATAGGCATACTATATCTAAGCAAGGGGTGATTACACCACCTTGCCCCAGCTGAGTGATCAGCCAGTTGTGTCAATTTTGGATAGCCAGCCAGGGGTGGCAAAAGATATGCTGCAGCCCCTGGTAGGCCTTGGATGCACCTATGCCCTGGGCACCTATAGTGCTCTGTACAGGGGCTGATAAGGTGACCCAAGCCAATTTAGTAATGCACCTAGGGTACATGGAATCCATTTTAAAGAGAGAGCAGATAGCCTGGGGCCCTGATTAGCAGGGAACCAGGCCAAATAAGTCGAAAACCAGCTAAACACAAGGCAAAAAATCTGGGGTAACCTTAAGTTAGGTAGCCGCCTTCCTACAGCTAAGAATGGAGAAGGCTGCTGTTTTAGATACTGTCCCCTCAGATGTGTATAGCATTCTACTAGAGGATGTTCTCCCTGTCGGGAAAACCTGTTTAATATGGTGTATATGGGGAGGCACAGGTTCCAGAATCATGGAGATAGGCCTCCATAGTCTTGATCGTAAAACCAGCCAAGGACCCTGTGAAGGCAGTCGTATTGACCAATATCCCCACTAAACGCAGACTATAAAATCTTTGATAGCATTTTAGCAGGCAGGTTGGCTAAATAGCTAATCAGCTCATGCATGAGGATGAGAAGAGGTTCATCCCTGGGAGGCAAATGCATGAACTGACCCAGCAGTTGATTGGTAGTATTGACTTAGCTACATCAAGGTCATTACCCTTGGCAATGGTTACATTGGATGCCACCAAGGCCTTCAATAGTTTTTGCTGCGAATATCTATGGGCAGTAGTGGGAATTATAGGATTTGGACCATGTTTTATAACAATACTAAAAGCTTTATGTCATCGAACTACAGCTAGGACCCTCCTCAATGGCTCTCTCACTAGGAGTTTCTCGATTCTTAGAGGGACGAGACAGGGGTGCCCCATTTCACCATTATTGTTCAATATGGATATCGAACCATTTGCCCAGATGCTTCGCCAGGATGATCAGGTTATTGCCCTCTGTGCAGGTGCATAAAAAAAGAAAATCTCGTTATATGTGGATGACCTTATAATCTACACAGCAGGTCCTGTTGTAACAATCCCAAGGGTGGAGTTATTAGCAAAAGAATTTGGAGCATTTTCAGGTTATTCAGTAAACAATGAAAAAAATGGGATACTGTGTTGCAATGTCCCAGACTGGATGGGATATGTACAGAGAGAGATCAGGCACCTTGGAATAGGTAATATGAAATATTTAAAGGGTATCCTCCAGCTCAGTTTAGAGAGGGTGGCAAAGGAAATCAAGAAAGCACTCGCCAGATTGAAGAACTTGCCTTTGTCATTATATGGAAGAGTAAACTTTATTAAAATGGTGCCACTTCCCAAGCCGACATTTCTTTTAATTGTATACCTCTTACTTTCCTCAAAGGCATGATCGATAAAATACAGGGGAAATTGGGCAGTTTCATCTGTGCAGCCAGGGGAGCACGGCTGTCGCTCGACAGCAGGAGTGACCCCTGACTGCAGGTCAGGTCACCCCCCTGCTCCTAAACAACTCCACCAGCTGTTTGCCGCTCCTGCTCCTGTGCACGTTTGCGCCCCCTGTCTGCCACTGATCACCGCCGTGACCTGGGTCAGACCTGTGCTTCTGTTTTAGTTTTTCTGCTCATGTTCTCACTATGGTTACACCCTCCCGCCTCCCCCCTCCCCCTTGCTATCTGTTTACCCCGCTCTTTCTGCCGATACCCCTGAGGCCACGCCTCCTCACCACCCCGCTCCCGCCTCCCAGCTGCTCCTCCCTCCCTCCACCCCTTATATGGCGACGGTTGCTCAGACGTGCAGGGCGGGCGCAGCGGGCGTGCCGATTGCGCACCAAAGGTGCGCAAAAGGCAAGCCCGTCTGCGCCCGTCCGGGCCTGGACCGTGCCCAGCGCCAGAAACCCTGGACCTCGCACTCTCCCCCTCGGACTGCGATATGACGCCAACACCCTCCACGCTCTCAACACTGGCAGAGACCACCGCTGCTTCCAGGCCGCCCCTAAACGCAATCACGGACCCTTCTCCTGCCACACCTGCTACCTCACCTGCGACAGAACCACCAAACCTCCTAGGACCGGACCCAACCACCTCTGCTGCATACTCTTCTACACCCGCTCCACACACAAACACGCTGTCGAGCTCTGGGACCTGCTCGACTCCTTCGAACCAGACGTTGCCTTCCTTACCGAGACCTGGTGTAACGACTCCTCGGCACCTGACATCGCCATAGCCATCCCGGACGGCTACAAGATCTCCCACAGAGACTCCACCAACGGGATGGGAGGAGGAATAGCCATCGTCCACAAGTCCACCCTCCAGGTCCAGACCCTCGCAGACGACCCCCTCAATTCGTCCAAACACCTTCTCTTCCGGATCCACACCAACCCCAACACCACCCTCAGAGGAACACTCAGCTACAGACCACCCGGACCCCAAGCCCTCTTCAGCGACTCTGTCACTGACCTCGCCAGCACCCACGCACTCGCCTCCACAGACTACATCCTCCTCGGGGACCTGAACTTCCACCTCGAGAACAACAACGACGCCAACTCCACCTCCCTGATCGAGAGCCTCGCCAACCTCGGCCTCCGACAACGCGTCACAGAACCCACCCTCACTGCCGACCACACGCTCGACCCCGTCTTCTCCACAAGCACCCACGCCGCCTTCAACCATACCACCGAACTCCACTGGACTGACCACTGATGCCTCCATTTCACCTTCAAGAAACCAACCACGCACCTCCGCACCCAACAGCTGCCTTTCTGCTGCTGGAGCAAAGTCACCGAAGACCAGCTGATCACCCCCCTCGCCCAGAACCCACCCACCAACCCCACTGACACAGTGGCTGCCGCCCTAAATCTCAGACAGTGGATCGACGACTGCACCAACATCCTCGCCCCGATCAAGAAACCCTCCATCAATCACCCCAGCAAGAAAGCTGGCTGGTTCACCGAAGAACTCCAGACCTCGAAACGGACATGCCGGAAGCTGGAAAAGAAATGGCTCAACGACCACGCACCAGACAACCGCGCAGCCCACAAGGAGGCCGTCCGCAGACATCACCACCTCATCAGAACAGCCAGGAGATCGTCCTTCAAAGCCAGACTGGACAACAGCGCACACAACAGCAAAGAACTTTTCAACATAGTGAAGTAACTCTCCAACCCCAGCACCAACACCAACGACATCCCTCCCTCGCAAGATCTGTGCGACTCACTGGCCACCTTCTTCCAGCGCAAGATCACCAACATCCAAGACAGCTTCAACTCCTCATCTGCCCCGACCACAACAAACCACACCCCAAACGTCACCTGCACCAACCATCTGACCTCCTGGTTCAACGTCAACGATGAAGAGACACACAAGATCATGAACTCCATCCACTCAGGATCCCCATCAGACCCCTGCCCACACCACGTTTTCAACAAAGCTGATGCAACCATCGCACCCCAATTGCGGAAGATCATCAACATCTCCTTCGACACAGCAACATACCCAGAAAGTTGGAAGCACGCCGAAATCAATGCCCTCCTCAAGAAACCCAAGGCAGACCCGAAAGACCTCAAGAACTTTCGGCCCATCTCCCTGCCCCCTTCCCGGCGAAGGTCATCGAGAAAATCGCCAACATGCAGCTGACCCGCCACCTCTAGGACAACAACATCCTAGACCAATCCCAGTCTGGATTCAGACGCAACCACGACACCGAAACTGCCCTCATCGCCGCCACAAACGACATCAGGCGCCAGCTAGACAACGGCAAAACTTCAGCCCTCATCCTCCTGGACCTGTCAGCCGCCTTCGACACGGTCTGCACTGCACACTAAGAACATGCCTCAAAGAAGCCGGCATCCAGAAGAAGGCCCTGGACTGGACCACATCCTTCCTCTCTGGCAGAACCCAGAGAGTCCGCCTCCAGCCCTTCCGATACAAAGCTACCGACGTCATCTGCGGCATACCCCAGGGCTCATCCCTCAGCCCGACCCTGTTCAATGTCTACATGGCCCCCCTCGCACAAGTGGCCCACAAGCACAACCTGAACATCATCTCCTACGTTGATGACACCCAGCTCATCCTCTCCCTCACCAAAGACCCACACACCGCCAAAACCAACCTCCATGAGGTAAGGAAGGCTGTCGCCGAGTGGATGAGGAGCAGCCGCCTGAAACTGAACTCGGACAAGATAGAGGTCCTCATCCTAGGTCCCACCCCCTCTGCGTGGGACGACTCCTGGTGGCCGACCACACTTGGAGCAGCTCCAACACCCACGGACAATGCACTCAACCTAGGATTCATCCTCGACTCCTCGCTCTCCATGTCAAAGCAGGTCAACGCCATCTCCTCCTCCTACTACAACACCCTCCGCATGCTTCGCAGGATCTACAAGTGGATCCCGACCGAAACAAGAAGAACAGTGACCCAAGCCCTCGTCAGCAACAAGCTGGACCACAGCAACGCTCTCTACCCAGGAATGCTTACCAAACACCTGCAAAGACTACAACGGATCCAGAACGCCTCAGCCCGACTGATCCTCAACGTCCCCCGCCGCAGCCACATCACCTCCCACCTTAGAGACCTGCACTGGCTCCCCGTCAACAAGAGGATCACCTTCAAAATTCTCACCCACGCACACAAAGCATCCACAACACCGGACCAGACTACCTGAACGACGGACTCAACTTCTACACTTCCACATGCCAGCTCCGCTCCGCCAACCTCGCCCTTGCCGCCGTCCCGCACATCCAGCAAACAACCTCCGGTGGCAGATCCTTCTCCTTCCTCGCCGCCAAGACCTGAAACACCCTCCCCACCCACCTATGGCAGACCCGAGACCTGCTCACCTTCAGAAGGCTCCTCAGGACCTGGCTCTTCGGCAGTAGCAGCACCCCCCCCCCCCCCAGCGCCTTGAGACCCTCACGAGTAAGTAGCGCGCTTTACAAGTTCTCTGATTGATTGATTGATTGAGGACAAAAAAAAAGACAATTTGTGAATGCATCTGTCAACAGGAATGCCATGATTGGCTGGCCATAAACTAAGCAGACAGTTGCAGCACAGTCCCCGGTGCTAAAGTAAAATGGAGAAAGTTGAATAAGGGGTCAGGTTGGATGCACCCTGGCCTCATGTGTGGGATAAAGGGATGTTTCTGGAACTCAGTATGGACAGAAAACATCAAAGAAAAGGTTTTTCTACACCATGCATTTTATTTACTAATTTCCCTCGATGCTCAGTGAGGCTTCTCTTGTAATGTTACAACGAATTAGCAAATATCTCTAAAAAAATCAAAAATATATATATTCAGACACCTACCCTCAGTCTCACTTAGATACTCACATACCCACTCACAGACCCACTCAGACACTTAGATACTGACACACAGACCCACTCAGACACTACAACACCCACTCACACCCACTCAGACACTCATGCACCCTCTCACATACCCACTCAGACACTCATGCACCCACTCATGCCCTGACTCACAAACCCACTCAGACATTCATGCATCCACTTACAGACCAACTAAGATAGTCATGCAACTACTCACATACCCACTCTGAGACACACACTCCTACTCTCAGACTGACTAAGGTACTCATACACCCACTCTTAAAGCTATTGAGACACTCATGCTACCCAAACACTCCTTCCCCATTTACAGATACACTCAGAAATTCATCCATGCACTTATAGAGCAATTTAGATACTGATGTACCCAGTTTAATGCACAGAATTACTTATATAGTTATGAATTGTGAATGTGCTGGTGTCTATTGAATTTATACACACACAGAGGAGTAGAGAGTGTGAAAAAGGAAAAGGTCTCATGGTGACACGTGCACAGTGTGAAAATACTGCCCTCACTCACTAGGTTGTGACATGCTTCATCATCGGGCTTAGCTGCAGTACACCTCCATGCAGACCAAAGCCCGGGGTGGAGCAAAAGGGTGGGGTAGACAAAAGAAACATGTAAAATATATAAATACTTAATGCCAAATTATAATGGGATCACTAAAAGAAGTTAAAACTAGCTTTTAGGTGTCACTACTCAAAAATGTATTCCTGGATCCTCCGGCCAGGGCAAAATTCGTAAAGGATGGTGGTGACAGGAAAGAGTAAGAAATTTCGGCCCCCCTCCTTACTGACAGTTCGTCAACATGTTTCTGCCGTATTCGTGCCAGTTCTTATAGGTCACATCAGCATTTGTCAGGACCTTTCTTGTTCCCACTGGTATTATGTCACCCTCAATACCAGGATATGGTGTTCCATAGGAACCAGTTGTTCCTAAAACGAGGGTGCCCCTACGTAATTTGCTCTCGGTGTACTGTAAGGAATGAGAATAAGCAAGGGACTTATTACTCGCTCGCAAAAATACATCCTTTTATTCACACAGTGCTAGTATTAGCTCACTTGTGCCACAAAGTAAAATATGTATGGCCATAGTTTGTACAATAAACTCAATGCTTGTCCGCACTCAGGCATGTCAATCATACATTAGGTAAGTTTACCTCATAAATATATAGACGCAGGTAGTCATACGTCGCTAAACTTGTGACCATCTCATATCAGCTCCACTCTTACACACTCTAAAATAGAATGCTCAACTCACCGAGTTTCACAAACAAATAGGGTAAAACTGGCGAGAACGAAGCAGACAGGAAAACACACAAGAAATCCAATGGTTAATCAGTAGTTCATCACATTGCACTTGTGAATCGGATCCGATTGTTTAGTGTTGATCAGAGCGCTAATGGGACCCCTTGGAGTAAATTTCACTGATGGGAAAGGGTAAGATCATTGATTTTGATGTCTATAAAAACACATTTGTGTGGTGGGAGGATCATGGCAGCCACTAGCTAGATGCTAGCGGCCGTAAGCGACAGTCCGGAGGATTTTCGCTACAGCTCGAGAGCGTGTAGGCAGACGCGACGAAGCGGAAAGGAGCGGAGGTGCTTGGAATATGGTGGGGGGATCGCTTTCATCCCTTCCACCCGCAACAGGAGCAGGATCAGAAGCTGAGGTCGGGAGGAGTGTGGCAGCCACTAGGTAGACGCTAATGGCCACGGGCGGTAGTTCCAGGGATTCTCTTCATCGCTGATGAGCACATAGCAGACGCGGCAAGCAGGAATCAGAAGAGGCGTTTTAGGGACACGGCAACGCCCGCAGTGAGAGAAGAGGCCATTTCCGGCAGTAATTGAGCAGCAGGGCATTGGGCAATGCTAACGGAGCCCAGGTATGAGCAAGGAAGATGCTGGGGATCACAGCATAGAGTGCAGCTGACGCACTGTATTGAGGCAGCGGGGAGTCTCCAGCAGATCTGGCGGGCTGGAATTGGGGGAAGCGGCTGAACAAGCAGGGCTTGTCTGCATCAAGTGGATAAGGTACTGGCTGAGAGGAGAGACACGATTAGAGCAGAGGAGCATCAGACATGTGGGGCTAGAGAGAGGGGAGGAAGCCTCCTGCATATGGAGACAGAGACCCACAAGGAAAGTGAGTCCCCCTCCAGGAATACGCTGAGGACCAGGAATATCGGAGGTAAGACGAGTCTTCTTCCCATTTCACCAGACGACCTGCCTGATATACCACAAGGGGTGAAGACTATAATCAAGGCGAAAAGGGGGTGACAGAGGGTAGCCTCGCAAAGCAGAGAGACTGAGGGGGGCCTTAAAGAAAGTTAGTGAGGGAAAGAATATAAAGAAATCCTCCCTCCCAACTGCGAGAGTTAAAGTCACACCTTCACTTAAATCATTCTTTTGCCGTACTGCAAAGCATGCAGAAAGATAACGCAGTAAGAGCAAATCCTAGCCCAGAAGGTACACGCAAAGATACAATGGAGTTTGCTAGTAACTCGGGGAAAGTTAATGATATAATGATATAGAAGTCACTACTGTAATAGCACCTTAACCCCTTCGCTGCTCATGAGGCACGGTTGAGCTGTGCTTATGACGAGCTGAGCTCGTCATGAATAGAGGCAACTCTGTGATTCCAGCACTGGGGGGGGGGAAACCCCTCCCAGCCAAGGTGTTAAGCACCTTGAGTAATTCAAGTATGTCGGGAGAGGAGAGCAGGCCTCCGCAGTTGGATATAATAACAGTTCCAATCATCAATAGATATTCAGCCTTAACAGTACCTGAGGAGCTGGAAGCACCTTCTTCAGTACAATCATCAGCACCAGAATTGAATGGGGATAGCCAGAACAGTACAATTAGTCCAGAAAGAAAAGCACTATAGACAGAGGTCTCATTGGCCAGTATCCTATTAGAGCTGAAAAAGAATATCAAAGAGCGTTTTGAGGTATCAGAAGCTAACCAATCAGGTATACAAGCAACCTGCTCGGAACTAGCTCAGAAGCTGGACGAGGTTACTGCCCGCACTAAACTTCTCGAATAAGAAGTTAGTGCTGTTAAACAGGATGTTGTGAAAAACACAACTGAGATCTTTAATTTGGGAAAACAAAACCAAATGCTGAGGGAAGACATAGAGAGAATTAAGAACCATTCTTGCAGGAATAATATAAGATTCCTAAATAGTCCTGAAAACAAAGCAAGACCAGACATGAAGACCTTTATAATCTCTCTTCTACGGCAAACGATTTTGAAGGATGAGATAAACCTTGAGAGTAAAATACAGGGGGCACATAGAGAGCCGTTTCGATGTAACCCCCAGAGAGCAAAACCCAGAGAGATCATGGTGAATTTCCTTACTTATAACATCAAGGAGGAGATACTTGGTAGGGCTTTAAAAAATGGCCCATATGTGTTTAATGGCTATTCCTTTCTGGCCAGGTCTGATGTATGTAAGGCTACAGAACAAAAGCAATGGGAGCTAGGCGGAAAAATGGAGGTGCTCCGAAGGCTAGGAGCAAAAGTGCAGTTAAAATTCCCCGCTATGCTCAGTATAATGTGGAACAATAAAATGTATAACTACCGCTCAGTGGAGGACGTTGAGGCATTAATAAGTAAAATGAGTAAAGAGAATTTGTCAAGGTAAAAAAAAAAAGAATATATAGTTCTTGAGCTCTCCAGCACTTTAGCAATGTATAAACAATTTGTGTGTCAGTAAATCCCCCCCGGATTGCACGCCTATGGGCATTATTATGCCTAACAATTTAGGGAGGGTTCCTAAGGGGGGCACAGTAGTAGAGGGGGGGGGTGGGGGAGCACGGGTGGCGAGCAGTGGGGAAAAAAACTAAATAGAGTCCTCAACACTTTTATGCACAATGTCTTCATAGAGTAGGATTAAAACTAAAAGAGGAGCTTATTAAGAAAGATGACTTCGATTAACATCCCGATTATCAAAATTCTCACTTGGAATGTGAATGGCATGAGGTCTAAACCTAGGCAGAGGATAATACTTGAGTATTTAAGATATAGCCAGGCCCAGGTAATGCTGTGACAGGAGACGCATCTTATGGCAAATGAGAGTAAGTAGTTGTTTGGGAGGTGTGGCTGGGTTCAAAATTCTATTGCCTCAGATCAATTATTCTGCTGTAAGGGAGTAGCTATTCTGATTAGGAACGATTGTGGAGTAGAAATGAAAGAGTCAAGCACAGACAGCTCAGGTAGGTGACGGCAGCCCGGGTAAGGTGGGCCGATATGGAATTTCCATGCATCGGATATTACGGTTCCAATGAGGATAACCCTCAATACATTGTAGACCTAGAATTGAGGATGGCAGAAGTTTCAGTTCCCGTAATTGTAGGTGGCGATTTCAATGTTATGTTAAACCCTGTGTTAGATCGGTCTACAAGAAGAGAGAGTATATATGTCCCCAGAATGAGGAACGCTCTGAAAAGCATGATACGTGATATTAACTTAGTGGATGTATGGAGACACTTGAAGGGTAAGACAAGGGGTTATACGTACCATAGCAAAAAACATCATCACTTCTCAAGACTCGACAATTTCCTAGCAGATATATCCTTTTCAGCAAATATGAAGAAGATTAAGCATCTCCCTGCTCATATTTCAGATCACTCACCTGTAATGGTAACTATACAAGCTTTGAGACCACAACCGCCTAGGAGATGGACTTTAAGGCATGCACTGCACTGCTTTTAGAAGAGCGGGTGGAGATAGCTTTGAAGAATGCAACGACTGAATATTTCATCAATAACCAAGGTACCGCCCCCTTGGGCATAGTTTGGGATGGCGTAAGACATATATTCGAGGAATCCTAAAAATTCTAAACTCATTCAAAACTCAGAAAGCACGTATGGAATTAGAGAACGGTGAAAAAGAGATAGGAATCCTAGAGGAGGCCTTACATTTATTGAGTCTAGAGGAAGAAAAAGTGAGGATGGAAGAGAGGTTGCATGAGGCACAATTAGAATTTAAAATGTATCTAGAGCAAAAGTGTAAAGCCAAATGGCAAGCAAGGAATTTGTATATGGCGAAAAAGCAGGTGCTCTGCTTGCCTGGAAAGGTCAAGTAATGACATAAAAGAGTTAAAAAGTGAAACAGGGGAAAAGCTGGACAGTTGGGATTCTATGCAGGAGCACATAGTTACAATATTCTCACAGCTTTATACGGAAAATATTGTCACTGACATTGCAAAGACCAGATGATGGCTTAACACACTAGGGGCCAGATGTAGGAGGCCATTTAGCGACCGGTAACGGCCGATTTCGACCGTTACCGACCGGTAAATTGGTATTTGTGATGTAGGGGGCCAATTTTACAGATTCGGTAAATTTACCGAATTGGTAAATTTACAGAATCGGTAAAATACAGAATCGGTATTTTTACCGATTCGGTAACTGCCAGATGGAGGTGGGACTCTTCTGTGTCCCAAAGGCCTTACAGGTTCAGTATTTTACCACCCAATCCAATTGGGTGGTAAAATACCGAATCCAGGTGTGCATGCACATGTGTGCATGCACACCTATGCCGTGTGACAGACAGACATGCCCTTAGGGCATGTCTGTGTGCCACATGTCACACATGCCTTTATTTGGGGTGCTAGAGGGTGTCAAAGAAGACAGAGGTGATGGTGTTTGGGGGGAAAGAAAACATTTGGTCAGCCAATTGGTGGCCTGACTCCCTTGGAACTTGCCCTTCCCCCACATCCTCTGCTAAAAATCTCGGGGTGTTAATAGATCCCGCCCTTGACTTAGGCAACCAGGTGAGCAGAACTGTTTCCACCTGTTGGGGCTTGATCCACACTCTGCGCAGGGTCAGGAAATATCTCTCTCTCCAGGCAAGAAAACAAATAGCTGTTGCTCTTATCGGCTCGCGTTTGGACTATTGTAATGCGCTGTATGCTGGACTTAATAAAGGTCAGCTGCAGCGCTTACAGGTAGTCCAAAACGCCATAGCTAGATTTGTCCTGGACTTACCCAGACGCTCTTCGGCCACTGCAGCCAGGAAAACACTGCACTGGCTGCCGATGGAATATCGAATCCGGTTCAAGGTCCTTTGTATGACCTATAGAGCCATTGCTAAAAAGAGTGACACTGGAATAGGATCTACCATCTTCCATTATGTCCCCCGAAGGAACTTGCGCTCCTCTGGTAAACTGCTTCTGACAGTCCCCCGTGTACGAAGAGCCAAGTGGGGAGGCAGAGCCTTCTCCACCCTTGCTCCTAAATGGTGGAACGAACTCCCTTTGGACTTGAGATCTCTCCCGTCCCTTCAGAACTTCCGCACTGCCTTAAAAACCCTTCTCTTCAAGCAAGCCTATGTCTAGGGTCCTAAGCTTTCTTGATCATTCTCTGATCTTCTGTTAGGCGCCTTGATACCTGCGGGTTATTGTTCTGCACATTATAAATTATTTTTCAATTCAATTCAATTTCAAAGTGACACCCCCTGCACCCTTGCAGGATTCGGTATTTACCGAATCGGTAAATACCGATTCGGTAATGCCCATTAATTCCTATGGGCTTCAAGGCCCATAGGAATCAATGGGCATTACCGAATCGGTATTTACCGATTCGGTAAATACCGATTTTTACAGATTCGGTAATTCAATTACCGAATTCACCTAAATCTCCCTCCTTCAATTTTACCGATTCATAAATACCGAATCGGTAAAATTCGGTATTTATGAGTCGTTAAAATATACTTACCTACATCTGGCCCTAGATCTTCTGTCATTAGATGAAGAAAGAAAAAGTATTCTAGAAGCCCCAATTACAAAAGAAGAGATAAAGGGAGCAATAAAAAAGTCTAAAATCGGGAAGGCGGCAGGCCTTAATGCTCTCCCGGCAGAAGTATATAAAAAAATAGCAGATGAAATAGTATCTAGCTGGGAGATGCTGTTTAATTCGATATATAGTGGGGAAGTGCAGGCTCTAGAATCGTGGCATGAAGCCTCAGTAGTTCTAATTTTGAAGCCTGCTAAGGACCCTGTAAAAGCAGAATCATACTGGCCAATCTTCCTGCTAAATGCTGACTATAAGATCTTTGTCAGAGTTTTGGGAGGGAGGCTGTCCAGAGTAATATCTCAACTAATACATGAGGATCAGAAGGGGTTTATCCCTGGAAGGCAGATGTGTGAGCTAACCAGCAACTAATCAGATGTATCGACATTGGACGCCGCTAAGGCATTCGATTGAGTCTGTTGGGAGTACTTATGAGCAGTTCTAGAACATATGGGTTTTGGGCCTCACTTTATAACTATATTGAAAACATTATATAACAGCTCTACAGCTAGGATTCTTTTAAATGGAGCCCTCACTAAGAGTTTTAAGATCACGAGAGGGACACGACAGGGGTGCCCAATTTCACCCCTGTTATTCAACCTATATATCGAGCCTTTTGCTCAGCCGCTCCGTCAAGACATTCAGGTGAAGGCCTTCTTTATTGGAATGTGCGAGAAAAAAAATCTCACTTCATGCTGATGACCTAATTATCTATACAACAGACCCGGTCATTACGATCCCAAGGGTAGAGCAATTTGCGGATGATTATGGGGCTTTGTCTGGATACTTGGTAAACAGAGAAAAAACAGGGATTATGTGCTGGAATATCCCGGATAGGAGGGAGAGTGTACAGAGAGAGATCAGATATTTAGGTATCAACATTCTTAATGCAGTGCAGGATATCCCACAGCACAATTTGGAAAGAATTACAAAGGAAATTGAAAAAAACTTAACTAGGTGGAAGAATTTTCCACTGACGGTATATGGAAGGGTGAACCTGATTAAAATGGTCATTCTGCCGAAGCTCACATTCCTTTTCTAATTGCATACCATTAACGTTTCCGAATAAGCTAATAGATAAAGCACAGAGTAAGTTGGGTAGTTTTGTCTGAGCAGATAGGGGAGCACGTATGTTCTGGAAGAAACTTAGGCGTAGATTGGCAGAAGGAGGGCTTGCACTACCAGATGTGAAATTATATTGCATGGCATTCGAGTTTAAAAACTGTAGGGTTCTGTTAAACACAACAGGGCACAGGGTGTGGGGAGGGCTTTGTGAGCAGATGATTAATGAGTGGGGAGGGAAAGGATTTTTGTTTAAGTTTGGCGCAAAGGCATTTTTCAAACAAGTAAAATTAAAAATATTGAAGGCAGCTCTGATTTTGTGGGTAAAGATCAGGAACATGTTAGGAATTGGATATTATTCAGGAGAGGCTCCAATATGGAACTCACCTGGTTCGCCTGAATGGCTACTGGATCCACTGAGTGTCCCACTTAGGAGGGCAGGTGTAGAGGTTTGGGGGGATTTGATAGTGATGGGTGAAGTGGTCCCATGGGAAGTATTATGAAGTAAAACAGGGGGATCACTATCTCAATTTAAATTTATCCATTTAAAATCCTGGGGGGAAGCGAATAGACATGAGATTAAGAGTCTTTGGGAGTTCGTAAAAAAAAGTAAAGATCGAAACAATAGTAAAGAAGGAAATAAGTGGATGGTACAAACATTTCTTTACTGCAAACAGGCTATATTGGACTCCACAAAAATGAGCAAAGTTTGTAACCAATGCCCCTTCCCAATGCCGCAGGTGTGGCACGATTAATGCTAATGATAAGCATATGTTTTTCGAATGCCCTCAGTTAGGTTGAAAAGATAATTAATGAAATTCTTGATACAAACATCAAAGTTAGCATTTTACTAGTAACGCTGGGGGTAGTAGATCAGCCGTGTAATGACATTACTTGGGATAAACAGGCTTTACTATTCTATTTATTTCTTCTCGCCAGGCGAGAAAGCTGCAAGAAATGGATTGAACCCTCCCCATCACAAGGGATGGACTGGATACGTGCAGCAAGAAGAACGGCGAAAATAGATAGTGAGTGGCCTGGAGTCCATCACACACTCTAAGAAATGGGTGGCCTTCCAGAACTGGGATGGAGACACAAGGGTGTAACCCCCTCTGTCCAATGATTACACCTGCATGGTCTGTGCAGCCAGGACACTGGAAGGGCACGAGCGCAGGAGATATTGAAATATCGCAAAAGCCTGGGGAGGTACAGATCGGCTGACAGGCTACTATTGGCATATAATGGTGGTATGAGGACAAGAAAAAAAAGATCTTGATGTCTATAGTCTCATCGTGTCGCCCATAAAAAAAAATTGGCAATATCTGGTCGCTTTCCATGCCTCTAGCATCTGTGTAGTTGTTAATTATACCCCGCGTAAGGAACACCAACACGCTATGCTGCTCGGTACCATTAGTCCATAAAAAAGGCTGGCTACGTGTAAAGGCCTACCAGACCCAGGTGTCCGTCGGATATTCCTGGACCCTCCACCCTGCTCCTTAATTCGTCAAGGTGGGTGCTCTGTCCAAGGATTCTCTGATTCTGTTATGTAGGCGACCAGTAATTGCGGTCGGTCTGCCTTATCATGCCTGCACTTCCCGTCATGTGTTCGGGCATGGCCTTTAAAGTGGTCGAAGCACATGGGCCTGTGAGTGCCCAAGTGTTTCCTAGGTTACTGGGGTTTGTTCTGCGTTTACTCCTCCTCTTGGAAAAAACAGACACTTTTATTCCTGCTCATTCATTTCTCTGATTTTAGGGGGCACTCCATTCTTATTAAACAAACCCAGATACCCATAATTGTTTAACATTGTGGGCAATGCCAGAAACAAGTTCTGATAATAATTTGTGTTCATTTAATGATATATCCATGGTTCGTTTACATTAAAGGCTGCTATCTACCTAATGAATTATCCATGGTGCATTTTAAACAAAGGGCTACAATACCCTCAGATGTATGGGCAATTACATGTGCGAGGGACACCAAAAAGAGACACTCCATCATTTTATCGCTGTTAATATGCCTATGTAGTGACCCTTTTGCCACTAAACATATGTTTGTGAAAATGGCTACAATGCTCCCAGGAGTGTGGGCAATAGTCGTGAATATAAACCAAGCCACACTTCATCTGCAAGGTGCCCAATATATGCCACTTTAGGTTGACATCATAATTGTAAGATATCTGACGTGGGTCTCGTGCACACTACGCCACTGGAGTCAAGCTATCCGGCTGAAGACGGCTGATAGCCAGAAACCGGTCCTAGGATGCTTGATTCCGGTCCAGGGAAGACATGGTTTGGCAGTTCCGGCTGAACTGTTCCCATGAGGCACAGGGTCAAGACTGATTTGCATATGGCCATGTCTGAACTGGGGTGGCGTGGTAAGCAAAATAACGATGGATTAACCCCAGATCTGTGACTGGGGTGAATGTTTTGCCAATGTGCAACATTCCGTCCATCATCTTGTGTGTTTTGCTGTTCACCCTATGTGGGAAGGGTATGCCCAGACGTGGGTCCCGTGCTCACTACGCCACTGGAGTCAAGCTATCCTGGCTGAAGACGGCTGATAGCCATAAACCGGTCCTAGGATGCTTGATTCCAGTCCAGGGAAGACATGGCTTTGCAGTTCGGGCTGGACTGTTCCCATGAGGCACAGGGTCAAGACTGGTTTGCATATGGCCATGTCTGAACTGGGGTGGCGTGGTGAGCAAATTAACGATGGATTAAACCCAGATCTGTGACTGGGGGTGAATGTTTTGCAAATGTTCAACATTCCGTCCATCATTTTGTGTGTTTTGCTGTTCACCCTATGTGGGAAGGGTATGCCCAGACGTAGGTCCCGTGCTCACTATGCCATTGGAGGCAAGCTATCCTGGCTGAAGACGGCTGATAGCCAGAAACCGGTCCTAGGATGCTTGATTCCGGTACAGGGAAGACATGGCTTGGCAGTTCCGGCTGGACTGTTCCCATGAGGCACAGGGTCAAGACTGATTTGCATATGGCCATGTCTGAACTGGGGTGGTGTGGTGAGCAAAATAACGATGGTTTAAACCCAGATCTGTGACTGGGGATGAATGTTTTGCAAATGTGCAACATTCCGTCCATCATTTTGTGTGTTTTGCTGTTCACCCTATGTGGGAAGGGTATGCCCAGACATGTGTCCCGTGCTCACTACGCGACTGGAGTCAAGCTATCCTGGCTGAATACGGCTGATAGCCAGAAACCGGTCCTAGGATGCTTGATTCCGGTCCAGGGAAGACATGGTTTGGCAGTTCGGGCTGAACTGTTCCCATGAGGCACAGGGTCAAGACTGATTTGCATATGGCCATGTCTGAACTGGGGTGGCATGGTGAGCAAAATAACAATGGATTAAACCCAGATCTGTGACTGGGGGTGAATGTTTTGCAAATGTGCAACATTCCGTCCATCATCTTGTGTGTTTTGCTGTTCACCCTATGTGGGAAGGGTATACCCAGACGTGGGTCCCGTGCTCACTACGCCACTGAAGTCAAGCTATCCTAGCTGAAGACAGTTGATAGCCAGAAACCGGTCCTAGAATGCTTGATTCCGGTCCAGGGAAGACATGGCTTGGCAGTTCGGGCTGGACTGTTTCCATGAGGCACAGGGTTGAGACTGATTTGCATATGGCCATGTCTGAACTGGGGAGGCGTTGTGAGCAAAATACCGATGGATTAAACCCAGATCTGTGACTGGGGGTGAATGTTTTGCAAATGTGCAACATTCCGTCCATCATCTTGTGTGTTTTGCTGTTCACCCTATGTGGGAAAGGTATGCCAGACGTAGATCCCGTGCTCACTATGCCACTGGAGTCAAGCTATCCTGGCTGAAGACGGCTGATAGCCAGAAGCCGGTCCTAGGATGCTTGATTCTGGTCCAGGGAAGACATGGTTTGGCAGTTTGGGCTGGACTGTTCCCATGAGGCACAGTGTCAAGACTGATTTGTATAGGGCCATGTCTGAACTGGGGTGGTGTGGTACAAGAGGAGGATGAGGGTGATTGGTCATACTCAGGTCACGATAATAGTTTGCTAACTGACCAACTTCTGGGGGACCCACCTGAGTTTGAGGTTAAACTCTGCTTCCCTGACTAGTGAGTAAGGCTTGGCCAACAACAATAGAAATTTCTATTTCTGTCGCCAAACTGCTTTGACAACTAGGGATGGGTGGAGCTTGTGGAGTTGCACTACGTGGAATTCTGAGGAGTTGCATAAATCTCCTTCCGTAGAACACTACTAAAGTAAGTCAATGCATAAAATAAAAGCAAATGACATATTGTCAATCACACCAAACTCTGTTCTGCCAGTGGGTGACGTAACTTCAAAGAACTCTGCACTTCAAGCAGAGAGTGGAGTTGGCAAAACACCAGTGGACTATAGTTCACCAACCACCCCATTGACAACAAAAAAGGAAAAGAAGATATAGCTAAGGGAACAGCATATTTTTTGTTTGTGTCTGACTGACTAATGCGGCCCAACCATTTTAGACACATTCTATGGCCAGACTGGAGTTGGCCCAGCATGCAGTGAAGAAGCCTCCCCCATTCCCCTCAAGGACATTGGATAGACAATGTACCTGCCTGTATATTCTTTCTTTATTACCCAAGCAGGACTGCCCCCACAATATTTGTATTACAAGACTGGCCAATGTTTGTTTCTAAAAATAAAATAAAAAAAGGATTAGCATTGTACCACCATCACCATGCTTGAATTAGAACACGTAAATGGCATGCATGCACCAAAGGTTAATATATATTATGGGTGATTGTTGTTTGGGAATGTGTTGAAAGGATTCAAGTGGTGGCAGATAGCGATACTGGGTGTTTAACTATAACTATTATATTTGATAGTGTTTGTAATGATAAAAATATTTGGAGGCCTAACAACAGGTGATTTTTTTTCCTGAAGATGATTTTTTCCTTCTTCTTTAATACTTAGCAACATTTGTTTGCTGGGTCCACGCTGCTTTGTTTTCTGCTTCCCACTCCTCACTGACCCAACCAGTCTGTTTAACTAACAAACACAAATCTAGTCTACACCAAAAAAAATGACTCAGTGCGCCCGATTCACAAAGGTAATCTGAGACAAAATCCTAACTTTACGATTTTTTGTATTCACAAAGGGCATTTAAGAGTAGTAAAGTAAGGAATCCTAGCTTTACTACTCCTAAATGCCCTTTGTGAATACCAAAAGCCATAAAGTTAGGATTTTGTCTCAGATTACTTTTATTAATCGGGCCCAAAGTGTCTCTTGCTGTTCATCAACAGCATTGCACTACAGGTCGATCAATTGCATTTGAATTGGGACTTAAGCCAGAATGGAGTAGGACATATTTATTACTCAGAGTCAGAAGGATGAAGGAAGGACACAGGGTGTGACTACTTCAAAAACTGCCTGAACAAAGAAGTTATCAACTTCACAAAAAACAATATGGTGATGACTGTAAGAGGCCTACTTAACTCTGTAGACGGGCGGTGAGAGGTGCATTGATTTTCCTTGATTTAGGAAATGCAATAAAGCGCTACACCACAACACACCAAGATACTTAGCGAAGAAAATCCAGCTATCGGGAGGTAATCGACCAGCGAGGAGTACTGAGGAATTCCTACTACGGCCAGCCCTTTTCCACAAGAAAAAAACCTACGACAGAGCGTTCTCAGGAGCTGCCCCCAGAATATGGAACTCTCTCCCTCCTAACATCAGGAAGATCCAAAACGTGGCATCATTTAAGCGAGAAGTGAAGAGCTTTCTGTTGAAGAAATACACTACCTAGAATAGATCATTCACGATCTGATGATGACCCAACTGTCAGACTTGCTTTTACATTTTACCTAAGATAGAAATACACCCACCATTGACTATCAACGCTAACTGCACATGTGTTATATTATATTTATCATCTACCTCATATTTGTTGTCCATATAACTGTCGTTTATATATGTCTTTCCTATATGCCTTCTATGTTAAGCGCTCTGATACCCACGGGTCTTGTTCGCGCTATACAAAACTTTATAATAAATAAATAAAATAAATAATAAGTGTGTGTGCTGGCAGGCTCAAATTTGGAACTATATGATCGTTAGATGGGGGACCTGTTATTGTAGGTAATTGGAGACAGACATGTGGTGATAATCGTATTACACATGTGCAAGGCTACATATTATGATCATGACAGTTGCAAGTTTTATCAGCTCGATGCATGCGGCCACTTGTCTGTGACTGTTGGTTGTTGTAATTGCTCTCACCTAATAGATAGCAGATCAGTCTTAAAATGAATATTTGCAAAGTACTATTCTTCTCTCTTGCACTGCCTCTTTGAGTCTTCTTGGTGAGCTCCTATTGAAGTTTACCTTCTGTCCTTCTAGATTCTACAAAATCATTTTTGTTTTACAATCCACTGGCCTTCTCTTCTCCTGCACAAAAAGGCAAAAGCACTATAACACTCGTGCTTATCTTACCGGACCGCATAAGCCAGGCACCCAAGATTAACGGAAAATCCAAGAAGAATGCAGATGCACCTCCAAATTTGGAAACACAGTATAATTTCTCTTTTAATAATCATTTTAGAACTATGTGTGTTGTTCACTTCACTCCTACATAATTTGTATTTACTATTTTTTAAACTTAGGTGATGTACCATTTAGCTATATAATAATATAACTTGGGTCTCTCTGGGGCTGATGTACTGTTTGCATTGCATTTAAGTGTGGCATAGTCATTCCTTCAATTCCTTTTCTTCCCACAAATCAACAGATTGATGATGGTTGGTTGTTCATTGCAAAAATAAATATTGTCTATGTGTGGTGTGTCTTTGTCACACCTTTCCCCAATTCTCCTTTCCCATCCATTCATTAAACCCCTAACCCTTTTCCCCTGGGCTGTGTGTTTTATTGAAGTGTGACTTAATCATTTACAACAATAATTGAGCACACACTTGGTGGGGTAGATAAGGTAAAAGCAACACCAACCCAGTGCAGGATCTTCAGTTCTACTTCTATTACCAAAACAATAGCCCACACTAGCCCCATTTACCCACCCACACATAAGATTGATCGATATGTTAGGTATAGAAGAACATCGTTCGTTATCATCATCATTCAGGCATTTTGTGTTGAGTTACATAAACACTTAAACATGTCCACTCGAGACTTTGAGTCCTCTTCACAATTCGAGTGTCACTTTTGTTTTAATTGAAATACTAGCTTGTGATTGCTCTGAATAATTTAGTATTGCTTGCTATATTTACATTATCAGGCATTCTTTGTTGTGTAGTATTCTGGTTTCAATTGTTTGCAAAGCTATTATATAATAATATATAACCCACTAACTCAGATTTTTATTTCAGTTTAGTTGCTTGTGATAAATAATCCTTCCGATTAAAATCCTACAGTTGGAGGTCACCTAGGTGGGAGTGGGACCTTACTTCTGATTCCTTCACTGGTGTTAGTGTGCTAGCTTGCCGCTACTACTACCACCACCATAGCACCTTAAGAACCCCTACAGCCCTTGGATTATCTGTTCTATAAGAGAACTATGGAGCATTGTTCTACTATGCTGTTGTAGGCAACATAAGCAATAGCATTGGCAACCCCCCTCAGTCGTGAATATAGTTGCAGACTGCAGAGTCTAGGAAAGAAGTAGGACAAGGGTACCATCTATGCATAGCACACACCTAATTATTGTCATACACTATCAGTACATTTTTTAAACCTTTTGCGCTAAAAGGCAGCAGTGAAAAGTAAAACACCGCCAAAAACCTAGATTTGAGGCATAAATAACATCACATAAATATTTATTGCCACAAACAATAAAAAAACACACCTTCAACCCACATCAAAAACTAGCCTCTCCTCTCCCCAAATAAATCAAATCTCCCTATCCCCGACCATTTTCCAAACAAAATTTCCATTATTGTCTGGAAAAAGCTAAAGTCCAAACTATAACTGCCTTGGTCCCAACTCGACATCCCCACGCTCTCCACCCACAACAACAACCAAGTCCTACCATCAAAACATAAGTTACAATTATGGCAGAGGGCACTACTAGGCATTGCTGGCCAAGCTCAGGAGCTCTGTGAGGTTCCACTCCATTTGGCTGTACCCTGCTTCCACCTGTGCCCGCCTCAAAAGGACGCAGCATTGGAAATTGCGGTATGACTGAGGGGCAGCAGTGACTGATTGTTGGCCAGCAGCTATCAGTGAACTAAGGTGCTGATATTGAGAAGCTGAAGGTACTGGGGCCTGCTGGGGCCTTGGGCAGCTGCCTCCTACTCCTCCTTATCCTCCAGGGCTACCGGTCACTGGTACTCGGCCCTAATTACCTCCATCTTTTGCTGCCACAGCAGGGCTGCTACATCCTGGTGAGATGGACAATGATGACCAAGAGCAGCTAGAAAGAAAAATGACAAATTGTGAAGAATGCTCAGTGCAAAAAACTTGTTTAAAATGATGTAGCGGGTTGCACAGTAGCAGTACACTGATGGTCCCCTGAAGCTATTTGATGTGATCTGATTGGAGTCACAGCCATTACCCAAGCAGGACTCTCATAAAACTAAAGGCAAATGGCAAATGCTCTAACTGTTTGAAAGGAATTCATCAACACAGGCACTCAGCTATTTGTTTAGCCCCTTAAATACACATTTAGAGAGCCATAGAGTTATTAAAACAGTCATTTACCAGCATACTTATTTAAACATACGATGGCACTCCTACAGGCGGACTCCTACACTCACGAAGATATGTAGCCAAGTACTGACATAACATAGTCACCCATGCAGACAAGTAGTCTGTCAAACATGGGTCAGGCCTACTACTGGTGAGAGTATCTCTATATTTGTAGGTTAGACCTACTACATCCGATGGTGTCTGTGCACTTTTAGTGCCAGCTTGACTTGACATCAAAAAGTTGGTCGCCAAGTCTTAAACCCACCTTTAAGTACGCATAACTCACCTCTGAGTTAGGCTGTAGGTATGCTATAAAGCATGGTGCTTTGTGAATACACCATAAGATATCAGGTTTTGAGTTTCACTACGTTACTCGTGTACCCCTATGGCAACTACTACATACCACCAGTAATGCGCCTGACATATATTTTTTCAAAAGCATAGAGCCTCTTTCTCATCCAGTCACTCAGTGACAGAGGCACTTATAAATTCACTCACATGCTGATAACTAGTTGTAAACCTAACAGTATCAAAGGCAGTTTTAGACACAATTAAATACCCCTGCATTCACCAACAGAGGCACTGAACTATTTATTCATCCACTTTTATACAGAGTTCATGAGCCATAGAGTGAGTTAAACAGACAGTCATGTACTGGTACACTTAGTTAAACATTGGATAACACTCCTACAAGAGTACTCCTCCACTAACTTAGATATACAGCCAGGTACTGATTAGGGGTGGGTGGACATTTCCGTTCCGCCCACGGAATGTGCGGTAATTTGCCCCTTCCGCAAAGAAGGCAGAAAAATGGGGTAAATTTCCGCACACTCGGGGCGGAACAGAAGTTGGCCATTCGCCGCCCGCCACCGCCTGCCCGCCTCCCGCCTGCCTCCTGCCCGCAATATTCAATAGATTAAAGCCTTAAATAAGATTAAAGACGCTTACCTTATAGCAGGGACATCTCTTCTGGGTTTATCGCACCTTCTTCTTGAAACTGCGCATGCGTGGAAGCCTCCGCATGTGAATTCCTGGCGAGGAATGGCGATGCGCAGGCTCCAGCGCATGCGCAGTTTCAAGAAGAAGGTGCAATAGACCCAGAAAAGATGTCCTCGCTATAAGATAAGTGTCTTTAATCTTATTTAAGGCTGTAATATTTTTATTATTGTGGGCGGGAAGCGGGCAGGACGTGGGCGGCCGGCCGGGGTGGGTGCCACGTAACGGAAATTTGTGGCGAGGCACGGAAATTGGTTCAATTTCTGTGCCTCCCCGCTAAAGTCCATTACGCGACGTCCGCCAACCCCTAGTACTGATACAATCTAATCACAGTTCTAGTCAAGTAGTTCTTCAAATGTGAATTAGATGTAATACTGCACAGGGTATCTCTAAATTTTTAGGTGGGTGAGAACTAATACTACAGACGCCATCTCCATGTTTTTAGATGAGACCTACTACTGCAAAGGGTATCTGTGCTATTTTAATGCCAGCTCAATTTGGCATGAAAAGGTCCTTTTCCAAGTCTTAAACCCACTTTTAAGTGCACATAACTCACCTGAGATAGGCCGTAGGTATGCCATAATCTACTGTGGTCTATGTTTAATTTGTAAGAGAAGTCCTTTTCAGATATTTCAGTAAATTTCATACTCAAGATTCACCTGGACTTACAGGCATCAGTTAGGTATAACATGAATGGGAACCTCTCCACTCCAGTGAAAGTCCAAACACTGGATAGACAAGGGTGAATTTTGGCTCTGTTCTTGTTCGATCATAATATTAACTATCAGGGCCCAATGTTAAATGCAGCCTGTAAGAATATCCACTGGGCAGGGTCCCTACACATTCTTGCTCTTTTATATACAGAAGATGCTGTGTTGATAACTAGGATACCAATAGGGCTCCAGCATTTGTTGGACTTGTTAATTGATTTTATGAAGGACCTGGATCTTAGTACAAACTAATCAAAGTCACGTGCCATGGTGGGGGGCCCACGTAGGAAAACCCAGAAACATTCTTTAGGGTAACATCGAACTGACCATGGTAGCGACGTTTGCTCATCTGGGGATCCTTTATGATAAAAAGGGCTCTGGGCTTCCACTGAGGAAGGCAAAGAAAAATATATTAACCAGAGCTTTTGGGACTACCTTTAACTTTGCAATAAAAATTGGGGCTAAGCTAGTCCAGGCCTCGCTCACTGTATATCAAGCCAATTTCATCCCAACTGTACTTTGGGTGTGATGTATGGGACTATAAGGATATCAGTGAGCCACAAAGTATAGAAAATAATTTTTTTTGACGATTGATAGCTGTCCCCCAAGGAGTCCCCTAATACATATTACAAGAAGAAACGTTAACGGCTATATATCTGACCTTGTAGCCGTGGCCCCCGTTTTGCAATGCATTAGGATTTTGGTGAACCCTGAACTGGAGTTCAATCAGGCAGTAATTGAGGGAGTTATCCGTATTCCTTGGCCAAATCACATTAAAAACACAGCATTCACCCTGGGACGCCCAGACCTCTTTGAAAACCCAAAATCTATTCTCAAAGAAGATCTAACGGGGATAAACTTCACATATAGGTTGGCAGAGAGAGATGCAACAGAAATGGCAAAACCTACAGTGTGAGCTAATATGCTATTAAGAGCATCCCCATCAAAGGAGCCTTATCTAGTGACGATCTCTAATCCTCATCACCAGTCTTTATTGATAAAGTTCAGGCTCAACCTTCTACATCGGGCTCAGGCATATGTGACACTTTTTCCCAGGAGGACAGTTTACATTTCGATTTTTTTCTGTGGACACTACAGCACTTTAAGACAACGGTATATAGTCCCCTTGGTGAAACAGAAAAATTGTTTACAAGTTAAACCTGCCTTGATATATTCGCAAATGCTCGATTGCCCACTAATATGTCTCAGAGTGACACGTTTTTTTAGCGGGAGCACTAAGAATCAGGAAAAAGTATTGTGGGTGATATTGGATCTTTATGTAAATATGGCCAAAAAGCATTGTAATACATGTTAAAAACGGTCATATTTTATATGCTTATCTTCCATTGTAGATATTGTGATGAATATTTTATTGAGGGTCCTCTCCTGATGTTTTATGATGATGTGTAAGAAAATGTATAAATGTTTTATCATTTTTATTGTCTGGTTTTATGCTGCTTTTATGGCTTTAATTAGCTGAATAAAGTATTCCTTGACGGTCTGCAGTCACTCACATGCTCATAAACTAGTTATGTTCCCAGCACTATTAAAGGCACAATGCACACACCCATACATATTTCTCTCTTCACCAACAGAGGCACTGATTAATTTGTTTAGCCACTTTTATACAGATTTAATTGAGCCCTAGATTAGTTAAACAGACAGTCATTTGATTGTACACTTATTTAAACATCTGATGGCACTCCTCAGGAGTCCTCCTCCAGTTACTTAGATATGCAGCCAGCTACTTATACATTCATATCACACATCCAGTCAAGTTAGTTAATGAGGCCTTCTACTGTTAAAGGTATCTGTGCTCTTTTAATGGTAGCTCGACTTGGCATGAAAAAGCCCTTTGCCAAGTGTTAAACCCACTTTTTAGTCACCTAACTCACCTCTGAGATTCGCTGTAGCTATGGTATAATCCACTGTGGTTTGTAATAAATGGTAAGAGATATCCTGTTATTTGTGCACTTGGAGACCCCTATGGCTAGTGGTACCTACAATATACTGCCAATAACGCGAGTGACATACAATCAATCAAAACATTTGTAGAGCGCTCTACTGATCCGTGAGGGTCTCAAGGCATTAAGGGGGATGGGGGGAGCAGTTACTGGTTGAACAGCCAGGTCTTGAGAAGTCTCCTGAAGGTCAGCAGGTCCTGGGTCTGACGCAGGTGGCTGGGGAGGGTGTTCCATGTCTTTGTGGAGAATGATCTGCCACCGGTGGTCGTTCAGCAGATGCGTGGGACGGTGGCGAGGGTGAGGTCGGCGGAGCGAAGCTGGTGGTTTGGGGTATAGAAGGAAATTCATGTTCTGTAAAGCGTAGAATCTCTGTTTCATGTAGTCAGACAGTGCAGAGGCAGTTATGAATTCACTCACATACTCAGAAACTAGTTATGCATTCCGCACTATTAAAGGCTGGATCCTCTCTAAGGGAGATGATGTGGCATAGCGGCTAGAGCAGTCAACCTTAAATCTGGGAAACAGGGTTCGAGTCTTGGCAGCAATGCTCAATATCCTGTGATTCTGGGCTAATCACTTAATCTCCCCATGCCTAACAAAAACTAATAAGTCCTTATGTAATGCAACTGGTGCTCATGTAAAGCGCTCTGATATTTTTGGACCAAGCGTGCACTATTTAAAACTCCGAAATAATCAAAAAAGGCAGTTGCAGACACACTTACATACACCTGTGTTCACCAACAGAGGCACTGAGCTATTTGTCCAGCCCCTTACATACAGATTTAGTGAGCCATAGAGGTACTAAATCAGACAGTCATATACCAGCATACTTACTTAAACATCTGATGACACTCTTACAGGTGTACCCATACACTCACTCAGATATGCAGACTAGAACTAACACAACATAGCTATCCATCCAGGCAAGTAGTCTTTTAAACATGGGTCAGGCCTACTACCGCAGAGCCTGTCCGTGCACTTTTACTGCCAGTTCAACCTGGCATAAAAAGCTCTTTGCCAAGTCTTAAACCCAAATTTTAGTGCATATAACTCACCTTTGACATAATCTGTAGGTATTCCATTAAGCACAGTTCTTTGCACTTCAATGGTAAGAAGTGTATTTTTGAGTTTCACTAAATTACTCATGCACTTGCAGACTTCTACACCAAGTACTAAATAGAGTACATCACCTGCAACACAAGTGAAAACATGTTTTCAAAAGCATGGAGGCTCTCTCTTACCTGGTCACACAGCAAGAGAGGCACTTATATATTCACTCGCACACTGAGAAACTACTTATGTATGCAGTAGTATAAATAGCAGTTGCAGCCACACTTACATACCCCTGTATTCATCAGCACAGACACTCAAACATTCATTCAGCTACTTACATAGACATTTAGAGAGCCATAAAGTTACTAACACAGTCATATACTAGCATAGATACTTAAGCATCTGATAGCACTCCTACAAGACAGAAGCTAGTCGCCCAGTCCAGACCTAGTAGTCATTTAAACATGGGTCAGGCCTACTACTGAAGAGCTTCTCTATGGACTTTTACTTGCAACACAAACTGGCATGAAAAACAGTTTGCCAAGTGTTAAATTCACCTTTTAGTGTGTGAAAAAACAAGGACCCCTGATAAGGAATAAGGTTCCTGGGTCAGGGCAATTAATTTGCGAAAAATAAAACACCCAGGCAACATGTAAATACTGACAATGTTCAAGTAACACAAATGTGATGAATAAAAATAAAAATAGCACACTAAATTAGCACAGAAATCAATTTAATACATTGTATAAAAATATCATAAGATAAATCAATGATATATTGATTAAAAAACAGTAAAAAGAGATATTTTACTTTCAGTAATTAATTGACAAATACATATTATTTAGACAGTACAGTGAAGAGATGGTTTCCGTCTACGCGTTTCGACACGTTCAAAGTGTCTTCCTCAGGACACTACCATCTTGTTACAGAAAATAGATAGACAATATTTTTAAATTCTATTTCTGTGCTGAACAGTGCAAAAATTTAAATAAATAAATACTTTATACTTGAACAAAAAGGGCCTGTTTCTTGATAAATTATCATGATATACCACATTACATCAGTTCATTATCTTTTCTTTTATATAGAAAACATTATTAGGACTTGGTACAATAACAACAAACATCTATCATTACATCACATATGACTGCATAATTGAAAACAGAAGAATTGAAGAAAAGGATGAAAAAGAAGAATTGAAACTGATACCTGAACATTTATTTATCAAACAAAAGTCTATATTTTCTACAGAAAAACCTAATTTATTATCAGTCACTAAATTAAACTGACAATTAGAACACTTACATTTTCTAGTCTATATAGCTGTACCTAAATCAATCACTTTTAAACAGCTAAAGGTTTATAAAGGTTTAGATAAAATACATAATATATCCAAATTATTATGAATTTAAAGATGTTATGCATTCTATCCATTTTTACGATTTTTACAAGGTGACTATTTACCAAATAACTCGAGACAATGTTAAGAAAGGTGAATCTGGATGAATTTGATCATAATCCTAAAAACAGGACTTCTATATTCATTCTAACCGAAAAGATACCTGAAAGAGATATTACTGGCAAAACTTTGTTGTCATACGATTCAATATTTAGGGCAAATACCTGAAAAATGACTGATCCAAATATTAAACTCCTTATATTAGGACGTGACATCAGCGATGGGTCAAATGGACAAAAAAGCGTCAGTTTCAATTCTTCTTTTTCATCCTTTTCTTCAATTCTTCTGTTTTCAATTATGCAGTCTTATGTGATGTAATGATATATGCTTGTTGTTATTGTACCAAGTCCTAATAATGTTTTCTATATAAAGAAAAGATAATGAACTGATGTAATGCGGTATATCATGATAATATATCAAGAAACTGGCCCTTTTTGTTCATTTTTTTTTTTTTTTAAATGTTTTTATTGACGATTTTTACAACAATTTTTTTACCCCCCCCCCCCCCCGCACCAGTCAGTATCTTTCAACAGCAGGTACATTTCTGAATAATCACATAAAACAATTCCATTGCGTACTTGCATACTTCCATAATATGTACATCTTATAGCAAAACAAAACAAATTGGGCCCTTTTTGTTCAAGTATAAAGTATTTATTTATTTTATTTTTTGCACTGTTCAGCACAGAAACAGAATTTTAAAATATTGTCTATTTTCAGTAACAAGATGGTAGTGTCCTGAGGAAGACACTTTGAACGTGTCGAAACGCGTAGACGGAAACCATCTCTTCACTGTACTGTCTAAATAATATGTATTTGTCAATTAATTACTGAAAGTAAAATATCTCTTTTTACTGTTTTTTAATCAATATATCATTGATTTATCTTATGATATTTTTATACAATGTATTAAATTGATTTCTGTGCTAATTTAGTGTGCTATTTTTATTTTTATTCATCACGTTTGTGTTACTTGAACATTGCCAGTATTTACATGTTGCCTGGGTGTTTTATTTTTCACAAATTCACCTTTTAGTACACATAACTCACCTCTCAGATAGGCTGTAGGTATGGCACAAAACTTGGTGCTTTGTTCTTAAGGGGTATAACACGTCCTTTTCAGTTTCACTAAATTGCTTGCATACTTGCAGACCCCTATCCCAAGTATTGCATAGAGTACATCCTTTCTAATGCAGGTGACATACATGTTTTCAAATCATGGCGGCTCTTTCTCATCAAGTCACACAACGACATAGTCATTTAACACATTCACTCACATACTGAGAAACTGCTTATGTATCCAGCAGTACCAAAGGCAGTTGCAAAAACACTTACAAAACTATGTGTTAAAAACACAGGCATACAGCTATTTGCTCAGCCACTTACTTATACATTTAGAGAGCCACAGAGTTAGTAAAACAGACAGTCATATACCAACACACTTACTTAAACATCTGATGACACTCCTGCAGGTGCACTCTGACTCTCACTCAGATATGCAGCCAAGTACTGACACAATCTAGTCACCCATCCAGTCAAGTAGTCCTTTAAACGTGGGTTAGGCGTACTGGTTAAGAGGGTATCTTTGAATTTTTAGGTCAGGCCTACTACTGCAGAGGGTATCTGTGTACTTTTAGTGCCATCTTGACTTGGTATGGTAAGCCCTTCACCAAATCTTAAATCCACCTTTTAGTACAGATAACTCTCCTTTAAGATACGGCTGTAGATATGCTCTAAAGCACGGTGATTTGTGGTTAAAATGTAAGAGATGTCCTTTTCAGTTTCACTAAATTACTCATGCACTTTGACATCCCTACGCCAAGTAGTACACAGAGTATACCCTTTGTAATGTAAGTGATGCATATGTTTTCAAAAGGATAGAGTCCCTGTCTCCTCTAGTCATACAGTGACAGAGCCACTTATATATTGACTCACATACCCAGAAACTAGTTATGATTCCAGCAGTACCCAAAGTAGTTGCAGACTCACTTACATACCCCTGTATTCACCAACATAGGCACTGGTCCATTTGTTCTGCCACTTATATACATATTTAGAGAGTCTTTGAGTTACTAAAGCAGACAGTCATATCTTGGCATACTTAAACATCTGATAACACTCTAACAATTGAATTCCTACACTCATTTAGATATGCTTTCAAGTACTAACACAACATAGGCATCCATTAGGTTAAGTTGTTCTTTAAAAGTGAGTCAGGCCTACTACTGCAGAAAGTGTCTATGCAATTTTAGGTCAGGGTTGTTACTGCAGAGGTTAATGTTAGCTATCATATATAATTGCACTACTATTTATGTTGGTAATAACCCTGGGAATAGGACTACACTACGCTCGTGGAGCATGCGTAGTTGCACGTAGCACAGTGCAAAAATGCGTAGCAGGCATTTTTTGTTTGCTTGCGGTCCTCAACGTCAAGTTGGTGACCGCGAGCGAGCAAAATAACATCCTGGTTAGACCTTTTCCTCGGTCACGATCAGCAACATCAAGTTGCCGATCACGAGCGTGGAAAATAAACCTCCCAGCGAGATTCTCAACGCGGGTAGGTCAGGTTTCTCATTGCGAGTGGTCGCGTATGCTAGCGACCGCTCGCGATGAGAAACTACCAGTCCGCGTTGAGAAAGCTTCCGCTCGAGTACAGATCTACTCAAGCAGCAGAAAACAACTGCTGCACTGTGCAAGATGCGGTTTGCAATGATTGCACACTGCGGACAAGCATCCGGCACTGTGTAATCAATGTGAACAGCATTTTCCCTAGTGCAATACGCAGTTCGCGTAGCTTGCATAGTGCGAAGTGCACTTCGCGTAGCTGCACGTAGCGCTACTTCACAAACTACACCCAGGGTTAGGTGGTAGTTATATAGTTAAAATAGGTAATCTGGTAGTACGTAATGAAAAGGTAAAATTATTTGCTTTTTCTCCCTTTCTAGGCATTATTTCTACTTAAGTACAGACAGGTACAATGCCATCAAAAGTGAGAGAAGCAAGAAACAGAAGCAGATACTATCTCCACACAACTGAGAAATAAAAGGGGCAAAATGCAAAGAAAGTGATGAAAGAGAAAAGGGCTGCTGGTTAGAGAACCAAGACATTTCTTAAATTTTTTTGTGGACAACTAGAAAGTCAGCGAAATCACGTAAATGAAAACAAACTTTGAGATCAACTAAAAAAGGAGAAAAAGTACATGATATGAAGACTAAAAATCATAAAATAAAGCATAGGGTTTAAACAGAAGACAGAGACAGTCTAAGGAAATCAGAGTTTGAATGTTCCTCAGTAGTGTAATTCAGAATCGGATAAAAATTATGAAGAAGCATAAAAGAAACAAAGCAGTCAGGCAAAAGGAATATGTTGAGGCTGTAGTTGATAAGGCCTTTGCTCTCAAGAGGAAGCTAAACAGAATGAGGACACTCAATATAATAGTGTTGTCTATGAGGAAAAGAAGCCAAAAGAAAAGAGCTGTCAATAGAAGTAACTTTTGCATAGTTTTCCGTGGTGCATGGAGGCATACTTCTAGTACTAAGCCTTTCCTTAATAAAGAAAGGTATGTCTAAGAGAGCATTAGTGCATGCAGGTGAAGAATCTGGATGATGTTGTGAGATGAAGAAGGGTAGTTGTATTTCAAAAGAGGTAATGGTACCTAGCAATGTAGAGGAAGTAATAGCCAAAGAGGTACAGGGAAGGCGTAGACAGGCTGATGGATATAAATGGAACTGAAGCAGTATTTGTCATGTTCTGCAAGAATCTATTGCTCTATTGAGAAATGTCCTAAGTATGTTTACCTGCGGGAGTTTGAAAAAGAAAATAGGTAAGTTGCAATGATTAGATCCATGCAAAGTAAGGAAGCATACTAATTAACATGGTTGCAACAGAGACTGTGAAGTGCCAGATAGTGCTGAGTACTGGTATCCATTGGTGAAAGTAAACCAAGAGCAAATAAATGCTTGTCTGGGGAGTCCAGCGCTGAATGGGCACAAGACATTTACCCAATGAGGTAGCACTTCATAGTTAACCAGATGAACGTACTCCAGTTGGGTAGATGTTTTTGACAAGACTGGGGACATTCTGGGAAAAAATGAGGTTCCAGTCTGGCCCAGGTGCTCATTTCACAGAAATTATACTTTAACGAGAAGGACTTACAAATATAAACATAGCAGGTGCCCTAGTTGAAGCTCCACTTCAGTAAAGCACAAACATTCATCACTTCTTTGGCTTGATAAAAGCAAATCAAATGTGCTTCCTCTTGTATTCCATGTTGAAAAATAATCTGAAATCCTTAATCGAGGTGAATACATCATTGATCTAAAGGAGCGAAATGTAATCTGTAGTAATTGTAACGAGTGGTTTCTCTCTTGTCTGCTGGTTCAGAGCATAGTCCATGGTTCTAGCTTTTAAATAGCCTAAGTATGCAAATGCCCAAGATCCTTAGGGCTACACACATATCCATTCTCAGACACACACAGGTACTCACACACCTACTCACAGACCCAAACAACCACTAACCCATGTACTCGCAGATCCATAGCACCAGTTTTAAACCCAGTCACAGATCCATGCAGGTACTCACACACCCACTCACATACACACATAGGCACTCACAAACCCACTGACAAACTCACACAGGCACTCGCACAGACACTTACAAACCCACCCAGCCACACATATACCAAAGTACAGATCCATAGAGTCACTCACAAACCTAGTCACAGACCCACAAAGGCACTCACACACCCACTCACAGATCCTTAGCACCAATCCCAAACCCAGTCACAGACCTACAGTGGCACTCACGCACCCATTAAATGAAACAACCTCTGTGGGTGTGGTTCTGCACTCCTTTGTTTATTCTGATGTTTATTAAGTTCGTTTAGTTTTAATAATGTGGTTGGTGCTGGATGTGATACTCCCTCTGAGCATGGGAGGTATTAATAGATTCGAACACGCGTTGCTTGGGCCCCAAGCTTCACTTTCACACAGCACTCTCTGATAGTGTAAAACAAATTTCATAACATATTGTTCATGGAATTGTCTTTTTATTGTTTCCTTTTTTGATTTATCCTCTTTAGGTAATTATTTCATCATTACCTTCATTTTTTACGTAGTCATTTCATATTACATGTACATTTGCCCAATGCATTTCAAGCACTAAATGCCCTTCCTCAGGGGACTTCGTTCTGAAAGAATAACAATATGTCGGTACAATCTCACAATCATATTTCATTGTTATATACCTAAAACATAACCAATCAATGTCTGTCTTTAATTCATCAACCTTATATCCCTGTGATAAAAAAACGTGACTGTTGTCTATTGATACGTATTTTACTTTTCACACAACGAAGGTGCAAGCATGCGTGAACAACCCTTCACTGGGATTTATCACTGACCTTCTCTCTAATGATCTTGAGCCATGTGCATCTAAAAAGTAAGTAAGCCAAGTGTTCAAATAATCCACGCTGTCAGAATTTCGCTATAACGCGTTTAAAATCCGCGTTCACATTCTATACGTCTATATTTGCTGTTAGCCTCTTACCGGGTGTATTTGCTCTCCCGCGTTCACCGCGATTCCTTCTCCCTTCCGGGTTCGTGTGTGTGTTTGGCGTGCGTCGCTCTATACTTAAACCTCTATGGTTACGTGATCACGTGACATGTACCTCGGCGAGTAAACAAACTAGAAAACGGACGATTTGTTTATCTAATACTATCATGGCTGACGTGTGTTTGAACACTCGGTTTTGATGTTAAACTATGTGGTGTGACTCATAACAATCACCGTATGTAAATCAGGAGAAATATAAATGAAAATAAAACGAATTGTAAATATGAAGTAAAGATCAGAATAGAATTCTAAATAGTAATGCTATGAAAGAAAACATAACATAATGGTATAAATGAAAACATAATCCACATGTGCTTGGTTCGAGTACATTACTCTACTCCATGTCTTCCAGTCACATCAAACCAAATATATACATCTTATGATCATACTGACAGTCTATATGAAGCAACTCAGTTCCATCCGTTCATTTAGTCCTTTCGGATGTAATGTACATAAGAAATTCATCCAAAATGTTTCTCTTCTTAACAGTGCGTTATTTGTGTCTGTACCTGCTTGTGGTTTTATCATCTCCAATATACAAAATTTGAGTTGCGAAGGATTGTGCCTCGCTTCATTAAAATGCACTGCCACTGTGGACTTGGGATTCTTCAATCTAATATTACTTTTGTGCTCCGTAAGTCTGATTTTTATCTTTCTCAAAGTTTTACCCACATAGGACAATCCGCATGGGCATCTTAGCATGTATATTAGATTACTGCTGTCACATGTTCCTGTTACCTTCAGTTTAACCGGTGTTCCTTTTGTGGGGTGGTTGATAACATTCCCTTTGATTATCGCTGTGCAATTCCCACAATTGTGACATGGCACTGTTCCTTTGTAGTTATCCGTTAGTGATATTTTTGGATGTTTAATGAGCTCTTTGATGTTTTTGGTTCTCTCATATGCGAATATCGGAGAATTTGAGAAGATCCCATTGAAATCTTCCTCCAACGCAAGTAATGGCCAATGTCTCATAATGGTCCTCTTGATGTTATAACTGCGTGTTGAGAATTTTGATACGAATACTGATCTTTGCTCATCTTTTTTAGTTTTTACTGATAGTAGATGTTTTCTTTGGAGTTTATCCGCTCTCTCTGCAGCGGCATTCAGAATGGGTTCCGGATATCCTCTGTTTTTGAACTTAGTGAGTGTTTCTAGCTTATGTTTCTTGTATGTTTCTTCTGTTGAGGCAATTCTTTTTATTCTTACAAGTTGTGAGAATGGTAGGTGTTTTTTCAGTGGTGGTTGGTGGAAGCTTTTATAATGCAACAGATTGTTTCTGTCTGTGCTTTTCGTGAAGACACTTGTTGTTAATTGACCTTCCTCATTCAATATGGTTACATCCAGGAATGTGATTGTCTGTTTATTGATGGTATGTGTGAATTGTATTCGCTCATTGATCTCATTTAATTGTTGTAATGCTTCCTTTAAGCTTTCTGTGCTTCCCTTCCATAAGATGAAAATGTCATCAATAAAGCGTTTATACAAAATTAGGTTGTCCTGCCACACTTGATGACTCATTATGTTGTCCAGCTCAAATCTATACATGAATGTATTGGCGTACGTGGGTGCCGCACAATTTCCCATGGATGTTCCCGAGCATTGTACATAGTACTTGTTTTTCCATATGAAGTAACTATGAAATAGGGTGAAATGAATTAACTCCATGATGAATATTTTTAAACTCTCACTTTTCGCTTCATTTACCAGAAAACTCTCCACTGCTCTAATTCCCAGATCATGTGGGATTGATGTGTATAGGGATTTTACGTCCACTGTAGCCATGATCATGTCTTTTGTGAAGTTTCCCTTCTCTTCCTCCAAAATGGTCAAAAAGTGGGTGGTATCTTTTAGATAAGTAGAAGATTTTTGTACTATGTTCTGTAGGTGTTTATCTATGAATTTACCTATGGGTTCATGTATAGACCCTATGGTTGATACTATTGGACGTAGTGGCGGTTTTGTTGCATGTTTGTGAATCTTCGGTGTCATATATATATATGGTACTGAAGGATTGATTTTTATCAAGTATTCTTTGTCTCTTTGATTGATAATGCCCTGTTCTAGAGCTCTCTCCACAATGTTCTCCAGAATTTTTATGAATTCCTTTGTGGGATCCATTTCCATTTTCATATATGTATCCTGATCATTCACGTGGATTTCCACCTGGTTGTCATAGTATTCCGTGTCCATGATAATGAGGGCGCCCCCTTTATCTGCTTGCCTTATGGTAATGTCTTGGTTGTTGGCTAGTTTTCGTAAGGTTTGTCTCTCTTTTTCAGTCAAATTTGTCTGTTTGGGTTTCGGTTTCTTGAAAGTTTCTTCTATTTCCTTCATTACAACTTTTTCAAAGGCATCTAACACCTTGTGGCTCACTGGGGCCATGAATTTGCTTTTTGTTTTTAACCCCATCATTGTGTCTTCTTTAGGTTCTGTGATCGTTGGTTTTTCCACAATGTTCGTAAAGAAATGTCGCAATCTTAATGATCTCAAAAATTTGTACATACATATTTTTGTTTCCAGTAAATTCGAGTGGTAAGTGGGAACGTATGATGAACCTTTTTGTAACACTTGCATTTCATTGAAAGTCATGGTATATTTAGATATGTTTATTACTAAGGTCTCTGACTCCTTGTGTTTTTGGCTATTGTTTCCACTGATATTTGTTTTTTTGCCCCTCCTGGTTCTGTTTGGGGTCCTGTAGCCTTCTCTAAAAAAGGTGCCGGTGTTGTTGTGGATTCTGTATTGGATGTTGAAGGCATTGATTTTTCTACAATGTTTGATTGTTGACTCTGGGACGTTGTCCGTTGTCTCCTATTTCCAAATGGTGTTTTTCTTTGTTGTGCATCATCTGATGATGTTTCATCCGAAGATCTGTCATAATTTGGTTTTTGTTGTCTCCTTTTTGCGTAGATGTCAGCCCATGTGTACACCTCTCCTAGACGATAATCAGTGGTGTCTCTTTTGAATTTCCTTAGTTTCCTCTCGTTGATCTCCTTCGTGTATTCTTCTACTTTCTTGTTTGTGTCTATAAGAATTTGGTCCCATTCCTCTTTGGTTGTCATTCTACTCAAATCATCTTTTAGTATGTTAATTTCTTTGGTTAATTCTTCCAACAGTTTAGCTAATTCTTCCACTATTAACAAGATAAGGTCTAGCGAACATTTGTTTAAAATTGCGAACCATCTTTCAGTGAACCTGGCGTTATTTTTACACAGTGTAGACTTCAGTGATATCCTTAGACCACGCGGAATCCGTTGCGTTTTGTGATATTTTATGAGCGTACTTGCATGTAATTTTTGGTTGATGATCTTTTTAGACATGTAGAGTAATTGTTTAATATTTGATTCTTTTGATCCTGTACCTTGACATATTTCTTCAGCGTCCTCTATCAGTGCGTATATTCTGCGTGGTCTAAGGATATCACTGAAGTCTACACTGTGTAAAAATAACGCCAGGTTCACTGAAAGATGGTTCGCAATTTTAAACAAATGTTCGCTAGACCTTATCTTGTTAATAGTGGAAGAATTAGCTAAACTGTTGGAAGAATTAACCAAAGAAATTAACATACTAAAAGATGATTTGAGTAGAATGACAACCAAAGAGGAATGGGACCAAATTCTTATAGACACAAACAAGAAAGTAGAAGAATACACGAAGGAGATCAACGAGAGGAAACTAAGGAAATTCAAAAGAGACACCACTGATTATCGTCTAGGAGAGGTGTACACATGGGCTGACATCTACGCAAAAAGGAGACAACAAAAACCAAATTATGACAGATCTTCGGATGAAACATCATCAGATGATGCACAACAAAGAAAAACACCATTTGGAAATAGGAGACAACGGACAACGTCCCAGAGTCAACAATCAAACATTGTAGAAAAATCAATGCCTTCAACATCCAATACAGAATCCACAACAACACCGGCACCTTTTTTAGAGAAGGCTACAGGACCCCAAACAGAACCAGGAGGGGCAAAAAAACAAATATCAGTGGAAACAATAGCCAAAAACACAAGGAGTCAGAGACCTTAGTAATAAACATATCTAAATATACCATGACTTTCAATGAAATGCAAGTGTTACAAAAAGGTTCATCATACGTTCCCACTTACCACTCGAATTTACTGGAAACAAAAATATGTATGTACAAATTTTTGAGATCATTAAGATTGCGACATTTCTTTACGAACATTGTGGAAAAACCAACGATCACAGAACCTAAAGAAGACACAATGATGGGGTTAAAAACAAAAAGCAAATTCATGGCCCCAGTGAGCCACAAGGTGTTAGATGCCTTTGAAAAAGTTGTAATGAAGGAAATAGAAGAAACTTTCAAGAAACCGAAACCCAAACAGACAAATTTGACTGAAAAAGAGAGACAAACCTTACGAAAACTAGCCAACAACCAAGACATTACCATAAGGCAAGCAGATAAAGGGGGCGCCCTCATTATCATGGACACGGAATACTATGACAACCAGGTGGAAATCCACGTGAATGATCAGGATACATATATGAAAATGGAAATGGATCCCACAAAGGAATTCATAAAAATTCTGGAGAACATTGTGGAGAGAGCTCTAGAACAGGGCATTATCAATCAAAGAGACAAAGAATACTTGATAAAAATCAATCCTTCAGTACCATATATATATATGACACCGAAGATTCACAAACATGCAACAAAACCGCCACTACGTCCAATAGTATCAACCATAGGGTCTATACATGAACCCATAGGTAAATTCATAGATAAACACCTACAGAACATAGTACAAAAATCTTCTACTTATCTAAAAGATACCACCCACTTTTTGACCATTTTGGAGGAAGAGAAGGGAAACTTCACAAAAGACATGATCATGGCTACAGTGGACGTAAAATCCCTATACACATCAATCCCACATGATCTGGGAATTAGAGCAGTGGAGAGTTTTCTGGTAAATGAAGCGAAAAGTGAGAGTTTAAAAATATTCATCATGGAGTTAATTCATTTCACCCTATTTCATAGTTACTTCATATGGAAAAACAAGTACTATGTACAATGCTCGGGAACATCCATGGGAAATTGTGCGGCACCCACGTACGCCAATACATTCATGTATAGATTTGAGCTGGACAACATAATGAGTCATCAAGTGTGGCAGGACAACCTAATTTTGTATAAACGCTTTATTGATGACATTTTCATCTTATGGAAGGGAAGCACAGAAAGCTTAAAGGAAGCATTACAACAATTAAATGAGATCAATGAGCGAATACAATTCACACATACCATCAATAAACAGACAATCACATTCCTGGATGTAACCATATTGAATGAGGAAGGTCAATTAACAACAAGTGTCTTCACGAAAAGCACAGACAGAAACAATCTGTTGCATTATAAAAGCTTCCACCAACCACCACTGAAAAAACACCTACCATTCTCACAACTTGTAAGAATAAAAAGAATTGCCTCAACAGAAGAAACATACAAGAAACATAAGCTAGAAACACTCACTAAGTTCAAAAACAGAGGATATCCGGAACCCATTCTGAATGCCGCTGCAGAGAGAGCGGATAAACTCCAAAGAAAACATCTACTATCAGTAAAAACTAAAAAAGATGAGCAAAGATCAGTATTCGTATCAAAATTCTCAACACGCAGTTATAACATCAAGAGGACCATTATGAGACATTGGCCATTACTTGCGTTGGAGGAAGATTTCAATGGGATCTTCTCAAATTCTCCGATATTCGCATATGAGAGAACCAAAAACATCAAAGAGCTCATTAAACATCCAAAAATATCACTAACGGATAACTACAAAGGAACAGTGCCATGTCACAATTGTGGGAATTGCACAGCGATAATCAAAGGGAATGTTATCAACCACCCCACAAAAGGAACACCGGTTAAACTGAAGGTAACAGGAACATGTGACAGCAGTAATCTAATATACATGCTAAGATGCCCATGCGGATTGTCCTATGTGGGTAAAACTTTGAGAAAGATAAAAATCAGACTTACGGAGCACAAAAGTAATATTAGATTGAAGAATCCCAAGTCCACAGTGGCAGTGCATTTTAATGAAGCGAGGCACAATCCTTCGCAACTCAAATTTTGTATATTGGAGATGATAAAACCACAAGCAGGTACAGACACAAATAACGCACTGTTAAGAAGAGAAACATTTTGGATGAATTTCTTATGTACATTACATCCGAAAGGACTAAATGAACGGATGGAACTGAGTTGCTTCATATAGACTGTCAGTATGATCATAAGATGTATATATTTGGTTTGATGTGACTGGAAGACATGGAGTAGAGTAATGTACTCGAACCAAGCACATGTGGATTATGTTTTCATTTATACCATTATGTTATGTTTTCTTTCATAGCATTACTATTTAGAATTCTATTCTGATCTTTACTTCATATTTACAATTCGTTTTATTTTCATTTATATTTCTCCTGATTTACATACGGTGATTGTTATGAGTCACACCACATAGTTTAACATCAAAACCGAGTGTTCAAACACACGTCAGCCATGATAGTATTAGATAAACAAATCGTCCGTTTTCTAGTTTGTTTACTCGCCGAGGTACATGTCACGTGATCACGTAACCATAGAGGTTTAAGTATAGAGCGACGCACGCCAAACACACACACGAACCCGGAAGGGAGAAGGAATCGCGGTGAACGCGGGAGAGCAAATACACCCGGTAAGAGGCTAACAGCAAATATAGACGTATAGAATGTGAACGCGGATTTTAAACGCGTTATAGCGAAATTCTGACAGCGTGGATTATTTGAACACTTGGCTTACTTACTTTTTAGATGCACATGGCTCAAGATCATTAGAGAGAAGGTCAGTGATAAATCCCAGTGAAGGGTTGTTCACGCATGCTTGCACCTTCGTTGTGTGAAAAGTAAAATACGTATCAATAGACAACAGTCACGTTTTTTTATCACAGGGATATAAGGTTGATGAATTAAAGACAGACATTGATTGGTTATGTTTTAGGTATATAACAATGAAATATGATTGTGAGATTGTACCGACATATTGTTATTCTTTCAGAACGAAGTCCCCTGAGGAAGGGCATTTAGTGCTTGAAATGCATTGGGCAAATGTACATGTAATATGAAATGACTACGTAAAAAATGAAGGTAATGATGAAATAATTACCTAAAGAGGATAAATCAAAAAAGGAAACAATAAAAAGACAATTCCATGAACAATATGTTATGAAATTTGTTTTACACTATCAGAGAGTGCTGTGTGAAAGTGAAGCTTGGGGCCCAAGCAACGCGTGTTCGACTCACGCACCCATTCACAGACCCACCCAGCCACTCATATATCCAATTACAGACCCATAGAGTCACTCACAACACTAGTCACAGACCCACAAAGGCACTCACACACACACTCACAGATCCTTACAACCAATCCCAAACCCAGTCACAGACCTACACAGGTACCCATACACTGAATCACAGACCTATATAGGTACTCGCATATTCACTCACAGACCCACACAGGCACTCACATATCTACTAAGAGACCCATAGCACCACTCACATACCCCCTCACAGATACACACAAGCACTCACACACTCACCGACTGACAGCCAGTCACACACATTATAGTTAGGCTCAGATTTTTACTTCTTCAAAACCATAGAAATTTATCAGTTATATTTACCTGAGTTAACTATAATTTGTGCCCTCGCAAAGCACTGCTGATGACCTCACATATTACATCACTCATGACATGGTCAGTGACATCACTGATGACCTCATCCAGTGATTGTGTTTTCAAAAAGTGTATATACATATATACTAAGGTACCGCAAAGGTTAAATTAGTATACTTTGTGTACTACTAATGAGTGATTATTTTTTTCAATATGGTTTATGTGAGCCTCTGTGTGACTCTGTGTATCCATTTGTGAGTGGGCGTCTGAGTGGCTGCATAGTTTTTTGAGTGGGTGTGTGAGTGGCTGTACTGGTGAGTGAGTGTGTGTGTGTCAGTGTCTGTCTGGGTGGGTGAGTGAGTGAGTAGCTGTACAAGTGGCTGTATGGGTGGGTGAATGGGTATGTCAGTGACTGTATGGGGGAGTGAGCAGGTATCTGAATAGCTATATGACTGATTGACTGGCTGTGTAATTGGCTGTATGGGTGAGTGAGTGGCTGTTTAAGTGGATGTATAGATCTGTGAAAGGTTATGTAAGTGGGTTTGTGAGTGAGTGAGTGATTGTATGGGTGAGTGAGTAGCTCTGTTGAGAGGCTGTTTGGGTGAGTGTGTATATGAGTGGCTGTATAGGTGAATAACTGGGTGTTTCAGTAGCTGTATGGGTGAGTGTGTGGCTGTATGGGTGACTGGTTGTATGACCATGCTCTATGGGTGAGTGAGTGGGTGTGTGAGTGGCTCTGGATAAGTGAGTGGTGATAATATCACTTGTATTGGTTTGTGATTGGTATTAGAGTGGCTTTGTGGGTGTGTGAGTGGGCAAACCAGAGGTTGTATGGGAATGTGAGTGGGTGTGTTAGTCATTCTGTGGATGATGTCATTGGTGATATCATTTGAGATGTCGTCAGTGATGTCATCAATAATGTCACTGACCATGTCATGAGTGTTGTAATTTATGAGGTCATAAGCAGCGCATCACAATGGTGCCCTGACTGATTGGTTTAATATTTTGAGGGGCACTAGGCAGGGGTGCCCTTTGTCACCACTTTTATTCAATCTGTATATCGAGCCATTCGTCAGCTGGCTCAGGATAGATCCTGTTTTTCGCCCCTTTAAAATGGGACAGTTAGAGCTTAAGCACGCTCTATATGCAGATAATTTGCTTCTATATTCAACAAACCCAGCAGAGGCAATCCCTCGACTAATTGAGAAGGCAGAGAGATTTGGTGAGGTTTCAGGGTATAAAATCAACAAAGAAAAAACTGAAATAACGAAATGGAATCCAGTAAAGGGAAGTCAGGGGGTAAAGAGCAAAATGAGGTATTTAGGAGTTCAGCTAGTGCAGACATTGGAGGATATTCCTAAAGTGAATTGGAGGAGGGTTTCTAAAGAGGTTGCCAGTTTACTTACACGATGGGCGAATCTCACTCTAAATGTTTATTGGAGGGTGAATCTCGTGAAAATGATAATCTTGCCAAAAGTTACCATTCTAGATAATTCAGTTCCATTGTCATTCAGGGCATAAGATATAGCTAAGCCACAAGGCAAAATTGGCACTTTTATTTGGGCAAAGAAGAGTCCTAGAATAGCCTGGAAAAATTCAGAAGAGGTCTTACAGTGGGTGGGTTAGCACTACCAGACCTACTCACATATTGTTATGCTTTCCACTTTAAAAAATTTAGGATGTTGGCTAATAAAACTGATTCATCATCATTAGGCCTACTGTTTGAGGCTATGTTAAAGGATGTGGTGCAAGGGCAGGAATTTTTCCTGTATAAGTATGGAGATCCGAATTTTTATAAAACAGTTAGGCTAAAGATCTTGGGAGCAGCCTTAAAGATTTGGATGTATATAAGAAGAAGGATGAAAATACCATACTATACAGCACAGGCCCCAGTCTGGGACTCCCCCAGTACTTCGGAATGCTTACAAAACCAACTTAGTCAGCCTCTAAAAATGGGAGAGTAAGATATTGGGGTGACCTGCAAGAGGATTTTTAAGCTTATGAGCTGGGAGGCGTTTAGCAGGTCAGCACGAGGAACTTTAACAAGGTTTAAGTTTTGTCAGCTATCCTCTTGGTGGGCGACGCAGAATTGGCTTGAGGAGGAGGTAAACCCGAAAGTGGATCTAGTTACTAGAACGGGCATATGGAAAAAGGAAGTCTCGTTCTGGTATTGGGTCTTATTGGATACCGAGGACGATGGGGAGTCTGAAGTCATAAGATTATGGGGCGAAGAATATGGAGAAAGTGAGACGGATGTTTATGAAATATGTTCTGATTATTTTGTTATGTTGCAGGCTATAGCTAAACCGCTGCACTTAGGAGAAATCACCTGTACACTGCCTACAGAGTTTATTGGCCTCCAAAAAAGCTATCTAAGGTGACAGGGAAAATATATAGCAGTCTTAGGTGCAAGTAAGTATCCAGCAGCGGATGATATTCATATGTTTATGGAATGTCCAAGAATGATATCTTAATGGATGCAGGTATGTGAATTTCTGGAAGCTGTGTTGGAAAGACCTATGGAAGTAAGTACCAGTCTGATTTTCTTCGGTCTATCGAATGACAGTTATGTGAATGCACCTGTATCTAACTTCATATTTTATGTGGTAATCCTTGCAAGGAGAGAAATCTGTAGGGCCTGGAAATCAAAAATTCCCCCGACCTTTGCTGAATGTTTGAAAAACATCATCTACACTAGCGAATCAGATATGGCCTGTGACCAAAAAAGCATAATTAAGATCCCGGCGGCTCTGTTAAATTGGAGGAAGAAGGAATGAGAGTTCAATGATTAAGCCAAAACACTGTCGGACCCAGCCTCCTAAGTAACATCCAGAGGGCCCACAGAAATGTGAACAGGAGCGGGAGAAGGAAACTGTATTATCTTGGAGGGAAAGCTCTCTCTCTCTCCATATGCCTCTCCCAAGGGTCAGCAAAGGTAGGCATGGAGTGATTGGGGGAATCCTATCAAGATTTTTGGCAGTATGAGGACACTAAAAAAATAAAAAAATAAACAAGCAGTGCATCACAAGGGATAAGTTATAGTTAGCTCAGGTAACTGTAACTGCTGAATTTCACTGATTTTGTATGAGTGAAATCAGAGCCTAACTAAAATGTCACTGTAACCTTTGGTTTTTTAAGTGTTTTTTTTATTGCAAAAAGAAGAAGGGTACAGGGATGTTATAGTTTGGCGCAGATTTCACTCATACAAAACCAGTGAAATTCAGCAGTTATAGGGTCAGCTATACAACCTTTTTTTGTGGCCGCAAATGGGAGGTCCGCCCATTTGGGACCCCAAAAAAGGTTCCAGGAATGTATAAATGCAATTTTGCAAGTCACTGACTGGCAAAATAGCATTTGTGACTTTCGCTATTAGAAAGGGGCAACCCTTCCTAATAGTGAGCTACCATGCCATGTACTGTTGTTTTGTGACACTCGTAAACAGGAAGGGGCCCCCAGGGGACACCTTGTTCTGGTATTGGGCCTTATTGGACGACAAGGACGATGGGGAGTCTGAAGTCCTAAGATTATGGGGCGAAGAATATGGAGAGAGTGAGACGGATGTTTATAAAATATGGTCTGATTCTTTTGTTATGTTGCAGGCTATAGTTAAACCAGCTGCACTTAGGAGAAATCACCTGTACACTGCCTACAGAGTTTATTGGTGTCCAAAAAAGCTATCTAAGGTGACAGGGAACATATATAGCTGTCCTAGGTGCAAGTAAGTATCCACCAGTGGATGATATTCATATGTTTATGGAATGTCCAAGAATCAAATCTTATTGAATGCAGGTATGTGAATTTCAGGAAGCTGTGTTGGAAAGACCGATGGAAGTAAGTACCAGTCTGATTTTCTTCGGTCTATCGAATGACTGTTATGTGAATGCACCTGTATCTCACTTCATATTTTATGTGGCAATCCTTGCAAGGAGAGAAATCTGTAGGGCCTGGAAATCAGAAATTCCCCCCACCTTTGCTGAATGTTTGAAAAACATCATCTACACTAGCGAATCAGATATGGCCTGTGACCAAAGAAGCATAATTAAGATCTGTGCGGCTCTGTTAAATTGGAGGGAGAAGGAAAGAGAGTTCAATGATTAAGCCATTACACAGCTGTGCTCTCGCAACTACAATAAGGTGTCACAAAATTAAGTACAATGACAAATGTAATTCAATGAACAGAAGCAGATTCTTTAGTGTGTTTCTTGTCCCAGCAAGATGATGATTTATTGTATCCAGACTTGAGGAATGTCACAATAAGCCGACACGTGTTTCGTCGTGTGCCGTTGAGTCAACACGACTCTTCAGGGCTGGTGGTACAAAATAACGTATGCATATTCAGTAGTGCGTCATATCACTGTAGGTATACACCTGTTACAACGCAACTTTTACAACTACCTACTGTTACAACGCAACTTTTACAACGCATACCATTACAACGCATTGCGCTGGGGGGCGCTCTAGGATAGGGAATAAGTATAATTTACTATCCAACACCTTCCCTAGTGTCCACGGGGACTGGAGTTAGAATAGTAAATTATACTTACCACTTGCCACTCGTGGAGATAACTTTTCTGCCTCAAGCCCAGTACCTGTTGTCCTTGCTACAGGAGTAGCCCCTGGATACTGCTCTAGTGCCGCTGGAAGTCGCTGACCAACGCGAGGCCGCAGAGGAGGGAGAGGCACCGGCCCCGGGACTGCGAGGACCAGCATACACCATCTCCAGCTGGTCCTCTTCCCGTGAGAGCCGCGCCCCCTCACAGTGCCCCGCCCCCAGCGAAGCGCTACAACTGCTCGCGGCACCCGCTTCGCGGGTGCCACTCGTGGAGATAACTTTTCTGCCTCAAGCCCAGTACCTGTTGTCCTTGCTACAGGAGTAGCCCCTGGATACTGCTCTAGTGCCGCTGGAAGTCGCTGACCAACGCGAGGCCGCAGAGGAGGGAGAGGCGCCGGCCCCGGGACTGGGAGGACCAGCATACACCATCTCCAGCTGGTCCTCTTCCCGTGAGAGCCGCGCCCCCTCACAGTGCCCCGCCCCCAGCGAAGCGCTACAACTGCTCGCGGCACCCGCTTCGCGGGTGCCACTCGTGGAGATAACTTTTCTGCCTCAAGCCCAGTACCTGTTGTCCTTGCTACAGGAGTAGCCCCTGGATACTGCTCTAGTGCCGCTGGAAGTCGCTGACCAACGCGAGGCCGCAGAGGAGGGAGAGGCGCCGGCCCCCGGACTGCGAGGACCAGCATACACCATCTCCAGCTGGTCCTCTTCCCGTGAGAGCCGCGCCCCCTCACAGTGCCCCGCCCCCAGCGAAGCGCTACAACTGCTCGCGGCACCCGCTTCGCGGGTGCCACTCGTGGAGATAACTTTTCTGCCTCAAGCCCAGTACCTGTTGTCCTTGCTACAGGAGTAGCCCCTGGATACTGCTCTAGTGCCGCTGGAAGTCGCTGACCAACGCGAGGCCGCAGAGGAGGGAGAGGCGCCGGCCCCGGGACTGCGAGGACCAGCATACACCATCTCCAGCTGGTCCTCTTCCCGTGAGAGCCGCGCCCCCTCACAGAGCCCCGCCCTGATAACATCTCGCTCTATAAAAGCGCTACCTGGACCACGCATCGCGGGACGCGCGCGGGACAAAGTCCGGGGCGAAGACCGGGCAAAGAGCGGGCCGTTTGAGGCCGTTCGAGAACGGGAGAGTCCGGTCCGGTCCACCCCCCTAAGAACTACCCCCTGGACAACCCAACACAAGGTATCTATTATCTCCCTGATCCTTTTTCATCACAACCGGACAGGTAATATAGTATCCTTCCAAGGTGAACATTCATTGCAAAATGAACACGAGATCCACCAAGCAGAAAAAATCTAAAAAGAACGGAATAGGAGATAAATTACTAGGTCCAATGGATGACTTCTTGGCCAAAGCAAACACATTTATTGATCAGAGTATAAGTTTAATCGAGGGTAGAGTTTCCACTGACCTTGCAATTGCTCGCCGATCCTCAATGGGACTACTTGCAACTGCAAAAACTCCTGAAGTACAACCAGCCCCAACTCAAACGGCGGTGACTACAAATAGACTTAGCCTGCCAAATAATGTCGACCTTTCAGCATCCCAATTATCTGTAACCTTTACAGAAAGTGACCTTGAAAAAACCCCTGATATCTTTCCTGATCCTACACCCGAAGAAACAAGGCAAATGAGAGGGAGACGGGAGGGAGCCATAAAGAAACGGAATCCAAAGAAAAAGCCAGAACACATCGCAAATTCCATAGCAAGTGAGCACCCAATTTTGGTAAGCGACACAAATCCTCCAGCGCTACCCAACCATACTGCTCCCTCAACTAATAATGTGGTAACAATACATCATTTACCACATGACCTTCGAGAATCTTTAATCCCAGACCCCTCAAGCCCACAACACACAGGAAGACAAAGAGAATCAGCAAGACTAATTAAAGAGATAGCCTCCCTCTTAAATTCCTACATCCGTCCGTTAGAAGCCAGACTCAGTAACATAGAGAGTCAGCTAATAAAAATTACTAGCTCTCTCAAATCCATATCCTCACAACCCCATACCAAACCACCTTCAAACCCATCAACTACTCTCCCTGTTCCCAAGAAATCTGCAACTTTACCTCCCCCCAGCCCAAAAAACAAACTACAATAACACTCCCAACAAACCCTCCCGTTGCACAAAAGTCAACTCCCACGTCCCTGGTCATTCCCCCACAAGCCAGTTCTCAACCAACACCAACAGTAAATACCCCAACCGTAAAAACACCTGCCTCTAAAACTCCTCTCACAACAAACACAAATCCACCACAAACAAAAGGTGCCCCGAGAGGGACAATCGAACAACCACCTACCTTACATTTGCCACCTGAGGCTTCTCCCTATGTGGTAGTTATGACGGGGGTACCCGAACTCGCAGGCGAGGGGTCGGAACCCAACTGGTCTTTAAAGAACAAAGTCCAGTATTGGCTGAATACAAATCGCCCCGTCCCGCCACCCTGGAAAAGCAAAATAGCATTGGTATCCCGGACCCCGTGGGTAGGCTATAAGAAAAAATCCACCCGGGGAGACCGCATAGTAATTACGTTTGAGGACCCCAGTATAGCTGAATATATCTGCTCCTGGGAACATAATAACTCCTCAGGGGGGATTGTAACAAGACCCTTGTCCTATTTTTACCCAAAGAGGTACAACAATAACAACTATACACGTAACACCGATAACATCTGGAGGAAACCAATCCCGCAGCCATGGGAGTTAGATATTGCCGGCCCAAACCTATCAATGCGATATAGCGACCCTATCAATTCCTGGTGCCCACCTAATCAGAACCACCACCAGAGAGAAACACCATGGCAGGTTATGGGCCCACAAAACAGATTCAGAAACTGGGAGCAGTGGGAGAGACCATCCCACCAACCTTACGGACCTAACTATGGAGACACCAATAATGGGCAACATTGGCTAGGCATTCCGACCACGAACAGGTTTAGCGGCCTGGAAATGGTCGATTGACCAATAATAAAATCCCCGGAGCCCACATTAATAACCCTGTCAACTTCTTCTTCTGCTCCACCTCCAGCACAAACGACCAATGATGTATTAGAATATGCATCTACTCAGCTCTCCGTTATCTTTTGGAACGTGGCCGGTCTCCGAAACAAGATTGAGGACGGCTCGGCAGCCGCATTCTTGAAGGACAATCAAATCATTTGCCTACAAGAGACCTGGGCCACGACACCCCTTCATCTTGTGGGGTACAGGACATTTATATCTCCCGCCCTCCCCAGTACCTCAGGAAGACCTAAGGGGGGTTTAGTAATCTACATGGCCAACACAATTGCCGACACAAAGATTTTCAAGGTAGATCTCTTTTTGAACTTCCAGATCCTCACTCTCACTATAGGAAAAAAACTTTTTATCACAATAATAAATACATACAATAATCTGGATGCTGACAACTTTGTGAGTGTTCTTTCTCTAATTCAAGATAAAATAACTGAACACTCTTACATCAAACAGAAAACGGCTAATGCCTACGTATTATGGGGTGGTGATTTCAACCTACATCCTTGCCCCAACATCGATACTTGTGGAATGGTGGACGAGCATGACAATCCTCTAACCCACTTTATCCACTCAGGAGTGGGGCCAGCTATGAATAAAATGCTCTCCGATCTGGACTTGCAAATTATAAACCCCGTCCAACAGTCAACCAATAAATTAGAACCTACGTACAGAGGAAGGGGCCATGAGACTACTGTAGACTACGTAATAGTTACAGAAGGCTTGAAAGCTCAAATCAGTACTATCAAAATCCTGGAAAATCATCTCAGTGATCACTCTGCGTTAAGTCTAATTCTCCAAACACATCAACCAAAATCTCTGATGGCAAACATAGCTAACACGCTAACACAGAACAGGATTGAACTGGGCAAAAGTAATGGTTTTACAATCAAATGGGAAAAAGTAGATCCCAATATCCTTACAAAAAAGTTAGTTACTTCTGCATATAAAAACATATTGATATGCCTTGACCCTCATGCAGAACCGAACCAAATCCTGGAAAACTTTAATGTTATAATAGAACAGGTCAAAAACCTGTTAACCAGAACTTCTAACCAAAATAAGAAAAACCACACAGGCTGGTTTAACCGAGACTGTACTAAAGCTCAGACTAACTTGAGGAAGGCTCTTGGTGAATCACACAGAGACAAAACAAAGATCCAAGATCTTCGACGGGAATACAACACTGCTAGGAAAACAAGGAAAAAAGAACTAAAACTATCCTTGTGGAAGGCCTTGCACGAGAGCGCTCTCTTGAAAGACAGCCAGGCTTTCTGGAAAATAGTTAAATCCCCCGTGTTAACTGATTCCAGCGGTCCAAAAATAGATGTGGCTATTGACGAAGCAACATGGGTGAACCATTTCTCGAAAATTTTCCAACTGACACCCAATAGCGAATTACATCAGCCTAATAACAATCCAGTCGCCTTTCCTATTTCCCTGGAAGTTGATCTACAGGACTTTGAAATGGCACTTTCCTCAAGTAAGTCTGGGAAAGCCCCCGGTCCAGATGGGGTCCCAGTTGACCTTTTCAAATTTCTCCCCGACCTTTGGGCTCCAATAATCACGAGAGTCTGTACAGCAACAATGGAACTCGGGTTGTTAGATTCATGGTCATCATCTATAATGGTCCCAATTTTCAAGAAGGGGGATCGACAAGATGTCAAGTGCTACCATCCAATCTCGCTTCTTGATTCCCTGGGCAAAGTGGTTGGCAGAGTCCTCCTTGGAAAGCTGCAACAGTGGGTAGCAGACAAAAACATCTTATCGGACCTACAGTTCGGCTTCAGGGAGGGCTTTGGTACCATTGAACAAGCACTAAATCTTAGTTTATTGACATCTAAGTACACCCACGCCAAAACAGGTACCATTTTTATGACATATGTGGATTTGTCCTCCGCATTTGACTGTGTCTCACACGCCAAGCTCTGGTCGCTGCTGAGTGTAATGGGGGTAGATCCCCCTCTTCTGGACTTCCTAAGGGAGCTTTACAGTGAAGCCACGGCGAGAGTGAGGTATGGGACAAGAGGAGAACTAACAGCACCATTTAGGGTAGAGCGGGGAGTGAGACAAGGCTGTGTCTTGGCCCCCTTTCTCTTCTCACTCTATACCAACGGCCTTGAAGAGTCTATGTTGAGAGGGGGGAGAGACCTCCCAAGAGTAAAAGAACGCCTGATCCCCGCACTGCTCTACGCGGACGACGCAGTCATTTTAGCTCGAACCCCCAATGAACTGCAGAAATCACTATCTAAATATGCAGATTTTATGGCCGCCTTGGACTTGCATATAAATGTGAAAAAAACTTTTGTGATGGTAGTCGGCGGAACAAGAAAACCTGTCAAGTCCATCTTTCTGAAAGATCAAAAAATTGAAAAAACCTCACAATACCCCTACCTAGGCATCATGATAGATGATGCCCTAAACTGGAAAGCGGCGGTAGAGGCAAGGAGACATCTTTTTAAACGAGCGATACTGGCACTAATGAAATTTTCAAAAAAACTCGGAAAAAGATCTCCAGTGGAACTGCTACAGATTTATGCCGCAAAGTGCCAATCCATCGCATTATATGGCGCAGGGATCTGGGGGCATACAAATACTGGCTCCATACAAAAAGAGGAAAATATCTTCATGAGATTCCTTCTATCAACCCCACGAGGTACTTCCACCTATGCCTCACATGTAGAACTGGGAATCTCATATATTGAAGATCTTATCAAAATCCAACCTCTTATGCTTTGGAGGAGAGTCTGGCTGTCCGAAGAAAACACCTTGACAAAAAGCATCCTACAGGATACCATGGAGTTGGACCATGTCAATAAAATAGCTTGGCTCTCCTATATAAGACATTTCTTTTGTGATCTGGGTCTTGAACAATATTACCACAATCCAGAAAAACTAAAGGAAATGTCCAAAAAAGAACTAAAGCAAATTGCATTGAACCACTTGGATTCCCTGAGACTAACTTCGCTGATTACAAAAAAATCTGTCATGCACGCAATCATTATAGAGCAGTCTCCGAAAATTCAGCCTTATCTGACTCTAGAAATCACCACGTATGAAAAGATGCTCCTAACAAGGTTCAGAATGAACCTATTTTTCAGATTAGTGACATTTCCGGAAAAAAATAACTGGAGAACTCAGATGGACCTGTGCCCCTGTGACGATCACTCACAACAGTCCACTATCCATGCAATACTTTTCTGCAAGTTTTATCATATCCACTGAAAGACATGGCTTATCCCTTTATTAAAAAAATGGGGTTATAGACAATGTCGTCCAGCTATGTTGGCACTCCAATCTTTGGACTCTGAATGCACTGTGTACCATGTACTAAATTTTTTAAAGTGTATTATGAGACACAGAAATAATCTGTAAAAGCAAAGTACTAACTCATACTCTATGTAAATTGCCGGCAATTTGACCTTTTAACTGTATACTTAATTATAATTTTTTAATGAATGTTTGTATAACTATGTCATCTTTTATGGTTTTGCAACTGCCAAAAAACCGAATAAAGATTATTAATATTATTATTATTACCACAATCCAGCACCTCAAAGCGCTATGCGTTGTAATGGTATGCGTTGTAATGGTCGCGTTGTAATAGTAGGTAGTTGTAATGGAATGCGTTGTAACATGGTACATCCATCACTGTAACATACTGCATATGGTGACAAAAGTGCATCATACATGCAGTGGTGATGTGCGTATCCTTTCGCACGTGGTGGATGTGATTGGTGATGACGCTCGAGATACTGGAAGTGTGCCACTACAAGGATGTGAGTGGTTGACCTTGAGTGGTAGTGCAATAGAAGTGAGGTATGGTGATATTAACGTTTAAGTTGTGGCAAGCGTTGGCGCACACACGGTGGTCCTGCATTCCGAAGGTTACAAAGTGACAAAATGTCATGGTGAGAGCAATCTAAAGTGAAGTTTGTGTATGAAATTGTGAGTGACAAGTTCAAACAGGAGCGTGTAAGTATAGTTAATAGTTTAAAAGATCGGCGGTATCTGAAGTGAATCAGCAGGAAACATGCTCTCTCTAAACGGTGAAGTAATTACCTTTAGACTCAACTCCAAAATGTGGGTTGAGAATGGTCTGGAACTTGTGGTAGTGTTCTACGTGGGTAGATTAGAGAGAGACTGAAGGGAGAAAGGAAAAACTCATCAGGAAGGCATTAAAATGGGGAATGTCCGAGGACATCTAAGTGAATGGCTAGGATTTGAGCTGTGAGGTTGAAAAGGGGACTAAGTCGAAAGTATCCTTACCACTGAGTTATATAGATTCGAATTAATAGGCGAGTAGGAATGGTATATCCAGTGGAGTCAGATGCAAGATATTGTTCTTGCCGCTATAATCTGCCCTATTGGGTCTGTTAAAGTCTCCAAAATTTTAGCGCTATGGTAAAAGGAAAACATAAAATACAAGGATCATCAGGCTGGAAATGACATATGTCGCGTCATTCTAAATAACATTAGTGGTGAAGTTAGCGGAAATTTTCGGTAGGTTGCGAAAAATGCTGTACCTTAATACGGGTGTGTATCAGGCAGTAACCGGGAGGGGATCCATCAGTCGAAATACTTCAGAAAACGGGTTCGTTTTCTCATTTAGCGGTGTGCTGTGGAAGTTAAAATTAAACGTACATGCATTAGAAATGCGAGAGTCTGGTCGTGTGGGCTCCTCAAATCAATTATAAAGGGAATTCAGTTGTTGTGGAGAAAGCCCAACAACTTACCCGTAGTGCGGTATCCCTCCTCTGTTGGTTCCCGGTCGCCGTCTATCGTGAACAGACACGTGACCGGAGGGGAGGTGTCTCTTTGTAGAAGTATTAGACATAGAAGATGTCGATTCGTTTGTTGTCAAAACATTACCGCCATCTTCGAAAGGGGAGTTGATGAGGCAAGATACTTAGTATTTGCGTTGTGTCGTTGAAAGAATAGAGGTGTGCCATCGTGCCACACCTGTTGGAAGGAGATGATGGCGAGTATCAAGACAGGAAGCGTTAGCAATATTAATCTGATTGTTGCTAGGTGGAAAATAAGTTCCCCCGACTATAGTGGTCCTGTATCTTCCTCTTTTCCATCGGTGGATAAATCTTATTTCTCAGTGTCCTGTTGATCGGTTAGTAGTGAACGATTGTTAAGATTGGGATTGTCACCTACTAATGTAACCCAGTGCCCAAAAGTGTGGTGAAGTTCATAGAAGACAGTTATATGGAATAGTAATCCAAAGGGTGAAGGTGCACCATTGTTACTGAGCATTCGTGACCTTACTTATCACATTTTCCACAGTATTTCATTTCTATATGGTCTGGCAAACGATGTAATTGATCATATTTAAAAAACCACAATGCAGGTTACGTATTAAAATAAACAATACATCATGAATTGTACACATTACATTATATGCAGTTTGTGGTATCATCCTCATTCCAATAGGTATAGACATTTCTAGAGGTGTCTATGGTCGTTTTTTTTGGTTAAGCAGTGACTAGTTCTTGAAACAATAATACAGTGAGTATTCCAAATGGAGGATCCCAAGGGGTAACTGTTAGTCACCCAGAAAATATTGAAGCTCAGGGTCGTAGTTTAGCCCATGTTCCACGCTTTGTAGACGCATGATCCATGTGGCTTCTCTACGTCTGAGCGTCAGTTCTCGGTTGCCCCCTCTAATATTGAGGGGAATCACGTCAATCCCAAAGACACGCACTTTGATGTCATCCTCCAGAGGTTGACATTCAGCTATGTGTAGGGCTACTGGGTACCTGGGATCTCTTTTCTGAATAGCTCTCATATGTTCTGCGATTCTTTCTTTGAGTGCCCTGATTGTGCTGCCTACATAAATCTTGCCACATTGGCATTCGATTATGTAAACTACGAATTTGGTCAGGCAAGTGATGTTATGTTTGATTTTGTACACTGTCCCTTCCGGGCCCTTGAAAGTTGTGGTGCCATGTTTACCCCAAATACACATGGAACAGAAACCACATTTGTGGAATCCTAGGCCTCGTGTGGATAGCCAGTCACGAGCTGTAGTGTTTAGGGGAACTGTGGGGCTCAATTTATTTCTCAGAGTGAAACCCTTTCTGTACGTGATGGAAGGTCTGTCTGGAAGAAAATCCTTAAGTACAGGATCCTCTGTTAAGAGTTTCCAGTGTTTGTTGAAGCTCTTTTTGGTGGTGTGGTTGAGTGCATTGAATTCTGTTATTAGTCTGATTGGCTGGCCGGAGGACTCTACCTCCGTGCGTGTCTTTAAACAATCTGGTCTCGGGATGGTTCTGGTCCTTTGTTCTGCTGTCTTGAGGGATGCGTTAGAGTACCCTCTCTTTCGAAATCTGTCTTTCATGTTGGAGATGCAAATCTCGAATTCACTGGATTCGCTACAGTTACGTTTAGCTCTTAGGAATTCTCCATATGGGATGGAACGTAACTGGTGCTCAGGGTGAAAACTAGAGGCATGAAGTATAGAATTACAGGAAGTAGGCTTCCTGAACAGTTTGGAGTGTAGTCGGTTGTCCTTCACGTAGAATTCTAGATCTAGGAACTCCATGTTAGTGAGGCTGTGTCGCATGGTGAAGCTCATTTCCCATGTATTATTATTCAAATGTTCAAAAAAGGATTGAAGAAGTTCCTCAGAGCCCGACCATAAGAGAAAACAATTGTCGATGTATCGACCCCAAAAGACTATGGAGTCGACGTATTGGATTCCTTTGGTGCCCCAAATCAAGTCAGCCTCCAAAGCCCCCATGAAGAGATTAGCGAAGGAGGGTGAGAATTTGGAGCCCATAGCTACTCCCTTTTTTTGTCGATACCATTTTCGATCAAAAATAAAGAAGTTGTTCTCTAGAATGATCCTCATCATATGTAGTAGCATGTTGGTGTGTGCCCAGAATGAAGCCGGTCGGTTAGATAAAAGTTTGGTAATGGCTGTTATGCCTAGTTCAGGATTAATACTGGTGTAGAGAGACACCACATCCAAGGTCACTAATATGGTGTCTCGTTGCCACTCCATGTCTGACATGATGCTCAGTATGTGTTTAGAGTCTTGTATGTAAGACGGAAGGTTCTTGACCAGAGGTCCCAAGAAAAGATCCACATACTCTGCGATTCTTTCGGTGGGACCCCCAATCCCCGATACTATCGGTCTTCCAGGAGGAAACGGTAGATTCTTGTGAACTTTGGGTAAAGTGTACAACCAAGGATACGTAGGTCTGAAGACTTTGAGGTACAGGTACTCATTGTCATCCAGAAGACCAGATTGTTTCCAGTTAAGTAAGAGTCCATTAAGTAGAAGTGTTAGTGGACCCATGGGGTTATGATTAAGTAACTCATAACATGAGTCATCATTAAGTTGGCCTTGGATCTCATTGTTGTAGTCAATCAGATCCATGACCACCACATTACCCCCTTTGTCTGCCTCCCTGATGATGATGTTGGGGTTATTGCTTAAAGTGGAAAGTGCTAACCGTTCCCCTTTAGTTAAGTTGTCTTTATATTTAAACTTAGTGTTTAAGTTCTTGGTATTAGTTCTGTTAAGATCCTCAAGAACATGTCTGTGAAAATTGTCAATCACATTACCCCCTGATAACGTGGGTGTCCATTTGGATTTGCTTTTCAAGCCACTCGCCATACTGTAATCGGTCTCAACATCAAGCTCCTCAAGTAATCTTTCCATTTCAAGAGGACTGTCTTCCCTGTCTGTTAAAGAAAGAAGCAAGTGTGTAGATTGCACATCTTTAATGGTCAAAGAAACATCATCAAAAACATTTGGAATGTGTCTAGGTTGTCTCTGCGTGTCTTGTAATCCAGCAAAATGCTTTTTTAATTTAAGATTACGTATGAATTTAAAAATATCAATCTTGGTTTGACACATGTCACCGGTGGCATAGGGATTAAAGTTCAGGCCTCTACTCAGTAAGGAGACCTTCTCTGGTGTCAATGGAAATGAGGACAGATTAATGACTTGTACTTTGTCATCTGGTGTAGCTAATTCTTCTGTGTCCCTGACCTCAGTTTCCTGCGATAATCTTCGCTTGTTCCTGCGTTTGCCCCTGTGGGGTTTGGGTCTACAGCGACTCTTGGTGGCTGTGTCCTGTTGCCCTTCCTCACACGTTCCATTTCTAAAAAAAAGGTTGAACTATGGGGCTCTGAATTAGCTAGAATTTCATTCTCAATGTCGCTGAGCCCAGTAGAGCTCAGTGAGGTGGTGCTGGAGTTGACAGAACTGGTGGTTGTGGCTCTACCTGACTGTGGGCCTGCTTTGGGCTTAGGGATCAGGGAATCATATTTCCGATCAAAGGTGTAGATTCTACCATTTTTATAGTCTGCCTCATCCCTTTTGATCTGACGTGCCTTTCTGTTCCTTTATTTCCGTTTGATGTTTGAGAAGAATCTCATCTAGTAGGGTGTATTTCTTGACAGTGGCCTCAGGTTTATTTAAGTCTTTGATCTCCTGTTCCACAGTGGAGATTTCTGCCTGTAATTTTGCGGTTTTACGGTCAGCACTCTCGATGAGAATATCCATGAGTGTAATGGAATTCTGATTGAGTGAATCTTCCCATTTGGTCATGAGATCTCGGTCTAGATCATCATAAGTCGGGAAAATGTGGGATCGTAGTCCTCTAGGAACTAGTTTGAGCCTAAGATAGTGTTTCAAGGTTGCTCCATCCCACCAACGGGAGTTCTCTTGTTTCTTGAGTTTCTCTAGTTTGAAGAACTTGTCTCTTAAACCCTCTATGCGTGCAGGACCTGCCGTGGCCGATGCCTGGTGTGTGGGCATGCCTTTGGCCAGATTTTCAAAGAGATCTGCTGCTGCCTTGTCTCTGTCCATAATGTGATGGACAAGTATGGGAAATGAGTCAGAACGAAAGTTAAATTGGTAACGTGGAGACACCCAATCTGACAAGATTGAAGTAAACTGCTCAGGGTTTTTTTACAAAACTCAGATATCAAGGGCGCACTGCCTCAATTTCTACGTTACAGTGTGTAGTTAAAATAGTTGATGTGTAGTGCATAAAGAGCAGGCGGAAAAAACACCCTTAACCGTCTGAAAAGTCAAAGACTATACAACAATTATACAGCTGTGCTCTCGCAACTACAATAAGGTGTCACAAAATTAAGTACAATGACAAATGTAATTCAATGAACAGAAGCAGATTCTTTAGTGTGTTTCTTGTCCCAGCAAGATGATGATTTATTGTATCCAGACTTGAGGAATGTCACAATAAGCCGACACGTGTTTCGTCGTGTGCCGTTGAGTCAACACGACTCTTCAGGGCTGGTGGTACAAAATAACGTATGCATATTCAGTAGTGCGTCATATCACTGTAACATACTGCATATGGTGACAAAAGTGCATCATACATGCAGTGGTGATGTGCGTATCCTTTCGCACGTGGTGGATGTGATTGGTGATGACGCTCGAGATACTGGAAGTGTGCCACTACAAGGATGTGAGTGGTTGACCTTGAGTGGTAGTGCAATAGAAGTGAGGTATGGTGATATTAACGTTTAAGTTGTGGCAAGCGTTGGCGCACACACGGTGGTCCTGCATTCCGAAGGTTACAAAGTGACAAAATGTCATGGTGAGAGCAATCTAAAGTGAAGTTTGTGTATGAAATTGTGAGTGACAAGTTCAAACAGGAGCGTGTAAGTATAGTTAATAGTTTAAAAGATCGGCGGTATCTGAAGTGAATCAGCAGGAAACATGCTCTCTCTAAACGGTGAAGTAATTACCTTTAGACTCAACTCCAAAATGTGGGTTGAGAATGGTCTGGAACTTGTGGTAGTGTTCTACGTGGGTAGATTAGAGAGAGACTGAAGGGAGAAAGGAAAAACTCATCAGGAAGGCATTAAAATGGGGAATGTCCGAGGACATCTAAGTGAATCGCTAGGATTTGAGCTGTGAGGTTGAAAAGGGGACTAAGTCGAAAGTATCCTTACCACTGAGTTATATAGATTCGAATTAATAGGTGAGTAGGAATGGTATATCCAGTGGAGTCAGATGCAAGATATTGTTCTTGCCGCTATAATCTGCCCTATTGGGTCTGTTAAAGTCTCCAAAATTTTAGCGCTATGGTAAAAGGAAAACATAAAATACAAGGATCATCAGGCTGGAAATGACATATGTCGCGTCATTCTAAATAACATTAGTGGTGAAGTTAGCGGAAATTTTCGGTAGGTTGCGAAAAATGCTGTACCTTAATACGGGTGTGTATCAGGCAGTAACCGGGAGGGGATCCATCAGTCGAAATACTTCAGAAAACGGGTTCTTTTTCTCATTTAGCGGTGTGCTGTGGAAGTTAAAATTAAACGTACACGCATTAGAAATGCGAGAGTCTGGTCGTGTGGGCTCCTCAAATCAATTATAAAGGGAATTCAGTTGTTGTGGAGAAAGCCCAACAACTTACCCGTAGTGCGGTATCCCTCCTCTGTTGGTTCCCGGTCGCCGTCTATCGTGAACGGACACGTGACCGGAGGGGAGGTGTCTCTTTGTAGAAGTATTAGACATAGAAGATGTCGATTCGTTTGTTGTCAAAACATTACCGCCATCTTCGAAAGGGGAGTTGATGAGGCAAGATACTTAGTATTTGCGTTGTGTCGTTGAAAGAATAGAGGTGTGCCATCGTGGGTGCCTCCACGTTACCAATTTAACTTTCGTTCTGACTCATTTCCCATACTTGTCCATCACATTATGGACAGAGACAAGGCAGCAGCAGATCTCTTTGAAAATCTGGCCAAAGGCATGCCCACACACCAGGCATCGGCCACGGCAGGTCCTGCACGCATAGAGGGTTTAGGAGACAAGTTCTTCAAACTAGAGAAACTCAAGAAACAAGAGAACTCCCGTTGGTGGGATGGAGCAACCTTGAAACACTATCTTAGGCTCAAACTAGTTCCTAGAGGACTACGATCCCACATTTTCCCGACTTATGATGATCTAGACCGAGATCTCATGACCAAATGGGAAGATTCACTCAATCAGAATTCCATTACACTCATGGATATTCTCATCGAGAGTGCTGACCGTAAAACCGCAAAATTACAGGCAGAAATCTCCACTGTGGAACAGGAGATCAAAGACTTAAATAAACCTGAGGCCACTGTCAAGAACTACACCCTACTAGATGAGATTCTTCTCAAACATCAAACGGAAATAAAGAACAGAAAGGCACGTCAGATCAAAAGGGATGAGGCAGACTATAAAAATGGTAGAATCTACACCTTTGATCGGAAATATGATTCCCTGATCCCTAAGCCCAAAGCAGGCCCACAGTCAGGTAGAGCCACCACCACCAGTTCTGTCAACTCCAGCACCACCTCACTGAGCTCTACTGGGCTCAGCGACATTGAGAATGAAATTCTAGCTGATTCAGAGCCCAATGGTTCAACCTTTTTTTTAGAAATGGAACGTGTGAGGAAGGGCAACAGGACACAGCCACCAAGAGTCGCTGTAGACCCAAACCCCACAGGGGCAAACGCAGGAACAAGCGAAGATTATCGCAGGAAACTGAGGTCAGGGACACAGAAGAATTAGCTACACCAGATGACAAAGTACAAGTCATTAATCTGTCCTCATTTCCATTGACACCAGAGATGGTCTCCTTACTGGGTAGAGGCCTGAACTTTAATCCCTATGCCACCGGTGACATGTGTCAAACCAAGATTGATATTTTTAAATTCATACGTAATCTTAAATTAAAAAAGCATTTTGCTGGATTACAAGACACACAGAGACAACCTAGACACATTCCAAATGTTTTTGATGATGTTTCTTTGACCATTAAAGATGTGCAATCTACACACTTGCTTCTTTCTTTAACAGACAGGGAAGACAGTCCTCTTGAAATGGAAAGATTACTTGAGGAGCTTGATGTTGAGACCGATTACAGTATGGCGAGTGGCTTGAAAAGCAAATCCAAATGGACACCCACGTTATCAGGGGGTAATGTGATTGACAATTTTCACAGACATGTTCTTGAGGATCTTCACAGAACTAATACCAAGAACTTAAACACTAAGTTTAAATATAAAGACAACTTAACTAAAGGGGAACGGTTAGCACTTTCCACTTTAAGCAATAACCCCAACATCATCATCAGGGAGGCAGACAAAGGGGGTAATGTGGTGGTCATGGATCTGATTGACTACAACAATGAGATCCAAGGCCAACTTAATGATGACTCATGTTATGAGTTACTTAATCATAACCCCATGGGTCCACTAACACTTCTACTTAATGGACTCTTACTTAACTGGAAACAATCTGGTCTTCTGGATGACAATGAGTACCTGTACCTCAAAGTCTTCAGACCTACGTATCCTTGGTTGTACACTTTACCCAAAGTTCACAAGAATCTACCGTTTCCTCCTGGAAGACCGATAGTATCGGGGATTGGGGGTCCCACCGAAAGAATCGCAGAGTATGTGGATCTTTTCTTGGGACCTCTGGTCAAGAACCTTCCGTCTTACATACAAGACTCTAAACACATACTGAGCATCATGTCAGACATGGAGTGGCAACGAGACACCATATTAGTGACCTTGGATGTGGTGTCTCTCTACACCAGTATTAATCCTGAACTAGGCATAATAGCCATTACCAAACTTTTATCTAACCGACCGGCTTCACTCTGGGCACACACCAACATGCTACTACATATGATGAGGATCATTCTAGAGAACAACTTCTTTATTTTTGATCGAAAATGGTATCGACAAAAAAAGGGAGTAGCTATGGGCTCCAAATTCTCACCCTCCTTCGCTAATCTCTTCATGGGGACTTTGGAGGCTGACTTGATTTGGGGCACCAAAGGAATCCAATACGTCGACTCCATAGTCTTTTGGGGTCGATACATCGACGATTGTTTTCTCTTATGGTCGGGCTCTGAGGAACTTCTTCAATCCTTTTTTGAACATTTGAATAATAATACATGGGAAATTAGCTTCACCATGCGACACAACCTCACTAACATGGAGTTCCTAGATCTAGAATTCTACGTGAAGGACAACCGACTACACTCCAAACTGTTCAGGAAGCCTACTTCCTGTAATTCTATACTCCATGCCTCTAGTTTTCACCCTGAGCACCAGTTACGTTCCATCCAATATGGAGAATTCCTAAGAGCTAAACGTAACTGTAGCGAATCCAGTGAATTCGAGATTTGCATCTCCAACATGAAAGACAGATTTAGAAAGAGAGGGTACTCTAACGCATCCCTCAAGACAGCAGAACAAAGGACCGGAACCATCCCGAGACCAGATTGTTTAAAGACACGCACGGAGGTAGAGTCCTCCGGCCAGCCAATCAGACTAATAACAGAATTCAATGCACTCAACCACACCACCAAAAAGAGCTTCAACAAACACTGGAAACTCTTAACAGAGGATCCTGTACTTAAGGATTTTCTTCCAGACAGACCTTCCATCACGTACAGAAAGGGTTTCACTCTGAGAAATAAATTGAGCCCCAGAGTTCCCCCAAACACTACAGCTCGTGACTGGCTATCCACACGAGGCCTAGGATTCCACAAATGTGGTTTCTGTTCCATGTGTATTTGGGGTAAACATGGTACCACAACTTTCAAGGGCCCGGAAGGGACAGTGTACAAAATCAAACATAACATCACTTGCCTGACCAAATTCGTAGTTTACATAATCGAATGCCAATGTGGCAAGATTTATGTAGGCAGCACAATCAGGGCACTCAAAGAAAGAATTGCAGAACATATGAGAGCTATTCAGAAAAGAGATCCCAGGTACCCAGTAGCCCTACACATAGCTGAATGTCAACCTCTGGAGGATGACATCAAAGTGCGTGTCTTTGGGATTGACGTGATTCCCCTCAATATTAGAGGGGGCAACCGAGAACTGACGCTCAGACGTAGAGAAGCCACATGGATCATGCGTCTACAAAGCGTGGAACATGGGCTAAACTACGACCCTGAGCTTCAATATTTTCTGGGTGACTAACAGTTACCCCTTGGGATCCTCCATTTTGAATACTCACTGTATTATTGTTTCAAGAACTAGTCACTGGTTAACCAAAAAAAACGACCATAGACACTTCTAGAAATGTCTATACCTATTGGAATGAGGATGATACCACAAACTGCATATACTGTAATGTGTACAATTCATGATGTATTGTTTATTTTAATACGTAACCTGCATTGTGGTTTTTTAAATATGATCAATTACATCGTTTGCCAGACCATATAGAAATGAAATACTGTGGAAAATGTGATAAGTAAGGTCACGAATGCTCAGTAACGATGGTGCACCTTCACCCTTTGGATTACTATTCCATATAACTGTCTTCTATGAACTTCACCACACTTTTGGGCACCGGGTTACATTAGTAGGTGACAATCCCAATCTTAACAATCGTTCACTACTAACCGATCAACAGGACACTGAGAAATAAGATTTATCCACCGATGGAAAAGAGGAAGATACAGGACCACTATAGTCGGGGGAACTTATTTTCCACCTAGCAACAATCAGATTAATATTGCTAACGCTTCCTGTCTTGATACTCGCCATCATCTCCTTCCAACAGGTGTGGCACGATGGCACACCTCTATTCTTTCAACGACACAACGCAAATACTAAGTATCTTGCCTCATCAACTCCCCTTTCGAAGATGGCGGTAATGTTTTGACAACAAACGAATCGACATCTTCTATGTCTAATACTTCTACAAAGAGACACCTCCCCTCCGGTCACGTGTCCGTTCACGATAGACGGCGACCGGGAACCAACAGAGGAGGGATACCGCACTACGGGTAAGTTGTTGGGCTTTCTCCACAACAACTGAATTCCCTTTATAATTGATTTGAGGAGCCCACACGACCAGACTCTCGCATTTCTAATGCGTGTACGTTTAATTTTAACTTCCACAGCACACCGCTAAATGAGAAAACGAACCCGTTTTCTGAAGTATTTCGACTGATGGATCCCCTCCCGGTTACTGCCTGATACACACCCGTATTAAGGTACAGCATTTTTCGCAACCTACCGAAAATTTCCGCTAACTTCACCACTAATGTTATTTAGAATGACGCGACATATGTCATTTCCAGCCTGATGATCCTTGTATTTTATGTTTTCCTTTTACCATAGCGCTAAAATTTTGGAGACTTTAACAGACCCAATAGGGCAGATTATAGCGGCAAGAACAATATCTTGCATCTGACTCCACTGGATATACCATTCCTACTCACCTATTAATTCGAATATATATAACTCAGTGGTAAGGATACTTTCGACTTAGTCCCCTTTTCAACCTCACAGCTCAAATCCTAGCCATTCACTTAGATGTCCTCGGACATTCCCCATTTTAATGCCTTCCTGATGAGTTTTTCCTTTCTCCCTTCAGTCTCTCTCTAATTTACCCACGTAGAACACTACCACAAGTTCCAGACCATTCTCAACCCACATTTTCGAGTTGAGTCTAAAGGTAATTACTTCACCGTTTAGAGAGAGCATGTTTCCTGCTGATTCACTTCAGATACCGCCGATCTTTTAAACTATTAACTATACTTACACGCTCCTGTTTGAACTTGTCACTCACAATTTCATACACAAACTTCACTTTAGATTGCTCTCACCATGACATTTTGTCACTTTGTAACCTTCGGAATGCAGGACCACCGTGTGTGCGCCAACGCTTGCCACAACTTAAACGTTAATATCACCATACCTCACTTCTATTGCACTACCACTCAAGGTCAACCACTCACATCCTTGTAGTGGCACACTTCCAGTATCTCGAGCGTCATCACCAATCACATCCACCACGTGCGAAAGGATACGCACATCACCACTGCATGTATGATGCACTTTTGTCACCATATGCAGTATGTTACAGTGATATGACGCACTACTGAATATGCATACGTTATTTTGTACCACCAGCCCTGAAGAGTCGTGTTGGCTCAACGGCACACGACGAAACACGTGTCGGCTTATTGTGACATTCCTCAAGTCTGGATACAATAAATCATCATCTTGCTGGGACAAGAAACACACTAAAGAATCTTCTTCTGTTCATTGAATTACATTTGTCATTGTACTTAATTTTGTGACACCTTATTGTAGTTGCGAGAGCACAGCTGTGTAATTGTTGTATAGTCTTTGACTTTTCAGACGGTTAAGGGTGTTTTTTCCGCCTGCTCTTTACGCACTACACATCAACTATTTTAACTACACACTGTAACGTAGAAATTGAGGCAGTGCGCCCTTGATATCTGAGTTTTGTAAAAAACCCCTGAGCAGTTTACTTCAATCTTGTCAGATTGGGTGCCTCCACGTTACCAATTTAACTTTCGTTCTGACTCATTTCCCATACTTGTCCATCACATTATGGACAGAGACAAGGCAGCAGCAGATCTCTTTGAAAATCTGGCCAAAGGCATGCCCACACACCAGGAATCGGCCACGGCAGGTCCTGCACGCATAGAGGGTTTAAGAGACAAGTTCTTCAAACTAGAGAAACTCAAGAAACAAGAGAAATCCCGTTGGTGGGATGGAGCAACCTTGAAACACTATCTTAGGCTCAAACTAGTTCCTAGAGGACTACGATCCCACATTTTCCCGACTTATGATGATCGAGACCGAGATCTCATGACCAAATGGGAAGATTCACTCAATCAGAATTCCATTACACTCATGGATATTCTCATCGAGAGTGCTGACCGTAAAACCGCAAAATTACAGGCAGAAATCTCCACTGTGGAACAGGAGATCAAAGACTTAAATAAACCTGAGGCCACTGTCAAGAACTACACCCTACTAGTTATAGTTATAGTTATAGTTATAAACCATTTTATAGCGCGCTCTGCTACTGGGGAGTATCCTGGCGCGGGGGAATAAAAGAGGCAGAAAGCAGACCCTCACAGAAGTAAAGAACTCTTAAATAGCATTGTTAAACAAATATGTTTTCAGATGTTTTTTAAATGCGGCTACAGTGGGTGTGGAGCGCAAGTGAAGAGGAAGAGCATTCCAGGCGCGAGCCACAACCACCGCAATCGACTGACCACCAAGTCTGGCACGCTTGAAACGGGGGAGGGATAGTTGAAACATAGTGGAGGATCTCAGAGTCCGTGCGGGAACGTAACTGATGAATCTTTTTCTCAGGTACTGGGGGCCTTGATCATGGATAGCACGAAACGCCAGAACCAGTGACTTAAACCGGATGCGCTGTGCAACCGGGAGCCAATGAAGTGTGCGCATCTCCGCACGAACGCTCTTCCATCTAGGAATGTTAAATAAAAGACGGACTGTCGCGTTCTGGATAATTTGCAGGCGTTTGACCAGGTAAGAAGGAATTCCACTGAACAATGCATTAGCATAGTCCAGCCTGGACAGTATAAGCGCTCGCGCAACAGACTCCTTTGCTTCTCTAGGAAGCAAGGGAAAGAATTTGCGAAGCATTTTTAGAGTCGCAAAACAGGTGCCAGTAAGTTTTTTAATGTGATGTTTAAATCTTAAGTCCTCGTCAAACCAAATGCCCAGATTTTTGGCGGGTCTCCCCATCTCTTTCGGGCCTGGGATGTCAGAGGGCCAAAGAGTGCTCATAAACGAGGGGGGAAAGGAGCCATAAAAAAGAACCTCAGATTTGTCCTCGTTGCATTTCAACTGGGCCTTCGTCAACCAGCGAAATACCGAGGACAAACATAAATGGACTATAGAGGTATCCAGGTTATCATCAGGCCAGGTAAACAGCAATTGGGTATCGTCTGCATACCCAATAATCTTAGCCCTGAACTGTTCAGCTAGATAGATCAAAGGTGTAATATAGACATTGAACAGAAGGGGGCTGAGAGTGGAACCCTGCGGGACACCTGTAAGCAGAGGTTCAGGCTCAGAGGCATAGGGAGGCAGCCAGACCTGCTGGGTCCTGTCTGACAAGAAGGAGGACAGCCAGTCTGACACCACCCCTCCAATACCTATATCCGCCATCCGGCTAAGAAGGAGCTCATGGGGGACGGTATCGAACGCGGCAGAGAGGTCCAAAAGAATTAGGACCGCTCTGCCGCCCCCGTCTAGACAGTCCCGAATGGCCTCGCTCATCTCCAAGAGGGCTGTCTCGGTGCTATAAGCAGCCCTGAAGCCCGATTGGGCCGGGTGGAGGGCATTGGAAGATTCAACAAATCTCTCTAGTTGTCGAAATGCCACCTTCTCACAGATTTTAGTGAGTGCCGGTAAAAGGGAGATTGGTCTATAATTCCCAGGGGCCGTCCAGTCTAGGCCTGGTTTCTTTAGGAGAGGTAGAAGCTTAGCCTGTTTCCAAGCAGTGGGGACCACGCCCGTCCTCAAAGAAAGGTTAACAATCTGCGTGATCTCCGTACCGACTAATTCCGCCACCTCCGAAAGCACCCGGGCAGGGCACGGATCGGCGGGTGAGCCCGATTTCAGGGACTGAATTAAGGGAAGATGAGATTCTTCTCAAACATCAAACGGAAATAAAGAACAGAAAGGCACGTCAGATCAAAAGGGATGAGGCAGACTATAAAAATGGTAGAATCTACACCTTTGATCGGAAATATGATTCCCTGATCCCTAAGCCCAAAGCAGGCCCACAGTCAGGTAGAGCCACAACCACCAGTTCTGTCAACTCCAGCACCACCTCACGGAGCTCTACTGGGCTCAGCGACATTGAGAATGAAATTCTAGCTAATTCAGAGCCCAATAGTTCAACCTTTTATTTAGAAATGGAACGTGTGAGGAAGGGCAACAGGACACAGCCACCAAGAGTCGCTGTAGACCCAAACCCCACAGGGGCAAACGCAGGAACAAGCGAAGATTATCGCAGGAAACTGAGGTCAGGGACACAGAAGAATTAGCTACACCAGATGACAAAGTACAAGTCATTAATCTGTCCTCATTTCCATTGACACCAGAGATGGTCTCCTTACTGAGTAGAGGCCTGAACTTTAATCCCTATGCCACCGGTGACATGTGTCAAACGAAGATTGATATTTTTAAATTCATACGTAATCTTAAATTAAAAAATCATTTTGCTGGATTACAAGACACGCAGAGACAACCTAGACACATTCCAAATGTTTTTGATGATGTTTCTTTGACCATTAAAGATGTGCAATCTACACACTTGCTTCTTTCTTTAACAGACAGGGAAGACAGTCCTCTTGAAATGGAAAGATTACTTGAGGAGCTTGATGTTGAGACCGATTACAGTATGGCGAGTGGCTTGAAAAGCAAATCCAAATGGACACCCACGTTATCAGGGGGTAATGTGATTGACAATTTTCACAGACATGTTCTTGAGGATCTTAACAGAACTAATACCAAGAACTTAAACACTAAGTTTAAATATAAAGACAACTTAACTAAAGGGGAACGGTTAGCACTTTCCACTTTAAGCAATAACCCCAACATCATCATCAGGGAGGCAGACAAAGGGGGTAATGTGGTGGTCATGGATCTGATTGACTACAACAATGAGATCCAAGGCCAACTTAATGATGACTCATGTTATGAGTTACTTAATCATAACCCCATGGGTCCACTAACACTTCTACTTAATGGACTCTTACTTAACTGGAAACAATCTGGTCTTCTGGATGACAATGAGTACCTGTACCTCAAAGTCTTCAGACCTACGTATCCTTGGTTGTACACTTTACCCAAAGTTCACAAGAATCTACCGTTTCCTCCTGGAAGACCGATAGTATCGGGGATTGGGGGTCCCACCGAAAGAATCGCAGAGTATGTGGATCTTTTCTTGGGACCTCTGGTCAAGAACCTTCCGTCTTACATACAAGACTCTAAACACATACTGAGCATCATGTCAGACATGGAGTGGCAACGAGACACCATATTAGTGACCTTGGATGTGGTGTCTCTCTACACCAGTATTAATCCTGAACTAGGCATAACAGCCATTACCAAACTTTTATCTAACCGACCGGCTTCACTCTGGGCACACACCAACATGCTACTACATATGATGAGGATCATTCTAGAGAACAACTTCTTTATTTTTGATCGAAAATGGTATCGACAAAAAAAGGGAGTAGCTATGGGCTCCAAATTCTCACCCTCCTTCGCTAATCTCTTCATGGGGGCTTTGGAGGCTGACTTGATTTGGGGCACCAAAGGAATCCAATACGTCGACTCCATAGTCTTTTGGGGTCGATACATCGACGATTGTTTTCTCTTATGGTCGGGCTCTGAGGAACTTCTTCAATCCTTTTTTGAACATTTGAATAATAATACATGGGAAATGAGCTTCACCATGCGACACAGCCTCACTAACATGGAGTTCCTAGATCTAGAATTCTACGTGAAGGACAACCGACTACACTCCAAACTGTTCAGGAAGCCTACTTCCTGTAATTCTATACTCCATGCCTCTAGTTTTCACCCTGAGCACCAGTTACGTTCCATCCCATATGGAGAATTCCTAAGAGCTAAACGTAACTGTAGCGAATCCAGTGAATTCGAGATTTGCATCTCCAACATGAAAGACAGATTTCGAAAGAGAGGGTACTCTAACGCATCCCTCAAGACAGCAGAACAAAGGACCAGAACCATCCCGAGACCAGATTGTTTAAAGACACGCACGGAGGTAGAGTCCTCCGGCCAGCCAATCAGACTAATAACAGAATTCAATGCACTCAACCACACCACCAAAAAGAGCTTCAACAAACACTGGAAACTCTTAACAGAGGATCCTGTACTTAAGGATTTTCTTCCAGACAGACCTTCCATCACGTACAGAAAGGGTTTCACTCTGAGAAATAAATTGAGCCCCACAGTTCCCCCAAACACTACAGCTCGTGACTGGCTATCCACACGAGGCCTAGGATTCCACAAATGTGGTTTCTGTTCCATGTGTATTTGGGGTAAACATGGCACCACAACTTTCAAGGGCCCGGAAGGGACAGTGTACAAAATCAAACATAACATCACTTGCCTGACCAAATTCGTAGTTTACATAATCGAATGCCAATGTGGCAAGATTTATGTAGGCAGCACAATCAGGGCACTCAAAGAAAGAATCGCAGAACATATGAGAGCTATTCAGAAAAGAGATCCCAGGTACCCAGTAGCCCTACACATAGCTGAATGTCAACCTCTGGAGGATGACATCAAAGTGCGTGTCTTTGGGATTGACGTGATTACCCTCAATATTAGAGGGGGCAACCGAGAACTGACGCTCAGACGTAGAGAAGCCACATGGATCATGCCTCTACAAAGCGTGGAACATGGGCTAAACTACGACCCTGAGCTTCAATATTTTCTGGGTGACTAACAGTTACCCCTTGGGATCCTCCATTTGGAATACTCACTGTATTATTGTTTCAAGAACTAGTCACTGGTTAACCAAAAAAAACGACCATAGACACTTCTAGAAATGTCTATACCTATTGGAATGAGGATGATACCACAAACTGCATATACTGTAATGTGTACAATTCATGATGTATTGTTTATTTTAATACGTAACCTGCATTGTGGTTTTTTAAATATGATCAATTACATCGTTTGCCAGACCATATAGAAATGAAATACTGTGGAAAATGTGATAAGTAAGGTCACAAATGCTCAGTAACGATGGTGCACCTTCACCCTTTGGATTACTATTCCATATAACTGTCTTCTATGAACTTCACCACACTTTTGGGCACCGGGTTACATTAGTAGGTGACAATCCCAATCTTAACAATCGTTCACTACTAACCGATCAACAGGACACTGAGAAATAAGATTTATCCACCGATGGAAAAGAGGAAGATACAGGACCACTATAGTCGGGGGAACTTATTTTCCACCTAGCAACAATCAGATTAATATTGCTAACGCTTCCTGTCTTGATACTCGCCATCATCTCCTTCCAACAGGTGTGGCACGATGGCACACCTCTATTCTTTCAACGACACAACGCAAATACTAAGTATCTTGCCTCATCAACTCCCCTTTCGAAGATGGCGGTAATGTTTTGACAACAAACGAATCGACATCTTCTATGTCTAATACTTCTACAAAGAGACACCTCCCCTCCGGTCACGTGTCCGTTCACGATAGACGGCGACCGGGAACCAACAGAGGAGGGATACCGCACTACGGGTAAGTTGTTGGGCTTTCTCCACAACAACTGAATTCCCTTTATAATTGATTTGAGGAGCCCACACGACCAGACTCTCGCATTTCTAATGCGTGTACGTTTAATTTTAACTTCCACAGCACACCGCTAAATGAGAAAAAGAACCCGTTTTCTGAAGTATTTCGACTGATGGATCCCCTCCCGGTTACTGCCTGATACACACCCGTATTAAGGTACAGCATTTTTCGCAACCTACCGAAAATTTCCGCTAACTTCACCACTAATGTTATTTAGAATGACGCGACATATGTCATTTCCAGCCTGATGATCCTTGTATTTTATGTTTTCCTTTTACCATAGCGCTAAAATTTTGGAGACTTTAACAGACCCAATAGGGCAGATTATAGCGGCAAGAACAATATCTTGCATCTGACTCCACTGGATATACCATTCCTACTCGCCTATTAATTCGAATCTATATAACTCAGTGGTAAGGATACTTTCGACTTAGTCCCCTTTTCAACCTCACAGCTCAAATCCTAGCCATTCACTTAGATGTCCTCGGACATTCCCCATTTTAATGCCTTCCTGATGAGTTTTTCCTTTCTCCCTTCAGTCTCTCTCTAATCTACCCACGTAGAACACTACTACAAGTTCCAGACCATTCTCAACCCACATTTTGGAGTTGAGTCTAAAGGTAATTACTTCACCGTTTAGAGAGAGCATGTTTCCTGCTGATTCACTTCAGATACCGCCGATCTTTTAAACTATTAACTATACTTACACGCTCCTGTTTGAACTTGTCACTCACAATTTCATACACAAACTTCACTTTAGATTGCTCTCACCATGACATTTTGTCACTTTGTAACCTTCGGAATGCAGGACCACCGTGTGTGCGCCAACGCTTGCCACAACTTAAACGTTAATATCACCATACCTCACTTCTATTGCACTACCACTCAAGGTCAACCACTCACATCCTTGTAGTGGCACACTTCCAGTATCTCGAGCGTCATCACCAATCACATCCACCACGTGCGAAAGGATACGCACATCTCCACTGCATGTATGATGCACTTTTGTCACCATATGCAGTATGTTACAGTGATATGACGCACTACTGAATATGCATACGTTATTTTGTACCACCAGCCCTGAAGAGTCGTGTTGACTCAACGGCACACGACGAAACACGTGTCGGCTTATTGTGACATTCCTCAAGTCTGGATACAATAAATCATCATCTTGCTGGGACAAGAAACACACTAAAGAATCTGCTTCTGTTCATTGAATTACATTTGTCATTGTACTTAATTTTGTGACACCTTATTGTAGTTGCGAGAGCACAGCTGTGTAATTGTTGTATAGTCTTTGACTTTTCAGACGGTTAAGGGTGTTTTTTCCGCCTGCTCTTTACGCACTACACATCAACTATTTTAACTACACACTGTAACGTAGAAATTGAGGCAGTGCGCCCTTGATATATGAGTTTTGTAAAAAACCCCTGAGCAGTTTACTTCAATGATTAAGCCATAACACCGTTGGACCCTGCCGCCTAAGTAACATCCAGGATGCCCACAGAAATGAGAACAGGAGAGGGAGAAGGGAACAGTATTATCTTGGAGGGAAAGCTCTCTCTCTCTCCATTTTCCTCTCCCAAGGGATGGCAAAGGTAGGCATGGAGTGATTGGAGGAATCCCATCAAAAGTGTTGGCAGTATGAGGATACTAAAAAAAAAAAAAAATAAGCAGTGCATCACAGGGGATAAGTTATAGTTAGCTCGGGTAACTGTAACTGCTGAATTTCACTGATTTTGTACGAGTGAAATCAGAGCCTAACTAAAATGTCACTGTAACCTTTGGTTTTTTAAATGTTTTTTTTTTTAATAGAAGAAGGGTACAGGGATGTTATAGTTTGGCGCAGATTTCACTCATACAAAACCAGTGAAATTCAGCAGGTATAGGGTCAGCTATACAACCTTTTTTTGTGGCCGCAAATATGAGACCAGCCTATTTGCGACCCCAAAAAAGGTTCCAGGAATGTACAAATGCAATTTTGCAAGTCACTGGCTCGCAAAATAGCATTTGTGACTTTCGCTATTAAGAAAGGGCAACCCTTCATAATAGCGAGTTACCATGCCATGTACTTTTGTTTTGCGACACTCGTAAATGGGAAGGGGCCCCCAGGGGGCACCTTCCCCTTTGTGAATAGGGGCTTAAATAGTTTCATTTTTTTTTTAAATGCTGCTTTATTTATAAACAGTCCCAGACATAGTGATCTGCTGACCCCAGCAGGCCACTATCCCTGGGAGTGATAGCCATTCCCACTGGGGTCGCAAATTGTGACAGCATCGTAATTATTCATGAGGCATGTAATTTGCACCCCCATTGGGAATCACAAACAGTCACTGAGATTGTTGTATATTAAGTTTAGCGAGGTGCAAATTGCGAATCGCAATTTTGCACAATTTGCAACTCACTAAACTTAATTGTCATACATCTGGCCCATAGTCACTTGAGCTAACTATAACATACACACCCGCAATGCACTGCTTATGACCTCACATCACTTTTGCATGGTCAGCGATACCAATGATGACATCTCAAATGACATAACTGATGAGATCATCCAGTCATTGTGAGTATTTTCTAATGGTTTTTCTCATGTTAAACATGTATACTAAGGCTGGGCAAAGTTAAATTAGTTTACATTCTTTACTACTAAATAGTAATACTGTTTATTATATGAGAGTTTGTGTGTATCCATGTGTGTGTGGGTGTGTCAGTGAGCGGCTGTATTGTAGAGTGAGTGTCTGGCTACCAGGGTAAGTGAGTGGATGTATGAGTGCTTATATGTATTTATGAAAATGGGTATGTAGGGATTATATGGGTGTGTGAGTGAATAGGTGAGTGCTTTCATGAGTGAGTAAGTGGATGTGTGAGTCGCTGTAGATGTGAATATGTGGGTATGTGAGTGGCTGTATGGGTGCGATGTAGCTGTGTGAGTACCTGTGTGGTTGCATGGTTAGCTGTATGAGTATCTGTGTAGATGAGTGAATGGTTGTATGAGTGGTTGTAAGAGTGAGTGAGCTTGTGTGTGAATGGCTCTATGGATAAGTGAGTGGTTGTATGTACTTGTACAGATTTGTGAATCATTATCTGAGTAGTTGTGTGTGTGTGACTGGGTGTATGAGAGGTTGTATGAGGATGTAAGTGGTTCTGTGGATGATATCATCAGGGATGTAATCAGTCGTGTCATTAGAGATATCATCATTGATGTCATCAGTGATGTTACTGACCATATCATTAGTGATGTAATATGTGTGGTCATAAGCAGTGCTTTGTGGGGGCATAAGTTAGAGTTAGCTGAGGTAATTATAAATGATGAATTTCAATGGCTTTGTATGAGTGAAATCTGAGCCTAACTATTACATACCTGTAAACTTTGGTGAATTCAGTGAATAAAAAAAACTATTTCCTAACTATAAGGTTTCTGTATCCTTTGGATTTTTAAGTGAATTTGTAGATTTTGTTAAATGTAGTTGTAAGTGAGTGCATGAGTGTCTCGGTGGGTATATGAGTAGATTTGTAAGCAGGTGTGAGAGAGTATGAGTTGACTGTAAGTGGTTATATGATTATCTAAGTGTGTCTGTGAATGGTGTGTGAGTATCTGAGTAGATGCCTAAGTGGGTGAGAGAGAATATGAGTAATTCTGTAAGTGGGTGCGTGAGTGCCTGCCTGTGTCTGTGGGTGGGTGTACGTGTGTGTCTGTGTTTGTCTGTGAGTGGGTGCATGAGTGAATGAGTTATGAGTGGCTGTGAGAGTGTCTGAGTTATTTTATGAGTGGGTGCATATGTGACTGAGTAGGTTCTGCTCATTTTCTGCCTTTTTTGCACACTTCTGACCTGTATTTTGCCTCTTCATTTTTGTATCTGACATTTATTTTGCCTCTTTCTGCTAGTTTTTTCCCTTTATCTTGCATGTTTCTGCTTGTTTCTGAGCTTTATTTTGCCTCTTTATGCATGTTCATTTCTGATCATTTTTGAGGTTTAGTTTACCTCTTTCTGCTCGTTCTGAGCTTTGTTTTGCCTCTTTCTGCTATTTTCTGACCTCCATTTTGCCTCTTTCTGCTCTATTCTGACATTTATTTGCCGCTTTTGGCGGGTTTCTGATTTCTATTTTGTGCTTTCTGCTCATTTCAAACCTCTATTTTGCCTCTTGCTCCTTGTTTCTGATGTTTCTTTTGCCTCTTTCTGCTTGTTTTTGATCTCTATTTTGCCTCTTTCTGTTAATTTCAGACCCTTATTTTGCTTCTTTCTGCTTGTTTCTGATCTTTATTTTGTGTTTTCTGCTCGTTTCTGACCTCTATCTTGCCTCTTTCTGCTACTTTCTGATCTCTATTTTGCTCTTTTTCCCCGTTTCTGACCTCTATTGTGCCTCTTCCTGCTCGTTTCTGACCTTTATTTTGCCTCTTTCTGCTAGTTTCTGATCTCTTTTTTGTGCTTTTTGCAAAATTCTGTCCTTTATTTTGCCTCAAGCTTCTTGTCTCTCTTTTTTGCCTTTGTCTGATTATTTTTTATCTCTAATTTGGCTCTTCCTGTTAATTTCTGTCCTTTTTTCCCCCAATTGATGCTTGTTTCTGACCTTTATTTGACCTATTTCTGCTCTCTTCTGACCTTTTTTCTGCCCATTTTTCACCTTCATCATGGTTCTTTCTGATCATTGCTGACATGTATTCAGCATCTTTCTGCTTATTTTTCACCTTTATTTGACCTCTTTCTACTTGTTTCTGACCTGTAATCTGCCTCTTTCAGCTCGTTTCTTACCTTTATTTTATCTCTTTCTGCTCATTTCTTACCTTTATTCTCCTTCTTTCTGCTTATTTCTGACCTTTATTCTGTCTCTTTTTGCTATTTCCTCACCTTGATTTAACATCTTTCAGTTGATTGCTGACCTTTATTCTGGCTCTTTCTGCTGGTTTCTCACCTTTATTTTGCCCTCTGTTTTTCACTGCATTCTCTTTACTCCCCTCTCATGGTCCCTGGCATTGATCCTTAACGTAGTAAACTGCTTTAACTTGTAGCTACTTGATTGCAGGAGCAATGATTTTCTCTGTTTCCCAGCCGCCTATTTGTGTGCAAGGAGACAGATGAAAAGTCCACTTTCTGTAAGCCTGAGCTGTTTGACAGCTGCTGCTTGCAGAAAACAGGTCCCCTTCTTCTAATAAAATACATTTGCTCCAGAAAGGTGGTGGTCCCTGGGATTGCAGGATAGCTGCATTGCCCCGTATTCATTTATTAACTTTTAACCCAGGGAGGTGGTGGTCCCCGGGTTGCAGGGGTCTATGCAGCCTCTTGCATTATTCCTCATCTTAGCCCTGGGGCTAACCCTTAATACCTCCTAGGAGGGGGACCCCATGCACCCCCTAATACCTCCGAAACCTGGGCCACCCAAGGCAAAGTAAAAAAATCTGGAAATAATCTGTGGATCCATGCGTGAATTTTTCTGAGATTGCTTAAGAAAATGAATAATTTTTTTAGCCATGGCGGGGTCACTGGGGGATGCCTGCACCACGGCTAGGTACTCAGGGAGTCCCTAGAATGGCCTCTTTAATTTGTTAAAATCGAATCTTTTTTGTGGGACTCAGCTCAAGCGAAGTTCCAAGATGGCTGCCTATACTTCCTGGTTGAAATTTTGGTAGCCAATCAGATTTCACCACTGGGACTGTCGGATCCACTGAAGATCCATGACCCTATATATCTATATTTTATATAAGCATCCGCCACTGTGGAATCATTGCAAACCACATCTTGCACAGTGCAAAATGCATGGGGGACACATGTTTTCGGACCCTCTTTTCTCAGCCTCAGCTGTACAAACCTCACATATTACATCACTCATGACATGGTCAGTGACTTGACTGATAAAATCTCAAATGACATCATTGATGACATCATCTACAGAACCACTCACACACCCACTCATACCCCCATAGAACTTCTCATACACCCACCCCCACAAAACCCCTCTTATGCCCATTCACAGACCCATACCAGAACTCATAGTCAAGTCAAGTCAAGTCAAAAAATTTGTATAGCGCACTACATACCCAGAGGGTTTCAAGGCGCTTAGGAAGGGGAGGAGGATTATTTATCAAATATCCACGTTTTAAGCTGCTTTCTGAACTCTAGGTGGTTCTGGGTGAGGCGAAGGTAAGCGGGGAGTGAGTTCCATGTTTTAGCAGCCAGGTATGAAAAGGATCTGCCTCCCATGGTGGTCTTGTTGATGCGGGGTATAGTGGCGAAGGCTTGGCTGGAGGAACGGAGTTGGCGGGAGGGGGTGTAGAAGGACAGTCGAGAGTTGAGGCAGTCTGGTCCGATGTCGTAGAGTGATTTGTGTGCGTGGGTAAGCAGTCGGAAGGTGATTCTCTTATTGACGGGTAGCCAGTGGAGGTCTTTAAGGTGACCAGAGATGTGTTCGTTGCGTGGGATGTCTAATATGAGTCTGGCTGAGGCGTTTTGGATTCGTTGGAGTTTCTTCTGGAGTTTAGCGGTGGTACCTGCGTAGAGGGTGTTTCCGTAGTCCAGTCGGCTCGTGACCAGAGCATGGGTGACTGTTTTCCTTGTTTCGGAGGGGATCCAGCGAAATGTTTTTCTGAGCATGCGAAGAATGTTGAAGCAGGAAGAGGAAACGGCGCTGACTTGTCTGTTCATTGAGAGTGAAGAGTCCAGGATGACACCTAGGTTCTTTGCGTGGTCTGTCGGATGGGTGCTTTTCCGAGGGCTTCCGGCCACCAGGAGTCGTCCCAAGCAGAGGGGGAAGTGCCTAAGATGAGGACTTCTGTTTTGTCTGAGTTCAGTTTCAGACGGCTTTGTTTCATCCATTCGGCGACTTCTTTCATTCCTTCGTGTAGGTTAGTTTTGGCGGTGCTGGGGTCATTGGTGAGAGAAAGGATCAATTGAGTGTCGTCCGCGTAAGAGATGATGTTGAGGTTGTGATGGCGTGCGATGGCCGCGAGGGGGCTCATGTATACGTTGAAGAGGGTGGGACTGAGTGAGGAACCTTGAGGTACGCCGCAGATGACTTCAGAGGCCTCGGACTTGAATGGTGGGAGGCGGACTCTCTGGGTTCTTCCGGTGAGGAACGAGGTGATCCAATCAAGTGCTTTTCCTTGTATTCCGATGTTATTGAGGCGTTGTAGAAGGGTGCTGTGGCAGACTGTGTCGAAGGCTGCAGAGAGGTCGAGGAGGATGAGGGCGACTGTGTCTCCATTGTCCAGTAGGGTTCGAATGTCGTCTGTTGCTGCGATGAGGGCGGTCTCAGTGCTGTGTTTTGCTCGGAAGCCAGATTGTGAGGGGTCGAGGGATTTGTTGGCTTCGAGGAAGGCGGCGAGCTGGTTGTTGACGGCTTTCTCGATGACTTTGGCCGGGAATGGAAGAAGCGAGATGGGGCGGTAATTTTTAAGTTCGGTGGGGTCTGCAGTTGGTTTCTTCAGAAGGGCGGTGAGTTCAGCGTGTTTCCACTCTTCTGGGAAGGTAGCGGAGTTGAAGGAGCAGTTGATGACGTCTCGGAGGTGCGGTGCTATGACGGAGTCTGCTTTGTTGAAGATGTGGTGAGGGCATGGGTCTGTGGGGGATCCTGAATGGATGGAATTCATCAGGCGGATGGTGTCCTCAGTGGAGATTGGGTTCCAGGCGTTAAGGGTGTTCACGGGGGGAAAATGATCAGCAGATGGAGGGGTGGGTTGGTTTCCGGGCTGGTTGTCAAAGCTGTTGTGGATGTCTGCAATCTTGTTGTGGAAAAAAGAGGCTAGGGAGTCGCAAAGGGTTTGAGAGGGGGTGATGTCGTTGGAATTGGCCAAGGGATTGGAAAATTCCTTGACGATGTTGAACAGTTCCTTGCTGTTGTGGGCGTTGTTGTCAAGCCGATCCTTGAATGCTGTTTTCTTGGCTTTTCGGATCAGTTGGTGGTGAGTGCGGGTGGCGCTTTTGAAGGCGTCCTTAGTGCTGGTGGTTGGGTCTTTTTTCCAGGCCTTTTCAAGGGAACGGCAGAGTTTCTTGGAGTTCTTGAGATCATCGTTGAACCATGAGGCTTTCTTGCTGCCAGATTTACTTTGACGTTTTTTCAGTGGAGCTAAGGTGTCGGCGGTGTTGGATAACCATAGGGTGAGGTTGGCGGCGGCTTCGTTGGCGTTATAGGAGAGGGCTGGAGTGTTTTGAAGGAGCGATGCGGAGATTTGGTCCGTGGTGATTTTGTTCCAGTTTCTTTGCAGGGTAGGTTGGAGGTGGATGTTGGGTTTTGGTTTGTTGTAGGTGAAGTGAACGCAGCTGTGGTCAGTCCAGAGGAGCTCCGTATTGTGGCTGAAGGAGACATGATTGCTGGAGGTGAAGATGGGGTCGAGGGTGTGACCTGCGATGTGGGTGGGGGAAGTGACTAGCTGTTTAAGTCCGAGGTTGGCGAGATTGTCCAAGAGGGTGGTGGTGTTGCGGTCGTGGCTCTTTTCAAGGTGAAAGTTGAGGTCTCCCAAAAGGATGTATTCTTTGGAGGGTAGTGCGTGTGGGGTGATGAAGTCTGTGATGTCTTCACTGAATTTTGCGCGGGGTCCTGGTGGTCTGTAGAGGAGGGTGCCTCTAAGTGTGGTCTTGGGGTCGATGTGGATCTGGAAATGGAGGTGTTCGGAGTTGGCGAGGTTGGCGTCAGAGCTGGTAGAGATGCGGATAGATTTCTTATGGACGATCGCGATTCCTCCTCCTGTGTGGCTGGTACGGTCTTTGCGAGTGATCTTATAGTCTTCAGGGATGGCAATGGTGATGTCGGGTGCGGAGGAAGCATTCATCCATGTTTCTGTCAGGAAGGCGATGTCCGGAGAAATGGTGTCTAGTAGATTCCAAAGATCAATGGCATGTCTGTGGACGGATCGGGTGTTGAGAAGGATGCATTGAAGGTTGTTGGGGTCGGGGGTCTGTGCTGTGGGCGTAGCGGAGATGTAGACAGTGCCGCTGAACTTGCAGGTGACGCAGGAGAAAGGTCCATGGGTTTGTCCTGGGGTGGCTTGGACGCAGTTGGGAGCGCGGCCGGGGTTAAGGGCTAGGAGGGAGGCGGCATCGTAGGTGATGCAGGGGGGCTGGGCGGCGCGAGGAGCAGGGGGACAGGCGCTGGGCGCGGTCCAGGCGCGGACGGGCGTAGACGGGCTTACCTTTGGCGCACCTTCGGCGCGGGTTGGGCGCGGTCGCTGCGCGTGGACGCTGCGCGCGGGAACTCCTGTCATATATGGATGGTGGAGGGGGAGGGGCGAGGGCGTCTCAGCTGGGAGGCGGGGCGGGCTAGGTAACAGGACAACAACAACAAAATGGAGGGCGCTTGGGGGAAAAGTCGAAAAGAGCAGCAAAGTCGCGCTGGCAATGTGGAATGACACAATAATTAAATAATATGCAAAGCCATACACAGCGCACAGCAGGCAATTCAATGAGGGCGCTTGGGGGAAAAGTCGAAGAGCAGCAAAGTCGCGCTGGCAATGTGAAATGACACGATAATTAAACAATATGCAAAGCGGCATACACAGCGCACAGCAGGCAGTTCAATGAGCACAGATATCAGCACAAAGCGTTAGGAAAACGATACCGGGCCAATTCAATTCAATTCAATTCTTGCTTTATTTCGATTTTGGTTGCAAATCATAAAAGCATACAATAAAATGATCATACATAAAAACATACAATAAAAATACCGTACCTAGGTACATAAGTACAATAAGAAACATGATATTTACAAGTTAAAAAAATATATATATGCCCACCTCGTCTTTTACAAGGAAGCAGAAAAGGGCATATACATAACGACTAATTGATCTTTAGTTAAGACGATTCACAACCAACAGAATAAATCCGTTAAAGTTAAAAATAACATTACATGTTTGTATTAATACATTTCAGAACTAGTCTCCGTGCAATAATAATCTAAATTCCTACGATGGCGAACAATGCATTTAAGAAAGCTAACTACTATAAATACCAACTGCTCTCCCTCCAACATCTGTAAAAAAAGTAAAGCTGGGCGACATTGTCTATAACCAATATGCCTCAGGAACGGAATAAGCCATTTTTTCCTGGGTTCAGTATAAAATTTACAGAAAAGAATGGTATGCAAAGTCGATTGCAAAGAAGTGTCATCACAGGGACAACAAGAAAGTTCTTTAGCCCCGTTGTTTCGAGCTGGAAATGCAACCATTCGATGGAAAAAGTTCATCCTAAATCTTACCAGGAGATAACGCTCGCAACTCGTGATGTTAAAAGTGAGGTACGGCTGTATAGTGGGTACCAATTGTATCATTAAACTGTGGGTAACAGAAGGTTTGGCGGCTTCACTCATTAGTCTCAGCTCCTCAAGATGGGCAAGACATTTCTTTTTTAAGGCCTTCCTCGAAACCTCACGTATTGAGGAGGGATTATGATAATATTTGTCCCAACCCAAGTTGTGAAAAAACCTCGCAATGTAACACAACCACTTCAATCTGCGAGCATTGTCCATGGCTAGACAGTCGGATAGAATAGACTGGGTAAGGGTTGCTTTGTCCGAAGTCCAAATCCTGCGCCATAATAAAAGTGGTTCAACTTTAGCTAGGTCCGTCACATATACAAGACCCAGTTCTGTGTGACAGGCAAAGGTACCCGCACTCCCAGGAACTGCAAGAAGAAACCTCAGAAAATAATTTTTGGCTCTCTGAATGCTATCCGTAACCACAAAGCCCCAGAGACCCGCCCCGTACAAAGCCACAGATAGGCATTTAGCTTTATAGATCGTAATAATTTCAGGGGGAGCTCTCTTTCCCAACTTCCTGGTAAAGTTGACAAGGGCTGTAGTTGTTCTTAAAAAAAGAAGTTTTCTCGTTTCTACAGCCGGTTTCGAGGTTAGTTTATGATCTATTGTTAAGCCTAAATAAGAGTATTTTTGTGTAGTTGCTATTTTTTCTTGATTTAGATAGATACCCCTCATTTTACTTTTGCTTTTGTGGCCAGAACTTGCCCTCATGACAAAGGTTTTACTAATATTTATCTTCAAGTCAAGTCCTGCAATAAATGTGGAATATCTGTCCAAATTCTTTTGAAGTTCACGGGGGGAACGTGCTAAAATGACGGTATCGTCTGCATAATGGAGTGCAGGTATTGGACGGTTATTCCCCATTGGGAGATCCTGACACCCCTTCATCATCTCTCTTTCCAGCCCATTAGTATATAGTGTAAAGAGGAAAGGGGCCAGGACACACCCTTGCCTAACCCTTTTTTCTACTGGGAACTCTTCCGTCAACTCCCCCCCACCCCGTAACGCACTCTTGCAGTGGCATTTGTGAAAAGTTCCCTCAGGAACTTGACCAAATTCAATGGAGCCCCCATGTCAACCAGTAATGTCCAAAGTTTGGAGTGGGAAACGCAGTCAAATGTGGACGACAGGTCCACATAGACCATGTACAGGTCTCCTCCTTTGATGTAAACATACTTATCTATTAGTAGTGAGAGGTTTAAGGCCTGTTCGATGGTCCCCAAGCCCTGGCGAAACCCGTTCTGTAGATCTGAAATATTCCTGCCATCGTCCGCCCAATCTTGCAATTGCTTTAGAATGACTCGACCTGCCACCTTTCCACGGGAGTCTAAGAGAGAGATTGGACGACAGCAAGTTACTGACTCCCGATCACCTTTTTTAAAAATAGAAACTAGTACGGATTTTGACCATGAAACCAGTAAGCCTATATTGCATGTTGCGTTCAGGACTCTAGTTAAAAGGGGGGTCCAGAGGTCTATTTGCGCTTTGAATAAATCAATAGGGACACCATCTGGGCCCGGAGCCTTCCCATTTTTACTTGCTCTCAGAGCCTGGGCGGTTTGTTTTAATGAGAACTGTAGGTCGATGGGATAGACACTATCTAAGACGTCCCGGGAATTAGAGTTCTGAGGTTTTAGGTCCTGAGATTCAACAGACTCCAGACCAACTGAGAAAATCTTGGAAAAATGGAGAAGCCATTCCTTTTCCTCTATTGCTAAATCTAACTTTGCATGATTAATATTGTCAATTAAAAAGGGAGACTTGACCACTTGCCAGAAAGCAGCCGAGTTTTTGTGGGTGCAAGTTTCATGCAATTGTTCCCAGAGTTGGTTTTTTAATTCTTTTTTCCTGTTTTTTAATGCAGAGTTATAAGCTTTCCTTAATGATGTTATCTCGTGTGGGATCCTCACCAATGTTCTCAATGCAGTTTTTAAATTAGAGTAAGCAACCGTGCACTCGTGGTTAAACCAACCCCTCCTTTTTTTTGGCTTATGTTTTATTTCTACCCACAGAGCCTCATTGATCGCTTTAACGATCAATTCAAAGTTGGCAATGACTTCTGTATGTGTGGTATCTGGGGTAAGGCATTTCATAATGGAGGGGTAGGCCCTCGCTATCACTAACTTTGTTATTGCCATTGGGTCTACTTCCCCCATTTCAGCGCATATCCATTTAATCTGTTTAATGCCAGATTGTTTTGTGATAAGATGGAACCCAGGCCACTCTTCGGTTTATGGGACAATGACAGAGAAATGCTGGGAGGATAATGGTCGCTTAATACAATTGCGTTTCTAGTGAATCCTGCGTCTATAGTCTTTTCACCATTTGAGACCAAGATGTAGTCTATAGTTGTTTGGTATCCTCTCCCGTGAAATGTAGGGGCCAGTATTAAATTCTCCTTGTTCAGGGTATTTGCCTGGACCAGGTCTAACCCAAATAAGGTTTCGTTTAAATGGTTTCCTAGGGTAGAATGTCTAAAGTGTGGAATGGGGTTTTCAAATTCATCGAGGATGCCACAGATATTATTATTAGCAGTAAGGCATGGTCCCAGATTGAAATCCCCCCCCCCAAATAATTACCTCTTCATTGGTTGTCTTCCTTGTTTTGGTTGTTAATATAGACCGGATCAAGGATACCAAGTTCACTGCCTTAACATCAGGAAGGTTATTATAGAAGTTCACTATAAGGAAGCTATCTCTGTTGTTTAAACTCAACCTAAGAATCTGAAAATTGGGATCCAGGTTTATAGGCACTACTTCCGTTGTATTAAGGAGGTTTGAAACATAAATTGTTAGACCTCCTTTCGCTCTGTCTGAGATGGAAGTTGGGCGGGTGTAAAATAAGTTCCCTCCATGTGTATCGCGTCAATAGCCCAGGTCTCTTGAAGCGCTATAATATCAAATTTATGGCTAAAGTCCCTCCATTCGTCATTTATGGCCTTGGATCGTTGGCCTGCTATGTCCCAAAATAGAACTGCTATACGGGGTTTTTTCTCCGCTCCTATATATCCCTGCGTATCTAATACCGATCCGATGACAGGATTAGGATTTAGATCCGGTTCAGGAGCAGAGATAGAATGGGCCTGATTCAGACCTATGGACTTGCCCAATAGGTCAGTGGATGTGACCTGAGACAATTTACGTCTAGTATTTAGTTCTGTACTTGTGGAAGACACCTTTTGTGGACTGTCAGCAGCATCCTTTACTGTACCCCGAAAATCAAGTCAGTCCACTCCCTCCAAACCTGATAATGCCGTGTAGTGGTTATAGACAGGTAAGAAGTGATCGTCCTGATATTGAAATATCGGCCTATAGAAGTCATCCTGATATTGAAATGGGAGCCTAAATTGACCATCCTGATGTTGAGATGGGGGCCTAAAGTGACCATTCTGATATTGAAGTAAGGGGCTGAAGCGATCAACCTGAGGCTGAAATAGGGGCCCAAAACAGTAATCCTGATTTTGAGTAGGGGCCTAAAAACATCATTCTGATATTGATGTAAGGGTCTATAGTGTTCCTTCTGATGTAGAAGTAGAGGCCTAAAGCAGTCCTCCTGATGTTGAGGTGGGTGCCTAAAGCGATCAACTTGATGTTTGAGTGGGGGCCTAAGGTGATCATCCTGATGTTGGAGTAGAGGTCTAATGCAATCGTCCTGATTTTGAAATGGGGATCAAATTAGTTTCAGAGGTCATCAGTGCTCTAGGGTAAAAGTAGGGCAGTTCACGTGCTGTAATTGCATTGCTACCATTTGAGGGGGACCAGCTTAAAACATGTCTACCTGCCCTTTTATCTCTGAAATTTATTATAATAATATCCCCCTTAACATCCTTTAATCTGTGTCCTAGCCAGGGAAGACGCCTAACGTGTAAAATTTCACCGTTTACGTTTGGAGGAAGTGGTCGGTTCTGCCTGAGCCAAAATATAACTTCATTTTTTAACTGGCTTTGGTCTTCTCTCTTGCCATCCTCTAGAACTGGGACTCCCGTGAGGACCACCACAAGCTGAGCTGCTTCCGGAGGCAGTTCCACATTGTGCCTCTTAGGCAAGAATGTCCTCGCAGAATCTTCATGGCCATTAGGTTTTTGGGCACTTCCTGAAAGAATAGGTTTTCCCACCCACCTGAGCCTCTTTTTCTCTGATTTTTACATTTTGCCGAGTTTTTTTGGGGGACATTGGTTTCAAGGTTTTTAGTTTAACTTGATTCATGTATTTTACTCCCTTTTGGACAATAGTGTTTGGGGCTGATGCAATAGTTAGGGGCACTAGTGGGGGCTTTGGTAAATCCTTAGTTCCCTCTTTGATTTCCCCCATTGCCTGTTCTAAGTTCCCCAACTGTTGGGCTATTCTTTTTAGTCTCTCTACTAAGGGCAATATGAGAGATCTCATCAGTTTTTCAATACTTCCCATTAGGTCAGTGCCAGATGTTCCTGTTATTGGGAAGTGTGGTGGAATAGCTGGTGTGGGCGATGTGGGTGCATTGGATGAGGAGTTCTTAGAGTTACCAAAATTAGTTGGATTAATCGTATTTCTCTGTGTTCCACTCCCCCTCTTTCTCCTTTTTTTCGGTGGTGGGCCTTGTACTCGAGGGGTTTTCGGAATAGTGTTAGGTTTTTGGACAGTCTCTACGATTGGTGACAGTGTGTCTGGGAGGACTTCTTCCTCTGGTATCGTAGATTTATGATCAAGTCATCATTTGACTCGAGTGGGGGAGTTCTATCTTGGAGGAGTAACAGTATGCGGTCACAAAAAGAAGCATCAAGACCCTCGCTTTCACAAAGCATACTAGAGTGCGGTGACATGGCTAGCTGTAACAGGCCCAGAGATGAACGTTTGTTCTTGATAAGCTCCACGGAACGACGTCTCTTGGCCCGTCGCTCAGCAAGTGCGATATCCCTGTCAATTCCTGTCGTAGCCCTAATGACATAATTGTCTAACGTTCCTCGATTGACTCCTCCTCCCACTAAGGATTTTTCTTTAGAGACAGGCAAAGTCATGATGCGTGCTATTAACTATGGGTAGCTAGTGAAATCACACTTAACCTTTAGTGCTATCTCAAACAGAACTGTAATTATGCATTTGTCAGTTATCAAGAAGCCCAAATGGAAAACTTTAAGTGGATTACACGTCGAAGGGGGGGAGGCCCAGCCCAGCCTCCTCTGGCCTCTGAGGGCCACAGAGGGCCCGCCCTTTGCCCGGGCTTCGCCCGGCGAGTCCCGCGCGCGGTCCCGCAATGCGGGAGATGGTTCCCTGATTTAAGCGCCGCTTGGCGCGATGATCCCGTGTGTGGCTTCCGCCCGCAAAGGATGATGGGATCCGTAGTCCAACTGTGCCACCGGCCCCCCTCCACTTGGCGGCCACAGTTCGATTAAGTTAATATGCGGCAGCGGGAGGCGGGCTATAACGGCAGCAGCAGATAACGGGCAGCAGGTAAGGTCTCTGCAGATATTCACCGCAAAAAGGCAAGGTTCACCGCTACTTCAAGGATGGTTCCCTGATTCAAGCGCCGCTTGGCGCGTTGATCCCGTGTGCGGCTTCCGCCCTCAAAGGATGATGGGATCCGTAGTCCAACCGTGCCACCGGCTCCCCCTCCACTCGGTGGCCACAGTTCGTTTAAGTTAATGTGCGGCAGCGGGAGGCGGGCTATAACGGCAGCAGCAGATAACGGGCAGCAGGTAAGGTCTCTCCAGATATTCACCGCAAAAAGGCAAGGTTCCCCGCTACTTCGAGGATGGATCCCTGATTTAAGCGCCGCATGGCGCGATGATCCCGTGTGCGGCTTCCACCCGCAAAGGATGATGGGATCCGTAGTCCAACCATGCCACCGGCCCCCCCTCCACTCGGCGGCCACAGTTCGATTAAGTTAATGTGCAGCAGCGGGAGGCGGGCTATAACGGGAGCAGCAGATAACGGGCAGCAGGTAAGGTCTCTTCAGATATTCACCGCAAAAAGGCAAGGTTCCCCGCTACTTCGAGGATGGTTCCCTGATTTAAGCGCCGCTTGGCGCGATGATCTCGTGTGTGGCTTCCGCCCGCAAAGGATGGTGGGATCCATAGTCCAACCATGCCACCGGCCCCCCCTCCACTCGGCGGCCACAGTTTGATTAAGTTAATGTGCAGCAGAGAGAGGCGGGCTATAACGGCAGCAGCAGATAACGGGCAGCAGGTAAGGTCTCTCCAGATAGTCACCGCAAAAAGGCAAGGTTCCCACCCAGTGTGTAAAAACAGTCATCCCGACTTCCTGCACTTCTCTCTACATCTACAGCCACTCACACATCCTCTCATACAGACATGCAGACACTAAAACACCAAATCATATACCCTCATAGCATCTCACATACCGGCTCAATCACCTATAAAAAAAAAACTCACACAACCACTCACTGACCCATACAGGTAGGCCTGGGTGGTAAATTCCATTCTGCTTGTGGAATTTGGGTAATTTCGAGTTCCATGGAAAATGCAGAATTGCCAAAATTCAGCGATCCGCGCCTTCGCGGAATTTTTAGCTTGTTTGTGCTTTCAAAAAGCGTGTTCGCAAGATATTTCACCCCGGGCACGCAAACAGTGTTCGGGAAACAGGAAAAAACCATCGCAAACGGGCAGAAAAAGAAATTCCGTATATTTGCGGAGATTTTGCGTGCTCGTGGAGATTTCTTACTGTTTTGCAGAGCTTTGCAGAGTGTGACTATGCAAACTCCACCCACCCCTACATACAGGTACTCACAGACCCACAGACTCACCCATATAGCCACTTACACTGCCACACACTCACCAATACATCTACTCACAAAGCCACAGAACTGCTTAAATGCCCATTCGCACATCCATACAACCACTCATACACCAACTCACTCACCATTACAGCCAATTGCACAAACATTCACTCTCCAATACAGCCACTCACACTCACTCACTTACCTATACACACATTCAAACAGCTATTCATTCACCATACAGCCACTAACACATCCACTCCCTCACCCATACAGCCACTCTCACATCCACTTAGGTGCCATACAGTCACTCACACACCCATTCACACTCCAATGCAGCCACTCACACAGGTTAAATCACCCATACAGCCGCTCTTATACCCACTCACTCTCCAATAAAGCCACTCAGTGACCCGTACAGCTACTCACATACACACATCCATGCAGCCACTCACGCACCCACTCACACAACCATACAGCTGCTCACAAACTGATACATACAGTCACACAGCCACACAGATGAGATATGCTAGAAATAGTAAGGCTAATTACTAGAAAGAACAGTCATTTAACATATGCTGTAGCTTTGTATATATCTTTAAGTCTCAGAAACATTTACAAAATACACTCACAGAATGATTCGATCAGTGATGTCCTTTGAGATGTCATCAGTGATGTTAATCACCAGGTAATGACTGATGTAATATGTGCGATAATAAGCAGTGCATTGCGGGGGCCTAAGTTATAGTGAGCTCAGTTAAATAAAACTGCTGAATTTCTCTGGTTTTGTATGAGTAAGATGAGAGCCTAACAATAATGTTCCCCTAGCCTCTGTTTTTTTCAGTGAGTATATATATATATATATATATATATATATATATATATATATATATATCACCTCGGTTCCTTCGCGGGAGTTTTTGCAGCGCTCTCGCATGTGCGGTATCCTGCGGCAGAACCAAGCCGCTAATTATCACAAAAACTTTTTTCCCGAAGGGGAAAACAACGGGTCGCACAACCAGCTTGGATTTAAACAGCAATCCTTTTTATTTCTTTAGTTCAAAAGGGCAACAGGCGCATTGATCTACGCGTTTCGGTGTCACTCTACCTTGCTCACGATCACCGGGTTTGCCCCACCCTCAAACATTTAAGCACATTTTTTTCACATTTTTTTCTTTTTTTCAAAATAAGGTATTTCCTGTCACATGTTCTACTAAGGATTCTGGTCCTTGTAGTTTTGCCGATTGTTTGAACAAAAAACTATTAATGAATGTGCAAACCAATAAACAATTTTAGATCTATAAGTAACTGTTCAGTACATTAACTCATGCGCCTTCCAATAGGCTTATGACTCAATCATTTTACTGCCTCCCAATAGGCTGACTTTTACTATTGATTTTTACTATACATTGTTCATTCAGTTCTCATTCAAAAGTCTTTTCAAAGGTGCACATACAATTCCTCCGATTGGTTCAACCCATTCGGGTGCAGGGTCCTCAGGTTGATGATAAATCTAGATTCAGCTTGCCTCAATTTTTTCGCTCGGTCACCTCCGCGCTCACCTTTGGTTATTGTCTGTATGCCATAAAATCTCAGTTTTTGCCAATCTCCCTGGTGTGCTAGTTCCATATGTTTGGCTATGGCATTTGAGCGGTCCTTATGAATTGTAGCCCTCATATGCTGTAAAATGCGATTTTTTAATTCCACAGTTGTACTTCCCACGTATTGCATGGGGCACGGGCATTCCACTACGTATACAGTGAACGGTGTTTTGCACGTTATGCATTGTCTGATTTGCCATTTCTTTTTGTTAGCCAACGTGATTTCTTTAGTTTGTTTTGCTATCTGGCACATTTTGCAGCCGTGACACTTCATGAATCCCTTGGTTTTCAGCCAATCATCCTGTCGTTTTCTCTGGAAGTGGCTGTGTATTAGGTGATCCTTCAGGTTTTTTGCACGACTATATGTTATTGTAGGGTGCGTTCCCATAAACTCCTTTACGGTATTGTCCAGTTGTAACAGTTTCCAGTTCTTCCGGAGGATTTTACCTATTTTTTCACTTTCTTGGGAGAAGTCCGTGATTAAGCGGATTTTATCCGTCTCTGTGTCATCCTCTTTATTTTTCCTCTTCAAACATTCCTCTCTTGTTTTTGTATTGGTTTTTATGAGACTGTTTCTGACTGTTTGTTGTGGGTATTTCCTTTTTATGAATCTTTCCATTGTCTTTCTGCTGTTCTTGTTCCACTCTTCTTCTTCACTGCATATCCGACGGATTCTCAAAAATTCTCCGTACGGTATGCTGTTGAGTAGTGTTTTCTGGTGGAAGCTGGTAGCTTCAAGTGTGGCATTCGTTGACGTTGATTTGCAGTGGAGAGTTGTATGTATCTGCTGATTCTTGACATAGATTTCTGTATCCAGGAATATGATTCTTTCCTTGCTCATGTTGTAAGTGAATTTTAGATTTTTCACGCTGTTGTTCATTATTTGAAAGTATTCCTGGAATTCTGATTCTGTTCCGTCCCAGATTATCAACAAGTCATCAATGAATCTCTTCCAACTCACAACTTTGTTTACAAATGTTTCATTCATTGAGTTCCACGCTATTTCCTGCTCCCACCATCCCATCGTGAGGCACGCGTAAGATGGACTAAAGGAAAAACCCATAGCCGTCCCACTCCGTTGTTTGAAGATTTCTCCTCCGAATGTGAAAATATTTTGTTCTAGACAGATTGTAAGCATTTCTAGTAGCATCTGATTATGGTTGTTAAATTCCAAATTTCTCTCCTTCAGGAAGAAGTTGCATGCTTTGACACCCATGTCATTATCAATGTTGGTGTATAAACCAATCACATCCATTGAGACCAACCAATAGGATTCCTGCCACGGTGTGTCTAATAGGCTTCGCAGTAGATCACTCGTGTCCTGTATGTAGGAGTTTAGTTTTGATACAAAGGGTTTTAGGAAATGATCGATGTATTCCGCCATTGGCTCCAACAGTGAGCCCTTTGCGGATATTATTGGTCTTCCAGGTGGATTTTTTTGATCCTTGTGAATCTTTGGCAAGAAGTAAATAGTTGCCAATATCGGGTGAGTCACAGTCAGGAATTTCTGTTCCATATCATCAATCAATCCTTTTGTTTTCCATGAATTCAGTTTGTCCTCGATTGTATTCTTTATATACAATCGAAGATATCAAAGTTCTATCCACAACTGACCCCCGGAAACAGGGTGGATCTGTTTCAAGAAGCAGTCATACAGGACTTGTACAAATTGAAATTGAATTATGGTCAAGATAACCTAACGAAAGAGGAACGACTGGCACTAAAACACCTATCGGAAGATGACAAAATAGAAATAAAAGTTGCCGACAAGGGCGGCAACGTGATAATCCTAGATCGCAATGCATATGCAAAGGAAGCTAATCGACAACTAAGAAATCATATGCATTACGAAAAATTGAAAAACAATCCAACCATGGATATAAAGAATACAATCGAGGACAAACTGAATTCATGGAAAACAAAAGGATTGATTGATGATATGGAACAGAAATTCCTGACTGTGACTCACCCGATATTGGCAACTATTTACTTCTTGCCAAAGATTCACAAGGATCAAAAAAATCCACCTGGAAGACCAATAATATCCGCAAAGGGCTCACTGTTGGAGCCAATGGCGGAATACATCGATCATTTCCTAAAACCCTTTGTATCAAAACTAAACTCCTACATACAGGACACGAGTGATCTACGGCGAAGCCTATTAGACACACCGTGGCAGGAATCCTATTGGTTGGTCTCAATGGATGTGATTGGTTTATACACCAACATTGATAATGACATGGGTGTCAAAGCATGCAACTTCTTCCTGAAGGAGAGAAATTTGGAATTTAACAACCATAATCAGATGCTACTAGAAATGCTTACAATCTGTCTAGAACAAAATATTTTCACATTCGGAGGAGAAATCTTCAAACAACGGAGTGGGACGGTTATGGGTTTTTCCTTTAGTCCATCTTACGCGTGTCTCACGATGGGATGGTGGGAGCAGGAAATAGCGTGGAACTCAATGAATGAAACATTTGTAAACAAAGTTGTGAGTTGGAAGAGATTCATTGATGACTTGTTGATAATCTGGGACGGAACAGAATCAGAATTCCAGGAATACTTTCAAATAATGAACAACAGCGTGAAAAATCTAAAATTCACTTACAACATGAGCAAGGAAAGAATCATATTCCTGGATACAGAAATCTATGTCAAGAATCAGCAGATACATACAACTCTCCACCGCAAATCAACGTCAATGAATGCCACACTTGAAGCTACCAGCTTCCACCAGAAAACACTACTCAACAGAATACCGTACGGAGAATTTTTGAGAATCCGTCGGATATGCAGTGAAGAAGAAGAGTGGAACAAGAACAGCAGAAAGACAATGGAAAGATTCATAAAAAGGAAATACCCACAACAAACAGTCAGAAACAGTCTCATAAAAACCAATACAAAAACAAGAGAGGAATGTTTGAAGAGGAAAAATAAAGAGGATGACACAGAGACGGATAAAATCCGCTTAATCACGGACTTCTCCCAAGAAAGTGAAAAAATAGGTAAAATCCTCCGGAAGAACTGGAAACTGTTACAACTGGACAATACCGTAAAGGAGTTCATGGGAACGCACCCTACAATAACATATAGGCGTGCAAAAAACCTGAAGGATCACCTAATACACAGCCACTTCCAGAGAAAACGACAGGATGATTGGCTGAAAACCAAGGGATTCATGAAGTGTCACGGCTGCAAAATGTGCCAGATAGCAAAACAAACTAAAGAAATCACGTTGGCTAACAAAAAGAAATGGCAAATCAGACAATGCATAACGTGCAAAACACCGTTCACTGTATACGTAGTGGAATGCCCGTGCCCCATGCAATACGTGGGAAGTACAACTGTGGAATTAAAAAATCGCATTTTACAGCATATGAGGGCTACAATTCATAAGGACCGCTCAAATGCCATAGCCAAACATATGGAACTAGCACACCAGGGAGATTGGCAAAAACTGAGATTTTATGGCATACAGACAATAACCAAAGGTGAGCGGGGAGGTGACCGAGCGAAAAAATTGAGGCAAGCTGAATCTAGATTTATTATCAACCTGAGGACCCTAGACCCGAATGGGTTGAACCAATCGGAGGAATTGTATGTGCACCTTTGAAAAGACTTTTGAATGAGAACTGAATGAACAATGTATAGTAAAAATCAATAGTAAAAGTCAGCCTATTGGGAGGCAGTAAAATGATTGAGTCATAAGCCTATTGGAAGGCGCATGAGTTAATGTACTGAACAGTTACTTATAGATCTAAAATTGTTTATTGGTTTGCACATTCATTAATAGTTTTTTGTTCAAACAATCGGCAAAACTACAAGGACCAGAATCCTTAGTAGAACATGTGACAGGAAATACCTTATTTTGAAAAAAAGAAAAAAAATGTGAAAAAAATGTGCTTAAATGTTTGAGGGTGGGGCAAACCCGGTGATCGTGAGCAAGGTGGAGTGACACCGAAACGCGTAGATCAATGCACCTGTTGCCCTTTTGAACTAAAGAAATAAAAAGGATTGCTGTTTAAATCCAAGCTGGTTGTGCGACCCGTTGTTTTCCCCTTCGGGAAAAAAGTTGTTGTGATATATATATATATATATATATATATATATATATATATATATGTATATATATATATATATATATATATATATATATATATATATATATATATATATATATATATATATATATATGTATATGTATATATATATATAAATGTATATATGTATATTAATATATATATATATATATATATATATATATATATATATATATGAATGTATGCAAAGTAGGCTGATCCGCTTGTAAATGCTACCAAGAGGCCATGGATGGGTGAAGTTTTGTCCTTCTCTTTATTGATTACATTAGCTTGTGAGTAAGCTAAAACTATCTATGCACAGACCAAAAGAGAGCTCAGTGATGTTGTAACTCACCCCATTAAATAGACCCCAATTAACAAATTCAGACATTAATTAGGTACGCATTGCATTTTGAGCTGGTATATGAATGTTTCTCATGTCTCAGGTCTGGCTGGAATTTTCGAAAGAAGAGTTAGGTGGAGCAGTTTAACACAAGTACTTCAGCTTCACATCTTGGCTCAAAACTCATGGACTGGAGGATAAAAGCAAACATTGTTTATTATTATATAAATGATGTAAAGGTATCCAGTTGCTTCTTTGGTATCTCACTGTACTTTAGCATAAATTGAGTGTTACTCTTGTTTTACAGATCCTTGACTCTGGGTAAAGCTAAAGCATACCTATTGATTGCTTCAATTATATTATTGACATGGAGTTACTTTAAAATAAAAAATGTTATAGAGCACAATGTGTGTGTGAGAAATTGTGTTGTTGGTTGAATAAGGGATGAAAATACCTGTTAGAGCTATGCTTTGCTCTTTGGTAGGATGGTGCAAAATCAGTCAGTCTTGATTTAGATGCAATGTGTAAAGTATTTATTCAGTACACAAACAGAAACATGAAAATATCCACACTAATTTATAAAAATTAGTACGTTTTAATAAATTATTTGCTACCAAAATGACAAAAATCCAATTAGTAGAAGCAGAGTTGTGATTTTTTTTAAATTTTAAGGTCAAATCTAGTGCCTTAAAGATCCAATTGCTAACCGTGGAAATCTAGTCAAGCAAAACGGTGTCAAAGTTGAAAAATATGGACAACTGTGAGTTGAATGCAAAAAGTGGACTGGGACCGGTCAGATTTAGAAGAAATTTCACAAAATGTTCAGAGAAGAAAAAGTTCCGCGGGGCAAGGCTACAGGCGGTTTCCATAGAGGGAACACCGTAGTCGGGAAGCTACTGGATGAAGTGAAGGTTGCTTCATCAGACTTACTTACTTTTTTGAAGTCGGAAATTTCCAGTGGGACAAGGCTGGAGACCGTAGCCAATGAGAGTTCAACAAATCCCCCTTTAGTGTAGGACCGCTTAACAGGATTTTCTGCTGTGGAGAAGAATGTAGAGAGAAGTGCAGGAAGTCAGGATGACTGTTGATGCACAATGGGTGGATAGACACGCAGGCTACTCTTGGTCTCCTCCCTGTTCTCAGAGCAGCTGTTAGCCAAAAAAATGTCACAGTCCAGTTTTGTATTTAGGGTATTACTATCTGAGCACCTTTGGCACCATCACCAAGGGTCCAGGACTTGAGGGTAACCACGTGGGCAGTTAGGAATCACACAGGCTGGGTCCAGGTGCCAGTTTTCTTGGTTAGAGCCTTTTCTGTCCTGTGGCCGTGTTCAGGAGGCCAACCTGATAACCCTTGGAGTCACTCTGGTAACCCTGGGTCAGTAGTAGAACAGTAATCAAACAGCAAGACAGGCCTCTGTGAGTTCATGGTATTCTTCGGGCAGCAAAGCCGTCCGTCCAGGTGCAGTAAAGCAGTCTTGTGGTGTATGCAGCAGGCCACAGCTGCAGGCAGCACTCAGAGCAGCCATCCACAGGGCCAGAATGTGAACTAAAGAGTGCATCTGAGTGTCCTATTTTGATACCTGGTGCCTTCTTTGAAGTGCGAAAAGTTTCTAGAGAACTCCATTTGATGTGATTGAAGTTCCCTGCTTTCTCTGCCCTGGCTCCAAGCTGGCTGCATGAGCAATGTAGTGGTGACAAGTTATGTGTGTGAAAACAGAGCACAGTCTATTCAGTTACAAGTTGTGCTCTGCCCAACTCTGTCCCCCCATCCTGTCAGTTGATGGTCCATCCAGGCACTCCTAATCCATCTATTGTATGAGTGTCTGGGAGGGATAAACAAAGTCCAGCTGCCAACTACACCCAGCCATGTGACCCAGTAACAAGATGCAGGCACCAAATAGGACAGGAACATGAAAACGTTTTAAAAGTCAAAGCATCAGAAAAAATGTCAATAATGATTTTCATTCCATCACCCATTCATTTTATGATCACATATACCAATTACAATGATCAATTGAATGTTATTCAGAAAATACATTTTTATTTTGAAAAATGTTTGTTTTTAGAAGAAAAAAATTGAGAACTTTGATAAATTTGAGAATTTCATTACTTTTTTACATACACAAGAATCAAAAAATGTCAAAATGCTAAAGTATATAGACAAATAAACAAATTACATAACATATGTGTGATACATGTACACCACATACAAAATATTTTTGGGGTTCGGGTTCTGTACAGTTTAAACTGCATAAATACCATGGTGCCCCTGACGGCTACCTAACTGGGGGTCGCAAATTGTGCATGCCTTATTAATATTAATAAGGCATGCACTGTGTGGCCCCATTAGGAATCACAAACAGAGGCTGAGACACTGTTGTACATCCCAATTTGCGAGTTGCAAATGTGACACAATTTGCGAGTCGCAAATTGGTGGGTCGTACATCTGGCCCTTAAAAACGTAAGCCTAATGTAAAGTGCGGGAGTTGCCTTTTTGCAAAAAAAAACAATGGTCACTCCTGCACTTTCAGGTCAGCTGAACAAGTGGGAGTTTGAGTGCCAGGAATATTGTTATATATTTTTCTCAGTGTTGGCATTAGGAAAAACTGAGGGAGATGGCAGAATGAAAATATTTTCTATTTTCTATTTTATAGTTCTACTCACGGAAACGGGTGATGGAAACAGCAATGCTCTTAGTAGTTTGTTAATAGACAGCAGAGGTAATTGAAAAAGAAGCACTCTTATCACATCTGTTTCCTTTCGCCCTAACATTGAATTTACTTGGTTTAGGAAAGAGGGGGAGAGAAAGAAGTGAAAAAGTCAAGCAGCAGTCAATTGCACATGCTCATTTGAGTGACAGCCAGAGAATGAGGATAGAATTTAGCAAAGAAAGATAAGGCCAAAACATATTGCCATAAAGCAATAGGCCCAGTCAGAAAAAGACATATAAGCTGGCAGGTCAGTGCAGAAGACAAAATACGAATATGATTCTGGACGGAAAATGAAAAAGTAATTGGCTTCGGAGGAAATAGAAAACTGGTAAGGTTTGGGTGGAAAAGGAGGTCAATGTTATACACCTACGCTGCCCCCTCGAGCTGACATCTCGTTGTTATGAACTGTCAAGAGAAAAACTGTGTGCGACTTCCATTTTATTCACAATATTCAGCATTTTCCTTCTCTATATAGAATGTTTCACAAATACTGTCGAATGAAAAATACAGTTCTTAAATTATAGCAACTAGTACTGAAAATTCCACTCTAAAGCCAGTGAAAATAATTCTCAATATATGGTCATGGGCTGGAAATTGAAACCTCTCAATAAGCTCTACAGAAATTTGCTAAATCATCTGTACAATTCGTCACAAAAGGACACCAAAAAGACTCTGAAAATACTCCCTAAAATACTTAAATCAAAACACCACACAATATTACCAAGTGCCCTTTAAACAATTACAGATATTAACTGGTCAAGCCATTAGATGTGGCTTTTGTTTTGAACAAAAGTGATTTTTTCATCAACGATTTTTGTTGTGAAGTCAGCATACTAGTAGTTGGGAGTGGGCGGAGCTAGGGGGCCAGAGGAAGAGGAGGAGTGGACACAGGAAAGGGGCAGTTAGAGTAGGGACAGGGCATGAGTAAGATGTAGTAAATAAAGCTCCATTATATGCCATCAGAGTTTGTGATTATTTGTAGCAGGATGCTACAACTGGCGACGAGGGTGGGATAGCCAAACCCACCGCCTGCAGAACCAGACTGAGACACCCTGTCCCCGGCGGTGCAGAAGAAAACGCTGCCGAGTATTGCGAGCTACTGCTGCCTCAGTAGAAGAAGCCAACAGCAGGCAACCCTGCCCCCCCCTTTTGAGGGAGCTGAGAGGGGCTGTGAATTCGAGCGCTGAACGGCTCGAACAGGAAGAAGCGGAGCGCGCCGACACGCGACCCCGCCAGAAGCGTGAGTTTCGGCAGTGCAGAGATCGGGAGCCTACTCCGACCCTGCTGCACACCACAAGATTGAGGGAGAAGCACCCCAGCGTCGAGGACGACGTCCGCCACGACCACCCAGCGAGAGCGACTGAGCGCCGGGAGGTCCGAGCCTGAAATCCCGCCGACGGTGAAATCCTCACGCTTGATGCGTGCAAATCGGCAGGCCGCCGCGGAAAGAGCGGGAACGTGCCGAGCAAGGCGGGAGCCCACCCCAACCTCACCTGGTTGCTGTGGTGGCCACGGAAGAGTGATTCCTGGAGCACGCTGCCCTGAAGCTGCTGGCCGGTGAGTCTGGAGTGATTGAATCCAGAGAGAGAGAAAGCCCTGTGTGATTGCATTGCCGGCGGCCATCTTAGAGTCAGGCGCTCATCAGGACAGACCCCTTAGTTTTCAACGAGCGGCCATTTTGAAGTCAGGCACTGGGAAAAGAAACAAGCATTGGCCAAATAAACAAGCATTGGCGACAGAAATAAAACAAGCACTATCAAACAAACAAGCATTGGCGACAGAAATAAAACAAACATTGGCAAAGAAACAAGCATTGGCAACTAAACAAGCATTGACACCGGAAGTCAACCAAGCACTGGCGAGCAAACAAGCATTGATAAGTAAGCAATCAGTGGCAAGTAAGCACGTATTGGCAAGGAAACAAGCATTGGTGAAACCAAGTGAAATTGCTGCAAAATGTCCGACGAAGATAACACTCAGCCTCCAACAACTGGGTCGCTCCTGCGGGCACCCGCGCCTCTCAAGGTGACAACTGGAGGGGGCATGGGTCCCAGATGGCAAGAATGGCTGGAAGAATTTGAAGATTACGTTGAAGGATCGGACATTGTAGAAGACAAAAAGAAGTTGATTGCCCTGCGCAACCTGGCGGGGCGTCAGATAGTTAAAATACTCAAGGACCTTCCTGCTACTGACACGGATACTTACGTTAAAGCATGTGATGTTTTGAATAACAAATTTCTTCACAAACGAAATGTAGACTACGAACGCCACACGTTCCACTCCGCTCGGCAAGGGAAGGATGAGCCCATGAGTACCTTCATGATCCGTCTGCGGAGACTGGCCAAGCACTGTGAATTTGATAATTTCTCTACAGATGCCGCCATCAAATCACAAATAATAGATGGTTGTTATTCTGATCAACTCAGGAGGCGCCTACTGAGAAAAGTACATGGACTGGATGAAATAGAGGAGATGACACGAGTTTATGATCAGGCGGAGAAGTACGCAGCCGATATTGAAACGGAACACAAAGGGAGTCATGAACAAGTGCGACGTGTGCACGCCAAAAGCGACAGTCGAAGGAGCTCAAGAGACAGACAATGGAGGTCGCACACGTCTTCCCGTCAAGAACAATCGAGATATCAACGACGAGACCCATGGAAGAAGGAGAAAAAATCGGAAAGAGTGAGGAAATGTTACCGATGCGGGTACGATTACCCTCATGTGGACAGCTGCCCTGCCATGGGCCAGAGATGTCGGAAGTGTGGTCGAACTAACCATTTCGAAGTGATGTGTGGGAACTACAATAAGGAGAAACGAAGTGGCACCACAGGGGCAACACGGTCTGACACACGAAGCAGAGCCCCAAGAATGTCTCGGTCCGACACTCGAAGACACCACGCGCGAGCTGTCCAAGACCAGACGGAGCAGTCCTCTGGATCGTCACACTCTAGCAGAGAGTCACCTCGGTCCAGGTGGGAGCGGAGGTCACCTTCCAGAGAATCCAGACCGTCGTCCCGAGACTCAGCATACACCATCGACTACCTGAATCTGGCGGCAGATCCGGACCAGCTTAAGAGATACCCTCGGCTGGATATCAAAGTTGGAAATCACGACACAAAGTTTGTACTAGACTCTGGTGCATCCTTAAACTACATTCCAGTCACCGAATACGAAAGAATGAGCCCACGACCTCCTCTGACATTCGCACCTGTGAGAGTCTTCACGTGGATGGCCAAGAAGCCAATTCCCTGCCTGGGTAAGTTCTCGACGACCCTTACACACGACAACACAACCATATCAGCGGTCATCCATGTCATCAAGGGCCCAGAAGCAGACTGTCTATTGAGCTTGCCAACCGCTGAACGGCTTCACCTGGTAGAAATTCTTTTCAAGGTCAGCGACAACCAAGATGTGACTCGCCAGTTTCCCGGATTGTTTCAGGGATTGGGCAAATTGAAAGACTGTCAGGTGCGACTACATATTAATGAACAAGTCAGGCCCGTCGCCCAACACCCTCGACGGGTACCATTTCATCTACAGACTGCTGTTGAGGAAGAACTCCAGGATTTGTTAGCTGCGGATATCATCGAGCGCACTGATTGCCCGACCCCATGGGTATCACCAGTAGTTATTGTCCCAAAGAAGGGTACGGCCAACAAAGTCAGACTCTGTGTAGACATGCGCCTGCCCAACACTGCAATCGAAAGAGAGCGACACCCGGGACCACATTTGAGCGACATGATCGCAGTGCTTAATGGGGCCACCGTGTTTTCTAAGTTGGATTTAAATAAAGGTTACCATCAATTGGAACTGGATGTGGGGTCCAGATATATCACCACCTTTGCTACCCATCTGGGGTTTTTTAGATATAAAAGACTGAGCTTTGGAGTTTCCTCAGCGGCCGAAATATTTCAGGAAACAATTCGGCAAGTCATTCAAAACATTCCTAACACGCTCACCTACAGCGATGACATCCTTGTCTATGGCTCTGATGTCCGTGAACACGACATCGCACTCAATCGGGTCTGTCATGCCCTATTGGCGGCAAACCTGACCCTGAACAAAGAGAAGTGCGAGTTTCACCAGGCCACACTGAAGTTCTTTGGACATATCTTTTCTGGAGCTGGCATGAAGCCTGACCCCGACAAAATTGTGACCTTAAACAACACCAAGAGTCCCCAAGATGTCAGCGAACTCAGGTCGTTCCTTGGAATGGCCAGCTATTGTGCTCGTTATATTAGGGACTACGCAACGATCAGCCATCCACTCCGCATGCTAACCAAACAGGGTCAACCGTTTGAATGGACTCCTCAATGTGAGCAATCATTCAAGGAAATCAAGAAAGCGGTGGAATCAGCGGATCACCTGTCATACTTCAACCCGAAGCGAAAGACTGAGATAACCGTGGATGCCAGCCCTGTGGGGCTTGGAGCGATCCTGGCACAATATGAGAATGACTCAGATCAACGCCGTATCATTGCCTACGCGAGTCGTAGTCTGACTGACCCGGAACGGGCCTACTCGCAACCCGAAAAGGAGAGTTTAGCCGTAGTATGGGCATGTGAACATTTTCATGTCTTCATATATGGCAAACATTTCACTTTAATTACAGACCATCAAGCTCTTATCACCATTTATGGAAACCCACGATCCAAGATGCCCCCGAGGATTGAAAGGTGGGACCTACGGTTACAGGAATATACTTTCACCATAATCCACAAACCGGGGAAGTCTGAAAATCCAGCGGACTATATGTCCCGGCACCCACTTCCATCATCAGCTTCCAATTCATCCATCGCAGAAGAGTACATTCATTTTGTGACGGACCAAGCTCTACCTCCAGCTATCCCCATGGATACCATTCGGGAGAGTACAGCACAGAACGTCATCCCGCAGAAAGTCCTTCACAGGGTCCGAAACAATCGATGGAGACACGACCTCAGGATGAGAATACCGACTCCTCTGTCCAACGTGAAATGCAGGCTTTCCGGCATGTGAGTGGTGAACTGTCGGCCACCACTGATGGCATACTGTTGCGAGACCAGAGGATTGTAATCCCCACTCAACTGAGACAAGGAGTGGTTGCTCTTGCACATGAAGGGCATCGGGGGATTGTGTCGACCAAACGAGCACTAAGGGAACGAGTGTGGTTTCCATACCTCGATCAATTGGTGGAAGCCACTTTGAAGGATTGTCATCTCTGTCAACTCACTAGCAAGAGCGATCCCCCTGCGCCATTACACATGACCACCCTACCCAGTGGTGTGTGGCAAGAGATCGCTATTGATTTCTATGGACCCCTGTCATCGGGCAAATATGTACTGGCCATTATTGATGAATATTCTAGATATCCCACTGCATGCTTTGTACCGTCCACAAACGCCTCCAGTACTCTTAAAGTACTTGATGAAGTCTTTGCAACGTGGGGGGTTCCCAAGACAGTTAAATCAGACAATGAGCCCCCTTTCAATGGGAAAGACTTTGCAGCCTTTGCGAAACATCTAGACTTTCATCACCGCAGGATCACACCCCTCTGGCCACAGGCAAATGGGACAATTGAGAGATTCATGGCCACGCTCAAAAGGACCTTCCAACATGCTACCGCGGAAGGAAGGGATCTGCAAGCAGCACTCAATGAAGTCCTCCGAGCTTACCGCACAACTCCTCATGCAACGACTGGCCAGTGCCCAGCGACCCTCATGCTGGGACGTCCCATGAGGAATCGCATTCCAACGTGGGATGGAGCCTTGAAAGCATCCTCATCTGCAAACGATCCACATGAAATAAGAGCAACTGACGAACGCAACAAAGGAAAAATGAAGGCCTACGCAGACCATCGGAGAAGAGCCAGGTCACTATCGTTACATGAAGGGGACCATGTCATCGTCAAGCAGGAGCCGCAGAAAAAGACCGACTGTCTATTCAAGGACGAACCATTGGTGGTCACGAAAAGGAAAGGAACTATGTTGACGGCGGAGTCCGAGCAGCGGCGAGTCACGAGAAACATCTCGCACTTTAAGAAGCTGTCACCAGATATCTCCAGCACCATGGTGAGTGAAATGGACACTCCCAGTTCGGAAGAACTGCATTCTAATGATCGTGAGAGCACCGCTCCAATCATTGAGACACTGAGTACTAATAGTCCGAGAGTCAGGTCGCCACGACCTCATCGCGACGTACGTCCACCCAAGAGACTGATCGTAGAGATGGACTGAGAAGTCAGTATATTTTGTTTGTTTTGTTACAAAGGGGGGAGATGTTGTGAAGTCAGCATACTAGTAGTTGGGAGTGGGCGGAGCTAGGGGGCCAGAGGAAGAGGAGGAGTGGACACAGGAAAGGGGCAGTTAGAGTAGGGACAGGGCATGAGTAAGATGTGGTAAATAAAGCTCCATTATATGCCATCAGAGTTTGTGATTATTTGTAGCAGGATGCTACAATTTTGTGTGTGTAGTGTGAGATTTTAGTGGGTGAATGAGAAAATAAGTCAAAGAGCAGGTGAATACGTGAATGAGTGGTTGATGAATGGGTCAGATAATAGGTGATGGCAGGAGGTTGTTCTCCACTCTTGTCACTGCTGCTTACACACTCTGCTGATCACCTATTAATCCGTCTGTTTCATGAGGCATCCTTTGGTGGTACATTTCTGTCTCCTGTTTGTGCTTGTTCACTCTTGGCATGAATCAGTGGCAATGAAAGCACGTTGTGAGTGGACTCAAACAGCTTGAGATATAAATCACTGCAGACCACCTAACTCTCCTTCAGCTGCTCCGGTCTAGCTTGGGGGTAAGAGTTGGTGAAATTTATATGGTCACGTGACCATATAAATTTCACCAACTCTTACCCCCAAGCTAGACCGGAGCAGCTGAAGGAGAGTTAGGTGGTCTGCATCATTTGATCGTTGGACTCTATACGAGCATAATATTGTGGCCCTTGGTTCAAGGAACCACATGAACTTTGTTTGTGAAGTTATGATTGATATCAGTCACGAATGATTCTGACTATTCCCCCAATCCTACTTTATCCCTGACACTTTCCCTCACTTCACCCCCCCTTCCTTGTTGTGTATGTGGGCACATATACAAAAAGTTTGTTGAAATATTATTGTTGAAATTTAACCAATGAAAGTCAATATTGCAATTTTGAAATAAATCTTGTTGCATTTAAAAATGTGTTTCTTTGAAATAGCTACATGAAATTGAAATCACTTGTTCTCTGTCTGGGACCCTTTTCCCTTGTACCGCATAACTACCCAGGTCCCCTTACTTTACTGGGTTTAACCTTTCCTGTGTACCCTATTTACAAGGGCAGCATAAATGGGAGGCAACGCCAAAATTAAGGCCAGGGAAAATCTGGTCTTAACTTGGCAAAACAAGGTGAAATGCTTCATTTCTCCTCGTTTTTGCAAAACACCTTGATTGTTTATGTTCAGGAAGGTGACCCTTCCTGCACATCAACAATCTTTTTTTAAAAACATTGCATTTTTTACCTTCCATGTGTGCAGCATTAAGCAGCACACATAGAAGTGACCAAACGACATTTCAAGATTGTTTGTGTGCAGGAAGGGAGAACTTCTTGTACATAAACAATCTTTCCCTGTTGAGTGTAGTGCCATCACAGGGGAAATGCAGGGCTGCACCATATTCTTGTACATATGCTGCAGCCCTGCGTTTCTGAAGTGGCGGAGTGTGTTGTTAAGCCAAGGAGTCTAATGACACTCTCCGCCACTTCTGTTGTATTTTATATTGAAAGAATTTGCAAGAAAATGAAAAAGGTTAATGGGAAGGTTGGTGCTGCATCTCCGTGACTAACTTTTCAATGGTTGGTTTTATTTCGCAGTACAAGGCTCCTGCTCCTGCCAGGGCCAGACTGACAACCCAAAGCAGCCCTGGCAAATGATTTCAGACCAGTCCCTATACGGTGCACACCAAGTGCAGTGAGTGAGCCTGACCACTACAAAGGGGGCTTTGGGAGGCTCTCCCCCTAAGAAATATAGGAACCAATGGTGCGGTCTACAACACATTTATCATTATATATTGAATTGTATTAGATTTTAAAGAATAGTAAATGAAGACCTGACTATGCGCCAGAATACAAAAATCTTTCTGGGGGTTCTTCAATGATTCCCCCACTATCACCATCCAACAGTGCTTCTCATCTCTCCATAGCCCCTCTGACACGTGTATTTCATTTTTATAGCATCTCTCATACCATTGTAGGATGTGAGAGCAATTTACATCACACACATATAGAGACAGTGAATCATACCTGTAAATCAGTGTATAGAAAATGTTACATAAGGCAACGGGGACTACAAGGTGTAGAACTAAATGTCATTCATACTGGTAGGCATTTTTAAAGAGTGCTTGCTCTGTAGAAGCACAAACTTAGGTTTCAGAATATAACACAGTGGTTAGCATTGACCTTAACAATAAACATGTATTTCCACCCAAATAAACCTTTTTAGCAGCATCAGGATAATGAAAGACTGGGAAAAACACAAACTTGTACCTTGCAGTTTGCAAGCAGCTGTTTGATGTCATTTATGAACTGCACTTTAACAAAATAATCTCTCTGACAAAAGCAGTAACCCACTGACCTATGCATATAAAATACTGTTTTTTAAAATGCATGGTACACGTTCTTTGCAGTAGGCATATTAACCCTCTGTGCTACATTAGATAAGTCAAAGCTGCTACTGGACAAAACTCTCATCCCTCTCCAGCAGGGACATTAATCACTGGCGTTATCTTGACACTTTGATTGTTCTTTGAAAACTGCTAATTAAACAAGATACTTTGCAGTGCTTTTAAAACTGCTGACTGCTGACCCCCTGGGAATGTGTCAGGGACCCCTGGGGGTCCGCAGACCACAGTTTGGGAAACACTGGTATAGATTAAATGAAAAGAGAACCAGACAGAAGTTATAAAAATATGTTTTTATTATATAACACCATCTAGTATGTAACAGTATCTCCTACACAGATTTAGACACAAAGCGCACAATACATTAGCAAAGAAATCACAGTAAATAGCACTAATACACAGCAGGCCCGTGCAGGACGAAACCATTCACTAAAAAAGTTGTATAAGAACCACAACTCGAGTAAGGGTAATGTCGAGAGCACGTAGAGTTGCTGGGACCCCAAGGAACCACTCAAAGTGAGTAGATAGGGGCCCCACATAGTGAATGTGCAGTGTGTGAACACGACTCCTGCTCCATACAAGTCCATGTGCAAGTCACGGTTGGAATTTTATAGATTAGGGACTCTTCCCAGTGTACTCTGAAGAAACCCTGTGGAAGACAGAAGGTTGGTGAGCCACCCCACCAGTGTATACCAAAGTACCCAAGTTACCTATCCCAGGGAAGCCTGGTGCATAGGTGTGAAGTGGTGTTGGAAACCGCTGTTGAACCCAATGGAGGACTTCAGGAAAGTGCTGCTGCTAGAGGAGGAGAAAGTGTCAGGAGGAATCCAAATGTGGATTCTTGGTGAAAAGTACCTGAAAGCAGAGGGGACAGAGTCTAGGTCACTTGGGAGTGACTGGGGCTCAGTAAACACATGCCCTCCGATGTCAGGTGCTTCATGATAGTTGACGGTGACCTCGACTCTGCAGCTGCGGGACCAGGCGATGCTGAGAATGACCAGGATCTGGTTGCAAGCTGTTCTACGAAGGAAGTCAAGGGCTGAGGGGTTGGTTTCCGGTGGGAGCTCCAACAAGACTTGGCAAAAGCAACCCATGCAGGAAGTCAAGAAAATGTACTGTTCAACCAACAAAGTCCAGGCGACTCAACACCAGGAGCAAAGATATCAGGGGAGGCCCCAAGCAATCAGGGGAGCAGGAGAGGCCCATATAGGGCGTGTTGCCGGGCGGTGACGTGGGGCGGGGGAGGGCCAGTGTGAGGGGTAGTAAACACCGGAATATGGATGAATGCAGGTAAGTTGACATTCAAATCAATAAAACGAATTTCGTTATGTGCCCTGCATTGCGCAGCAGCATGCCCTATATGGGCCACTACTTCAGGGAAGCCCAAGGAAATCAAAGGAGACCCTCAAGTGGACCCACAGGCCAGCGGCACAGGATTTGCGAGAGGACCTCGAGCAGCTCACCAAATGATGCAGGCCACGATGCACACTAAGTGGTGTGGCTGAAGATTCTGATCACAGGAGGTGCTCACGGTTGGGGATACGTGGAGCCTGAAGATCTTCTTGCAAAGATGTCCACAAGCCTTTGCAACTGCAAAGGTGACTCAGTACCCATGGGTTCAGTTATTGCAACCCCCTCTTGAGCTGCTGGTCTTAAACTTGGTCAGACCACCTTGAATCCAGTGGCAAAGTGAGCAAGACCTTTGTGCAGGGTCAATACTGATTTGCATATGGCTGTGTTCAAACTGAAATGGCATGGGTAGCAAACAAAACAATGGATTTAGGCCCAGATCTCTGTATTGGGGTGAGTGTATGACATTGTCCAGCATTCTGTCCATCATTTGACTTTTTGCATTTGTACTTTGTGAGTCGCAGCTTTAAAAAACAGGCTTCGGAGCTGGGATTTACTGCTGCAGCCACTGACCAAAAAGAAGGCTTTGTGACCAGAAGTTTATTGCAGGCCACTGCAGCCCCTGCGGTGCAGGTGTTCCACAAACGTTTAGGGGGCCCACTTCACTACAGGGGGCCCCCACTGAAGCCAAGGTCAATTTATATTTGAGAGATATGGAAGGCTCAGGAGGCCCTCACCACATACTGCAGGGGCACCCCATTATTTGTTATTATGCCAATGTTTGTGAGGACGGGCCCTTAACAAGGGAGTGAGGTATAGCCCCGCTATGGAGGGCTATAAGGCTATCAGAACATTATGCGGCTACAGGGCTGAATATTCCAACAAATAAAACAAAGGCCTCAAGGAACCCGATGGGAAATATAATATCATATAATATAATACATTATAATACAATATAATGTAATATAATATAATATAACATAATATAATATAATATAATATAATATAATATAATATAATATAATATAAACATAATATAATATAATAACAATCTGCTTCCAGCAAAGTCCAGATAGATAGCTATGCAGCTGACAGTTCTAAGGCAGTTTCGCTGGCATTTGCTAGGCAATCCAAAACAAGATGAAAACATTTACTTCAGCAAGACCAATACTCCTGAGAAAAGACAGACACTCCAAAACTTGCATAGTTTACAATATGCAGGTCTTGCTAATGCTAGAATGCTGGCAAAAAAATCATGTTATTATTGAAATCCACTGGAATTGGGGAATAAACTTGTATCTGATGTGAGGGTCACTATACAGTATAGGTGTGTGAAGTTTTAATTACGAGTAAAGTTGTGCGTAGATCCTGATTACTGCATACACATGGGGTCAATTTATGAGGTTGTTTGAGTTGCTCTTGCACCACGCAATGTAGTGCAACAGCAACGCAATCCTTAAGACAGATTTTTTTTAAGCCATGCAAAGCCACTTTGCGTTGCTCTGAGTTGCTCCAAAAATCAGGAATAACGCAATGCAGTACAAATCACTATGTGCGTTACTCTGCTCTGGGCAGGTCCTCCATGGGCTTTGTTTAGATGTTCCCACACAACTCTCATAGATTTTGAAGCAGCCCCAAATTTGCATGAACTTGTAAACCTGGCGATGCGCCAAAAAGATACGCCTTCCCAGGTGTGGCTTAATGGGGAGAAATATTTTTATTTCTCCTCTTTACTTTCTCCTTCTGTGAGACACAAACATGTTTTTGAATGTACAGCACACATTGAAAAAGTGGTATGCCTCCCAGGATTGTTTTGTGGTGGAAGATGCCCCTTCCAGCACAAAAACAATTCTAGATGCATCACAAGCACCCTTGTACCATGGTGCAATGGTGCCTGCGTTGGCTCTAGGCAGCCAAAATGGCACCAGTGCAAGGGAAACCGCAGGAATGCACCGTATTGTTTTAAATACAGTGCATTCCAACACTTTCTCTGTATGCAGTGTAGCGCAGCAAGATGAATTTCTGAGTTGCGTTAATTTCCCATAAAAATAGGCCTTTGTTCACACTTTTTGCTGATTTCAATACAGCTGCTTACTCATATAGTTTTGTCCATGAAATTAGCAAGATCCTCCAGACTGCAAATATCTCTTCATAAATTTGCTAGTTGGTGCAGCGAATGAATTTCCAAAATCTTGCAAATTAAATTTAGCACTGTTTTCTTCATGACTTTAAAACTGGCTAGAAGGTGCTAAACTTCTTTCTCCCAAATCACTTAAAATAGGTGTGAAAATCCCCTTTGAACTCCGCATGCAGAAAACCTTGAAAATTACAAACGGTGTTTTTTCTATCTGCCCAAAATTGGAAGTCTGAGAAAGATAATCTTTGCACACGTTCACTATGGTGGGACTGCAAGGAAGAAAAGTGAAGTATGTGAAAATCAGTCCAAAAAGATGGGCACCTACAAAACAAATGTATTTATTTTTTCATGCATTTAGTAATTCTAAATATAGCACTTGTAGACCCTAAACGCTGGGAGAGACCTTCAAAACAGGTTTTTTACATCACAATGTGTACAACAGAAAATACCCGCTGATAAAACAGTTGCAAACATCAACCTCATGAGAGTAAGACAAGTAAAAGAAAAAGTGTTATATTTTCAGATTGTAGGAACATTTGTATTAGGAACATGACACATATGGAGAAAGAAAGAAATAAGGGGACATATGTACAAGGACTTCATGCCACCAGAACATCACTTTGTAAGACGTTCTGGTGACGTTAAATCCATTGCTTTATTTACAAGGTGGTGTTAAGCCTCAACGTGGCCTAATACTGCCTTGTAAATAAGAGACACACAATTGATGGACGGAATGCAGAACAAATCAAAACATTCACCCTCAGTCAAGAGATCTGGGTTAAATCCATCATTCTTTTGCTCACCATGCCACCCCAGTTTAGATCTGGCCATCTGCAAATCAGTCTTGACCCTGTGCCTCTTGGGAACAGTCCAGACCGAACTGCCAAGCCAGGTCCTACCTGGACCGGAAACAAGCATCCTAGGACCAGTTTTGGGGTTTCACCCCTGTTCAGCCAGGATAGCTTGATTCCAGTGGCACAGTGAGCCCAGGACCCACGTCTGGGCATACCTGGCGCACTTAGGGCGAGAAAGCAAAAGACACACAATTGATGGACAGATTGCAGAACAAATCAAAAAATTCACCCCAGTCAAGACATCTGGGTTAAATCCATCATTCTTTTGCTCACCATGACACCCCAGTTTAGACCTGGCCATATGCAAATCAGTCTATGTGCTGTGTCTCATGAGAACAGCCCAGCCCGAACTGCCAAACCAGGTCCTCCCTGGACCGGAAACAAGTATCCTCGGACCGGTTTTGGGGTTTCACCCCTCTTCCGCTAGAATAGCTTGATTCCAGTGACCCAGTGAGCCAAGGACCCACGTCTGGTGCACTTAGGGCGAGAAAGCAAAAGACATACAATCGATGGATGGAATGCAGAACAAATCAAAACATTCACCTCCAGTCAAGAGATCTGGGTGAAATCCATCATTCTTTTGCTCACCATGCCACCCCAGTTTAAACCTGCCCATATGGAAATCAATCTTGTCCCTGTGCCTCTTGGGAAAAGTCCAGCCCAAACTGTCAAGCCAGGTCCTCCCTGGACTAGAAACAAGCATCCTAAGACCAGTTTCTGGTTTTCACCCCTCTTCAGTCAGGATAGCTTGATCCCATTGGCACAGTGAACCCAGGACCCACGTCTGATTTAGGCCCAAACCTCTGTACTGGGGTGAATGTATGGCATTGTTCTGTATTCTGTCCATCAATTGTTCTTTTTGCATTTGTCATCCCGAGTGGGACGGGTATGCTCAGACGAAAGTCCCGTGCTCTCCATGCCACTGGAGTCAAGCTATCCCTGCTGATGAGGGCTGAAAGCCCAAAACAGGTCCTATGATACTTGTTTCCAGTCCAGGGAGGACCTGGCCTGGCAGTTCGGTCTGGACTGTCCCATTGGGTGCAGGGTCAAGACTGATTTGCATATGCTTGGGTCCAAACTGGAATGGCATGATGAGCAAAGAAACAATGGATTTAGGCCCAGATCTCTGTACTGGGGTGAATGTATGACATTGTTCTGCATTCTGTTCATCAATTGTTCTTTTTGCATTTGTCACCCCGAATGGGACAAGTATGCTCAGACGTGAGTCCTGTGCTCTCCATGCCACTGGAGTCAAGCTATCCTGGCTGATGAAGACTGAAAGCCCGAAATCGGTCCTAGGATGCTTGTTACCAGGTTCAGAGAGGACCTGGCCTGGCAGTTCGGTCTGGACTTTTCCCATTGGGCGCAGGGTCAAGACTGATTGGAAAATGGCTGGGTCCAAACTGGAATGGCATGGTGAGTAAAAAACAATGGATTTAGGCCCAGATCTCTGTACTGGGGTGAATGTATGACATTGTTCTGCATTCTGCCCATCAATTGTTCTTTTTGCATTTGTAGATAAGGCCCCCTATCACGCTACACTTAGGGCCTGATTCTGATGTAGTTAGGAAGGCTTTCTTTGGAATTTGCTTTGCTCCATCCATTTCGGATCGGGAACGTATCTTTCCAACCGACGCGTAAAGGTTTCTGACCGATTGGGGACGATGCGAGTTAGGCGTTAGGAATATCCAAATCCGAACCCGACGGCATTTGGAATGACCGAGCTGTACAGAGTAGAATTGTATGTCTCTATGGACTGCGTTTCAGAACGACAGAGTACGATGCTGGATTTGGACAGCCTTTCCGAATCTTGCATCCTGACTCGAATCAGCAGTCGGAATCAGACTTTGGGGGCTGGTAGTGGCCCCCCTGCACCGGAGCATTCCCAATCGGGCCAGTAGGGGTACCCATGGGTCCCTCCTTAGCAGCCATGCACAGTGTGGCAGGCATCAGGGGGTGCCCGCCACAGGGTGCCCAATTTTCCCCACTTACCCCTTTCTTCATAGGCAGCCTATGCATTCAGAACAACGGCACTCATTGAAGTCAATGGGAGTCTAACCAAATCATATCTGGAAGCATCCAGATGCAATATATTCATTTGGTTGGACTGTCCCGATCCGATTCAGTTGAAAACCATTCCCAAACCCGCTCGGTTGGGAATTCCAAACCGCATCAGAATAGGGCCCTTAGCGTGAAAGGGGACTGTAATAGGTGTTGGAGTGGGCGTTCAGCCGCAACACCCATTGATTTTGACATTGTCCCCAATTTATCAGTGCCAAGAAACCATGTGGTGTATGTGCGCTATATAAGTATTTTTAACACCTCATAACATTCACAAGGGTGGTGTAAATATGGGGCGTTGGCAAAATTAGGACAAGTAAAAACCTGATCTTAACATGACGAAAAAAGGAGAAATTATTAATATGTCTTAGTTTATCCTGTTTCTATGTGTGCAGCATTGTACAGCAGACATAAAAATAGCAAATCACCATGAATGCTTGTTTCTGTGCAGAAAGGTGTCCCTTCCTGCACATAAACAATCATTAGAAAAATGACGATTTGTGACTTCTATGTGTTCTGCACAATGCAGCACACATAGTAGTTAACAATCACCTTTTGGATGGGTTATGTGCAGGAAGGGACACCTTACTGCACATAAACAATCCTTCCACCCAATGCAGGCACCCTTGCACTGCGGTGTAAGGGTGTCTACGTCTGCGCTAGGAAGCTTAATTTAGTGCCAGCGCTAGGTGAAACAGAGGGGATGCGCTGTGCTGTGTAACTGGGACAAAGCTGGATTTCCCCTAATTTTATTAAATCATTCATAGATATTTTACAATATCATGGTTGATGCTTGTGGGTGTGTAACAGTAACTCATGTACCCTTCCACCACAACACAAGTTTAAGTGAGTAATATTAAACCTTGTTACTATGGAATGCTGGAAATTATACACCAACCAAACTTGTAATGCAAATTCCCGTTTAAATATGTGAAGCTTAAAACACCACCTAGAGGATACATAAAGTCTGAACAACATTTGTCTCATCATTATCATAACATTGTTTGTGTGGCATAACAACTATATCCAACTACAGTGTACAGACCTCAGGAAAACCACTGTATTTTCAAGCCATGTTCTGCATGGATACTAAGCTCCATGTTATACCCACGTGAATACTTTGTGTTGAGAAGGATCTCAATGATCTTTAATATAAATGCATTGTCTTCTATATTCATAACTGAGCCATGATAAAGAAATGTACACAGGTGTTATTTACTTTAAGAGAAACGCGCATAATACTATCTCTCCTGTGTGCTTCAGTAAATATGGCTACGCAATGGAAATGTTTGTCAAAAACTGGACCAATACGACTTAAATTGATAGAGATGTTCAAAATGCCATTTGTGCAAATGTGCTTCGATGTATGCAATGTAAATAATAGTTGTATTGTAACACAATTTGTTTAAATTGACTATGATAAGAAACATAAACATTTCTATTTTGAAAAATTGCATATTAGCACTCCTAAGAGGACATAAAATGTTCAAACTATAAATATTACTCTACCATAATTGATGGAACAATCGAATTTAAGCTTCAATGATTTCGTATTATATTTGTCTAATTCTATGTTGAAGTGATCAAGGTTATGGATTTCAATCCTGGATGATCACTCCGATTATCCAACAATTGACTGAAGGTCAAAAGAGGTTCAATTCTCTTTGTTGAAGAGAAAACGCAATGTTGTTGAACAGGCATTTGGGGTTTTAAAATCAAAATGTCAATGTCTGGATCAGTCAGGAGGTAGTAGGCTGTACACCCTACCTGCCGTCTGCAAAATGATACTTGTGTGTGCTGCACAGTAATGCATGCAATTCAGTCTTTCATGGGAATATGAGAGTGCTGAAACAAGAGATTAAGAAAATGTGATACAAACAGATGAATTAATTGAGTCCGTAGAAAGTCTTACTCGTCAAAATTGTTTGGTACAACCTTTATTCACACAACAATAGACACGTACCAATAATACTTGACAATGAAGAAAGTGAAAATTATAATAATGGAGTCAAAAAGGCGATAAAATGTAATCATCTTTACAAAATTATTTTTGGTCTATAGGCATTTTTAAGATATTTGTGTGATCAAGAAATGTACAGAATGAAATATGTGTATCTCAAGGTTAATAACAAAAGAAATGAATCATCATTACAAAATTCCTGGGCCCCTATCATGCTTAGGGTGCACTTTTCATGAGTGTGCAATGGAGCACCTTTAAATTGGTTTGCCAAGCACAACCAGAGAGTGTGTACCCTATTACAATGAATGTGCCACCCTCAGGGCAGCCGCACACTCTTGCAGCACATTCATGTGAAATACAGAGCGGATGCTGCAAAGCTGCTCCATGTTTCACTGTGCAGGCAGCAACCCACTTCCACTTTAAAGGGGGATTAGAGATCTCTTTTCAGGCAGGTGAAGTGAGAGACTGCACCCACCTGCAAGGGCATTTTTGTGGAGTTCTTGGGTCCTTCCTTTCCCTTGCCAGAGGGCTGCCACCACGGGTGCACTGACAGTGCTCCACCTTTTTGTGGTGCGTTTTCAGTGTGCCTTTTGACAGCTTCTTTGCCCTGCATCCGCATCCATAATACGATGTGGGTGCAGCGGCAAATACATTCCCTCATTTGCATGGGGCCATGCCCCCATCCAAATGAGGGATTCTCCTCTTGAGGTAGCAGTGATGCTCCGTGTGAACCAGTGCTACTTGTATTACAAAAGTGATCACTAAGCATCCACACATGCCTGTTGCACCCCTGGAACACTTTCTGTAATAAGGCCCCTGGTCTGCTTAATCACATGTGTGTGATGTGTGCTAGTGTACTGCTTGTTGAGTAGAGTTGTTTAAGATATGTCAAATTACTATATATACCCCTTGAAATGACCATCAAACGGGAAACTTAATTTCATAAGATTTTGCGAAATGAGCATGCCTGAAATTCTCCTGATCAAACCTGCCAAACCATCATACTGGTGCAGTCTCCATGTCCCCTGCTGAACACTGTTAATACACCAAAGCAGAAGAGATGATGGCAGCAGTTATCAGATATGTTTTTTCTTTGAGAACAGCTAGTTACAACCCTCCTGATGACCACAGCGCTTGGCTGTAAACATGTATGCAGTACCTTGTCTCACAAGAAAACATATAAGCAACTTGGGGGGATATTCTCTAGAACGTGCGATAATCATCGCCAAAATCGGTTAACGCAATCATTCATAGCACTGTCTATCGCAGGAAAATAACTCTGTGTCAATGTCGTATTCTCAACATGGCGGTAACATGCCATAGTATCCCCACAACGCGTCAAATGTACGCAATAAAAGTCCCTGGATCGCAATAAAAAATTCAAACCACAACGTGAAAAAACTTGCAATGGGCACAACTGCGATAAAAAATCCAGTGAGAAGCAGCGCCAGCCTGCAAGTCCCAAAAGTCAGACTGCCAAAATCACTAAAAAAGCGGCAACCAAAAACACAAACAAGACCCAAACAACTGCGAAGCACCATGGAGGTAGACGGAGCTAGTACAGAGGACAACCAGAACTCCACAAGTCCCATGCAGGACCATCCTGGGACCATCATTGGGAAGACAGTGACAGGAGTTGGGGGAACAGACACTGGACAACAGGACCTGAGAAAACAGCAGTTGTGAAAGTGGGCACAATGGCACAGATGCAGAAGTAAGTATAGCACATCTGCGGACACACCATGCCCAAGATGTACCCCCTGGTAGGGAATGTGCATTTCCATGGGTTGTCACTGGCTTCCTGTGACGATGACAACCAGCCGGTCATGTCAATATCCCACATTCTAGCTCATCACCTCCAATTGACTCCCTGTCTTCAAAAGGTGGCTAGGCGGATGGACAACTGCAGACTAAAACTTAACAAAGACAAGACTGAGGCCATATTATCAGGCAATAACCTGAGAAATAAGGTCCCAACCCATTTGCCTGTCTGACCCATAAAATCTCTATAAAAAGCCTCAGACTGTGGCTGGACTGCAGTCTCACAATGGACTTCCAAGTAAAGAAGCTAGCTGCCACCTGCTTTGAGGTACACAGACTGCTGGGGAAGGTCTTCAATCTTCTTCCCATTATACCAAAGAGACTGATTGTGAATGCCCTTGAGATGTCGCACTTCAATTATGACAATGCCTTATATCTTGGATCACCTCGATGTGCAGTAAAAAGTTTGCATTTGTTCCAAAATGTTGCAGTTCACCTCATGAACAGTCTGAGACAACAGTCTGCCGTAAGATGTTTGGCAGTGTTACACTGGCTTCCTTGTGCAGGAATGAGTGCAGTTTAGAGCCATATGCATTATGCAACGGACACTTCACTGTAAGGGTCCCCCACTGTGAAGATTGTTAACTTCCCCTACATCCCCCTAGGCCTCTTAGATCTGACACTGCAAACCTGTTAAATGGTCCTACAATTCATATGTCCCGGTGGGAAGGTTGCTCTATGGCCTATTTCACCTCCATAGTTGCCTTTAGAGCTACTGCAACTAGACAATGAATTACCCTTCTTAAAGGCCTTGAAAGCTTGGCTGTTTAGGGTTTAGGACCCCTGTGTGCTGTTCGGCGACTTGCAATGTCTGTTTAGTGCTGGGAGGCCGTCTGGGAGGCATGCGCTGTATAAGAATCTGTGAATGTAGTTGAATACGTCCTCCACTATCACCAGGGATTTGGATGTTCCATATTGTTGTGTCAGTTAGATGGACATGAGTGATGGGAAGCACCTCCCGGGAACTACTACTATATTGAGCAGTGAGTGGGAGCATGAGATCAGGAAGGATAGAGGGCATATGAGGGACATGAGGCTGAGTTGTGACATGAGGCTGGACTTTGCCTGGGATCGTAATAAGAAACATATTCCGAATCATGCTGTGTTTCAAAGAATTAGATAGCACATCTACCTGCTGATGTTGTCTCAAGACAACAATTCTAGGCCTGGGCAGACTTCAAGGAGTTCCGCTACGTGTAACTCCATGAAGTGACCAAAACCTCTAGCATGCTAAGCAGGGTTCTGCAGGCGGCAAAGTGCGTTAGGTTGTGCTGTTCCTGCACATTTTTAGCACCTGATATTTATCCCACTTTGAAAAAATCGGTGAAATTGGCCCCATGCGCAGTGCAAGAGGGCGCTGCTTCTTTCCGCTGCTTGAGTAGATCTTCTACTCGAGCGGCAGCTTCCTCAACGCGAACGGAAGGTTTCTCTACACAAGCAGTAGCAGCCATCCGGATGGTCTGGAGTAAGATTTTCCTCGCTCGTGCCCACAAACTTGAGTGCAAGCATGGAAAAAACTCTGCTTCAAAGAGCGGAGCGGAGTTTTACAGAATTGTGCATGCTACATGGGGTCCGAGGGGGGGAAACATCACAAACTCTGCTAGCAGGGTGGAATTTCATGCCAAGGCCTAATCAATACCCGCCAACACAAATGTATGTACACAACAACATATACTTATATAACACTCAAATAAATATTTTACATTTTAGTCACATAAAACAACACTCAATAAATACTATTACCAACTAGTATCTGTAACTCAATTCTAACCTACACTAACTCATATAAGCCTACAGCTTACTTCTCTAGTGATAAATCTACACATCATACACATAACCCCCCCCCCCCCATTATTTACCTATTCTGAATAACCTACACTGATCTATTTTAGATCTAACTATCTAAAAGTAATGTTAAACTTCATCTAACCGAAAAACTCAAACACTCTAAAAACTATAAATCAATACATTTTTACAATATTAACTTACTTTGTGGAAGGGAAGAATATGATAGGAGTGTAAATCCCGAGCAATTCTGTGGGCAAAAAAATACAATGCTTCCTTACATTCATGTACATGTTTATTATTGTCCCGGTGTATTGTGACCTTGCTCATTTTCTCATCCATTGTTTTCAATAATTTGTTGTATTTAAAAAAAAAAGAAATTGGGGGAAGCCCATTTTCTTTCTCTTGCGCTCTTGTTGATATCTTTGTCCAGCACTACCTTGTACTTGAGGCCACATGATTAGTTACTGAGTCCATCGAAGTTGAAGGCTGGTTGGTTGATGCACCTGAGCGCCTTACCCTTTGGCTTTTTTCCACCTCAAAGATTTTACCCATTTTCCAGAAGCCTCTAGCCAGTTTTTGGATGTGCTTTTATCATGACTTTCTAGATAGAAATTGCTTCTTGGCAATAACACTGAGGCTCGCTATAACATCAAGAAAAAGAAAAAGTAATAATATTTATGTTTTAATAAAGTGATTAATGGCAAAGTACATTTATACAAACGTAGTACATTCAATTATGATTTTATGATTTTTCAATGTCATTAACTCCCATTATAAACTTACTCCTAATGATATACAACATCTGCATCTTATTTGCATCATTTAATAAATTGTCGCTCATATTGTTGTTCTGTGAAACTTGTGCTACCAGTACAACCATCTTTTAGACTTGAGGCTTCATTATAAAAAGTGGGATGGTTCTGCAATAGGCACGTGGATCTGCTTTGTGGGTACAGCCCAGTAAAGAATTACAGAAGGTCTTGCAAATGTTTGTGCATTCCCTTCTGTTCTCCTAATAGCAGTGCTGCACAAGCAGCTTCAGAAATCTATTGAGACAACATTCCCTCATGTTCATGTGTGCGTGGCACTATGTATATGAGGGCATGCTTTTTACTCTGCATCTGCCACATATTTTGGATGTGGCAGCAAAGGGCAAGAAGTGTTGAGAATTGCCAATAACAGTGTGTAAACTGAAACATTTTGGTAATGCCTATGTGACTCATGAGGGCTGGAGTTTTGGATAAGAACGTTTTTTTATTGCCTCTGGCAGACACACCTTGGGGCCGATTCCGATCCAGTAAAATGCGCTCCGAATAGCCGTTTGGAGCATTTTTCCCGTACGAATCGTACCCTGCAATGTCCCCCGTATGTACAACTCCGTACGATTCGTACCAGGAGCTGGACTCCGTATGAATCGTACAGAGACCGTACGAATCAAATCCCCATACGAGTCTCACTCGGAACCCGTTGTACACGACATCTGTACGGTTCGCGGCTGGTTTATACGACCCAGCAATTACAATACGTGTCGGGTACGCACCGTAGAACCCTTTTTCTACGGGAGCTGAAAACAGTCGTAAAAGCAGAGTTTGCCCCAAAACAGGTATGGTACGGCCCCCGCGGGTAAGGCGCGTACCCCCCATGATCTCAGGGGTACGCATTGTACCCCTGCGATAATGGGGGGTACGCACCGTATACCCGTATACCCAGCATACATCGGGTATGCACCGTACCCCATGTACGCTGGATGTACGGCGCGTACCCCATGTACCCCTGCGATCATGGAGGGTACGCGTCGTATGGTGTGTATGTGATTGTGCGCCTTTGCATACGAATCGCCCTTACCTGACGTGGACCGTACACCTCGCGTCCTGATACCCCGGTCTGGATCGTACTTGCCGGGTCGTACGGCATGTGTACGAGTCGTACGGATACGGCTCCAGATGCGATTCGTACGGACGGTAATTTTACCGGATCGGAATCGGGCCCCTTGTGTCCAAGCAGGATACAATGCAAAATCATCCCTCTTATTTACTAAGCCAATGCAAGACACGTTGTGTGGCTTGACATGGTTTATTAACCAAAAATCAATGCAAGCCAACGCCTAGCATTTCCTTGTGTTTGGAAGGACTTCCATGGATGTAGAATGGGATTTTACATGCATCAATCCATATAATGTTTGTCATTTTCTGATTTAATACTAGGCCCGGTGGAAAATATGATTCCACTTGCCAAATTGATGGAATTTGGGTGACTGTTTTACTTTTGTAAAGTGAAGTTCCCGCATGCGCCCATTTCTTCTCCCACGAGGCTCTAGAAATTCCAGGTGGTGACCATGAGCAAGATATGCCATGTCCTAGAGGGGTTTCTGGTTGGTAGGCAGACTTCTGGTGAGATTTACTAATGTAGGCGGTCACAAGCGCTTGCGGACGCAGTCTTAAGGCTGCTTCTTGAGTAGATTTTCTACTTGAGCGGCAGCAAAATCAACTCGAATGGTTGCGCGCTCTTTAACACTGCGTAGTGCCATTCATACTAATTTTTCAGAGTAGAATGCGCTACAGGCTCTAAATCACAGTGCTATGTGCGTATTTCTGCCCATTGACAGAACTCCAGGGAATCTCGTGGAGTTTTCATGTAAGTCTGTGGAATTGTGTGGAGTGAAATTCCACAAGTCCCTGCGACTACATGACCCTTTTAAAATTGTTCTTTTATTTCTTGCACTTTCTTACCTAGCTTGTTCACCCCTAGCCCCGGTCCGACATGGCTGTGTGCCTATTGCTCGGAGGGCTTTCGGGGTTGCCTCCATCATCTTGGCAAAACATCGCAGGTCAGCGCTCTAGCTTCTGCGCTCAGACCTACTTAACTCGGGGCCCATGCGCATGAGCAGCGAACGCGACTAGTACCCAGTGGCAGAGGGTGGTCGCTAGCTGTGCGTGTGGTGTGATTACGCTCCCTGCGTCTACATGACCATTTTAAAACTGTACTTTTATTTCTTGCACTTTCTTACCTAGCTTGTTCACCCCTAGTCCCGGTCCGACACAGCTGTGTGTGTGCCGATTGCTCAGAGGGCTTCCGGGGTTGCCTCCATCATCTTGGCAAAACATCGCAGGTCAGCGCTCTAGCTTCCACGCTCAGGCCTACTTAACTCGGGGCCCATGCACGAGCGCAGCGGGCGCGCCAAAGGCAAGCCCGTCTGCGCCCGTTCGCGGCCGATCGGGGCTCGGGCCCCGCCATTATGCCCATTTTTTAACTTATTCTTCAGAACAACTTCTTGCACTTCAGGGTAACTGGCCGTTTAGTGCTCCTACCCTCACAGGCATTGGAAACTTTGATATATTACAGCCTAACCCCACTATTCTGTTTCCCCAAAAGTTGGAACAACCGGCCCGTCTTTTGTCTTCTATTGCATCAGAGAACTCCTTTCGCCCCCTCCCGACTCACTGTCCCACCTCTGCAATATCAGTTTACCTCCTCAACACTCGCTCAGCAGTTAAACATCAACTTGAGCTCTTCATCTTTCTAGACACGGTCAAACCAGACATTTTGTTCCTTACCGAAACCTGGTTTTCATCTGCCAGATGTCCTAGCGGCTCTCCCTAACTCATACTACGCTTTGCGCGTCGACCGACCCGAGGGGAAGGTTGGAGGTGGAGTGGCTCTGATAGTCCGCTCTAATATTCAGTTTCAACTTCTGTCATTCCCTTCCATTGTCGCTGTTGATTTTTTGGTCTTCGGATCTGTTTCTTTTATAGTCCCCCTCACTTGAGCACTTTTCTACTGACCACCACAGCCTATGCCCCGCTTCATCCCCGCAGTGCAGGAACTGTTGGCCACTTTCAGCAACTGGATGAATGGCAACCATCTCAAGCTAAACCCCGATAAGACTGAGTTGGAACTTACGGGCGGCACCCCTAGTCCCTTGACCTCTACTTTCTGGCCCATTTCCCTTGGTCCCCCCTTACCCTCTTCTTCTGTAAAAACCTTTGGGATCAAAGTCAGCAATGACCTCACAATGCGTTCTCAGATCAGCACTGTGGTATCAGCATGTTTCATGACACTCCGTACTATACGTAAGATCTCCCGTTTGTTTTCTTTTGAAGCTCTCAAACTCATTCTCCTAGATGATGTCACGCCTTGATTATGGCAATATTCTGTATGCAGGTATTCCTGTATGCGAACTTCGGCGCTTATAGCTGATTTAAAATCAGGCATCTCGACTGATCTACAAACTTCCTAAATTCCACCATGTCACCCCGCTGTAAAAACCTTGCACTGGCTGCCCATCCTTGAGCGCTCCTTATTCAAGGTGGGTTGCACGATCTTTCAAGCCCTGGCAGGCACTGTGCCAGCTTTTATTCATTCTAAAATCAAAGCCTATGTCCCTAACAGAGATCTGCGCTCCTCGTCCCAGCTCCTCCTATGTGTCCCCCGCTTCAGGAGGAAAAACTTTGGAGGCATGAGGTTCTCCACCTTGGCCCCACCCTTCTGGAACGCCCTCCCATTCTCTATCAGGTCCATTCCTATCTATCTTGACTTTTGTAAAGCCCTTAAGACTTTTCTCTTTTCTCGTGCCTTTTCGCCCTAGGCAGTCTTCTCTGCTACTCCTGGGTCTATCCGTCCCTAGCGCCAAGAAACCGCACGGTGATCGAGCGCTTTACAAAACTTTTAACTTCAACAAGTGCGCCCCACCACTATTTCATCTCACTATTTAACCTGGCAAGTAATCAAGAATGAACACGATCCACAGTGTACTGTATTGCGGATAAATATTTTCTCTTTGCAAGTGTGCTGGACAATACAGCACACCTACAAACAGAAATATGCCTCTAATTAATATTGTTGTGCGGGAAGGTAGGTCTTTCAGGGCAAAATTAATCATAGTATATGACACACACCCTTTCAGCATGGCACAAGTCGACCTGTGTTTGTGCTAGGCAAATATAAGATCACAAGCACAGTGAAAATGATGGGGGTGTTTTCCAGCGCTGACAGCCTACCTGACCACACGCCAGCACTCTGCCTCTGCCCCTGGGTTGCCAACGCTGTAAGTCTCGCCGCCATCGACATCCAGGAGCGGCTGGAGACTACAGCTCCCAGTGGGCTTTGCGCGGACTTCCTGTCCCCGCTGTCTTCGCGCCCGGAGGCGCTACAAAGCGGAGCCTTGACCTCGGTGGAGCGGGGGTGTTTTTCAGCGCTGACAGCCTACCTGACCACACGCCAGCACTCTGCCTCTGCCCCTGGGTTGCCAACGCTGTAAGTCTCGCCGCCATCGACATCCAGGAGCGGCTGGAGACTACAGCTCCCAGTGGGCTTTGCGCGGACTTCCTGTCCCCGCTGTCTTCGCGCCCGGAGGCGCTACAAAGCGGAGCCTTGACCTCGGTGGAGCGGGGGTGTTTTCCAGCGCTGACAGCCTACCTGACCACACGCCAGCACTCTGCCTCTGCCCCTGGGTTGCCAACGCTGTATGTCTCGCCGCCATCGACATCCAGGAGCGGCTGGAGACTACAGCTCCCAGTGGGCTTTGCGCGGACTTCCTGTCCCCGCTGTCTTCGCGCCCGGAGGCGCTACAAAGCGGAGCCTTGACCTCGGTGGAGCGGGGGAGTTTTCCAGCGCTGACAGCCTACCTGACCACACGCCAGCACTCTGCCTCTGCCCCTGGGTTGCCAACACTGTAAGTCTCGCCGCCATCGACATCCAGGAGCGGCTGGAGACTACAGCTCCCAGTGGGCTTTGCGCGGACTTCCTGTCCCCGCTGTCTTCGCGCCCGGAGGCGCTACAAAGCGGAGCCTTGACCTCCGCGTCGGGGGACGCGCGCGGGCGACGCCGGGCGGAGCCCGGGCAGAGGGCGGGCCGTCTGTGGCCGTCAGGGGCTGACAGAGGCTGGGCTGGGCCACGTCCCTTTTGTCTACCAGCCGCGACGACACACGTTCAGTGTTGTCCCCGTTCTGTTGCCCAAACCATGTCTACTCGTTCAGGGAAGCCTCTCAGGGGCGAAGCTGATAGGGGATCTAATGCTGCAACCCCTGTCATAGGAACAATGGACCGTTTTATCACCAGGGTAACGGCGGTGATTGAAAAGGAGATCGCCATGTCTGAGCGTCGTTTATCTGAAGTATACCTCCCCTCAAGACGCTCATCCTTGGGGGCAGTTGCCCAGTCGCTCACACCAGCCATCGCTCGGGTTCAAGCGGGTACCCTCCCTAGTATGGTCGGTGTTCCCTCAGAACCCTTCCATTTGATTGGTTTAGAGCAAAATATAGGTAGGCTGGAAAATCTGGCTGCTCTCCTACCTATAACTGCAAAGGATGACGGTGGCCCTAGTAACCTGTCCACATCATTACCACCTATTCTGACAAGTGATGTCATCAGAGATCCCGAGTCCCCAAAATTGCTTGTACCCCCCACAGCTGTATCAGATGGGAAGTTAGTTGGGGCTTCACCTATCACCGTGACTCATGATATTAGGCAGGAATTTCCCCTCGTAGGTAAAAAGTCGCGTAAACGCAAGAAGGGTAGGCTAGTGAGGCAGGCCGCCCTATACCAAAGAGTAAGGAAGTCTCCTGTATTCAGCTCGAGAACTACAAGGGATGCCCCCATGCTGAACGAACCCGATATAGAAGAGGATTTACCAATTTCTCCCAAGGGGTCACACACAGCAAAGATCTCAAAGCCAATTGACTTAGTAGCGGTTGAAAATATTCTGGAGAAGGTATATACCCTCTTGAAACCGTTACTAACACAAGTTAACGGACTAGGGGAGAGGATTGACAAACTAGAACAGTCAACCCTGGACGGGTTACACTCACTCAAAACAATAATCAAACAAACAATTAGAGTGACTGGAAATAAGGATGGGGGTGCAAAAGGGAATGATTTACCAGCGCAGAGCGGCCCTAAGCCCTTAATATCCCAAAACAAAGCTGCTCCTAATAGCTTAGTAATTCCAACTCCTAAATCTCCTCCCCATCCCAAAGCAGGCCCAAGTCACAAGGGACTCTCAACCCATACAGAGCCTGAGAAAAATAAGCCAAAGCCTCTTCCCCAAAAACAGAAACAGACACCTAGTGGTAATAAGGAAGTCCATCAAAAATCAGAGGGTAGCAGCAAACCCAGCGGGCCCACGTCAGGGAAAGTACCTAGGCCTGTAACACAACGTTCCGCCCCAACTACCTCCCCACAGGCCCCAGGCATTCCCCCACGAAGGATTCCCCCGATAAATCTCCCACCAGACTGTCAACCTTTTGTTGCTGTCATGGTTAATGTGCCTCCCCTAAAGGATGGCCAGTTGGAAAATCATCAATCACTCAAAAACAAGTGTATCCACTGGCTGAAGGCAAACAAGTCAATCCCTCTGGGTGTGGACGGCATTATCCTAAGTGTCCGCAGAGTGGGATGGGTAGGGCAAGGGAAAAAAATGCAGGAGGGAGACTGTATAATCATAAACTTCCAAGACCCCAGAGTGGTACCATCCATTTGTACTCCTATCAAAAATATGGGGGCCCCGGGGGTTAAACTGGTAGACCTCTCATATTTTTACCCTAGGCACCTTGTTAGCCCAAATGGAGGAAGTGTAAGTTCCCCTAACTCTGATCAAAATTGGGCTGGGGTGGTGGGGAGCAATAGGGAGAATCAAATGTGGGCAATTGGCCCCTGCTGACTGGAATCAGCGAGCAGAGTAGAACAAGTAGGAGTACCGCCCATCCAAATAAACCTTGCAAGTGAAATGGGAGACTCTTTAATAACTCCACAAGATTCCTGCTCTCCTCGGATACTTGGGGGGAATCCTACAGATAGGGGCTTTCAGGCGCCCAGCGACCTCCCAGCTGTGACGGACCTAGTCTTTAAAGTTTTCAGCTGGAATGTCGCAGGGATTGCAGGAAAACTGGCCCTTCCAGATTTTACTGCATGGGTGGATGAGCACTCCTTGTGCCTATTCCAGGAAACTTGGAGCCTGGTACCGGTCCATAGGGTGGGATTTTCCTCATACTCCTCTCCTGCGCGGGTCTCGGAATCTGGGAGAGGCCGACCCTCGGGCGGCCTGCTTATCTGGGTCGCGGCTTCTCTAAACTGTAGAGTAGTGGACTTTCCAACAGGTTCCCCGGACATACAAAACATTACCCTTATAGACCAAAGGGGAAGAATTGTTCTAAATATCTTTAATGTGTATGCACGGGGTACAAAGGGTGGGAGAAAGTCTCCAGTAATAGCTCTCCTCGAGACCCTGTTAAACAACACCCCCTATAAGACCCGCACCTTGGTTGCAGGTGATATCAACTGCACGTTCGAGCCCTTGGGCTCGGATGTTTCCCTGGACCAAGATGAGGAGGATGCAAGGTGGGGGATCCCAGCACTGGACATCCCACCGATCAAAAGGTGGACAGAAGTGGCACTCCAGATATACTCCCTGAGCCTGGAATTTAATCTAAGGGCAGCGAATGGGAGGACTTCCTCGGATAGGGGGGGTGCGCATACCTACAATAGACCAGGGCACACCTCTAGGCTGGATTATATTCTAATAGATGTGTGCTTATGGCCTTATGTGAGGGATATGCAGGTGGTCCCTTCGACAGAAAGTGATCACAACCCTCTATCCCTAAAAATGGAACAATGGTGGCAAACCTTAGGGAAGCCCAACGTCAAAGTGGCACCCGCACCACTAGATGAATCAGAAGTCTCCCCATGTGGTAGAAGAATTAAATGGGCGAAACTGGTCCTATCCGAGGCAAAGGTTGGGGAAATTCAATCCCATCTAAACCGTGCAGTGGCATCTCTTGGTACCTCCCCAGAAGGGGTGGGTAAAGCGAGTGGGTTATTTGTCTCCCTGATTGAAACCTTAACCAACGTGTTTACCCTGTACCCTAAAAAGCCGGGTAATATAGGATCTAAAAAACCAGTGGAGGGGTGGTACACCCAAGCTTGTAGGGGCCATAAGGCAAAGTTGGTTGAGGCAGTTAAATCTAAATCCCAAAGTGTGATCCAGGAAGCGAGGAAGGCCTATAAAAAGTCCCTTAATTTGGCTAAAAGGGAGTGGGAAGATAAATAGTGGGAAGACCTGCTCCAGGCTAGCAAGGTTAGGGATTCTGGGGTCTTTTGGAACCTTATAGGTAAACGGAGTAGATCCGACGCAGCCATGAGACCCTGCAACATCCCGCCCCAAAGCTGGGTAAAACACTTTGGGTCTCTATACCTCCCACCAAATGGGGAATTGTCAGTGGGGATGGACTTCACACTAGCAATCGAACCCCATGCCTATGACCTCTTCACTCCTTTAGAGATCGAGGGGGTTATAAGCTGGGTAGCACCACGCAAGGCACCAGGCCCGGACGGCCTGCCGGGTGATCTCATGAGGGCTTACCCAGTGGAATGGGGAAGGATCATAGCAGCTCTCCTAAATGATATTATGAGGGGAGGAGTAGTACCAGAATCCTGGAAAGGGGCGGTGGTTGTCCCTATTTATAAAAAAGGATGTAGGGAAACCCCGGGAAATTATCGCCCCATAAGTCTGATAGACTCCACCCAAAAGATAGCTGGTAAAGCTATCCTTGGTAGGATCCTCCATTGGGTGGAGGAGAATAAAATCCTATCAGACTTTCAGGCAAGTTTCCGGGCTGGTATGGGGACTATAGAGCAGGTGTTTAGGTTGTTCCTATTGGGGTGGAAGGTGGTGGAACTGGGCAAGGGTAGTCTTTATTTAGCCTTTATAGACTTGAAGACTGCCTTTGACCTAGTTCCCCGGGAAGAGCTCTGGAGGGTTCTTCGTGAGTTGGGACTACCACCTTACATCTTGTCCCTTCTCATAAGCCTCCATGATCACACCTTTGCACAGGTCCGCTGGGGCAAAAACGGAGAGCTCACTGAAAAGATACCAGTGTCTAGGGGCGTAAGACAGGGCTGCGTCTTGGCACCCACCCTATTTTCGTTATATCTGAATGGGGTGGTAAAACACCTTCAACAAGAACCAGCCGATGCCCCCTGTCTTGGAGGTGTCCGCATCCCAACCCTGCTTTTTGCGGACGACACGCTCCTGATTTCGAAGACCCCACAAGGCCTACAGAAACTTTTAACACGATTCCAGGAGTTCTGTGATGCAAAAGGGCTAATAATAAATGTGGAAAAAACCAAATACTTAGTTGTTAACCCACCTAAAAAATCGGGCCGTCCACCTACACTCAACTCTATTCCCCTAGAGAAAGTAGCCGAATTCGACTACCTTGGTATCCGGATTACGGACAGGATGACTTGGGCTAGCCACATCGAAAAAATGGTGCTTAACCACAGGAGAGTAGGAGGAGCTCTTATGAGGGAATACAGGGCCTCAACTAGAAGATCAACTACCCCAGTACTCGACATCTACAAGGCCAAAGTAGCGACATCAGCCTTGTATGGGGCAGAACTGTGGGGCCACTGTCGACTGGATGCCCTAGTCACAGCAGAGAGCAAGCTTTTAAAATCTGTCATCCCTGTTCCACTGAGCACACCGTCAGTACCAGTGTGGATGGACACGGGATGCAAAAACATTAAAGAACAGGCCCAGCTTCGCCCGCTCCTGTTGTGGACACGGATCTGGAGATGCGAAGAATTAAAATCCTATGCTGATGCCCTGGGAGACATAATGAGCCAGGGGGGTTGGACCAAGATAAGATGGTTAAATGACACCAAAAAGCTTTTGGAGAATATCGGACTAGGAGATTGCTGGTCATCCCGTTCAGCCCCCCCAAAAGAAGTTGTCAAGGCGCTTTATTGGAAATGGACTGCGGAGCGTCTAATCACTAGCTCCAACCATTGCAGGTCCACTGCCGCCTTTTTACAAATTAAAGACACTGTGGCTACTGAACCCTATCTGGATTTGATCACTCTCCCCTTCGACCGAGCTCTTTATTTCAAATTCAGAGTTGGTTCCCTCCCGCTGGGCGCTCTGGTATCAAAATGGGCAATGGCTGACCGTATTTCTCCTAACTGTGCATGTTGCCCGAGTAGGGTTGAGTCCATTGTGCATGTTTTATTTGAATGCCCGGATTATGCAAGGCCTAGGAGATTCTGGCTGAAACCACTCTGCCGTAATATGGGCACACGCAGTCATTTAGTAGCCTTGCGTATCCTAAGCACGGACACCTCTCCCCCCATTGTGTGTGGATTAACTAAATTTTTAAAGCAGTTTTGGCTCATTCGATGTAAGAGATTGTCAGTAGCTGTTTAATTCTCTTTTTAGCTAATTTATTAACGGACCTTTATATTTTTATCTCTTTTAATATTTCTACTGACTTCTTGTGGCAATGATTTTTTGTACATTGTATTGATTGTATTTTAAATGTGCTTATAAGATATCTCTGCATATCGAATAAAAGCTTATGACTGACTGACTGACTGAAAATGATCATCAGTAGCTCCATAATATTGTAGATATGTGGATTTTCACCTCTATCCCTAACACATAACACAGAACACCAACTTAAAATAAAAATATACCTTGTTTGTATGTCTCATATATAATTTCTACACACCCAACACGTGGCTATCATCAGTAAATTTCCCTGCACAATTTAAGTTATTCAACTGCACAATTTAACATTCACTTTGTTTGTATGGTATTTTTTCTGAATATTTCAAAAATCTATTTAGAATCAGTTCATGTATAAGTACAACGACAAGAACCACACTATAAAATGTTGTCATATTTCCAAATTTCAGAAATACATATTAAGAGTCAAAGATTTTTCTAGAAGTCTGGTGCACACGGTTGCTTTGAACAAAATAACATGTTCCATTGTTTGTTAATATCTGTTTTCTCTTTTTGAGATTTGATCACTAATAATTGAATCATTTTATTTAAAACGTTTAATTACTCAAACATATTTTGGCAAGTCAATCCCTTAATCATCTGGCTACTGCTTCCTCTTACCCTTCCCACAGTAATCTCTTCACATTTGAGCCATACCCTTTGTTCATTTTACTTATACAGGGCTCAAGCAGAAGAAGATATGTGAATCGTTATATATTTCTTTACTCATTGTCATTTTTGATATTCAATAGTGTTCTGTATGTTTAAGGTGCTTGCGATATTTTTAACTTTTGTATTTTCCTTATTGATATAATGGTATTTCAGATATAATTAATGGTAACATTTTTGCACTAGATATTTGTGGGTTTTTTTTATGTATAGGATGACAATATTTTTGTTAACAATATTTTTGGGTGATGCTTGTGTAAATACCTATTGTTGTGGCTGATAATATGTCCAATAACCAAATATAAATATGTATTCTACACATATGTCTAAAAATAAGTAGTCAAAATGCAAATAATCCAGAGGGATTAAAGGGGTGGAACTCATTTTCTACACATGAGATTTTGGATAAGGGAACCTGTTGGACTTGGGCCTCTTGGGCAGGTTCACCCCTAGACTGTTTGCCTTTAGCCTCTGGCATGGTGGAAATGATTTTAGGCCTCTGAGACCTTTAGCACTGTTGCCCAGTGTAAAGTGCATGCGCTCCCTGAGTGTGTGTGGTGAGATTGACCTGCCCTCCCATAGGAATGCATGGGGGATATGTTTGTCCATGGTAGTTCCTGATGTGTGGGGAGTGCAGGGGCGAGTTTGGTATGTGCGAACTCGTGAGATTAAATGCTGCGCAATGATGTGCGCGGATTTATTGTGTCTAGTGGAGAAGTGCCACTTCTAGAAGTTGGCATGTCTGTGCAGTAAATGTGAATTGACTGTCTGGCTTGTGATTGGCTGGAGCTGGCTGCTGTGCCTGACTCCAGGAGTCAGGATGGGTCTGCCCCGGTGGTGAATGGAGAGATCTGCATGTTGATGGGAGGGAGGAGTGCACCTGGGACCTGAATAGGGCTGGACCTTCCCTCCACAATGCTGGCTCCACCCCCTGTGGTGTGTCTGATGTCCCTGACCCAACCTGTGAATAGGCAGAGGGGCTGAGCAAAACAAAGTGCTCTAGAACCAGTTGTATCTGGTTCGCCCCTTGCCTGCACCTTTGCAGACAAAGGATTTCTATGTATAAAAAGGGGCTGTGACCCCATGAAAAATGTTCTTGTCTTGGACTGGAATCTGCCCGGGGCGTGCTGCTGCTGGGGCTCAGGGGAAGGCTTGCCTCCCTGGGCCCTGCCCAGCCCCTGGATCCCTGGAGGACTCTTTGGGACCCCTCTGCCTTGCCTGGGATGATTGAGGGACCTCTCCTTGCCCTGGAACCCTTTTTGACTTTTTGCCCTTAACCTCTCCAGGACCTTTGGCAGGATGAGATTGCTTTAATCCAATTTCCCCAGAGGAGGAGAGCCTGGGGGCTGCGCAGCACTGAGCTGCAGCCCCTGGTGAGGGAACCCCACTCATAGGGATTCCCCTGTGATGCCTGTCTGGCGGATGCCCACCCCACTTATTGATATATTCCCATGGCGGCTAGCAGTATATTTTACTCACAGGTGCCCACCCTGCATTATGCCCAGTGCGCAGGTGCCTACCCTGCGTCTTCATTTTTTCAAGTATGAAGACTGCGGGTGCCCACCCCGCTTATTAGCGTCCTAGCGGGTGGCCGCCCTGCATTCTAACTTTATTTTTGCCCTCAAGGGAGCCCCCCGGGATTCACCGCAGCGGCCCGCGACGAAAACAGGAAGTCAGGCACGACGGGCGGGACTTCCGGTTTGGAAAGGAAGTCCCGCGCGCGCCGCCGCGCTGGGATTGGTCGAAGCCCAGCGCCTATGGAGAACCGAAGAGAAGCGCTGGGCACGGTCGGCAGGGCTCCCGAGGTGAAGGGAGAGCCCCGCAGGAGCTGCGCTGGAGAACAGGAGAGGCCTGCCCCCGAGGTGAAGAGGAGCACCCCTGAACAGCCCAGTTAGTGTTGAAGGGCTGGGGGGGGAAGCTCCGGGCATGTGCTGCAGTGCCTGATCGAGGTCCATGGCAAGGGTGCATTTAGGGCAACCCCGGATGGCAGAGGGCCACCCCAACGTTTTATTAATGATCTCCCGAGCCCATGTGGGGCTCCAACGATTGCCACATTCATTTGAGGAACCCCGCGCTAGGGGGCATGTGTATTTTAAGAGCCCTGTGTGGCTCCCGCACTCTGTTTATTTTCAGAGCCTAGAGGGCTCCAATGTATTGGCGCAGTTTGTTCAAAGGGCCACTGAGAGCCCATGCCGCATGGTTAACTTTTCCAGCTTCCCAGCAATTAGTGGGCAGCTGCACCGTTTAGGTCCTTTTCCTTTTTGGGGGGGACATGTGTGGGACCCAGGATGGAGACGCACTCCCTTGCCCCATCTTTTCCTGCACAGCTGCGCAGCACTTAGTGCCAGCTGCAACGTTTGGGCCTGCATCTCAGACTCCCAGCTGCCCAGCAAGTAGTGGGCAGCTGTCACATTTAAGTTTGCGCCAAGTGCGCCCCCGTGACTGTCGCTGCGTAGGCAGCAGCCCTGACTTTGGACAGAGGGCATTTGAGCCCCTTAGAGGTGGCCAGTTGGCCCAGGGGACTTTCAGATTTTGTAGGGCGCAAGGCTCTAATGTAATGAGTATAGGTGCTAGGAAATGTGATGTTTATAATATGTGTCATGCACCTTGATTTATGCTTATAGATGTGCTTTTAATGCTTGTTAGGTTTTACCTACTGTCTGAGGTTTTATTGTGATCCTCTACCATGGTCTAGGTGTGATGTATTCCCTATTCAGGTTATGTTATTAAGTTTATGTTCTAATGCAAGAAATGTCTAGGAGATTGTGGTCTACTACTAGAGTTAGGCTTAGGAGGATGGTGCAGAATAGAGTTCTAGCCTTATGTGATAATGTGCCAGTTATGATCTAGGTTACAGGACGGCGCTGAGTATTGGGTCTGCCAGTGATTACTGGTTGTGTTATGAGAGTATGACATGTTCTTCTTTTTATGAGGCTTTACCAAGTGCTAATTCTGACAGTGGTCCACTCGGCCGTCATGTGTAAATAATCCCTGTAAATATTGCCCCCATCGGCACAGTGTATGTTGTGTGATTACCATCTAATGTGTTTAGAATAATACAAAGGCTATTTTTATATATAACCTTGTGTGGAGTTCCTTTTGTAGTGTGCCTAGTACGTTGTTACTGTGTGTGCTGTGCAGATGCTTTACACATCGCCACCGGGATAAGACTGCTTGTGCCAAGCTACCAAGGGGGTGAGTAGGGGTTATCTTTGGTGTGTAACTCCCTTTCCCTGACTAAAATGGCGGTCTCTATCTGGCTTTGGCGCAAGCCTCAGCCATCCAGAGATCCCCATTTCTAACAGAACCTATAATCTGGATTTAGGATATGGTCATCACTCCACTTACGGATGAGGTGCATTTACTCTACTCTCATTATTAGTTACACAGAGGGTGATGGTATTCTGTTTGATGCCTTCAAAAACCCAATCTGTGTGATAGTGCTGGTAAATATAGACTATATCCTGTATTTTATAGTTGTATGTAACCTTTGTGAGCTACATTATCTCTGTGCATAGCTCATTAGGGGAACACGAGCAAGGGCAATTGGCAGTGCCATGCCAATGGTGATTGCAAGAGGGATAATGCCCAGCAACAAGTGCAATTGGGTACAGTTTTCCCACATAGTTTGTATGCCTTACAAACACTGCACTACAAAAATACCCTGGAAGCACAGATGATGGCCCAGAAGCTGAAGGATGGTCTCTCTAAGTTACAAAGCTGGATGAGCAAACAGAAACTAAAACTCGGTCAAAATAAAACTGCATTCCTTGTGGTAAGCTCTGATTCCAATAAAGAATAACAAGAAATAGTTCAAGTTCAAGTTCAAGTTCAGGAATTTATATAGCGCACTACTCACCCAGAGGGTCTCAAGGCGCTTGAGGGAGGGAAGGTGAATTATTTATCGAAAAGCCAGGTTTTTAGCTGTTTTCTGAAGGAGAGGTGGTTCTGTGTAAGGCGGAGGTGAGTGGGGAGAGAGTTCCAGGTCTTGGCCGCTAAGTAGGAGAAGGATCTTCCTCCCATGGTGGATCTGTGGATGCACGGAATTGCGGCGAGTGCCTGATTGGATGATCATAGTTGGCGGGTGGGTGTGTAGAAGGACAGTCTTGTGTTGAGGCATTCAGGTCCTAGGTCGTAGAGTGCCTTGTGTGCGTGTGTGAGGAGACGGAATGTTATTCTCTTGTTGATGGGGAGCCAGTGAAGGTCTTTCAGGTGACCGGAAATGTGAGCTTGACGGGGGATGTCCAGTATGAGTCTGGCTGAGGGGTTTTGGATGAGTTGGAGTTTTTTCTGTAGTTTGGTAGTGGTTCCGGAGTAAAGGGTATTTCCGTAGTCCAGTCGGCTAGTGACCAGTGCGTGGGTGACTGTCTTTCTTGTTTCGGTGGGGATCCAACAGAAGATTTTTTTGAGCATGCGTAGGATGTTGAAGCATGAAGATGAGACGGCGTTGACTTGTCTGGCCATCGAGAGGGAGGAGTCCAGTATGAATCCCAGGTTACGTGCGTGATCTGTAGGTATGGGTGCTGTACCCAGGGCCGGTGGCCACCATGAGTTGTCCCAGGATGAGGGGGATGATCCTAGGATGAGAACTTCCGTTTTGTCTGAATTCAGTTTTAAACGGCTGTTCTTCATCCATTCGGCTACTTCTTTCATTCCTTCGTGTAGATTGGTTTTGGCGGTGTTTGGATCTTTGGTAAGGGAGTGGATCAGCTGGGTGTCGTCTGCGTAGGAAATGATGTTGAGGTTGTGTTGTCGTGCGATGGAAGCGAGGGGACTCATGTAAACGTTGAAGAGGGTGGGACTGAGTGATGATCCTTGTGGTACACCGCAGATGACTTCGGTGGCCTCTGATTTGAATGGGGGAAGGCGGACTCTCTGGGTTCTCCTGGTGAGAAACGAGATGGCCCAATCCAGAGCTTTTCCTTGTATTCCGACGTTGTTGAGGCGTTGTATGAGGGTGCTATGACAGACTGTGTCGAAGGCGGCGGAGAGGTCGAGTAAGATGAGGGCGACTGTCTCTCCGTTGTCCAGTAGTGTTCTGATGTCGTCTCTAGCTGCGATGAGGGCGGTTTCGGTGCTGTGTTTGGCTCGGAAGCCGGACTGTGAGGGCTCGAGGGAGTTGTTGGGTTCAAGGAAGGCGGCGAGCTGACTATTGACAGCTTTCTCAATTACTTTGGCAGGGAATGGGAGGAGTGAGATGGGGCGGTAGTTCTTGAGTTCTGAGGGGTCTGCTGTGGGTTTCTTCAGAAGTGCGCTGAGTTCGGCATGTTTCCAGCTTTCCGGGAAGGTGGCGGAGTCGAAGGAGCAGTTGATGACATCGCGGAGATGGGGTGCGATGATGGAGTCTGCTTTGTTGAAAATGTGGTGGGGACATGGGTCGGTTGGTGATCCAGAGTGGATGGAGTTCATCAGGCGGATGGTGTCTTCAGTAGTGATTGGGTTCCAGGTGCCAAGTTCGTTAGAGTGCTGATTTGGTTCGGGGGTGGGTGGAGTGGACTGTTCTTCGGATTGGTTTTCAAAGCTGTTATGTATGTCGACGATTTTGTTGTGGAAGAAAGAGGATAGAGAGTCACAGAGGACTTGAGAGGGAGTGATGTCGTTGGTGCCGGCGGTGGGGTTGGTAAATTCTTTGACGATGTTGAATAATTCCTTACTGTTGTGGGCGTTGTTGTCGAGTCGATCCTTGAATGCCGATTTCTTGGTGGATCGGATCAGTTGGTGGTGTTTGCGGGTGATGTTCTAGAAGGTGGTCAGGTTGTCAGTGGTTGGGTTTTTTCTCCATTTTTTCTCGAAAGTACGACATAGCTTCTTGGATTTCTTAAGGTCATCATTGAACCAGGGGGCCTTCTTGTTACCTTGTTTGGTCTGGTGGTTTTTTAAGGTTGCTAATTCGTCAGCGCTGTGGGTGATCCATAGTGTGAGTTTGGTGGCAGCATGGTTTGGGTCCGATGATATGGCAGGGGGGTTTTGGTTAAGCGATGTGAAGAGTTGGTCGGAGGTGATTTTGTTTCAGTTTCTTCGAGGAATAGGTTGTGGGGGGTTGTGGGTCGTGGTCTTTTTGTAGCTGAAGTGAACGCAGCTGTGGTCCGTTCAATGGAGAGCTGTGGTATGATCGAATGAGATGTGTTTGCTGGAGGTGAAGATAGGGTCGAGCGTGTGTCCGGCAAGGTGGGTGGGGGTGTCAACAAGTTGTTTGAGCCCGAGATTAGTCATTTTGTCCAGAAGGGTGGTGGTGTTGCTGTCGATTTTCTTTTCCAGGTGGAAGTTGAGGTCTCCGAGTAGAATGTAGTTCTCGGAGGTGAGGGCATGTGGGCTGATGAAGTCAGTGATGTCTTCGTTGAAATGTGTCCGTGTTCTTGGTGGTCTGTAGATGAGGGTGCCTCTAAGTGTGGTCCTGGGGTCGGTGTGGATCTGGAAGTGAAGGTGTTCGGTGGTCGCGAGGTTATCGTCGGAGTTGGTCGTGATTCGGATGGTGTTCTTATGGACTATGGCTATGCCTTCTCCTGTTTGGTTGGTGCGGTCTTTTCGGATGATCTTGTAAGCGTCCGGGATGGCTCTGGCGATGTCGGGGGCTGATGATGCGTTCATCCAGGTTTCTGTGAGGAAGGCGACATCCGGCGATGTGGTGTTGAGTAGGTCCCAGAGTTCAGTGGCGTGTCTGTGGACTGAGCGGGTGTTCAGCAAGATGCATTTCAGGTGGTTAGAGTGGGAGCTGTGTTTGGAGTTCGTGGATTTGGTCTGGGTCCTGACGCAGGTGAATTTGCAGGAGTGGCAGGCGAAGGGCCCATGGGTGTGTCCAGGGACAGCCTTGCAGCATTGTGGTTTGCGACCGGGGTTAAGGGCAATGAGAGCAGCGGCATCGTACGTAATGCGGGAGGAGTGGGTTTGGCGAAGACCAGGAGGTATGGCGCAGATGGGCGAAGACGGGCTTACCTTTGGCGCACCTTCGACGCGCATGGGGCGCGACCGCTGCGCGTGAACGCTGCGCGCAAATGCGACTGACATAAGTGGATAGTGGGGGGGCGGAGCGAGGGAGGGGCAGCTGGGAGGCGGGCGCGGTGTGGAGAGGACGGGCTCCGGGGCACAACAACAACCAAATGGCCGCCAAAGTGAAACTGGAACAGGATGGGGCGCCAAGCGGGGATACGCTGTTGGAAACGAGAGATATAAATAAAATGAAGGTCTAATTAAAGCAATCGAGCGATGCAGACTAGGACAGCACAAAATGCGAAATACAATAATTGGATCAGTGTTAATGAGGCACAGCGCTCTATCGTAAGGCAGGCAGCAGTTCAACAGGCTCAGAGCAGCGAGCGCAGCTTTACGATACCACAGTCAGCAGGCAGTAGTTGTGCACGGCGTGAGTCACAGATCACTGCTCAGCTGTTCACAGGTCAGCAGGGAGCGTGGGGAGCGACCGACACCGAGAGCGTCGGAATGGTCACAGCGCTTCTGAGGACGGGTCAGGCCTATGCAGTTTGTGGGAGGGAGGGGCAGCTGGGAGGCGGGCGCTTGGTGGAGAGGACGGGCTCCGGGGCACAACAACAACCAAATGGCCGCCAAAGTGAAACCGGAACAGGATGGGGCGCAAAGCGGGGATACGCTGTGGGAAACGAGAGATATAAATAAAATGAAGGTCTAATTAAAGCAATCGAGCGATGCAGACTAGGACAGCACAAAATGCGAAATACAATAATTGGATCAGTGTTAATGAGGCACAGCGCTCTATCGTAAGGCAGGCAGCAGTTCAACAGGCTCAGAGCAGCGAGCGCAGCTTTACGATACCACAGTCAGCAGGCAGTAGTTGTGCACGGCGTGAGTCACAGATCACTGCTCAGCTGTATCACAGGTCAGCAGGGAGCGTGGGGAGCGACCGACACCAAGAGCGTCGGAATGGTCACAGCGCTTCTGGGGACGGGTCAGGCCTATGCAGTTCGTGGGAGGGAGGGGCAGCTGGGGGGCGGGCGCGGGGTGGAGAGGACGGGCTCCGGGGCACAACAACAACCAAATGGCCGCCAAAGTGAAACCGGAACAGGATGGGGCGCAAAGCAGGCATACGCTGTGGGAAACGAGAGATATAAATAAAATTAAGGTCTAATTAAAGCATTTGAGCGATGCAGACTAGGACAGCACAAAATGTGAAATACAATAATTGGATCAGTGTTAATGAGGCACAGCGCTCTATCGTAAGGCAGGCAGCAGTTCAACAGGCTCAGAGCAGCGAGTGCAGCTTTACGATACCACAGTCAGCAGGCAGTAGTTGTGCACGGCGTGAGTCACAGATCACTGCTCAGCTGTATCACAGGTCAGCAGGGAGCGTGGGGAGCGACCGACACCGAGAGCGTCAGAATACAAGCCTCAAAGCAAAATCTATTGATTTAGCCTAGAAATGAGTGTGCAGTACCAAGTTGAGACACCAGGAATTATTCAAATGATTAGTGCTCTTGTGTAATGCTTACCTTTTTCTACATTGAATCATCTCGCTGAATGTTTATAGCAACACGGCATGAATCTTGTTTTTAGTTTTGTTTTTGATCTTATTCAATGCTTACCGCATTCTAGATTTGTTTTATCTTGGCATGCTGCAAATATCATCAATACAGTCTTGAAGTCACCTTTGATGCACCCACTCACTTTTTGCACTTATCACTACCTTGTTGGGATTATGTGTTTAATACAGCCCTCTACGTGTAGGTTTATCCAGATTGCCATAATTCGTGTTGTTTTCCTATGTTACTTTTGATTTCTCGTGATTCACTACAAGCATACCTTTTACATGTCACAAGACGCTTCTCTTTAGTGTGCAGTGAAGTCACGATTACTGTACTTTCTGCACCATTCTAATAGGGTATCTGCGAGTTTAGGGGTGCCGCCAGAATCCTCACCTCACTATTATACCTTTTGCTTTGTGTCCTTCCCAGCCCTGAAGACTCACAAGTTTTACTCCTTTGTGACGAAACACGTGTTGGCTGGTTTTTCATTCTGTATTTGATCTAAGAAACATGCTATAAAAAAATCTTCATAAAGATACTCCTAATGTCGACTTTCATAATTTCTGCACAGAAAGTACTTTGAATAGTGGTTTTTACACTAAAACCAATACCCTAAACGTGTGCACAGGACTTAGTTCTATTCAAATGATGTGCGCCCAAAGATGATCTAAAACATGCCCTGGTCATCTTAAAACTGAAATACAGGAGTTTGAGCCTCACTGGCCTCCCTGTTATCTGGACGGTCTTTCAAAGGTAGTACAGAGTGAAGTTAGAAGACAGAAGGCAGACAAGAGAGCATAGTATCAATTCTCGCCAGCTCTAATGGAATTTAAATAGTTTCCTCTACAAGCATGCTGTATTTTTACATCAGCCCTTGTTATGTTGCAAACCCTAAAACAAGCTCTCCCCGTTATTTGAAGAAGAAATCAAAAGTCTCTGGTAGGGGTCGACAACTTCGCAAGCACAAACTGTATATAATTTTAAACTCAACAGAGACCCATCATGTCTATATGTAAATACCTTAGAAACTCACCACCTCGGCCACTCTAATTGCGAAACTGTAACTTGAGCATTCTTTTTCCTTTGTGACTATTGCAACCGCTTATGAAAATCTTATATTCATGCATATCAACTTTATCTGACACGGTAAACATTTGAGGTATTAATAAAATTCTTTCCATTTACTCTTCGCACAGCGTTTTAACACCCTGGCGGATTGTATAGGTGCCTCAGAAAAAATACACGAATTTCTAGTCCGCAACCCTATTCCCTTTTCCTGTACTTATTCAAAATGCTCTAATTTCTGAAATAATTTTCAAGGGCAAATTGAACTTTCAAACATAAGATGACTTGTCACTGTCAAACGTTAGATAAACCATTGAAGGTCCATTTAACTGGTACGGAGAAAGTAATGAGATGGAGTCCTAGCTGAAGATGTGATCTGTTTTCAAGTGACTCGTTCATTAATTCTAAGAGAAACCAACAATTGCTCAAATATTTATTGTCACGGCCGTCTTCCTACAAACAGCATTGCACATAAAATGTTGGGAGTGCGGTGGATTTTTTACTCGCAGTTTAAAAGTGTCTTAAGTTGTGAAATTCAAGTTGTTAGTTGTAATGCTTTTTTCTCATTCTATTTTATGTGACAAATGACTTTACACCATCCTTTTCATCTTTTCCCAGGTGTAATATTTAATATGGTTCAAAGTTAAAGGATGACATTGTACCTCGGATCAGCAGTAGTTCGCACACAGTTAATAATATCACTCTGCGGTATAGAGGTGTGGTACAGGAGCCAGCAGAGTCTGTATTAGGTAAGCAGTCTCATAATTATCCTGAATATTGGTCCAGCCTGTACTTCAGTTTCCTGTATTTCCTACAATTTTGCCCTGTCATAGGGAATAAAGGTCTTGCGCCCTAGCAAACCTCAAAAGAAAAAGTAGAAAACAAAATCAACAAGCATTGGTAAAGCAAACAGGCCTTGGGTGTGAAAATGTGTGTAATTTGGTAATGCGTAATTACACGAAATGTTGGCAAGATTACGAAAATGTACGTGAGGTTTATTCAAAAGTATCTAAAATGCAGAAATGACATTTGTCACTGTATTTTAATGTGAAATGGAAGGTGGATGCAAGGATGTATTTCACACTAAAAAAAATTATACTAAAAAAATAAAACTTGGCGAGCAACAACTGCTCATGCTCTGAAGTTTGCATTGTTCCCAAGCATTGAGGACATCTTTTTTACAACAAGCGGGGTGGAATGACACACTATGGCGTAATACACAATCTCGTGAATTTTGAGCAACAAGAGTAATTCAAAATGGTGCTAATTATGAGGAGGTAACACAAATTTCATTCAGATCTATTAGCTTTTCTAACACCTGTTTGATTTGTATTAATTATATGTCCAGAACATTGCCAAATTTACGTCCTTGAAGAAGCGTGCGTCAAATGCACAAGTGGACTTCTTGGAATAGCTTTGTAAACGTATGCTTGCAAAATAAAATGTGTGAAAGCATTCTTGGACACACAGCCATGTTGCAATAATGTTTCGTTATAGTTTGACAAAACCATTCCATGATGCCCACCTCAGGTGTATTTGAAGGGGAGAACTGTGTTGCATGTGTTACATTAGTGGACTATGGGCCATATGTATGAAGCAAATTCGCATTCGCAAAGGCCGAAATTCGCAGAATTTCGGCCTTTGCGAATGCGAATTAGCAAAATGAAATGTATGAAGTAAAATCTGGTCCAAAATAAGGAATCACAATATGTGTGATTCCTTATTTTGCAATTGCATTTAAGGAATCGCAAAATTTGTGATTCATACAATGCAATGTATGAAGTTGGTGGTAAGTTGCGATTTCCTTGAAAAATGCACATTTCAGCATATTTTTAAGTGCCATGTGATGCACATACATGCCCTTAAAGCATGTATGTGCGCCACATGTGCACCCATGCATATTTCAGGGGTGCAACAGGGTGTCCTTTGGACACCCCTGCACCCTTGAAATTATTCTCAATTTGCGATTTTCAAATTGCGAATCGCAAAATTGAGAATACCTTCCCATTCATTCCGATGGGCCTCCTATTTCAGAATCGCAAATCGGTACCTTAATACATATGGCCCTATGTCTGCCTAACGTGTGCATAGGTGGCAGTGAGCTGCATGTGTATCTGGAAGGTGCAGTTTGATGAATGTGTATATTAAAAAGGATAGTTTGCTGTATGAAAGACTCATATGCCACTATGAGCGTGTGCACATTGAAAGAAGTGTTGTGCTGCATTCGTGTATGGAGGGAGGAACATTATGCCTGTGCATGGAATCAGTATTAGCTCCGTATATGTGTAGCTATCTATGCATTGTCTGGAGCACAACAAAGAAAATGCAAAGAAGACTTTGATAGTTTCAAGTTCAGAAGCTAGATCCAGCAATGAACCCTTTTTTCTTTAAATTAGATAGGTATATCAACAACTATGTCACAGACAGCATATTGGAATAACATGACACAGTTTTCTGGCATTAGAATATTTGTCATTATCTAACAATAAGTGATAAATTAGTGTGCAGTTGTAATTAATGATGTTGTGTAAGTTGTCTGTTTTCGTATGGTATAGTCTACACTTGTTCGTCCCAATGACTTTTTCATGGCTATAAATATATTTCCTGTGGTGGAGAAATACATTTCTGCTAGGTATGGCATGATAAATCGCGATTTGCATTTTATGAAATAGTAAAAGGCACTTTGTGTATGTACGATTACAGTATGGGCGCATTCTGAAACTGTCAGACACAGTAATTCAGCGGTTCAATGATTTATCGAGACGACAAGTTGCACTCTGCGCCTCTGAGTATGTGCTGAGTAAATTCAGCACACATGGCATTGTGAAACATAATCTGTGTTTAGCAGTGATCACTAATTGAGCATTAGTCCATGGTATGTCCGGTAAGTGTGTGGTAATTTTTTATGGTCACTACAGTGACCAAATGTCAGCCACGTTTTTCAAGAGTGGACATTTTTAGTGATCAGTACAGTGACCACTAACAAGTGCCACACATTTACCTTGGACTAATGCTCTAGAAGTAATTAATTTTGGATAAAGATTGTGTTGTAAAACTTACAGTCAGTTAGATATTGCTGGTAATTTGTACTCCATATGGCAAACAGGTATTAGGCAAAGTGTTTGTCTTTCAGAGTGAGAACAAACTACATTTACCATGGTACACCTATGTTCCATTTACAAGATGTTTACACTGTTTTTGTTTGTTCCAAAATGTGTTCTGAAATACATTTTGCAATTTTGCTAAAAGACTTTCTGTAATATACCAACATCTATGGTGTCAAATATGACAAGGGAATTAGGGAGTCATCTTCCCTTCCATTGGAGAATTGTCAACATCTACCATCCAACCTGGTTTCTCCACAGAAAGGGAGGCCCAGCATAGATCGGAGACAGCTGACATCACCTCTAACTAAGAAGACAATAGTTCCCCTCAGCAGGAGTTGTTCATCAGGACCAGTAGGAGAGAATTCCAAGAAGATTACCACGAAGAGGTGCAAGCACTAATTTCCTTTTGTGGGGCACCACTATACACAATGGGCAATTTCAAGAACCAATTTGCCTTTTCCAAAAGGTGTTATTTCTGGACAAGGACTTCAATGGACTGTGAACTCATCCTAATAATTTCATTTCAACCTACTAGTTAATACTGTCTCTGGAAATGTCTTTTATGTTGCACTTTTGTGAGAGATTGGATTGTTAGTTGATTGGGGAGTGAGCCCTGGTCAAGCAGCAACCATAATCCGTGTCAGTGTGAGGTAAGACCCAACCCTAAATCAACCTCTGCTAAACACAAGGATCCCACCCTGAAGTAGGAGAGAAGAGCTATTTTTAATTTTAAAAAGACCAAAATGACAAGAATTTAATCAGTAGAATCGGAGATATGCAATTGTAAAGATTTTAGGGAAAATAGTGCCAAAAAACACAAAGTGCCATCTGTGGATATCTGGTGGCACTGGACCATGGGCTAGCTACAGGAAACCAGTCAAGGCCACTGTACAAAGTACCTTAAATCCTGGTTTAAGGAGCATTGCAAGGATCCGCATCGAAGATGCGTTGCACAGCTAAAGTGATGCGCCGGTTTTGAGGTGCGGCGAGTCTGCGATGCAAGGTCCTGCATTGTCTTTGAGGATCCCATCGATTAGGGCTTGCGATGAGAAGTCTGGCATTAGGATATGTAAATTAGTTGAGGTGATTTTTTGGTTCAGGAGCTGCAAGGCTGCAGTGCGGAGTTTGGCATCATTGTAAATGCTGTCATTATTGACGCATTGTGCAGTAGCATTCATTTCAAAAGAAGGGTCTTTACAATGGGTTTGATGCACGTAGCAGCAGTGATGCATATGTACTGCTGAGGTTGCACCATGAAGCATAGGGGGTTCTTGGTTCTGCTGTATCCACAAACGCTGTCAAAGCACCTTAGGCCAGGCGCGCAACACCCATTGGACTCACCGGGCTTCAGCCCCCCCCCCCCCCCCCCCCCCCCCCCCCCGTCGTGTGTGGCAGCCCGGGATGAGACAGATCCCGGACACACACAGAGCCGCACCCGAACGTTTCATAGGTCTTCAAAAGACCATTTGAATGTTAATTAGGCCTTGCAGTTGTTTCACCCCTTCTAAGAGCCCCTGCAGCTCCACTCTGCCTACTGATTAAAGGTTCAGCCCCCCCCAAAAAAATTTTCTTAGCCCCCCCCCGAAATTTGGCTCTAGTTGCGCCTCTGCCTTAGGCCCACTGTCAAAGGTTGCAGGAGATCAATGCTGCAAGGACTCTGGCCTGGAAGTGTAGGCCCGCCCTCTGTCATGGCTCCCTGGCATTGACGGAGGTGGATCACGGGCCCTCGGAGATCTTTACTGCAGGACAGCGACTGCTCAGGTATTTATTGTGCTCACACTCCCTCTTTCCCTCTCTTGTGCGCCCCCGGGAGGCGCGATATAAGGCTAGATGCTCCAGACCAGGAGATCAGCAGGGAGGCTCTCTTGACGCTTCCTATTTGCCTGCATCCTCACTGGGATTGAAGTCGGATTGTTGGCCCCCTGGAGGCTGCTGTTATGATTGGCTGCGGAGGTGATATTGTAATTGCCATTTAAAACTGACGTGTTTGTGTGCGTTGAGCACTGGTGGCCGAGCTCTTCCGTCACACCCTGCTGATTACCGGGTGCTTTTATAGGTTCTGAGGAACCTGACTTTGTCTGACTGGGTGGCATATCTGTGTTCATATGTGCTGACATTTTCTTCTCATTTGTGATGACTTTTGCTCGCTAGGTAGGCAATACAGGGTCTCCATCTTTTGGGTGCAGGCCCGTGAAGCATCCTCCGCTCCCCTCAAAATGGCAGGCATTCAATTAAAATGAGAAAAGACTACTAACGTCTCTACAAGATAGAGAAAGTGACATAGGACTACGATTCAAGGCTCATCATAAAACAGGAAAGAAGGACCAACAACTGCACAAAGCTCGCACAAATGCAGAGAAAGTGACATAGGACTATGACCGAAGTACATCTTCAAAACAGAAAAATAGGACTACCAATGCACTTTGCTCTTTTGGAAGGGACAGAGGACTACATCCCTGTGAGGTAGATGCAGCTAAACAGTTATAGACCTATACCCCAGTCCATCACCGGATAAAAAAAATAGCCATCTTGGAATGGCTTTTACATCAGCTTATTAACTTTTTTTTCTCCTCCTCTCTCCCCCTAGTCCCCTACTACAGTCTCCCTTCCACTATTTTATTCTTACCCTGAAGCCTAAATATTCAGCCCTGTACTTATCCCTTCCTGACCTTCTTCTCCATACCTACTATCTGCCTATTAAATAACTAACTCTTGAGTAAAAACTTCCTCAACTCCTTGTACTCATTCCTGGAGGCCCTTCCTCGTGTGAACACACTTTCAGAATGGAAATTCGTCCCGACCCCTCAGGATACAATGCCTTCTCTATCAACTACCCGCCTAACCTCTCCAAAAATGCAGCCAAAAAACACAAACATCACTTACTCAAAGACAGACCCGATACACTATTCTCTGATGTCTACTTCTGTACAAACAAGGGTAATATAGTCAATGATCTCATCTTCTTTACCAGAAAACGTGCTTGCTGGAGGAATGTATTTTATTACAAACTTCGTATATCTGGCACTAGGAAAACACCTCATGGTCTCAACTTAATGACCTCGCCCTCGCTCACCTTCATCGCTAATGCCACTATTACCCTCTACAACAATGGTATCATCCTGATCCAATCCTCTAATGCCAATCTAGCTATAATGGCCAACATCTTCCCTATGCTCAAGAAGGCGATCTAGGCTAAATCCAATGACGCCTATCCTCACCTAATCACCACTCTTGACATATCCAGTCCTTTCCCCTCCACAGCCGGGAGGTCCACACTCGTCCCAAATCATCCCCCCCTTTAGATGATCCTGGAACCTCTCAACTCCAAGTCAGACTGACCCAATACACCAGACCTCCAACTCAGAACACAGGAGAGACTGCTGGGGCCCTCCTCTCGCCTTTCCCCAGTCTGATACAGGCTAACTCTCGAGCTCTGACTCCCCCCCTCACCCAATCACCACAGCACCCATCGATAGTTCCCGCATCATGCATCCCTCTTTCTACGTCACCCGCTAGGTCGGAATCTGGGCAATTGCCCTCTACGGATCGTGTTCCGCTAATCCCACTCAATCTTTATGGGACCGTCCATAACTCTCAGGACAATGGTCTTTCTACCCTCCTACTCTCACCAATCCATCTATCCTTACATCATGGATCACGGCAAGTCCGCGATGTCCGGCTCCTCCCTCAGGAACCTCAAAATACCGCTTTAGACCTCTCTGGCACACATCGAGAACCCTCCTCTCCACCTGAACTCCCCACTCAACCTTTACCCTTCTCACAACATTGAAACCTGGGGGCGCTCCTGGATGACTTATCTCTCCAGCTGCACCTTCTCACAATCAAACTTCATGATCTGAAAGCCCTCTCGATTGAACACCTCCTCTTTATCAGTGCCCTCCTCACCCATGCAAAGTTGCCCAGAGCACCTGCTATTGACAGAACTTGTTGTGGTCAGCCTCCCCCACTCCCATTCTTAAAACCATACCCTTGCCTGACGCTCTCTCCCGCCTCAGAAGAACAAAGGACTATCTCACGTTTAACAATATCAATGACCTACTCAATTCCTACTCACTTACCTTAGACACCAACATGACCGTTCAGGGACAAATTCTAGCTATCCAGGCCAACCCGTACAGAGAACCTTCTCAAATTCCAACAGGCCTAAATAATGACAACCTTATGAGAGTGAACATCATACAGTCTTCTCCCCCTCCTACAATAGTGCATCTTAAATGCATACTACTCAACTGCAGGTCAGCCAGCAAACACACCTCTGACATATTCGACCTCATCCAACACTATGAGATAGACATCATTATCCTCTCTGAAACTTGGCTTAATCCCGCTTCCACTCCCTTCCTAGACCTCCTAGTGCCTCCTACTCACAGTCACAATATAATCCGTCTAGACAGAGCTTTGAAGCTAGGTGGTGGCCTAGCCTGTATACATCGGAGCTTACTATTGGTCTCCCACTCGAAGTCCCTTACGCCTTCGTCATGCTAATATCTTTGTCTCAATATCTTTAGCCACAACCTTCCGGTGTGCAAACTACACACATTTTATCAACCCCTGGGGACAACCTCCCCTTCATCGAGCAGTTAATGGAAATCATCTCTAGCAATGTTGATTCAAACATGGCCCTAATCTTCCTTGGTGATTTCAACCTTCACTGAAACTCCATCAGAGGACTTCTGTGTCGCTCAAAGGACTAATCTGGACTGATTTTCTGGTTGTTGCCCTGCTGCCTGCTAACTACTGTGCTGCTCCAAGGAATCAATTGGACTGCTTTTCCATTTGTTGCCCTGCTGCTCCCTGACTCCGGTCTAACCAGACACTGTGTGGGACTTGTAACCAGACGCTGCTGGCTCTACATTCTGCACTTTGCGAGAGGATTGATGTGCTACTAGGATGTCCCACCATTTGGACTACCTGTTTGGTGTGTTGATCTGCTACCTACTGAGTGTTGGGCTGCAGAAAGGACTGCCACCTTGCAAATTGTCTAATGAGTTCACCTGCTGCCTGCTTGTGCCACCAGTGTTCTTTAGGGAAAAGCTGACTTGCCTCATTTCTGCAATCTCCGGACCAGAAAATATTGCCCCCCCCCACTCCCTCTGCCATGGGACTTTGCCATCTGTGAATCAGGCAGGAGGTTGGGTCAGCAAGGAGTTTTAGGGCCTGCTCTTTGCTTCTAAGCACTGAATGTGCAAAGTGCTTTATCCTGCCCCACTTTCTCCTGCCCCAAACCTAAAGGCTGGATGCTTTCGAGGAAGTTATTGGTCTCAATGTGTGCCATGCATTCTGTGCATTCCAAGAACAGCACCACACTTCTTGCCGCCAGCTAAGGTTGGCAAACGGTATCCTGGCCGAAGGGTATTGCCTAGGAAACTCAAGAGCTACTGGCTAGGTTACCACTCCTTTGTTATTACCCCCTCTGAGAACCAATGGCGTCTTAATGCTAGCAAACCAAGAAGCAGGCAGAATCATTAGACCAAGAACAGCCAAGTCTTGATGGCTTTCCTGAACAAAGTCAGAGAGGGCAGATTTCTGATCTTAAGCGGGTAGGAGTTCCAGAGCCTGATGGCACCCACCATAAATCTTCTACCACCCCAGCAATATTTGTAAACTCTCTGAGAGAGTATCACTTTTGCTCCTCGTGATCTCAGACATCTTTTGGGAGAGTACCAGTGAAGTGACTGTTTTAGGAACTGGGGGCCGGCCCCATGAAGTGATTTATATGTAATGCACAAAGGGGCCGATTCCGATCCGGTAAAATTACCGTCCGTATGATTCGCATCCGGAGCCGTCTCCGTACGACTCGCATACACGCCGTACGACCCGACGAGTACGATCCGGACCGGGGTATCATGACGCGAGTCGTTCGGTCCACGTCAGGTAAGGGCGATTCGTACGGAAAAGTGCACAATTACATACACACCGTAGGACGCGTACCCCCCATGATCGCAGGGTTACGGCGCATACCCCTGCGATCATGGGGAGTACACACTGTATACCCAGCGTACATGAAGTACGTGCCGTACACCCAGCATACATGTACGCTGGGTGTACGGTGCGTACCCCCCATGATCGCAGGGGTATGCGCCGTAACCCTGCGATCATGGGGGGTACACGCCATACCCCCTGACCGTTCCGTACCTGTTTCGTCGCGAACTCTGCTTTTACGGCTGTTTTGAGCTCCCGTAGAAAAAGGGTTGTACGGTGCGCGCCAGACACATATCGTACTTGCTGGGTCGTATAAATCTGCTGCGAACCGTATAGATGTCGCGTACAGCGGGTTCCGAGTGAGACTCGTACGGAGATTAGAGTCGTACGGTCTCTGAACGATTCGTACGGAGTCCAGCTCCTGGTAAGAATTGTACTTCATCGTACATACGGGGGACGTTGCAGGGTACAATTTGTACGGGAAAAATGCTCTGAACGGCTATTCGGAGTGCTTTTTACCGGATCGGAATCAGCCCCAAAGTCTTAAACTTGATCCGACTTCTAACTGGCAGTCAGTGCAGACTTTGAAGATGGATTCCCACCAACTTAAATTTGGGATCCCCAAAAGCAGTCTTGCGGCTGTGTTTTGGATCATCTGGAGCCTATGAAGTTGCTTCATTGGCATGCCAAGATACAGCCCATTACAGCAATCTAGTCTGGAAAGGACTAGGGAGGTGAATACCGTTTTCCTGCTCTCTGTTGGGATCAGAGATAGAATGTTCTTAATGGTTTTGAGCATAAAGAAACTTGATGAAGAGACTGACTTAACTTAAGCTTCAAAGTCAAGTCTCTGGTCTATAATTACACCCACATTTTTTACTTTCAGGACCGGGTTAGGTGCTACTCCCATGTCAGTTGAGCACCAAATCTTCGACCATGAAGGGTAAAAATTTACAAACAGAATCACCTCGGTTCTCCCGGAATTTAACTTGAGGCAGTGCAAACTCATCCATGAGCTGACTGCTGTCATGCAGACCCTGAATCTATTTACTGGGGGTGAAGTATTTTTACTAATAGTTACCATGATTTGGGTATCATCCGAGTAAGATGTTAGTGCCATTCCAAAGGATCTAATAAAGGCTGCCAGTTCTGAAACATAAACATTAAAAAGTGTAGGACTCAAGGAAGAGCCCTATGGAACACCACAAGGAAGTGTGAAAGATGGAGAGGTCAAGTTACCCAGAGCCACCCATTGTGTCATATCATCTAGGAAGGAGGAGACCAATGCCAGAGCCTTTCCTGAGATCCCTAAGGAATCCAACATTTTCAGCATCGTTTTCTGGTCTACCATGTCAAAGGCCGCCGACAAGTCAAGCAGGACAAGAGCTGCAGCACCCCCGTGTTCATTACTGTTCTTATTTCATCGGTGGCCTTTATGTTTCGGTGCAATGCTCCGACCTAAATCCAAATTGCGCCTCATCCTGCATATTATGCTCTTGTAAATATAGAGCAAGCTGGATATTCATAACGTTTTCGGCCAGTTTCACTGGAACTGGAAGGCTAGAAATGGGCCTATAGTTGCCTGGGTCAAGTGCATCAAGGTTGGCTTTTTTTAAAAGGGGCAAAATCGAGGCTCTCTTCCATACAGAGGGAAAAGCCCCTTCTGTAAACATGGTGTGAAAAATGGATGTTAATCTAGTTCCAAGTACCTCCGGGGCTTGTTTAAATATCATTTTTTTCAATATCTTTATTGGTTTTTTCTTAAATTTACGTCTTTCGCTGTTTTGTACACTGTGCATAACAATACAGATTTTTACAATAACAGCGCATAACTCTTCAGTAGATGCAAAATAACACTCCCAGGCACACAAACAAGGTACTGGCACAATATAGTTGGCAAACAATAATAAACAACTAGTTCAAATTTAGAAAATTTAGAAAATACATTTTAATCCAATACGATAAAGAGAAATGATAAAATTCATCAATCCATTGATAAGACTTAATAAAATAACATTGTATTAATACATATGTTTTCACAGTTAAAAAAGAGAAGAAATATATTTAAAAAGCGGATTGTTTCCTGTCGACGCGTTTCGACACAAAGACTGTGTCTTCATCAGGACTTTACCATCATGATGCTGTGAAAGAGATTATAAAAGTATTTTACTAATAGGTCTTTTCATATTTTCACAATTCAGATAAACTAGTTAACGTTTGCCACAACTTTCTTTTGCCAGTTGATTATCCAAAGAACATGATATACCGCTTCATGTTTAATTACAAAACCTAACATACAAAACCTATGTACTCTTATTTTCCTTTGACTGATAAACTCGCAGCAGACAATATCAAAGGCAATGGATGTGATACCTATCTTCAACCTTTCAAAACATAATTTAGAGTCATCAGATATATCTTTGCTCACGAAAGGCCTAACATTTGTTCCACATGCCAATGTGAATATATTTGAACTTTACCAAGACTTACACTCCTTCTTTGGGAAAATAAGACTACAGAAATTCTTTTTGGATAGAGTAGACATAAATCAGGACAGTAGAACTAATAACATCGTAGCTCTACCTTCCACATTCACTCCATCACTGGACCAACTTGGCCCAGAGATGGCGATGTTTGAAAAAGTTGTTTTAACAAAATTGGAACAAGCACTTAGATATGTGCCCAAACCTAGATATAACTTCTCCAAAGAAGAATATAATTCTTTGAACAATTTAAAAAACAACAAATCTATTGTAATAAAGAGCAGCGATAAAGGAGGCGGCATTGTCCTCATTGATTCGAATACATACGAGACAAACATGTTGAGTATGCTAAATGACCCTCTTTTTTATAAAAAAATCACTAGTAACCCCACAGATGGGGTAATTAGAAAAATTCAACAAATTACAAGAAAAGCCTTAGACAGAAAGATAATTGATAAAAAAGAATATGATTTTCTGAATAAATCACAAGGGAAAATAGCATGCATCTATGGGCTGCCAAAAATGCACAAAAACCAACAAGACCCACCATACCGCCCCATTGTTTCCACTATTGGCACCCCTACAGAAGCTTTATCTAAATATGTAGACAACATTCTTAGACCTTATATTCCACTGACCCCCTCATATATTAAAGATACTGGGGCAATGATTTCTAAGGTTGAACACCTACCATTCAATGGAAGTAGTGACCTATTGGTCACACTTGATGTTGAAGCTTTATATAGTAACATCCCGCAAAAAGGTGCACTAGAGGCCACTATGTGGTTTATTGATCTGCATCAAATACCAGGTAACAAACATTTTATCTTTGAGTGTCTCTCAATAGTACTACAGGAAAATGTCTTCCAGTTTGGGGACCACATGTATCAACAAACAAAGGGCGTGAGCATGGGGGCAGCCATGGCTCCGTCCATAGCTAATATATATATGGCTCTTTTCGAATCCCGCCATATACAAAATGAGATGGCCCCATTCTTTGAGTCTGTTTCCCATTGGTACAGGTTCATTGATGATATTTTTTTCATCTGGACCAATGGGGAACAGACTCTGGGCGAATTCTTGGAGTGGATTAACCTTGCAGATGAGAATTTACGCTTCACTGCTCATATCAATGCGACCCAAGTGGAGTTTCTAGATATATACATTAGAAATGAATCAAACAAACTAGAAGTAGATCTATATTCAAAGCCCACAGCTAGGAATACACTGCTCCATTTTTCAAGTTATCACCCGAGGAACCAAAAAGATGGTATCCCTTTTTCGCAATTTCTCAGGGTGAGGAGAAATTGCACCAACATAAAGGATTATGACACACAATCTGTAAAAATGAAGCAAAAATTCCTCGAAAGAGGATACCCGCACCGTCTTGTGCGTGAGGCATACAAAAGGGGTCGATACTATGATCGAGATGCTCTCTTAAGATCAAATAAAGAAGTTCAGGAACCAAAATTGGTCTGTGTCACAAAGCATTCAACACTAAATGCCACAATCAGACAAATAATTAATGCCAATTGGCATTTACTAAACATAGAACCATCAAAAACAAAACTTAAGAAACCGATGTTTGCACATCGTTGTAATAAGAATCTGAAAGATTTAGTGGTAAGATCAAGATACACCGTGAAGGACTGGGTTATTCTAAGACCCAGCGGTGCCAGGGATAACACCTGAAACCTTCGTAGGTTACCTGTTCCGGCGTACAAATGACAGAGACACGGGACACTTCCTTCGGCATCAAAGATTCGAGGTTTTATTTACTGCAGGGAACACAGAAGTCACGAGAAGTACATAGCATGTAAGTTCACGGAGTCTGATTCAAATTGTATCTGTGGATCGCTCTTCTTATACAGTTTCTGAGCATAGGATAACATGGTGCACAAAGGATTACAACCTGGTTCTCATCGTAAAGATCATAAGGGGTTGCTTTCATGTATTCAGGGCCCGGAACATAATTACAGTAGCATTTGGCAGTTCCCAACTGTAAAAGTACATCTTCCCACTATTAGTACATTCCGTTCGGCTGTAAACGAATCAAGGAAGAGACAGAGACAGGTGCAGAGGAAGATGAGAACAGTGAACAGATCGAAGAGGGTGTAAGCGGGGTGGTACCAGGAAACATGAGTTGCAGGCATCAAAGAGGACGTGCCTAATGAATGCACAACTAAGACAATAGATCGGCACAGCAAGATGAGCCTCGAGCGGGGCCATTTGCCTTACAGTGTCATTCCCCTCATCATAAAGACACCTTCAAAGGAACACGTGTCTTCCGCAGGAGTTTGGAAATCTCAGGGTCGCGAAGCGGACAGCGTCCGTTCGCTGGCTACTTGAGGGCAAGAAACAAAATGGATGCCGTATCTAAGATGGAACCCGTGGGTTCAGATGAAGAAACCCACGAAACAAACTCATGCGAGTCGAAAACACCACTTACAATTGTCACGGAACCTCAGACGCTCCTTTTGCCCTCATGTAGGCAAGCACTAGTCGGAATCATAATCGATCTCGATATTCATCAGACCATCCAGATGCTGCTGCAACATAATTCTATCCATCAGTGCTTCCTTGGTAACAGGCGGCCGCCTTATACACGTCCTAGCACAGAGGCCACATAAGGCAGGGCCACACTGCACACAAAGACAACACGTGAACAGGAATGCTACAACAACCCCAATGATCATCAGAATCTTCCAACCCCAAGTCGACATTAGGCCCCAAAACCACCCGAGTAGCGTCCAATCCCCTACGTCCACGTGTATGGAAACGGAGATCTTATGTAACTTCGAGATGGCTTGATAGACAGTCGGAGCGTTGTCTGGAATGAATATACAACAACTCGAATGGATCACCTTACATACTCCACCTCGATCATCTAAGACAACGTCTAAAACCATACGATTTTGTAAAGTCATAAGCCTGTCCGCCTGAAGCTCTGCTGTGATATTGCCAAGGGCACTGGCAGTGATATTAGCAGTCGATTCCACCACTCGAGTCAACTGTCTCAGGTTCCTACTATTGACCATAGGTCCCCAAAACGGAAAGAAACCCTTGAAAAAGTCTCCTGCCTCTTGACCGGCAGTGTCCTCTTTGCTAATCACGCCCCTCACAACTCTGGTCTTGTGATAATCTATATTACGACAATTGGTTCCTTCGGGTGTGCCACATTTCTTTTACTCACTCATAGTTATATGTAGTGTATCAGGTACAGTACAAAAGATCAGAATCCCACACCAATCTTGTATTTATGCACTATTTTATGAATTATAGTCATTCATAAATACTCTTTGTAATTTTCAAGAAAAGGCTGTACAATGTGTGAAAAGGTGCAATTTTGTGACATTTAGTGCTCAGTGCTGGCGGCGCAAAAGTGAAAAAAACTATACAATATTTATATACAGGGAAAATATACAATGATTCAACTTTTGGTCTGTACAATTACACATATACCACTGTATACCACACAGGTTAATTTTCATCACAGGGTATTGAAAATACAGATCCAGCCATTTGTCGACGTTTCGACCCTCTAAGCGCGCACATATGACGTCAAACACGGGTCTTCATCAGGACTGGGGGGGACAGAACAGCCTTCAAAAGAAATCAACTGTCAAGGTGGTGTATCTTGAATAGCTTGAACTGCGTGTGTCTATCAGTGGTGCGTAGAATGCTCCCAAGATGGTTGTTCTTATGGAACCGCTGTGCGGACTTTATTTTCTGACTGGGTATTCGGATTACTCTTGTACCCAGGCGTGCTTCCACATATGTTTTGAAGAGCCAAGGGATAGCACTTTGATTCGATTCAAAACGCTGGAGAAGAGACCTCTTCCTTCCTAGCGTGGACACGACTGCATCTTCCTTCCTAGCGTGGTCAGGACTGAATCCGATACAAGACGCCGGTGTATCGGATTCAGTCCTGACCACGCTAGGAAGGAAGATGCAGTCGTGTCCACGCTAGGAAGGAAGAGGTCTCTTCTCCAGCGTTTTGAATCGAATCAAAGTGCTATCCCTTGGCTCTTCAAAACATATGTGGAAGCACGACTGGGTACAAGAGTAATCCGAATACCCAGTCAGAAAATAAAGTCCGCACAGCGGTTCCATAAGAACAACCATTGTGGGAGCATTCTACGCACCACTGATAGACACACGCAGTTCAAGCTATTCAAGATACACCACCTTGACAGTTGATTTCTTTTGAAGGCTGTTCTGTCCCCCCCAGTCCTGATGAAGACCCGTGTTTGACGTCATATGTGCGCGCTTAGAGGGTCAAAACGTCGACGAATGGCTGGATCTGTATTTTCAATACCCTGTGATGAAAATTAACCTGTGTGGTATACAGTGGTATATGTGTAATTGTACAGACCAAAAGTTGAATCATTGTATATTTTCCCTGTATATAAATATTGTATAGTTTTTTTCACTTTTGCGCCGCCAGCACTGAGCACTAAATGTCACAAAATTGCACCTTTTCACACATTGTACAGCCTTTTCTTGAAAATTACAAAGAGTATTTATGAATGACTATAATTCATAAAATAGTGCATAAATACAAGATTGGTGTGGGATTCTGATCTTTTGTATTGTACCTGATACACTACATATAACTATGAGTGAGTAAAAGAAATGTGGCACACCCGAAGGAACCAATTGTCGTAATATTGATTAACTGCCCAGGTTCTTAGGGATACTGGGTTAACCCCATTGGAGATTTCACGGATTGTGATAATCTGCGGCAACCGTAAAGGTTGGTGGCAACAAGTTTGCAATATAACAGGTGCCCGCGAAGTCAAGGGGCAACCATGTATATGCACGGTCGTAGCAGACAAAGTACGTACCCTTGGCAGCCAGAAGAACAGGGGAAGAGAGCATTGGTAAAACATACGTCTCGGAGCAAGCACTCTCCCCGAGATGAGCTCTCGGGCTTCGGCCACGACCTTTCAGACAGAAATTACCAAGGTGGGGTACGATCCATATAGGAGATGAACTTTTAAGCTGTCTATCACCCACTAGCACGCTATACTCAGCCTCACTCAGATCCCTGTAGGCTCGCACCTCGTCATCTGGGATAAGCGATGGATCATAGATATCCCTATCTAAATCAGCAATCGCTATTGCCAAAGACTTATGGTACGGGCCGGGACCAAAGTGTGGAGAACGTGGCTCTCGATTGGGGTAAGAATCTAGTGCGCTACGAAACATTGTTTGGAATGCTCGAGCTGAACCCTGGGAACTGTAAGGAAGGACTAAGTACGGAATTCCCTTATCGGTGGTATGTGGCATTAACCCACACACCCAACAGTTGGTTGTGTTCACCACCAACTGATGCTGATGAAGGAGCTGAACGAAGGAATTGTTCATGAACTCCGCACGTCTAACCTGCTCGTGTTGGGGTAAGATGTGGAAGGAATGAAGAGAGACAGTGGAGGTAGGTTTAGGTTCAGGAGAAGGGGTAGGTGAGGTAGTAGGCAACAATGACTGTATCGTGTAATACACCCCACCCACCAATAACGAAGAAACAGTTAGGAATAAGAGGAACACCTGAAACATGAAGCATTTTGTATATGCAATTCTACGCAATTCGAATCTTTGAGCCTGAGCCTTTTCCAATTCCGACAGCTTCGAGAAAGCCATCCTCTAAAACCGTCCGCAACGTTCTTGACGCACTTCGGTCTAGGTAGCAGTAGCCAATCCCCAGGAGTTCCCAGGAATCGACGGTCTCTGACCTAGTGTCAAGACCTACTAACCAGAAGGAAGTACCCATGCGGCCCTACGGTCCACCCGGATGTAAGGTACTTTAATTTAGACAATATGTACAAAATCTGCTAGCTGTGGAAGCAAAAACACATACATGGAAGAAAAGACTCAAAATCTTCAAAATCACAACAATGCAAGTGTGTTCAAACTGGATAGTGATAATGGGGTAACGTGGATGTCAGGGGAGAAAGCAAAGATATTTGTTTATTTGTCTCTGGTATTGGAGCGAAGAAAATATCGGCTTCTCCCTGGACGAGTCTGTTCGTCAAACAGTTGATCCGATGATGAGACAGAGTTCTGTTGATCAATCAATTGTTCAGATCTTGAATTCTGTGGTGACAAATGTTCAGCAATATCGTTCTGCTGCACTGAGGCATCTCCGACAGGCTGGGCGTCGCTGAATGGAACAAAGTTCGGCAAGACCTCACCCTCAGACGAGGCGATGCCCCTCCTCACCCAGGAGTCCGCTGGTAAAGGTATAGGTACCTTTTTGGTGTGGGTGGCGTGCACCCAATTCTTACGTCCCGCCAAACGAACAGCGGTCCTCGTGGCAAGGAGCACCTGGTAGGGTCCGGTGAAACGAGGCTCCAAATTTCTTTTGCGGCCAAAATTCCTCGTAACCACCCAGTCTCCTGGCTGGAGCTGGTGGCCTGGACCCTCCGTCTGCGTCAGCAGTGCTTCAAAGACCTGTTGGTGAATTAAACTCAGTTTAGCAGTCAGATCATGAAGATAATCGATCAACATTGGGTACTCAAGATCAGAAAACACACTGGGTCTAGGGACCCCCCAAACATTGGCAGGGCGGCCGAACATAATCTCATAGGGGCTGAGCCCTACTCAAGAGTGTACAGTCGCCCTGGTTGACAGAAGAGCTAAGGGTAAAGCGTCAGGCCACGAGAGACCAGTCGTAGCCTGAATCTTTGCTAGTTTCAATTTAAGGGTGCCATTGTACCCTTCAACCAAACCTGCTGACTGGGGATGATTGGCGCTGTGGAATTTCTGTGTAATTCCAAGGGCCTTACACACACCCTTCATCACGCTCCCCACAAACTCACTTCCGTTATCAGACCATACAATCTGTGGCATTCCATACCGAGGAAAGTATTCCTTCAGTAGGATTTTTGCAGTGGACAGAGCAGTGTTGTCTTTAAGAGGGTAGGCTTCAATCCATCGGGAGAATGCGCAAACCACTACTAAAACATATTTTAGGTTAAGGCATCGCTCCATATGGATGAAGTCTAACTGAATCACTTCAAAGGGACATGAAGGGGGAGCAAAGTGGCCAGGGGGTGTAAGAGTTCCCTTACCAGAATTGTACATCATACATACCATACAATTCTTGACCAATCTCTCAGCACACTTAGTAATACCATCATTCTTCCATACAGGGGACAACAACTTACAGATACCTTTCGCGCTAATATGTGACAGGCCGTGTGCCATAGTCACAACAGCTAGCACATATGCATCCGGCAACATCCACCTCTTATTCTCCGACAAATCAATCCAACAGCCACTCGCATCCAGCTTTCCCGTACTCTCCTTCCACTTCAGCTTTTCAGACTCGGTGGCCTTGTTCTGAATCGCTTTCACACTCTCAATAGTGTCCTCACACATACCCGTTTCTGTAGGCCACCTTACCGAACTCGTCACATACATTCTAGTGCTAAGATTCCTGGCAGTCTCCTTAGCAACTTCATCAGCGAACGCATTGTCACGACCAACATCATCCGTTACCTTACGGTGTGCACTACATTTAATAATCGCCACCTGCTTGGGCAATGTAAGTGCATCCAAAAGACCATTCACAAGCTGTCCATGCTGAATCTTCGTACCATGCGATGTCATAAAACCTCTCTCTCTCCACAATCGTCCAAAGCTGTGAGCAACACCAAAAGCATACTGGCTGTCCGTAAACACATTCACCCGCTTCCCTTTCGACAACACACACGCTCTAGTCAAGGCAATCAGCTCTGCCGCCTGAGCAGAATTCTGATTCAATCTCGCAGTTTCCACAACCGTACTCAACGTTACCACAGCATACGCAGTCGTCACATCACCATTCGGCAACTTAAAACACGAACCATCCACATACAAGATACCATCGGGATTTTCCAATGGAGTATTTTTCAAGTCAACACGACCTTTTGTTTCCTCCTCAGTTCGTAAGTAGCAGTCATGAGGTGCTATCTCATCTGATTCCATACTGATTGGCAACAAAGTCGCCGGATTCAGGACATTACAGCGTTTTATTTGAATGTGACTTGCCACCAGAAGCGTCAACTCATACCCAGACAACCTTGCACTCGTCAGGTGTTGGGTTTTCGTTCGATTCAAGAGAGTGTCAACTGCGTGCGGAACCATCACCGTAAGCATATTATCCATGACCAATCCTGCAGATTGTCGGATGGACACCGCAGCTGCCGCTGTTGCTCTCAAACAACTCGGCAATGCTCTAGCTACCGGGTCCAAGGTCGAGGAAAAATATGCACATGGACGCTGCTTACCACCGAATTGTTGCGTTAAGACACTCAACGCACAACCTTCCCTCTCGTGAACGTATAGTGTAAACGGCTTACTGTAGTCAGAAGTACCTAACACAGGGGCCGAACACAACGCATCACGTAGTTCAGAAAAACTTTTCTGACATTCTTCCATCCATGGTAAAGGAGTTGGAACATCCTTACACGTAAGAGCCACCAATGGTTTCGCTAGCAACGAAAAATTTGGAATCCATTGCCTGCAGTATGACGTGATACCTAAAAAGGCACGCACATCTCTCTGAGTTGTTGGCACAGTCATTCGAGCAATCGCTGCAATTCTCTCTGGGGTCAACCTTCTTCCCTCCTTTGACAATAAGTGACCTAGAAAGGTTACTTCTTGGCAGCAATATTGCAGTTTAGAAGGTGACACCTTGTGATGTAAGTCACAGAGATGCTGCAACAACGACACCGTTGCAATTTTGCAAATGTCCTGAGTGTCCGCAGCCACCAATAAGTCGTCAACATATTGGATCAAAGCCGCACCAGCCGGCAACACAAACGCATCAAGTTGGCTTTTCAAGGCTTGACTGTATATCGATGGACTCTCACAGTTGCCTTGAGGAGCGCGTTTAAACCTAAAGCTGCGGCCACCTAGAGAGAAACCGAAAAGGTCCCTACTCTCTTCAGCAATCGGAATGCTAAAGAAAGCATTCTTCAGATCGATCACTGAAAACCAGGATGCAGATGCTGGAATCAGAGTCAGTAGAGCCGTGATGTCAGGCACCACAGGGAACTGAGGAATCACAATTTTATTCACCTCCCGTAAATCGATAACAAAACGATAAACAGGAGGCTTAGATGGATCAGTGCGTTTCAAGATGGGCAGCACAGGGCTATTGCACACGTTTCCCGAGTCTCCTCGATAACATCTTTTTCGATCAAATCGCAGATGATTGCTAACAACGCTCACTCACCATCAAGGGAGATACGATACTGGGGAATACGTGGCAAACGCACATTAGATTTCAAATGAACGACATAAGGGGAGATGTCAAGCAGGCCCACGTCATTAGGGCCCGTTGCCCACAAAGATGCAGAAAGAGAACTCAATTCCGGTGGAAGCTTATCGAGAGACAAGTACATAGGAGAGATAACTCTCTCACCCAAAGTAAGCTTCACTCCCGCAGGAGAACAATACAAAGTCGCATATAGTCGTTTCAGCAGATCCAAGCCCAAAAGGTTTTCACCACAACCAGTGGTCAAAATCAAAGGAGCTTCCAACTCGCGTGGCCCAATTGTAAGGGGCAAAGGGCGTGAAACCGGATTGCTAACAGGGGCGCCGGAGAATCCAACAGAAACATTTGTTAAGCCAGACAAAGGTGCGCCAGGGAGTTTCGAATGCATGATGGAACTTTTCGCTGCACCAGTGTCCAACAGAAAAGGCTCAACTACGCCTGAGGTGGCAACTGCGACGTAAGGCCCTCTCTGATCAACCGGAACTGATACTACTCCCTCTCCTTGTCTATGGCCGTCCTAGTAATTACCGTCGTCAGTGCCCTGATCGACGTAATAATCGTCCACATTATACTGTGCGGATCTGCCTTGCGATGACCCACGCTGATCGAAACAATTGTTAGAATCAGAGGAATCATTAGAACGATCATTTTGCACACCACGACCTCTACCTCGTGAGGCCTGTTGAGGACCACTACGGCCTCCTCTAGATGAATTTCCACTATTTCGATCACGCAAAACTGGACAATCAAATTTCAAATGGCCCTCTCCCCTACAATAGGCACACTGATTGTACCCCAACGTAGATCTCTGCGAAGAGGAGTCATTTCGTGATTGCGACCTATTCGACTGAGACTGCGATCGATTCCGCTGTTGCGAATCGTTCTGATTCGAACGTGGAGGATACGCTTGTTGCAACAACACCTTCGTTTTAAGCTCTTTCGTCTTCTTATCTGCTCGATCATTTTCCTCTTTCTCTCTATTCTCATAATATTGGGCCGTAGCCAATATTTGAGCAGAAGTGGAAACGGCCCACGCACTCTCTGAATTCCTTAACTTGTTGCTTAAATCCGGCAACAAATTAGACACAAATTTGTCCACGAACAACCTCTGACCTCCCTCAGTGCCCATATCCTGACCACTGTGATCGATAAATGCCTCCTCAAATCTCGTAAAGAAATCGGAGACACTTTCGTCCTTCTTTTGCTTGCAAGCGGACAGTTTGTCCCAATTCACCTTCATAGCTGGCATTAGCGTTTTCATAAGAGTTATTATTCTCTGAGGGAGATTAGAAATCAGCTGTTTGGGCTTAGCCCCACCGACTTGCAAGGCATCCACAGCAAGAAGTGCGGTCCAGTCACCACCTAATTCTGCTGCATGATCTTGCTGACGAATCTTTGCCCATACCGGTTGCGGTACGACATTGCCGAACAGCATATCGATGTCGGCAAGGTTCATTATCGTAGCATCCACTAGCTGCGACAATTCTTTATAGTACCCTGCAGGATTTTTGCAAGGGCCAGGCAAAGATTGCTTCACCTGCAAAACTTCTGATCGTTTCCACGGGAGGTGTATCCACACTCTCTGGAAATGTGGCAAAACCGCAGGATTACCACCAGGATTACCTGGCATCCACACTGGTGGAACTTCATGCATGGGATACTGACCAGGCGTTGCTAGCGGTTCCTCAATGTCTTCTAAAAACAATGCCCGAGGCATTATGGAAGGACGAAAAGATAGCAACTGCTCGTCAGCACGCCGAACATTGCTACCCACCATTATTCCGCTCGCAAACTGAAGCTGAAGATTAGTTAGAGCACGTAAAAGCTTGCACATTTCCTCAAACACGAACCTATGTGTCGGTTCGTTGAATTGAGAGAACGTATCAAGCACCACACGCGGAGGATTCCTAAGGGGGTATCTAATCCAACCCATCGCCATATTATATAGCGAGTCACGTTCCCTACCACCAGGAAGCTGACTTCGTCTTTGGGGAGCATCAGAACCAGCGGACTCAAGAATCGGTCCAAGAGAAGTAAAGAAGTTAGCAGCAACAGAAGGGGTACGACGTCGAGCAGATGGGGTAGTAGAGTAACTCAACGGGGTAACAAGAGAAGAGTCAGTGACAGAAGGGACAGCAGGAGTAACCAAAACAGTAGAAGTAGCGGGAACAGGAGTATGAGGAAGCACAAGTGGGGGAGCAGTAGGAACAGGAGCAGGTAAGGGAGCAGGAACAGGTTGAGGAACGGGAACAGGTTGGGGAACAGGGACAGTGGGGACCACCGGAACTGCGGTACCCTGTACATACGGAGGTGGTGACTTCAAGAGATAGGACAACAATGGATCCTCTACCGCTTCCTCTCCCTTCTTATCCGTACCCGTCGGTAAAGCGGGGTAACACTTATCCACTGTCATATGCTGCAATCTATCGAAAACTTCCTTTTCCTTTTCCTCCTTATCGCGCTGGAATTGCTCTGCATTTCTCATCGTTGTAACGATACCTTCTCTTTATTATGTTTAAGCTGCTTGATTTCTCTCTGCTTGGCTTCTTTACGCCACAACCGAAAGGAATCAAACATGGCCGGCCTTGCTTTTCTCAGAAATAATTTTGCTTTAAGATTATCCAAAATCGGGGCCTCGAAACTACCATGAGGTGGCCAACTAAGGACACCATCTTTTTTAGTGTAACGAACCCAACACTCATTAAATGTGATTGGACCCAAACCATGTCTACTGTACAACTCGTAAGTTGGAGTTCCAACCGGAGGTATCGGACACGAGTCCTCCAGTCGGGAATCCGTACCACAACCTTTAAAGCAACTGAACAAAGTACTACGGCCAGGCATCGTGCACACTAACCAAGTTTCACAAACGTCAAGGGTTATAGGAGTACAATGTCCCTGCAAAGAGCAAAAACCCTCGGTTTTTGGCGACTGCAGACGTCAAATAGTACAACTAAGAACAAAATACCAAGAACCACAAATGCAATGGAACCATGCAACAACTAAGCACTCGCAACCACAAAGGACTCTGGGAGCGACCCACAAATACTTAACTCAAAGATCGATGGCATCACCAGGAAGGCCCGTCTATCGTCTCGCTGTACCAAGGTCTACGCCAGGCGCCAAAACAGGTCTACAGTCAGGGCAGCAGTCCGTCGCAGCCGTCAGGAGGCGGGAATCTTCGCGGGAAAAGTCATCGAGCCACTTGTTTCGACAACAGGATCGATGAAGCGGGGTGCACCTTCCCTCGGAGATTTCACACGAAGTTCCTCATGATCGTGGGGCTTTGGACCGGTACCACTGATGCAGCCCCACGTCGGGCGCCAACTGAAGGACTGGGTTATTCTAAGACCCAGCGGTGCCAGGGATAACACCTGAAACCTTCGTAGGTTACCTGTTCCGGCGTACAAATGACAGAGACACGGGACACTTCCTTCGGCGTCAAAGATTCAAGGTTTTATCTACTGCAGGGAACACAGAAGTTACGAGAAGTACATAGCATGTAAGTTCACAGAGTCTGATTCAAATTGTATCTGTGGATCGCTCTTCTTATACAGTTTCTGAGCATAGGATAACATGGTGCACAAAGGATTACAACCTGGTTCTCATCGTAAAGATCATAAGGGGTCGCTTTCATGTATTCAGGGCCCGGAACATAATTACAGTAGCATTTGGCAGTTCCCAACTGTAAAAGTACATCTTCCCACCATTAGTACATTCCGTTCGGCTGTAAACGAATCAAGGAAGAGACAGAGACAGGTGCAAAGGAAGATGAGAACAGTGAACAGATCGAAGAGGGTGTAAAAGGGGTGGTACCAGGAAACACGAGTTGCAGGCATCAAAGAGGACGTGCCTAATGAATGCACAACTAAGACAATAGATCGGCACGGCAAGATGAGCCTCGAGCGGGGCCATCTGCCTTACAGTGTCATTCCCCTCATCATAAAGACACCTTCAAAGGAACACGTGTCTTCCGCAGGAGTTTGGGAATCTCAGGGTCACGAAGCGGACAGCGTCCGTTCGCTGGCTACTTGAGGGCAAGAAACAAAATGGATGCCGTATCTAAGATGGAACCCGTGGGTTCAAATGAAGAAACCCACGAAACAAACAAACGGTTTAGGCTAGCACAGCGAAAACGCGTACACCCACTAAACTCGTCATTTGCGGTTCATAGATACCAGACTCAACCATATTCGTGCAAGTCGAAAACACCACTTACAATTGTCACGGAACCTCAACCGGAACACCTGTCAAACCTGCCTTTATACAAAAATCTATACAAGGAATAAACCCTGTAAAAGGTACCTCAAGATGTGGGTCATGCCATTCGTGTGATGGTATTATACCAGGAGAAACCTTTAGATTTAATGAATGTGATATCCAAGCGAATGATCTTTGGACATGTAATACCTGCAATATAGTCTATTTGATCCTATGCCCATGTAATATGGGATATGTAGGCGAAACCTCTCGAGCAATAAAAACTCGCTTGACAGAACATAGATCTGCGATTAAAACACGTAAACTAGCAGCCCCATTAGTTGGTCACTTCATGGAATTCCAGCATGCTCCATCCAATATCAGATGGCGTATATTGGAAAAGATCCACATACCAAATGCTAAGGGAGGAGAGAAGATAAGGAAAAAGAGAGAAGTCTTCTGGATTTTTACTTTAAAGACTTTCTCCCATGGTCTAAATAATGAACTACCGTGGGAGAATGCAATTCTGTGATATAAAAATTAAAAATAATTCTGAATAATTCCAGTTAACGTTCAATAATAGGTCCCTCAATAATAATACGCTCCCTCATTCCGTCTAAATAAACGTAAATAATTCAAAAGTTTCCTAACGCATAAACTTTGCGTGTTTACTTCAATGTGCAACTAATTCTATACTTGTAACAGAAAGTAAACAGACGATAGCCATCTTGAATAAGCCTACTATCTGAAATTAGGGTATTTCCCTTTAAGAAACTAGGTAATCACTTTACCCAATGAGAATGTTTCTTATATAAAGAGTCGAAAACAGCAACACAAGGTTGTTCGCCCTGAAAACCGACAAGCTGGGCTGACACGCCGTTTGATTTTCTTTTTACCGGTAAGAGAATGCCGCGCTTTTCGCACCCAATTCGGTTAAACGAAGAAGTTTGGATATTAATATATGGGGTCCTTTCTTTTAAAATAGACGCATGGAGTGCGCGGTCTGAAAACATTGTGCGAGCCATCAATACATTCCCACGCCGTCGCCCAAGAGTCTAAAATTATATTACGAGTTCGTGCTGGGACTGATTCTACACATAACCATGCGCTTTGGGTAAGAGTAAGCCAAGCTAAAAAAACATTTAGTTGGTGGTTTTCTTTGTAATTTGGTTCTAAGTGTTTATCGTTCTATCTCTATAGATAACACTGACCCGAAAATTAAATATCAAGACACCTCATTTTCGAGTGCCACGAAGCCCAAATTCTAGAACATCAATATTCTCATTCAAGGGTAAGAAACGACCTCAGTTCGGGTAGGTCTGGTATACAATTAATAAGTAATAACAGAAAATAATAAGGATCAGCTATAAGAAAGTGTTTTCTTACCTTTAGGAAGTCACCTTTCAGTGGAATTCAACCGCTCTACGTTTTTTTAAAACAAGCGTGATATCAAAAGACGGATCAAAGTGATAAAGATAAGGTGAGAACTATGATAAACAACAGCATGTTCCTCAGCCGAAATGTAGAGCTGTAATCTCTTGGATTTAGGGATAACTAAATAAAATTAAATTACTACAATAAATGTCTTAAATTACAGATAGCCGACCACTTGAAATTTGGTATTGGACTATTCAACTATATGTCAGACCATAGCCACTTCTGATATAGAACCTAACAGGTAGGAGCATGAGACAGCTAAATAATAAGGTCAAATTAACCTTTTGAAAATAGATTTCTTCAATATGGTATATTCTTAATTTTAGACGTCAAATCATCTAGATTGAAGGCAGCATAAAATCGGCAGGGAAACTGAACATCTAAACCTATTTGAACTGAACTAAACAGGTACCGAATTGTTCTAAATGCTGATAATTTAAAAGGTATAGGAATCCTTATTTTAGCTAGTAGTGATAAAATCCTATAGAACATAAAATAGCACATCTGCATCACTTTATTACTTTTTTACTTTTCTCTACTATCTTCCTTTTAATCGTTTTTCTGTAGGTTTTCCTGCTTGTTTTAGAATTTTTCTATTCCTAATGAAATATCCAGAACTAAAGTTTTCTTCATCATAAATTGAAATTGAGATAGTAAATGTTAAGACTCATGTACTGATAAAAGACAGGTAGATGATAGACTTTGTGCCAAATATTATGGAGGAAATGTTAATCTCATTCTGTATTGACAACAGACGTATCATATAACTGTTATTGTATTATTTACAACTGTGAGATAAAAGCATTTGTGATCGATTCATATCAGTCAAAAGGAAAATAAGAGTACATAGGTTTTGATGTTAGGTTTTGTAATTAAACATGAAGTGGTATATCATGTTCTTTGGATAATCAACTGGCAAAAGAAAGTTGTGGCAAACGTTAACTAGTTTTTCTGAATTGTGAAAATATGAAAAGACCTATTAGTAAAATACTTTTATAATCTCTTTCACAGCATCATGATGGTAAAGTCCTGATGAAGACACAGTCTTTGTGTCGAAACGCGTCGACAGGAAACCATCCGCTTTTTAAATATAATTCTTCTCTTTTTTAACTGTGAAAACATATGTATTAATACAATGTTATTTTATTAAGTCTTATCAATGGATTGATGAATTTTATCATTTCTCTTTATCGTATTGGATTAAAATGTATTTTCTAAATTTGAACTAGTTGTTTATTATTGTTTGCCAACTATATTGTGCCAGTACCTTGTTTGTGTGCCTGGGAGTGTTATTTTGCATATATTGTTTACCCTGTCCCAGGATCTTTATCCATATCAGGGGGTCCTTGTTTTTAACACAATAAAACTTCAGTAGGTCATTATGCTATCCAGCGCTGTTTTACACTGAAATGTAATCTGAATACAACATTATGTTTACGAGTAACTTCAAGAAATAATTAACTACGTCTCGTTATGATTGCCTGCCCACATATCTGTACTGTTGTTGCCTGGTCGCTAAGGAAAACACTAGTGCTGTACATTAATATGAAATATTCTAAACATTGCAATATGATACAGTGTACATGTCATCTGTAGATGCGATTGAGGTCGAAGCGCCATTGCCACAATATTTTAGCATAGATGCTTCGCAATGTAATATTAAGAGGGGAGATGGAAACGTACCAATAAGACATATACGATCTATTATACATCTACTAACAAACTATTGAAAATAAAGAAAAATAAAAGGGGGGCTACCATTTACAAATGAACACAATAATCTTTGTTGGACTGCATGATTATCTGCTTATCTCTATCTTCGTAGTGAGAAAAGTGGGCGGTTCTCCAGGGTGAAGTTTGGATTCGCAAGAATTTTGAGGGGGGCTGCTGCGCGTCAGTGAACAGTCCAATCGGAAATGATGAGGGGTCTTCTTTTTTGGGTAACAGCTAAGTAACGACTTCTAGCAGCTTCTAATTCCCATCTCCTACCATGCCCCCCATGACCCAGGGCTACCATTATATCTGTTATGTGGTAACCGAATGAGTATCGCCTGCATTCCCATTTTCCTCAGCGTTGAATGCTAAGAGTATAGTGTCCCAGCTTTGCGCAATGGAAAATTTGCGCAGCCCCGTTGTTTCTTCCCTGTGTAGCGCTGAACTTTCTGCCTGAGCCCAGGGCGCAAGTGATCTCCTCCAGCTGACCACCTCTTCGTAATTAAGTGTTTTGCAACTATCAACCCTAAGTCTCTAAACCGTGATGTTACTTTGTTTTTCTTGGTCCTTACATAGACTCCCAATATACAAACCTCCCATGTTTTTGGCAGAGATGTGTTGGTGCAGAGCGCTAGGGAAGTGATGACTCTGCGCCAGTAGCCTTGAAGGGAAACGCGAACCATAGCATGTGCAGAAGATCCGCATCACGACGTGTACAGTGTGGGCACTCAGAAGCAGTACGTTTAAAATATCTGTTGATTTTATCAAGAGAGAGATACGCTCTGTGCAAGATGTAAGTTTGTATTTATTTAAATTTGGAGCTTCTAGGTATGTAAGTGGGACTTGCCAAAACATTCTCCCGTTCTTTGTTGGTCCAGGGTTGACCGTGATCCTCTTCCCAACGGGCACAGAGTGACATTACTGGTTGTGGAGTGTGTGCAAGTAAGGCTGTCACCAGCCAATGTACTATATGCTACCCCGCCCCCATGATATGTAGATACTGTTTTAATAAATGTGTTGGGGGTTCAGTCATTAGGTCTCCCCAACAAGATGATAGGGCTCTCATGATAGTAAGAACTGCCCTATGGGCAAGCCAGTGTCGTCCGCCAGTTCTTCCACTTTCAATAGCACACCTTCTCTGTAAAGATCGCCCAGGTTATCTAGGTCTGCCGTGCGCCAGTGTTTGAGAGCCTCCTCAGAAGTGCCCGCCCTCCCTCTCGGGGTCCCCAAAAGTGGTAACGCCGGGGCATATGAAGTGGTTGCGCGGGTGAAATACAAAAAACAATTTGATGGACAGAATGTAGATCAATGTCTTACATTCACCCCAGTACAAGGATCTGGGCCTAAATCCATCGTTTTTTGCACTCCACACCACCCTGGGTCAGATAATGGCTTTATGCAAATCAGCTCTGACCCTGTGCCCCATGGGAACAGTCCAGTCCGAACTAAAACAGCCATATCTTTCCCAGACCGGAATCAAGCATCCGAGGACCGGACCGGTTTCGAGGTAACACCTCTCATCAGCCCGGCTAGCTTGACTCCAGTGGTGTGGAGGCTCTGGGACCCACGTCTGAGCTACCCCAGTACACTCAGGGAGAAAATTACAAAAAACTATTTGATGGACAGAATGTAGATCAATGTCTTACATTCACCCCAGTACAAGGATCTGGGCCTAAATCCATCGTTTTCTGCACTCCACACCACCCTGGGTCAGATAATGGCTTTATGCAAATCAGCTCTGACCCTGTGCCCCATGGGAACAGTCCAGTCCGAACTACAACAGCCATATCTTTCCCAGACCGGAATCAAGCATCCGAGGACCGGACCGGTTTCGAGGTAACACCTCTCATCAGCCCGGCTAGCTTGACTCCAGTGGTGTGGAGGCTCTGGGACCCACGTCTGAGCTACCCCAGTACACTCGGGGAGAAAATTACAAAAAACAATATGATGGACAGAATGTAGATCAATGTCTTACATTCACCCCAGTACAAGGATCTGGGCCTAAATCCATCGTTATTTGCACTCCACAACACCCTGGGTCAGATAATGGCTTTATGCAAATCAGCTCTGACCCTGTTCCCCACGGGAACAGTCCAGTCCGAACTACAACAGCCATATCTTTCCCAGACCGGAATCAAGCATCCGAGGACCGGACCGGTTTCGAGGTAACACCTCTCATCAGCCCGGCTAGCTTGACTCCAGTGGTGTGGAGGCTCTGGGACCCACGTCTGAGCTACCCCAGTACACTCAGGGAGAAAATTACAAAAAACAATTTGATGGACAGAATGTAGATCAATGTCTTACATTCACCCCAGTACAAGGATCTGGGCCTAAATCCATCGTTTTTTGCACTCCACACCACCCTGGGTCAGATAATGGCTTTATGCAAATCAGCTCTGACCCTGTGCCCCATGGGAACAGTCCAGTCCGAACTACAACAGCCATATCTTTCCCAGACCGGAATCAAGCATCCGAGGACCGGACCGGTTTCGAGTTAACACCTCTCATCAGCCCGGCTAGCTTGACTCCAGTGGTGTGGAGGCTCTGGGACCCACGTCTGAGCTACCCCAGTACACTCAGGGAGAAAATTACAAAAAACAATTTGATGGACAGAATGTAGATCAATGTCTTACATTCACCCCAGTACAAGGATCTGGGCCTAAATCCATCGTTTTTTGCACTCCACACCACCCTGGGTCAGATAATGGCTTTATGCAAATCAGCTCTGACCCTGTGCCCCATGGGAACAGTCCAGTCCGAACTACAACAGCCATATCTTTCCCAGACCGGAATCAAGCATCCGAGGACCGGACCGGTTTCGAGGTAACGCCTCTCATCAGCCCGGCTAGCTTGACTCCAGTGGTGTGGAGGCTCTGGGACCCAGGTCTGAGCTACCCCAGTACACTCAGGGAGAAAATTACAAAAAACAATGTGATGGACAGAATGTAGATCAATGTCTTCCATTCTCCCCAGTACAAGGATCTGGGCCTAAATCCATCGTTTTTTGCACTCCACACCACCCTGTGTCAGATAATGGCTTTATGCAAATCAGCTCTGACCCTGTGCCCCATGGGAACAGTCCAGTCCGAACTACAACAGCCATATCTTTCCCAGACCGGAATCAAGCATCCGAGGACCGGACCGGTTTCGAGGTAACACCTCTCATCAGCCCGGCTAGCTTGACTCCAGTGGTGTGGAGGCTCTGGGACCGACGTCTGAGCTACCCCAGTACACTCAGGGAGAAAATTACAAAAAACAATTTGATGGACAGAATGTAGATCAATGTCTTACATTCACCCCAGTACAAGGATCTGGGCCTAAATCCATCGTTTTCTGCACTCCACACCACCCTGGGTCAGATAATGGCTTTATGCAAATCAGCTCTGACCCTGTGCCCCATGGGAACAGTCCAGTCCAAACTACAACAGCCATATCTTTCCCAGACCGGAATCAAGCATCCGAGGACCGGACCGGTTTCGAGGTAACACCTCTCATCAGCCCGGCTAGCTTGACTCCAGTGGTGTGGAGGCTCTGGGACCCACGTCTGAGCTACCCCAGTACACTCGGGGAGAAAATTACAAAAAACAATATGATGGACAGAATGTAGATCAATGTCTTACATTCACCCCAGTACAAGGATCTGGGCCTAAATCCATCGTTTTTTGAACTCCACACCACCCTGGGTCAGATAATGGCTTCATGCAAATCAGCTCTGACCTTGTGCCCCATGGGAACAGTCCAGTCCGAACTACAACAGCCATATCTTTCCCAGACCGGAATCAAGCATCCGAGGACCGGACCGGTTTCGAGGTAACACCTCTCATCAGCCCGGCTAGCTTGACTCCAGTGGTGTGGAGGCTCTGGGACCCACGTCTGAGCTACCCCAGTACACTCAGGGAGAAAATTACAAAAAACAATTTGATGGACAGAATGTAGATCAATGTCTTACATTCACCCCAGTACAAGGATCTGGGCCTAAATCCATCGTTTTTTGCACTCCACACCACCCTGGGTCAGATAATGGCTTTATGCAAATCAGCTCTGACCCTGTTCCCCATGGGAACAGTCCAGTCCGAACTACAACAGCCATATCTTTCCCAGACCGGAATCAAGCATCCGAGGACCGGACCGGTTTCGAGGTAACACCTCTCATCAGCCCGGCTAGCTTGACTCCAGTGGTGTGGAGGCTCTGGGACCCACGTCTGAGCTACCCCAGTACACTCAGGGAGAAAATTACAAAAAACAATTTGATGGACAGAATGTAGATCAATGTCTTACATTCACCCCAGTACAAGGTTCTGGGCCTAAATCCATCGTTTTTTGCACTCCACACCACCCTGGGTCAGATAATGGCTTTATGCAAATCAGCTCTGACCCTGTGCCCCATGGGAACAGTCCAGTCCGAACTACAACAGCCATATCTTTCCCAGACCGGAATCAAGCATCCGAGGACCGGACCGGTTTCGAGGTAACGCCTCTCATCAGCCCGGCTAGCTTGACTCCAGTGGTGTGGAGGCTCTGGGACCCAGGTCTGAGCTACCCCAGTACACTCAGGGAGAAAATTACAAAAAACAATGCGATGGACAGAATGTAGATCAATGTCTTCCATTCTCCCCAGTACAAGGATCTGGGCCTAAATCCATCGTTTTTTGCACTCCACACCACCCTGGGTCAGATAATGGCTTTATGCAAATCAGCTCTGACCCTGTGCCCCATGGGAACAGTCCAGTCCGAACTACAACAGCTATATCTTTCCCAGACCGGAATCAAGCATCCGAGGACCGGACCGGTTTCGAGGTAACACCTCTCATCAGCCCGGCTAGCTTGACTCCAGTGGTGTGGAGGCTCTGGGACCCACGTCTGAGCTACCCCAGTACACTCAGGGAGAAAATTACAAAAAACAATTTGATGGACAGAATGTAGATCAATGTCTTACATTCACCCCAGTACAAGGATCTGGGCCTAAATCCATCGTTTTTTGCACTCCACACCACCCTGGGTCAGATAATGGCTTTATGCAAATCAGCTCTGACCCTGTGCCCCATGGGAACAGTCCAGTCCGAACTACAACAGCCATATCTTTCCCAGACCGGAATCAAGCATCCGAGGACCGGACCGGTTTCGAGGTAACACCTCTCATCAGCCTGGCTAGCTTGACTCCAGTGGTGTGGAGGCTCTGGGACCCACGTCTGAGCTACCCCAGTACACTCAGGGAGAAAATTACAAAAAACAATTTGATGGACAGAATGTAGATCAATGTCTTACATTCACCCCAGTACAAGGATCTGGGCCTAAATCCATTGTTTTTTGCACTCCACACCACCCTGGGTCAGATAATGGCTTTATGCAAATCAGCTCTGACACTGTGCCCCATGGGAACAGTCCAGTCCGAACTACAACAGCCATATCTTTCCCAGACCGGAATCAAGCATCCGAGGACCGGACCGGTTTCGAGGTAACACCTCTCATCAGCCCGGCTAGCTTGACTCCAGTGGTGTGGAGGCTCTGGGACCCACGTCTGAGCTACCCCAGTACACTCAGGGAGAAAATTACAAAAAACAATTTGATGGACAGAATGTAGATCAATGTCTTACATTCACCCCAGTACAAGGATCTGGGCCTAAATCCATCGTTTTTTGCACTCCACACCACCCTGGGTCAGATAATGGCTTTATGCAAATCAGCTCTGACCCTGTGCCCCATGGGAACAGTCCAGTCCGAACTACAACAGCCATATCTTTCCCAGACCGGAATCAAGCATCCGAGGACCGGACCGGTTTCGAGGTAACACCTCTCATCAGCCCGGCTAGCTTGACTCCAGTGGTGTGGAGGCTCTGGGACCCACGTCTGAGCTACCCCAGTACACTCAGGGAGAAAATTACAAAAAACAATTTGATGGACAGAATGTAGATCAATGTCTTACATTCACCCCAGTACAAGGATCTGGGCCTAAATCCATCGTTTTTTGCACTCCACACCACCCTGGGTCAGATAATGGCTTTATGCAAATCAGCTCTGACCCTGTGCCCCATGGGAACAGTCCAGTCCGAACTACAACAGCCATATCTTTCCCAGACCGGAATCAAGCATCCGAGGACCGGGTGAAATACAGGCTCCTCCTATAACATCTGTGCGCTAACTCTAAATCTAGCTGGGTTGGTTGTGGGGTCTTGGCAATGGGGTGAAAGAGGTGACAAATTTGGGTATGAGTCCACAGCCGCTGCAAGATCGCTGTGTCATTCAGTTTGCTTCCACCTAGCCATTGCGTTACCCATTGCAGCTGGGCAGCTATATAATATAGATCCAGGTTGGGAATCGCTAACTCCCCCTTGGTTGGTAGGTGCGTGTAGTTTCCATAACACAACACGGGCCTGCCCTTGTTCCATATGAGGTACCGGGACATGCTCTTCAGGTCGCAGAAGATTTTGGTTGGGACATAGCCCGGAGGGTTCGAGAAATAATATAGTAACTTGTGAAGGACTATCATCTTCAGCAGGGTAACTCGACTCATAACATTCAATGGGAGATTGTTCCAAAATTGTACTTGGGCCCGCACCGCTGATATTGCCCTCATTAGGTTGCCTTCCAACAAATCCTCTGGTGTCCGATAAATAAATAACCCTAGATAGCGGAAGGTGGTGGATTACCACGGGAGTCGTGAGTTATTTATGAGCACATCAGTTTCCTCTAAGCGGGCGTCAAAGGGGTACACTCCAGATTTGGCCCAGTTAATACGGAGGCCTGACATCACCTCAAAGGTTTTCAACATGTCCGCAATGGACGCGGGGATGCCAGCAATATCTCTGACATACAATAATAAATCATCATCATACAGGAACACTGTATGAATTCTGTCCCCCAGAGGTATGACCCACTCCTCGCCACTACCGGGGAGTAACATCGCCAGTGGTTCTATACCCAGGGAGAAGAGCAGCGGGGACACTGGGGAACCCTGGCGTGTCCCCCATCTCACTCTGATGGAATCCGATAGGAGCCTGCCAATATGAACCCAGACAGTGAGACTTTGATATAGCAGTTGGACCACACTCAGGTAATGATCGCCAAGCTCATATTTGTTGAGTACTGCTGCCAAATAGGGCCATTCCAAAGAATCAAAAGCCTTTTCCAAATCTAGAACCACTCAACCCGAACGAGGCCATCTGGTAGCGCATGTTGCTGTACCCGAACAAACCAACAGAGATTTAGGGAGGTGTTCCTGGTGGGAACGAAACCGTTCTGATCCGAATGCACCATTGTTTTTACTAGGGGTGATAGTCTCCTTGCAAGTAGTGATGCAAAGATTTTGTAATCAATATTGAGGAGTGCCAATGGACTGTAGGACCCTAGGGAGTCTGGACTTTTGTCAGGTTTCAGGAGAGACACTAGCAGAGCCTCATTTTGCATATCAATAAGTGCGGACACATCTAGAGCTGTCACAAACAACTTCAGCAACTGCGGAACTAATATGTATGCATAGGCTATGTAGAATTCGGTTAGCAGACCGTCCGGCCCGGCGACTTCCTGTTAGACAATGAGAATATGGCATCACGTATTTCCTCCCCAGTGAGTGGAGCATTCAGATCCTCCGCCTGTGTGCGCGTAGGTTGTGGTAATCCTAGCTGTTCCAGATAAAGTCGCAACTCCAGTGACGTGGCCTGTGCCCAAGATTGGTACAAGCCCCGATAGTGAGTCACGAACGCGGTATGAATATCAGGCTGCGTATATGCTATGTTGCCTTATGCTGCCCGCACAGACGTAATAGGGGGCGACGACTCCTCCTGACGGAGGAGCCATGGTAATAGCTTCCCAGCTTTGTCCCCTGAGTGGTGCATCCGCGCCGAGTGTCCTCCTCCTTTGTCCAATCGAAATTGGGGATCCTTACACCTGCAACATTTGGTGGGGTGGTACAATAACCTGGAAAACAGTATAACTAGCGTAGGTTTAACTAGAGAATTTGTCCGACTTGTCTGAATAGCTGACCTGTCACTGACCCAATGCACTCAATAGGTGACCAAGAGCAGAGGGCTGCGGAGCACTCTGTTGGTAAGTTTGAGAACCCAATCGGGGTTCTGGGAAGTTGAAGTGCTGGCGAAGCACTTTTCTGGTGAATGCTGTAACCCAATCAGGGTTTTTGGCTGATTCCTTGCAGAGAGGGAGTAGCGCAGGCGTTGCAACTGAACTGCGGGTGCTGGTCTTAACCTTTGGTGGTCCGGTCCTGATCCAAATCCTGGGGTTATCCTGTCCTGATTTTCCGATCTGCACCTGCTCGCCTACTGGCACTGAAATCTTTGGGGTTTCTCCTGTCCTTTCCAACTGACCCGTGGCCAGGGTTGGTCTTCAGGTCCATTCTAGGTAAATATACATATGTGTGGGTAATTGTCAATACAATTTGCGTCCTTTTCTTTACCTTCCCTGATTTGCAAAGTTATGATTGCATATATTCCTTTTCTTTCCCTTCCCTGAAGTAGATGAGAAATTCATATTTACGGTTATTTAGCGTGTTCCACTTTTCTTACCCACCTTTAGTTGAATGTTATAACGGTTTCCTATGATATGCAGAATTTTCCTTCTCTTTACCTTTTCCTTTTAAGAAGCTAAGTTCGATTATCTGAATTTATAATATGTTCCAATTTTTACCTTCCCTATAGTTATATGCTTAAATGTAGTTTCGTTAGTGCACATGGTGTTCTTTCCCAAACCACTAATAATTGCAAAACTGTTGGTATAGTATGTTCCTTTTCTTTACCCGCCTTTAGTCAAATTGCGAAAGTCTGTATCTGAAAATAGTATGATCCTTGTTTTACCTTCCCTTTATTTCAAACTTTGCTAAATGGTTGGCATAATCTATCTTTGCATAGCTATACACTGTTTCTGATCTTGGTTATTGATAGTTTAATTACTTTTAATCTGTGGCTCATGACTTTTGATGATGATTAGATAAAGAGTTTAAACCTTCCCTGAGTCTGTGGTTATCATATGAGTGCAAAATGTTATTGTATGTTTGATTGCCTTTCTTTACAAATAACTCCCTGATCCATGTAGTCATAGGTATCAAGTGACAAGGATTGGTAAGTCAATGGTATAGAAATTAGTGAAAATAAAATAAACTGGTGTGGGTTACCTGATTAAGTAAATGTGTAATTGAATTATGGGCCCAGGTGAGTATTGGTAAATTATAGTCGGGTGACCTGCGTGCTCTATCAATTGAATAGAAGTGTAGTGGTGCACAGAGCCTTGACGCCAGAAAAATCTTGGACAACCAGGTCAGTTTAACCGAGGCAACCTTATATGAGTACTGTATTTCAACAGTTCACTACTCGTTAACCCTTTCGATGCTCATGACGAGCTCAGCTCGTCATGAGGCACGGTTGAGCTGTGCTTATGACGAGCTGAGCTCGTCATGAAACTATAGTATTCAAACAAGTTCAGCACAGGAGGGGAAAAGTTACAGCAGCCAAGGTGTTAAGATATCCAACTTATGGATTCTGAGCTTTGTCTAAATACACATCACACACATCTTACTGCTTACAATTGCGAACCCCTTGCTCTGTTTGTTTCTTATGTGTGTTCTTTGCCATCGTCTTCTATGACAAGCAGCTTGTGCATTCGTTATGTTTGAATATGTTGTTCATCTCCAAGGACCATTTATTTTGCTTTGCCTATGTCTGGGTCTTGCCTGTGTTATAAAAAACTGCTAATTGATCAAAAATACCAGTTAGAGGTGAGTCAGCAATCAGTGGCGTCACTAGGGTTGGTGTAACCCGGTGTGGGTAACTCATGTGGTATCACCCCCTCAAGACTTACCGCATGGACCTCCTCCACGGGGGTTAAGTGATTTGCCCAGAATCACAGGCTGATGAGCTTGACCGGGATTCGAACCCGGTTTGCAGCTCCAAAGTGGGCAGCTCTAGCCGCTAGGCTGCAGGTAGCCCACCCAAGCTTGAATCTGAGACCATCGGATCTCTGCAGTAGGAGCATTAACCCAAAGCTCTTTCTTACGTCAATGGAAAGAAGTGATGGAGGTGGATGGCGGACCAGATCTGAGTGAGTGCCGAATTCGGGGTCTCTGGGTAAATACCCCCACCCCCCTCCAGATGAATCAGTGTCTATAAGGGGTTGCTCTTTACCACCGCCGAACCCAATGCCCTGCGGCCAGTCGTGCAGTGCCTGTGACTCACACTGACCGTCAGTGAGATACAGTGACTCACTCTCCGGGCACTACTGACTTCCTCTGACCTACCGCCAGTACGACCAATCAATCTTTTAGGAGACAAAAATACCCTGGTGCATAACTGGTGTCCACAAAGTGCACAGAGAGGCAGTCGTAGCTATATGTCTAACTGCCCGGACAATGGAGGCGCTGGGTTTTACAGCAACAGACTCACCCACCACAGACGGCTGCTAACAGATCACAGCAGGGGCCATTACACTCCAAAAGATAGAAGCTTCATGCCATGCTCGCCGGGTTCCACTGCCCCCAAAAAACACCCAAGGTGTTAAGCAGCTTGGCAATACAATCTTAAAACACAAAGGCCTTGAGCCAGGCCCAAGACTGCTTATCTGGGCCAAGATGGCCGACAGGACGGACGTGTAGGCTCCCGGCTCCGCGAGCCTTCCACTCCCGCATCGATATCCTGCTACCTATCCTGTTCCTATGTTGCTGTGAAACGGCGAATTAAACGCGCTGTTTCCAATCGCGTTCTTCCGAGGTCTCTGCCTGCTGATTTGACGGAGAACTCGCCGCGCTAGCCGACCTCCGTGGCTGTCCCTGGACCCTGTGCCGACCGCCGCCGATGGACGCTGCTGCAACGGTGTCGGTAGGACGAGCTGGGGAGGTGCTGACGCTTTCGGTGGCGCTGCTGACTGCAGAGGGAGTTGGTGTGGACCCTTTTCGTTGTGGCGAGCTTCCCTACTCGGATGAAGTGTGTGCTGGCGAGGCGGGATCCCTCCTCGCATCGCTTCACTTTGTTGCGCTGCTGACGGGCTGAGCTGACCCCATCTTGGAGCGCCTTCTCTGCCGTGGGTCACCCTCATCGACTGGAGGCGAAGGGGCTCTCACTGTGCGCCGCTCTGTATTACGAGCCGTGCTCCTACCGACGGCCCGGCCTGATGTTTCCTGGTAACGCTGTCGCCCCCCTCCCTCCATTGTGATCTCATTGACGTGGTGGTGATGGCGCCGGTCTTCCAGGACGTTGAGCAGAGTGTTTCCTTGTATCCAGGGCGTGCTGTCCTGCCTGGCCTAGAGCAGTATGACAGTCAGACGGCGTCTACTCAGAGCGCGGACCGGCTGGAAAGGCAGCGGGACCTGACTTGCTGCGACATCCTGGCAGCCCTTACCGACTTAAGGGTTACATGGCGGCAAAACACCCGAGAGCTGGGTCGGGAGATTGAAGATGATACATCTGGACTGGGGCTACCGAGGCGTTCTGGCTCCCTGCTGCCTCCAATTACTCCTGGAGTGGATACTATGTTTCAGCATGCGTGTACAGGGAAGCGGACTGTCCCTGGTTACATTGGTTTGTGTCTACCTATCGACGGAGCTGCAGATACAATGTCTCCCCCCACTCCGAGTACTGAGACTCTGCCTATGCAGTCGCTACTACTGCCTCGTTTGCCGACTTCCCAGTTGTTGGCCCTCCTTGCTGCCTTTGCCTCCAGAGCCTCTTTCCTATTTCGGTGGAGTGCGTTTCATCCCGTAATCGAGGGGACGCTCGTCTTTTTGGACACTGGACTTATTGGTAACTGGAGACATTCATTTTATCTTTTTATGCTTCTTCTTTGTCCGGGCGGCCATCTTGTCCCTTTATTCTGCCTTCGGTGAGCTCTCAGCGGTGGCCATGTTTGGAGGGCTTTCAACGTTCAGGCCAGGGCTGATGGAGTTCTTCTCGCTGATTTCGTCTGCTTGGGTGGCGGGGACCCGGACTGGAACGCTTTCCTGATACCTTGAATGCGCTATTTGTAATGTTTTTTCCCCACTTAAGATTGCAATACATATGTCCTGTTGTTGATCCTTGTTGATGGGGTGGAGGTTTCTGCGGGCTGTAAGTCCGGGGGTAAGTGCTGATGGTGATGATCTCGTTGTTTTTGTCTGTTTGGCTGGCGGAGTCCCGGACTGGAAATTTTTCTGACGCATTTGGAGGCTCTCTTTGTGATGTCTTTCCCCACTTAAGGTGGCAATTGAAATGTTCTTTTGTTGTTCCTTGTTGATGGGGTGATGGTTCTGTGCGGGCCGTGGAGTCCGGGATTGAGTGGGTCTGGCCCTCCTCCGGTCTTATCTGTTCTATGGGAGTTTTAGATTAGGGTTTCCTTTTCTTACTCTCTATATGTTAGGTATTATTGTCATTCTTTCTCCTTTTTCTCTTCTTTCTTTCCTTGTTCTATATTTCGGGTTCATTGGGCGACAGACACACTGCTGGGGGGGGGGGGGGTAGGCTGTAGCCTCCGTGTAGGGTGGGGGGTTGGGGGATGGGTTTTTAGTTCTCTGGTTTCAGTTTCTATGGTGCCTTGTTTTTTCTTCGTCTTGTTTCTTCTTCTTTATTCTATCTTGGGTCCGTGTTTGGGACTGCAAGCGGGAGGGTGGCGGTGGACATTGGCTAGGATGATGGTTCTGATGCCCCCGCGGCACACACTTTGAGCCGCCATGCCGCCTGGGGTGACTTGCCTTGGATTGTTGGACTAGGTGGTAATGTGTTGCCAATGTTATGTTATGCCTGCACAGACTCTGCTTTCTTACTTTATCGTTTATATTTAAATATAAAAAAACGAAAAATCGAATTTTATTAGTTGCAACAAAAAAAACATTTAAAATTAACCTTCATTGCTCCTGAGACATGGTATCACGATGATCTACAGTGTAACCCTTAAATGCTTGTTTATGGTACGAATGTGTTACTGTGTCGCCGTACTGCATGCGCTGGTGCTTTAACAGTATCCGTGGCCGGCCTGCTGGTTGTAGGCCCGTATTTGTCCTTTTACTGATGCACAATAAAGGTTTTCAAAAATTAAAAAAAAAAAAGACTGCTTATCTGTGTTGAAAATCTGTTTATTCTCTACAGCAATATAGCAGGGCTGATAAGGATCAAGTCGCTGGCCCGTGGTTAATCCACCAAAGTGAGCTTATTCAGGGTGGTGGTGAACATCTCCTTCCCTTGTGTGGGACAAATCCGTTCTGGTAGTTTTTGCTTACAATTGAATGTTTGGCATTGGATAATGGCCAGCTATGATTTTAGGATCTTGAATTGACTTTTTTAAGCAGGGTGGTTCCAATAGTTGCCTTCATGTTTTGGCCTTATCCCAAAGAAAAGTAAATATTTAATCTCTGCTGCTGGGTGAATGTTACCTTCCTTTTCAATCACTTGTGCAAATTGTTTTGGCCACACGGTGGATGATTGCTACTTTGAACACTTTTTTGAAAGAAAGTTGCTTGTTTATAGTAATTGCATGAACATCTGACATTGCTTTTTTCTAGCCTACAGAAAAAAGATCAATGCTGTAGAGCCTTCTTCAAAACACCCTTGAGATGAAAATAAAGCTTTGTTCAGACAATGTTGTCATTAACATTAATTTGAACATGTTTTGATGTCTAAAGTAAGAACCAGACAGTCTGGCAAGTGTGAATCATGCTGAAACGCAGAGAAAATGAGTGCAACCTTCTTCAAACCTTGTTGACAATTAATGTCATTAAGCAAAGTTTGTTATTCACAAGCAGTGTCAACATGTCATAAATTGCCCCTGACTATGCCCCAGAAAAAAATCTTTTAATACTGATCCCACAATAGAAATACCATTTTGAAGCTTGAACGCTATCTAATTCTTGCTACAGATTTCTGATTTTATAAAATAATACAAGTTTCAAACTATTGATTGAGTTGAAATTGACCCTGTCTCTAGAATTTGCATACCATGACCGCTGCATGTCAATGCCTTTGGTAACACAATGTGTAGCCCCATGTGGTTTATATTTTTCGAAGGCATGACAAATCATAAATAAATGCAAAGGCTTTAAAAATAATAACATTATAAGTTTGACTTGGTTCCCCACACATTCCTTTTTACATGTTCTTAGTAAGTTATTTACTTTGAATGTGTAATGCAGCACCTAAAATGTCAATTTGGACACTTTAGAACACTAGAACCATTCAAAGGTAGGAATTGCTGCAGGCCATCACCGGGCAATACAGTTGTCCCTGCAATCGGAAGGACATGCCTCTAGTTATGCCCCTTTTTAACCTTAAATACCGCGTAAGAGGTAGTACCACCCACTTTTTGTCCTGTAAGAAATTGGGTTGTTTGTTGAGAGGGGTGGAAGCCCCACTCAGGCAACTTCCACAATCTTTGTCAAGGTGTACCACAAAAAGTCACTGAATTAACCTGTGCTTACCCCCTCTGCTAGCTTGGAACAAAGCAGGCAGGTTTAACTTAAAGACAACGTGTAAAGTATTTATGAAGCACACAAATAGTAACAAAGCAAAACCTAACACAAGAAAAATCCCTCACCAATTTCGAAAAATAGAGTACATTTGAATAAATAAAATGGAACCAAAACAAACAAAATATAATCAGAAGAAATGGAGATATGCATTTTCAAAGGTTTAAGTAAAAGTAGTGCCAAAAATCACAAAGCACAAACTGTGGTTATCTGGTCGTGCCGGACTGGGACACCGTCACATGTTCAGGCTGTCTGCGATGAAGTGCAGGCCAGGTACTGGACCGAGTTTAGTCCCCTGGAAGGCATGCCTGGTTGTACTTGAGGGGAGGTCCTGCATTGAGTTGACTCTCACTGCATCGGTTCGGATAAGGCTGCCAATCAGGAGCTGTGAGGTGCTGTGATGTGAGGTACTGTGTTAAGATGTGTCACGCTATGTTGTTTCCGATGAGGCTGACGATGAGGGGCAGCGAGGTGCTGCAATGTGAGGTCCTGTGCTGAGTTGTGTTATACTGCATCATTTCCGATGAGGCTGCAGATCTGGAGCTACGAGGTGCTGTGATGTAAGGTCGTGTATCAAGTGCCTCACTCTGCATCAGCTTTGAGCTAACAGCAAGTTGCACAAATATTCCAGAGAGCTGCGGGTCTGTGTTGCGTGTTCTTGGGTAGAGGATGCGTCATACACTGGTGGTTTCGAGGAGCTGCAGGGCTGCAATGGGGGGTCCTGTGTGGAATAGACATCTCACGGTGGTGGTTCCGAAGGGCTGCAGGGTCCAGCATCGGGGATTCATCCCACAGCAGTGGTTCTGTTGTGGGCTGTGAGGAAATGCATCACACTGCATCATTTCTACCCAAGACACCACAGCTGGTTTGAAAGAGCACTTTCATGCCCAATTCCAAGGCTTCAGAACTGTGGAGGCAACGCTCAGGGGGACAAGACTCACAGCAGACGGAGTCCAGGTGTTGGGTTCTATGATGCCCATTGAAGAGGAAACTACGTAAAATCTGTGATGACCATTGTTTCGGATGAATGCACTTGGATAAATACCCACTGTGGTTACAATTGATCTAAGTCTGATTGGTTTCTTCTCTGGAAATAGGAATTATTTTTCCTTTCTTTGTTCCCAATTTTTTATTCAGAATAGTACTGTGTATAAATGTGCTTGGGGGCTTTTCCTGTTTATGTTTTTACTGATGTTTTTAATTCTTTGGCACAGTTTTTGAGACTGTTAGCGTTTTATTAATTGATTACGTTATATGAAGTATATGGTACCTATGATCTGTGAATACATTTGCATCCTTTTTAGATCTGCTTTTTGATCATATCCTTTCTGCCCACTCTCATCTTAACGGTGTGAGGCAATACGTGTATAAGTGGTGTGGTAAGTGTGTATCTATTCAAAGAGGGTTCTCTTTTTGAGAGAGTTCAATGATGTTAGAGCACTTTCTGTCCGTTAGGCTCTGATCAGGAGGCCAACCAACTAGCCCTTGGAGTCACTCATGTGGTTCTGGGTTAAAGTGCAGGCCCAGTACTTTTCACTCAAGCAGCAAAGTACCAGGGAAAAAGAAGAGCATTCCTTCTTGCAGCAGAGCAGCACAGCAGTCCTCATGAGTCTTCCACAGGTCCAGAGGTGCACTGAAGAATTGGGTCTGATGGTCCAATATTTATACCTGGGGCCAGGGTTGACTTAGGAGAATGTTCTGGAGGTTTCTGATGTTCCATATGTGCTTCCCGCCTCCCTGCCTTGCCTCTATGCCCAGGCCCCAGCTTGTCTCGGGCACAAAACAAAAGTGTCAAGCCTTTTGTGAGTGTCCTAAGGCAGAGCCTTTGTGATGTGCAAGTGCAATAAATGGCATCTTCACCCCTCTATCAAGTCAGAGATGGCCCGTCCTGCCAACACCTATTCCCCCTTTGTCTCAATGTCTGGGAGTAATATACAAAGCAAACACAAGGAGATGATGGACGGAGCGCTGAAACTTTTCGGACACTCACCCCCAGTCATAGATCTGGGTTGAATCCATCATCGTTCTTTAGCTCACGTTGCCATCCCAGTTCAGACACAGCCATGTGCAAATCAGTCTTGACCCTGTGAGCAAAAAAACGATGGATTTAGGCCCAGATCTCTGTACTGGGGTGAATATATGACAGTGTTTTGCATTCCGTCCATCAACTGTTGTTTTTGCATTTGTCACCCCGAGTGATAAGGGTATGCCCAGATGTGGGTCCCGTGCTCTCCATGCCACTGGAATCAAGCTATCTTGGCTAAAGAGGGTTGAAACCCCAAAACCGGTCCTAGGATGCTTGTTCCCAGTCCATGGAGGACCTGGCTTGGCAGTTCGGGCTGGATGCTTCCCATGAGGCACAGGGTCAAGACTGATTTGTATATGGCTGGGTTCAAACTGGAATGGCGTGGTGAGCAAAACAATCATGGATTTAGGCCCAGATCTCTGTACTGGGGTGAATGTATGACATTGTTCTGCATTCTGTCCCTCAACTGTTGTTTTTTCAGTAATATACAAAGACCACTGCCAGTTGGACCTACTCATGTGACATAGGATAGAGTATACAGGCACCAAATGGTTAGGAGAGAAAATACCAACTTTCTTAAAATAGCATTTTCAGAACTGTGACTGAAAATCTGCCTCCACCATTAAAAAGGGTATTAAATTACAATTGTTTAGACTACAAACTCGACATTCCTACCTGCTTCCAATTTAAAGTTATCGCTTAATAAATGTAATAAGGTTACTGTCAGAAATGGGATTTCTGGTTGGCTATGGCGTGCGTCTAAGCCAGGCTAAAACCACTTTAGTCAAGGCAAGGGAGTTACACGCTGAAGATAGCCCCTGTTCACCCCCTTGGTAGCTTGGCAGAGCAGTCAGGCTTATCCCAGAGGAAATGTGTAAAGCGTTTGCGCAACACACTCACACAGCAGCGACACACTAGGCATACCACAGAAGAAACTGCACACAAGGTTATATAAGGACAGCCTTTGTATTACTCATAAAACACATTAGAGCAAAATCACATACATACACTCTGCCATCTGGCACTAGGTGTCACTTTACAATGGATTATATACATTACAGGGCCAATCGGGCCACCGTCATAACCATTAGAACACACGAGTAGTGAAAATAAAGAAACAACCAGTAACTTCTGGCAAAGGTACACTTAGTTCAACGTAGTAATGGCGAGTGCACACCTGTTTGTTCCATCCCTTTGACAAGTTTTGATCTTGCGTAGAATTTTTTAGCGTGCTGGCCCGGAATCGTGGTCTGCCCTGGCCACGTGAAAGGTACACTTAGCACATCCTAATTAGCAACAGTGCACCAAATGATTAGCACAACTCAGTCACTAGTGGCAGAGACTGTTCCTAACAGCACACATTATGCACATATCATATTCAGCAGTGTACCTTAGTGCCCCCCAAGAGTGAGCACATATTAGGAACCAATCACTGGGAATGCAATCCACAGCACCATCACATCAGGGAATAACACATTTGGTATGCATACAATCCATTGTGCGTTCTAATATTCAACAGGCATGCCCAGAAGTCCCGAATCACCAGGAACCTTCCAGGCCATGCAAGTACTACCCTGTAGGGGTGGTGGTGATCCTCTTTGCCCCCCACTAACAACGCAAGGCCTCCAAACTAGGCGGGAGGGACACACACTGTCCACTCTGGTGGGGTGACCTCCTTCAGCCACCCCGCTGACACCGGAAATGTGGATGAAAGAGAAGAAAATCACCAGGGCTCCTCACCAGGATATCCTCGATCTCGGGGCCTCTGGCAACTGCGACATCCCTTCTAAACCTGGGGCCTTTGTGTGAGGCTTGTGGGCAGCCCCCTCCATTGGGCTCTTCTCCCCACGGCTCCCTGAAACCACAGTGCAGCCAATCCGTTCAGCAGGTGTAGCTTCCTACAAGGCGGGAGCGGGACCCAGAGCGAAGCCATCAGAGGGGTTACTTTTCGGAGGGCAGCCCCACCCATAACCAGGCTTTTCCTCTGCCTGGCTTCCAGTTAGGTGTCCTCTTCTCCTTCATCAGGCTCCAGACGTGGGGACGCCTGTGCACTCTCGACAGCCTGGGAGGCGCACTGGACATGCCGATCAGCCAGCCTCCACCAGAGATGTCTGTAAATCGCTGAGAGGATTGTTGTGTTCTCTCTCTGCTCCCCGTCCTCACCTTGGTTTACTAATCCACAGGGCTCTCTGGTACTTCAAGTTAGGCCCCGCCTGCAACCAGGCCGGACGCCAGACTTCCTTTAGATTCTTCGTCCCCAAGCGGCATACTCGCTGGGGGTTGGGGAAGGGGGAGCACTCCACTGTCACATTTCCTCCCTCCGGTAGCAACTTTCTGCCCCTCACTTTCAGCTGTGGGGACACACACTGGGCTCTCCTCTGCCCCACCATCAGTCAGGCAACAGCCACCTGACTTCCAGTTTGCCGTGAAGCACTGACGATGCACTTGAAGCAGGAGCCTCCCCTTCTCGAATTCCAAACGGGGGCAAAGAAATGAAAGGTGAAGCGTTCACGACACGCTTTGAGCGGCAGGACCCCCTCTCTTCAGGGGTGCTGGAGACACCTGCACAGGGATAGCAGGCAGGCCAGCACCTAGGGACCCTAAGCAGGTGGACAGCACGCCCAGCTCCACCAGCAAGTAGCAGCTTGGTCCCACTTGGCGATTACTCCTGGCAGTCTGGCAGCCTGCAGACCACAAGCCCCCAACTAATCACAAAACACCTTGAACATGGGTTCACAGCCCCCTTACTTATACCCATACTGTCCTTGTTCTCCCCCTGGCACAGTGCTGTGTGGCCGGTCCAAACCAGTTCTGGGGGCACTTACACATTTCTTTAAATGTGCATGAACACCTCCTTTGTCAGTGTAGGCTCTGGCCCCAGACACAACACAGCAGGGCGGAGCCAGCATTGTGTAAGACAGGCACAGTCCTATTCAGGCCCAGGTGCTACTCCTCCCACTACTCCAAATGCAGATATGCCTATTCAGCGCTGACTCACCCAGCTCACCTGGAGCAACTACACCTCCCCAGCCCCTGTCACTCCACAGCCAGACATGCAATATACATCAGGCAGGCACAAATAGTGAGGTCCACCCCCATGGCTAGGAGGACCTCCCACAGTTTACCATGTCCATATCAGGCATGTGGAGTCCATCAGGATTCTAATCTGTCTACTGGCAGCTTTACCGTTTACATGGAGCCATTTGGTGCTCTACTTACAAATAAGTTATCAACAAAATAGGGCAACCCAATTATCCCCAAGGAATTGGGTAAAATACATTTATTCTTACAAAATATCCTTTTGAGGAATTATTTATGCACCAACTAAGTTTAACAATTTCTCATTGTCACAGATGTGTTCCAATGTGTTTAATTACAATGCAAAACAAGGTTAAAGTTACTAATGTATTCAAATGTTTTTTCTTCATTTATCTCATTAAGATGAGTTTATTCCACAAAACATACAAATGGTTTTGACACAAGAATTATATACAAAATATATACAAAACTGATCCTTGTAGTAGGATCTTTAGATAGCTTTTAATAATGTGTAGGATCATGTAACTCTCTAAATAGTTCTGAGTCATAATCTGTTTTATTTTGTACAAATATACTGCCTCCCTTGTCAGGCGGTTTGAATATTAACTCCTTACTGCTAGCTAGGGAGATCAAGGTGTCATGCTGGTCTTTGGAAAAATTGAACTTCACATATTTACGTCCTTTAAATATCTGTTCAACTTCAGTCAAGATTACATTTTCAAAAGTAAGCAGTTCTTTAGGCATCAAATTAGTAGCTGGAAAGAAAGTAGAGGGACAATGTAGACCAGGATGTTTTGGTACACTAGTCACTGGTGATCTTTTGTGAGCATGCGGTATGTTTAGTCATGGGTTGTATTGATTGTTTTTTTTGCCAGTATTTACAGGAGCCATATTTCCCTGTGCAACGCTGAGTCCTGAAGATGGTCATGTGGACCGTTTTGGCCGTAAAAAGACCGAAACGTCAACATGCATCCTTATTTCCTTGAAAAAGATCCTTAATGGATTGACAATTCATCTGTAGAAAATATTAGAATATTTGATCTAATGGACTGGTAGATTGATCAGCATTGTCTTATGTGGAAATAGAGTGATTACACTCTCGTCATCCCTGTGAGAAAATTAAGAGAAATTGTAGGGATTCTTTGGGTGTTGTCAGTGTTGCTATTTGTATACATTTTGTATATAATGCTTGTGTCAAAACCATTTGTATGTTTTTAGAATGAACTAATCTTAATGAGATAAATGAATTAAAAACATTTGAATACATTTGTGACTTTAACCCCCCTTTTTTGTTTTGTAAGTAAAATAATTGGATCACATTTCTGACCATAAGACATTGTTAAACTTAGTTGGCACATAAATAATTCTTCAAGGGATATTTTGTAAGAACACATCTACTTACAAATAATACCATCAATATTCAACAATATGCAGATGATGCACTGCTCCACTTGAAAGTCTCCTCTACTTCAAACATTCAACACCTTAAACACTGCTTGCACATCATCTACACCTGATGTCCAGCTCATACCTAAAGCTCAAACCAACACAGACAGAATTTCTTTTATTTGTCAAGAACAACTAACATATTGCAGTACAAACCTGGCTCTATGACATAAAATTAGTGGTTTGAACCTGTCTGGTTGAAGCAACTGCTCTCAATGAGTGGAACAGAGATCTGAGAAGACTATGAGTGGCATTTTCAGCACCTCTAAAACAGCTTGTTACTTCAACTGCAGGACAACAGTCATGATACACGTTTCTAGAGACACGCAGCACTGACTGCTCCAAAATGGTAAGAACTAAAGACCTGTACTGAAGTAAGTGTTATATGCACTTTTTTCACCATAATGCATCTGATTGAACGGCGAAGCAGGTTTCGCCTGCAAAGCACTTCCACTGTGCTTGTGAAATCTCTTACATTAAAAAAATCTTAAAAGGGGCTTAGAACCCATCAATACTTAATGAAAATACTATTTATTGATTCCAATGTTCCTCTAATTTACATGCTTCTGATTGTTCAGCATGCTGTCTGCTTTCACTTTGCATGTCTTCCTGCTCTGCCGTCCATACTTTGGCTTGGAACTTTGCCAAAGTACAGCTTCCAGTCACTGGGTACTCGCCAGTGTCCTTCCACTGGCTACGCACTTTGAAGGTACTTTTTTTTCATTTCCTATCGAGCACTCCAAAACAAGTGCATCTGCAGGCCTTCTTCTCTTCTCCCAGCTTGTTGCCGCCGCTCCTTTAACCACTCGCCCTCCTCCACCTGTTGTTGTTCCTCCCCTACCCGCCCACTTGCTGTTGGTTGTGATTTACACACGGCTTTTGCCCATGCAGTCTCCAATCATGAAGCCAAAATGACGGCTCTTGGAGATGCTTTTCTTGTAGAGGGCATGAACATAATGTATTAGAACATTGTGCTGCATCCTTTAATGACTCAGAAGCCAAACAAAATGTTCTACATTCGTGTTTTCCCAAATGAGACAAGTTGGAAAGCTCAGATTTTCTCTCTTTTCAAACCATAGAAATACCAGTTAACATGCAGAGGAGTGGGAGGTGAAGTTGCTACCATTACTGAATGGGAAATCTGTAATGACTTATTTTCTGTGTGTGTTCGCTCACTCAATTTAAACACCACCAGGGCAGTGAGTACTTCTTTCCGTCATGTGGGTTGGGTAACACATAACACTGACCTGCATATGTGAAACAAGGCAGCAGGGGACACTGAGCACTGAAAACCAATCAGCTATTTTATTGCCGTGGAGAACAAGCCAAAAAGAGCATTGGCAAAGCAAACAGATTTCGTCCCTGCAAAATCTATTTGGTTGTCAATATTTGTTTATACATGTTACACAGCAGCGCTAGCTGCTGTGCATCATGGCTTAATGTTTCAAAAAAGAACTATAACATGAATGTCTTAAAAATACAGCCCACTTCACAAGGGCCCTTCCTTCACTCCCTCCCACCTCCTTCCCTCATATTCCCTTCTTATTCCTTCCCCTCAATTTAGCTGGTTCTCAAAAAAAGTTTGGAGTCGATTTTTACCATCTTATTAACTAAAGAAATGTTTTTAATATGAACCCTGCTGTGTCATATGCTTCTCTGGCCTCAGGTATTTATGTTTGAATTTACACATTTGGATAAACAAGCGGTGCTTCGCTACCATTCCTGTGTGGCCCTGGGGGAATGGCGCTTTCGTCAACATTTTTACATATACCTGGGCAAACCACCCATTGAAAATCCACAATTCTGCATGTCACCTTTTTTTGAGTTGTCGACAGTACAAACTAGCAGTGACAAAGCCTATAGGTTTTGTCTGTGTGAAATCAATTTTTTTGTCAATATATTTTTTTAATGTGTTGCACAGTGACAATAGCTGTTGTATTACATGGCTTACAATTTTTTTAAAGAGATATGACGTAGACTTCGTTGACAATGCTATAGCACTTTTTTTCTCACTTTAAGCCATGCTACACAGCAGCTAGCACTGCTGTCTAAAATGTCTAAAAAAACATTGCCAAAACCAATACATTTTGCAGAGGCGAAACACATTAGCTTTGCCAATGCTTGCTTGATAAAGCTCTCTTGAGTCTCGAGGCTTTTGGTTGATGCACATGTGCTCAGCCAATGGTACAGAGCCCTGGAAGATTATGAGCAGCATTTCCACACCTCTAAAACAACATGTTACTCTCTACTGAAGAAAGACAACTATCCTGAAGCACGTGTTGAGAGATTCATAGCACTGACTGCACCAACAATAGTGAGAACTAAAGTCATTTACTGAAGCCGACAGAACCCAGAGAGTCCGCCTCCCCCTGTTTTATTCCGGAACCACCAAAACCATCTGCGGCGTCCCACAGGGATCCTCCCTCAGCCCGACGCTTTCAACGTCTACATGGCTCCCCTTGCTCGCATCGCCAGACGACACGACCTCAACATATTCTCCTACGCCGACGACACGCAACTGATCCTCGACCTCACCAAGGACCCCCTCACCTCCAAATCCAACCTGCACCAGGGCATGAAGGCCGTCGCCAATTGGATGGAGACAAACCGGCTTAAGCTGAACACAGACAAGACGGAGATCCTCATCCTTGGGCCCAACCCATCAGCTTGGGACGACTCCTGGTGGCCTGCATCACTGGGAACCCCCCCAGCACCTACCAACCACGCACGCAACCTGGGGTTCATCCTTGACTCCAAGCTCAGCATGACCAACCAAGTCAACGCAGTCTCCTCCTCCTGCTTCCACACCATCCGTATGCTCCGCAAGATCTACAGATGGATCCCTGCGGACACACGGAAAACTGTCACCCACGCCCTCGTCAGCAGCCGGCTCGACTACGGAAACGCCCTCTACGCTCGAGCCCCGTCCAAACTTATCAACAGACTCCAAAGAATCCAGAACGCCTCCACACGCCTGATCCTAGAAGTCCCACGCCGAGACCACATCACCCCGCATCTGAGGGACCTGCAATGGCTTCCCGTCGACAAAAGAATCACATTCAAACTCATGATCCACTCACACAAAGCACTCCACATGAGCGGCCCAGCCTACCTCAACAACAGACTCTCCTTCTACGTGCGCAACAGGAAACTCCGCTCCGCCGACCTGTCCCTGGCCTCTGTCCCACGCATCCACAGAACCACCGCCGGGGGCTGATCATTCTCCTATCGCGAGGCCAAGACCTGGAACGCCCTCCCCCTCCACCTACGACAGACCGCAGACCTCCCGGCCTTCAGAAGACTGCTCAAGACCTGGCTCTTCGACCACTAGCAGCAGCCCCCCCCCCCCCAGCGCCTTGAGACCCTAACGGGTAAGAAGTGCGCTTTATAAATTCCCTGACTGATTGATTGATTGAGGCAAGTGTTATCATGCACTGCATTTACCATAATGCGTCTGAGCCAACTGCATGCTGGGATATGAAGTAGTGTGCTCCGTTTCTCAGTTTTTTTGACAGTGTTATCTAGTGTAAACTCAACTCGTAGGTATTGGTGCACTTTACATGAGCACCAGTTATATTACACAAGGAAATTTTTGGTAGGCACGGGGGGATTAAGTGATTTATCAGAATCACTGGATGTCACGCCAAGGCTTGAACCTAGTTCCCCAGCTCCAAAGTCAGCAGCTCTGGCCGTTACTCCATGACCTCCCAGACTCCACACTGGTACCCATAACGGGCATTCTATATGACTCAACTCGATTCATTCAGGGCCTTAAGAAATGTGATCACATGACCCTCATTCTGCTAGAACTCCGTTAGCACCCATTGCCCGCCCACACCATCTTGAAAAAAAGCAGCATTATTTACATAGCCATCGCAGCTATCACTCCCACTTCCCTTTCAGACAAGCTCACCATATCTGGTGGTTCTCAGCACACTCCCAGCCATGAAATAATCGGACTACAGACAAAGGCATGGGGAGTGGCACAAGTAGCAACATTACAAATATCCTGTAATGAGATGAGGCGCCCTTAATCATGAACCAGGAAACCAGGAAGAACAACCCCCTCCACCCCCCTACCCCCCCCCCCCCCCCATACTTCCTCGAGTGGACCTGGCCTGGACAGAAGAAGGAATCCGATACTGCAACCACAGAAAAAAAGAACAAGTTGTCATGGTGACGCATTTCCCACCTTTACACATGATGGGTAGGTAGTGCCATATTGGGGGAAGTGTTTGACCTCTGCTAGGTATAAGGTTTCTGCCAAGCAGACAAGATACTCATTGTTAAGGAATGGGACGGGAAGACGAACGAGGAGGTAATGCTTTTACAGAAATATTTGTGATGCAAATAGACATATACACGGTGAACAAAAACTCAGGGAACTAATGCTACCCTTGCAGAGATCTGCAGACACCTGTTGTTAATCTGAAAGCCCTAGGCCTGAATTCGGGGTCCACTCATCCTTTCATTCTTCCATTGTCGATAATCAGTCTACAAAAGAGACAATGCACAAAATGCGCTATATTACGTATATACATTAATATAGACAATCCGATTTTTGTTAACGTCTAATTGGATGACGCGCACATACACTGGGGTGTATATAATGTGAGGAAAGGTGCGCACTAAGTCTAACCTGTCGGACGTAGGGACTGGACGGCTACTAGGTGAAAAGATGCTGTGATTCATTTTTCTAACTGTGGAGTAGCCCAGCGCTTTTTAAGTCTCTTTAAGAGACAAAACCATGTGTGAATATTTTAATAAATATCTTCCAGCCCGGTTAAACCGACTCTGACGTAAAAAGGTTCTCGCGGCCCGCACGCTGAGACCTTTTACGTGCCACTGGAGACGCGAATGTAATTATGATTGCTGGTATCCATAGAGCTCACCACTTACTTTATAATACCTGCCATTCTGTGAAATTGCACTCGTCTCTTCGGTCGCCCGGAGTGCTCCCGCTCTCCGCTTCCGCGCGGACCTGTCGCCTGCAAATCGCTGCACTCGAAAGACAGGCTCTCCGAGGTTCATTATGGAGGGTTGAACTGTGTTCATCAGAAGGCAAGCACTAATAGAACAAATATTCAGAAGCCTGCCTCTTTTTCACTGTGAAAAGCTGAATTTCCGACGAGCTCTATAGGTGGCAAACAAAAACGCAAGGACCCCTGCGCTTTGCTTATTCAGTGCAGCTAATTTTTATAGAGCGTGCCAGGCAGGCGGAGGCCCCAGTGACCCATGTATATGCCAGGCCAATTCAAACGTTTTTGAAAGACAGGTTTAACTTCTAATATTAGCCTTAAACTGCAGGGTCCCCGCGGCGCAGCGCTGCGGGATGCTCTTTTCCCAGAATGACGGGATGTAACCTTGAGCAGTGCTGCGCTGTGCAATAACACGACGATCCATGAATAGAAAAATGTGTCGGGAGCTGAAATACATTACAATCCGTGGTAACCTTTGGTGGTGGATAAGGCAGTGGAAAATGGCGCCGTAAGCTCTTTTAATGGCGCTCCTTGTCTTACCATTTTGGCGGGCTTTCACACCGTCTAGATGCGGGGAATTACATAACAATGACCATGGGGAGAGAGGAAACCAAAGATAACTGTGGATAATTCAGGTCCAGTTGGCGCCTTTCAGGGCATCTTCTTATTAATGTTGCAGGGTCTTAGTGAATAGCTTGATTTAAGAAACGTGACCGTCCTATAAGGGTCCTATAAGGAAGCGGGCCGCCGTTTATGGAACAGAAATAGCAACTCAAGTGAAAAGCCCTGATCTCAGGGATAGACGAACCTTTACAGACCCTTCAAATATTCATAATTCGTGGCCTCCGGCGCCATCCTGCGTTTCTGCAATGACTGTTGAAAAAGCCAAGACGTTTGCACTTCAACCAACCTTGTTCAGATTCTTTCCATTGTGTAGCATCCTTTTAGTAAATGCATTGACTCTATTGGCTCCTTGCAAAGTAATCTTTAACTTGTAAAAGAAAGAGTGCCGGGGACCATTGCTCTGCTCAGAAGCCAGCAGCCAGGGCAACTGAATGTTTATGCGTCTTGAACACCGAGGCTGCACAGTCCTTATTCACTCATGCCTCTTTAATGGACTACCAGACTCTCCCTGCTGGCAGTGCTTATTTTGTAAAAAAAAAAAAAAAAGTGCCAGGACTCTAAGTAGCAGGCCACTTCCGCTGGGGAACATCACTTACAACGCATTTTTTACAACGCACTACCATTACATCGCAACCATTACAACGCATTGCGCTGGGGGGCGCTCTAGGATAGGGAATATATTTAATTTACTATCCAACACCTTCCCTGCTATCCACGGGGACTGGAGTTGGAATAGTAAATTAAATAATTCACTATCCAGCGCCTAAAAGCATTATGCGTTGTAGTGGACTGCGTGGTAAAAAACGCGTTGTAAAGGCATGCGATGTAAAAGCATGCGTTGTAGTGACACCAATCCCTTCCGCTTGCACTGCCCATTGCAGCTGTCAATTACAGAAACAGCATAGCTAATAAGGTGCACTCCTACAAGTGCGACCATTCGGACGTTAAAATAATGGATTCGGCAGCAGGTATTAGTCATTCTTAATGTATGTTTAATTAATAAACAACAGTTTTGCTCATCTTTGAATTGTCATAGGTACCAGTGCTGACAATCAAGTGCCGGTGCCCAGCACAGGAAACCACAGGCTCAAATTAAGCACTGTAATGGAAATTGCAAGCTCCAGGGATGCATTAAAGGTATCCAGCGTTTTAGCGAAAACACAGGTCTACCCTAAGCAACTTTTTTTTTCTTAAATACTTGAGGCGAGCTGAACATTTGATATCACACTTCAGTTTGTAATTTTAACAATTAAATACTGACCAGTGAAACTATACGTGCGTGTCTTTGACAAGCTCAGTAGTGGTATACTTACAGTAGTGAAACCCCAGTAAGGTTATATATATATATATGCACTTATATCCCTTTTGAAAAAATCATCACTACTGAGACGAAATGAGGGGTATGCTTATTCTTGGACCACCAGGAAATGTGTGGGTGCTTTATGTTCCGTAAATAGAGATGGTGTGGGTAATAATAATTAAAACAGAGATTCTAGAGGCAACAAGTGGTGGCAAAGGCAATAGGTCTCGCCTTGGCAGTTATGCAACCTCTTTGCTTTTTTTGCAAGTATGTGCGTTATAAAAAATAAAATTGGCAACTACATAAAAATATGTAGAATCAGTGAAGTGACCGAGTAGCCCATGCTCAAGTGATTAGGTATAACTGCGACACTCACATTCAATGATGAATTGGGCAGACTAAGGGCCAGATGTAGGTAGGCAAATACCGGTCGGTAACAGTGAAATTCAGTAAATTCCACCATTACCGACCGGTCTTTAGCCATGTGGGATGTAGGGAAGGAATCGGTAATAAGGAATCGGTAAATACAGATTCCTTAATACTGATTCCTTCTTGGCCTTGCATTTAAGGAATCAGTAATACCGATTCCTTAAATGCAATGTAGGTAGCACTTAAAACAGTGCACCTCAGCCTTAAGTAATCTCTATTTACCACCAACTTCAAGTTGGTGGTAAGTAGCGATTTCCTTTCAAAAAGCACTTTTTTGCTTTTTGAAATGTGCCATTTGGCACACATCCATGCCCTTAGGGCATGTATGTGCGTCACATGTGCACACATGCATATTTCAGGGGTGCAACAGGGTGTCCTTTGGACACCCTGGCACCCTTGAAATACCTCCCGGTATTACCGATTCGGTATTACCGAATTGGTAATACCGAACATCTTCACATTCATTCCTATGGGCCTCCAAGCCCATAGGAATGAATGGGTAGGTATTCGTTATTACCGAATCTCAATTTCCGATTCGTTAATAACGAATATTAAGAATTCAGTCTTTTTTACCAAATTCTTACCTACATCTGAAATACCGATTTCTTAATACCGAATCAGTAAAATTTGGGATATAGAATTCGGTATTTCCCTATTACCTATATCGGGCTCTAATTCTCTTATGCTTTATGCTGTGGTGGGCAGAAGCAAAATGTGAAGCGGGCTGACTGAAACATTTGTATGGTTGCATATATCTACGTATTCTAATAAGATTGTTTTGGAAAACATGAAGCTGGAGAGATGGCTAAATCTGCCACTTGTTCCAACTTAAAAAAAAAACGTTAGAAGGACAGATTGATAAAATCTAACATATTTCAAGTAGAAAAGTCTTTGGGCCAGATTTACAAAGGTAATCTGAGGCAAAAGTTTAACTTTACGACTTTTGGTTTTCACAGAGGTCATTTACGAGTCGTATCTTTACGTCCACACCCGAGCCATACTCTCTGCACCGGGCCATACTCTCCAGCTCAGGCCGTACTCTCCGGCTCAGGCTGGATGTTGGCACTACAGGTAACACCCAGGGGTGCACACATTGTGGACTGCATGCAGGGCCGGAATGGCTACTGGGCAGTTTGGAATGCTGCTGAGCTGGGGGCTGATTTCGTTAATAGGGACCTGTGTGAGCTAAATGAAATTCGTTTTGCTTTCAGTATTTCGAAGTACAAGCAGGTCTCCATGAACAAAATCAGTCCCCACTGTAGTAAAATCAGCCCCCAGCTCGGCAGCATTCCAAACTGCCCGGTAGCCAGTCCGGCCCTGACTGCATGTACCATGATGCAAAGGAGCAAACTTATCTGATATTTGATTAACCCTGGCGGAGTTCGCAGTGGCAAAAAAACTCCCCTGAGCCATGCGCAGATCTGCAAGTGGAAGAGTTCCAAAAAAAAGTACTGTTGGCTGTGATTGCACAATGCAGCGCTTGTCCGCCCTTTGTTAATATCGCAAACAGCACCTTGCACAGCGCAAGCAGTCCCGTCTTTCCCTTTTCTGCAGCTCGAGTATATTTTTACTCGAGCAGCAACTTTCTCAACGCGAACAAGCAGTTTCACATCGTGAGCGGTCGTGAGCATACGTGACCACTCACAATGACAAACCTGACCCCCCCGGTTGAGAAATCTCGCAGGGATGTTTTTTTTTTTCACTCTCGGCAACTTGATGTTGATAATCGTAAATGAGGAAAAATCTCACCCGGAGGTTAATTTTACTCGCTCGCGGTCGCCTACTTGATGTTGACGATCGCGAGCGAGGAAAAAAATGTAGCGCAGAGTGCGGCACACTCCGCAAACTCTACGAGCGGAGCGTAGTTCAACCCCCAGACTTAGATATGATGTAGTGTCCGGCCACACCCTTTTCTCAGCCCAAACTGATTTTCAGACCTCCTCTACCATTAATCACATGTTCCTAATATTCCTTTTTTTGTAAAAATTGCATTCCGTTCATTGATTTCACTTTATGAGGCCCGAGCTAGAGAGTACGGCCCGAGCCGGAGAGTACAGCCCTGGTGCAGAGAGTATGGCCGAAGCCGGAAATTCCAGCCCCACTGCGGACTTAAAGACACGCCTCGTAAATGACCCTTGTGAGTACAAAAACGTCGTAAAGTTAGACATTTGTCTCAGATTGCCTCTGTGAATTGGGCACACTGTTTTGATTTATGGTTGATATTATGCTAGATACAGTTTATGATCTCAACTTGTCACGCTGACCAAATGAAATCAAAAACTATCAAAAGGTCAATTTTGAAGCCTTCTTCCACAGCTTGATCACAAGCTGCAGGAAAAGTATTGTACACAACACTTTGCGGAAGAAACTCTCTGTGGCACTTTGGTGTTGCTGCCTCTGTGGGGACTAGACTGTCTGGAGAGCGAGGTTAACTCTTCCTTGGGGGCCAAATAGAGGGAGAACGCCAGCTTGCTCCCCGCCTCATAGCCTGCAACAAGGAACCTTTGGACTACGTGTCCCATCAGCCCAGTGCTCACCCGTGCGCCTGGAACAACTGAGACGTTTGCTCCTCCCCCTGCCTGTATTTAATCATCTTTGCTGACCGGGACGCGCGTGGGCGGGCGTCGGGCTAAGCGGTCAGAGGCCGGAGGAGGCCGGGCTGGGCCAACTTTCTTGGCTGGTCTGATAAAGACGGTTTGGGACTTGTGAGTAATGCAGCCAAGCAACTGTATAGTAATGTAATTGTACTCAGCACTTTGGTTTTTATGTGCTCTTTTAAGGTTTAATAACTGTGACCAATAAGCTTCGATTTATTTGTTTATGTACTTTTATATTATTCTTTCACTATATTAGGTTCCTACCCTAATGAGCTCATCCTTCCAAAAATAATTTAGTATCGGGTCAGGACTGGGCCAATCGTGTGATACTGTTTAATACCTAAATATGTTGAAACGCAAATTAACTAAGGGAATTAATAGTGTCTCTGAGATACCAGGTACCACAATAGACTGCTATCTCGTAAAGGCGGTCAGCGCTATCAATTTAGAGATAGACAGGGCGGAACCGCGACTCTCGTTGGAATAGGTAATGCACCCGGCCACTTAACAATGATTACCCCCCAATTGGAGTCTAACACTGCGACTGACACACCTCTCTTAACTGTTCCTGATGCGAACCCACCAGGTCCGGATGCTGTTTGTGACCCTGAACATGACGAAATACATAGTATTTCAGTAAGTAATGGGCCCCTACTCCTAAAAAAAAATGAAACTGTAGGAAAACTCAGCAAAAGCAGCAAAAGCAGGGACTAGATAAGAAAGGCACTAAGGCCCCCATATCCAATCCTACAGTGGAAGCCCCACCTAAAGGAGGAATTATTGGCGATGAGCAGGTCAGTAAGATTATAGCTCAAGTAACCTGCACATTGGTAACTCATATTAAACCCCTAGAGGATAGAATAGAGCAACTCACTGGTGAAGTGGGTAGACTCAAAGAAATAATTACCACCCTAGAAAAAATCTCCATAGATAAAATAAATAGGAAACCGGAGGGGACACCAGGTCTAGAAGCCTACCAAGGGAATGGGGGTATCTCTACAAGGACGGGAAGGGTAGGGCCATTGAATAGTCCTATCTCGGGAATACCAAATATTAGGGGAGACCTAACCACCTTAGGACAGAGTAAGGAAATGCCAGGGAATAACCACCCTGGGAAGGAAAAAAAACAAGAAGTAATGAAGAAGGAGGGTATACAAGTACCCATAAAAAGCTTAGGGAAAGAACCAGAGGAGGCAAAAAGATTTAGATCTATTAATTTGCCCTCAGCTTGTTGCCCGTATGTAGCTGTATTAGCGAATGTTCCATCACTCAGCCCGAGTGTTATAGAAACGCATGTCTCACTTAAAAATAAGGTTGTGGATTGGCTTCACCATAACTGTGGCTACCCTATTAATCGCGTGGATTAGATCCTCATGACGAGGAGAGTTAATTGGATAGATCCATCAAGTAAATCTACTAAGGGGGATTGTGGCATTGTTAATTTTGAAAACCCTCATTACGCCCGGACAGTCATGGAAAGAGTATCTACTCGGACAATTAACGATGAAAGCATTTTGCTTCTACCACTCGTTTTTTTCTACAGACACCTAAAAGAAGATAGATCCGTGGTTGTAGACCAGAATCCAAGGAGATCTAATTGGCCTATGTCTACACCACAATACCCCTCTATCTCTACTTCTAATAGATTAATGCCACTGTCATCCCTTGAGGAGATAGATTGACATAGCCCTTCCCACCATAATAGAGGTTTGGTGGGCCCTGAAAGTATAAATCTACAAGGGGCAGTGGGACCATCAGGAAAACTTGCCTACACAGCCAGGCAGCCACCTGGGGGCTAACAATTCACTGGAAGATATTAGTCCTAGTAACATGCAAGGTGATCCTTTAGAGAGCTATGCAAATGGATCGACCCAGGACGTGACTAGTATGTCGAAAGTGATCAATGATGCCCTGTCTCCGATGAGTGAGGTAGCTAGTCCCATGGAGGGAGTTAACAACCATGGGCATAGTCTAATCACATGGAATATAGCCGGGTGGACCAAGAAGAAAGATACACTAGTCTGGAAGGATTTGTTAACAGTTATGATATTTTATGTTTCCAGGAAACCTGGTGTATGGAACATGTTAATTTTGATGGGTTTGTCTCTTTCAATCTACCAGCTTTGCGCCTTACTGTCGGCAGAGTGAAAGGGGGACTGTTAATATTCCTGTCAGTCAAAGTGCTGGTAGAAGTTAAATTGTATAAAAGCATTGGATGCCACTGTCAAGTATTGTGGCTACATCATAAAAATGGCCGCAATGTGTTGTTAATTAACTTTTATAACAATTTGTTTGATTCTACATGGCACAATTTGGTTATTGAATTGGAGAATGTAATAGATATTCTGTGCAATGATAAAGGTGTTAATTTTGATATTATTTGGGTGGGTGATTTTAATATATCCCTGTGTCCTCTCTCCTCAACTAAGGTCTGTGGGTTTAGAAACGATATAGGTGATGATTGTGTGCATTTTCTGCATAATATCTATGGTGAGACACTAAATTCTGCTATTGTTAAATTTGACATGGACGTTTTGCAGTGTGCAAGAGATGGTGATGGAAATTCCTTACCAACATTCACTGGCAGAAATGCCAATACTTCCATTGATCACGTATTGGCATCAGTAAATATTGCACCCTATTGTACCACCCTGGAGATAACAGACCTATTTGTAAGTGACCATAACTGTATCTCCCTGTCATTAAGTATTTGGGGACATAGAGGCCAAGTAACCAAACCATAATGGGCAATATAACCCCATGTAGACCTAACGTTACTAGGATCAAGTGGAAAGGGTAAAATTCGGACAAGGTCTTAAAAAAAAATTGTTACGGTATGCCATACAGAGATTTTTGAATGTCTGGATGACTATGCAGATCCTCTTTGTATTTTATTACATTTTAGTAAAATAAATGGAACAATTGATAGTATCATGACTACAACTATGGGGAAAAAACGTGTGCAGAACAAAGGGTGGTTTGATCATGCATGCACTCACTCTTTCAACCAGTTAAAGCAAGTTTTGTCAAGTAGTAACAAGGACAGGTTGCTTCTCAAAAACCTGAAATTGGTTTATAAAGAACAAATACAACGGAGAAAGAGGGTGCTCCAAGAAGAGGCCTGGGATAAATTAACAACGGCTGTGAATACATCTAACAGCAAGATTTTCTGGGAAATGGTCAACTACCCCTTTTTTAGAAATGAGTAGGCCCCTGACTTAACATCCCATGTTGGTAGTGAAGCCTGGGTAGCAGAGTTTACCGGCATCTTTGATCCAGGGGATGTGGTTTTAACAGTTTCTAGGGATACAGATACCTGGCCAATTCTCCCTCTTAACATTACACTTGCAGAGGTTGAACAAGGAATCAATAGTAGCAAGGGCGGGAAAGCACCTGGCACAGATGGCGTACCAGTAGACGTGTATAAAGCCACACCGGTACTCTGGGGCCCCATACTGACTAGAGGATTTAATGCTGCTGTAAGAGAAAGAGTACCCCCAACATGGGGCGAATCCATAATTATACCCATATTTAAGAAAGGGAATAGATCCGAAGCCAAAAACTACCGACCAATTTCTCTCCTAGACTCATCTACCAAAATTATGAGCAGGGTTTTGCTAGTTAAGCTAGAAGAGTGGGCTGAGGATAATGGGATTTTAGCACAAACTCAATATGGGTTCATGAAAGGGCGGGGAACCCTGGAACAATGCATTCATTTAGACCTTTTAATAGGGAAATGTACGCGTGCAAAGCGAGGGTCTCTTTTCCTCTGCTTTGCAGATCTAAGTAGTGCATTTGATCTAGTGGATCATGCCCTGTTATGGCCGATTTTATTGGATCTTGGTGCCCTGGAGTCTATTACATTTTTTCTTGCAAGGCTTTACACTAAGCGTGTGTGCGCTATGGCCAAGGGGGTGAATGTACCTCTAAATTTGAGGTTAAATTAGGAATCAGGCAAGGCTGCGTCCTTGCCCCACTTCTTTTTACTCTTTTTATTAATGGACTAGACGCTGAACTCAAACTGGTAAAGTCTGATGCACTCCAGGTGGAGGGCCATGACTACCAGTGCTGCTTTATGCAGATGACACGGTATTCCTTTCGGGGACACCAATAGGCCTACAGAGGTTAATTGATAAGTTCACAGATTTTATTAAGGGCAGAAAGCTACACATTAATAAAACTAAAACATATGCCCTGATCTGTGGCTCGAGCATAGGGAAATCGAAATCCTTCTATGTAGACCGACAAAAAATTTCAACTATTGATAAGTTCTGCTACCTGGGTATAATCTTTACTAGTAATGGGATTTGGTCACAGGAGGTGACGAATGTTAGGGCCAAATTGGCTAAAAGTGCATACGGGGTTCTCAAATTTGCTGTTAAACTAGGGGACCGCCGAATCCGCAATATGTTGCACATTTACCAATCCAGATGCACCTCAATAGCATTTTATGGAGCGGGGGTTTGGGGCCATTACCGTCATGAAGATTTACAAATAGAAGAAAACAGGTTTCTTAAAAAGTTACTCTGTTTACCCATGTCAGCTTCCTCTGACCTAATACATAATGAAGTGGGGCTTGACTATTTGACGGATTTAATTGGGCTGAGACCATTGTTGGTATGGAGATCTATATGGCTGAAGGAAGAAACAATTTTTAATAGAAGTATTATCAACGATTGCCTTCGACTAGACAACTGTTTAAAGATCCCTTGGCTCAAATATATAGTGTCAACATTTAAGGATTTATTTAATATAAACATTATGGAAAGCCCTAGTGGCGCAACTGTTAATCCCAAACTGGAAATGAAACATACATTTCTGAGGAAGAAAGTGCATGAACGCCAAAAGACTAATGGGCAGTTAACAATCAATACGTTTTATAATTCATATTTGGATACGGAGGGCTTCCAACAATACTTAAGTATGGTAACTAGAACATCACACCGATTTGTTCTTACGAGAATGAGATTAGGTATTGTCCATCACCTGGTAGCATTCCCATGTGTTAAAAAGTATCCCGCTGCCCCATGCGCTTGTGATGGAGTTACAAAACAGAGCACTTTGCACTTTCTCCTCATCTGTGATTTGTATTTGCACCTTCGTATCGCTTCCCTTAAACCCCTGTTTAAAAAACACAGCACTTTAACTGTGAATGCTGCTATGAGTTTGCTGTTTACATTACAAGAGCCAGATATCTGTTTTTTAACTGTGGCTTATATCCTAAGAACAATTGCTGCCAGGAAGAGTATGCTATTTTAAATTGATTTTATAGTCATGATTACTGCCAATTAACTGTAATGAATTGTATATATATTCTCTTTTTAATGTTATTTTTTATGTGCTTTTATGATTGTTTTACAATAATCAAATAAAGCTTATTGAATTGAATTGAATTGAGTGTACACAGCATTTAGCTGCCTCTGGCAAGAATTGTTATGGCTTTTAGAATGAGACATTGCAAACAGGGGGACTAACTTAGTCAGATATGGTGGTGAGCATTGCACTTCCAAGAAAGCAGATTACTCATTTCCAAGCAGCTGGTGTTCACATTTGTAAAAGTAAATGAAGTACAAATGTAATTTTTCTGTAGAAGAAATGGAGAAAGAGGGGACTAAAAGAGAGGTTGACATGGAGGAGCATGACGAGGGTGGAGGGAGCATGAAGTCAGGAGTACATGGCCAGTGAGTGAGATGGGACAAGACAAGGCTGGGAGGGTGGACACTCCATGTTGGCGATGCCACTGTAAATATAATAAATGCATACAGTAATGGAATCATTTTACTGATTTGAACGGTTTTCACAGAAGACAAAAACAAAGGTAGAAATTGCAAGCCACACCTGACCTATACTGCTATTTATTTAGTTATTTATGTATGTATTTATATATTTATTTCTTAAACACACTGTTAATAATTTTTTTATTAATTAAGGCATGCTTAGGAGCCAAATGCAGCTCACTGGAGGCTTCAAGGCACCGCATCTTCTCGTAATGACATAAAAGAACATTCTATACCCACAATCATGCATGCAGTTCTGTACATTTTGTACAGATAACAGCCTCGTTCCCCGCCAAGACTGCTCTTTCGAAAAGACAAACTTTGCAGAGTAATCGATCATACGTCTGCTTCTGGCATAGGTGTGGCGTGCACACTCTCTCGAAGCATGTCCAATTTACTTCAGGGCAAACACCAATGCACTGGACCGCACTGGTAAATATGTCACTGAAAAATGGCTGCAGCTCGTGTTCAAACACCGCTGCTTACAGAGGTGGTTATTTTTGAGTTCAGGCGAGGATATGCATTCCAGTGCAACAGATCTTTCATGGTGATATCTCAAACATCTTCATAAGTATTTACTCTCAATTTGATAAGATATCTAGCAACATTTTGTAGCTACAAATTCAAAGCTAGAATGCACCGAAGTGAAGAGGTAGGCAGGAAGATCTGTTGACTCAAAGCGAGGCACAGGATAGCACAGAGGGATCAAATTGGGGAATAACAAGTCGAGCATGAAACAAGAGCATCGATGAAGCAAGACAAGCAGCTGCATTCGGGCAATGATGCAAACAAGCTCTATCGGGAAGCGCCAGAGGAACTAGTGGTCACTTTGATGATGGTTTTAGTAGCAAAGGAAATCCTTATGAAGGAAGGTTGATGAAAGATCACAACCCCCGTCCAAGGTAAAGTCAGACCTGCTGATGGGTGTTGATAGTGAGTGGTGACAGAAGGCTTGTGTAACACTACCCACCAGTCTACCCTTAGGAGGTTCAAAGGTTGAAGAGATCCGCTATATATGCTTGGCACTCGTTAGTAAGTATGGAGGGTGGTCGGGCTACTTTTAAGTGTTCCAAATTGTGACACCTTAGAGAACTGAGGCACAGAGAGGTGAATTTCTGTTCCAAAGATCAAACAATTTTGGTTAAAAGGAGGAACTGGGACTCGAACACCTTGGTCTACTGGGTACGCAGTCAGAAATCTAGACACTAATTTGCATCTTTTAAGCCCAGGAACCTTAGAGAGCACTGAGCTGAGTATGCCACTTATTTCATAGGATCAGTGCAGCTCAGCAGTTCTTGTGTACATTTGCAAAGGAAGAGAAAGGTTCAGTGTACATATATTGATCACAACCAAGTAATGGGCTTATCACAACATAGCTGAGTCCCATACTTAAACAGGTAAGTACAAAAATATCGACTAAAAAAATCGATGTAAAAAATATAGATGCATAAAATATCGACTTTTATACAAATATAAAAGGAAAAATTATATATTAAATACATACATTACATATTAAATATAATTTTAACACAATAAAACACACTTAATATACATTTTATTAAAATATAACAAATAAACTTAATAAAAAAATATTCACACAAACATACTAATTTATACATATATATTTACTTTCAAGCAATCAATAAGCTATTATTAATAATTTATGTTAAAAGTTTAAAATAGAATAAAAATAGATATTAATGATTTAAAATATAAAAGAAACAAAAATCTATAATAAATTAAAACATTAAACTTTTACAAAATATTTAAACTTACATTTCACAATACAATCAGTGCAACAGTAGGGAAAGTGTTGGATAGCAAAGGGTTAAAAGAACTAATCCCACTTCAGGGAGTGCAACAGAAGGGTAAGTGTTGGATAGCGGAGGGGTTCAAATTACTATTCCTATTCCAGTGAGAGCAACAATAGGGAAAGTGTTGAATAGCGGCGGGTAAAATTTACTATTCAGACTCCAGTGAGAGCAACAGTAGGGAAAGTGTTGGATAGGGGAGGGGCAAACATTACTATTCCCACTCCACTGAATACAACAGTAGCATAAGTGTTGGATAGCAAAGGGGTACACTTTGTTATTCCCACTCCTATGAGTGCAACAGTAAGGAAAGTTTTAGATGGCAAAGGGTTAAAATTTATATTCCAGCCAACAATGGCAACAGTAGGTAAAGTGTTGGATAGCGGAGGGGTAAAATTAACTATTTCCACTCCAGTGAGTGCAACAGTAGGGAAAGTGGTTGATAGCGGAGGGGTAATAATTACCTTTCCCACTCCAGTGAGTGCAACAGTAGGGAAAGTGTTGGATAGAGAAAGGGTAAAAATTACTATTCCAACTCCAGTGAGTGAAATAGTAGAGAAAGGGTTGGATAGCGGGGAGGGGGGGGGGTAAAAATTACTATTCTCACTCCAGTAAGTGCAACAGTAGGGAAACTGCTGGATAGCAGAGAGGTAAAAATTACTATTCCCACTCCAGTGAGTGCAGCATTAGGGAAAGTGTTCGATAGTGGAGAAACAAAAATTACTATTTGCAGTCAAACAGTTAAAAAATATATATAAATTAAAAACAAATCTGAAAATTATTAAACAATATTTAAAAAGTAAAAAATCTAGTATATTAAATATATAAGAAGGAAACATGTAATATTATTTACATATACCAAAAACCTACAGATACCATATAAAATATTTACAAACAAAAAGATTAATTAATACATACATGTATTTATATTTCCTACCCTATAAATAGACCATAGTTATAAAACATGGAAATGTTTTAAGAGTTTATGATTGAGGGTGCAGCTAATGCCTAGGAACATGACTGTATTCCTTTATAGCCAAAGGTGACTCCCCATCCAAGACCTACTGAACAGGAGTCAAAAGTAGAAATGAGGAAAATGAGTGAGGGAGAATATCGGTGAGAATATTGGTGGTACCAGACAAGAGAACCAGGTTGAAGGCCAAGCTCCGGTTGCAGTAAGTGGGGAAAGGAAAAGAGGCAGATGTAATTCCAGTGGATAAGGTAAGTCCCGGTCCCCACATAAAGACTTGTGATTTCTTCCTAGCAATATACTTTATATATACTTTTGTACCTTCCCTGAAACCACCTCCAAAGAACTGTCTACTTCTGTTGACGGGCTCATTGCTAGGTCGAGCAAGAGAATCAGACCTTCATCTTCTCCAATACCTGTGGATGCCTGTCCCTCTTACTGATGGAAACCACATATACCTAGGGGCAGGAACCACAGTGTTAGTCAGATGAAGTTGGTAAAGAAAGAAGGGGTGATGATGCTGCTGAAATACAACAATTGAAGTGGGGCACAGAGGTAGACAAGTTACTGGTCGATTTTACAAGGAAGGGTGGCCTTTTGACTCAAAGTTTGGATCAGTGGTGACTGCGGAAGGCGGGGGTGAGGACCCTACACTCATAGATTCAGCAGAATTTGCCAGGCCATGAGGGATAATGGATACCAAAAGAAGACTGGCATCCCATGTTAGTGACCTCCATCTTTCCATCATTCGCACATCACAGCTCTGGCGTATCATAAATGCCTACACCTCTTAAACAGCAGTACTCTCTAAGGATCTCTTTCCTGCTCATCAATTATGAATAATAATTACCACACATTTATTCCATTCATTTAAACTATGAACCAAATCTAAATTTACTAGATTTTAATACACTGAATTATCACTCAATCTCATCATTCAATTTAAAACTGTTGTATATCTCATCCATTACAGGTGTGGACCTACTGACTGAGCTGCAGCAATTTGTTGTTGTGGAGCGTGTGTTTAGAGATGGCTGCTGGCTCAAAGTTATCGATTCTTGTATCCTCACTTTCTACTACTAGGTATGCCACCCCATCCTGTCGCTAACTATTGTCTAAATATAAACCAATCTGATAATTACTCTTGTCAGAAGCAGAAAACAACTGACCCAACCCGCTACAACACAGCCTTTCTGCAATAGTCAATGACAGATTTCACTCTTGAAACGTTGATGACAGAACTTACCGTCTTCAAATTATTTATCGTGTCAGTGGACTAAGCAGTAACTGAGTATAAATCTGAGGTTCATTTGTTTACGGGCGGATATTTAATGCTTCCATGGATGGCCTGGATGCCACAGAGCAGAGACTGATGGCAGAAGTACAGGTTGGACCATGACCAGGGATGGGTCACAAAATTGTGGTGTTGGCACAGGGAGATCATTGGCATAGAATACATAAGTAGTAGAGAAAATGTCTGTTTTTCCAGCATACCGGAAAAGGCTAAGAAGTTTGATATCGACTTGTTCCTCAACAGATTTCTTTTTATGCTTCTGAATATGACATACATCTACCTGTGGAATTTCAGAAATAAAGGGATGCAGATGCGTCCTTGAATCAGGCGCAACATATAATTTTGGCTGCCAAAAACATGGTCCCCATTAAAATAGAAATCAGAATCTCTATAAATCTGCCAGGCTTTTCCTATAGCACAACACAAAACCAAAGATGTAATTGACCCTTGTCAACTCTACATAAATTGGACATCTGTTTTGGGCCCCTTAACCCTGTAGTAATGCTAATCACCATTAATAGACAATTCAAGGAATAAGATGGCCCAGAGGATCTGGGAATAATCGAGAATGGCATCATCAGAATCTGAACTTGTGGTAACAGACAAGAGAACCAGGTTGAAGGCCATGCTCTGGTTGTGGTAAGTGGGGAAAGGAAAAGAGGCAAATGTCATTCCAGCGGATAGGATAAGTCGAGGTCCCCACAAAAACACTTGTGATTCCTCCTTGCAAAATACTTTATATATTGACATTTGCCAGTTCTTAAATATGTTAAGACTCTTAAGCTTCTCCTCTAGAAATGCTTAATTCAACATTTTGTAATGCCTCCTGTATTTTTTGGAATTTATATTTCGTTGGCCACAACTACAATGTCTTAGTGGGTGGAGCCCTCCAGGAAATTAAATTACTCTGCCCTCACATGCATTGGCTGAGTGTTGATGCGGATGTCCTGAGTATCCTTTGGAAATAATGTTGATAATTCTGGTGGTGTTGTTGAAGATGGTGTCCATTGGCCAGTTTGAACCACTTGTATATTACATCACTGTCCACATAAAGTACAATAAAAGACTTAATCTAATTGGGGAGAGGATATGGCCAAACGGGTTGGGCAGTCTTCCTCGAATCTGGGGAACTTGGTTTGAGTCTCGGTAGCAACGCTCAAGATCCTGTGATTCTGGACCAATCACCGAATTCGCTGTGCCTAACAAAAATGTATGTGTCTGTCTGTAAATCAACTGATGCTGATGTAAAGCACTGTGATACCTGATACCTTCGGGTCAAGTTTGCTCTATATAAAACTCAGATTTTTTTTTTAAAAAAGCAGCAGTTGCCAAATATAGGATCATGTACCTGGTCATGCCTTGATCCGGTTACCTCATGCCACATACGCTAACATGCTAGTCTCACTCCTGCCCTGAAGGGCATTTGCTTGAATACATTCTTATACTATCATAGGTGGGGTAAACTGGGGTGAGAGGATGTGGCACAGAGGCTGAGGCTGTTGACTCGGGAGCTAGGGATCCGGCTTCGAGTCCCGGCATTGGCACAACATCCTGTGATTCTGGGAAAATCACTTAATCTCCCAGTACCCATGGACAGCACCTGGATACCTTCATGGGCGATAAGTTGTGCTATGTAAATCTGCAAAAAAACTTAAATTAACTGAGTTTCTGTCCTTAGGCCACCTGTTTACAGTTTTGCCAATCAACAGATAGGTTGGAGTGTCTCACTTGATTTCCCATGGTGGAGTTCTTATTAGATAAAGGATCAGCTGTCCGTTGTGTAGTTATTTATTTGAACCCGACCAGTTTCCTTTCCGAGATTAACCAATACAAATACATTCCTATACTCCCCCTTCACTCCCATTGCACCCCTGATACCAATCAGAGACATACACTTGCTTATCCAGTGGGATCCAGAATAGAATATACTTCTGAACTCTCTGAATGCCCCCTCACCCCTACTCTACACTTTAGTCACTGAATAGTTAAACCAATTGTTCACATTTGGTCCTTCTGTACACAGGGATAGGGTTGTTTTATTGATCCACATTCCTAAATATTGTGCCATCTCAGTCCCTTCTCTTTCTAAATGTAAATGACCTTGTGCACTATATGAAGAAACATATCATTTTGCTCCTAGATGCTAAATACATGAAATTATAGCCTTAAAGCAGGAAGACATTTATCCCTGGGAGAGTGTGAAAAAGTGGGAGGATATTGCTTGAATAGAGTGATTTTTGTTTACAGATCCCAATCTTCCTGGCCCATCAATTCTTCCCCATCCAATCATAGAAAATGAATATTGCCATACTGTTTTGTAAAGTCCTTTCAGTGACAATGCTGCAAATATGAACTGATAAAATAAGATAGACTTTCTCTTGAGTATTGTCAGACAATGACATGTACACTGGACCAGAATGGCAACAACACACTACCTAGCACTTGGACCAGTAGCTGCTATTGGACACTATGGCAAACTGATAGAAGTTGGCGGGTGAGGGGTTAAGAATGGAACTTTGGTGGGGGAGATCCTGTGAATGGAACAGTCCTTTGCCAGGGATTCTTTCACAAGGTCCTTCTAAAAACAACTCAAATGCAATAAATATGCTGTCACCTGTGTAATATGGTTAGCGCTGAAGAACAGCCGACAATGGAATTGGTTTCAACTCACTCAACGTTGGTTTGTAAAAAGAGGGGAAATCAGCTGGAGAGTGAACTGCCTTCACAAAAAGGACAAGTTAGGACAAAGAAATATAACTGTGTCGTTCCACATCTATTTCTTTTCACATCTAGTACTGCAAGTCAAGGTTCACACTCACTTGTATGTACTCCATATAATACGACGTTCTTGATGGTTCATAACACAATATTTATTCATCAAGTTAGAGGCCTTATCCTATTCCTTTCACAGCGAAGCTGACCATCAGTAGCAATATGTTCTGCTCTCACTTTAGTTGAATTGTCTCACAAAATGTAAAGTTTTACGTACTCTAAGGTGACAAAACACCTTTAATAATTAACTCTAGCTAAAATGATGGCAGGCACCTTGCTGCTTCGATTTAGCTTAATTTTGCCCTCTAAAAGCGAAACACGCCTTTAAGAATGAATCTATTCAGGCTCTAAAAGTTGATAAAACTTACCAAAAGTCGTTCATTTCAAAGTTTGTGAAAAGTCTTTGATTTTCAAAGATTGCCAAAAGTCTTTAGTTTAGAAAGTGAGGTAAAGGCTTACCTTTCACAAACTTCTCGCTTGCAGGCCTTTGGCAGGCTTCTGGGAACTGCTCCATCTTGATCCAAAAACCTAATTTTCTGCTTGGTTAAGACCTGAACATGGTTCCTTTTAACTGAGTGATCATGACCTGGCTGCTTGAGGTCTCGGGGGAGTTCCCACAAAATCAATGATGGCTGCTGCTTGAAGGCCACCAGGTAGCCTGCACCTTAACCTCAATGTTGAGTTAGCTCGAATACTGTTTTGGTCCCACCTTTTGCTCTCACCTTTGTAGGTTGCTCGCTTAGGATGAGAAGACAAAGTATGGTTTTGGCAATTCAACATCAATAGAATTTCCAGTAACTCCAGATTTGCTCAGGAATTACTCCATAACGTTACTTTGATCCAAATGTAAGGATTACTGATAGGGTTAAATGATAGACAGCTGCCTGCAACACATTTGCTAGAGTATATGGAGGAGGAGCAGAAACAGCAATTGGAACTGGCCCTGAATTCCCTGCCTGGGCTTTGGGTTTCCTGACACTGAACCTTTGGGCTTGGTTGGGCACTCTCTCATGAAGTGCCCCAATTTATCATAGAATCCCTTTACTCCTACACTTCATATTTTTCTTACTGAGGGGCCCTTTGACACTGCCTATCTTCTTTGGTTCACCTTTGGTTTTGCATTCTGTTTTGGGCATTGGAAATAATAAGTAACACCGCTGTTTGGCATCATTGAGGAGGAGAGACTACAAGGTCCAGCACACTCAGGGCCCCAGGAGGCAGTCCCTGTAATTGACAAAAGTTGGGCTTTTTACTGTGGTGCTATATAGTGCAACTCCCTGTCCTGCAGCTCAAGAGGAGCTAAGGCCATACCTGGGCCCGTCCTGTGTCTGTCAGCAACAGGAAGCAGCAGGTCAACGCCACCCTCCTTGGCCCTGTCTTTAACCACCTTAATGCCTTGTAAGAGTGGCTAACCCAGCGGACCCGCATGTCTTAACACCTTCAACTGTTTCCCCTGGGCAACACAAGGGTTTTATGCCTCCTAGAGCGCATGTGGATTTGATTGTGTTTGCCTTGCTGATTACAAGTGAGGTGCCCTACTAATAGGCTACTGGAGTGGAAGTTACTGTCTTATTTGTTTCACCAGCAAGAGCAAATTACCTAGCCACCCCCACCCTGCTGTGAGTCCTTCGGAAGCTCCCACACAGGTCCACATGGCATACTATACCCATCATCTCAATACCCAACATTGAGCGCCCCAATCGGTTTACAGGTTTGGGATCCCTAGTAAATACACCATAGATTGAAAATAAGGGGATTAAACCACTTGAAGTTATCAATAATGGGGGAGGAGATGACACAACAGCACAATTAAATGCTCTAATGGGAGAGATTGCATCCTTGTGTGAGTCCATGGGTAGATTGGCAAAGGTTTTAACTCAGAAATTGGATACCCTCTCAGACCTGGCAGCACATATTAACAACACATTACTGGATGGCAAGACTAAAGATCCTTCAAATGATGTTGCACAACACCTTAATGAAACCGTAAGACCCTATGAGGTCAAGTAGACAACCTAGGCACCCACACTTATCTTAGATATGAATTGGCGTTTTATACTATAAGCACATGCACAAGAGGTCAATTGGATGATCCAAGCCACCACCTTAATCCACGCAAGAGGCTAACTCCAGATCTTCCACCTAGACAAAGTGAGCTCTATTCGCATAGCAACCCTAGGAAGAATAGTAGTACCGACCAACCTGAGTCTTTTAACAAGCCCCATGACATCTATATGGTTAACCTCTCCAAAAGCACACATAGCAGCAGGGAATTATATGACTCATTCGTCAACAAATACATCCATTGGCAGAGACATACCAGAGGCTGTAGATCCATCATAAGGGAAGCCATCTTTCATGCCACACAATTTAGTATCATAAATCTAACATATGACTGTAGAGGCTTGAAATAAAAGAATAGGGATTTGGTAGATGGGCTAATCTCTCTTGAATTCAGGTTTATGCCTGACATTAAGTCGCAAATCAGGCTTAAACCTTAAAGGAGTGCTCATATATAGACCTCCTGGCCCCCGCGCAGAGTTTCTTTCCTCTTTTACTTCTTGGATGGAACCCCTAGCCATCGAGGATTGCTTTATGGCACTAGGAGACCTAAATTTTCATTTAGACAAGACAGATGAGGTTGACACTCAAGCCCTTCTAGCTGAATGTCACACACTGGGTTTAAACCAGCTCATAAAAGCACCCACTCACGAAGCTGGACATACCCTGGATGCCATTTTCTCTAACATCAACGAGTTGGAGGTTTCCAACATATTGCCACTGACATGGACAGATCATCATGCCATAGAGTGTCGCCTACCGAGTAAACGTATCAATCCTGTTAAACAGATCTTTTCCCAGAACAAATTTAGAGTATGGAAGGACATAGATTACGATACCTTCAGGACGTCCTTGACCAATACTCGCCCGGAAATTCAGTCTAATCCTACTGAAGCAGTAGGTCAGTTTCTCAATTGGGTAGGCAACGCGGTGGAAAAGCATGCTCCACTAAAAACCATCTCGAAAAATAGACAAGTGCCTTCTGCACCGTGGTATTCAGAGACCCTCAGAAAGCAAAAACAGATCTGTAGACATGAGGAAAGAATATGGCGAAAAACTTATGATAACACGAGTAAAGCCAAGTATAAAAATGAATTAGCCACTTACAAAAAAATGATTCAGGAGGAAAAAAAGAAATATTTTGAGCAGCAAATTGAAAAGTCGAAAAACTCAAGCCGACAACTGTTTGAAGTAGTCAAGACTTTGTCAGGGAAAGTGCAAGACTTGAGTCCCCCCCAGACACAGGAATTCTGCAACAATTTAGCAAGCTTTTTCTTTTCAAAAGTCAATGACATCTATTCCGAATTTTCGGTGACTGCATCCAATACCAACAAGCAACCAAAACAACTAAAAAAGGTTCTGGATTGCTCATTTGCTAAATTCAGGGATGTGACGAAGGAAGAGATAATAGATATCATGAGACAGGTAAAAACCGGTTCAGTTTTAGATCCTTGCCCCCCTAAAATTCTCACTCCAGTAAATGATTTGGTTAGTGAAGTCATCACTTCAATCTGTAACGCCATGTTCCATTCCGGCATTTTCCCAGACAAGCTAAAAAATACACTACTAAAACCCCTCCTCAAAAAGAGTGGTCTAGAGAAAACAATCCTTAAAAACTACAGACCTATCGCTAGCCTGCCTTTTCTGGCCAAAATAGTGGAGAAAGTTATGAACAGCCAATTAGCCGAGTACATTGAACAGAACAATCTCCTGGACGAGTCCCAGTTCGGATTTCGCAAACTTCATGGAACTGAGACCGCTCTTATAAAGGCTGCCGACGATATAAGAACCATCAGGGACCAAGGAGGAACAGCGATATTGGTCCTGCTGGATCTCTCGGCAGCCTTCGACACGGTCAATCATGCTGTCCTGATTGACCGTGTCGAAGAGATGGGCATTTGCTCACGGGCCAAAGAGCTTCTGGCCTCATTTCTGTCGAACCGGACGCAAGCAGTGACCTTGGGCAAATTTCAATCCATCGAGCTCGCCCTCCCATGTGGCGTTCCGCAAGGCTCATCCCTAAGTCCGACACTTTTTAACATCTATGTGTCGGACTTAGCTAGGGTAATCAAGAACTACCGGATGAGCCTTACCTCATACGCCGACGACACCCAATTGGTGATCGCGATTAAGAACGACGGTGAAGAAGTAGCGGCCAGTTTCCAGGAAGGTATGGTGGCTATTAAGGATTGGATGGCTGAGAACTGCTTGCGTCTCAATTCAGATAAAACGGAGGTAATGATCTTCGGAAAATTATCCCCACACTGGTCCAATACATGGTGGCCAACTTCGCTTGGAGCCCCCCCAGAACCGGTGCATAAAGTTAGGAATCTGGGAATTATCTTTGACGATAATCTCAGTTTCGCTAACCATGCCAACCAGGTCGCATCTTCTGCCTTCTACAAGCTCAAGATCATTAGAAAAATCCTGCCCTATTTACCTGAAAGTACAAGGAAAACAGTGGTGAGCTCCTTAGTACTCTCATCACTTGATTATTGTAACGGACTCTTTGTAAACGCGCAGGCAAGGGTGGTGGCCAAACTGCAGCTTATTCAAAATGCTGCTGCAAGGCTGCTATCAGGCATCCCCAGATTTCAGTCCACTAAGCAAGCAATAAGAAACTACCATTGGTTAACGGTGAGAAATCGCATCAGATTCAAGACCTTGTGTCTCACCTTTAAAGCTCTCAAGGGTCAGGGCCCAGCGTTTCTTAAACAGAAACTATGCCACTACCTCCCGAAAAGATCTCTTCGATCAGAACAGAGACTTCTTTTGGTAGTGCCACGAACCAGGACTGTCAAATGGGGTGACCGATGCTTCATTAACTCCGCAGCCAAACTTTGGAACACGCTTCCAATGGAACTAAAATCGGCACCCTCATTACTCCAATTCAGAAAGCTTGTAAAAACGTGGCTATTTGACCAATAACCGTCCAGCACAAACATTCCCTAAGGTAGATACCGCGATTAACCAGAAATTGCTAGCATAAGTCACAGCGCCAAGACACCCACGGGTAGATGTTGCGCTTTATAAATGTTTAAAATAAATAAATAAATAAATAAATTAAACTAAATGTCCCAAATCTTACGAACCAAACAGCACTCAAGGCTTGTAAATCTTCCGTCTTTCCCCAAATCACCCAAATCCTATTGAGTACTCAGATTTATTTGAGAATGATTGATTTCACGAGATTCCGAGAGGCATTGTAATTCCCACAATACTCACTGGGAATAAATCAGCCAACCCATCTAGAACAGGTATTTTAAAATGCTCTCATAGAACGTGGCTACCATTAGAACTAAGCTTGAGGATCTGGAGTGGGGGGCTTTCATCAATCACTATCACATTATCTTACTACAGGATACTTGGGCGACTAATCTAGTATTCAGATGTGGTTACTTTACAAGTAGTGTTAATGCTGTGCCATCTTTTACAGCAAGAGCAGCAGGAGGTTTACTGATTTGGCTGAGATTGGACTTGTTTCCTGTAGTGAAATTGATTTCCTCAATAAGTAAGGATCTGCTGATCTTGGAAGTTAAAATAGCCACTCCATCAGGGATTAGATACATTAGAATAGTAAATATGTACATTAGATCTGTCATCCCAAACATACAATCCACCACAGTGGATCCTCTACTAGATATGTTGGGTCATTTTAATATGAATGCCCAAAAACTCATAATGTCTGACTGCAATACACATCTTCTCCATGTCAAGATGAATACAGGACAAGTGACCGAAACACTTGAACCTATAATAAGATCTAGGGCCCCTGTGGGCGATAAAAGAAGAAAATCATCTAGTGTTGCAATAAAGCCAGAGGAGATGATAGCATTGCACAGATAAAAAATAGTGAATGGTAACAGGAGGTCAGAGTCCCCTCAGTGCCCAACATTTAAAAGAGGTTTATTAACTAGTGAGATAGATTACATATATCTGGACCAAGTACTGTGGCTGTTCTTAATTGAAATGGAAATCATCCAAGAGCAGATAGTGACCACCAAGCCTTGAGTACTACATTTCATGCTAGCAAATTTGTGAACATAACCTTGGCACCTTTTATACTTAAACCCTTGATTGAGACAACAAATAAATGGCCAGTAGTTATGTTATGTTATGTTAAATATGCATGTAAAGTGCTTGAATGCCGATAAATGTGTCTTGGCACTAGTATTAGCATCTAATATTGTGGTACAGACTCAAATTTATGAAATATTTGTGGGGAAATTGTCCCTGGTTGAATTATCTCTAGCGACCAACATTAAATGTGTTACTCTGCATTGACAGCTAATGGACTGAGTGAGGAACTTTTTTGTGAAAACATGGCGGAGGAATGGTTGCCACAAAAGCCCGTCTAGCTGATTATATAAGGAATGCCGCTATGAAAAAAACAGCCTACTGGCAGCTTTAAAGAAGGGCTGCTGTACAGAAATAGGCATAGCTAGGAAATGATACAGGACCATTCGTACCAATTGTAAAAGGAACTGATAATTTGAACAATGATCAGTCCTAACAGACGCCCTCTCAAATATGGATTTAAAGGCCTTCTGGAAGCTCTTCTACGTTGGTTCCTGTGTAATTGATTACCACCTGGAAGCATTAGTTCAACCAGATAAGTGGGTAAAACACTTTAAAGATCTTTATAGCGAAAGTGACAAGGACAAGGATAAGCCTCAGGCTGTGCCTCAATAAAAGGGCCTGTAGTAGAGCATGTTTTTACAGCCTGTATTAAAAATTCAGAAGCAAATGAAGGAAGGGCCACAGGCTTCACGTTAGTCGACATGGCCCTTCCTCTAAAACAGATGAAGAAAGAGAAGGCTCCTGGGATGGACAGCATCCCTGGTGACCTGTATTTATCTCAGCCTGAAATTTAGATCTCTTATCTAAATGCCTTCAGTAATGCTATAAAGCAGAGTGAAGCTATTCCCCAATAGTGGAGTGGAGCTGTTATCATCCCAATATACAAAAAGGGGAACAGGAAAGTGCTATTTAATAATAGACCTATGAGTCTATTAGATAATAGCCAAAAGATCTTTTCAAGGCAGGTTCTTGCTTGGCTTCAAACTTGGTTATCTGAGGACCATATCCTTGAAAATACATACGCAGGTGGGCTTTGGAGTTAAAGTCATTACCACTGACGAGGTCTTTCACTTCAAGGCACTATGCTGGAATTATGTTACCTTAAGCTGGACGATCTATATGTCGCTTTTATAGACCTGAGAGCAGCATTTGGCCGGGTCCCGAGGGACGATTTATGGAAGGTTCTGGAGGAGTATGGAGTTGCTAAAGACATTCTATGAATACTCAGAGTTGTTCATACTGAAACCTATGCTAAGGTAGGTGGAACACAGGAGGGGACCTCACTGATAGGATCCCCATCAACTGGAGAGTTAGGAAGGATTGCGTGCTTGCACCTATAATCATTTTTAGTCTCCATATTAATGGAGCAGCAAAGTAGTTAGCTCAGTGCAAGCTTGATGCACGAGAATCTGCAGGAACCTCTATTCTACTCCTCATGTTTGCTGAGAATACTGTCCTTATTTCTAGAACCTCCACAGGCCTACAGGCAGAATGGATGTATGACGTTACAACGCATACTTTTACAACGCCTACCTTTACAACGCGGTTTTTACCACGCATACCATTACAACGCATAATGCTTTTAGGCGCTGGATAGTGAATAGTTTAATTTACTATTCCAACTCCAGTCCCCGTGGATAGTAGGGAAGGTTATTGGATAGTAAATTAACCTATTCCCTATCCTAGAGCGCCCCCCAGAGCAATGCGTTGTAATAGTTTGCGTGGTAAAAGTTGCGTTGTAATGGTAGGTCGTTGTAAAAGTTTTGTTGTAAAGGTTGTATACCGGCAGAATTGGACTCCTTTGTATCTGTTTTTTCAACATGAAAGTATGGTTATCAACCCCTGTAGATCCTTTGAGAAAGGGATGACAATGGAGGGTACCCCGATTAAACAGTTAAAAAAGTTTGATTACTTAGGAGTAAGACTAACAGACAATCTGTCCTGAGGGCTGCAACTGGGGCAAAGTGCTTATTCTCCAACAGAGAGCTTTGGCAATGATGAGGAAGTAAAAGGGGTTCTGTGTCACCTGCCCTATGTGTATATAGATATATACAGCAATAGCCACTGCCACAAACTAGGCCGAAATTTGGGCTATGTTGACTCATCTCTCCTAACACAAGGAGAAAATACATTTATCCGGACTTTGTTCAATCTACCTCTGAGTACTCCTTTATTACCCCTCAGGTTTGACTTAGCTCTAAACTGCATTAATCTGGCAATGTGTATAAAACCACTGTTATACTGGCTGTGGATTCGGTCAACCTTGGAGGAGCTGACTCCGTATTGGGATTCTTTATCAGATTTGATTGCATGTGATAAACAAGTTCTCTCCCTGTGGTTGAAACACGTCAGGAAGATGAGTGAAGCACTGAAAATGAGCGAGCTTTGGGAATTTCTGGCAAGCATTGCCAAAAGTGACACTGAGAACCTGAAAAGAACCTACTGGGAAAGTATTCTGGTACAGACATGAAAGGACCAGACCCATGGAAGTTTGACAGGGCAATTCCTGAGCCACACGTGCTTCCCCAAGTTTGAATCATATATGGATAGCATTTTCCCCTTCCAAGCAAAATGGTTATATGTGCAATTTAGATGTGGTACTTTACCATTAAGAACATTTACATCTAAGAAGGACAAACCAGGACGATCTGTAAAACACTGCCCACAGTGTCCCCAGCTTAAAGAATCTGGAGAACATTTTCTTTTCTTTTGTCCCAGTCATTCAATCCCCCGAAAGAAATTGGATTTTTGCAGTGTGTAAGCTTGCAAGTGTGAGGCATTACTGGGAGGCACTGTAAATACTGAAAAGTGACCCGAAGGAGCAAATAGTATTTGCTGTTTCTTAGTTCCTATTGAGGGCTTGGAAAATTCGATCAAGAGCAATGTCCCCCTAATGAACATTCAACTAGTCTTGCCATTGGGAGGCATAATTTTACCAACTATCTTATTTTCCATCATGATCCTTAGAGGAAACTGTGCAGAAATTCCATGCATCCATGTACAACAAGAATAGAGTGCCAATGATTGTGAATACATCCTAGTTGAGATGAGGTTAAGTTAGATATAATTGCTTTTCTATCCAATTTGAATAACGCTTCTAAGTGATCTTATGATTATAATTTATTATCTAAGGAAAATATGGAGATAAATTTATATATTATATGATTCTTGTTTTATCTAAATATCTGATGTGTATCTATTATTGACGATATTTGTATGTATTTTATGTGTTTTAATATATTCAATCTAATACTTTTATGGATTTTATTTGAAATAAAATAAATACTACTACTGCTAAGTAACACCACTTCTTTCCCTTTTTTTTTAGCCAACCTATGATACAACCATAACACTAGGCCAATAAGGACATCGCAGGCTTGCGGCTGAGGCTCAAAGTGGAACAATGCATCTGTGAGATTACTCTACAGACCATAATAAAATACAGAGGTACTTTTCTCCTTAGTCCAATTTAACTCTCTCACTAATCAATTTAATATATGTCAAACATGACAAAATATCTCAATTTCCCTGCCTCGAGTCCATTTACTCATTTTCTACTGGTTAGATTATGGTTGGCCCATCAAAATTAATACTAAATTCTTCCAGGAAGGCTTGCCAATCATACAGAAGCAAATCATTAAATTGAATGAAAGGATTCGCCTATGAGGAGCGTCCCCAGTAACATATGATGCATTTAAGGCTACCTGTGTCTATATATCAGGAAAAGACAAGGGTTGACTAAGGAAATGTAGTTGTATATGCAGCAAGAACTGCAAAAATGTCTTAATTTCTCTGTATCGTTCCATGGTGCTAAGGGCACAGGAGGAAGACCTAACACCACTGGGTTAGCTGAACCATGTGTGGCAGAAGCCGCAGATTCCCTAATTCCCATTGTAGGGAATGATGGACCAAAGTGAGTGGCAGGATTAAAATGATTAAGAAACCTCCCGTCCCCAGTTGTGGCTAAGCAGTGGGAAGGCAAAGAGGTAATTGATTTTGAGCCAAGAGGCCACCAGATCCTCCTGGACAACTTTCAAGGTGTTTATAATAGACATTATAGATGCTGGATGTGCTTCCATTCTGTTCAAAGGCAAATAGAATTGTGGGCTAGTCAGTTTATGAGAATCTGAGGTCATATTATCAAGAAAGAGCGGTACATTATCGCAGCTTTTATCGGCAGGAAACTGCTGCTAAAGCGGCGATAATGGGCTTGATATTAGGCCCTTGTGAATTCCCGTCGAAGCCCAGGTTAACACCAGAACCTGGGCTTCTATGGAAATTCACAAGCGCATATTATCAAGCCCATTATCGCCGCTTTAGCGGCAGATTCCTGCCAATAAAAGCGGTGATAATGTATCGCCCTTGCTTGATAATATGGGCCATGGTATTTACACAGGAGAAGAATGCCACCATACACGTCTACCATTTGGAACGGCAGCCACTATTGCATAAGACAGTGAACTGAGAAAAATTGACAGGGTAGGTAGTAAGGAAGGGGACACCAGGGACTACAGCCTGTAAATGGCACAGGCCGTACATACTCTTGCAAGATTGTTCTACAACAAACTCACATACAATGAACATACTCTCTCCTATGTAGTATGGTTTACACTGAAGAATGGCAGAAAATTGAATTTGTCTCAATTTACCCATTAAGTTATGATTTTGTTTGGAAGATGAGTGTTTATCAATTGGAGAGTGGTCTGCATTACCAAAAGAGAAAAAGTTAGTGCAAACAACCAGACTGGCCTATAGCACAATCAGGCAGTGCCAAAGGCCTGCTCTGACAGGTCAATGAGTTGGCTGGTTGTGTCGCTGTTTTGGGGCCTGTTTTATGGTCTACGGGCTGATTTCCACTATTGATTTCCCTGATATTGAAACAAATATTACCTGCAGGAAGTTAAAATCCATGCCGTCTTCCGTACTTTGCATAACACTCAACCATCGTGTCTTTGCAAGTTCAAAACTGGCCAAATGTGCACACATGGGGCACTTTTTTAGCTATCCCACTCAGATGTGTTCCACTTTTCCCTAGAAGATTTGTCAAATCAGAAATATTAAGAAATTCAATGCTCACTATAGCTTCAACAGCGCCACTTTAATAGCAGTGCAGAAAATATGTCGCTCATTAAGAAATAAAATGTTTTCATAGTCTCATTTGAAAATGTACAGCCCAGTTGAAATAACTTTTCCTCAGACATGATAAACTGTCCGAACATTGTGCTGCTGATGTTAAATCTTCTCCAATTTACAGATCTCAGCTCTAATCTCTTTTGTTTGTTTATAATTATCAGATATGCGCTACAAAAATCTTCACACTTTGTTTAGTGCCTTAAGTAACTCATGCAAGCCCAGGGGTAAACAACGTTTACCACAAAGTTTTCCCCGCAGGAAATTACAACGACTGCGTTACAACCACGCATACCATAACTCTGCAAGTCAGAACATTGACTTGCGGAGAGGGCAGAATTTGTAATGTAGTTCTATTATCACTGATAGGATCTGCACATTGGAATAATATACACTAAAGTTTTGACATAGGACTGAGGTCAGTATGTCTCTATCAAGTACATTAAACTTAATTACGTGTGTGTGCCAGCTAACTCAGATGTCACTAGAAACTTCTCGAATTAACAAAAAAGGATTTGTTTCTGACAACCGCATAAACATGACTTTGTTTCCCTTAGAGTCGGAACAATCTCTTCAGAGACGTGGAAATAATAGACAACCGTTTCACTCAGTCAATCGTGCATGCTTCGTTTCTACAGACTTTGCACATAAATAGGGAGACAGGCGTTTCAATTATAAGGGTTTATTGAACAGCCTTATTTCTCATGCAAGAGATATGAACTGCTACAATCGTAAGACATAATGTGAAGTATAATACGTACAGCATTTGCAGTAAGATAAAATAATACTGTAATAGCATGGTTTGTAGCTATGACATATATTCATAAAAATACATACATAAATAACACAGGCTAAAATACTCATCTGGTGCTTCTAAAATAATCCTACCCCAGTGTACCTAACCTAAGTGTAGTACGAGGGAAGAAGTAAGTGCTGTTTAGTTATAGTCTAGCTAGCTATAGTTGACAAGGTTCTTATCTTATCTTATCTTATCTTAGGTGCAATTTATAGAGCGCACTGACGCCGAGGCTTCCTGGTGCTAAAGGACAGAGTGAGTGAGGAAGGAAGCGTGAGTAGCGGGGATTCTAGCTAAGGGAAGGGAAAAGGTGAGTCTTAAGCAATTTTCTGAAGTTCAGAAGGGAAGGAGAGGATTTGATGGAAAGAGGAAGGAGATTCCAAAACCCGGGAGCTAGATGGGAAAAACGGCGACCGCCGAATTTCTTGGTTTTGGTTTTGGGAGTGACTAGCAGGTGCTCCATACCTTAGAATGAGAGAGGTTGGAATTTCTTTCCCAGGTCTCGATCTATAACACCCCACAAGGGGAGTCAGAAACACTAGAGCTGGATTCTCTGCGAAGAGGATGGCAGCATCTGGTCAGTGCGTCAGTTGGGGACTGGACTTCCTTCCGAACTTGCAGTGGCGAGCCGCGTCGTGCAAGTAGGCAGTTGAACCGTGGACCGAACCGTGGATTGCCATCATGGCAAATGAAGGCATATTTATACCTTGATGGTGTTTAGGAATGCCAGTACTGACGTAAAAGTCGGGCATTACAACGTCATGAATGAACCCCTAAGGAATAGATGTTCATGCATGATAAATTAATAAATGAGTTCTTGGAGAAATCAATATCCAAGCCAGGGGAAGTCCTAAAGGCTTAAGTGTCTGGTTTCCCAAGAACCCGTTGTGATGTAGATGAATGGATATAAGTAGCAATGTTTGTATTTGGTTAGCATGAGCAATGCCTAAATAAGGGCTGGATTTCTATGCCTAAAAAGGACTTTGAGATGGGCAATTCTTGATTTTTTAAAATTGAATTTATACCCTTCAGAGGCGAAGCCCAATATGATGGTGTTCACCCTTTTCAAGTGCCTGTTCAGGTCATCGTCTGTCAGATGGATATCATCGACACATAACAATGCCTCATCTTCATAAGTTTGTAGTAACTCGGATATCCTTGCTGAGAATAATCCTGGACTATTCTTGAGTCCTTGAGGGAGACGACAGAAGTGACGCTGAGTCCCCATTATTGAGAAAGCGGTCAAATACATACTTTCAGGTGCAATGTTTTTCCAAAAGAAACTGTTAGAAATATCTAATGTGGTTTTATATTTTTTACACACAATGTTATTCATTAATGCTGTACTGTGTGCATTTTGCACTGCAAATGTTTTTCACCAAGAGTTTAGGTGTCTGTAATCCAAAACTACATGATATGTATTGTCGGGTTTGGAAACAGGAAACAAAGGATTGTTCATTGACGAGGTGCATGTTTCAATCACCCCTTGGTATTCAAGTTGATCTAAGATCTCCCTGACCTGTTTTTTAGCTTCTTGCTTAATTGGACACTGTATTTGTGCAGTAGGTTGATTTTGTAACTGGATTATGTGGTGAGGTGAGTCCTCATCCCATCCTACATGATTTTTATATAATGCTGGAGCCTGGGCGACTGCCCATTTCCTGGCGTAAGTATATTTTAAATATACTGGAACATGGTTAGAGAAGGCTGGCATATGATGCCTTCGCCATGTGGGCCCTCTCTGACAAATTCTGGTGGCCAGTCCTGTTCTGCTAGATGTATATCGTAACCCTTTGAGAGTCGCTCCCAAAAGAGGGCTTTCACTCTTCTTGGTATGTCTCCCTCCATCTGGAGTGTTATTTCATATAACCTATGTGGAGAACTAACCCTGGTATCTGCAGTTTCAACTTCAATGTCTTCATTCAAGTCCACTGTCTCCAGAAGTCCCTTCAGGTTCTGGCGAGCTATTGATACTTCTGCTGCACTGTCCAACATTGTCTGAGCCCATTCTCCGTTCTTGAGCTATGTTCTCAGAATCCTCTGCATGTCTGATCTTTAGACATGCTACTTTCTTTTTGGAGATTTGAGGTTTTGTTTTGTAGGCTAAGCTTGTCGACTTCATGAAGATAGCCTTGGCCAGGATTTCGCAACAGGTTCCAATATCTTTCATGTACAGCTCCAGGACCGCCAAAGAGGGCTGCAATAAGCTCATCGATTGTATTACACTTTCCAACAAGGCTAGGAAAATGTTTGTGAATAGTTATAAAACTGCTCAAAAAGGCTGCTGTACTCTTTGGAACAGTGTTCTAACTTCCAAGGGAGGTGGCTGTCTATATAGTGGTGCCACATAGTCACTCCTTAATAGGAGGAAAATACGGTGGGCCTCATTCACAAACTAAATTTTTTAGCTTGTGATGAAGTACTGCTCACACACTACAAAATGCTATTCACTAACCTAAGTGCAGGTGAAACAGCCTTTACAACAAGGTTTTTACCTCGTTCTGCCGTTACCACGCATTTTTTTATTTCACACATATTTTTACCCCAAATATGTATTACAACGCATGGCAATAACAAGTTGGGGAGTGGGGGATCTTTCCCCACAAATACATTGCTTTTAAATCTAAAAACAATGCGTAGTATTGGCATGCATTGTAAATGCATCTTCACAGTAAAAACATGCGTGCTAACAAAGAAGGAGGAGCTGAACCCGGAAGGATTGACAAGCAGACAGAGAAAAGGGACTGGACAGAGCCAAAAAGGGAGGCGTGTCAGGAAGACAGAGAGAAGGCGAGTGGAGTGGTTCGTGAAAAAGACAGAGGAGGCGGAATAGGAGAAGAGGAAGGAACCTAAACCAAAGGAGAAACCGAGAGGTGGCTCGAGGATTGGTGGTGCCACTCAGATGATGCTGGAGAGCCGCTGCAACTGAGGAGAGTTGCGGCGGATCCATTGAATGTTCATAGGAGGGGTGAATAGTAGGAAGGGACCGAGGGGGACAGGAGGGTTCTTGGGTCAGCAGGAAAGCAACAAGTGCACTAAGAATGGGCACTGTGCACCCCTGCTAAACAACCCCCCACACACCATCACAGAGACCCTGTGCCACAACCCCTGCTATCCGATATCAGGACCCCGTAACTCCCTCCTGATTGCTAAAGCGAAGTGCTGATTTAGGAAGTAGGATCCCAGTAAAAAGTAATGAATCTGATAGCCTGAGAAGAAGCATTCAAGGACTATCTGTCTTTATTTAGTTCTTTCCTTTTTGGTTGTATTGTTCTTTTCTTTACTGTGAAAACTCCCCACTTTTCCTTCCTTTCTATTCTGCGACACCGGACGGGTGAGGTGAAGGGTGTATGATTCTCCTACATCTAACAAAAGGCGGCGACTGACCGCTCCTTTCTTTCTCCATTTCCGAGCATCCGGGGAATGACCACCGGGCAAAGAGAGGAGGAGAAGAGATGGAGGACACAATCCCTTGCACACCAGAAGTGGAAGACCCAAGGGACAGATAAGGATTTGCACCACAGATACCAGAGACCTTGAATGTCCCTAATAAACCTTCATCTTTAAGAAATACATTCAGTCTGTTTATCTGGCATGTGCTCCCAAACATGGCAAAGGAATACAATTCATTTACCTGTATTGTACCGTTGTACAACCTAAGTGCAGAGACTTCTGCCTCTGCCACTTCTTTCTTTTCTGGGCGGTGGTCTCTGCCATTTGTGCAAAGCTCCCTGCACACTTAGATATACAAGTTAATAGTAAATGTGGGAGGGACTAGGGGAGTGTCTGGAAAATGGAGAACACTTACTCTTAAATGGGTAACGTTCAAGAGGGTTAAGGAAGGATTTAGTGAAGGAAATGGTAAGATAAACTCCCCACCCACAAAAGATTATGCCCATTACTATTTACAAACTATACCAAATGTGAGAAAACAGTATTAAATGTACTCCAGCCTAGGCTTGGTGTAATTTAGCACCACATGTGGTCACTCACAGGCACTGCAATACTTTTTCATAGAAAAACAATGAAAGCAGTGGCTTAATACAACACCCTATAAGAATTTTTTTAAAAAAAACATTATTTCAACTATTTAATTAAATATATCTATAAACAACTTAATGCAAAAAATAAGATAACATATGTTAATAATTCAGTATTTAAAATTGTTAATATTTTACGTATTTAAACAAATAAACTTTCAAACTTATAATTACAATTATAATAACTTGTACAAAAATATATTGTTTCAACTTTAAATACCACTAATAATTAGTTTTTTTTATACATGGTATATAAATTAGATGAATCATTTAATATATTTTTACTTAGAGAAGTTAATGTGCTTTAATATTTTATTTAATAGTTCTGGTTAAATAATAGTTAATAATGATTACTTAGTTTAGATTTGTATTTGACATTTTAACTTTTAAAAGATGTAGTACTCGGTATATAAATTAGATGAATTATTTATTATATTTTTACTTAGCGAAGTTAATGTGCTTTACCATTTTATTTAATAGTTCTGGTTAAATAATAGTAGTTAATGATTACTTAGTTTAGATTTTTATTTGACATTTTATCTTTTTAAAGATGTAGTTCATTTTAAATTACTCTCTATATCTTACCATAGGGAGAACTCCAGCCTGGTGGTGAAGATCCCCACCTATTTATGAAAAATTTATAGTAGTAATAGTAGTAACATTACACTAAAATTCTGTCTTAGATGTCTCCACTCCAAGGCATGTCAGTCTGCACTTGGAAATGGCAAATAGCAACAAGCATTTGCAATGCAATAGGTCTCGCATTAGGAAAGTTTGAGCTATTGACATTGTAAATGACACATTTTTATTTATAAGTTGGTTTTGAAAATAGCGAAATAAATAGCTTTGCTATTTACAATGCCAATAGTTATAACTTTTGCAAATGTGACACCTATAGCATTTGTAATGCAATATGTGTTGTATTTACGTGACTTAGATGCATTGATATTACACATAACAATGGCTTTTATTTTTTTTAAATAATTAATACTTAAATAAAAGTTATTGTAATTTATCGTGGCAATAGCTTAAACTTTTTGTAAATAACTTTTGTGAAGATTATGTTCAGTGTATTTTATTGTGACGAAAATCCAAGAACAGAAGTGACTTCCTGACTCACATCACGTGATAGAGATCATTGACCTATTTTATAACCATTTCTGTCTATGCTTTATCCTTATATTTCACGAACTTTCATTCACTTACGATTTACACACATATAAACAGATATTTTATTAAATACATGGATCAATGCGGGTTCGATCCCTCACACTCTTCGTAAACCGGAAATCACGTGACCTATGCACCCGGTAACATTACCCCCGCCGATAGGTTCCTCTCGACACTGACTCGACTCTGTGGACGAGACGCCGATAATTTCATGCTTTACCTACTCAGTAAGTCAATTCCCTTATTTTCTATCTCCCATTCTCTTAAACGCTACTCTACTCGTTGCTTTCATTTCATCAGACACGTTAACGATATTGCACTGCATGCAATCTACTCTCATCTTTTCAGACCAGTGATATCATTTTACGCCTCATGTGTAGTACGTATTTCACAATGAACTGTCGTTTTTTGCTTATGTATTTTGTCGAATTCTGATGAATCACAACTCTTGTTGGTATAACATAAGAAAGTAATATGGTACCAAATCAGGTTGAATGTGTTCATGAACAATCTATGGTTCATTTTGCTGACTGCTAAGGTCCTGTATGTTTTCATTGTTGCAGGCCCCTGATGAAGGGTTACGCTTTTAACCCAAAATGCATTGGGCATAACGTAATGCTTTGAAATAATCTATTTTTGAAAAGAAGTTACAAAACAATAACGAGAAAAAGAAAATATGTGAAAATGAAATAAAACATATGATGAACTCAAGATATTGATGAATGGTTTTATTGAAGCAAGATCACAAAACCATGCTGAAAAGAGTTAAGAAACCCCAGGTTTCATGTTAAATGAGCGCGTCCTTACTGATCTGTACATCACACATTCTCTAAAGTAGTGTGAGGGCACAGTGTGTGAGTGCGCAGTGTATGTGTCGAAAAGTAATGTGAGTGCGCAGTGTGTGAGTGTGCAGTGTGTGTGGCCTAAAGTAGTGTGAGGGCACAGTGTGAGTGCGCAGTGTGTGAGTGCACAGTGTGTGAATGCGCAGTGTATCTAAGTGTCAGTATATTATACATGGTGCTCATGTAAATCACTCCAGTGCCTTCAGGTACACAAGTGAGGGTGCAGGACATGGCTGAAGCAGGGGGCTGAGTAAAATAGAGCAGGGAGAAGGACGTGGTGGGTTAAAAAAACGAGCAGTACCGCTGATTCTGAGAAAAGGGCCTACCTGCATTCACTCAAGTTTCACAAAGAACCAACGGAATTATAATTTATAGTGAAACCTAAAAGAGATACATTTATGTACTTCTATTTGAGGAGGACAAGAAAATTCATAAAACATGCATTTGAAAAAGAACGTACGGTTGGAAAAAGATTAGTGAAAAAAAAATATGCCTTGGCACACGAAGTTAAGATAACCCCTGCAACGAAGACAAGCTAGAGGCATATATCTAATAAACAGAATGGAGTAAATTATTCGTGTAAACAGTGATGACTAACTACTGGGTGGCAGCGGAAGGGACACTGTCAAGTGTTAAATAGAAAACGATTTAGTAAAGATGTAGCTAAGTGGTAACGCTGCATACATGCAATTACAATACAAGGAAATATTAATAATTTCACTGTAATTCACATATTGTCGTTTACGGGTCACGAATGTAAAAGCACGTTATAATAATGCATGGGTATTGGGAAATACTTTTGCTTTGTGGTTTGGATCTTGAAGCACACTGAAAACACAACTGCGGGGTGAAATGATTCAAGTGAGAATTTCACTCGTTTTAAGGGCCAGTGAGGGAAGCTCGCTAAAAGCAAACAATCTTATCTGTTCTCTCTCTATCTGGAGTCTCCAAAAATGACAGGAAAGTAAATATTGCCATCTGTCCACACACGCCTGCAGGCTGCCGGGAGAACATGCACAGCATAGTAGAGAAGGGCCGATTTGGGAGCTTCATTTGTACTGTAAGTTAGCAGCAGAAGGAAACAAGCTCTCGGCATGGCATGGCGGGGGGCGGGGGAGCACATTCCTTTGAAGTCTGATGCGGGGGTGGGGGAGTGGATTCCTTTGAAGTTTGATGCATGGTGTGCTATGTGCACGCGCCCGGCTCACATGCACTGTAGGCAATCTGCCTTTGGGTGCATTTTTGAGAACCCCTGCATAATATCTTGCCAACAAGCATTGTTAAAGCAATGCCTTAGGCTCGACCTAAACAAGTGTAGACTTAAATCTAGATGCAGGAGTAGATTTACATAAGTGAGTTGATCTATGCGTGTAAATTTACTTTTGTGATACAAGCCCTATGTGACTAATGAGGAATGCTATCTCTCCTTGCTGAACAAACATAACATTCAGAACATAAGAGCTCATTCCTTCAATTCGGCTCCTCAATAATACCTTTCTTTCTACTAAAGATGGGTGGAACTTGTGGCATTTCAGTCTGCAGAATTCCCCAGAGTTATAAAATACTCCTCAAGATTCTGCAGCGTTCTGAGAAATTCCTGTAATATACATGTTACCCTGATAGCCCTGAATTTTTAGCACTGGTAACGTTCTACAAGCTGAAAAGCAGCACAAATTACAGTACGTGGTGCTTAAGCGCATGGCCATTTTGTTTTACCTGCTCCAGTCTGCCTTTCTCCCCGCTATTTCCAAATTCCATCCCAAATGCATTCTAACCCAATCCACCTCATCTGGTCACCCACTTACCAATCCCACATTATCATTTTTACTGTTTGACTTTTTACTGCATGTATCTACATTTCTGTATGTCGTTGTGCGACCTTTTGCACTTTGCACTTTGTTTTTTGTTTTCCTTTCCTTGCCTATCCTCTCAGTCTGCCATCCTGTTTTCTTCACGTTCCCATCCCAGTACAACTCCCTCCCAATTGCACAACAAGCAGGCACCAAACCCCGCTCCCACAGTGAGTGAAACAGGAGGGCAGAGGTGGGGCTCGAACTACGTTCAGCAAGACGGAGGCAGGCGCACTCATTTTCTGGGTGCAGTGCCACCTCCCCCACATGCTGGCCACAGGCCCTATAAGGGGTTACGCACTGCTGGAGCATTGGATGCTTTAGGGGCGTATGCGGTGCTGTATGCACTGTAGTACCGGCATCCAGCCCACCCAGCAGCAGCTAAAGCACCACTAGGCGGACAACCTAGAAAGGGAACAGGACCTGTTTGACCTGCTAGGGGTTGAGGTTGCAAGGCCTGGTGAGTGATATGTTTGCTTTCGAAAAATTCGAATATTATTTATTTTCAAGCATTATCACAGGTAAGTTAAGTTTACATAATGATTATATATACACATATGTGTGTGTGTATATATATATATATATATATATATATATATATATATATATATATATATATATATATATATATATATATATATATATATATGCAAACACAATCCCGAAAAAACATCACCTCCAGGCACAAATCAGGAAACGGACCACAACGGCAGGTTCAAATTTCTTTGTGCTTTATTTCCTTGCAGACATGACGCGTTTTGACCGGGAAACCCGGTCTTGATCACATGACATACGATACCCCATGTGATTAAATACTGTTCACTGCATCATATACTCCTCCCACATGTCTATAGACATGGAAAACAGACTCTCCGTGTATTGTAAATCTCAATTACTTTAAAAAAAAAAACATTTTTTTCACAAGTTAGAGATTAGAAATTAGAGATTAGAAAAATATAGGGCAAGTGCCCATATAATCTGTTAGAGAATAAATTTTTCTTTTTTCATTTTAATGATCCCCCAACGAAATATACATTTTTGATTCCAAAATTCATTATTGAGAGTGTGTTGTAAACAGTGAATTCATAAAAAATGTGTTTTACCCAATGTGTATTAAAATGTTCCTATAACTAGCACATATTAAATATCTATTTTATACAAATGACAAATATATATATATATAATTGATTCATTCTTTTCGTCCATAATATACCTTATTGTATCAAATCATTTAAGTGCCAGTTACTTGGAACGTGACAATTGAATATAAGGTGCAGATAACAGTAAACATTTATAATCATTTATAAACTTTTCCGCAAACTGTCATATATTTATAATAATAATTCAAATATCTTGTGCAAATAGCAAAAATGCAGCCTTCCACCCATAGAAACCAGATAAAAACCAATAAATCCAGAACCCAGTTAAACCAGTAAAAATCCATCAAAAATAGAATAAAAAGCCTACATAAAACCATCCGCACAGATAAAATAGTGTATATAAAAGACTTAAATATGATTAATCACAAATAAATAACATACATTTCATATCCAATCTTGATAAAAATAATCCAAAATTATTATTATCTAAAAATCCAAGTGTCCAAGGGATAGCAGCAACAAACATATGTAATTAGTATACACTTCATAAAAAGTTGTAAAGATCTTCTCCTGTTTTTAATCCATTGGGCATATTAGTGTCAAACTGCACAATGTATTGACTCTCCAGCTGGCGTAATTTTCTTTCTGTATTGCCCCTCTTATTCCTTTTGGTACGGCATCAATCACAAAATAAGTTAAATCCTCAAGATTGTTGCTATGGACTAATTTAAAATGCCGTGCCACAGGGTAGCTGGAGTCTGAGTTGACAATAGCACGTAAATGCGGTAAAACCCCATTAAAAACAGGTAGTTTTGTACTGCCTATGTATTTCAGTTGGCAAGTGCATTCCAAAATATAAACAGCAAATTCTGTTTTGCATGTAAAAAATCCTTTGAGTTTATAGGGTTCTAGGGAAAAAGCATCCTGTACTTCCCTAATGTTGGTCCTAAATTTACATGCTCTATGGTGCTACACTTAAAGAAACCCTTTCTATTGGATAACCAGTCAGTTTTAGTCTATATCTCAGGGCTAGATCTATCTAGAGCATCCCTCATAGAGGGTGCTCACCTGTACGTAATGCTAGGGGAGTTCTCAATCTCAGGGGCCAAAGTAATATCAGACTTTATAATATGATGACAATTATAAGTGGTTATAAGTCTGATAGGGAGCTTTTTCATCACAGCTCCTTCCCCTTGCATATCTGAGATAGCTACTTGGTTCTCCTCCTGACTCTGCACATTCTGTATGTTATCCAATTTAGCTAGAGATTTCTTCAAATCCATGATCTTGTACCCCGTAGTAAAAATCTCTGCACTGCTTCATCAAGGCATGTCGCTAAATCCTCTTTATTACTGCATATTCTCTTAATTTGCAAGAATTTCCCATAAGGGAAACTCTTGACCAGGTGTCTAGGGTGGGTACTGCTTGCATGGAGGATTGAGTTTCCCGCAGTTTCTTTTCTGTGTAATTTGGTGTTTATGATGTTGTTAGAAATATAAATTTCTACATCAAGAAACTCAACCCTTTCCCTACTGATGTTTGCTGTGAATTTCAGGTTTTGATTGTTATCATTGATGATGGTAATAAATCTTTGGGCTGATTCGACAGATCCCTGCCAAATCACGCAAACATCATCAATGAAACGCCACCATGTGATGATGTTATCAGGAAATTTTTCCTCCAGGACGTGGCCTAGGACATGCTCCTCCCACCAGCCTACATGCAAGCATGCAAAACTGGGGAAAAAACATGCCCCCATGGCCACGCCCCGGAGTTGTTGGTATACAGTTGAATTGAAAAGAAAATAATTGTTTTTGAGACATATGTTTATCATTTTTAACAGCATCTTGTTATGTTCATAAAATCTAATATCTCGATGGGATAGATATTTTTTAGTAGCTTCAAGACCCTGTTCATGATCAATACTAGTATACAATGAACATATGTCCATAACAATGAAACAGTAATTATCACACCAAGTAATTTTACTGAGCTACTCAAGGAAATGACCTGTGTCTTTGATATACGATGAGAGGGTTTCTACATAACCTCTTATTAAAAAAAATCTACATATTTAGACATGGGTTCTAATAGCCCACCCTGTGCCAATATGATGAGACGCCCAGGTACAGGATGAATTTGTTTATGAACTTTGGGTATAAAATGTAACGTGGGAGTAATCGGATGGTCTGTCTTTAAAAAATGATACTCTCCTTGTAAATTAAACCCACTCTTTTCCACTGAGCAAGCTCCTTGAACACTTAGGGGGTAATTATAATTGCAGTGAATCCACTTCCTCCGGGCTGGTGGATGCCACCGCTGGCCCAGAGGATGCGGATTCATCGCTGCGGTGATTCAAAAGACCCCCTGCCAGATTAGGATGGCTGGAGGATCATCGGCAGACGGGAAGACCGTCCGCCGCTGTCGCCTTCCGACCGCAGCGGAAAAGCTCTAATATGGTGGCGTTGTCTATCAGACACCGCCAGCAGTATTAGGATATGTATTGGGACATGCCTTTCCGCGGCAGCAATGCCGCCACAAAAAGGCATACGGTCTTTACTTTGGGGGCCCGTTGCGGGTCCCCAGGGTGAAGGGGTGGTGGGTGGTGCACATGGGGGGCCTGCTGCTTTGTGCATTTAAATGTAAAACATGCTTTTTTAACCTTGCAGCGGGTGCTGCTTCAAGCAGCACCTGCTGCAATGTTAAAGATCCAGGATGTGACCGCCACGGTGGCGGTCACATCCTAATTGCACCGGAGGGACCGCCGCTGCCCCTGCGGACGGTCCCTCCACCTCGGGGGGGGGGCGTACGGACGCAGGTCCGTCCGCCATCCTAATTAGGCCCTAAGTCTTGAACTGTTCTCAACTCATTGAAAGAAACCTTTTTGTAGCATACAGCATCATTCAAGTGCTTACTAGCTTCTTCTATGTAACCAACACGAGGCCAAAGGACAATATTTCCCCCTTTGTCCGCATTTTTTACAATGATGTTGTCACTTTCATTGATTTTCTTCATGAGTTTGGTGTATTGTTGTTCACTGTAACTCCTGTTTTGTTTCTTGTTGACAATCTCTCTATTCAATTTTTTCAATTCATCTACGACACATTCACTGAAAATGTCAATAGCATCACGTGGCATAACGGGGATAAAAGTAGATGGTGGTTTAAACGGACTGATCACAGTACTTGCGCTTGTAATTACCATTCCACCAAGTTCTTGTTGTGTATTCTCATTTTCTTCCGACAAACCTGCCAGCGAATGTGCCTCTCTCAAGGAAGGAATATCAAATACCTGAAATTTCACACTGAAATAGTCATTGCTATTTTATTGGCTTTGCTCAATTTGTGAAATTTGACCAACTTGAGTTTGCGAACAAATTTAAAAACATCAATTCTAGATTGAACATATTTGAAGCCTGATTTTGGACAAAAAGAAAGACCTAATGATAATAGTTGGATTTCTGCAGTATCCTGAACAAGGTCACTCAAATTAATGACCGTGTTATTGATAGCTTGATTATCCATACTTATTGATGTGCTTGGGTTTTTCCTTTCCCTCTTTTCCCTCTCCAACTGCCTCCTGCGTTTCCGCCTCTGATTTGGGCGCCTGTTTCGTTTGGTCCCTGCGCCATAATCATGTGAAGAGAGACCTTTGAGAAAGAGGACAGCACCTCGAAACGCATCAGGTCTTTGAAATAATTACCGGAATAATTACCGAAAGGATTGAAATGCAAGTTGCCTGATTTTAATAAAAGCTGTATGGTTTTTCATCTGCATTGTGTGCGTCCCTGCTGCTTTCGGGCATTTGGTGAGACATATTTATGTTTATGAGGTCGTTATAGTTAGGAAATAGAATTTGAAAAACCTTAGAACTTCACTGAAAAAAAAACAAAGGTTACAGGGTTGTTATAGTTAGGAAATAGAACTTTAAAAAACTTACAAATTCATTGAAAAAACTAAAGGTTACAGGTACGTTATAGTTAGGCTGAGATTTCACTGGTACAAAACGGTTGAAATTTAGCAGCTATAGTTACCTGAGCTAAGCAGAGCAGCATTTGCTAATGCTTGGTGGGGGGAGTAAAGTTCCCATCAAGCCATGGCAAACATCTATCTCCTGGGGGTGGGCCCCCCGGGAAATAGCAGGAGTCGACTCTGGGGTGTGGTGGTCCCCAGGGCCATCTTTGGCTCCAGAATGGGGGTTGTGTTGTGTTTAGACCTGGGGAGGTAGTGGTCCCCAGGGGTCTGCAAAGAACACCCTGCATTATAATATTTGAGTCCCGGGGTGGTGATTATCCCTGGGGCCACATTTCTTTTATTCATTGCCTTGGAGGGGTGGTGGTCCCTGGGACAGTGGGGGGTACGCAGGCCCCCTCACATTTCTATTTATTTTTCATTACCCTTGGGAGGTGGCAGTCCCTGCAGATGCAATAAAACATTAGACCCGTGAGGTGGTGGTCCCTGTGGCTGAAGGGGAGACCATAGGCACTTATTTTAATCAATAGCCCCGGGACGTGGTGGCTCCCGGGACTGTGGAGAGGCATGCAGGTCCCCCGTTACTTAACTTGTTTGCCCCGGGCCAGTGGTGGACCCCGATGTGTGGGGTGCTAAACATGTGCACCCCGCACATTATTATAAAACATGCCCCTGGGATGTGTCTCACCCGGGTTCTTCTTATAGAGATGCTTGGGAGCCTGTGTGTCTTTTTATTTTTATTTTGGTGCTGATCCACCTACAGATTTGTGGCAAAATAAAAAAATGCTTTTAACAGTGACAGGAGCCTGTAGGATCCCCCAATCTATTTATAGGGTCCAACAGGCCCCATTTTCTTTCTTTTTTCTTTTTTTGTAGGACTTAGCTTTAATGGACAACAAAAAACAAATGCAGGTTTATGGCAAAAGAAACCATTAGCGATAATGGGGTCCACGCTTTAGGCCCAAAATACCTACAGCGGAGATTTGTCAGATACCACCCAACACGCACCCTCCGATCTTCTAATGCTAACTTACTGTCGGTTCCAACCTTCAGGCTTAGCACAAGAGGCGGCAAATCACTTCCAGTACTTGGAGCAAAAGCCTGGAATACTCTCCCCCCTTTTCTACGGGCATTAGAAAAGGAAAAGGATTTCAGAAAGGGATTGAAAACCTGGGTCTTTAAGTTACAAGACACCTACGCTAGAGCACTAGTGTAAAAGTTGGATGAGCTATCACCAGCAACCAACCTATCTCCTACATCTCTGGATCAGTAAATGGCGCCTAGATGCTCCTTGGAGCGAAAGTTGCGAGATATAAAAGACCAATTACATTACATTACATTACATGTGTCCCACAGAACCTGGGTGTGTATGATATGCAAAAAAGTGGTTCTGTTGGGGGAGTAACAATTCATTTGTTCAATGTATGTAATACATCTGAATTTTCAAATTTCAAATGTATAAATTAAATGTTAGAAATTGGTTCAACAATACTTTCAAAGAACCAAATGGGGTTAAAGGGAACACACCATTAAGACAAAATAATTTGGTCAAACATTACAATTGCATTGCTAGATTATTATGTACAGTGGACAATGAACACGGCTGTCAATGAAACAACTAATAAACGGCGATAAAGTGATTAAAGTGCAGAATAAGTGACTTGTGATAAGTGAAGTCAAAAAGTGCTATACATATATTATACAGATGGGTAACATATAAAACAATCAAAATAATAGTTGTATTGTTCTGTCCATTCCTTAATTCATGAATGCACGACTCCAGTGTGACTTTATATTGGGGTCAAGGAAACTGCATGGACTAGTGTTATTTCCAACGTCGACGTTTCGACCCTAGTTGGAGCGCAGCTTAATATGTGTCAGAGGCAGGTCTTCATCAGGACTGGGGGTAGGGAAATAAGTGTTGACAGCTGCAAGTAACAACGACCAGGGATCCTATTGAGTAAGTGGCTAAGGATCCAAAATGATTACTGATTTGATGAATTGGTAGACCTACACCGGGAGGTTGTGGTCTAAAAGATCAATCTTTTAACCAATGACGATGGGCGGCATTGGATAAAAGACTCATTATCTTGTCTCCAACCAGCTAGTGGAGCACTTATGAGAAAACATCGATCTTTTAGACCACAACCTCACGGTGTAGGTCTACCAATTCATCAAATCATGTTCATTGTTCACTGTACATAATACTCAAGCAATACAATTGTCATTTTTGACCCTTTAACCCCATTTGGTTCTTCAAAAGTATTGTTGAACCATTACCTAACATTTAATTTATACTTCAGAAATTTGAAAATTCAGTATGTATTACATGCATTGAACAAAAGAATTGTTACTCCCCCGACAGAACCACTTTTTTGCATATCATATGGCAAAAGAAAAGCACACCAACAACAAAATGGCTCCCAGCCACATGGTCACCAAGGGCAGAGACATGAACAACAAAGAAGACTTGCAGGTCTATGGCAACATTCACACTGACTCCAGAAAACAAAACAGCCACCCTGCCCCATGGCATGGAGAACAAGGAGAAGATGGTGGCCACACATACACACACACTGTTTATTACTTATACTTTTATTTTTGCATTGTGAATCATTATTAAATTAAAAAGAGTAAATTACTCATTCAGATTTTCACTCATATATGTCATATGTAAATATGGCTCACAGTGCATTAGGGCATACATTACAAAAGTAGAGCATATTACTGTATACACCTGTTAAATCTCCATCTCAAGATAATTCTGACAGCTGGCTTTGCAACAGCAGATTAAAACTCTCCTCATCAGTGGCTCAGTAATTGGGTTGGGGTGGGAAATATCAGGTCAACTACAAGTTGGCCAAATAGGGTCGATTAACAGTCAGATTCTCCCGCTAATTTCTAGTTTTCCCTGTACACTGGCAGCAAAAATACTGATGCCAGAAATCACTTGTAATAGCTTATTTCAGTTGAGTAGCTATGCCAATTCTTTATAAGAGGTGACTAAAGATGTCACAACACAACAGTGCTGAGGAAACTGGAAATGGGCTGTGAGGTTCCGTGACAATTGTAAGTGATGTCTTCGACTTGCACGAATATGGTCGAGTCTGGTATCTATGAACCGCAAATGACGAGTTTAGTCTGTGTGCGCAGTTTCGCTGTGTTAACTTAAACCGTTCGTTTGTTACGTGGGTTTTTTATCTGTACCCACGGGTTCCATCTTAGATACGGCATCCATTTTGTTCTCTTGCCCTCAGGTAGCCAGCGAACGGACGTTGTCCGCTTCGCGACCCTGGGATTCCCAAGAGATCTGCGGAAGACACATGTCCTTTGAAAGTGTCTTTATGACGAGGGGGATGATACTGTAAGGCAGATGGCCCCGCTCGAGGCTCATCTTGCCGTGCCGGTTTATTGTCTCAGCCGTGCATCTCATTAGGCACGTCCCTTTGATGCCTGTAGCTCGTGTACACCCTTTCCAATCTCCTCACTGTTTCCATCTTCCTCTGCACCTGTTCTTGTTTCTTCTTCGATCTGTTTTACTGCCGATTGGAATGTACTAATGGTGGGAAGATGGGTTTTTACAGTTGGGAACCGCCAAATGTTTTCCGCACTTATGTTCCGGATCTTGAAGGTATCAAAGCGACCAAAGCAACCCCTCTCGGGGATAATTGTGGGAACCAAGTCATAAACCTTTGTGTACCATGTAAACCTATGGGAGAGTCGTGTATAAAAGGAGCGATCCACAGAACCAATTTGAAGCAGTCTCCCCGAACTACACTCGTTGTACTTCCTGTGACTTCTGTGTTTCCCTGCAGTAAATAAACCTTGAATCTTTGACGCCGAAGGAAGTGTCCCGTGTCTCTGTCATTCGTACGCCGGAGCAGGTTACCCACGAAGGTTTCAGGTGTTGTCCCCTGGCACCGCTGGGTCTTAAAGAACCCAGTCCTTCAGTAGGCGCCCAACGTGGGGCTGCATCAGTGGTACCGGTCCAAGCCCGACGATCGTGAGGAACTTCGTGTGAAATCTCCGAGGGAAGGTGCACTCCGCTTCATCGATCCTGTTGTCAAAACAAGTGGCCCAAAGACTTTTCCCGTGAAGAATCCCGCCTCCTGACGGCTGCGACGGACTGCTGCCCTGACTGTAGACCTGTTTTGGCGCCTGGCGTAGACCTTGGTATAGCGAGACGATTGACGGGCCTTCCTGGTGACGCCATTGATCTTTGAGTTAAGTATTTGTGGGTCGCTCCCAGAGTTCTTGGTTGTGGTTGCGTAGTTGTTGCATGGTTCCATTGCATTTGTAGTTCTTGGTACTTTGTTGTGATATTTGACGTCTGCAGTCGCCAAAAACCGAGGGTTTTTGCTCTTTGCTGGGACTTGGTAAATCCCGTAACCCTTGACGTTTGTGAAACTCGGCTAGTGTGCAAGATGCCTGGTCGCAGTACTTTGTTTAGTTGTTTCAGGCGTTGTGGTACGGATTCCCGACTGGAGGACTCGTGTCCGATACCTCCGGTTGGAACTCCCACTTATGAGCTCTACAGCAAACACGGGCTAGGCCCGATTACCTTTAATGATTACTGGATCCGTTATACTAGGAAAGATGGTGCCCTTAGTTGGCCACCTCATGGTAGTTTTGAGACAACGATTTTAGATAATCTTGAGACTAAATTGTTTGAGAGAAAGTCAAGGCCGGCCATGTTTGATGCCTTTCGGTTGTGGCGTAAAGAAGCCCGACAGAAAGAGATCAGACAGACTAAACGTAACCAGAGAGATGGTGTTGCTACCATTGTAAAGAAAGCAGAGCAGTTTCAGCGTGATAAGGAGGTTAAGGAAAAGGAAGTGTTTGACAGGCTACAGCGTATGTCCATAGATAAGTGCTATCCTGCTTTGCCAACGGAGTCGGATAAGAAGGACGAATCAGTCGAGGATCCTTCAATGTCTTATCTTATGAAGTCACCACCTCCGTACGTGCAAGGTAACGCAGCTCCTGTGGTCCCCCCCGTACCTGTTCCTCAGCCTGTTCCTCCACCTGTACCCGTTCTTCCGACTGTTCCCGCTCCTTTGCCTATTGCTATTCCTACTGCTCCTCCGCTTCCACATACTCCTGCTCCCGCTACTGCTCCTACTCTGCTTACTCCTGTTGTTCCTTCTGTTTCTACCCCTTCTCTTGTTAGTCCTTTGTGCTATACTTCTCCGTCTACTCGAAGTCGTACTCCTCCTGTTGCGGCTAGTTTCTTTCATTCTCTTGGGCCTGTTCTTGGGTCCGCTGGTTCGGAAGGTCCTCAAAGACGTAGTCAGCTTCCCGGTAACAGGGAACGTGCTTCGCTATACAATATGGCGATGGGTTGGATGACGCACCCTCTTAGAAATCCTCCACGTGTTGTACTTGATACGTTTTGCCAATTCAATGTACCGACACAAAGATACGTGTTCGAGGAAATGTGCAAAGTTCTGCGTGATCAGATATCGGCCGATGCACCTGACGAGGTGTTGACCGCTTTGTCTGATCTACAGCTTCAGTTCTCGAATGGACTGATAGTGGATACTAATGTTCGACGTGCTGTTGAACGGTTGTTATCTTTTCGTCCCGCTCCTATACCTCAAGCTTTGTTTGTTGAGGACGTTGAGAGGCAGTTAGATGCGTCCGGTCAGTTTCCCATGCGTGAAGTTCCTCCAGTGTGGATGCCAGGCGATCCTAATGCTAACCCCATTATTCCACCATATTTCCAGAGAGTGTGGATACACCTCCCATGGAAACGCTCTGAAGTTTTACAGGTGAAGCAATCTTTGCCTGACCCTCGCAAAAATCCTGCAGGGTACTATAAAGAATTGTCGCAGCTCGTTGAGGTTCCGTGACAATTGTAAGTGGTGTTTTCGACTCGTACGAATATGGTCGAGTCTAGTATCTATGAACCGCAAATGACGAGTTTAGTAAGTGTGCGCAGTTTCGCTGTGCTAGCTTAAACCGTTCGTTTGTTACGTGGGTTTTTCATCTGTACCCACGGGTTCCATCTTAGATACGGCATCCATTTTGTCTCTTGCCCTCAAGTAGTCAGCGAACGGACGCTGTCCGCTTCGCGACCCTGGGACTCCCAAGATATTTGCGGAAGACACATGTTCTTTGAAAGTGTCTTTATGATGAGGGGGTTGCTACTGTAAGGCAGATGGCGCCGCTCGAGGCTCATCTTGCCGCACGGACTTATTGTCTCAGCCGTGCATCTCATTAGGCACGTCCCTTTGATGCCTGTATCTCGTGCTTCTCGTTACCTCCCCTTTTACACCCTTTCCGATCTCCCCACTGTCTCCGTCTTCCTCTGCACCTGTCTTCGTTCCTATTTTGATCTACTTTACTGCTGATTGGAATTTGCTAATGGTGGGAAGATGGGTTTTTACAGTTGGGAACCGCCAAATGTTTCCGCACTTATGTTCCGGACCTTATGTGTTTCAAAGTGACCAAAGCGACCCCTCTGAGAGCTAAATGTGGGAACCGGGTTGTAAACTATTGTGTCTCATGTTATCTTATGGGTAAAAACTGTATAAAAGGAGCGATCCACAAAACCAATTTGAAGCAGTCTCCCCGAACTACACTCGATGTACTTCCTGTGACTTCTGTGTTCCCTGCAGTAAATAAACCTTGACTCTTTGACGCCGAAGGAAGTGTCCCGTGTCTCTGTGACTTGTACGCCGGAGCAGGTTACCCACGAAGGTTTCAGGTGTTGTGCCCTGGCACCGCTGGGTCCAAAAGAGCCCAGTCCTTCAGTTGGCGCCCAACTCGTGGGGCTGCATCAGTGGTACCGGTCCAAGCCCGACGATCGTGAGGAACTTCGTGTGAAATCTCCGAGGGAAGGTGCACCCCGCTTCATCGATCCTGTTGTCGAAATAAGTGGCCCGAAGACTTTTCCCGCGAAGATTCCCGCCTCCTAACGGCTGCGACGGACTGCTGCCCTGACTGTAGACCTGTTTTGGCGCCTGGCGTAGACCTTGGTATAGCGAGACGATAGACGGGCCTTCCTGAGGACGCCATTGATCTTTGAGTTAAGTATTTGTGGGTCGCTCCCAGAGTCCTTGGTTGTAAACACTTTTAGCGAGTGTTTTTGTTGTAGACACTTTAGCGGGTGTCCTTGGTTGTAAACACTTTAGCGAGTGTTTTTGTTGTGCACGCTGTGTGAGTGTTTTTGTCGGTGACACTTTGCTAGCGTACTTTGTTGTTGTATTTGTTTGACGACTGCAGCCGCCAAAGACCGAGGGTTTTGTTCTTGCTGGGACTTGGTAAATCCCGTAACCCTTGAAGTTTGTGAAACTCGGCTAGTGTGCAAGATGCCTGGTCGCAGTACTTTGTTCAGTTGCTTTAGACCTTGTGGTGCGGATTCCCTGCTGGAGGACTCGTGTCCGATACCTCCGGTTGGAACTCCTACTTATGACCTATATAGCAAACATGGGCTAGGCCCGATTGCTTTTAACGATTATTGGATAAAATATACAAAGAAAGACGGTGATCTTCGTTGGCCACCTCACGGTAGCTTCGAAGCGTCGATCTTAGATAATTTGGAAATAAAGTTGTTCGAACGCAAATCTAGGCCGGCCATGTTTGATGCCTTTCGGTTCTGGCGCAAAGAAGCCCGACAGAAAGAGATCAGACAGAATAAACGTAGTGAGCGAGATACTGTTGCTACCATAGTGAAGAAGGCTGAGCAGTTTCAGCGTGATAAGGAGGATAAGGATAAGGAAGTGTTTGTGAGGCTACAGCGTATGTCTATAGATAAATGCTATCCTGCTTTGCCTACGGAGTCGGATAAGAAGGAAGAGGCCGTTGAGGATTCTTTAATGTCCTATCTTATGAAGTCGCCACCTCCGTACGTACAGGGTATCGCAGCTCCTGTGGTCCCTGCCGTACCTGTTCTTCCACCTGTTATTCCTCCACCAGTTCCTCAACCTGCACCCGCTCTTCCGACTGTTCCTGCTCCTTTGCCTGTTTCTATTCCCACTGCTCCTCCGCTTCCACATACTCCTGCTCACACTACTGCTCCTGTGTTGTTAACCCCTGTTGTTGCTAATGTCTCTACTCCTTCTCTTGTTAGTCCTGTGTCTTATTCTTGTCCCTCTACTCGTAACCGTACTTCTCCTAGTGTGCCAAACTTCTTTCAGTCGCTTGGACCTGTTTTTGGGTCTGCTGGTTCTGATGGTCCTCAGAGACGTAGCCAGCTTCCTGCTAATAGAGAACGTGTTGCGCTATGCAATATGGCGATGGGTTGGATAGTAAACCCTGTTAGAAATCCACCTCGTGTTGTCCTCGAAACGTTTGATCAATTCAACATACCTACTCAGAGATATGTGTTTGATGAAATGTGCAAGTTCTTACATGATCAGATAGTGGCCTTTGCGCCTGACGAGGTGCTGTACGCCCTGTCTGAACTTCGGCTTCAGTTCGCAACTGGACTGATAGTCGACACTAATGTCCGACGCGCTATTGAGCGGTTGTTATCTTTTCGTCCCGCTCCTATTCCTCATGCATTGTTCGTCGAGGACATTGAGAGAGGAGATGAGTCTGGCCAATATCCTATGCGTGAAGTTCCGCCGGTTTGGATACCAGCTGATAATACTAATGCTGCCCAGCCAGTTCCGGCGCATTTCCAGAGAGTGTGGATACACCTCCCATGGAAACGATCGGAAGTGCTTCAGGTGAAACAAACTTTGCCCGATCCTCGCAAAAATCCTGCAGGGTATTATAAGGAATTATCGCAGCTCGTAGACGCTACGATAATGAATCTTGCCGATATCGACATGTTGTTTGGCAATGTCGTACCGCAACCGGTATGGGCCAAGATTCGTCACCAAGATCACACAAATGAATTAGGTGGTGATTGGGCTGCTATTACAGCGGCAGACGCTGGACAAGTGGCTGCTACTAAACCCGATCAGTTGATTGAACTTCTTCCCCAGCGAATCATTACATTAATGAAAACGCTCATGCCAGCTATGAGGGTGAATTGGGACAAGTTGTCAGCCTGTAAGCAGAAGAAGGATGAGAGTGTTTCAGACTTCTTTACGAGGTTTGAGGAAACATTCGTTGATCATAGTGGACAGGATATGGGTACTGAGGGTGGACAACGGTTGTTTGTGGATAAATTCGTATCGAACTTATTGCCCGACTTGAGCACTAAACTGAAGAATTCAGAAAGTGCGTGGGCCGTTTCTACCTCAGCTCAGATATTGGCTACGGCACAATATTACGAAAATAGAGAAAAAGAGGAAACTGACCGTGCTGATAAAAAGACGAAAGAGCTGAAAACTAAAGTGTTGTTGCAACAAGCATATCCGCCGCGTTCTAATCAGAATGCGTCTCAACAGAATAGACCACAGTCGCAATCGAATCGATCGCAGCCGCGTAATGATTCCTCTTTCCAAAGATCTTCGTTAGGGTACAATCAATGTGCTTATTGTAGACAGGAGGGACACATTAAATTTGATTGTCCTGCTTTAAATGACCGTAATAGTGGTAATTCGTCTAGAGGAGGCCGTGGTGGTTCACAGAATACATCACGTGGTAGAGGTCGTGGTGCTCAGAACGACCGTTCTGACAATTCATCTAATTCTAATAACTGTTTCGATCAACGTGGATCATCACAAGGACGATCTGCGCAGTACCATGTAGACGGTTATTACGTCGATCAGGGAACTGACGATAGTAATTACTAGGACAGCCAAAGACAAGGAGAGGGAGTGGTATCAGTTCCGGTTGATCAGAGAGGGCCTTACGTCGCAGTTGCTACATCGGGCGTCGTTGAGCCTTTTCTGTTGGACACTGGTGCAGCGAAAAGTTCTATCATGCATTCGAAACTCCCTGGCGCACCTTTGTCTGGCTTAACAAATGTTTCCGTTGGATTCTCTGGCGCCCCCGTTAGCAATCCAGTTTCATGCCCTTTGCCCCTTAAAATTGGGCCTCGTGAGCTCGAAGCTCCGTTGATTTTAACCACGGGTTGTGGTGAAAATCTTTTGGGTCTGGATTTGCTTAAACGTTTGTATGCAACTTTGTATTGTTCTCCTGCGGGTGTACAGCTTACGTTTGGAGAGAGAGTAGTCTCTCCCATGTATTTGTCTCTCGATAAGCTTCCACCGGAATTGGATTCTCTTCCTGCGTCTTTGTGGGCGACGGGTCCAAATGATGTGGGCCTACTTGATATCTCCCCTTATGTTGTTCAGTTGAAATTGAATGTGCGATTGCCACGTATTCCCCAATACCGTATCTCCCTTGATGGTGAACGAGCTTTGTTAGCGATCATCTATGATTTGATCGAGAAAGATGTTATTGAGGAGACTCGGGGAAACGTGTGCAATAGCCCTGTACTGCCCATTCTTAAACGTACTGACCCTACCAAACCGCCTGTTTATCGTTTTGTTATCGATTTGCGGGAGGTAAATAAAATTGTGGTTCCTCAATTCCCTGTTGTGCCTGACATCACGGCGCTACTGACTCTGATTCCAGCTACTGCTTCGTGGTTCTCGGTGATTGATTTGAAAAATGCGTTTTTCAGCATCCCGATTGCCGAAGAGAGCAGGGACCTTTTCGGTTTCTCTCTTGGTGGACGTAGCTTCCGGTTCAAACGCGCTCCTCAGGGCTACTGTGAAAGTCCATCGATTTACAGTCAAGCTTTGAAGGGTCAACTGGATGCGTTTAGGTTGCCGGTTGGTGCGGCTTTAATCCAATATGTCGACGACTTATTGGTGGCTGCTGATACTCAGGACATTTGCAAAATCGCTACGGTATCGTTGCTGCAACATCTCTGTGAGTTAAATCACAAGGTGTCACCTTCTAAACTCCAATATTGTTGTCAAGAAGTAACCTACCTCGGTCACTTATTGTCAAAGGAGGGAAGGAGATTGACCCCAGAGAGAATTGCAGCGATTGCGCGAATGGCTGTGCCACACACCCAGAGAGATGTGCGTGCCTTTCTAGGTATCACGTCGTACTGCAGGCAGTGGATTCCTAATTTTTCATTGCTAGCGAAACCACTGGTGGCTCTTACGTGCAAGGATGTTTCTACTCCTTTACCATGGACGGAAGAATGTCAGAAAAGTTTTTCTGAATTACGTGACTCATTGTGTTCGGCTCCTGTGTTAGGTACCCCTGATTACAGCAAGCCGTTCACGTTATATGTTCATGAGAGGGAAGGTTGTGCTTTGAGTGTCTTAACGCAACCTTTTGGTGGTAAGCAACGTCCATGTGCATATTTTTCCTCGACCTTAGACCCAGTAGCTAGAGCATTGCCGAGTTGTTTGAGAGCAACTGCGGCAGCTGCGGTCTCCATCCGACAATCAGCAGGATTGGTCATGGATAATATGCTTACGGTGATGGTTCCGCATGCAGTCGATACTCTTTTGAATCGAACGAAAACTCAGCACTTGACGAGTGCGAGGTTATCTGGGTACGAATTGACGCTCTTGGCAAGCCATATTCAGATAAAACGTTGTAATGTCCTAAATCCGGCAACTTTGTTACCAATTAGTGCAGAGTCAGATGAAGTAGCAGAACATGACTGTTACTTGCGGACAGAGGAGGAAACAAAAGGTCGAGTGGACCTTAAAAACACCCCATTGGAAGACCCGGAGGGCACTCTGTATGTGGATGGGTCATGTTTTAAATTGCCGAATGGTGATGTGACTACTGCTTATGCTGTTGTGACGTTGAATACTGTTGTTGAGACTGCGAGATTGAATCAGAACTCTGCCCAAGCTGCAGAGCTGATTGCTCTTACTAGAGCATGTGTATTAGCAAAAGGTAAACGTGTGAATGTGTACACCGATAGTCAGTACGCTTTCGGTGTAGCGCATAGCTTTGGACGGTTGTGGCGAGAGCGTGGTTTCTTCACGTCACATGGCACGAAAATACAGCATGGCCAGCTTGTGAACGATCTTTTGGATGCATTGACTTTGCCTGCTCAAGTTGCAATTGTTAAATGTAGTGCGCATCGTAAAGTGACGGATGATGTTGGTCGTGGTAATGCGTTTGCAGATGAGATTGCTAAGGAGACTGCCCGGAACCTTAGCACTCGAATGTATGTGACGAGTTCGGTTAGGTGGCCTACAGAATCGAGTATGTGTGAGGATACTATAGAGAGTGTGAAAGCAATACAGAATGAGGCCACCGACACTGAAAAGATGAAGTGGAAAGAAAGTACGGGAAGGTTGGATGTGAATGGTTGCTGGATTGATTTGTCAGATCAGAAAAGATGGATGTTGCCTGATGCGTATGTACTGGCCGTTGTGACAATGGCACACGGGTTAGCACATATTAGCGCGAAAGGTATTTGTAAGTTGTTGGCTGCTGTGTGGAAGAATGATGGAATTACTAAGTGTGCTGAACGCTTGGTGAAGAATTGTATGGTGTGTATAATGTACAATCCTGGCAAAGGAACCCCAACTCCCCCTGGCAGTTTTGCTCCTTCGTATCCCTTTGAGGTGATCCAATTGGACTTCATCCATATGGAGCGATGCAATAACCTGAAATATGTTTTGGTTGTGGTTTGCGCATTCTCCCGATGGATCGAGGCCTATCCCCTCAAGGATAATACTGCTTTGTCTACTGCGAAAATCCTACTGAAGGAATACTTTCCTCGGTATGGAATGCCTAGAGTCGTGTGGTCAGATAACGGAAGTGAGTTTGTTGGAAGTGTGATGAAGAGTGTGTGTAAGGGCCTTGGAATTAATCAAAAATTCCATAGCGCCAATCATCCCCAGTCAGCTGGATTGGTTGAAGGGTACAATGGCACCCTTAAACTAAAGCTAGCGAAGATTCAGGCTACGACTGGACTTTCGTGGCCTGACGCTTTGCCTCTAGCATTACTGTCAACTAGGGCGACTGTACACTCCCGAATAGGGCTTAGTCCCTATGAAATAGTGTTCGGCCGTCCTGCGAATGTGTGGGGGGTTCCTAGGCCAGGTATATTCGTTGATCTTGAGTATCCGATGTTGATTGATTACTTACATGACTTGACTGCTAAACTGAGGTTAATTCATCAACAGGTTTACGACGCCTTGCCGACGCAGACGGAGGGTCCAGGTCACCAGCTCCAGCCCGGAGATTGGGTAGTTACCCGTAATTTTTCACGCAAGAAGAATCTGGACCCCCGTTTCACCGGACCTTACCAGGTGCTCCTGGCCACGAGGACTGCCGTTCGTCTTGAGGGGCGGAAGAATTGGGTACATGCTACCCATTGTAAGCGAGTCCCTATTCCTTTGCCGGCAGACCCGTGGGTGAGGAAAGGCATTGCGTCAACAGAAGCAGAAACATTGCCGGCGTTTGTACCTTTTAGCGACGCACAGCTTGTTGGTGAACACTCAGCGCAGCAGAAAGCCACTGTTGAACATTTGTCAGCAAAAGACTCAAGATCAAATCAACCAATTGATCAACAGGACGCTGTCTCTTCAACGGATCCTTTGTTCGACGAGCAGACACGTCTCGGGAAACATCGATATTCTCTGCGTTCTCATACTAAGGACAAATAAAATTTTCTTGCTTTGCTGAATTGATAACTGCAATATCCTCGTTTCCCCTGATCAACTTTGAACAATTCGTATCATTGAAAATTGTTTTGTACATATAATAAGCTTCTTCCTTGTATCTTTTCCTTCCACAGCTGAAATATTGTGCTAAATAAAATACATATTGTGTATTGAGGGCCGTAGGGCCGCGCGCGTACTTCCTTCTGGACAGTAGGTCTTGACGCTAGGTTAAAGGCCGTCGGTTCCTAGGAACTCCTGGGGATTGACTATTGCTGCACAGAACAAAGTGCGTCAAGAAACGTTGCGGACGGTCGTAGGGAAATGGCATTTTCGAAGCTGAATGATTTGGAAGGAGCTCAGGCGTATAGAGTCAGACTGCAGAAACTTAGTCGTACTAAATGTTTTGTATTTCCATTGTTTGTATTGTTTCTGACTGCTTCTGCATTTTTGGCGGGTGGGGTGTATTACACTATGTCTTACTTCTTACTTCTTACCCCTACTCCTACTCCTTACCCTAATCTTACTTCTACTGCTTCTCCTCATTCCTTTCATATGTTACCGGAACACGAACAGGCTAGACGTGTAGAATTCCGCAACAATTCCTTTATCCAGCTCCTCCATCAGCATCAGTTAGTGGTTAACACTACTAATTGTTGGGTGTGTGGGTTGATGCCACATACTACGGGTAAGGGAATTCCATATCTGGTGTTACCGTATAGTTCCCAAGGGTCAGCTCGAGCATTTCAAACAATGCTTCGAAGCGCACTGGGTTTCCACCCCACTCCAGAACAACGTTCCCCCAACCCTGGTCCTACCTCGTATCAGTGGGTGCTATCGATGGCAATAGCGGATATGGAAGATGAGATCCATGATGCTTTTCTCATCCCTAAAGAAGAGGTACAAGCCTATAGGGTCCTAAGTAGAGGGGAATATAGTACGTTCACTAATGAAAAGCAGCTTAAAAGCTCGTCTCCAATATGGGTCGTACCCCACACTGGTAATCTTTGTCTTGTGGGTCGTGGTTCCCAAGCCTCACTTGGAGCAAGTGCTTGCACTGAAAGTTACCTTCTGCCAATGTCCCCGACCCCTGTGTTTCTGGCTGCCAAGGGTACATACTTTATCTGTCATGATCGTGCATACACATGGTTGCCCACAGACTTCATGGGCTCATGTTTCGTTGCAAATCTGTTGCCTCCGACGTTCACTGTAGATGCCGATTATCATAAGACTAGAGTTGTACGAGGCGTAATTAGCGAAGAGGATACTGCCGGTCAAGAGGCAGGAGACTTTTTCAAGGGTTTCCTCCCGTTTTGGGGACCTATGGTTAATAGTAGGAACCTGAGACATTTGACTCGAGTGGTAGAATCGACAGCTAATATTACTGCCAGTGCCCTTGGTAATATCACCTCAGAACTTCAGGCGGAGAGACTTATGACGTTGCAAAACCGTATGGTTTTAGATGTCGTCTTGGCAGATCGCGGTGGGGTATGTAAAGTGATCCATTCGAGCTGTTGCATTTTCATACCTGATAATGCTCCTACTGTCTATCAAGCCATCTCGAAGTTGCATAAGATCTCCGAATCCATACACGTGGATGTAGGGGATTGGACGCTACTCGGTTGGTTTTGGGGCCTGCTGTCGACTTGGGGTTGGAAGATTCTGACGATCATCGGGGTTGTGGTAGTGTTCCTGTTCACGTGTTGCCTTTGTGTGCAGTGTGGTCCTGCCTTATGTGGCCTCTGTGCTACAACGTGTATGAGACAACCATCTGTTACCAAGGGGACTCGGTTGGACAGAGCTATGCTACAACGACATCTTGATGGTCTGATGAATATCGAATATGATTCCGACTAGTGCTTGCCTACATGAGGGCAAAAGGAGCGTCTGAGGTTCCGTGACAATTGTAAGTGGTGTTTTCGACTCGTACGAATATGGTCGAGTCTAGTATCTATGAACCGCAAATGACGAGTTTAGTAAGTGTGCGCAGTTTCGCTGTGCTAGCTTAAACCGTTCGTTTGTTACGTGGGTTTTTCATCTGTACCCACGGGTTCCATCTTAGATACGGCATCCATTTTGTCTCTTGCCCTCAAGTAGTCAGCGAACGGACGCTGTCCGCTTCGCGACCCTGGGACTCCCAAGATATTTGCGGAAGACACATGTTCTTTGAAAGTGTCTTTATGATGAGGGGGTTGCTACTGTAAGGCAGATGGCGCCGCTCGAGGCTCATCTTGCCGCACGGACTTATTGTCTCAGCCGTGCATCTCATTAGGCACGTCCCTTTGATGCCTGTATCTCGTGCTTCTCGTTACCTCCCCTTTTACACCCTTTCCGATCTCCCCACTGTCTCCGTCTTCCTCTGCACCTGTCTTCGTTCCTATTTTGATCTACTTTACTGCTGATTGGAATTTGCTAATGGTGGGAAGATGGGTTTTTACAGTTGGGAACCGCCAAATGTTTCCGCACTTATGTTCCGGACCTTATGTGTTTCAAAGTGACCAAAGCGACCCCTCTGAGAGCTAAATGTGGGAACCGGGTTGTAAACTATTGTGTCTCATGTTATCTTATGGGTAAAAACTGTATAAAAGGAGCGATCCACAAAACCAATTTGAAGCAGTCTCCCCGAACTACACTCGATGTACTTCCTGTGACTTCTGTGTTCCCTGCAGTAAATAAACCTTGACTCTTTGACGCCGAAGGAAGTGTCCCGTGTCTCTGTGACTTGTACGCCGGAGCAGGTTACCCACGAAGGTTTCAGGTGTTGTGCCCTGGCACCGCTGGGTCCAAAAGAGCCCAGTCCTTCATCGTAGACGCTACGATAATGAATCTTGCCGATATTGACATGCTGTTCGGCAATGTCGTACCTCAACCGGTATGGACTAAGATTCGTCAGGAGAACCATCCAAACGAATTAGGTGGTGATTGGGCTGCCATTGTAGCGGCGGATGGGTTGCAAACTGGTGGTGCTAAACCCGAACAATTGATTACTGCTCTCCCTCAAAGAATAATTACCTTAATGAAAACTCTTATGCCAGCTATGAGGGTGAACTGGGACAAATTGTCAGCTTGTAAACAGAAAAAGGACGAGAGTGTCTCTGATTTCTTTACGAGATTTGAGGAGGCATTCATCGATCACAGTGGTCAGGATATGAGCACTGAGGGTGGTCAACGGTCGTTTGTGGACAAATTTGTCTCTAACTTATTGCCCGATTTGAGCAATAAATTGAAAAATTCTGAGAGTGCGTGGGCCGTTTCTACCTCGGCTCAAATACTGGCTACAGCACAGTATTATGAGAACAGAGAAAAAGAGGAGAACGACCGCGCTGATAAAAAGACGAAAGAACTTAAAACTAAAGTGTTGTTGCAGCAGGCGTATCCCCCGCGTTCGAATCAGAATGCTTCGCAGCAGAATGGACCGCAGTTGCAATCAAATAGGTCACAACCTCGAAATGACTCCTCTTCCCAGAGATCTTCGTTAGGGTACAATCAGTGTGCCTATTGTAGACAGGAGGGTCATTTAAAATTTAACTGTTCCGTTTTAAACGACCGTAACAGTGGTAACTCATCTAGAAGAGGTCGTGGTGGTTCTCAGCAGGCACCACGTGGTAGAGGTCGCGGTGTTCAAAATGACCGTGTAGATAACTCATCAAATTCCAATAATTGTTTCGATCAACGTGGATCGTCACAAGGACGATCTGCGCAGTACAATGTAGATGATTATTACGTCGATCAGGAAATTGACGACAGTAATTACTAGGACAGCCATAGACAAGGAGAGGGAGTGGTATCAGTTCCGGTTGATCAGAGAGGGCCTTACGTCGCGGTTGCTACATCGGGCGTCGTTGAGCCTTTTCTGTTGGACACTGGTGCAGCGAAAAGTTCTATAATGCATTCAAAACTCCCTGGCGCACCTTTGTCTGGCTTAACAAATGTTTCCGTTGGATTCTCTGGCGCCCCTGTTAGCAATCCAGTTTCGCGCCCTTTGCCCCTTACAATTGGGCCTCGTGAGCTTCAAGCTCCATTGATTTTGACTACGGGTTGTGGTGAAAATCTTTTGGGCCTGGATTTGCTAAAACGTTTGTATGCGACTTTGTACTGTTCTCCTGCGGGTGTAAAGCTTACGCTAGGAGAGAGGGTTGTCTCTCCTATGTACTTGTCTCTCGATAAGCTTCCACCGGAATTGAGTTCTCTTCCTGCATCTTTGTGGGCAACAGGTCCCAACGACGTGGGCCTGCTTGACATCTCCCCTTATGTTGTTCAGCTAAAATCTAATGTGCGGTTGCCACGTATTCCCCAGTATCCTATCTCTCTTGATGGTGAACGAGCACTGTTAGCGATCATTTATGATCTGATCGAGAAAGATGTTATTGAAGAAACGCGGAGAAACGTGTGCAACAGTCCTGTACTGCCTATTTTAAAACGTACTGATCCCTCAAAACCACCTGTTTATCGTTTTGTTATCGATTTACGGGAGGTCAATAAAATTGTGATTCCTCGGTTTCCTGTTGTGCCTGACATCACGGCGCTACTGACTCTGATTCCAGCTTCTGCATCGTGGTTTTCGGTGATCGATTTGAAGAATGCCTTTTTCAGCATTCCAATTGCAGAAGAGAGCAGAGACCTTTTCGGTTTCTCTCTTAGTGGACGCAGCTTCCGGTTTAAACGCGCTCCTCAGGGCTACTGTGAGAGTCCATCGATTTACAGTCAAGCCTTGAAGGGTCAACTGGATGCGTTTTCATTGCCGGCTGGTGCGGCCTTAATCCAATATGTCGATGACTTGTTGGTGGCTGCAGATACTCAGGACATTTGCAAAATTGCTACGGTGTCGTTGCTGCAACATCTCTGTGACTTACATCACAAGGTGTCACCTTCTAAACTCCAATATTGTTGTCAAGAAGTAACCTATCTAGGTCACTTATTGTCAAAGGAGGGAAGACGGTTGATCCCAGAGAGAATTGCAGCAATTGCGCGAATGGCTGTGCCAACAACCCAAAGAGATGTGCGTGCCTTTCTAGGTATCACGTCGTATTGCAGGCAATGGATTCCAAATTTTTCATTGCTAGCGAAACCATTGGTGGCTCTTACGTGCAAGGATGTTTCAACTCCTTTACCATGGACGGACGAATGTCAGAAAAGTTTTTCTGAATTACGTGACTCATTGTGTTCGGCTCCTGTGTTAGGTACCCCTGACTATAGCAAGCCGTTTACACTATATGTTCACGAGAGGGAAGGTTGTGCTTTGAGTGTCTTAACGCAACCTTTTGGTGGTAGGCAACGTCCATGTGCATATTTTTCCTCGACCTTGGACCCGGTAGCTAGAGCATTGCCGAGTTGTTTGAGAGCAACAGCGGCAGCTGCGGTGTCCATCCGTCAATCAGCAGGACTGGTCATGGATAATATGCTTACGGTGATGGTTCCGCATGCAGTCGACACTCTTTTGAATCGTATGAAAACTCAGCACTTGACGAGTGCGAGGTTGTCTGGGTACGAGTTGACGCTGTTGGCAAGCCACATTCAGATAAAACGTTGTAATGTCCTGAACCCGGCAACTTTGTTACCCATTAGCAAAGAGTCGGATGACATAGCAGCCCATGACTGCTATCTGAGAACTGAAGAGGAAACAAAAGGTCGGGTGGACCTTAAAAACACTCCTTTGGAAGATCCAGATGGAACGTTGTATGTGGATGGTTCATGTTTTAAATTGCCAAATGGTGATGTGACCACTGCGTATGCTGTTGTGACTTTGAACACTGTAGTGGAAACTGCGAGATTGAATCAGAACTCTGCCCAGGCTGCAGAGCTGATTGCTCTAACTAGAGCGTGTGTGTTAGCGAAAGGGAAACGTGTGAATGTGTTTACCGACAGCCAATATGCCTTTGGCGTCGCCCATAGCTTTGGATGGTTGTGGAGAGAGAGAGGTTTTATGACATCGCATGGTACGAAGATTCAGCATGGACAGCTCGTGAATGATCTTTTGGATGCACTTACGTTGCCTAAGCAGGTAGCGATTGTTAAATGTAGTGCGCATCGTAAGGTGACGGATGATGTTGGTCGTGGTAATGCCTTTGCGGATGAGATTGCTAAGGAGACTCCCCGGAATCTTAGCACTAGAATGTATGTGACGAGTTCGGTTAGGTGGCCTACAGAATCGAGTATGTGTGAGGACACTATCGAGAGTGTGAAAGCAATTCAGAATGAGGCCACCGAGACTGAAAAAACGAAGTGGAAAGAAAGTACGGGAAAGTTGGATGCCAATGGTTGTTGGATTGATTTGTCGGAACAAAAGAGATGGATGTTACCAGATGCGTATGTGCTAGCTGTTGTGACAATGGCACATGGGTTAGCACATATTAGCGTGAACGGTATTTGTAAGTTGCTGTCCCCTGTGTGGAAGAATGAGGGTATCACGAAATGTGCTGAATGATTGGTTAAGAACTGTATGGTATGTATGTTGTACAATCCTGGTAAGGGAACCCCAACTCCTCCTGGTAGTTTTGCTCCCCCTTCATGTCCCTTTGAGGTGATCCAATTAGACTTCATCCATATGGAGCGATGCAATAACCTGAAATACGTTTTAGTTGTGGTTTGCGCGTTCTCCCGATGGATTGAAGCCTATCCCCTCAAAGACAATACTGCTTTGTCTACTGCGAAAATCCTGCTGAAGGAATACTTTCCTCGGTATGGAATGCCTCGGATTGTATGGTCGGATAACGGAAGTGAGTTTGTGGGGAGTGTGATGAAGAGTGTGTGTAAGGGCCTTGGAATTAATCAAAAATTCCACAGCGCCAATCATCCCCAGTCAGCTGGTTTGGTTGAAGGGTATAATGGTACCCTTAAACTAAAGCTAGCGAAGATTCAGGCTACGACTGGTCTTTCGTGGCCTGATGCTTTACCCTTAGCTTTGTTGTCAACTAGGGCAACCGTACACTCCCGAGTAGGGCTTAGTCCCTATGAAATAGTGTTCGGTCGTCCTGCGAATGTGTGGGGGGTCCCTAGACCGGGTGTGTTCTGTAATCTTGAGTACCCAATGTTGATTGATTATCTTTATGATATGACTGCTAAACTGAGGTTAATTCACCAACAGGTTTACGAAGCATTGCCGACGCAGACGGAGGGTCCAGGCCACCAGCTCCAGCCCGGAGACTGAGTGGTTACCAGAAATTTTGCCCGTAAGAAGAACTTGGAACCCCGGTTTACTGGACCCTACCAGGTCCTCCTTGCCACGAGAACTGCCGTTCGTTTAGAGGGCCGGAAAAATTGGGTGCATGCCACCCATACGAAGAAAGTTCCTATTCCTTTGCCGGCAGATTCGTGGGTGAGGAGGGGCATTGCTTCATCTGAATCTGAAGGATTGCCGGCGTTTGTACCTTTCAGCGACGCACAACCTGTCGGAGAATCCTCAGTGCAGCAGAAAGACATTGTTGAACATTTGTTATCAAAAGACTCGAGACCAGAACATTCGGCTGATCAACAGGACTCTGTTCCCTCATCGGATCCTTTGTTTGATGAACATACACGTCCTGGGAAAACTCGATACTTTTTGCGTTCCAGTACTAAGGACAAATAAAAATTCTGTTCTGCCCCTTTATAATTGCATTATCCCGTTTTCCACGATCAGTCCGAACACCCGTATCATTGTAATTATTTTTGTATATATATTGAGTTTCGTTCCATACGTGTTTTTGCTTCCACAGCTGAGAGACATTTTTCATATGCGTTGTGAATAAAGGCCGTAGGGCCGCGCGTGTACTTCCTTCTGGTTAGCAGGTCTTGACGCTAGGTTAAAGACCGTCGGTTCCTGGGAATTCCTAGGGATTGACTACTGCTACACAGAACGAAGTGCGTCAAGAAACGTTGCGGACGGTCATAGGGGATGGCGTTTTCAAAGCTGATGGACTTGGAAGAAGCTCAGGCGAAAAGGTTCAAGCTACAACAACTTACTCGTACCAAATGTTTTATGTTTCAAATATTCGTATTGCTTCTGACTGTTTCTGCACTATTGGCGGGTGGGGTGTATTATATGATGTCGTACTTCTTACCTTCTGCCATACCTACTCCTACTTCTGACCCTACACTTACCTCCACTGCATCTCCTCATTCTTTTCATATATTACCCGAACACGAGCAGGCTAGACGTGCAGAATTCCGCAATAATTCCTTTATTCAGCTCCTTCATCAGCACCAGTTAGTGGTTAATACTACTAATTGTTGGGTGTGTGGACTAATGCCACATACCACGGATAAGGGAATTCCATATTTGGTCTTACCATATAGTTCCCAGGGTTCAGCTCGAGCATTCCAAACAATGTTTCGAAGCGCACTAGATTCACACCCCATTCGAGAGCCTCGTTCTCCCTACCTTGGCCTTGGCTCGTACTATAAGCCTTTGTCCATAGCGATAGAAGATTTAGATAGAGATATCTATGAGCCGTCGCTCATCCCAGAGGAAGAGGTACAAGCCTATAGGGTCCTGAGTAAGGTCGAGTACAGTGCGCTCACGAGTGATAAACAGCTTAAAAGCTCGCCTCCGATATGGGTCGTACCCCACATTGGTAATTTTTGTTTAATGGGTCGTGGCCGAAGATCAAAAGCCCGACTTGGAGAGAGTGCTTGCACCGAAAATTACATTCTGCCGATGGTCTCGTCCCCTGTGTTTCTGGCTGCCAAGGGTACGTACTTTGTCTGCCATGATCGTGCGTATGCATGGTTGCCCTCCGACTTTGTGGGCTCATGTTTTATCGCAAATCTGTTGCCTCCGACGTTCACTGTAGATGCAGACTATCACAAAACTAGAGTTGTGAGAGGCGTAATTAGTGAAGAGGACACCCCCGGTCATGAGGCAGGAGACTTTTTCAAGGGTTTCCTCCCGTTTTGGGGGCCTATGGTGAATAGTAGGAACCTGAGACAGTTGACTCGAGTGGTAGAATCGACAGCTAATATTACTGCCAGTGCCCTTGGTAATATCACCACAGAACTTCAGGCGGATAGACTTATGACGTTACAAAACCGTATGGTTTTAGACGTGATCTTAGCAGATCGAGGTGGGGTATGTAAGGTGATCCATTCGAGCTGCTGTATTTTCATTCCAGATAACGCTCCGACCGTCTATCAAGCCATCTCAAAGTTCCATAAAATCTCTGAATCCATACACGTGGATGTAGGGGATTGGACGCTACTTGGGTGGTTTTGGGGCCTGATGTCGACTTGGGGTTGGAAGATTCTGATGATTATCGGAGTTGTTGTGGCGTTCCTGTTCACCTGTTGCCTTTGTGTGCAGTGTGGTCCTGCCTTATGTGGCCTTTGTGCTACAACGTGTATGAGACAGCCACCTGTTACCAAGGGGACTCAGTTGGACAGAGCTATGTTACAGCAACATCTAGATGGTCTGATGAATATCGAGTACTAGTGCTTGCCTACATGAGGGCAAAAGGAGCGTCTGAGGTTCCGTGACAATTGTAAGTGATGTCTTCGACTCGCACGAATATGGTCGAGTCTGGTATTTATGAACCGCAAATGACGAGTTTAGTCTGTGTGCGCAGTTTCGCTGTGTTAACTTAAACCGTACGTTTGTTACGTGGGTTTTTTATCTGTACCCGCGGGTTCCATCTTAGATACGGCATCCATTTTGTTTTCTTGCCCTCAGGTAGCCAGCGAACGGACGTTGTCCGCTTCGCGACCCTGGGATTCCCAAGAGATCTGCGGAAGACACATGTCCTTTGAAAGTGTCTTTATGACGAGGGGAATGATACTGTAAGGCAGATGGCCCCGCTCGAGGCTCATCTTGCCTTGCCGGTTTATTGTCTCAGCCGTGCATCTCATTAGGCACGTCCCTTTGATGCCTGTAGCTCATGTACACCCTTTCCAATCTCCTCACTGTTTCCATCTTCCTCTGCACCTGTTCTTGTTTCTTCTTCGATCTGTTTTACTGCCGGTTGGAATGTACTAATGGTGGGAAGATGGGTTTTTACAGTTGGGAACCGCCAAATGTTTTCCGCACTTATGTTCCGGACCTTGAAGGTATCAAAGCGACCAAAGCAACCCCTCTCGGGGATAATTGTGGGAACCAAGTCATAAACCTTTGTGTACCATGTAAACCTATGGGAGAGTCGTGTATAAAAGGAGCGATCCACAGAACCAATTTGAAGCAGTCTCCCCGAACTACACTCGTTGTACTTCCTGTGACTTCTGTGTTTCCCTGCAGTAAATAAACCTTAAATCTTTGACGCCGAAGGAAGTGTCCCGTGTCTCTGTCATTCGTACGCCGGAGCAGGTTACCCACGAAGGTTTCAGGTGTTGTCCCCTGGCACCGCTGGGTCTTAAAGAACCCAGTCCTTCAGCTGTTATACATTTATTGTAGGCGCCTTTGTATTAAACAGCATTAGCACATCTATGAGTATTATACAATGTTTTCCTTACTGTGTTTCCAAATAGTAGAAAGGAATGATTATTTAGTAGTGGGTACAAGCGTTAATAAACATTATTTTCGAACACGTTTTTAGGATTTGACCTTTGCATTCATCCGCAAAGTGATGCTTGTAAAATACCTCTGGTGCAGTAAAACACAGCAGACGTGTCCCAACACCTCCAGCTAATCTGCTGTCAAGTGGCAGCGAGGGCACCTCACGAGGTAACTTGAACTCACTAGCGAGTGCACCCTGCAGATGCCCTTGTCACACCCCCAAGAGTCAAGCTGTGATAACCGCCACTTGCACGAACAGCGATCAGCGAGCGACTCGAGGTGCGATTTACAGCTTATGTAAGGCACTTAAGGCACGACTCTGAAGTTACAGTTTCATATACTAATTAAGCCTGCCCTTCCCGCTATTATCTCGTCTATTTAGTTTATCTGCAGATCTGAGCATGGACTGTTGCTGCTATCACAAGGGCAGGCGATGATGCATCTTGCAGCTCCCACATACACGTACGCTGCCAGTGCAGCACGTTTTCATTCTCCCGACTGGCTCTCAGTTCTGTAACTGTGCTATATTCAATATACCAGTCATTGTTCACTACACTGAAGGCTTTAAAGCTGGTGATGTCCGGTGCAACAATCTTTTTTGGTGCCCGCCTCATGACCTCCTTCTCCAAAGGTTCCCTCACTACCATCCTCCAACAGTGCCCCTCATCTCTCCATATCCCCTCCCTCACATGTATTTCATTTGTTTTGTAGTGCTACTCATGTGAGTGCAGGGCGTCAGAGCACTTTACAACACACTTAAATTAGACAGAGACAGTAAATCATATATGTGTAAATCAGCCTATAGGAAATGTTACATAAAACAGTGAGGACTACAAGGTAAAGAAGTCAAATGTCATCTATACTTGTAGGTGGTATATTTTAAGATTGTTTGATTCTGGGGAAAAAACAGGATTTAAAGCGCGCCACAGTGGTTGGGGTAGGCTTTACTGACAGGAATGTATTTCTACCCAAACAAATGCTTTTAACCCCTTCACTGCAGCGGCTATTCCGCCGCAATGCTAAGGGGGCGGGGCGGCCGCGCGGCGGCCGCATGCTGGTGACGGAACCGCTCCGTCACCAGCCTCGGTTGAGCTGTGCGCATGACGGAGCGGTTCCATCACAAAACCGCTCCGTCATCAGCACAGCGCACCCGCAGCTGATGACGGAGCGGTTCCGTCATCAGCGTCCAAGGGGTTAAGTACCATTTAGGTTAATGAAAGGCTGGGGAAACATAACTTCTAACCTATACCATGCAGTTTGCATTCAATTCTTGGGTGACAGGTTATAGGTCACAGAGCTACTTTAGGATTGTAATTTATGGACTGCAAGCCACAAAAGCAGTAACCCACTGAGCTATCCACATAAAATATAGTTCTGCACTCTGCATGGTACACTTTCTTTGCAGCAGGCAGATTAACCCTCTGCACTAATTTACAAAGAATCAAACTGCACCAAACAAAACCCCTGATCTCTCTGTGGCAGGAACATTAATTACCAAAGTTAGCTTGACATTTTTTTTGTTGCCAGGAAACACAAGAAACTCTGCCGCTGGTGCTTTTAAACCATAACTTATTTCAAAGCACATCACAACCCTCAACTAAGCACCTTGTGCAGCTGTACGGATTGCACCACCTTAAAGCTGGCCCTGGTTCACTGAATTATTTATCAGGTTATTCCTACATTTTGCCAACCTTGAACATGCCCCCTCTGGATCTGCGCATTACTCCTCATTTCCGACTCATTTACAAGAAATTAACATTTTTGCTTGTTATCTGTCAAATTCAGTGGTGTAAGGCAAATTGATTGGATGTTTCCTAGCGACTCTGATGAGGTGCCACTGGGGCTTCCATAACACAAGGAAATTCATAGGCCATAGACTGATGGGGGCACTCTAAAAGGTGGAGGGCCCTGTACTGCAAAAGCTCCAGGAGCCTATGCTACACTCATGCTGTCTACAGGCTCGTCTTTATGCCCCTTTCATTAATGTACTCCTTAGTATTCGCTGGCGTTTAATCAACAGCAGGACAACAAGGAGAGAGCGAGGAAGAACATAGTGGGTAATTCATTTTCCCCTGGGTTTCACTAGTAGAGAACAACGCGGACGGACCCACTAATGAATCCACATACCAGGATGACTCAGTGTTATAGACTGGAATATAGAGAAACCATTGGGATCCCGTCAGGACCGGAATAGGTAACGAAGGCGGGCGAATAGCCGTGATGAATGTGTAACTACAGGTGTCTGCCTCCACTGTAGCTGGTATTCTAACCAGACCGTGGGGTCTGTTAGTAGGGCTAGACCACTGCATACACAGCACACCTTAGTGGTGTGCTGAAAAAAATCACTTGGCCGCATTCTCCTTTGCCACACCACATTTCACTTCTCTATGGTCCTGAAGAAAGCCTCATTATTTCCGTTGGGGCTGAAACATGTCGACCAGCTAATGGGGATATTGAAGACCAATTTTCATCTACACACTATCCCCGCTCTGTTTTTAACTGTGTACTACGACCCCAGCAGAAAACACTGTCAGAGGGGGATCCCAGAGACATTTTTAAATCACCACTTCGAGCACCCTTCACACCCGAAAACCAAACCTGCTACGCTGTAATTCAGGCGTCGAAGCAGAGCTGTGTTGCACTCCGAAGCCCAGCTGGGAATCCAATGATGAACCATGCCGTCAACTACGTTGGTGGATGAGTGTTCTTCCTACAAACCTATTGGTTTCTCTATATTCCAGTGTATTCCATTAAGTCATCCTGGTATGTGGATTCATTAGTGGGTCCATCCACGTTGTTCTTTACTAGTTTAATGAACAGCACCAAGAAACTATAGCGGATTGAGCTTTCCAAGATATAAATCACATAACATATTGTAACAGCTAGGGTGAATATTCTCCAAAAGCCAAAGCAATTGCTTGCAAACTCTGGTGCACTGGACTCTGACTATGATTATGATAAACATAAAGTAATATCAGGGCCGGGATGACCTTTTATTCATTCTGGCAAATCTTAGGTACAACAGAGCTATTGAAACCCCTGGGCAATGGGAAACGTCCTTTCGGACAAAACTGGATTCACTCTGTTCCTACACAGCACTGGCAATAGAACAAGTGCAGCATTAGCACACATTTGTTCAGCACGCAAGTCGTAGCACTGACTTGCTTTTATGGGGGCACATTGGTGGAATGGTTTTGGATTTAAAGTCCAACACCTTCCCTACTGTTGCACAGACTAGAGTTTTGGACCAAGCCAAATGCAAATCAGACTTGACCCTTCTCCTCATGGGTACAGTCCAGCCCGAACTGCCAGGCCAGGTACTCCCACTTGCTGGCTTTGATACAAAAAAAATCTTATTTAAAAAAAAAAAAATCGTATCCATCAGTGTGGATTCCATCATTTGTTTTATTTGTATCATGTTTTTATTGATATGTATTTTTCTAAGAGAAAATTTAAGAGTTCATTTAGATCAAATTTGGCCAGGCAACAAACATCTATGGTTACCGAGGCCTGCCTTCACCACCCTTTCAGTGGGTGGTCCATCATATCTAGAGCCACCCTACATTGTGGCAGGGAATTTAGTTGAAAGTGGACTTGTTGAAATATTGGTAGTGCTTTTGATGAAAATGTACATGGCAATATTCTTTGTTGTTGCTGTAACATTATGGCGAGGGCTGCATTTATTTTTGTTTACTTTTCTGAAACAAACCTACAAAGTCTGTTTGAGAAAAGCAAAACACAGGGCCAGACGTATCAAAAAACCCAAATTGCGATTCTCAAATAGCGATTTTTACCGAATCCCTATTTGAGGATCGCAAAACGTTATGCAGGAAAAAAATTGGTAACATTTAATGAGTCGGTTAAATTCGCAATTCCAAATACAGAATTGCACTTAGAGATTCGGTATTTGGAAGTTCGCAAATTAGGAAATCGTAAATTAGCGAATCTGCAATTCTGGAGCAGTTTGATGACATCACAAGCAGGAAGTGAGACTGCCCATGCTGTTTCAAAGTGCCTGGGGCTGTGGGCAGGAGCCCACCACTCAGGAGCCCATCAGGAGTGCTAAGACAGGCACAAAGTCACATCATGCCCCACCAGAGAAGGGGAAGGAGCCTGCAGGATGGAATAGAAAACATAAATTCAGTGAGAAGAAATTGGAGGTCCTCATTGAAGAAATGGTGAAGAACCATGAACAACTCTTTGGCAAAAACACTGCACATACCTGAGTCTGAGAAGAGGAAGATCTTGCTGGCAATACAAGCCAAAGTAAATGCCACTGGGGTCACACAGCCGTCCATTGAAGACCTACGCAAGAGCTCGTACAACTTAGGCTCAAGAGCAAAATAGAAAGTAGCAAAATGGCTTGAGGATGCAAAGAAAACTGGTAGAAGACCATCTACAACACCCTTGAAGGACTTGGTGGAGTCCACTCTACAGCAAGAAAGCATCAGTGGCATAGCAGATATTGAGAGCTCAGCCACAGACAATACCAGACAAGGAAAGATGCATTAAAAATTCCCCCTGAGCCATCACTCACCAAACTCCCCACTCCTAAATGACCCAATGACCTAGTAAGATTTCCACTCCAGTCCACATTTTGTGAACACCCAGCAAGGCATCATGGGAGATGCAGTCCCAAACATTAGATAGCAAAGCAGTGACACAGAGAAACCTATCGGCAGTGTACTCAAACCAGTAAATGAGCATGCTAAGCACAGTATTTTGGTATGCCAACTCATGTACATTTAATAGAAAACAACAGAAAGCAGGACACACAGTAAATGGTTCTCTTGTAGTCACAGGAGAACCAGCGCCACTGGCAGAAGACACAAACTGATGAGGCACCTGAGCAACAGGCAGGGGGGGAAGAGTCAGACACAAGAACACAAACAACACCTGGACCAAGACCACACAGGTACACTGTGGCTCCACTACAGGAGTTGGAGGGAGGAGTGGAAGACATCCAGGATGATCCACAGTCCAAGCCCGAAGAGCAGGCACAGCATCACCTCATCAGTCTCCTGTGCAGTGTAGCAACAGCAGTAGCCTCAGACGCAGACTGAGGTCACAACGTGTTGCTGACCAGGGGGAGGAATCCACTGTCTTCTCTGGGTTGGAGGGCACCATGGTAAAGGTGCAGCGGCTGCAATTAAAAAGCATGAGATCAATTCAATGCAAAGGCTGCTAGTGTCCCTAAATCATAATATGACGGACATCAAGGATGGCATCAGAGAGCTGAACAGCACTGTTGCAGAGGGTCACAGGGCTACTGCAGAGAGTATCAAGGACATGACTGTAGCAATCAAAGAGCTATGCACCACCATGAAGAGGGAACATGGCTCTAGGCGCCGTGAAAAGCAACACCTATTTAGCCGTATGGATGGGTACACAAAGGCAGTCAACCATCTGTGTGATGCCACAGCTGTCCTTACCGGACGCACCGTGTCCATGCAGGTGAAAATGGCCCACTGCAGCCAGGATGTTGCCAGGGGGTTGGTGCAGGTCACCAATGCAGTTGAACAGCTACAGACAACCAACATAGCTGGCACAGGTATTCTTAAAGCTGGGAAAAGTGAGGAGGCCTCCAGCCACAGCAGCATCACTCCACCGGAAACTGAGCCCAGACGGCAGAGTGTAAGGCAAGGGACAGCATCAGAACCTTCATCAAGGGAGGGCAGTGTGAACATTGAATGTTCCAGCTCTGCGAATGGGCGCAAGAAATAGTTAGTACTGTGACCGAGGCATGGAAATGCGTGATGTAACCCATGACATGAGCTTACAAGGGTTGTAAATGTGCATGGAGTGTATATATGCCATGATTAGTTTTTCCATTGTGCAAGATTCCGTCCGTCAATTGTTGTTTTTGCATTTGTCACCCCGAGTGGGGCGGGTATGCTCAGACGTGAGTCCCCTGCTCTCCCTGCCACTGGAATCAAGCTATCCTGGCTGATGAAGGCTGAAACCGGTCCTAGGATTCTTGATTCCGGTCCAGGGAAGACATGGCTTGGCGGTTCGGGCTAGACTGTTCCCATGAGTCAAGACTGATTTGCATATGGCCATGTCTGAACTGGGGTGGTGTGGTGAGCAAAATAACGATGGATTAAACCCAGATCTGTGACTAGGGTGAATGTTTTGCCATTGTGCAACATTCCATCCATCAATTGTTGTTTTTGCATTTGTCACCCAGAGTGGGACGGGTATGCTCAGACTTGAGTCTCGTGCTCTCCATGCCACTGGAATCAAGCTATCCTGGTTGATGAAGGCTGATAGCCAGAAACCGGTCCTAGGATGCTTGATTCCGGTCCAGGGTAGACATGGCTTTGCAGTACGGGCTGGACTGTTTACATGAGGCACAGGGTCAAGACTGATTTGCATATGCCATGTCTGAACTGGGGTGGTGTGGTGAGCAAAATACCGATGGATTAAACCCAGATCCGTGACTGGGGGTGAATATTTTGCCATTGTGCAACATTCCGTTTAGCAATTGTTGTTTTTCCATTTGTCAACCTGAGTGGGATGGGTGTGCTCAGACGTGAGTACCATGCTCTCCATGCCACTCGAATCAAGCTATCCTGGCTGATGAAGGCTGATAGCCAGAAACCAGTCCTAGGATGCTTGATTCCGGTCCAGGGAAGACATGGCTTGGCAGTTCGGGCTGGACTGTTCCCATGAGGCACAGGGTCAAGACTGATTTGCATATGGCCATGTCTGAACTGGGGTGGTGTGGTGAGAAAAATAACAATGGAGTAAACCCAGATATGTGACTGGGGGTGAGTGTTTTGCCATTGTGCAACATTCCGTCCATCAATTGTTCTTTTTGCATGATGAGCAACTCAAGGCACACATTGGTGATGATTTGGAGGCTGTGTGCACGAACACATTATACCTGATGCCAAGGTCAATAAAACACAGTTGTGCAACAGTCATGATTTGCTTTGTCTCATTACTCACCTAGAAATAGTTGCATGTGATCTCATCACGTCTGTGTCTCCCATCTGCGGCACCTACACCACCTGCTGCTCCGTGAGGTGGCCTTGGGTCATCATCCTCCTCGAGACAGAATCTGTGGTGTCCAATGGAATGCCGTTTGTTGTTGCTAGGTTGTTCTTTGCGATTTCTAAATTGCGATATCGAAAATAGTGAGTCGCTAGTTTTACTTCACAAAGTTCAGATTCACAAAATTAGAAATCGCAAATTTTGGATTTGGTATTTTTTCGATTTCTTATTTCGCTATTGGGTTTTGCCTTCATACATTGCACACTGCGATTTTGCGATCGCGAACGGCCAAATTCTGGGAATTTCACTGTTTGCAATCGCAAAATAGCTTGATACATCTGGCCCACAATGTCCCTAACACTCAGTGGGTTTACTCCCTGTACATCAGGTGGATTTGCATTTTTCAATGATGGCAATTTGCCATGCCATCCATAGTAGTCTCGGGTAGGACAAAACGGTTGGCCATAATAAATGAAGTGAGCCTTCTAATGCTGAAAAGTTGATGGCTCTGTGGTCAGTGAACCGCCAGCTAGGGATTTCAGGAACTTGGTGAGGGAAGCACATATTTCTCCATCTCCAGTGGGGGCTGGTGAATATTTGAAGTGAAGGGCACAAATTCATATCCTGAAGTGCAAGATGTGGTTAAGCACAACCTCTTCCTAGGAGAGTTCTAGCTATAAGGAGAAGGAAAATTCTCCCAGAGAAATACGGAAAAGATGACAGAACATGACACACTGACAATTAGGGGTGGGTGGAATATTTCATTCCACCCGCGAAATAGGTGGAACTTGGTCGACTCTGCGCTACCCTTGTGACACGGGTTTCTGGACAAATTTCGCCAATTGCATGTGGTAGAATTTATTATTTAAAAAAAAAATGTATGTACCATACAGTGGTATTAAATCGTAGTCTGGCCATTGGTGGACATAGTAGGAAGGCACAGCAATAAAAAGGGAGTACGACTGTAAGCAATGAGTGACATCTTCAGGTGGCAGCTGAAATTCCAACCCAAGAAGACCACTGCAGAACACTTCGCAAGGCCTGGGGAGCGGCGTCACATGATATAGACTTGCATGCATCCACCCTACGGCGAATGAGAAAGGGTGGGATCTAACTTTGAATATTGGCAGGCAGCCTTAGTGCGGGCAGCATAGTAAAGTGTACAGGTCAGCATAGACACCACATTTGTGGACACCAGACCACCTGGAAATGACAGACAACAACCTTTGGTCTTCAAAATGCCGGATCTTATTATTTCTATTTTCAAGTCATTAAAATGCGAAGACATTTTGAAGACACTGCAGTTGACACTGTCTAACATTATAAATGAGAAGCAAGGTATGTAATGCAACACTGGGCATCATTATCATGGAAATATCAGGTAAAAGAATGTAAACACCATGAAATCATTTGACAACCCTAGCACTGTTTAAGAAAAGTAAACGGATCATATAGCACTGTGGGGTTATATCCTATGGCGAAACCTGGCCACTCCATCCCACTACTTCAGATACGTGTTACCCCGGGAACTGGCTAAAGAGACAAAGCACCTTAAGGAGGGCCTAACTCTCCACCCAGCCGAAACCCACTCAGAGCCAAGTTGAAGGTCACATGGGATGACTTTAAGCTTGCCCCTCTAAATTTGTGGTCAACTTTCCGACAGGCCAAACTCTCATGTAAAAAGAGATGAGAACAAGGTTGAGTGGGAAGTCATTGCGTCTAGGCCACGAAAGATCACTGTGGCAGGCAAGGCAATGGTATGGTGAGAAGAGAATAATCCAAATGAAGGCAGGAGAACCCTGAAATGTAGATGAGTGGATATTGGGACCCCTTAGTGTTGCCTAAAATCATTCCAATCTATTCAGCATGTACAGTTTTGCATTATCTCAGCACAAGGAACCAAAGGCCTTCTCAACTCTACTTAATCTGTGTCTGTCCATAAATAAACCCTGTTGACCTCACTACCATATTAGCATACATGCAATTTAGAGATTTGTGCTACATGAAAGTGCCCGACTGCCAGGCCAGGAAGCCAGATATCAACTGGGTATTTGAATTTACACATTTGTGATGAGTGGCAGACAAAAGTTGTTTACACTGGAGAGTGGGTGGAGGATCCCATTTGTGGTAATGCACAAGTCGCCCCTGCCCCCCTGTAGATCAGTGCTGTAGAACACCTGATCATTTTCAGTGGAAGCCCTGCTGCCACCGCACGTTTGACAACCTCCTTCACGCTCTATCCCGATTCCATAATGAAACCAAGCTGTTTTGATGTTTTAGAGAGTGCTTTTGTAGGTCAGCCTCGAGAATTCCTAATTTGACTTGGGAGTGGAATAGGTGTATTGAAAGCGGCAGAAAAATTCAACATTGTCGCTTACTTTTATGCTGTTTATTTTAATAAAATGCCATCTGTGCAGTATCTGAAATTTTCATGACCTTATATTTTAAAAGGGGACGTGAGAGCGCGGTTATTAAATCAAAACACATCTCGTGAGGGTGACAGCATTTGCAGATTACAAACAGGGCCGGCGCTAGGCAAGGGCAGAGTGGGCGGCTGCCCAGGGCCTCGCGGCTGATGGGGCCCCCCCCACGAGCCCATCAACTTTTTTTAAAGTGTGCCATTGTAAGAGTGACAGGGGGGTAACCGCCTCCCTTGGCGTTTACAGCCATGGTGTAGTGTGCGAGGCCCACGGCGGGCCCCCTCACCGCGCCATGGAATGAAAAAGCAATATGACACCCCATCCTTTCAGATGCTGCAGAGTGGGCAAGGCGGGTTTGTGTTTGTGGCCGTGATCAGCCTAATCGCTGCATCTCCATAACAGCAGTTAGGCAGCTACTTGAACTGTGAGGTGTGAAGTGAGCCCTGCCCCTGCATGAATGAAACGCAGATCATCCTGCAGGGCTCACAACACAAAAACACAGAGTGATCTCACATCACAAAAGGCGCTGCTTCTTCCATGGAAGGGAGAAGACAGAAAATGGATAAAGGGCTTATTATTCTTTTCGCTTTTTTGCAACTGTTTTTTTTCTCAAACAAGCATGTTCATACAAAACAAACATAAAAGGAGTTAAACATAAATAATAATACTCCAGTTATAAGCGCTTGGTGTTTTTTATTTTCATGTAATTGACATGAATTGAAAGAGGAATGAGCAATTTGGTCTTTAAAAGTTTAGTGGATATGCTAACATTCAGTTATGGGGAGGGATGGGGGGTGATCCCACACTCATCCTTATCACCCCAAGGGGAGTGCAATGAACCCTCCAAGATACACCCAAGTGATATAACCCCTCAAGCCACTCACCATTCATTGCTTTACGCATCTGAAAAGTAACACAAGAGCAGTTGTGTAACACAAAATGATGGGGTCCCCGTTCTGCAGAATGTAATAATGGACCCCAGAGTCTCCCACATCTCTCAGATATTCATTGGCCCTAGGCTGAATGGGATCCCCCTGGTGAGATGGGGCCCTCAGAATTGTTGTGTGCCCATCTGTGCTGCAGGGACCTGTATTGCGTCCTGGCACAAGAGGTGAAGCAGGGTAAGAGGCCGGAGAGAAGAGTGGTGAATAGCAAGGCATGTAGGGGAGAGGTGGAAGCTTGAGAGGCAGAAACAGCGAATGGAGGGTAGAGGTGAGAGAGAGATAAAACATGAAGGGGAGATTTTCAATCCTTTTGCGCTGGTTTTGCATCACAAGAGTGACGCTAACCAGCACAATCTTTTTCTTTGCTGTTATTTTCTTTCCAGCGAAAACTTGTTTTGCGCTGGAAAGGACCCTCTAAGTAGTGCAAAGCAGCGCAAAGCACTGCTTTGCGTTACTTTGCACCGAGGGAGTGGTACATGGGCGTTCCCATGTAACCACCCATACACTTTGACGCAAAACCATATTTACAAAGATTTGTGAACATGGTTTTGCGACAAAAGTTAACGCCCCTTGAAAGCAGGCGCTAACAAGAGAAAAGCTTTCATTTCTCCATGCTTTTGCGACTTTGCATGCGCGCTACACTGTGCAGCACGTATGCAAAGTGGGAAAAGCTATGTATCGCACCCAGCAGAGTATTTTGCACAAGAAGGGTACCCTTCTGTACAAAACCTATGCTACACTCATGCGCACACCCTAGCGCTTCAGCGCTAAGGTGTGTGCATGGCGCACAGAGCTAAAACGAGTGACCGTGCAAATTAAATGCATCTGAGAGAGAGTGTAGTTATGGAGACTTGAGAGGCACTGTTAATGGGTGGTAGTGAGGGAATCCGTGGCAGAGCAAGTCATTGGGGGCACCAACATTGTCGCACAGGGCTCCACCAGCGCTAAAGCTGGCCACTTCTACTTCCTACAGTTCTACCACCAAATCAAAAACGTTGATTTGACAACCCCTTGAATCTGTAGCATACCTTCAAGTCAATGTATGATTTAGCAGTGGTCTAGGTTGTTCTAAGTCTTTTTTTGTTTATGTACAATCTTTATTTGTTTGCAATTGTGTCTTGTAATTTTGTACTATATGTGTTGTGTTTTTGCACTTAACATAATTCTGGCGAGTAAAGAGCCCACACATAAAAAAGATTGTCCTATGACTCTGGGATCCTGGTGAGAGGATTTATGTTAAAACAAATTACTAAGTATTAATGTCATCCTAAGGTAGCACAATAATGGCACAGAAAGACAAGGGAGCCTTTTGAAATTTGCAATTATATCCATGGTGTGAGAGCTTTTCTCTTGTGTAATTTTATATTTTGAATGATCCCGCCCCTCATTACCTCCACAGGATCTCCCCCCTTTATGAGACAGAACTGGAATGTTTATCATGCAGTCATCTGGAAACAATCAGTTAACATGAGTAACAAATATCCATCGTTGTTTAGACCTGAACCTAGCTTTTCCATCCTAGTGACAAATGTAATCCATTTAATACAGTTTTAAAATATATGGACTTATTTAATTTGTATATTTATCTTTTTATCCATGTTACTGATATCCACATTAGATCTTTTTAGTGATGCCAAATAAGATCAATATTCTGCGATATCACTTTCTGTGATGTCACTTCTTGTGATGTTACCAAGGATGGCTCCTCCACTAGGGCGGAGGAGTGTCACCCCACTGCTTTCTTGCAGAGCGAGAAGCAGAAACATAAAATGCTAAAACTAAAATTTTATGTTTCTGCTTCTCGCACTGCGAGAAAGCAGAAGTGTTTGGGTGGGGGAGGGTTCTACTCTAGGGCAAGGGAGGAGTGGCTTGCACACTGCTAAGGGCTCTGACTGTTTGGTCGGCCCTCTGGGGCCGACCAAACCAGTCATGCGCACTCTGGCCTTTTTGGTCTGGCTGGTCACCGTCCGGACCAATCACAACGCTGTCATTTCAGCTTTGTGATTGGCTTAGGAAAGGGAAGGGAGGCTGCAGAAGAGCAGAGACGACACCAGACCCGGAAAGGGAAGTTTAGTTTTATATTAACCCCCCTGCGTACCCTCCCGCAAGAACCCCGCGAGACCCCCCACCCGCGAGTCATGCCGGCCGCGACTGGATGTTACATGCAAATTAGAGGGGCCTCACATCTTCCCTTTCGCCCGGGGCCCCAGAAGTTCTAGGACCGGCCCTGATTACAAAGCTGCAGGTTTGTGCTCTTCGCCTACAATGATTCTCTGAAGAAAAACATTTGAGAACAATAATTCTTTCGTATGAGGATGTTACATGTTTTTTTAATAATCTTTTAACAGGATTTTCCTCCGACCCTTTTTAGCGGAAACAAGACTCGGTTGCAAGTGTTTCAAGGATTTTTGATCTTTCATTGCTGCTTGCAAATGCCATTCAGGCAAGAAAACAAAAGGGAGTACTCGATTGTAAAGATGAATAAAGGACAATATGGAACAGAAGAGAGGCAGAATGTTGGAGCATGGGGTTCTAAAAAATATATTTAACCCTTTTAACCTCTTTTCAAAACAATCGTCTTGCTTGTCGTATTCCTGGAAGAAATGCATCGAATCAAGTGCTCGTAATGGTACTACGTGTGGCTCATGCAGGTGTATCATTAATATTTAATTAGCACATTCATAATGCAACTTCGACCTCCATAGCCCCCAGTCACCCCCTGCGTCCAGCGAGGATTGAATACAGTTTATAAATGTGTGTCTGCTCATCCGAGTACTTGTATACTATGCAATATATTTGCTGAAGTTAAGTGCTGCTATCTTTTGCTTTACGCATGACGTACCGCATTACAATGCTACCATCAACATGTGAACGATAGTCCCAAAGGTAAAGCCGTGAAATTGTCACATTTCTAACACTGAAGCAAAATTCCAGTTTGTGCCAATTAGAAGCTCGGGAAAACATCTAACTCAGTGTTTATTTAAAACAGAAAGCTGTACAACTGTGAATAAACAAGAGAAAAACATGTATTTGTTGCCTACATTGAATTCGGCGAATTCTGCTTTAAACAATCAGTCATTCTTTAAGTCATCGCTGTTTTTGATTCAATAAGGATTATCCACTCTTCCACCTCTCTTTGATGGTGACTTGGAAATTGTCCACAGATGTAAAGCTGAGCCACCTTGGTCTTTATCAACTGGGACTTACTCATTGTTTGACCTGGCCCTTTCTGTTGGATCACCCCAGATTTCTGCCTTCCTTACTGAACTTATTTTTGTTGACTTTTAGGACACCTGCATTTTTTCCTTGCCAATCAGTAATAAAGTGCTTGAGCTCTCCCTTATTAACATGGTAACAATTGGCATACACCTAAATGCTACATTTAATTCACTTGTAAGTCTCTAATATATGGTACTACAAGTACTTAGCGCATGTCATTTAAATGCTACTAGTGGGCTGCAGCACTGACTGTACTCCCCACTGAGGGTAGCCTTGTAAAAGAGGCCTACAGCCCTGTCACTGCAGCCTGTAGTGCAGTTTTGACTGCCATTTCAACATGACTAAATACACCTTTTACCAGGCCTAAACCTTCCTTTTTAATGTATCCAAGTCACCCCCTAAGATAGGCCCTAAACACTCCTTGGGCAGGGTGCCTGCATTTAAAAAGTAGGACATGTGAGTTTATGGTTTACATATCCTAGCAGTGAAAAACACCTAATAGGCCCAGTGGGCAACTGGACACCTAGATTGCCACTTCCTGCTTGGTCCAGTGTGATCCAGTTGCCGCCTTTTGACTAAGAGACACCGCTGCTGACCAGATTTTCCAGTCCGAGCTTTCCTGCTCACTGTTTTTCCTGACAACAGATGCCCCACCCATTTCAGAACCTATTTAATGGAGGCCGCAGCAGGACTAAATCAAATCCTAAATCCAGTATTTGTAAAGTGCAAACTACTCATCCTTAGGTCCCAAGGCGCTGAGGGCCATCAGGGAAATTAAGTGAGCTATTGCTGTAAGTCACAGGATGCTGAGCTGAGCTGCCATCGGTGCCAGAGATTGTGCCATGAGCCCTGCGCTCCGGATTGAGCCACCCTGGCAGCTGCAACACACCTCTCCCCAATGACAGTGCCGCTGGCGTGCCAAAGGCAAGCCAGAATATGACCACCTGCGCCTGGACTGCACACAGTGCCAGGAATCCTGGTCCCATGACCATCCAACACAACACCACAACTTCAGTCGCAGCCACCACCCATAGCCAATCAGCGCCACCACTACTCTCACTGGCAAACACGCTACTGCTATGCACCCCCCAGCACAACAGTAGGACCTTTCTCCTGCACCCATAGCCCTTTTACCTACAACACCTCGGATGCCAACACCACCACCTCCAAACATTGGACGCACACTACAACCCCCCAGCAACTGTCCACAATGCGCCTCAATGTCTGATCCCTTGGGAAACACTAATCGAAATCTTGAACCACCTCAACAGCAACACATCAACCTTCTCTTCTTGAACAAAACAGGTCTCAACACAGCCTCCAAACCGGACATCACTGCAGCAATCCCACCTGCCTACAATATCATACACTAGGACCAAACCCACAAACCAGGCAGATAACTCACAATCATCTACAAAATAACAATTGAATGCACCACTATCACCGACTTGGACACCATCCTCATGGAACACCTCCACTTCAAAATATGAATGGACTACAACACCACCTTCAAAGGAACTCTCGCCTTCCATCTCCCAGGCCCGAGCAGAATTATTCAACCACACTGCAGACTTCATCGCTTCCCTCTCCAGCAGATTAACCAGCTACATCCTCCTCAGGGACCTCAATTTTTACCTGGAAGACACTACAGACCCCAACTCAACAACCCTCCTCGATAGCCTCAGCATTCTTGGAATTGCCCAGCTCATCAAGGACCAACCCACACACCAGGTCACCCCCTCGACCCTATTTTCTCCTCTAACAACAGAATCCCCACTACTCACATGACCAAGCTTACATGGTACGACCACTATACCATATATTTTAAGATACCCGCCCACCAAGTCACCCACCAGAAAAACCACAAGCACCATCAAGACACTGGGGCAAAATATCCAAACAAAACTGTAGCAAGACCCTACAGGAATGCCCACCCAATCACTCTGGAAATCTTAATGTTGATCCCAAGCTCTTTAATTAATGGCTCACAGACTGCAACTACCGCACCACTCCCCCCAGAAACTAGACCTACAAAAACAGCACATGACCCAGTTGATACATGAACGACCTTGGGGGGCCCAAATGCAAATGCAAACAACATGAGAGAAAATGAAGACTCAACAAAAACACCACTGCAAGATCCACATCTAAAGCTGCTCTCAACCTCTACCACCAACAACTATGAGATGCTAAGAAAAAGGCTCTATGTCTCGGACCTGAAGCCAGCTCCGCCAACGGCAAAGATCTCCAAGCCTCAAGCTGCCAACAACGACCTATTCCCATCCCAAGCAGTCTGCAACGACCTCTCAAACGTCTTCAAACAGAAGATTACCAAGATCTACAATACATTTGACCCACAGAATACCAAGATAAACTTCCCCAAACCAGCCTGACACCTCTTTCATCACCAAACAGCAGCTTATCAAATGAAAGCTCCTCTCAAATGAATAAACTACTACCTTGATGAATACCATCCACTCAGGAGTCCTGTCATATGCACTGCCTGACCTCATATACAACCTTGGAAGAACCATCATCTTCCCCACGCTCCCATTATCATCAACACCTCCATAGCCAACGTCCCCTTTTGAGGAAACCAACAATGCACCCCAACACACTCAGCATCTGCAGACCCATCTTTCTCCTGCCTTTTCCAGCTAATTTAGTGGAGAAAGCGATCAATACCAATTGCAAACCACCTAGAACTCTATCAACCCCAAGACAGCTCCCAAACAAACATTCGCACCAACCACAGTGGAGCCCCTATTGCAGCCACCAATGACATCAGAAGCATCCTCAACCAAGGAGAAACGACTGCACTCATCCTCCTCTACCTTTATGCAGCTTTTGATATGGTCTCCCACAAGTCACTTATCAGAAAGCTTCAGCACGTGGGTATCTGTAGACCAGCCATCAAGTGGATAGCATCCTTTCTCAAAGACAGAACTCAACGAGTTAGACTCCCCCCCTACAACTCAGAGCTTAAGAAACTCATCTGTGGAGTCCCTCAAAGATTGTCCGACAGCCCAACACTCTTCAATGTCTACATGACGCCTCTTGCAGACAGCATTAGACTAATGGCATCAACATAGTATCATATGTCGATGAGACACAGCTCATGTTTTCCCTTACTGACTCAACCAGCACCACCAAAACAAACTCTGCCAACTGCATGAGCAACGTTGCTGCTTTGATGAAAAACAACTGTCTCCAGCTCAACACAGACAAAACCAAAGTCCTAATCCTTGACAACAACCACTCCCGGTACACCTCATGGGTACCCTCCAAACTTGTCCCCCACCCACACCTGTGGGTCTTGCCATGACCCTCAGGATCATCCTGGACATGAACCTCTCCTTAAGCAGACAGATCAATACCATCTCCTTGTAATAATTCCACATTCCGCAAATGCTATACCAGATTTTCAAGTTGATCCCAGTGAACATAAGACAAATGGTCACTCATGCTCTTATCACAAGTAGGCTTGATTGCGGAAACACCCTCCACATCAGAATGCCAGCCCATGTCCTACACTGACTCCAATCAACCAGAATGCTGCTGCCATACTCATCAATGTCCATTGGCTCATTGTCCAGGAAAGATATAAGCTCAAGCTACTCACCCACACCTACAAAGGTCTCCTCACCTAGGGGTGGGTGATCAACTCCAGTCGCCGACGGAGTTCGCATAATTTTGCCCACTCCCTGTTATACCTGTAATGCTGACTTCTGGCAAAACTCTACCAACCAACATGTGGCAGATTTTACTGCGTTTATGGCTTACCAGCGTGAGTGAGAGTTTGTATCCCATAGCACGATTTTCGGATGCTAGAACGCTACCTGGCAAGTTTTTCTTAACTTGGGCGGTCACAGCACGGCACAAACGTTCACATTGAGAAAGCTGCAGCCTGAGTAGAAAGTCTACTTAAGCGGCAGAAAGATGCAACCTCCTCTGGAATGCAGTATTGTGTAACTTGCACTGATTTATAGTGCCAAACAGACTCCTGTTGTTAAAATCAGCACGATCTGCTGAGTTTTACCCGCTCGGGGAACTTCGTGGAATCTCATGAGTTTTTTATATAACTCCACAGAATTTAAAACTGCGTGTTTCACCCACTCCTATCTACAACACTGTTTCAGCTTACCTCAACTTCTAACAACCCAAAACACACCTTCGATCTACATCCCAGGAAAAAGCACACCTCCCTCGCATTTAGAAGACCAGTAGAGAGCACACTCCTTCTCATACTTTGTAGCCAAATAAAACCTCCTGAAACACATCAAACCCCCTCCCTCATGGACTTCTGAAGGAACCTCTGGACATGGCTCTTCCAGGTGAAACATGCATGATATCCTCCTCCGCCTCAGGCCTGACCTACTAAGCGCCTGGATACCCTCAGGGGTGATTAGCGGTGCACTACAAATCCACGTAACATAACAGTATAATTTTCAGTACTGTAAGGATATATCTCCCATAGATTTACAATGGTTTAACTTATTCCAATTATTAACTGCTAAGTTCCGATTGGGAGCAGATAAGGAAATTATGTTTACAATCAAATGAATTGTAATTAAACCCCTCTTCAATGTTAGAGTTAGCTTTTACATTACAATTTTGAAAAAGCTATTTTTAGAAATGTGTCATTTTCCTTTCTAAAGTTCTGGACCTTTCTTGGACTTTCCAGCAGCCTGGGCATGTTAATGATTCCATCCATCAGGAATTTGTATTGGTCCCAGACAAGGAAAAATGGGTTCTGAGTGGCTCTGGGGGAGGTCTTCCTGGCAAGATGTCTGGGAAGGATCTCTACCCTGCCATGATTACATTTCAAACAACATTGCCTGCAGCACACACAAAGGAAACTGATTCCAGGCCAGTCCTTGCCTTTGTCCCTAGACAGCTTGGAGTCAGAGCCAGAACTAGAGGAAGAACTGACCAGAACCAGTTTTGATGGTTAGGTCATGGATTCTCCCAATTCAGTCTTGCACCAGGTATAAAAATTGGGACCTTCAGTACCTCTCATCAAAAAAGTCCTGGACCTGTGGAAGCTTTGGAAGAAGGACTGTCCTCCTGCAGAAGAACTCCCCTGATGCTTGAAGGACTGCTTTGTATTCTGGTAAAGTAAGATTGAAGCTGCTTGCCTTGATCCTAGGCTTCCCAAAGTGATTTCAATGTCAATTGTCTGACCTAGAGTGGAAGCTACAGGAACACAATAAGCTTCCAGATGTCTCTCTGGAACTGCCCAGTTGACCAGCATCCACAGGACCTGCCTGAGCCGTGCGGTTGGCCTCAGATGAAGTGAGTCCTGTTCCCCAATAGGTGTCCCCCCATATCCTGGATCCTTAGCTGGAATCAGTGCAAACTCCTACTAAAAAAGGTGAACATCCTGAAGCTTGGGCTCATCAACAACTCAATGTGATCTTTTTATGTTGAGAATTGACTGCTGCAACAGCTGCCAAGTCAAACCTCCTCCTGGATGTGTTCTTCAAACTGACAAAAAATGTTCTCGATGATAACAACGGAAAACCTGCACTTCGTGCCGACAATGATCATCGCAACAATTAAGCCCCATGAACCTGCAGCGATAACCAGGTCTTTGAGCTACAGCAACAACCTTCCACGATGTACACCTGCTCTTTGCACCAAAATTCTTCTACTTGCCTCCTCCTCCAAACTGAATGGAACTCCTTGTGCTGCAATTGAAAAGGGATCTTTTTAATGGTGATGTAGCAGAGATTGTATTTTATTTGTAGGGGTGCATTATAATCACACGGGTAGAACACACACACAGATAATCCTTTGATGTGTTCACATGAAGTGTTAGAATCGTGAAATGTATAACCTTGAAACGTGATGTGTTTAAGACATTTAAAAGTAACATGGAGAATCAACATAGAAAGTAAATATATCAAGTAGAAAACATTAACGTGAAGAACTTGTGTTGTAAACTGACAATTAGTCATGTACTAAAATTATTTTATTTAGTTGTGTCATTTTAATGTAGGTAAACGCACTAATTGAAAGTGCCTTATTTTCTATGCAAATTTGTAAAGCTTATGTCATGCTTTCTTGTGTTAGCTAAACTTTGTAGGCCTGAAATGTAGTTCTCTGAAACTCTCGCTTTAGGATTAACAAGCTGAGTTTTATGTGTGCTGTGGAATTTGTCCTTTCTCATGTTTTGTGTTCCAGGTGAAAGACGCGATTTGTTAGGTAGAAGAGAAGAGCACCCTTGTCCCATTGAAAACTACCTTTAGGACTGCCCCCAGAGAAGATGGCATGACCCGCAATTAATATTGGGAAGGTTACCTGCAATAATGTGATGTTTGGAGTAGGGAAAGTGACCACTTCTTCCACCTTCGAAGCGAAAGTATCTGAGAACAAGCTCTGTCTTCGTAGCTTTATGCTACATGACCCATTGACTGTGGAGAGACTGCTTAGGAAGACTCCATAGGCCGACACCTTTTACTTTTTTCCCTGAGATGCTTAAGTAGGGATGTTACTTTAGTGTTAGAGTAGGGATAGATTAATGCTTTTCACTCACCAACCCTTGATGTAGGGAATCTTGGACTCATGCTTTCTGACTCTCTGCATCCTGCTTTTTAAATTAATTGTTTTGCTTATGCTACATCGTCTCTATCAGATACGAAGATTTGGCTTCATGCTGATCCTGCTGAACTTTTACACTCTCGTCTTGAGGTGTCTGTATGTTCAGTTATTTTTGGCTTTGTAATAAATCAACTAACTTTACGTAGATGTATGTGGTTACTATGTGTCCAAGGGAATCCCTGTTTAATTGATTGGCAGTAATAACGAGTTTCCTCCCCTCTATGCTTTCATGCTGCTAAAAAGAACCATTGGATTTTGTTTCTAGAATGGGACCAGAACTTTTGGACTCAGCACTTTCAATGGGACTAACCTGGTCTCTTTATCTGACTCGGGCTCCAGCACAGTTGGCCTGAACTGGTGGCTTTTTTTCTGGTCTAGGCACGGTCAAATATCAGTGAATGTCTCTTCTTCTAAGAGCTATTTTCACTAAGAATTTTTAAAAAGTATTATCTCTGGTTCTGCTGTCTGATTTCATTTGTTGTGGTATCATTTTATTTATTATAATGTACTCAAGTTTTGGTTTGGAATTTCTTGTGTTGTATTTATGTAGTGTGTTTACTTTTTTACTGTTCAAGCACTGCATAAATACTTTACACATTGCTTACTAAGCTAAACCTGACTGCTTTTGTATCAGGCTGCCAAAGGGTTACACACAGGTTAATTTTGTGACTTTTGTGGTTTACCCAGACATGCACTGTGACTGTTGCTTGAGAAGGGCACACACACCCCTCAGCCAATAACCCCATTTCATACACTCACCTTAGTATTAGGCATTTTCTATTACTCACATCAGTCTCAGTTTTCTCGGTTTTAATCACCTTTGTATTAATCACATTTGTCACTTTGATCCTGCCCACCATGGCGTTAGTCAACCTTTTTATTTTCACTTGTAATGTTAATCACCTTGGTATTAGTCACACATTCCTAGCCACTTTTATCTTATTCACCTTGGTATTAGTCATCTTTGTCGCCTTATTCTTGCCACCTTGGTCTTCGTCACCTTAGCATTAGAGACAAATGTCTCAGTCCTCTTCATCTTAGTCACTTATTATTAGTTACAGCCTGTCCTGCTTGCATCACTCTTGTAAACCTGAAACTTCCTAGTGATAGTTACATTTATTTCAAAGATTCCAGGCTTTGGCTGAGTTAGTCATGTTCAAAATTACATTGGCTTAAATGATTGCTTACATTTGCTTACATGATTAAATTATTGTTGATTTAAAACATAGGCATTTCCTAGTGAAACCTATGCATATACATGCTGGTAGTCTTTTTTATCTCAGGGTCGTGGACGGAGCAGGGGCAGAAGGAGAGGTCAACAACAAGTACAATGGGAGGACGAAACAAGTTACCCAAACACCAGAAGCAACAGGGGCAAACAGCAACCACCTCAACAGACGGGACCAAGCCTAGAGAGAGTCTCGTAGTGAACTTGAGCTTAGAACCTATATCAGCTTTAGAAGAACAAGTGCTTAACAAAGGGTTAGGGTTCGTGCCTACCAACATCACTGACCCCTTCCAACTCCGCTGTGAAATTGAGAAATTCTTTAGAAAGGTACGGTTGCACTTTTTCTTTAAAGATAAAATACTTGAAACAGAAGAAAGGATCAGTGATACAGGTTTAAAGAAACCTTCAACGTTTACTCCCCTTTTACATCAGGTTCCACCTCAGGTTGGAGCCTTTGAGAAGGCAGTGATACATGACATCACTCGATTGACACACTCTGAGAAGCAGAGTTTTTCCAATTTGTCACGAGAAGAAAGAGCAGCAATTGGCACACTGGACAAAGACCCCACCATAATAATTAAACCTGCGGACAAAGGGGGAGCTACAGTAATCATGGACCTGACTACCTACAGAGTAGAATGCCTCAAACAGCTCAGAGATCCAAGATATTATCGCCTCCTCACAGAAGACCCTACCGCTAGGTTACAAAATAAAATCCAACACATGGTGGAGGAAGCATCCGCAGAAGGCTGGATAACTGAATCTGAAGCTCGGTATTTAACAATTGCCAACCCAGTCACCCCGTATTTTTACAATCTTCCAAAAATACACAAGGCACAAAGACCGCCTCCAGGACGCCTGATCATTTCAGGCATTGGCTCGCTATTGGAGCCCTTATCTACATTTGTGGACACCTTTCTCCGACCACTTGTAAAGAAAATGCCAACGTTCTTACAGGACACTTCTGACATCTTAAGACTCCTCCCTGAGATCGAGTACAACGCCGAGTCTGACCTCCTGGTCAGTTTCGACTTCGAATCGCTCTATACATGCATTCCTCAACAAGAGACTTTACAAACTATAAGAAGTCTCCTGGAAGACTCTGAGCTTGAGTCTAGTACTCTGTTCAATTTTATAATGGAGTGTGCCCGTCTGGCCATGACGGAGAGTTTTTTTGCTTTTGAGGATAGCTTGTATTTACAAGTATCAGGTACCTCAATGGGGAGTGTTTTCGCCCCATCCCTAGCTAATTTGTACGTACACGTTTTTGAAGAGAAGTCTGTCCTGAATCACACCAACCCATTCTCCGACCAGATATTGATATGGAAACGCTATATCGACGACATTTTTGTCGTCTGGCATGGAGCATCTGAAACTGTTCTCAATTTTTGGCACTGGCTCAATGAACAAAATCAATTTCTAAAGTTTACCATCGAGCACAGCCAGCAGGAGTTGGTGTTCCTGGATATTACCGTCTTTCCAGAAAATGGACGCCTTGGGAGTAGACTATACCGCAAACCGATGGCACGGAACTCTTTACTATCCTACGCCAGTTACCATCCTAAGGCGCTGCGTGAGAATCTACCTGTAGGACAATTCCTCAGAATCCGCAGGAATTGTTCAAAGACCACGGATTTTGCTCTCTTTTCAAGAGATCTGGCTTCCAAATTGGAGGACCGGGATTACCCTCGACATCTGATAAGAAAAGCACAGAAGCGCGCCCTTAATAATAATCGGGATGCCTTCCTATGCCCCCCTGTCGCAAAACCACCACTTGACAGATTGACATTTGTAACAACATTCTGTACACTGTCCAACAAATTACAGAAAATGGTGAGAAAGAACTGGAAGATTTTGAACACTGCAGGCCAGTCTATCCAGACACCCTTATTTTCTTTCAAAAGAGGTAGCAATCTGAAAGATAGCCTGGTGCATACAAGGCCGAGATGCGGAGGCAACGATGTGACATCAGTCAACACCCTATGGAATCTCCCTCCAGTACAGGGTCAATTTCCATGTGGACAATGTACTGCATGTCCCCAAACAAAGACGACCCTCTCTGTAGACATTGGAACATCGAGGCCATGGTTCTTAAAAAGTCACACCAATTGTAACAGCGATAAACTGATATACCTTATCACATGCCCCTGCTCCCTCCACTACGTCGGAATGACAACTCGAAAGATCAAAATTCGAATAAATGAGCATAAGAGAACCATCCGGTGCAATAAACAAGCAACAAGACTGACCAATCATTTTCTCCAATTGAAACATGCTCCAGAGGAAATTTCGTGGACAGTTTTGGAGAAACCCTTTGTGCCATCCCACATAAGAGGCGTCTCAAGATTCCTATTCTTGAAAGAGCAAAAATGGATATTCCGCCTTAAGAGCGACACTGAAGGCTTGAATGACGAAATTCCATGGGTGTCAATATAACTAGATTTGCAGGCACCATTTCTCATGATATTCGTCTCCACCACTCAGAGCAAACGTTCGCTGATGAGTAGTATTTTGAATTGTTGTCATCGGGTGGTTCTTCCTTGTGGTTGTATGAATCGTGTCTAAAACAAAGTATCTTGACTCAATTTTCATCTGATATATCATACCAACTAGATTATTAGTGTACCAGAGTCAGCACTAGAAATCTGATACGCATGTTAATAATGAGATCTGTCCACGTATAGATGTGAAGTTTTGAAACTATACACCAGTTACACTATTTATTTTATGTCAATATCCGATTGTGAGGATACTCTAAATTTATGTCAATATCCGATTGTGTCCGCACATAACCCACACACCTTAGGTCTTTATGGTAAATATCAATGACTCTGCAGATGTCCTACCGACATCCCTTATCTAGGCTCTAATCCTATCATAAGGTTTGGGATGCTTAGTATAATTCTGTCCTAGAAAATAATCTTCACCGGGGGAGTACACGGAGCGTTTTAACAGAGAAGCCCTTTGACTTTTGCAAGGACCAATCAGTGCTCTTGACTGGGGTTCTCAACCAATCATGAAGCCCCTATGATGACGATAACATCCATTCCGTTATGTCGGAAACGGAACGCGGCTCTGGTGTTCCGATATACTTTTCGACAATGCCGAAGGAGAGCACTAATACACACTAGACAGCTATCAGGTTAATTCTTAATCTGACAGTACTATCTCATATGGATAACATCGAACACGGGTCACTTGCCTAAGGTTTTTGATGTTACTATTACAGAGTCTTGCTTCCTACCCTATCAATGACCTGTATTCAGGCCTTAAACCAATCAAAAAGCTTGTGGTACAATCAATACCTCGAGTTGAGAAGATGACTGATACTTAGTGAAACAACATGACAGCCCATTGACTCCCTAGGGGCCAATCAGTGCCCTCGATTTGGGCTCTTGCCCAATAACAGGGCCTCTATGACGGAGAAAATATTTCTCTCATGTGAGCGTTAGAGAACGATGACTCTGAGGGTTTAGACACTGATATGAAATGGCTTTATAAATTCACAATAGCATATCTCGGGTTAATATCATGACCAACCAAAGAATAGACTCCAGTCAGACCTTATTTAAAATCACAACCCGACCCCCAAACATTGGAGCAGACATATTATTGGTCAGCAGAGGGCCAATAACAAGTACCGGTTTCTCCCTTTTTAAAGTAACTGCAGTTTCCAATATGGTCCACTGGTCATATGAGCAAACACGGCGCGTTGATTAGTCTTTAGTGGATATATTAACTACGAAGCTCAGTCCAGTCGGTACCTCCCCCCGAGCCTCAGGACAAGGCCAGAGGTATGGACGGACAGGTAAGGAGCAACAGCGTGCTGAAACTCTGCTCTTTTTCTTAATTTTTTCTTAATTGTGTCTGACATCTATTTTAGTCTAGGACCAAACAAAAACATAAAATTAACCATCTAAATGAGATGCATTTAAGAATCATGCCATTGGAGACGACTTTTCATTATATTTAGAAGTAAATGACAAGAATCATCTCATTAATGTTGAGTGTTAAGATAGTAATCTGATTCTTGACATTTCCTGGGTGTCTTCAGCCTTCTTGATACTATAAGTGACTCAATACCAATGTTGTTTATGTGCCTCTTTGTGGAGGTACATGTAGTGGTAAAATTATATGAAGGGTGATACCCTTGTGTACACCACTTTTTTTATATATATGAAAAATTCTTTTTCCACGAATACAGAGCGGGGCCTCTATTTCCTGAGCCGTGGCCAGGAGAGGTGAGGCTTACTCCCAAGCATCATTGGGTGAGTGAAAACTATTTCTTTCTAAATTGATGTTACCCTGGATCACTGTTAAATTTTGATTTTGAAGCGCTACCAACATGGATTGAATTATAGGCAGGTTGTGTATGTGTTGGAAACTGTTATATTTGTGTGTTTTGAATTATTTCAGGAAAGAATCCTTTGAAAAACTGGAAGTACTGACGCAGTGAGTAACTAGTGGGCGGCACAATATCCAGTATTATTATTTGGTAACAATTCTCTTTTGATTCTTTGATCATATGTACGTTATTGCAGTAGTGTATCCTGATTTGGTCCTGATGAAAGCCTAGTGGGGGAGATGCCCCTGCACAGCAGAAACATGTTGACCACGACACCAACTATATAGGACAGTCATTATTTAAGACTGTTATACACTTTCTTCTTTTTAATCTTGACAGCATGGTTTACCCCGAATAAAGATTTCCCTATATCAATGTAGCCAATTTTAACTAGCACTTATTTCTGATTTTGATCACACCTTTTTCACTGCAATTTATTTTCTCACACCATAGATACCCACGCATATTACTCTGGGTCGGATCCTTCTTGGGTGGTCTTGGAGAATTGGAGAAGAATACACACAATTCAATCAGGTGTGTCTCCTTATCTGGACCATGACCTCTTTCAATCCCAGATGACGATACTTCAACGCATGGGTGGGCTGATGGGATTCATTTCCTCTTATCCATACATTTGTAGGTTCTAACACACATACACCTTCTTGCAATAAAAGATTTTTTTGCTCTAAATCTTTAGGGTTTAACACAGACCGCTACCAGCCTTTATTTTCTAGTGATCAGTTTAATTTGGGGGTGTTGGCTGGCTTATCTGGTCTCTAAATATAGTTCCTCTTGGACCCTCCCCAATTGTGTTGTGTTACAGGCTGAATGATGGACCTGTTCGATTGTGTATTGATAATTTTTGTGGTGTTTTTTTTCTCTCTTGGCATTACAGGTGTTGATGAAGTTTCCAACAATAAAACTAACCCCTTTGCTCTACAATCAACCATGATTTAACACCTTCATATCTAAGCTGTCGCCTTCAAAATGAATAGTTTGGTCACTGCTGGTTTTGTCATCTTGGAAGATTCGGTGCCTGAGCTCAAATTCCTGCACCTTAGCGTGAGCTGTATCCATTGCCTCAATTTACAATTGTCCATAGTACAATGTTCTCTTGCCATTAGCAGGTGTCATAGTTTAATGTTTAATGTATTTGAATAAGCCTTCCTGTGCTCTATTCTCCTGTGCTCCTACAGCCACACATTTCTCCAGTGATATAAACCTTAATGTCTATAGAGGACGTCAGAGCATGAGATGCTAAAGAGAATAAATGCCCTGCTGAAGGAAACCTTCATTTCCCCACATAATTGACATCAAGCAATGCTTTTGAATGGTCTTTCAACGCCAAATGGCTGGGGATATTCAGTCAAAACAAGGCAGGTTGATGGACCCATGAGCACTTGGTGGCACCACACCTCTATGACCCTGATAATGAATGACCTATTTTTTCTTATATGCATATAGTTTGGATTACCACGTTTTGCTTTAATTAACACATCCCCCACGATTTTCCACAAGCAAATTTCAGTAAGTGATTCCTGCTAAATTGTAGGTGGGAGAAATGCCTGGTAAACACTGATGATACATGTGGATTTTTGTGCACAAAGTATACAAATCCACATTATGTCCAATTTTAAGGTGCAACACTTTTCACAGGAGTTAATCTTCGACCGAATTAAATTGCCTCATCGCGAAATCAGATTTTTAAAATTTGTGACGATGATCATAGGCTGCGCTGGCCACTTATAATAAGGGCTATGTTTTTAAACCCCACCATGACATAAAATTAGAAGACGTTGGCTCATAGTTTCAAAGGGGAGCTCTGAAATGTGTGGGAAAACGTTTGTGCTTATTAAAGGAAATATACTCAGTTCATATTTAACACAAGTCATGTTGTTGTTGAAGTTTTTGATGCTTTTGCATATAGTGACGCTCCTCTGTATAACAGGAGAGCACTGTATGTATATAATTGACCATGAATCTGCCAATGAAACATTTGTGGGCATACTTGAGATTTACAGGATATGAAAGCATTTTTAGTAGCAGTGAGTGGACTGTGTTGACTGATATCCTATGAACTGAGCACTGAAGATGGTACTCAAATCAGTCTGAAGAGTGCAATTGGTAAGACCCTCTCTATTTTTAGACACATCATTAGACATTCAATAAACCGGCTGGAAGGAATTTCAATTGAAATTAAGCTTTTATTTTAATAAGGATTATTGGGATCCTAAATCTATAATAAGAAAGAAAACTAAAGTGAGAGGTAAGAACAAATACCCAACCAGCATTTGGAGGAAGATCTTAAAAAAGCCACTAAGCAAAAAGGTCATAGTCCTTCTTGGAAGCTGGTGTCCAATCGGCCGATCATTCTTGTCATTGTATGACTGACATTCTTCTTAGAGGTCTGTCATCCTGCAGTAACAGTGCCCTCATAACTGGCTGGACACAGAGAAACTTTCATGAGCCTATCCAATGTGTATGTTGTAGAAAGTGGAGACGTCTTTATCTGATAAATTTACAATGAGAGATTCAATTGTCGGGTATTTTAGGCACCCTTTAGACTGGTCGTTTTTTTGTGTAAGGTCCCTAATGATGCCTTAATTTGATTGGGCATGATTACGTTGAAAGTAGGACAAGATAATTGCTTGATTGTTTTTTGTTTTTTTAAAGCTACTGCCCCTCGCGGCGGGATGCCTGGCTTTCACCTTGTGGACACCCTGCCGTGGTTTCTCACAGGGGAATACCAGGACGGGTTCCCTAAGCAAGCGCCGGGACGCTTACAGGCAGCTGTGCGCTTTACAAGTCCAGCACATTTACATTTACATTTACAAAGCGATACATGTTCAATATTAGTATTACAGGTCGGTTCAAGTATAGGTACGCTGTTAAACATCAATCAATTAATCAGTCATAGCATTTGTAAAGTGCCTTACTTGCCCGTGAGGGTCTCATGGCACCGGGGGGTGGGGAAGCTGCTACTGCTCGAAAAGCCAGGTCTTGAGGAGTCTTCTGAAGGTCAGCAGGTCTTGGGTCTGCCGTAGGTGGATGTGGAGGGTGTTTCAGGTCTTGGCGGCGAGGTGGGAGAACAATCTGCTGCCGGAGGTCGCTCTTCAGATGCGGGGGTCTGTGGTGAGGGTGAGGTCCAGGACCGGACTGGGAACCACAACCGGCACTGGCATGTGCTTGGCAACCCCCCCGTCCCCACTCGGGGGGTTGGAGTAACCCTGGGCGCAAGACAACGCTCCACCCTTGGAGTGTACGTAGTGTTGCCTTTAATTTACTTTTGTAGTATATTTAGCTTTAATTAGGTATTTAGGAGAGGGCGGGAGGGAGGCGGACGGCACGTAGTGGGGCTATGTGAAGTGCGTGGGAGGGCATAGTTTCATGCCCACTTTGCGTAGCTTCGCGTACTACGCCCACCCTTAGTTTGGAGGTGCCGCCGAGCTCTTTGCCGGGGCCAGTTTTCGGCCGATTTTGGTACAGGGCCGATTTTGCAGCTATGCTGCAAAAACGGCCCTGTAACAAAAATGGCCCCCAGGGGCCCAAAACCGGCCCCCACCCGTGCCCCGAACCCGGGGATTGCCTGGTGCCCGCTATGGCCAGTCCAGTCCTGGTGAGGTCGGCAGATCGGAGCTGGCGGGTTGGGGTGTAGAAGCTGAGTCATCTGTTGAGGTATGCTGGTCGGGTGCTGTGGAGTGCCTTGTGTGCGTGGGTGAGGAGCTTCAAGGTTATCCCCTTGTTGACGGGGAGTCAGTGCAGGTCTCTCAGGTGGGGTGTGATGTGGCTGCAGTGGGGGATGTCGAGGATCAGGCATGGAGGTGTTCTGGATGCGTTGAAGCCCATTCAGGAGTTTGGCTGAGGCTCCTGCATAGAGGGCGTTTCCGTAGTCCAACCTGCTGCTGACGAGGGTCTGGGTGACCGTTCTTCTTATTTCGGTGGTGATTCACTTGTAGGTCAAAATGTCTTCAGCTATGTTGCCTTTTTTGCCTAATCTCTTAATGTTTTCTGTTTTTGTTGTCTTACTTGGCTGCTAGCATGAAATACAAATAGTTACACCAAGTTGCCTTATTTAACTTTCCAGAAGGTAATGATATGATGTGCAGGAAGTGCATCAGTGGCTCAAAGTCGTGTCACGTCACCTGTTGCCAGCAGTGTATATATATACAGGTATGACTATAAATATGATTCAAGGTGCACCATTATGTCCAGGGTAATTGCAGTTTAAAACTGCCATAGCACATAGCTACAGCTACATTTATACCTTGGCTAAATCAACCCTAAGCCTGCCCAGTAAACCCACAAAAAGTATGCCCATACAGTAACCAGCTAGTACATGCAGTTTGTCACTGAGTAGGTAAAGTTGCAGATTTCAATTAGGTGCCTCCTTCTAATGGCAGTGTTACTGTGATTTATTGAATATAAAGTACAATTAAACAACACTTACCTACTCACAACAAATGTCATACTTTGAGTACTGAATTCTATGAGTTCAGCAGACTCTTGAACACCATCAGAGAAATGTGACAGGTGCCTTAGAGTCAAATAACTTGGTTAATGAATCTAAGAAAGTGGTAACTTTAAGGGTGAAAGAGTAAAACCAAACCTCTTGTAAAGTAGTTGGAAAATAAAAGCACTAATTGACTGTCTGTTACAATTCTAGAGATGACAAAGAAGACTGTAAAAACTCAGAAATACCATTCCATTAATTTGCTATATTTTGGTCATAATAGACCATAAAAGTACCGCAGTGTAGGTTTTCGGGGCAATTTCCTTCCTGCAGGCTGGTTGGCTGCCCACAGAGCGAGCACAGATCTGATTCAAGTAAAGAGCAGAGTACTACCATGAATGTGGTCAGGAATCGTGTGACTACATTAAACTGCTAACGATACTACAACAGTCTTCTCTACATTCTGCTTTCATAACTAGAACTCTGATCTACACAAAACCCACACCACCATTTACTTACCACCATTTGAATTTGAATTTGAATTTTAACATATTTATTAAGCGCGCTTATACCGGGACGGTTTCATGGCGCTAGGCGGCGGTGAACCAGTGGAGGCAGAGAGGAAGGCTAGACTGCTAGGGATCTGGAAAACAGGAAGGTCTTGAGATGCTTACGGAATTCCGGATAGGAAGTAGAAGCTCTGAGGGCAAAAGGGAGCGAGTTCCAAAAAGATGGGGCTAGACCCGCAAATCTCGTCCCCCCAGACCTCTGTTTCCTGAAGCGGGGAACTGACAGGAGGGCCTGGTGAGAGGAGCGGAGCTCTCTGGCCGGAAGATAGGAAGATATGGCTTCACAGAGGAAAGCCGGGGCAGTCCCTGACCTAGCCTGATAAGTAATGCAGCCCAACTTGAAAAGAGCCCTCTTCTTCACCGGTAACCAGTGCAGGGATTGCAACAGAGGGGTGGCATGGTGAAATTTAGGGAGACCGTAAATCAGGCGGGCGGCCTGATTTTGTATCAATTGAAGCCGGCGAATTAGATAATCTGGGGCGCCATTATAGACCACATTCCCATAGTCAAGGCGCGATAGCACCATGGCCATGAGAATGAGCTTAAGGGCGGGAGCAGAAAAAAACGGGAAACCTTACGAATGGTGCGAAGGGAAAAGAAACAGGAAGACACCACTGAGTGAACCTGCGTGTGAAGAGAGAGCTGGGAATTGATAAAGATGCCTAGGGTTTTGACCTTAGGAACCGGGAGGGGAGGGGGACCAAGTCAAGTCATAAGTCAAGTCATAACATTTATATAGCGCACTACATACCCAGAGGGTTTCAAGGCGCTTAGGAAGGGGAGGTGGATTATTTGTCAAATATCCACGTTTTAAGCTGCTTTCTGAACGCTAGGTGATTCTGGGTGAGGCGAAGGTAAGCGGGGAGTGAATTCCATGTTTTGGCAGCCAGGTATGAGAAGGATCTGCCTCCCATGGTGGTCTTGTTGATGCGAGGTACAGTGGCGAAGGCTTGGCTGGAAGAGCGAAGTTGGCGGGAGGGGGTGTAGAAGGACAGTCGAGAGTTGAGGCAATCTGGTCCGATGTCGTAGAGTGATTTGTGTGCGTGGGTAAGCAGTCGGAAAGTAATCCTCTTATTGACGGGTAACCAGTGGAGGTCTTTAAGGTGACCAGAGATGTGTTCGTTGCGTGGGATGTCTAATATGAGCCTGGCTGAGGCGTTTTGGATTCGTTGTAGTTTCTTCTGGAGTTTAGCGGTGGTACCTGCGTAGAGGGTGTTTCCGTAGTCCAGTCGGCTCGTGACTAGAGCGTGGGTGACTGTTTTCCTTGTTTCGGAGGGGATCCAGCGAAATGTTTTTCTGAGCATGCGAAGAATGTTAAAGCAGGAAGAGGATACGGCCCTGACTTGTCTGTTCATTGAGAGTGAAGAATCCAGGATGACGCCAAGGTTCCGTGCGTGGTCTGTCGGGATGGGTGCATTTCCGAGGGCTTCCGGCCACCAGGAGTCGTCCCATGCAGAGGGGGATTTACCTAAGATGAGGACTTCTGTTTTGTCTGAGTTCAGTTTCAGACGGCTTTGTTTCATCCATTCGGAGACTTCTTTCATTCCTTCGTGTAGGTTAGTTTTGGCGGTGCTGGGGTCCTTGGTGAGAGATAGGATCAGTTGAGTGTCATCCGCGTAAGAGATGATGTTGAGGTTGTGTTGGCGGGCGATTGCCGCGAGGGGGCTCATATATACGTTGAAGAGGGTGGGACTGAGTGAGGATCCTTGTGGTACGCCGCAGATGACTTCAGAGGCCTCGGACTTGAATGGTGGGAGGCGGACTCTCTGGGTTCTTCCGGTGAGGAACGAGGTGATCCATTCCAGTGCCTTTCCTTGGATTCCGATGTTTCTGAGGCGATGTAAAAGGGTGCTGTGGCAGACTGTGTCGAAGGCTGCAGAGAGGTCGAGGAGGATGAGGGCGACTGTGTCTCCATTGTCCAGTAGAGTTCGAATGTCGTCTGTTGCTGCGATGAGTGCGGTCTCAGTGCTGTGTTTGGCTCGGAAGCCAGATTGTGAGGGGTCGAGTGATTTGTTGGCTTCGAGGAAGGCGGAGAGCTGGTTGTTGACAGCTTTCTCAATGACTTTGGCCGGGAATGGAAGAAGTGAGATGGGGCGGTAGTTTTTGAGTTCGGTGGGGTCTGCTGTTGGTTTTTTCAGAAGGGCGGTGAGTTCAGCGTGTTTCCAGTCTTCTGGGAAGGTAGCGGAGTTGAAGGAGCAGTTGATGACGTCTCGGAGGTGCGGAGCTATGACGGAGTCTGCTTTGTTGAAGATGTGGTGGGGGCATGGGTCTGTGGGGGATCCAGAGTGGATGGAATTCATCAGGCGGATGGTGTCCTCAGTGGAGATTGGGTTCCAGGCGTTAAGGGTGTTAACGGGGGGAAGATGGTCAGCTGATGGTAGGGTGGGTTGCCTTCCGGGTTGGTTGTCAAAGCTGTTGTGGATGTCAGCAATCTTGTTGTGGAAAAAAGAGGCTAGGGAATCGCAGAGGGTTTGAGAGGGGGTGATGTCGTTGGAGTTGGCCGAGGGGTTGGAAAATTCCTTGACGATGTTGAAAAGTTCCTTGCTGTTGTGGGCGTTGTTGTCAAGTCGATCTTTGAATGCTGTTTTCTTGGCTTTTCGGATCAGTTGGTGGTGAGTACGGATGGCGCTTTTGAAGGCGTCCTTGTTGCTGGTGGATGGGTCTTTTTTCCAGGCCTTTTCAAGGGAGCGGCACAGTTTCTTGGATTTCTTGAGGTCGTCGTTGAACCATGAGGCCTTCTTGAAGCCAAGTTTGTGTTGACGTTTTTTCAGTGGTGCTAAGGTGTCGGCGGTGTTGGATAACCAAAGGGTGAGGTTGGAGGCGGCTTCGTTGGCGTTAGAAGAGAGGGCTGGGGAGGATTGAAGGAGTGATGTGGAGATCTGCTCTGTGGTGATTTTGTTCCAGTTTCTTTGCAGAGTTGGTTGGGGGTGGTTGATGGGTTTCGGCTTGTTGTAGGTGAAGTGAACGCAGCTGTGGTCAGTCCAGAGGAGATCCGTAGTGTGGCTGAAGGAGACATGGTTGCTGGAGGTGAAGATGGGGTCGAGAGTGTGACCTGCGATGTGGGTGGGGGAAGTGACCAGTTGTTTAAGTCCGAGGTTGGCGAGGTTGTCCAAGAGGGTGGCGGTGTTGCGGTCGTTGATCTTTTCAAGGTGGAAGTTGAGGTCTCCCAGAAGGATGTAGTCTTTGGAGGGGAGCGCGTGTGGGGTGATGAAGTCCGTGATGTCTTCACTGAATTTTGCGCGTGGTCCAGGTGGTCTGTAGAGGAGGGTGCCTCTGAGTGTGGTCTTGGGGTCGATGTGGGTCTGGAAGTGAAGGTGTTCGGAGTTGGCGAGGTTGGCATCAGAGCTGGTTGAGATGCGGATTGTTTTCTTATGGACGATAGCGATTCCACCTCCTGTATGGTCGGTGCGGTCCTTGCGTGTGATCTTATAGTCATCAGGGATAGCGATGGCGATGTCAGGGGCGGAGGAAGCGTTCATCCATGTTTCCGTTAGGAAGGCGACGTCAGGAGAGATGGTGTCTAGTAGGTTCCAAAGGTCAATGGCGTGCCTGTGGACCGAGCGGGTGTTGAGAAGGATGCATTCTAGGTGGTTGGGGTCGGGAATCTGTGGTGTGGTCGTAGCGGAGATGTTGTCGGTGCCGCTAAATTTGCAGGAGAAGCAGGAGAACGGTCCATGGGTGCGTCCAGGAGCGGCTTGGACGCAGTTGGGGGCGCGACCGGGGTCAAGGGCTAGGAGGATGGCGGCATCGTAGGTAACGCGGGGGGGCTGGGCAGCGCGAGGGGCAGGGGGTCTGGCGCTGGGCGCGGTCCAGGCGCGGACGGGCGTAGACGGGCTTACCTTTGGCGCACCTTCGGCGTGGCTGAAGCGCGTGGACGCTGCGCGTGGAGGCATTGGCCATAAATGGAGGGTGGAGGGGGCGGAGCGTGGGAGGGTCAGCAGCTGGGAGGCGGTAGCGGGGAGGAGGGGCAGGGAAAACAACAACAGCAAACAAGATGGAGGTCGAGGGGAGGCGAGGCAGGGGCAGTAGGTCGCCAGCGAAAATAAATCCAATAATGCACGTTGCTGCCAGGTGGGCCAATACAGTTAAATGCAGTGCAGGGCGGGCGGCGCTATAGTCACAAGCGCTGAGAGCTATGACATTAAACAAAACACTGCGCAAATTTGTGAAATGCAGGCGAGCCGATTTTAAACACGGCGCTATTTAGTCTAATGCAGGCGATACCACTGAAATAAAGAATGCAGGCGATACCGTGAAGTTGAATTCAGCAGTGCGATCCCCAGGAAGATAGCAGCAGTACAGGGAGAGGAGCAAGGAGGGAGCAACCGGTCAGGAGCGAGTCCGGGCGGTCACAGGGGCTGAGAGGACGAGGTAGGCTCTGTGAACGTGGGTGGGAGGGTCAGCAGCTGGGAGGCGGTAGCGGGGAGGAGGGGCAGGGAAAACAACAACAGCAAACAAGATGGAGGTCAGAGGGGAGGCGAGGCAGGGGCAGTAGGTCGCCAGCGAAAATAAATCCAATAATGCACGTTGCTGCCAGGTGGGCCAATACAGTTAAATGCAGTGCAGGGCGGGCGGCGCTATAGTCACAAGCGCTGAGAGCTATGACATTAAACAAAACACTGCGCAAATTTGTGAAATGCAGGCGAGCCGATTTTAAACACGGCGCTATTTAGTCTAATGCAGGCGATACCACAAATAAAGAATGCAGGCGATACCGTGAAGTTGAATTCAGCAGTGCGATCCCCAGGAAGATAGCAGCAGTACAGGGAGAGGAGCAAGGAGGGAGCAACCGGTCAGGAGCGAGTCCGGGCGGTCACCAGGGAGTGAGTGGGGCCAGAAGGAAGGGGACCAAGGACTGCAACCACTCCCAGTCAAAACCAGTTCGGTTTTGTCGGGATTCAGTTTGAGGTGGTTGCAGTTCATCCAATCTTGCCCTATGTGATCATTCTCTTTTTATGGTCCACTGCCTTGCCACCAATACCATCCCACCACCCTGTAGCCCTTCAACCCCAATATTTCAATTATCTCTGTTCTAATAAAGCAGCTGTACGTTATTTTCCTCAATGTCAATTGTTAGAAATTGGATTACTGGGTGAAGTCCCAAGCAAATCCCAAATTAAAGTTTGCTCAACCCTCTCGTGACTTGGCATAGAGTAGTCACTCTTAACTGAGAGACAATGTGTAAATTAATTATGCAGCACTTCAAACAGTAAAAAAGTGAAAACACAAAACAAGAAAAATCCCACGTGAATTTAGCAAAATATAGTAAATTGTAATAAATAAATCAAGATCAAAACATTGAAAATCTAATCAGTAGAACTGGAGATGTGAAAGTTTAAATATTTCAGTGAGCATAGTGCCAAAAAGCACAAAGCGCTAACTGTGGTTATCTGGTTGTGCCAAACCAGGACAAAGTCACAATTCAGCCTGATTGTGATAAAGCGCAGTCTATATACTGGGACACACTTAGTTTCACTGTAGACAGTACCGTAATCCAGGTTACAAAGAGATGCAGAGTCTCGCCTTGAGGATGGGTAGCACAACAGAGGTGATGCAGGGTCTGTGCAAAGAGGTGCATCATGCAGAGACTGTACCAGGGAGCTGCAAAGTGTGATGCAATGTCCTTACGTGCAGATGCATCATGCAGCGGTAATTTTGATGGGTTGCAATGAGTGTGGCAATGTCCTTGTGTACAGATGTGTCACGCTGCAGAGGTTCGGATGGGTTGCTGCAGTTGACGTGAACTCCTTGTGTTGGGGAAGTCCATGTAGCAGAAGCGATGCATAGGTTCTGAGAGCTGTACAGTGAGCAGCATAGCCGATGTGCCAGTTCTGTGGGAGAAGCGTCACACTGCGGGGGAGATGCATCCATTCTGCTGAATCCTCAGATGGGCTGGTAGAGCACCTTCAGGTCCACTTTCAAGGGTCAAGGACTGGGTTGTCTCCACTTAGGAGGGCAGGACTCACAGACAAAAAAAATAATCAAGGTGCTAGGTTCAAGGGTATTGGAAGCCTCTTCTGTCCTCTAGACTTCTGATTAGGAGGCTAGCCAACTGCCCTTGGAATCACTCTGTGGTCCTGGTTTAGAGATGCAGTTCCAGTTCTTCTCACCCAGGCAAGAGGACAGTTAGGCAACAGGTGAGTATAGCAGAACAGGAGTCGTTCAGAACAGCAGTCCAGCAGAGTGGCAGTCTTTTCAGCAGCACAGCAGTCCTTCTTCCTGGCAGAGTCTCCAGTCCAAAAGTGTACTGAAGAGTTGGGTCTAAGGGTCTAATATTTTATCGGTTGCCCATGTTGTAGTAGAGAAAGCTTCTATAGGTTTCAACCTCCTGAGGTGTCAGACATCCTATTCATCCCTGCCCTGGTCCCAGCTTGTCGGAGGTCGCAGAAGAACAATGCCAATCCCTTTGTGAGAGTGTTCTGGCAGAATCTTTGTGATGTGCAATTGTTGTATATGACAACTCCTCCCCTCTTTAACTCAGAGTAGACCAGCCTGTAAACATCTACCTTCCTTTTGTCTCACTGTCTTGGAACAATACACAAAGACCACTTGCCAGTTACACCTAGTCATGTGACCCAGGAACAGGCTGCAGCCACCAAAAGGGTAGGAAAAGAAAATGCCAACTTTTAAAATGGGGAATTATCAGAACTGTAACTACAATTCTGACTTTGCCAATAAAGAGAGTGGTTAGTTATGACTACTTAGACACCAATCTCAAACTGTCTACCTTCTCCAATCTGAAAGTTTTCTCTTACTAATTGTAATAAGAAAACCCAATGTTATCCTATGGGAGAGGGATACCTTGCAGTAGTGAAACAATAATGTAAGAGTTTTTCACTACAAGGGCATGTAAAACTTAAAAGTGCATATCTAAAGTTTTAAATGCACTGCAGTCTTCCCTCTGGGCTGTGTAGGGCCTACCCTAAAAGTGAAATATGTAATAAAAAGGAAGGTTAGGGCTGGCAAAAGGTTTATTTTGCCAGATTGAAATGGCAGTTTAGAAAATGCACACACAGGCTAAAATGGCGGGCCTTAGACATGCTTAAAGAGCTCTTTAAGTGGGTGGCACAATCAGTGCTGCAGGGCCAATAGTAGCATTTACAGGCCATGGGCGCATGCAGTACCAATTTATTAGGGACTTACAATTAATTTAAATATGCCAATTGAGTGTAAGCCAATTCTACCACATTTATAGGAGAGAGCACCAGCACTTCACAACTATTTAGCCGTGGTAAAGGGCGCAGATATCTAAAGCCAGCAAAAACAAAGTAAGCAAAACAGGAGGTGTTTTGAAATGGGGGTCTCTAGTTGGCAATGGTTTGCACCTTTGTACATGTTGGGACTCTTCTTCCTAGTCAGGGTAAGGGGGATACACTTCTACAATAAACCATGCCCACCCCCTTAGTAGGTTGGCATGAGCAGACAGGCTTATCTCAGAGACAGTGTGTAAAGCATTTGTGCATACATACAGTAATACAGTGAACACACTACAAATGGACACTACTCCAGTTTAGAAAAATAAGTAATCTTTATCTAAATCACACAAGACTAAAAACTACAAAAATATAAAATACAATAATCAAAATATGGCTTTTGGATGATAAACAACTGTTCTGTCCATAGCAAACTATAGATGCAACACTTTCAACACAAAGTATCTTGGATGTGTCAAAATTATAAACAAAAACAGCCGCAGTGGAGGTGATGCATTAGTTCCTTATGTGCAGGGAAAGTGATGCATCAGTTCCTTACTCCAGGGGAGGTGATGCATTGGTTTCTTACTGTGTGGGAGGTGATGCGTCGCTTTCTTCCCAGGCGTTCTTGTAGACTTGGCACCCCGGTGTGATGCGTGGGAATCGGGGATGCAGCAGTTCTCGATGCAGCAGCAACAAAGCTGCATGGATCTCTCCAGCTTTGGTCCCACGATGCATTGGTTCTTGAGCCGCACAGCAGGGCCTGCGTCGGAAAAGGTGCAGTGATTTTCTCCTGCCGCGGGCAAGTGCTGCATTGGTTTCTTCTGCAATGCGTCAGAAACAGGTGTGGATGCATTGCGCTTCACGTAGTTGCATCTCTTTTCCAGCTCCCAACTGGAGGAACAACCTCCAGAGACCCAACTCAGCAACAGGCACCTCTTGGCAGGTAAGAACTACCAGCAAGGAAGTTCAGGGGCACTAGTGGTGAAGTATTTGTAGCCCTGAGACTTCAGAAGAGTAGTTTTCACTAGCACCTGAATAGGCCAGGCCTGCATTTAGAGTGGTGGGAGGAGTTTTCCCTTGCACCTGAATAGGCCCTGTCTGCCTTGGACAATGCTGTCTCCACCTCCTGTGGGTAAGCTTGACCAGAGAGGACAGAACTGGTCTGGGCTGAGCGCAGACACTCTCTGTCCAAAAGAACAAAGAGTATAAATATTGGTGCCCACTCCCCAGAGATTTAGATTACTTCTGAACTAAGGAGCCTGCCAGGAAGAAGACCTGGAAAAGCTAGCAGGAGAAATGGCCACTTTGCAGCGTGCTCTGCTGTGTTGGCATGCTGCTTGCTGCTTCTGTCTTGGACAGGGAACAGACTGGATTGAACTTTCATCATCCTGCTATTAGAGTTTTCTCCAAGGGCTTGAAGTAGAGCTTGCCTCCTGTTCGAAGTCTCAGGGAGATAAAAGACTTCAGAGAACTCGCTGGAATCAAGGAACCTGCCAAGAAGAAGAGCTGGAAGAGCTGCCAGGAGGAGTACTGCCCCTTTGCTGTGTTGATGCTTTGTTGGGTTGGCCTGCAGTTGCTGCCTTTGCCTTGTGAAGTGAAAGGACTGGACTGAACTTTCTTTACTTGTGCTGAGTATCTCCAAGGGCTTGAAGTAGAGCTTGACTCCTGTTCTTAAGTCTCAGGGGCCGCAATGACTTCAGCAAGCTCTGGGTACCGCGTTTGAAACTGCTGTTCCAGTTGCCACAGAGAAGAAAAAACAACTGACTCCGTCGCTGGCTCAGTGTCCTCAAGGCACCAGAGAGGGCACCGCTGTATCTCGCACCACAACTCTGGTCTCACTGACGCAGACGACAAGTGACACCAAGCTGCCTCTTGCACTGTGACCTGTGGACACTGCACTCCGCACTGGTCTCACCGATGCCGTCACTGCACACTGACTGTGACTTCCGTGACCCCATGCTGGCTTGGGGCACTGCTCGTACGTCACACGACACACCACCCCGTCCCACACTCCAGTCTGGACCGACCAATGTCAGCTTTCTGCAACCGGCTCTGTCGCCTGCACCGTGATCTGTCAGCACTGCAATGAGCATCACCTTCACTTCGCATCGCAGCCGTGGTCTCACTGACTTTGCTGGACGACCTAGACTGAGCTGCTGCCTGCACAGCGCCTTTAAGGCTCCGCACACCGCACCGCTCTACCTCACATCGCAACCACGATGGTGGCCACAGCCGGCCTGCACCAACATGTCAGCCACAACACAAAAGGTACTGTTTACGAGTCTGTCAATGCCCCTGACCAACGCGGTCAGATGGAACTGTTGTATTCAGTTGTTTACAGCAACACGGTAGCCCCGGACAGACCGACCGACTAGTAAGAACTGTGTTTTCAAGTTATTTTTGCAAAGTGCATATTTTTAAAGTACTGTATTGTGGATTTTTTTTTTCGTTTTGGGTCCTGTTTTGGGTATATAAAAATGTGGGATATTTTTCTAAACTTGTGTGGTGTCATCTTGTAGTGTTTTCACTGTATTACTGTTGGTTATGTGCAAATGTTTCACACACTGCCTCTGAGATAAGCTTGACTGCTCGTGCCGAGCTACCAAGTGGGTGATCAGGGGTTATTTTCGGAGTGTAACTCCCTTACCCTGACTAGGAAAAAGGGTCCCTACTTGGACAAAGGTGCAAACCATTGCCAACTAGAGACCACCAGTGCTTTACACACTGCCTCTGAGATAAGCCTGAGTGCTCATGCCATGCTACCAAGGGGGTGAGCAGGGGTTATTTTCGGAGTGTAACTCCCTTACCCTGACTAGGAAAAAGGGTCCCTACTTGGACAAAGGTGCAAACCATTGCCACTTAGAGACCCCCAGTGCTTTACACACTGCCTCTGACATAAGCCTGACTGCTCGTGCCGAGCTACCAAGGGGGTGAGCTGGGGTTATTTTTGGAGTGTAACTCCATTACCCTGACTGGGAAAAAGGGTCCCTACTTAGACAAAGGTGCAAACCATTGCCAACTAGGGACCCCCATTTCTAACATGCCTCTAGGCAGGCTGTGAAGGGCCCACCATAATGGTGACATATTTATTAAAAAGAATAGTTTGACCTGGCAAAAGTTTTTATTTTTATTTTTGCCAGATCGAAATGGCAGTTTGAAAACCGCACACACGGGATGCAATGGCATCCCTTGTGTGCGGGCAACTTAAGTGGGTGACACAATCGATGCTGCAGGCCCACTAGAAACATATAATTTCAGACCCTGGGCATATTTAGTACCACTTTACCAGAGATTTACAAGTAAATTAAATCATTCAATTGGCTGTATTCAAATTCTACCTTGTTAAATGTCCCTTTTCTGCTTGCTGCATTGGCAGAATTGCGGCCAAATACTGCCAATCAGCGCTTGGCACAAATTTTCCTCACTTGCAGCTCCAGAACGGTAAGTTGGAGAGTGTGAGTGAGATTTCATGTCCCGTAGCGTGATTTACGGTCACTAGGAGGACATCCGATGAGATTTTTCTAACACAGGAGGTTGCGGGCAGTGGCGACCATTCGCAGTCAGAAGGCTGTCACTCAAGTAGAAAATCTACGCGAGCTGCAGCAAAATCAACTTGAGTTTCTGAGCCCTCTGGCGCGTCACATGGTGCAGCTCTGGTTTTACTGCACAGAATGTGTTCTCAGCGCTAAATTACAGCTCGTGTAGAACGATGTGCCTGATTCGGCCAATTTAGCGGAACTCATCGGATTCTCGTGGAGTTTTAATTAACTGTAGAGTCAAATTCCACGAGTTCCGCCCACCTCCAATAGAAAGGAGTACAAGCACTTCAGCACTGGTTAGCAATGCTACAATGCGCAGAGTACAAAAGCCAGCAAAAATTAAATAAGAAAAACAGGAAGGTTGATTACAAACATTTAGGGGAGAACCAGACTGCGCCAAAGATGCCAAGGCCAACACCAAAAATATATGCATTCCTTCAATGTGAAACTATCACCATCGTTAAAAAAGTCTCCTATAATTGTTGCTAAGGGTTCTGCTACCTTTGCTCCTATTTGCACTGAAAATCGTTTGAAATAGGTGATCAGAATTCCATTCACAGCCCTGGACTGCGCTAGCAAATCCAATCATTCATTCATGAAAGGAAGAATTAAAGCAAAATATACCAGCATATCTAGATAAAAATACCTTTTCATCATTGAAGTGACATGTTTGCATCAAGAGGAAGCCAAAGAAATTCTGTAAGAGCGAGAGTGATATGCTGGATGAAGGAGCAATGTGGCACCTTGGGGCACGCAGTGAAATGAGGTGTAATGGTGACAAGCAGGGATGACAGGCGCTAAATAGGACCCTGCTCAGAAGCACTTATAAGATGCTAATGAGTCGCATGTCATACCGAGGTAGTTGCATGCAAGGGTTAGAGATCAGGAGACTGCCTGTTCCAGCTTTTGTGTGCAGACGTGACCAACCGGACCTAAAAAAAAAAAATTGGTCCAGTTTAGACATCAGATCAGTTTCAGAAACGTGATCAAGATGTACAGACGTTCCTGAGAGGTGAAAATGACACCGCCGTCAGGAAGGGATATAAAATATTCGCCTCCTTCAGCAGATCAGAGTCGAGCAAGAAATCTCCACGGGCACCGAGTGCTTCGGAAATCTATCCCAGGGAACAATAGGTCTGACATGTCTGAGAGCAGAGTGTTGCCAAAACAGAGTAAACATATCTCTGTGATTGAATACATGCCCCGCGGGAAGGCAGGGCTGAGAGAGCGCACCGCAGGAATTAAGGAGGAATGCCGAGAAGAGGGGAACAGGTGCAGCAGCGGAAACCGCTGGGACCCGAGCAGCGAGACCTGTGATGATGGAGAGCAAGACAGTGGGGATTTTGCATCTATTTCTTCTTTTTGATGCTTTGAAATCCGTTCCTTTGAAACAGAATGGCCTGCCTCGCCCACACTGCTAGAGTTTTTGCAGTCTGAAAAAACACATTCTCCAATCATGAAATGTCACCTGAGAGTCAAGGCACCAGCAGGCTGGTTAATGCACGTTTTCGCTGAGGTATTAGGGCCACGTTAAATATTGTAATGCCCAGCAAATGTGGTCCAAACACAGACTGAGAGGCAAAAGAATAGCCCCTTCTCCCACTGGTAGTTGTAAGAGTCATTCCTGTAAGGTGACAGCCAAGTACTGTAATCTCCCTGCAGTGGGTGTAATAGTCTCCCTCTTCACAGTGGCAAGAGTCTGGAGGGAGAGAGGCAACCTGTGGTGCATCTGAAGATGAGGTTAGATGGTAAGCTCTGGTGCTCCATTGGTGTTGTGTCAATATCCAAGCCTCTCAGCTCCTATGATGGGATGCTGGAAGGTGCACACGCGGACTCTGAAGTAGGAGCAACTCATATGCGAAGGATACAATAGTTACCCAATAGGCCGAAATGGAACTATTAATCAACAGAAACCATGGTTTGCCTGGGTTTCGTTTATATAACTGCAGACACAGAATTGCATAAATTCCCGGGCACGCATCATAGCTTTATCAATAATTTATTTATGAAAGGTAAACCAAAACATTCTAATTACTATAAGTGCCCATTGATTGCTGCAGTTTGAAAAACTAGCATTTTCAATATAACTACCCCAAAATGAACATGTGCTACATGTGATAAAGTATCCCCTGCTGTTCTTTATAGGGATATTGCAAGTGATCAAGAAGTTATGCAACCACATAAAGGAATGAGACCGAAAACCAAGTTCCTTTATATGATCATGGATCTCAGAAATGACTTGCAATACCTTTTTCAGCACAGGGCATTTAACTCCTTATGATACATGTTGACACCATCATGGGTCCCAGAAACTGCTTAAATCCTTGGTGGCTCTTTCATAGGAACATCGCAAAGTTGCAGACAGGAAGGATAAAAGCAAAATCTGTAGCGTGAAGTTAAATACACCAAAAAGCATTAAATAATTTGTTGCAAAAAAGATATTAGTATCACTTTAATGTAAGTCAGAAGAATGCTGTAGCTCAGAATGTATAAAAACATCCAGAGAGATTCTATTTTTCCTGCAATTACAACCAGTAAGCAATATAGACATGTTGCCCCATCCTTTGGGTGTTCACAAGTATAAAGACAATGCCATCCATCAAAAGCGTTTCACTTCTGAAATATCCCATTTCTTTTGCATATTCGAAAACGTACAGGTAAGCTTATGAGTCCAACCATTTATTTAAGCTGTTGTATTATTCCTTGTTCATAATGCCACTGGCAAATTTCTTGGTTGATCTCAGTAGTAGTTTTAAGAATGTTGTTATTTAAATATAATCTGTGATGTTATCAAAAATGTCATGTGACATGTCATGAGGGATGTAATATGTGAGGTCATAAGCACTGTATTATGAGTGTGAAAGCTATATTTAGTTCATAAAATTATTTGTGATTTTCAGTGATTTTGGGGTTAGCTCATATCTTGTTTCAACACTTTCCTATAGCATCACTAAAATTGTTGTTTTTTCAATGAATTTCTGTTTCACATAATTCAAAGTCTTAGCACCTAAACTAACTATGACATTTGGCTTTTCATTGAATATATATATGTATATATATATATATATATATATATATATATATATGTATGTGTGTTTGCTTCGAGTGTTGCACGTATTCCGTGTCACATTGCTTGGGAGAAGGGGTCATTCAAGGCCAAATAGAATTAAATGTAATATGTGTATAATTTATCAAGTGTGAAATATTGAAATATATCATGTGTGGTATACATGCCCATCTGTGGGCAAAACAATAGACCTTTAATAGGAATAACGGATCGAGAAATAACGGATTACGATTTCAATCGGTTTCGTGCCGTTCTTTTTTCAAAACTTTATTGACAAATATGCATTGAAGCTGGTTGCACTTGATAAAATGTCCGCCAAAATTGGCTGCACATTATAAGAGGTCCGCCAAGAGTGGCAGTATTGTCTCTTCTCAAAGTTAATGCAATGTAATTGACATAAAAAACGGCCGTTTCGGGTGCGCCATTTTACCATCGATAAAGACGTTGGCCGAAATGCGTCTGGACAGCGTGAGTCCCATATAAAATCTTGGACTCGCCACTGTGAGTGCTTTTCTTTGTGTGGGGAATGATTACACGAAGTTGGGAGCAGTGATATATATATATATATATATATATATATATATATATATATATATATATATATATATATATATATATATATATATATATATATATATACATAGATATATATATCTCAAACAGAACTCCTCCGAGAAAGAGAAGAGGTTATATATATATATATATATATATATATATATATATATATATATATATATATATATATCCAACACATGCAGGAACCCCATTTGAAGACGGCCTCAGGAAGATTTAAAATAATCACTTTATTGCATGGCAGTATGCAAGCAGATGGCTGGAAGGAGCATACATCAAGAAATCCTAACGCCAGACGCGTTTCGAGAGTTTCCTCCCTTCTTCAATGGCGTGCTGAAAGACAAATGAAAGCGCTGTTCTGCTTTGCACCATAAGTAGAAACACCCGCCGGGCTGGGCGTGGCCCACCGCACGGCACGCTGGTTGTTGTAGTGGAATGTGTCCTTCTCATGTGAGCGCGCCTCTTCAAATGTCACAATGAAGCATATAAAGTCACAAGTAAGTTTGATGGGGGCACCCAACAGTCACCTGCCCCGCTTTACTACTGACATCGTGAAAGGCACAACCACCCTGCAGTGGCGTTTACCCCGCTTCCTCCTCGTATCCCAAGTCTTGTGGTTCACGCTTGGCGAGACCCGCACTTGAGGCAGTGGACCAATCTTCACGACCGGGACCGGCCGTTAACAATCCAACACCTGCAGGAACCCCATTTGAAGACGGCCTCAGGAAGATTTAAAATAATCACTTTATTGCATGGCAGTATGCAAGCAGATGGCTGGAAGGAGCATACATCAAGAAATCCTAACGCCAGACGCGTTTCGAGAGTTTCCTCCCTTCTTCAATGGCGTGCTGAAAGACAAATGAAAGCGCTGTTCTGCTTTGCACCATAAGTAGAAACACCCGCCGGGCTGGGCGTGGCCCACCGCAAGGCACGCTGGTTGTTGTAGCGCAATGTGTCCTTCTCATGTGAGCGCGCCTCTTCAAATGTCACAATGAAGCATATAAAGTCACAAGTAAGTTTGATGGGGGCACCCAACAGTCACCTGCCCCGCTTTACTACTATCATCGTGAAAGGCACAACCACCCTGCAGTGGCGTTTACCCCGCTTCCTCCTCGTATCACCTCCTCGTATCACATGAGAAGGACACATTGCACTACAACAACCAGCGTGCCGTGCGGTGGGCCACGCCCAGCCCGGCGGGTGTTTCTACTTATGGTGCAAAGCAGAACAGCGCTTTCATTTGTCTTTCAGCACGCCATTGAAGAAGGGAGGAAACTCTCGAAACGCGTCTGGCGTTAGGATTTCTTGATGTATGCTCCTTCCAGCCATCTGCTTACATACTGCCATGCAATAAAGTGATTATTTTAAATCTTCCTGAGGCCGTCTTCAAATGGGGTTCCTGCATGTGTTGGATTGTTAACGGCCGGTCCCGGTCGTGAAGATTGGTCCACTGCCTCAAGTGCGGGTCTCGCCAAGCGTAAACCACAAGACTTGGGATACGAGGAGGAAGCGGGGTAAACGCCACTGCAGGGTGGTTGTGCCTTTCACGATGTCAGTAGTAAAGCGGGGCAGGTGACTGTTTGGGTGCCCCCATCAAACTTACTTGTGACTTTATATGCTTCATTGTGACATTTGAAGAGGCGCGCTCACATGAGAAGGACACATTGCACTACAACAACCAGCGTGCCGTGCGGTGGGCCACGCCCAGCCCGGCGGGTGTTTCTACTTATGGTGCAAAGCAGAACAGCGCTTTCATTTGTCTTTCAGCACGCCATTGAAGAAGGGAGGAAACTCTCGAAACGCGTCTGGCGTTAGGATTTCTTGATGTATGCTCCTTCCAGCCATCTGCTTGCATACTGCCATGCAATAAAGTGATTATTTTAAATCTTCCTGAGGCCGTCTTCAAATGGGGTTCCTGCATGTGTTGGATTGTTAACGGCCTGTCCCGGTCGTGAAGATTGGTCCACTGCCTCAAGTGCGGGTCTCGCCAAGCGTAAACCACAAGACTTGGGATACGAGGAGGAAGCGGGGTAAACGCCACTGCAGGGTGGTTGTGCCTTTCACGATGATAGTAGTAAAGCGGGGCAAGTGACTGTTGGGTGCCCCCATCAAACTTACTTGTGACTTTATATGCTTCATTGTGACATTTGAAGAGGCGCGCTCACATGAGAAGGACACATTGCACTACAACAACCAGCGTGCCTTGCGGTGGGCCACGCCCAGCCCGGCGGGTGTTTCTACTTATGGTGCAAAGCAGAACAGCGCTTTCATTTGTCTTTCAGCACGCCATTGAAGAAGGGAGGAAACTCTCGAAACGCGTCTGGCGTTAGGATTTCTTGATGTATGCTCCTTCCAGCCATCTGCTTGCATACTGCCATGCAATAAAGTGATTATTTTAAATCTTCCTGAGGCCGTCTTCAAATGGGGTTCCTGCATGTGTTGGATTGTTAACGGCCGGTCCCGGTCGTGAAGATTGGTCCACTGCCTCAAGTGCGGGTCTCGCCAAGCGTAAACCACAAGACTTGGGATACGAGGAGGAAGCGGGGTAAACGCCACTGCAGGGTGGTTGTGCCTTTCACGATGTCAGTAGTAAAGCGGGGCAGGTGACTGTTGGGTGCCCCCATCAAACTTACTTGGGACTTTATATGCTTCATTGTGACATTTGAAGAGGCGCGCTCACATGAGAAGGACACATTGCACTACAACAACCAGCGTGCCGTGCGGTGGGCCGCGCCCAGCCCGGCGGGTGTTTCTACTTATGGTGCAAAGCAGAACAGCGCTTTCATTTGTCTTTCAGCACGCCATTGAAGAAGGGAGGAAACTCTCGAAACGCGTCAGGCGTTAGGATTTCTTGATGTATGCTCCTTCAAGCCATCTGATTGCATACTGCCATGCAATAAAGTGATTATTTTAAATCTTCCTGAGGCCGTCTTCAAATGGGGTTCCTGCATGTGTTGGATTGTTAACGGCCGGTCCCGGTCGTGAAGATTGTTCCACTGCCTCAAGTGCGGGTCTCGCCAAGCGTAAACCACAAGACTTGGGATACGAGGAGGAAGCGGGGTAAACGCCACTGCAGGGTGGTTGTGCCTTTCACGATGTCAGTAGTAAAGCGGGGCAGGTGACTGTTGGGTGCCCCCATCAAACTTACTTGTGACTTCATATGCTTCATTGTGACATTTGAAGAGGCGCGCTCACATGAGAAGGACACATTGCACTACAACAACCAGCGTGCCGTGCGGTGGGCCACGCCCAGCCCGGCGGGTGTTTCTACTTATGGTGCAAAGCAGAACAGCGCTTTCATTTGTCTTTCAGCACGCCATTGAAGAAGGGAGGAAACTCTCGAAACGCGTCTGGCGTTAGGATTTCTTGATGTATGCTCCTTCCAGCCATCTGCTTGCATACTGCCATGCAATAAAGTGATTATTTTAAATCTTCCTGAGGCCGTCTTCAAATGGGGTTCCTACATGTGTTGGATTGTTAACGGCCTGTCCCGGTCGTGAAGATTGGTCCACTGCCTCAAGTGCGGGTCTCGCCAAGCGTAAACCACAAGACTTGGGATACGAGGAGGAAGCGGGGTAAACGCCACTGCAGGGTGGTTGTGCCTTTCACGATGATAGTAGTAAAGCGGGGCAGGTGACTGTTGGGTGCCCCCATCAAACTTACTTGTGACTTTATATGCTTCATTGTGACATTTGAAGAGGCGCGCTCACATGAGAAGGACACATTGCACTACAACAACCAGCGTGCCTTGCGGTGGGCCACGCCCAGCCCGGCGGGTGTTTCTACTTATGGTGCAAAGCAGAACAGCGCTTTCATTTGTCTTTCAGCACGCCATTGAAGAAGGGAGGAAACTCTCGAAACGCGTCTGGCGTTAGGATTTCTTGATGTATGCTCCTTCCAGCCATCTGCTTGCATACTGCCATGCAATAAAGTGATTATTTTAAATCTTCCTGAGGCCGTCTTCAAATGGGGTTCCTGCATGTGTTGGATTGTTAACGGCCGGTCCCGGTCGTGAAGATTGGTCCACTGCCTCAAGTGCGGGTCTCGCCAAGCGTAAACCACAAGACTTGGGATACGAGGAGGAAGCGGGGTAAACGCCACTGCAGGGTGGTTGTGCCTTTCACGATGTCAGTAGTAAAGCGGGGCAGGTGACTGTTGGGTGCCCCCATCAAACTTACTTGTGACTTTATATGCTTCATTGTGACATTTGAAGAGGCGCGCTCACATGAGAAGGACACATTGCACTACAACAACCAGCGTGCCGTGCGGTGGGCCACGCCCAGCCCGGCGGGTGTTTCTACTTATGGTGCAAAGCAGAACAGCGCTTTCATTTGTCTTTCAGCACGCCATTGAAGAAGGGAGGAAACTCTCGAAACGCGTCTGGCGTTAGGATTTCTTGATGTATGCTCCTTCCAGCCATCTGCTTACATACTGCCATGCAATAAAGTGATTATTTTAAATCTTCCTGAGGCCGTCTTCAAATGGGGTTCCTGCATGTGTTGGATTGTTAACGGCCGGTCCCGGTCGTGAAGATTGGTCCACTGCCTCAAGTGCGGGTCTCGCCAAGCGTAAACCACAAGACTTGGGATACGAGGAGGAAGCGGGGTAAACGCCACTGCAGGGTGGTTGTGCCTTTCACGATGTCAGTAGTAAAGCGGGGCAGGTGACTGTTTGGGTGCCCCCATCAAACTTACTTGTGACTTTATATGCTTCATTGTGACATTTGAAGAGGCGCGCTCACATGAGAAGGACACATTGCACTACAACAACCAGCGTGCCGTGCGGTGGGCCACGCCCAGCCCGGCGGGTGTTTCTACTTACGGTGCAAAGCAGAACAGCGCTTTCATTTGTCTTTCAGCACGCCATTGAAGAAGGGAGGAAACTCTCGAAACGCGTCTGGCGTTAGGATTTCTTGATGTATGCTCCTTCCAGCCATCTGCTTGCATACTGCCATGCAATAAAGTGATTATTTTAAATCTTCCTGAGGCCGTCTTCAAATGGGGTTCCTGCATGTGTTGGATTGTTAACGGCCGGTCCCGGTCGTGAAGATTGGTCCACTGCCTCAAGTGCGGGTCTCGCCAAGCGTAAACCACAAGACTTGGGATACGAGGAGGAAGCGGGGTAAACGCCACTGCAGGGTGGTTGTGCCTTTCACGATGTCAGTAGTAAAGCGGGGCAGGTGACTGTTGGGTGCCCCCATCAAACTTACTTGGGACTTTATATGCTTCATTGTGACATTTGAAGAGGCGCGCTCACATGAGAAGGACACATTGCACTACAACAACCAGCGTGCCGTGCGGTGGGCCGCGCCCAGCCCGGCGGGTGTTTCTACTTATGGTGCAAAGCAGAACAGCGCTTTCATTTGTCTTTCAGCACGCCATTGAAGAAGGGAGGAAACTCTCGAAACGCGTCTGGCGTTAGGATTTCTTGATGTATGCTCCTTCAAGCCATCTGATTGCATACTGCCATGCAATAAAGTGATTATTTTAAATCTTCCTGAGGCCGTCTTCAAATGGGGTTCCTGCATGTGTTGGATTGTTAACGGCCGGTCCCGGTCGTGAAGATTGTTCCACTGCCTCAAGTGCGGGTCTCGCCAAGCGTAAACCACAAGACTTGGGATACGAGGAGGAAGCGGGGTAAACGCCACTGCAGGGTGGTTGTGCCTTTCACGATGTCAGTAGTAAAGCGGGGCAGGTGACTGTTGGGTGCCCCCATCAAACTTACTTGTGACTTCATATGCTTCATTGTGACATTTGAAGAGGCGCGCTCACATGAGAAGGACACATTGCACTACAACAACCAGCGTGCCGTGCGGTGGGCCACGCCCAGCCCGGCGGGTGTTTCTACTTATGGTGCAAAGCAGAACAGCGCTTTCATTTGTCTTTCAGCACGCCATTGAAGAAGGGAGGAAACTCTCGAAACGCGTCTGGCGTTAGGATTTCTTGATATATGCTCCTTCCAGCCATCTGCTTGCATACTGCCATGCAATAAAGTGATTATTTTAAATCTTCCTGAGGCCGTCTTCAAATGGGGTTCCTGCATGTGTTGGATTGTTAACGGCCTGTCCCGGTCGTGAAGATTGGTCCACTGCCTCAAGTGCGGGTCTCGCCAAGCGTAAACCACAAGACTTGGGATACGAGGAGGAAGCGGGGTAAACGCCACTGCAGGGTGGTTGTGCCTTTCACGATGATAGTAGTAAAGCGGGGCAAGTGACTGTTGGGTGCCCCCATCAAACTTACTTGTGACTTTATATGCTTCATTGTGACATTTGAAGAGGCGCGCTCACATGAGAAGGACACATTGCACTACAACAACCAGCGTGCCTTGCGGTGGGCCACGCCCAGCCCGGCGGGTGTTTCTACTTATGGTGCAAAGCAGAACAGCGCTTTCATTTGTCTTTCAGCACGCCATTGAAGAAGGGAGGAAACTCTCGAAACGCGTCTGGCGTTAGGATTTCTTGATGTATGCTCCTTCCAGCCATCTGCTTGCATACTGCCATGCAATAAAGTGATTATTTTAAATCTTCCTGAGGCCGTCTTCAAATGGGGTTCCTGCATGTGTTGGATTGTTAACGGCCGGTCCCGGTCGTGAAGATTGGTCCACTGCCTCAAGTGCGGGTCTCGCCAAGCGTAAACCACAAGACTTGGGATACGAGGAGGAAGCGGGGTAAACGCCACTGCAGGGTGGTTGTGCCTTTCACGATGTCAGTAGTAAAGCGGGGCAGGTGACTGTTGGGTGCCCCCATCAAACTTACTTGTGACTTTATATGCTTCATTGTGACATTTGAAGAGGCGCGCTCACATGAGAAGGACACATTGCACTACAACAACCAGCGTGCCGTGCGGTGGGCCACGCCCAGCCCGGCGGGTGTTTCTACTTATGGTGCAAAGCAGAACAGCGCTTTCATTTGTCTTTCAGCACGCCATTGAAGAAGGGAGGAAACTCTCGAAACGCGTCTGGCGTTAGGATTTCTTGATGTATGCTCCTTCCAGCCATCTGCTTACATACTGCCATGCAATAAAGTGATTATTTTAAATCTTCCTGAGGCCGTCTTCAAATGGGGTTCCTGCATGTGTTGGATTGTTAACGGCCGGTCCCGGTCGTGAAGATTGGTCCACTGCCTCAAGTGCGGGTCTCACCAAGCGTAAACCACAAGACTTGGGATACGAGGAGGAAGCGGGGTAAACACCACTGCAGGGTGGTTGTGCCTTTCACGATGTCAGTAGTAAAGCGGGGCAGGTGACTGTTGGGTGCCCCCATCAAACTTACTTGTGACTTTATATGCTTCATTGTGACATTTGAATAGGCGCGCTCACATGAGAAGGACACATTGCACTACAACAACCAGCGTGCCGTGCGGTGGGCCACGCCCAGCCCGGCGGGTGTTTCTACTTATGGTGCAAAGCAGAACAGCGCTTTCATTTGTCTTTCAGCACGCCATTGAAGAAGGGAGGAAACTCTCGAAACGCGTCTGGCGTTAGGATTTCTTGATGTATGCTCCTTCCAGCCATCTGCTTGCATACTGCCATGCAATAAAGTGATTATTTTAAATCTTCCTGAGGCCGTCTTCAAATGGGGTTCCTGCATGTGTTGGATTGTTAACGGCCGGTCCCGGTCGTGAAGATTGGTCCACTGCCTCAAGTGCGGGTCTCGCCAAGCGTAAACCACAAGACTTGGGATACGAGGAGGAAGCGGGGTAAACGCCACTGCAGGGTGGTTGTGCCTTTCACGATGTCAGTAGTAAAGCGGGGCAGGTGACTGTTTGGGTGCCCCCATCAAACTTACTTGTGACTTTATATGCTTCATTGTGACATTTGAAGAGGCGCGCTCACATGAGAAGGACACATTGCACTACAACAACCAGCGTGCCGTGCGGTGGGCCACGCCCAGCCCGGCGGGTGTTTCTACTTATGGTGCAAAGCAGAACAGCGCTTTCATTTGTCTTTCAGCACGCCATTGAAGAAGGGAGGAAACTCTCGAAACGCGTCTGGCGTTAGGATTTCTTGATGTATGCTCCTTCCAGCCATCTGCTTGCATACTGCCATGCAATAAAGTGATTATTTTAAATCTTCCTGAGGCCGTCTTCAAATGGGGTTCCTGCATGTGTTGGATATATATATATATATATATATATATATATATATATATATATATATATATATATATATATATCTATATATATATATATATATATATATATCTCAAACAGAACTCCTCCGAGAAAGAGAAGAGGTCACAGCAGGGAAACCTTGGGGGAACCTTTATTCTGCAGACCAAAAGCAATGGCGAATGCATTTCGGCATATTCATCCTTCCTCAGTGCCAGCAGTCTTTGTGTGGTAAGCACGTCATTCTCACTTCTAAATGTCCCGCCACAAACTGATGCAATATAATCAGCTCGGCCCCTTTGCTCACCTGTAGCAGATCACCGAATACCCGTGAACTGCAAGTCCCAGAATACTGTTGATAAACCAGGTAGGTATAGCAGGGAAAGTCAAAAGACTTTGCCCGATGCGGGGATTTCGATGTAAGTGTAACCAACTTCTTGCTTGTGGGAATGTCAAATCAGGTGCCCCCTTGGGTCCCCAACCGCATTAACCCCCAGTGCAGGATTCCAATCAGCGGGGGCAGATACATATATATATATGGAGAGCAGTGCCCAAATGTTAGAGCCCAAGATTACCAGCAAGTGAGTCGAAAAAGGGTTCACTCTGCACCATGATGAATTATAGAATAATAAACATCCACTACATGTAATCATTAGCTAGTACAAATGTGAATGCGGTAAGGATTATTATTATTATTATTATTATTATTACATTTCTTAAGCGCACAGCTACCCGTAGGTTTCCCGGCGCTGGGAGTATAAAACAGTATACAAAATGAGGGGAGAGTCTAGTCAGCAGTCTTACATATTGAAAAGCCAGGTCTTAATTCCCTTACGGAAAGTCAGGAAGCACTTTTCGGAGCGCAGAGGGGGGGGTAAAGAGTTCCAAAGAGAGGGAGCCAAGAAGGAAAATGAGCGCCCTCCCATTTTTGCTCTCTTGATGCGCGGTATCCGGAACTTGTTCTGGGTGGAGGACCTAAGTGTACGCGGTGGAAGATAATGCTGCACCAGACCAGATAGGTAGCGTGGAGCTTTTCCGGTCATTATTTTATGCATAAAGCATAATGCCTTAAATTTGACCCTGCTCTCGATCCTCAGCCAGTGTAGTTTACGCATGTGGGACGAGGCTGAGGATCTGGCGGGTAGGTTACAAATAAGACGAACAGCCATATTTTGTACTACCTGGTACTTCTTAGTTACCTCCTTGCAGGCACCCAGAAGTAAGATGTTACCATAGTCCAGGCGTGAGATGACAAGAGCCTGGACTACAGTTCTCAGGGTGTCGACAGGCAGCATCCACGAGATTTTCCTAAGCCACCTGATGATGGTGGTACAGGTGGCGGAGACTTTCCCGACGTGTTGCCTGAAGGACAATTGATTGTCCAGGAGGACTCCAAGATTACGAGCAGAAGGAGTTGGGGTGGGAAGAGGGCCCATCTCCGGCGGCCAATGTTGTGGGCCCCAGAGCGGGATGTCAGGGCCAAACAGGAGAAGTTCAGTTTTTTCCCCGTTTAGTTTTAATTTGTGCTCCAACATCCATGCCGAAATCTGTTTAAGTCCAGCTTGAAGGGAGGAAGAGGGGAGGTGCTTGTTAGTGGAAAGAGAGTAGATGACTTGAGTGTCATCAGCATAGGAGTAAATAGAGAGACCTGCCTGTTCCGCCAAAAAAGCAAGAGGTCTCACATATAAATTAAAAAACAGGGGACTGAGAATAGAACCTTGTGGGACACCGTGATTAGAGGGAAAAGTTGATGAGACAGAAGTAGAGGAAAAAACTTGAAACGTGCGATTGGACAGAAAGTTAGAGATCCAGGCCAGGGCGGAGCCATCGACACCCACCTCTCTCAGGGTGGACAACAAGATGGAATGGGAGACGGTGTCAAATGCGGCACTCAGATCCAGTAAAATGAGTGCCGCGGTCTCCCCGTTGTCCACCCTTTGCCTGATGGATTCTGACACACCAAGGAGAGTGTGATAAATATTGTTTTTGGGTTGTGGGGATGAGATACATTGTTTTGCTGCCTTTTAGAATTTTGTTATGTTATTTGATGTTTTATGTGCTATTGTGGTGTTGTAGTGGGTATTTTGTGTTCTGTATTTTTCAGTTGTTATTGATGTTTTGTAATGGCGTCGTTTATGTAATTTCTTCTGTGTTGTCGTAATGCTAAATTGTTTTGTATATTATGTGCTGCTTAATGCTGCAATGTGTTCGGTGCATTGCATTTCAGACGTGATAGCCCGTAAATTGTTTTGAGCTGAAAAATGAGTAGTCTCTGCTGTTGATGGTTCTTAAACATTGCTTGATCCTTGATTTGAATTTGTTATTGGTGCTGTAAATATGTATTGCTTTTTCCATGGACATTCCACGCTCTGTTACACAAAGTCAGTTTTGCAAGTTTGGTTCTGCGAGATTTGTTTCTTCCTCCTACCTCCTGTGGAGGATTCCTTGATGTTCTGACCACATCTGCAGGTTTTCCTCTAGGAGCATTTTATGAATTAAAGCTGCAGATTTTGAGGCTACTTTGAACATTCTTTGTGTGGAAGACGACTGTTCAAACTGTTGCTTATTGATTTTGATTTGCAAAATTATATCTAGTATTTAAAACATTCTCCAGATCTTGGTCAAACATTAATACCTGCCAGTCTATTCAATAATTGTCCTCAATCTCCAATGCAATCTGTTTATTGTTGTGATAAGCCTTACAGACCCTCCACTCTTTTCATAATGTATTTTTGACCACGCGGTGCTGTGCATTTTTATAATAGATCATCTCTTCTCGTTTTTCTTCATTTCATGTTTGCTTCATCTATAGCTGATGTATCGATTATTTTATTTATTTTAAAGTTGTTAATAGATGCTAACCACTCAAGAGTGACCTCAGAGCATTTAAAAGTGGGAGAAAATTAACGAGTGGGAGGTGTCAGGTCTATAATGTGTCCCAAACAGGTCCCCCATTATAATGCAATGTAATAGCCCACTCAAGAGTTCATACTGGTGTAAAAGCCTTGGAGGTGCAAACATCTGGCTGGGTGTAAAAAGATGGGCCAGTCTTAGGTCTGAGATAAAGCTGTATTTCCTTGCTCCTAGGACAGTGGGTTTATCTGAATGCCTGATTGAAAAGTTTCATCTTCGTGGTTTCCTGCATTTGAGGGTTGCCCATTCAAGCTGCAGGCAGATGGGTAGCAAATTCCAGAGGGAAAAGTCATGGTAATCTGTTAAACTGGCTGACTCTTCAGGTAGACTTCAATTTGGAAGCCATCACACATGTTCTTGACCATTCTCTCATATTCCAAGCTGTCAGCACAATGTCTATTGGCATACAGCGATGTAATGGGTAATTTGGGACAGAAAGAGAATATGAACCAGAGAGTAAACATGTCAAAAAGCTGATGCATGAATTCAGAAAAATTGTGAGTTATATACATGAACTTTAGATGGCTCATAACCAGAAAAGGGTGCTCAGCTCTGCACTGAGCCATTGCCCCCGATCATGATAGGGCCTATTAGGGCGACAGCATGATGAGCTGCACCTGCTCAGCGCAGATCTGATCGCCTTTTTTCTGAATTTCTTTGAGTTAATGCATGTGTTGAGCCAGTGTGCATGATCATGCTCAGGGCAACTGGAATTATAAGATTGTGCGGCAGCTGAAATTTTCACATAAAGATAGATTTGCCGCACTTGACAAATAATCCATCTTCTGCCAAATAACCTGCTGATTTTAACAAAAAAAAATATTCTAGCTCAAATGATTCAAATGTTATTGAAAATGCAGGGACATGTGTTGCAGCGCAGTGAAAGTCCCTTTGCAAAGCTTGACTTGACACCTTTTTCTTGCATATTGCTATACTTTGGTATTAGAATAGAACTAAGGAAGTGCAGTCAATGCCGAGACAGTGTTACCGAGTTTAAAAATGACAAAATATTGAAGTAATACTATTACAAAATGTGCCACATTATGCCACATAATTTGGCTTTTCTTGTCGCATAATTTACTTAAACCTGACGCATAATTTGGCCGTGGCCTGCAGCATGATTCCAGTGGCCCTGATCATGATACAGCTTCAGCCAGCCTTCTTTGTTTACTAACTCACATGTCCTTCCCAACTACCCCATGGATTCATCGATGCTGCGGATAACAGCTCTGTTTACGAGTTACTGTGCCATAGAGCTACAATCTATCCTTAGGTCCACATTGACTCCGTGGGCCTCATTTATGAGGCTGTGCGTCACTTTTACGCCGCCGGTGTGTAAAAAAATGCGCCTTTTTGCGCCATATTTACAAAGTGACGCATCTAAGTAGATGCGTCACTTTGTAACCCCCTGCGCCACATTATACCTGCGCCAGGTATAATGTATGCAAGGGGGGTGTATTGACGCAAGAAAGGGTCATAGAAATGACGCAGTGAAATCTGTGAGATTACACTGTGCCACTTCTAGGACACAAATGCGTCGATTTCTTACACCTGCCTCACTGCAGGAGTAAGACTGACGCAAGCCCCATGTGAAAGGACACATTGCTGGAGTTGCGTCACTTTGGTGACACACTCCAGCAATGCGTCACTGTGGCGCCATACAGATACATCAGAAATACTGACGTATCTGTAACTCCTTGCGACATGATGCATCATATTATAAATATGGCGCATCCAGCCTGTCGCAAGTAGGGCGCAATGAAAAGTGACGCATCGCTGTTTTCACGCAGCGATGCGTTACTTTTCATAAACGAGGCCCAATGTTTCTTGAAGGCCGCCTCCCAGCTGATAACTCTGTGACTAAATAACGGAATTTGCAATGCAAGATGGATGTTTAAAAGATGTGTTTAAAAGATGTCTACTGCTGGATGGAACAAAACCATCTTAAATGTAACACCAGTAAGACGGAAATTCTGTCCATGGGTAAAAATCCCCAATTCTGTCCCAGTAAATGGTGGCCCGAGAACATCCCTGCGCCACCACAAGTAGTTACATCAGCGAGGAATCTCGGCGTTCAATTCGACGCGAATTATCTTTTGACCAACATGTCAGGAATGTTGCAGGAAGCTGCTTTAATATTCTTCGACTTTCTTCCCATAGATTCAAGAAAGGCAGTGGCCTTAATCCTTGCACGTCTTGACTATTGCAACGGTTTGATGTCAGGCGTTAAAAAGAAAAACACCCTCAGAAAACTCCAAGGCGTGCAACACGCAGCGGCCAGACTTGTTCTCAAGCTACCCAGGAGATCATCTGCCTCGGCTGCTCTTAAAACCCTTCATTGGTTACCACTCCCTAAAAGAATACTGTTTAAAATCTTAATAATAGCATTCCGTGCATTCAATGGCATTGGCCCAGTTTATCTCATCAAACGGTTTCCTCACTACAATCCTGTAAGGTCCTTAAGATCCTCAGGTCAGAACCTGATCAAGCCATTAAAATTCAAACTCAAGACCAAAGGAGGCAAGTCTTTGTCTTTTCTATCTGGGAAAGCGTGGAATTCTATTCCTAGCCACATCAGATCTCTAACCCAGGAAAACCAATTCAGAAAACAACTCAAAACGTGGATTTATTCTCTTTCTGACGATTATGTAATGTCCTTCATATAGTTTCTCCTCTGTTTCCGATCTTTTGCACATTTTGTACTTAGCGCCAGGATGCTCCTTTCGGAGCGATTGTTTGCGCTTTATAAATATACAAAATATACAAATATATACAAATATATGTCATCTACAAAAAAACAAGCGTATCAGTGCAATTTAGCATTTCAGATTTAAATACATTACGCGGGTTCTGGCGCAGTCATGCAATGGTAGTAGCAGCAATGACAGCAGAATAAAAAATGCACCAACTGACCACTCAATTGGTCCCAGTGTAGGGCCAATATCGGACCAAATGCACACTAGCAGCTAGGCTACACATATAATTGGAAACGTTGGTCCACAGCACTGCTCCGAGGTAGGCAATCCGAGCCTTGGTGGATAGGTGGTACAACACAAAATTATGCCCACAAAATCACTCAATTTCAAGTGCCAAGAATAAAGGATGCTGACGCCCTTTTAAGTTTTTTTTTTCAAACTGTTTCTGCAAAGTAAACTTTAAATCATTCAGCTGAAGATAGAGAAATAGACGTTGCTTTATCTATAGCCTTCTCACGCCTCTTTACCCACGAGATCTGTACTCGAGGGTAATTTAAAAAAAACACGTCTCAGAGCAGGAAACGGGGAAGCTCGCAAGAATGTGCGATATCCGAGCTTCACAATCGGAAGCTGCCCTTGAAGAGGCTGTGGACGAGCGAGGAGGCAACCAGCGATGGAGCCCCCGAGGACCACCCCTTCGATGCTGCTGACGGAAGCATCTGTGAAGCCGCATTAGGGATTCCGTGTGGTCTCCGGCTGTCATACAATGTAGAACAAGAGTCTGCTGTGATTGGAAGAAACGGAATGAACTGTATGTGTGGCTCCCAAACAAACACTGAAGGTTAAGCTTTCTTGATATCCACCTTTGCCATCCAGGTTCCCTGAAGAAGGGAGAACCTCCAGCAATTAATTCCTTTAATCCTGAAAGAACAGTAGGATAGAGACCTATTTAATAAGTTCATATTTAAGACCTGATAAATCCCTCCCTCATTGCCCTGACTGAATACAAACTAACTGCTGTGGAAACCCTGTGATGACAGAGGAACCATCTCTGCTGACAAGTTAATCAATACATTTCACACATGCTCATCGACCATTACCTGTTCCATCACTTAGAAAACCAAAGTCCAAGGTGGAGCAGGCGGAACGGGGGGGGGGGGGGGGGGAGAATAAAAATATAACCTGTGTCCTTGAGACGTACATTATAATCAAAGGTCAGAAGTCATTCTCCAACTGATCGAGAAACACCTTTTTTAATGTGCACAAAATATCAGTTGAACTAACGTTCATGAAAACAAGCATTGCAAATGTAATTTGTATTGACATTTTATAATAAATTGTTTATGCCTTTTATCTGATTTACTGTGATAAAGAACAGAGCATGCAATTATAATATGTTGAGTGTGTAATAATTGTGTTTTTTTTTTTAGGCGAACCTTATTGGAGATCAAAATCTTAGTAAATGAATTGCATTGAATTCATTTGGTCGACATTCATTCAAGAAAAAATATTTTTACTAAGATTCTTTAAGGACCAAGGTAGATAAAGTAGGGTCTGTGGCAGTGCAAGCCTTTGAAACACATTACAAAGAAAAGAAAGAGGTACAGAGGACAGTGGTACATCCTAGGCAATGTAAGATTTCCCCCCTCACCAAACAGGAACATATTAAGCAGTAGTGGTGCAAGCAAACATTGTTGTGATGAATAAAAACGTTCTGCCTGTATTATAGTTCTACAATTGATGCTTCTATTACAAGAGACATGGTAGCCAGAAATAAGTTTGGCTAAACGGGGTATCTTCTTAAGGATTATTTGTGATTTTGTTCAATTTAGGAAAATTGTTATTTGTTCCTTTGTAAAAAATATGATGAATGTTAGAAATTGGGAGGCTCATTTATGAGCCCTGTATCACTTTTGCGGCACTGGTGCATCACTTTTTGTGACGCAGCAGTGGCATAAAAATGCACCATGTTGGGCCATATTTACAAGTGACGCATCTTGATAGATGCCTAACTTTGTAAACCCCTGCGCTAATTTATACCTGCGCCAGGTATAATGTATCCAGGGTGGCTGTACCCCCTCAAGAAAGGGTCGTAGGAGTGGCGCAGCAAAATATATGAGATTTCGCTGCGCCACTTCTAGGACGCCAACGCGTCAAAACCTTATGCCTGCCTCATGGCAGGTGTAAGGGTGATGCAGGCCCTTTGAAAGGAACGTTGCTGGAGTTGCGTCAGGCTTCCGACACAACTCCAGCAAATGGCCACTTTTTTGAGCTGACAGATACGTCAGTTACACTGACGTATCTGTCCTTCCTTGAGACATGATGCGTGATATTTTCAATATGACACATCATTGGTGTCGCAAGGAGGGTGCATTGAGAAGTGGCGCATCACTGCTTTTATGCAGCGATGCACCACTTCTCGTAAATGAGGCCCTGGGTTTCTCTCGATGAATGTTCACCTGTGGGGAAAAAAATATGACGGGTGCATTTAAAAACCAAGCAGGTAAGCAGGCAGCGTTTATTATCTCACGAGCATCAAAAATGGAGCACGCTAGGAGACTTGTCAGTCCCAGTGAGTAAAGGAACTTGCATTTAGGGGGATATTGGAGGCCACCCTGCTGGGGCGCTTGGGGTTGTTTGGGAGGATTTCTTTATCCCGTTATGAGGTGACCCAGACCCCATTTCCAAATACCACACAATTAGCGCATTCTAATCTCTTTGGGACACACGCACCGACAAAACTTCCCTGACTGTTGGGGCGGTAGGGGTGCGGGTGAGGACTTTGCATCGTGATATGATGGTTCCGCCTTTATACACCGTGTCATCATAAGCGCAGTCGTACCTATTAAAGATATTAATGATCACACAACTTCCCTAACTTTTGGAGCGGGGGGGTTGTTTTGGGGACAAGCTGCACTGTAAGAGTTGGTAGATATGGGCAGCTGGAAGGTCTGGATATAAACTTACTGAGTCCTTGTGGTCTTCTTGTTGTAGTGGGGCTGAGCCTTGCATTTCTGTGGTGTTAAGTTAGCATGAGCTTATTAGAAGTTTAAACGCCATTTTACCTTTTTGCTTTCTGTTGCACACTACACACATTAGTTATTGTTTCATGTTAGGCTGAGAATTTTGCTTCACATGAGAATAACTTGTTTTTGCACATTGCTAGACTTGCCTCGTAAGCATAGTCTGAACAGTGAGTGCTGAGGCCTTCAATGTTATCAACACTGTTGCTTTTGTTCAAATTGATCAGCGCACGTTCTAGACATAACATATATGCAGCTGCGGGTCTTGGATACAACTTTCTTGTAAAACTATAAAATTCTTGGCTCTCGCTGCACAAGAGTTGGAAAACAAGGCAGCAATTAAAGTCGAACTGGGCCGATTGGTCCCCCCACGGCTGGCCCTGGACTCTCCCTAATTTTCCTAATAGATACCCTCTTTTCCACTCTTCCAGCATATGCACTACATTCTGAGTCAACAAGTGTTATTTCTATCAAGATAAATTTAACACCCCAAGCATTTTGTATCCCTCTTCAGAACACTCATTTGTTGTCTTGAAGCCTTAATGAGACAGTCATCCCTTTGCTCAGCTACACTTGTGTCTTTTAATTTTACACATTGATTGCATATTTGTGCAAGTTGCTAACGCTTTGCGTCATTTTATTGTGTCATTTGTTTATGTGATTTTACGCTGTCTCTATGCCGATTCAAAGATGTTAATATTTATCTCATGGTGGTAAGATCCACCCTTTTATGATTTTTACAAATCAAATAAAGTATATTATTACTAGGTTACATATATGCAGCTGCGGACAGCTCAGATACTGGCGCCTTTAATAATACACTGTATAGGCATGATTGAACACACCTCGAGAACTTTCGTATGCTGAGAGCTTGTGCAGAATTCAATGTGATTCACTACTGCTAAGCTCTGAGGTATGGGGTCGCCTATGCAAGCCTAAGAGACCTTCTGTAGTTATAAAATAACCTAGTATCAAGGGAAGGTGAAATATAGGTAGTTATTTAACCTGTTTCCATTTAGCATTATAAAATGCTTTCTCCCTTTGTATTTTATGGAATAGTAACTATGCTGACAATCTTATTTCTTATCATATGTCTGCTTGTAGTAGCTAAGATGCTGCACCTGAGATCACAGCGTTGAAATAAACATTTTAAACTTGCTCGTGTCTCCCTTTACTCACTGTTCTGGACTGGTATGAGAGTATAACGAAAGAGTGCTCATGTTTCCCACCTTACCTGAGGTATCCTAAGTCGCATGTTCTGGGTTGTCTAATCATTGGTGACTTTGCTATACGACGAAGAGCTAATGTGACCTGATGCTAGTCTGGTAGGGGATTTTGGGTACTAAGGTCAGTTTTAGCACACCCTAATTCACTGAGGTCCTGAGTCTCTGTGCACAGTTCTGTGACTGAGCAGAATCCCTGCAACATGGCGCTCAACGTTGGCGGTCTTATTTCAAGACGCTTGAGTAGTGCTTGTATCAGTCCTTAACCCCCTCACTATTGTTTCCAGTTAACAGTGGTGACGGATAAACCTATCTATAGTTACATAGGTCTTTTCAAACTTGAATCTTTCAAAATGGTTTCCTTTTGAATTACTGTCCAGTTGTGCTAAATTGTTTTGCATTGTATCTTTCATCACTGTGTCATTATGGCTGACGTTGACATACCGCAGCATAGTCGCATTGCGGTCCGCAATCGTTTGCAGGCTTGGAGGGCATGGCAGTTATTCTGGTGGTGAGTGCTGAAGTAGCTTACCAGTTTGAGATCTTCTACTCATGGGTGACATTTCCAGCAGTGGATGCGGCTACTCAGGTGTTTAACACTTACACTCACACAGTCATACCCATGGAATATGTTCCATATAGGACACAGGAAATTCCGATTTCTGCATGGCAGCACCTTTTTTGGTTTAATGGCACCCTTCCCCACAGTTTAACAGTGATTAGATTGGGTCCTTTGTCCATTCCAGGTGCTTCTTGGTCTGTTTTGGCTGGATTTACCCCGCATCCTCATGCGGGGACAGTCCCTGTTGCTGAGTTGAGGCCCCTATACAACTTCGCAATTGGAGTTATTAGGGCCTTGGTTCAATATGGTACCCGCAATTTCCAGGTCGGGGCCCCTGGTGTTGGGGCGCTCCCAGCTGGACCGAGCGGGATGAAGCTTAGTTCCGTCATGGTTAGTGCGGTTAAGAGCAAGCATCCCAGGATAAGGATGATATGCCTTTCTGGCTTGCCAAGAAATTTGACCAGCTGGAAGCAGTTTTTCCTAATTCGAGTCCTGTAGAAAAACACAGAAATCTTACAATTAGGTTGCCCAAGGACTTGGTGCCTGAAGCCGGTGACTGTGAGTCATGGGGTAGAAGTTTTTGCGGCGGTGTACACGAGGTGCTTCGGCACTCCATCAATGGCTGTCCTGCGAACGGTCATCAAACTCATTCAGGATGAACACTGACCTGAGGCTGCGGTTGAATTGGGGATGAGACTCGTTGGCTCCTTTGATGTAGTTTTCGATCTCGTCCTTTCTAATATTAAGGGAGATGCGGTGAATTTCCAAGTGTCTAATGCTTGCGCGAGGTCCCCGATGACGATAAACCTCGTCAGTTACTGAGAATTATTAACGCGGCTTATAAGACCATAGGCCGAAATAGTTTAGGTGTCAAGCCCTTTTCTGCTAAAGATAAAAAACAGACTTAGGGGTCGAAGTCTGACAAAGACGATCGACCCAAAGCTCCAAAACAAAATTGGAACAAAAACAAAAAAACATGGAAAACAACAGAAACAGAAGTCCCGTCCTGCGTCATCAGTGCCTGTGTCTACTGAGTGCTCTTATGACTTGCGCGACCGCGCTACGATTAAGTCACCTGATCGTTTTCAGGTTCCTGATCAATGTTCTCCTCGTTCTTTACAGGACACATTGGCCTCGTCATCCGGTGGTGGAGGCAGCGGCAGAGGAAGGGGTGGCCAGCAAAGTCGTGACCAGCCCTGCCCAAAAGACGGAACAGGTAAGCAGGACGATTCTTCACAGAAGAGACCCCAGTTTCAGAAAAAGTAAGTTGCCGCTTTAACAGCAAGATATACCACAGATAGTGAGAACGCAGCTTCGGAATCAGACGTGGGCGCTGAAGCTGTTGGACAGCGCGGCGGACATTACCATAGTGAGAGAGGCCCTGCGTCCACTACTGAAGGTGACAGCGACTGACAAATTCGTTGTTGTTGAGACAGCTGATACTAGAGTAGCTCCCCCTGATAGGTTATTTGAAATCGGCCTTTTAATTGAAGGTGACATACAACGTACCATAAAAGGGGTATTTTGGGAAAATCTTACAATGACATACGATATTTTGTTAGCGGAGGCTGACTGGACCCCCACCTTTTGTTCTCGCAGCTCCGAGAGGGGAGGAGGTGATCCACCCTAGTTTCGTGCACACAGTGTCAAAGGAGCATGCGCTGACTTTTGCAGAAGAATGGGCTAAAGCCCTTGCTCCTGCATTGTACCGCACTCACTGTGGTTGGGATAAATTCTCCCCCAACATGAGATTCCCTTGCGGTCTATGCCACAGCCTCAACCATAATATCCCATACGGCGTGATGTGAAAGCTTCAGTCACAGAAATCCTTGAACAATTGGAATATCAAGGTGTAATTGAAACTTGTGTGTCTCCGATGAATAACCCTCTTTTTACTGTGACCAAACCTGATGTTTTGTACTGTTTGGTATTGGATTACCGGCATCTTAACTCGCATTGCCGTACCTGTGCAGTACAGAATACTCACGGCTCTGCCCTTCTGGATGGTCTTGTGCGTAAACGGTATAAAACCACGCTTGACATATCCAATGTTTATTTTGCCCACAATCTTTCAGATTTAAGTAGTCAATGGACTGTTTTTACAGTGGTGGCTCACAGAAAAAATTCAGACGATTGGCAATGGCCTATAAGAATAGTCCAGTTGTGTTTGCTGCCCTCTTGTTTCTCTTTTGGAGAGAATCGACCCAGAAGCGTGCTCGTATGTGGATGACCTTCATCTCACAGACGACGAGATATGGGCACATCTGTACCGCGTTGACCGCATAATTTCCAATTTTGCGGATTTCGGTTATAAATGTAACTTTGCAAAGTCTCACATTGCAGAGTACACAGTGTTGTTCCTGGGCTATGAGCTCAACAATGAAGGTCGAGGTTTGGCCCCTCATTTCTTGGAGAAATGCGCACAACTGCGCGCTCCTGCAACAATGACAAAATTGCAATCCTTGCTGGGATTTTTGAATTTCCGGCGTACTTATATTCCCGAATATGCCCAGCTTATCAAGCCTTTATATGCTTTGATATAATCTACTTTTACCAAATCGTGCTGGCTGCATGAACATTCAGCCATTTTGCAATCCTTGCAGACTGATCTGCTTGAATCTAAATTCTTGATGATTCGTGATAACCACACCAACCAGGTGATAAGAATCGTCCCTGGCGCGGTGGGTTTCAAGTACCTTCCTTTTAATGAAGGTAACACGCTACTTATCGCTTACAAGTCACACTTGTACACTTCGGCTGAAATGCGGTTTTCCACTGTGGAAAAAGTTTTGACAGCAGTGCAAATGGCGATTCTAAAGGACTGTGCACTGTTGCAGGGAAAACGCATGTTAGTTGTTACCCCATATCCTGGCTTGGAGGCAGTGACGAAAGCCAGTGTACCGAATTCTAAAGCTTTGCACCCACGGTGGACACAATGGGCGACATCATTGACGTCTCCGGATGTCACGTTTATTTTTGGTGCCTCCTCTTACGGCCAAAGGAGTATTTGCAGTATGAATTAGTTCATTATGCCCCTTTGGCTATGCGCCCTTTGGAAGGTTTCCATTGTATCATTTACACTGATGGTTCTGCGCAACTTGCGCAGGGGTCTGAGCACGCATACGTCTCAGCTTGCGCTATTGTGGTTGGTACCATGGTGGATGGAGAATTCAAGTCCGATGTGGTGCATACACAGACATTAGGTGACTGTACCGCCCAGTTAGCGGAGCTCCATGCTCTGATGCTTGCATTGGAGTATGCAGAACCTGGGTGACTACTCTTATTGTGAGTGACTCTTATTACTGTGTCCAGTCTTACAATGACAATCTGTTCTTTTGGACTCAAAACGACTGTTGTGACTCCAAAAGTAGCACAATAAAACACAACATTATCAGGGTTCGAGTGGGTGAACTTAAAAAGCACCTACCACTCGTGTATGTAATTCATACTCTTGGTCATCAGTGTGTGGGAGTTCATGCTGTTAGCAATAGTTTGGCCGATGAGGCCGCGAAGGCAGCAGGTTCGACATATTTGGTTGCAGCAGTTACACGTTCCAAAAGTAAGATTGAAGATGACATCTTGGCAGCAATTGCAGCTAATGAGAAGGGAAGTAAATATCCTAAGGGGTTTCCTTCTAAGTATTCTTATCATTTAAGCCCTGATAAAGTTCCTTATGTGAAAATACCAGACATCAGTGACAGGCTGATTCCCAACTCAGACCGCAGGTCAGCGCTGATTGCAGCTGCCCATGAAGGTGTTGCATCCGCACATGCAGGCGTTTCGGCTTCTGTAACTCAGCTCCACCTTCGCTTTTGGTAGCGGGGACTGTACAAACATAAGCGTGATTATGTCTTCAATGTGACATTAGTCAGCAGATCAAGCCTTCGTCTGCTGCGCGTCCACCCCAAACACAGTTGTACATTTCCAATAAACCGCTTGGTTGTGTTTATTTGGATCACTGCCGTCCTTTCACCTCTGATAGTGCGTATAAGTACATCTTAGTTGCAGTTGATTCTTGCACACGCTTTGTATGGGTGTGGCCCCACCTGAGTGCTGATTCACACGAACTGTCATAAGATATTTGTGTGTCTTTGTGGGAATTTTTGCATGTGGTACCTTCCATTCGGACCAGGGTCCAGCGCTCGCCTCTAAGGCGTACAAGGATGTCATGAGTTCATTGCGGGTCCAAGTCAAATTTTTGTCTCCATACCGACCTGAGAGTAATAGTGTTGTGGAGCGAATGAACCGTGATTTAAAGCAATCATTGACAGCTAGGGTTATCGGTACCGGCAGGAACTGGCAGGTCCATCTCAATAGCTTACAGCGTGCACTTAATAATCTCCCTAGAAGGTCTCTGGGTGGGCAGACCCGATACGAGATGCTCTTTGGTATCAAAATGTTCGTTCCGGACCTTGAAGGTCTAGACCAGGCGGTGGCTGCTGCCCCCTTTGACGTAGATGAACATCGTGATATTTTACAGAATCTACAAGAGACAAGAGACAGTCTTGCAAAGGAGCACTTGCCCTCCACATTTGATGCTGCGTTGCAGATTCCGGTAGTTTGCTGGCTACCCCGAGTTGGAGAACTGGTCTGGGACAACATCGAGAACAAGAAAGAATTTGGTCCCTCATATCGGGCTCCAGTTCCTGTACTTGGCGTGCAGGGCACACGAACAGTCATTTTACTACCACTTCCAAGTCGAAAAGAAAAAAGGTACATCTCCATGGGCAATGTCAAATTAAACAGAGTGGCTGATTCTTCTTAGTATGACTCCTGCGGTCTCCTGTCCATCAATAATGAGAAATTCCTGCCCCTAACAACAGGCCTGACATTGCCTTTGAGATGCCTGCAATTTCAAGTCCTTTATTGAATACCCCACCTGATACTCAACTTGATGAGACTGAGTATACTTAGCCCACAGACTTATTGATGCCCTTTTACAAACCTGTTTGGCCACTGAGTCCGGATTTTCATTTGACACTAACTCTACCACCTCAAAAGTCCCCTTCAAAACTTTCTGTTTTTGCATCATGGTTTAAGAAACATTTTTTGATTCCTCCTTGGACTTACATTTGGTTAGTACTTTTTTTGTTCTTGTCAATTGGATTTGCGGTGTATTTTTTTCGTCTTGTGAATGGACACTATGCTGAAGAGAGAACTGCTATTTGACATATTAATGAAACATTGGGACCCCATTCCTCATCACAAAGATTGAAGAGGGATCTGAGCTTTGTAAACATTACTGCTTGGCCCGTTTTAGATGGGATTGTATGGGATGCTGTTAAGTTTCAAATCCATGGTCCCACAGAGGTTATTAATGTCCCGAATGTGCTAAGAGTTTCTATGGGGGATGCGATAAAACAAAATATACACTCTGATGATTGGAATGTTCAAGCCGTAGAGGCTTTTTTTTCAGATTTGAAATATTATGCTGCCTTTGATGCTGAGGATTTGTACTTAGATTCTGCTAATTATGGTGATCTGTTCTGTTATCAACACTATGGCAATCACTACCTGCATAAGGCGAACACAAGGACGAATATGGTTAATTATACGCAATGGGAGCATTGCCCCACTCCTGTGGAAGGCAGCTCAAATTCTCTTTTAAAGAGATTCACTTATTTTACTGATTTCAATCAGTCAAATCCTAATGCATTTTATTTTAAGATGCCCAAAAAGTCCTCTTCCAAAGTTAGACTGACCCACACTAAATTATTATATTCCAAGTCCTTTCTTGACCAATTGGCTATTGGGGGCTATGAAATGTGGAAGGATACTATTGATCTTAAATCTGTTTGGGGTTCTAAAAGTTGGCAAGTGCATGGCACAGAGGCTTTGCATCATGCATGTCTCATCCCAAACCATATGTTGGTTTTGAATTCGACTATTTCACAAACCACCTGCTTTGGATTGGCTACTATTAAGACAATTAAATGCTCCTTCTTTTCCAGAATTGGAAGAGTACCCGGGTTGGGATAATAATACCAGTATTTCTATTAGAGAGTTACAGACCCTGTTGCTGAATTCTTCTTTTACCGTATCCAGGTTGGATCCTAAGGGTTGGCTGTTGTGGCACAGAAGTGCAGATTCTTGCCAACATTGTTTTCTGGGTGTAGCCCCTGGCTACACACAAGTTAGGGTGGATCCCCGTTTTGAGAGTGACCATTCTGTGACTACCTATTCGGTAGGCAAACTGTGTCAAAATTGGCTCAAACACTCCACTTTAGCATCAGTTAAGCTTCATTTGTCTAAATTGACTGACGATGTTGATCTGAATGACTGTCAAGTGCCCTGCTTCCGGCAGATCCAAAAGGTGGATATATGCTATTTACAATGAAGTTTGGAAACTGTCCCAAATTGAAGCTGCTTCCCTTTTACGAGCTATAGATAGAGCTAATTTAGAAGAAGTGCTAGCAGTTGTAGATAACAGCATTTACACGCTTTCTTCCCATATTTACATATTAGTTACCATTGTTTCATCTGTTGTTGATATTGTACAAGAAGATGTCTCTGTTTTGTACCATGGGCAGAATCAATTGTGTTCCATTATGCAGTTTGCATGGACTTTACAAACGTTAAAGGCTGGGAAAGTGCCTTGGGACTACATGAACATGTCCTCATTATTTGCCCCTTTCAATTTGACTGACAAACAGCAGTTTATGTCTATGAAAGAAGCAACTTTTTCTATGTAACATATTGAGAAGTTAGAACCTTTGCCGTTTTCTGTGGCCGAGACAAATGCTGCTGTGTGGCTCGAACATGGGCCTATAACATTACCTTTCCCTCTGTTAAAGTTCAAAGCTTGCATGAAGTACTACGCTATTGGCAGGTATGAACCTCTGGGTACCGCTTATCTCCATGAAGCTTGGAGATTGCACAACAACACCGGACCACTCGTTAGTGTGTAGGAATATCCAATTGCATGACTTGTGTAACCAGAATGCGCCTAATTTAGCCTGTGTTTTAAAAGGTACACCAACGCCTGCGATCACACCCACATTCACATTACTAGCAAACGGTAGCTATTTACTTTTAAATAATGAAGACTGTTGTGGGACGTTAGCTGGAATTCCTTACATCGTTACGGTCTCCCAACGTGTAATTTGTTGTAAAAACTTTGTTTCCTCCTCCACATGGGAAGCTGGATGTTTCCATCTGGACGTCAATTCCGACCTTGAAGGCAGAGTTCAACAAGATGAGTCGAATAAGAGCTCTTTTGTCCCAGAAAGAAGTCCCCCTTACTTCGGCCTGCGAAACATTTTTCCTTCACGTGGCAAACACCCGCACAGAAGTGCATGCCTTATTAAATATCGACCTGCCTCTGCATTTCGGGGAGTTCATTCACACTATCTTTAATGCCTCCTCGACAACTGGGCTGGCTCACTTTTTTTAAATTGTTAGTAGTGGCCTTGTGAATTCTTTCCAAACTATATTCGGTGTGTTCCCAGCCTTTTTTCATTAAATTTTCTCCAGCCTGTTTGGAGGATTTCCGTTGATGCTTGCTCTGGTTGGCGGAGTATTTCTACTGCTTTGCTTATTTCAGAATGGATGCACATCCTGTGCTTTGAGACGATTTGCCCCGGCTGTTGCTGCTCCGCAACCGAATGCTTAATTTTTATGGAGCGCTGCCTCTTGCTACATTGAGTGCAGTTTATGGATTATCGTTCGATTTTCCTTTTTCACATGCATCCAGCCTGTTTTTCATTGCCTGAACTGCGATTTTGAATGGGCTCTGGATTTGTGTCTCTGCAGTACGGTGTCTCTCAACACAATTTATGATCAACTGATGAGCCCCTTAGTAACTCCTGAATTTCTTTGTTCTGGCGGCAAGATTATGGCCTTTGCAGCGATGTATGGAGTCCTGGGACATTGGAATATTTTTGCAGCTGCGCATGAATTCTTGCCACACAGTTATATTGAAGTAAATCCGAGTTGTCCTCTGATGGTAGTAGAGGCTCCGGTTATTGAGGAACATGTATGTTCATTCCCGTTATTGAATTGGATGGCTGAAATGTTTTCGGATGAGAACAATGACTTCCTGTTGGAGGCTGTTGCAACGTACAGTGCATTTACACTATTGGAGTGAGGTGCATTTCCTGCACCCTCTCTTTCAACACTGGAGACACATGTTGGACATCAGATTTTTTTGCTTTTTTTTTAGGGCCTATTGACTTTGCTATGCCTGAAAGTGATTACTAATTTGTGGTTATTTTTTTTCAAAAACTCTGAATTTTACTCCTGTTTTTTCCATTATGGCAGATTTGAACTTGATTCTATCTCTCGAACCTGAACTCTGCATTCCTGTTTTGCCCACATTTCTTATCCGTGCTCCGGTCAAGGGAGGGTGGCGTGGGGCTGAGCCTTGCATTTCTGCAGTGTTAAGTTAGCATGAGCTTATTAGAAGTTTAAACGCCATTTTACCTTTTTGCTTTCTGTTGCACACAACACACACGCTAGTTATTGTTTCACGTTAGGCTGAGAGTTTTGCTTCACATGAGAACAACTTGTTTTCCTACATTGCTAGACTTGCCTCGTAAGCATAGTCTGAACAGTGAGTGCCGAGCCCTTCAAGGTTATCAACATTTTTGCTTTTGTTTGAACTGATCAGCGCACGTTCTAGACATAACATAAACGCAGCTGCGGACAGCTCAGATACTGGCGCCTTTAACAATACACTGTGTAGGCATGATTGAACACACTTGGAGAACTTTCGTATGCTGAGAAGCTGTGCAGAATTAGATGTGATTCACTCCTGCTAAACTCTGAGGTATGGGGTCGCCTATGCAGGCCTAAGAGACCTTCTGTAGTTATAAAATAACCTACTAGAAAGGGAGGTGAAATATAGGTATATATTTAGCCTGTTTCCATTAAGCATTATAACATGCTTTCTCCCTTTGTATTTCATGAAATAGTAACTATGCTGACAATCTTATTTCTTATGATATGTCTTCTTGTGTTAGCTAAGATGCTGCACCTGAGATCACAGCGTTGAAATAAACATTTTAAACTTGCTCGTGTCTCCCTTTACCCCCTGATCTGGACTGGTATGAGAGTATAACGAAAGATGCTCATGTTTCCCACCTTACCTGATGTATCCTAAGTCGCATGTTCTGAGTTGTCTAATCATTGGTGGCTTTGCTATAGGACGAAGAACTAATGTGACACTGATGCTAGTCTGGTAAGGGATTTTGGGTACTAAGGTGAGTTTTGGCTGCGAGGAACAGGGGCTGTGTGCCTTGTGGAGGCCCCCCCCCCCCCGGCTGTCATCTGCCCCTGCGGCCCCCGACGCCAGGAGAGGGCTGCCGCCGTGCTGCTGTGGGCCGCGCCCGGCCCAGGAGGAATTATTGGGAAAGGAGTTGCCCTCCGGTGCGCCTGGTGGGGCCCGGTCACCGCTGCAGCCCAGCCCGACCGTGACGAGTCCCCGCAGCAGCCCCTGAGGCTGTGAGAAGGCCGCCGTGGAATTCCAGTCAGGCTGCGTTAGGCCTGAGAGGCTGAGACACTCATTCCACGTGATGGGGGCTCATTCCAAGTCCAGCCCCCGCCGCGCACCAATTGACCCGCGCTGCTGAGCCCCGTCAGGCGAGGCCGCTGTTTGGCTAGACGTCGGGAGAAGCCCGGTCGGCCCGAGAATCCACACAGAGGGGGCCCGGAGGAGCGAGAGTCCTCTCCGTCGAGCTGCACACCTGAGGCTGACTATTTCATCGGCGCTGGGGCCCGGGAAGCCCGGCTGCGCCCCGCAACCTGCCCCCACAGCGCCAGCCCCGCCGGAGAGCTCTGGAACGAGCACGAGCCTCCCGACCAGCTGGAGATCTCCGCAAGGGCTCAGGAGGAGCCAAAGAATCAAGGTAACCCCCGGGGAGGAGGGCGGAAGGCCTGAGTTCACCCCTCCCCTGGGGAAGATTGTTGCTGGGCCCCGTTAGCCCCAAATGGCCCTTTTCAAGCACTCGAACCGGGCCGGGGACCCCAAGAGACACCGTGGGGGCCTCAGCTGATAACAGTTAACCCCTTGTTAGGGGATAGGCCCTGATTAAGGAACAGTTAGTTATTTTTGCCCCATGAATGGTGGTTATCCTGGCCTAAGGAACTGCTCATTTTACCGGGAGGCATGGTTTACTAGTGCCTGATGCCTATCTAATGAACCGATGTATTTTACCTAATGAAATGTTCACTGCTGAGCAATGAAATGATTATGAATTCTGACAGGTAGCTGCTGAAAGGGTTGTCCTTACCTACTGAAGGGTTTACTTCTAATTAATGGATTGCTTTATTCCAGCCCTATGAAATGTTCTACTTCTGCTGTTGAACTGCTTATCTTTGCAGCTAGGAAATGTTTTACCCCCATTTAATGACATGCTGATTCCTGCAGCAATGAAATGTTGATTGCTAAGTAATGCAATGCTATTTGAATGTCTCTATAAGGAATTCCTTGCAGGTGCTGACTAGGAGCAAGGCTGATGTCAGGCCTACAGTTATTTACTATTTACTATTTATTTATTTATGTATTTATGGCCGAGTAATGAAAAATATGCGCTTTTAAGGAAAGGTATTGTGTTATTACTACTGTTTTTTTTTATTGCCCTGATCCTGATCTTAGATAAAACTTATTCATTTGAGTCAAACATATTGGTGTGGTCTCAGTCTTTGCATGCATTTATTGTCTCAGTGGATGTGTGTCCTGTGTAGTCACTTAACACCTAAGCTTCGGGTGCCTACCTGCTCGGGCCAAGCTACCCCCGGGGATCTGGTGAACCTAGGTCCTACAGGCTGTTTGTCAATACCAGGACAGGCCACACAGTTAAGGCACATGTCCTACTTTTTATCTACACCACACCCTGCCCATAGGTCTAGCTAGGGCCTAACTTACGGGTGACTGATATGTAGTAAAAGGGGAGTTGCAGACGTGGCAACCACTTTATATGCCATGACATAGTGGCAGTAAACTGCACGAGCAGTCCCTGCAGTGGCAGAGGCCTGAGGAAGGTCTGAAAGGCTACTTTGGTGGGTGCAAGCAGCGTTGCAAGCCCACCAGTAGCATTTAATTTACAGACCCTGGGTATATGGAATGCCACAGTACAAGGGACTCACAGGTAAATTAAACAAGCCAATCAGGTGTAGACCAATTTTACCAAGTTTACAAGAGAGAGCACATGCACTTTAGCACTGATCAACAGTGATAAAGTGCCAAGAGTCAGAAAAACACCAACAACAGGTCAGAAGAAAATACAGGTGGAAGGCAAAAGGGGCCAAGTCCAACAATCAATGTTTTGTGTATTTATTGTTTTTAATCACATTTAAGCATATAAATTATGTTTTTGTATTCTATCCACAACCCTGAAGAAGATCCATAATCAAAATGAATGAATGGTGTTGGCTGTTTTGTGGTTTCATTAATCAAGAATAAAGAAAGAATAACTGAATGGTTTGTTGGATGTTTTTGTTAATTGGTTACATTAAAGAGTGTGCTCTCCCTAATTGTGAACCAGGACTATTTCACAAAGTTTTGTAGTGTTACTCGTAGCACCTGGGTACAGGGTGAATGAGCCCCTCCATTGCGAATTTTTAAAAAGGGCTAATCTTGGGGTGTACTGGCTCCTCTTACGCTCTTTTTTCTTTGTCAATTTTTGTCCACAGCTGTCCACATTGTGCATCGACAACACTAAGAAGCCATTGGGCTTTGGGTTTATTCTTTAGTTTCACATTAAAGAACATTATTCTCCAGTCAGGCACAACTGCAAATATATTTTTTAAAGTTTTAAACCTGTGTGCACTGTGAAACACACACCATGCTTTTTAAGACTTGTTGCAACTATTCGAGTTCATGAGAGCCATCAGTGAGGAGCCAGGTCTGAGTCATTCCTTTAGTCTAGAGCTCCCTGTTGTAGAGCAATGAAGTTCTACTCCGATAACAAAATATTATGGGTGATGGACAAAAGAGGGGGTTTTACAGCTAATCGAGGAAATGTTAGTCCCAAACCCTTACTTGCACTATCACCATAAGTGAACAGTAGAATTTTAAAGAACCAATTTACTTCAGATCTGAAGAAAAATAGGCCACAAATTTTGAAGTGCAGCTTTCAAGGTACAGGCATCTCTATGATTTAGTTCGCCAGATTTTCTGTGTGGAGCTGTTTAATATTAAGGTACAGTGTAGAGAAAGGAAATTGGGGCAATGTGTGACCACAAGGGCAGGGAGCAACAAGTGTTCAGAATGGGCAGAAAATGGCATGGGCACTGTGTGAGCAGAAGGGTTAGGGAGAAGAGAGGGTGGGTTATAAACAGAAGATTTAGATGTTTTCAAAGGGGGCAGGTGAAAAGTTTTGGCAATGAATTGAAAGGCATATATTTAACAAGTAACTAAGGGTAAAATGTATGACCATCAGGATTTGCGAGTCGCGAAACCTGATGTACAACAGTGTCTGAGACACTGTTTGCAGTTCCCAAATTGGACGCAAGGGACCTTCTTCATTAATATTCATAATGCAGGTTGCAATTTGCGACCCATTTGGAATGGCCTGCACTCACTGGGATGTAGGCTTGTTGGGGTCTGCAGAACACCATGTCTGTGACTGCGTTTTAAATAAACAGTGGTCCGTAGAACCGCTGCCTTCTCTAAAAAAAATTTGGCACCCCTATTCACAAAAGGGAAACTGTCCCTTTGGGACCCCTTCTCATTTGCAAATGTCTTACAATCAATTTGAAATTGATGGTAAACTGCGAACGTTTTGCAACCACATTCATGGTTATAGAACATTCCTACATACCAGAGCAACTCGCCATTAGGGAGGGACGCCCTAGGCACGCCCCTTCCTAATAGTGACTCGCAAACCCTATTTTGCCAGTCGGTAAAAGTAATAGGTTACCGACTCGCAAAATAGGGTTGGTACATTTGAAAATGCATTTTACCTGTCGCAAATGGACCAATGGGCCATTTGCGACCAATAATATGCATCATACATCTGGCTTCAAATCTGCCATGTCCTATACCACCTGCAATTCTTCGTAATGGGTCAAGTGACCCAGACCACACCAATAATTTGTCAACCTGGCTTCCGGACCATGACATGAAACAATTAGTCATTAATAACACAAGCAAAATGCTTATAAAACTGAATTTCAAATATTATATCTGCAATATATAAATAATTAAATACTAGTAGAACAACGTTCCTAACATCACCTATTCACTATGTGGCTATCAAAAAAGAGGAGGCGACTTGGAGGAAACAGGGCTTTACGTTTTGGAGGTGTCATGAATAGAGCAAGAAAGGCTGCTCCTGTCACATTTGATTCTGAATTTGTATAAATATTGCTGCAAATGTTACACTTTATTATTTTATTCAAGATGAAAACTTTCATTCATTATGTTAGGATTGATTATGAGTGCACCGCTGTTGGATGCAATAATCATCACATCCCATAAAATTCAGTACATAGGTGTTAGGAATGTATTGGGTATAATAATTATAGCTTAGTCTTAGTTTAGCCTACAAAATGGGGCACTAAGGGCCAGTTGTTCCAAATACTTATTTTACATTTCCTAAATAGCGACTCCTTAGAAATGGCTAAGTGGGAAATGCAAAATGGTATGTACAAAAATAGAGATTCCCTAATGGTGATTTCTACAGAGTAGAGATCGCTTTTCGGAAATTGCTATTTAGGTAATACCAAACCATTCAGGTACAAATGGTTTAGCATTTTCTCATTTCCAGTTTCCTATTGGGATATCACAGATTAGGAAATATTAAAGCAAGGGGTAAGGGTGACGTTTAGCCTAAAGCCCCCCTTACTACACCCTGAAAAAGGGGTGCACATGTAAAGCACACAGATACCCTAGGGGCATGTGTGTGCTTTATTGCAATTTAAAAAAAAAAAAGCATCTTGGAGTGCTTTTTTAAAAATTGCACATGGTTACCATTGACTTTGAATCAAGGGTAATAGTATTTCCTAAATGCCTGATTTGCATTTAGGAAATGCTTTGTACATGTGCATAGAAAAATGCAAGTATTTGCGATTTTTCTATTTGTGTGTCGCAAAATGCGATTTCAACTGGGTAAACATTGCATTCTGTGATTCTCAAACGGCCTTTGTACATGCCAAAAGGCTATTTAACATTTCTTAATGGTCCGAAATAGTGATTCAGCCTGTTAAGGAATGCTAAATCGCTTCGTATATCTGGCCCTAAGTGTACATTTTGATGCTTAGTGCATCAAAATCTACATTTCTCGGTCTTCGCCTGTATTTTTTCTCAGTATATATTGTCAAGTTTGACTTACCAAAATATATCTGGCAAAAATTGCAGGGATCAAATATTTGCATAAAATTCATAATTCTGAGAAGTGCAGTACAGGAGTTACCACACATACTGGAATGAACCGAAGCACTTGTAATAGAGACAAATATAGCTAAGATTTGGGTTGACAGGCTGAAGCTTAACCTATGTGCCAAAATGCACACAATTCTGGGGGGCAAAGACATGTGCTCTGAGCTGGCACATCAAATGTTTGCCTATTCTCCAGTCTGATCTGCTTTATTTCTATCTTTTATGGGCATAAGAAACATATGACTTATTTGTATTGCAGGAGATAAACTGTTTGTTTTGTGTGACTGTGAAGCACAGACATGGTTAAAGAAGTGTGTCCTCCATATAATTGGGTGAATATTAGTATTACAATGATTCCTATGTAGGTTTACTGTGCTAAAAAAAGATTCTGATGCTCAGACACAGTGAAGAAAAATACACCCCCATCCTGATGAACCTCCACCAGCTCCCCTTGCTGGCCCACACCATCATCGAAACTGGCAGCATCATCTACAAAATCACAGTGGCGGCTCCCTCGGAACGGGGGTGGATAAAAAAAATAAAATAAACTCTTCTTCTCCACCACTCCGTCTGTTGTACTGGAAGCACCGGAAGAACCCCGTCTTTTGGACTCTCCCAGCCAATCATGACGCAGCAGGAGCAGCGTCATGATTGGTCTGAGCATCCTGTTTGGCTGGGCATGTAGTCCACGGCTCTGTGCAACACAGCCCAATAGAGACAAGGCCAAGTGTGCATGACGGTTTGGCCAGCCCCAGAGAGCTGGCCAACCCGTCATGTACACTTATAGGAGTGCAAACCACTCCTCCTGCGCTCTGGCATCAGAGCCCATCCCTGCCCCGACACCTGCATAGAAAAATAAAATGTTAATAACGTCCTGTTATTATCATTTTCTTTTTCTTTTTTGTACTGTTGAAATAGCAGTGGGGCAAGGCTCCTTTGCCTTAGCAGAGGAGCCACTTCTGCATCACAACCGGAAACCCCGCTTATCTTGCAGACCCACTCCCCATCTCCGGAAGATCTTGCCAGATTTGCAGCCAGGATACTGCAGACTATATAGTGGAAAAAAGAAAAACTAGGCAGCATGCATTTTCCATCAGAACTGCAAATTTGGTGCCAATTTAGGAAAGAGTTGCAGACACCCTCTTTAAAGAATCATACATCACAGTGCATTAATAGTACTCAAACCAGCTTTTCCTGCTATCGCTTCTTGACTTTAGTCTTTGACCCTGTACAGTGTTCTACTGCCTTTTGGTGAGGTTGGCACTATAGAAATATCATTTGCAAAGATACACACATACAAGCTGTCATCACTACTAATGCACTCAGCACATCATTGGGAACAGCAGCTGTGATACCTCTAGGGATGGTACTAGGATTAGGGGTGAACAGAACACAAGAATTCTGTGGAGCTACATGAAAACTCCATGAGATTCCTGGCATATTTTTCTCTGTCGTCATTTTTTAACAGATACAGTTCTGCATACAGCTGGCGAATTGTACAATGGTTACACTTTCCAAGGTGGTCCATTATTCTGCATTGATTAAATCCTATCAAGCCATCTCTTTTGTTTGTGAGAAAACGTCTTATCTGGAGATACTTAAAGAAACTGTTACTCAATATCCCATATTTCCTTTGTAGTTCCTGAAATTGCACAACCACCCCCTCTGTATCCAGTAAATCCCCTATCCTCCTAATCCCCTTGTTATCCCAATCCTTCATGATTAGATCCCAGAATATTTCCCCTGGGAGTGAATGATTTGTGTACAATCGGGTATAATAATTGTATCTCCCTATACTAAGCTTTTTAGCCACCGCCTTCCATACATTATATGCCGCTGGTAAAGTCTTGAACCTAGTGTGTTTAAAATAACTATAGTCAATCGTATTTAGCAAGGCATTCTCAGCGTCCCCCCCCCACCAGTGCCATATATACATTTGTGAAGCTTGAAATACCACCTTGTTGCTCGATTCCTCCTCCCAGAAGCCCCTGTGAATATTGTAGGACAGCTGCCCAGTAATATAGTCTAAAATCCGGTGATCCCCAGCCCCCCTTCTCCCAAGGTAGTACCATATAACGATACGCTCTTCTGGTCTTCCCTTGAGCTCATATCAATCTATTAAGTACTGTTTCTATTTTACTAAACCATATCTGATCAAAAAATAGTGGTATCGCTCTAAAGATATACAAACATTTCGGGAACGTGATCATTTTGATCACGTTTATCCTACCCATTAATGTCAGGTGGAGGTTATGGATCCTTTCCGTGTTTCTTTTTACTTTAAGTAATAGTGGTTCCATGTTAAGCCCTACGAGATTATCTAAGTCAGCAGTCACTTTTACCCCAAGAAATGTGGCTACAGGCACCACTCTAATATCCTGATATGTTGTGTAGCTATTCTGAACAATCTGAGTCTTACTTTTATTGATGGAATATCCCGCTATTGCTCCAAAATTCAACGCCTCTTGCTCAAATGCCAGAAAATGGGTGGAGAAGGTGGGCTCTACCACGGAGGATCTACAGACATCGATAGACTTAGGGCGAACAGTTTTATGCTCTGCAACATTACAATCACAGCATTATAAGACATTGTACTCTCTTTATCATACCCCGGCCAGGATAGCACAGTGGGGGGGGTCACAGGGATCACATGCACATGTTTGCACAATGCCCACAATTACACACACTAAAAGGGGCAATTGAGGAATTTCTGGAAAACCCACTGGGAATTAAGATTAAATTAACAGATGAATTAATAATTCTAGGTGTCTCGGCAGGCTCAGTGGACTTTTCTATAGAATTTTTATTTATGGTAGCAGCGGTATATCGGATTGGAATTGCAAGGGCATCGCTTGACAGGGTGCCTCCGTCATTCCAAACATGGATTGCAAGGCTACTCTCTACGTATAATTTGAAGAAAGCTAAATATGAAAGGAAGGGTAGAAGAGCGAGAGCATTGGGGGGAAGAATCTGGCAACCAATATATCAATGGAAAAATAGGCCAGAGTAGAGAGGATGGGAGCAAACATATGTTGGAAAGAGTTTGCAATAGGATATGCTCACCATCAAAATTTGCTTTTATGATTTGTAAAGTATTTGTGTCTGTATGATTTCATTTCTTTACTTTTGAAACTTTGTGCTGTAATATGTACTGGAAAATATGGTAAAAATGTGAAAAAACTTTAATAAAAAGAGTTAAAAAAAAAAAAGAAAACTCCATGAGATTCCGCAGAGTCCTGCAAATGAGGAGATATCTGCACCTTGCACTGCTCGAGCTGATTTTTAGTGATTGCACTGCAAAGTCAGCATGAGCGGCACTATGCACCGTGTCAGAGGGCGCTGCTTCTTTGCTGCTGCTTGAGTACATTTTCTACAAGAAAAAAGACCACCATTTAAGGGTTGACGGAGTTTGGATGGAACTCCACATTACAAACACAATGTGTAGTGCCCACAACTCTACAAACTCCACAGGCAGAGTGGAATTAATAGTCCATCCCTTTCTAGGACTCCAGATGAAGTTTCCATCAGACTAAGAATAAAAAGAAAAGGTCACATGAATTTGATGTAAAAGAGTTTTGATCACTTTTGTTTCAACAGAAAACATGGACCCACTTCGAGCACCAGTACTCAACATGTTTAATTGATCTGCAGAGACACGATCGGGTTACTTCACAACTCACCCCAAAAAAGAGAATACAACAATATCATGTAATTGTATAGTTGTTTTTAGTGAGAAGTAGCTGACATAGCAGACAGAAGTTGGATTTTTTATGTTACCATTTCACCCACGACTCAACCCAATACTTTTGAAAAGACCCCAGGCGATGAGGAGACTTCATAATACAGAAATATTGTCTTATTAGAGTTTCCTCTTTGATACTGCATGTGTTTTCTCTAATTGAGTGGTCGGTCAATTAAATCAGTCAGTGTTCCCAATCTTCCATTTCTATGGGGCTTTTTTGCCTCTTTTCCAGGTACCTAAGTACTTTTTACCACACTTTAAAACGCCCAGCTATTTTACTCAAGTTTTAGCAGGATTTACTTTTGCAATAAAATGTCTGCTCATTTTATCAACATAGAAAATATAAATGGCTGAGACGGCCCAGTATGAGGTGGACGGGAGGCCTGAGGATTGCACACACATCTTTGCAGCAGTCATGCTAACTCACTAGACTTTCTCACCACTTGCCCTGTTTGGCAAACAATGTTTTTCATCTCTTTGAAGTTGTAGACTTGGGCAGGTAGCTCTTGTTTATTCACTGTAGACTAAACCCAATGTCACCTCTTCTGCCAGACTGCGCTTAACTGATTTCAGGAAATCTAGGGATCCTCAGGTTTCCAGCAGACTATGACATCAGAATTTCTACATTGTCTTTCCTGCAGGCTTATTTCTTGTCCTCTTCACTACTTTGATGGAGATCTAAGTCCTAATGATCCCACAATGACTGGAGGCTCAGTGGGGGCATCTTGGGGCAAAAAAAAGCGTTCCTGAGATTTCTCTGAGTACGGTGATGAAGCACTTGGCCATCTGGTGCATCTGCCTGGTTTGGTCATCCCTCTGGCCTATACAGGCCCACTTACCTAGTCTTCAGCTGTTGCCCTGTTATGGTTGGAGCTCAGCATGGCCAGTTCGGGCAGCTGTGCAGGGCCCTCTCCTGCACACAACTCTGCACCAGGTCACGCTATAGTACTGTGACCTAAGTGTTAGAGCGTAGTGAAGTAAATGCAGGTTTAGAATGTTAAGTATGCTGTTACATGCAGACGAATAAAAACATGAGATATCAAGCTCTGTGTGTTAGTCGTGTAGTCATCAGGGTGTACCAACTCTGGGGAGGATGCTACAACTGGTGACAAGATATCGGAAAAATAACCCGAAGATCGATAGTGTTCTCCCAGATTGTTTACCGTGGTCCAGCAAATTACTTGTATGTGCCACATGTGCCTCAGTTGAAGTGCAGAATCAACGTTTGGTGTATGTGAAATCAAAGCACAACTCAAGCCAGTGTAAAGTATTTGAAGATAATCAAAGTTTCACTGAGAAGTCTACAAATCATTGGCCAATAACCTGCTGGGATGGCCATAAATAGAGGTAATGTGCTACTTTGCAACCTAAAACTATACCTAATAAGGAGTGATAATGTTAAAGGTGGATACAATCAGGTGTTGGCAGAGCAGAAAATAGCTACTGCCAATTGCAAGATAACACTGTGATCAGAAGCACTGTGAGGTAGAGATCAACCAGGTATCACACAGTACAAAGAGATGCCCCAAAACAAAGTGATTCAGATACCAGAAGCAGTGATCTGCTCACCAGCACCTATTAAAGACTATCTAACCACAGCGTTGGGTGGAGTAGCCTCAGAAGAAGACCCAGGGTTGTGCTTATAGAGCCGTCCCTACCCGAAACAGCATGCCACCAAAGCTGCCAGGTGATGCCTCACAACTACTCTAAAGGTCCCGAGAAAAGGGAGGGGCTCCAATGGAGACCAAGACCAAAATGACCCAGAGGTCAGCACAGGAAAGGGTCTTAGAGAATAAAGCAGGTCCCAGTGGACATCAGACAGTATCGGAGAGAACTCTACTCTCTTTTTTTTAATTTTATTTTTTATTGGATTTATTTAACCATTTTATGCAAGGAAGGCAACATAGAAAATACAGGATATCACATAACAGATATTAAAGTACTGGAAGAAAAAAAAAAGCCAGCAGATACAAACCAAACAGTTTCCCTTATGGCCAATCCGTGACTGGAGCCCAAATCTTAATGCCAATGGACCTCTTTTTTCGGCCTTTTGTCCTATATAAAGCCAATTCCAACTTATACATTGCTAAGAGGCGAGCACCCCATTAGGAAAAAAAAGAAGGAGGAAAAGGACTAATCCAGTCGTTGGTGATACATGCGCATACTAACGCCATACAAATGAATACAAAGCTGTTCCTGAACTCAGAAAATATATTAAAAGATCCGTCTGAGGTTACACCTATCAAAACCAACTCCTCGGTTATGATTAAAGGTGTACCCAATATTATGCCCAAAAATTGTTCGATAGACAAAAATACGTTGGCTAATTTTGGACAAGCAAAGAACATATGCAGAGCATCAGCAGCAACTTCACCACATCTGCTACAAGTAATCCCAACAGTTGTTCCCCATTTAGCGATCTTTCGGGGCGTATAATACAGATCATATAGAGCCATGTAATATTGGGTACGCATCCTTCCTGTCATCAGGACCCTACTTGCTAAGCTTATTGATTCCTCAATATTAACTGTATTAACCCCCAATTTTGGTGCCCATTTATTTTGACAGTACTCTAGATCATCAGGAAGTAATTGCATAAGATATGCATAGAATTGACCTATCTGTATTTTCCTAGACATGCTCTCAATAAGCGGAATTCTCCTAAGTTGGAATTCTCCATGGGAACCTAGAGTATTAAGATAGCTACGAATCTGTAAGAACTTAACAAAATCATATTTTGTCAATCCAAATTTGGTTTGTAGCTCTGCAAAAGAAGCAAAATGTCCGTCTTGAAATAAATCACCCAGACACTGTATTCAATTGAAGCGCCACCTATTAGTTATTGAGTCTCCAAATATTAAAGGTAAGATATCTGGTGCTGCCAAGGGTGTATATGCACTAATCTTTGGGAGGCCAAGGTGGCGCTTGATACATCTCCATACAGCATATGCAGCATATGCTGATTTCAAAACCTTGAATTGAGTTTTTTTAAATAACTGGGTTCTATAGTTTTGACTGAGGGCATTAGCAATTTTCTTTTTCTTGCCTGGATACTTGAGCTCGCTACTTGTATCAAACTGCCCATCCAGGTGAAGATTAAAGTCTCCACATAGCGCATTAGAGGGAAGGGCCATCTTAGCAATGCTAAGGTGATTCAGCATTTCTGGGGCATCTAAATTAGAGCCATAAACAACACAGATGGTCCAGGAAAAGCCCTCAAAGCAAATCTCACAAATCACCCAACGGCCATAGGAGTCCCCTTTTAGCTGTTTACAGACCCCACTACCCCGTCTTTTCAAAATTGCGACCCCTCTTGTTGTTGTACCGTGTCGGGTACATTCCACTATTTCCATGCCTAAGTCTTTAAGCCAATGCCTATTATTCCAGGGTATGTGTGTCTCCTGTAAACACAATAAATCCACCTTCATTGTATTGAGAATCTGAGCCGCTATTACTCTTTTCTTTTTATCATTCAGCCCGCAGATATTCCAGGAACAAACCCGTAGTTTAGCCATTATCATCAACCGGATATCTTCCTGAGATTAACATGTAATACATGAGAACTTCTCTTGGTACACATATTATCACAACTAAAGCAACATATGCTGTAAAAATACTTTTAATTGACAAGTTATATCTTTTCCTTGTACTTAAAAAGACTACTCTGCTCTTCCTTGACCCTACCCCCTCCCCCCCACAAACCACCTTCACCCACCCAGACCCCCACCCAAACACCCACCCAAATGAGGCAGAGGGACTGAATAATCCCTTTAGGTGATGGAAAGAGAGGCAGGGTGAGTCTTGCCAGTCGCGCCCACCCCTCTGACAGCACAAGGAAAGAAAAAAAAAGAAACCCAAAGTGAAAACACACAAACAGCAGAACAAGAAGGAGATCTATAACTATGTAATAGCGTTATAACTACACTACATTGTAGCCAACAACTCCTTGGCACTTATCTCTGACATCAGAAAATGCGTTTTCTCTTTGTGTATGATCTTAAGTTTAGAGGGATTAAGTTGATATGCCTGTGCACCTTTAGCTTGAAACAATGGTATGAGTTGACGAAGTTGCCATCTCTGCTGCACTGTAGCCTGACAACAATCAGGATGAACCAAAAATTCAACCCCCTTTCCCTTTCTCTTGCAATCAGGCCTAGCTAGATCATACAGAGCTTTGCGTGAGAGGAAGTTATTTAAACAAATTAATATCGCTCTGGGCTTAACAACTGTAGTCCCTCTAGCATTCTTCTGCCGAAAGGGGAATCGGTGAGCCCTCTGCAGTTCTGTTTCCCACTGCCACTGGGTCAACTCGGGAAAAGCTTCTGTGAACAGTCCAATGATGAATTGGGGAATATCGCTTCCTTCACTCCCCTCCGGAACGCCCAGGTCGCGCTGGTTATTTCTCCTGGATCTGTTCTCTAAGTCAATTAGCTTCCAATTGATATCTTCACGCAGTGAGACTAGGGAAGAGATGTCAGCTTTGTGCCGCACCATTTCATCTTCAATTGCAGAGATTCTACCTTCTGCCTCCCCTACCCTGGAAACCACTTCATTGCAAATCTTAACAACCCGACAGACCGTATTTTGGAGCTTGATAACCGCCCCTTGCGTTTGCAAGTTCTCCGCCTTCGTCTCCTCCCGGTGCTGTAAAATCGCTTGATAGATAGTGTTTAACGTGACTTCGTGCTCTTTAAATCCTTCCATAAATTCCCTGGCCCTGAAGGAATCATCAGAAGGTATAGCTGAGTGGCCCAGTATAGGGGATCCTTCATTCTCGGGTCCATTTCTAAGGGGTGAGTTAGGCATATCTCTAGACTCAGCAATTTTGCGTACAGTATTCTGTTCTCCACCCCATTCTTCCCTCCTTAGGGGGGTGATATCGTCATCCTCTGGTAACGCTGAACTCCTAAGGCTGGTCAAACTACTGTCATCCGGCCAATCCCCCTCCAAGCTCTCAGTCTCCAGAGCATTGGAGAGATCTGACATGGAGTAAAAGTTACAAGCAGAATCTACAGAATCCGCATTATCTATTAGTTCAGTTAATTCATTTGATCCTGCTTGTAGTCCTTTCTTATTTACCATACTTGAACCCCCAGTGCCTTCAGCGGATTTATCTAGTTTGTCTAGTTTTATGGGTAAAGCGGTAATTGGTATGGCATTCATATTAGTATCCTCAACAATGCGGGTTATATCATTTAATGCCACTGCCGGGACGATAGGGGTCTTTAAATGCTTTGCAGAGACCAGGGCTATAGCCGCCTCAACTTCTTTTGGTGATTCATGAGTGTCAACTTGTTTTAGAGATTCATGAGAGTCAAAGGGTTCACCTCACAGAGGGGATATGGTAAAGTCAGATTGCGTTGCAAGTTCCAAACAGACAGTGGGAGTATGACTCGCCCTAGCACTATCACTCTGCAAAATGTGTATACCAACCACGGGTTGATTCCTACCTTTAAGTTGAATCCTTTTTTTAAAGATTCCTGGAATTTTAACAATCCCTCCAGCCTTGTCCAGCTTACCAGTAATGGGCAAAGGAATGGATGGTGATCCTTGCGAGGCAGTGCAGGGACCCCGGCCATGCGTATCAGGAACACCAGATGAACCTCCTATGGCAGCGGCAGCCGCCCAAGTTTTTGGCACCTTTGCTGAACTGTTAACGTTCTTGGGCGCCATCAGAACAAAATTATCAGGCCAGTCCGGGTTTTTGGAGTAGCTTGTCAAACGCTCTGGAGCCACCGCAGTAGGGTGAAAGCCGGTAACAAGTCGCCACCGTCTTCCGTCCGTAGCTGGAATGTGCTCTCGCAGGAGATGTGGGAAACGCCAGCCACTACAATGTAACAAAACATTGCTGAGCATACCTTTGAGGATGCGAAATGCCGGTAAACCCTCTATTCACGCAGCAGGCTGTCAGGTAAGGCAGGCACGGTTATCGGCGAGAGACATTTGTTGCCTACTCACTCGGACACTCCAGTATCTGTTATCTTGCCCACCAACAGCCAACGGAGAGAACTCTACTCTCAGTGTCAAACAATCCCACAAATGGCTATAATGGCCCTGCTTTCCTGAAACCATCACCACCATTTGATACCACCAAAACTATGAATATTGGTGACAGATGAACCATTTGGAGAGAGACATTTGGTGATTTCATTGATGTGAGGGAAGAAACAGATCACAAGAAGATTATCAAATAACTTAAAATTCTATCTTGTAAACGTGTAAAAGAAGTCCTAGGAAAATACTGCGAGCTTACAAAATTATATGCCATCAATTCAAAGATGCTTTGAATCTCAAGTTCAATTCAATGCCTAATGTAGATTTTGAAAGGTACATTTTCAGTCTAGAATAACAACAAGTTGGTGAAACCATCAAAATATTTGTTGAGAGACTGGATATGCTCAACAAACACTAAGTTCAATTAATTTAATGATTAGGAAGCTATGTCTCATAGTTAGTGATGGAGGCATGTCAGATTCATTCAGACGACGAGTGCTGAGAGAAACTCTTAGTCTGGAGCCCGTTTTTATGGCTTCCAGAGCTGACAAGCATGCTGATTGACAATCAGCTGATATGGAAGCAGGAGGTGCCTAGAGTTAGTTGCTCATTAACATGAAAAGTAAGCAAAAGCACAAGGCAGAAGGACACAGAGTGATGTCTCAAAGGAAAAAATAAGTTGTGTTTCGGTGTGGATTTTAATTTCCACATAAAGGTAAATGTCCTTCAATTGGGCAGATTTGCAAAGGCTTTAGGAAGGAGAACTATTCTGTAATCGTTTGCATGACAAAGGAAAATTTAAGTGCATCACGCATCCAGAAGCGACATTCGTTGCACGCCCACAAGGCCAAGCGACAACACCAGCTGAAGCAAATCGACAGCAAACTAAGTCGACTGCCATCTAAATCATCATCAAAAAGTTCTTAAGTATCAATATCAAGTGTAAGGCGATGTTTACCTCAGGAAGACGTGCACATTTTGTTCTAGCTGCATGCTAAGAAAAATACAAGTCAAAGAAAAGCCAACATGATAAAGCACCAAAGTCATTCAAACATTGTCTGAAGATTACATTAAAGGTACACAGTTGCTCAATGCCTTTTATTATCGACAGTGGTGCGTCGATAAACATTTTGCCTGAGGAGAAATACGAGGAAATATCTCCATTGCCATGACTGACACAATCGAAAAAAAAAGTGTATACATAGGCTGCATCAATGCCATTAAAAAGTCAAGGTTAATTTATAGCAATGATGAATCACAAGGTACCTACAGACAAATTCATCATTGAAAAATGGGCTCGCAAAGGGCCAGATTCTGAGAATCTGGCCCTTTGCGAGCGCAATTTTTGAAGTTGGGAAGCTGTTTAAAAAGAACTTGAATGATTGCTCTACTGTGATATTGTAGAGTGTTCATATGGTCCAATACCGTGGGTTTCTCCCTTGGTAGACCACTCAAAAAGGAAAGGGAAGAAGCTGATTGCAACTGTGTTGATATGCATCAAGTGAGCACGTCAATTGAAAGCGAACGACATCTAGGTACGCATATTGCTAACATGATAACACAATTGAATGGTGAGAAGGTCTTCTCTCGCCTCGATTGTGAATGAAGGATATTATCATTTGGAACTTTAGGAGAACTGCAGGTACATCACAAACTCTTCTACACATATTGGTCTGTTCCAATATAAAAGACAAAGTTCTGGTGGGTCATCAGCTGCAGAGCGATTTAAAGATGTCATTCGACTCATCACATATACTGTCATGAATGTTTTTAATTTTAGTGATGAAATACAGGTTTTCAGAGCTGCATAGAAAGAGCATAATAAAGCTCTCATGGAAGTGTGTTGTTTACTTGCAGATGCAGGTTCGACTTTGAATGCTGAAAGATGTGAATTCCATAAGATAACACTAACATTCTTTGGTCAAATCTTTTCTTATGAGGGTATGACACCTGATCCAGCTAAAATGCAAGCATTGTCAACTGCCAGTCCCCCACAAGATGGTTCCATCTTACGTTCACTCCTGGGAATGGCCAGCTACTGATCTTGATGCATACAAGGCTTTGCCACCGTAAGTGCTCCATTAAGAGACTCAATGAAAAAGAGAGTTTAATTTCATTGGTCACATGAATGCGAGCAAAGCTTCTAGAAAATCAAACAAGCCTTCAAGAACCCTACTGAAATGGCATACTTTGATCCAAAGCTTCATACAGAGGTTGCTGTTGATGCTAGACCAGTCGGGTAAGGCACACTCCTTGCACAGCACAGTGGACACTAAGAATGCTCAAAGACATTTCATTCCATATGCATGCAAAAGTTTGTCCCAAACTGAACATACTTATTCACAACCTGAGAGAAAATAGTTTAGCAGTGGTGTGGACTTATGAACATGTCCATGTATTATTATGTGGAAAGCCTTTTGTGCTTGTGGCAGGTCATGAATCATTGTTGAGCATCTACTGCAATCCAAAGGCCAAGATGCCTCCTCACATTGAACGATGGCGGCTTCGACTGCAAGAATACAACTTCACAATTGAGCACCATCCAGGGAAAGATCAAACCACAGCTGACTGCTTCTCAAGAGTGCCTCTACAGTGCCATGGTACCAATTCCAAGACAGCTGAAGCCTACATAAATGTCATTGTGAAATCAAGCACACAAACTGCCATTTAATTAGAACAATTTGTCACTGACACAAGCCAAGGTGGTGACATGTTAAAACTAGAAGACATTTTTACAAATCAGTCTTGGAATCAGCAGTCAACCTTTTACCAGTGACAGTGAATACCAGAAGTTTAAAAATGTCAAAGATTAGTTGTCCGTTACACTAGAAGGCATTGCCCTGAGAGGTGAGAGAATTGTTATTCTGAAGAGTCTGCGACAACAGATAATTGAAGTGGTCCATGAAGTACATTGTGTAATTGTTGTCACAAAACAAGCTTTCCAAGACTGAGTCTAGTTTCCTCATCTCAATGAGAAAGTTGAAAGAGAATAGAAGGCCTATCATCTATGCAACCACCTTTCATCAAAAGTCACTCAACACCCCTTAAACATGTCAAAGTTACCCAATCATGTGATGGAGCAAGGACTCGTAGAAAAGAGACTTGCTCGAAAGCAATCCACTCCTTTAACTCAGTAATAAGTATTACAAACTGTCTTGTGTAAAATTAATGTGCACCACACCAACATGCAGGTTAGTGAAGCTTGCATATGTGTTTGCTAATGTTAACAACTCAAACGAATTACTAAAACTGCTTTCAACAGGGAAATCTTTATTGCTCATGCGTCAACTGCATCTACGTAGTATGAAGAGCTGTTGCTTGGAGGAAAATTCTTGCGCATGAGCAGAAGGTACTAATATGAAGCCTTGAAGATCCAAGTGTTTTGCATCTGCTTGTATGTAACTAAATCGAGTGATTTTTCTAATGCTAACGCGGGGAAAGAACTAATAAATAAAATGGAAATAGAGTAGAGATGGGTGGTATACAGTGAAACCATTTATTATTGAAAGTAACATCTGCTTTTCTGACTTTTATCACTAGTGTGCATTTGGGCCTCTTGTGTATGACTAAAATAAGCTCAGTCACATGATAATGGTGCATGACAACTGAAAGTCAACTTGGAAGGATGACATAAGAGTCGGGAAGAGGACAAGGTCGCAGAGTGCCCGAACCTGAGAACCGGCAGTGAAAAGATTAAATGAATGAGTCTTCATGTTAGAATTTTAACAATTGTTGCAGATGAAATATGAATGCAGGTGGGAAAATAAAGCTTGAATAAAAATTAAGGGGATGGGTCTATGAACAATGGTCTGACTGAAAAAGTCATATGTAAGCATGGTGTGATGATTTTACCCCCTTGCCTGACCAATAAGATTTTTTTTTTTACAATATTGAAACATTAATGGGTGGTACATGAAGAACGAAAGGTATAATTTAGCTTTAGTATGTTAGTTAGCACAATTCGGGATGCTGTTGCTGCTAGAGGTGCTGTTGCTGGGAAAGATGCTGTGATATGCTGATGAAGAATCGAAAGCAGAGCCTAATATCCTAAATTAAGTAGGATTAGAAAGAAGATCGCAGAAGAATCTCGAGGAGGAAGAGAGTGTCAGAGAGGGGTGCGACGCAGTCGTCGGTATTCACGAGAGGTTTCTATCCTGTTATGAGTCCTGTCCTGAAGCCTTTGTCACCTGATCTATCTCGGGGGACCCTTCCCAGGCCTTTGGCCAAGGGGTTGGTCTTCACACCATTCTTGGTAACTGTAATTTCGTGCTATTTGCAGATGTTCTTTTCTCTCTGTCCTCTCCTTTCTGAGCACTGATCATTGCATGAATCCAAAGTATATGTTTGCTGATTAAAATGAATTTTCTCTCCTACGAATGAAGATGAATGCACTGTATTTTTGAGGTGGTTCACATGCGTTTTGAAATTTAGATAAAGATTTGAAAGTTTCCCTAGTCTGTGGTTATTTACATGGATCACTGAAACAATATTAATGGCAAAAATATAGAACTACAAAAATATCGAGTAAAAAATATAGAATGCCAAAATATCGACTTCCTATCTCCAAACAGGTAAGTACAAAAATATTGAGTCAAAAATATTGTTGTAAAAAATATAGTCAAAATATCTAATTTTTTAAATAGTTACAAGTAATTTAAAATTAATGAAATAATAAATATAATTAACTTAAACATACTTAAAATACTTAAAAACCAATAACATTAATAAAAAATTAATATAAGTAAAAATATTTTTTAATACATATATGTATATATATATATATATATTGTTCCCAAAAAGCCCAAAGCTCCAAGGACGCTACTCCACAGAAAACGGTTTCACCAAACCTTTTATTTCACACAGATGCTGACATTTCCAAATAATTTCTTTCCCAACGCGTTTCGAAGCAAACGTGCTCCTTCATCATGGGGGGAAGACTGGCAAAACCGGAAAGCACACAACTCGAATTTTCCGCTATTTACAAGTGCTCCCTGGTGAGCAGCATGTCGGTAGTTGTAGTGTCTTTTAGTCCCTCACAGTGAGGTCCGTAATTTGGCAGTTAATTTCACGCTTCCATTTCAAAATGTTAATTAAACCCTCCAGTGGGCTTTCAGAAATTCAGCATCTGTTTAAAAAATGAAGTCCTCTGTGCTGCTATTCAGCTCGGGAATGTTCCCAAACACGCAGGTCTGTTTTACTGTTTATGCAGATGGTGCAATCCTCACACGGTTAGGCTGCCGTGTTATAACATGTTCCCAAAAAGCCCAAAGCTCCAAGGACGCTACTCCACAGAAAACGGTTTCACCAAACCTTTTATTTCACACAGATGCTGACATTTCCAAATAATTTCTTTCCCAACGCGTTTCGAAGCATTTAACATTTTGAAATGGAAGCGTGAAATTAACTGCCAAATTACGGACCTCACTGTGAGGGACTAAAAGACACTACAACTACCGACATGCTGCTCACCAGGGAGCACTTGTAAATAGCGGAAAATTCGAGTTGTGTGCTTTCCGGTTTTGCCAGTCTTCCCCCCATGATGAAGGAGCACGTTTGCTTCGAAACGCGTTGGGAAAGAAATTATTTGGAAATGTCAGCATCTGTGTGAAATAAAAGGTTTGGTGAAACCGTTTTCTGTGGAGTAGCGTCCTTGGAGCTTTGGGCTTTTTGGGAACATATATATATATATATATATATTACCTACTGGCGGTCGCCAGTAGGTATATATAGTTAGGATTTTTTCTCTATGGGACTTTTGAAAATTCTATGTCTAATAACTTTGGCGTTTGTGGACGGAATCGGCTGAAATGTTCAGGAAAATGGCACATTTTGTTTCTGAGCAGCCCTTGAAAATTTGGGGGGGTTTCGTCAAGGGGGGCCGAGAAAAAAGGGGGGTCCCAAAACGCGTTTTTCCCATGTTAATTTCCATAGGGCGTTTGGCCTCACTTTTAGCTCGAATGGCTGAATGGATTTGCACGAAACTTGGCAAAATTGTAGGGACTGTTAGCCCGATGTGCCTTTGCTGGGTCTCAATATATGTGCTCCAGTGGATTTTGAGAAATTAGCGTTTTAAAAAATTTATATATCTGTGACAGCGTCCTGGATAGCGCACCAGTTCGCGTACTTTTCGCGTAACGGTGCTTTGCGAAGCGAAGCTGATTGGCTCTCCGGAGTCTGTCAACATTCTAAACAGTCCGTAGCGGCCGCCATTTTGTCTCTCGGTAGGATCGAGAGACAAGAGGATGTCAAAACGAAGGGGGAAATAAAGGAAAGGGGGCAAGGTAGACCCCTTCTGACCCCCTAGGATTGATGAGGGGGATATTAAAGTGCCCCGCGGGTCCCCAAAATTTTTTTTTTTTAAATTGTTTTTTTCGTGGGGTGCGCCCGGTTCGCGTACCGGAAAGCGGTCTGGGGAGCGTACTATAAGGAAACAAGAATGATTGACTTTTAACTTATTGTATGTTTATCAATTGTTCGTTTTGTTGTTGTTTTTTTTTTTTAAATTTACGTAGCTACATGTAGGTACCAATGCAGAGTCTATAAATTAATAAACGCCGACTCTTTTGTAGATATCTTGCCTGTTGTTAAAGAAGTTATTGTGGTATATGGAATTCATACCATAGTCTGTCTGGAAAGCCGAAACAACATGGTGGCAGGAGATGATAAAGAGATGTTAAATACACATTGGGGATTATATAGTGGGAGAAAGGAAGTAACTATGAACAAAGCTAGTATGTAACACCAAAAAGTTGCACAGTATATTTTAAGTCTGACTTCATGTTATAATACATTTGCTACAAGTTTTCAATATACATATAAAAATAAATAATGTGTCAAAGAAATAGAGGATGCTAGAGTGCTAAACATTCTAGCATTTTTTTTAAAAAGGGAAGGTAGTTCTGAAAAGAACTTTTTTTAATTCTTTTTGATGTTTTATATTTTTTTTTGTGTTTTTTTGAGGAAGGGGAAACAAAAATGATTCACTTCAAAGGGCTCAACAGGAGCAACAAGAAAAAAAAAATCACTTTCTAGGACGTTTTGGACATTGATGATTTTCAAATGATCTATTTATTAAAGTAATACTCATTTCTCCGCATGAAATTAATTTTCCACACTGTAAACAAGTCAATCTCATGTGCACAAAGTTCTTTTGCAGATTTGGAATTGTTTCCCTTGCCTCTGACTCACTTATTGTAAAGTCATTGGTGGATGTTTTTGCCGGTCGGGGGTTTTCCACCAAATCTCGAAGTTGCGCTTTGGAATAATTAAGAGGGTGCCAAGTCTCCATGTGCCGATGCATGGTATGATTACCATAGCTATATTTTTTTTCGGTCCCTCTCGAGAGTTTTTTTTGCAGATGAGGCAGGTAACGAACCTAGCATTAACTTTCTTTTCTTCAGAAGGAAAAGAAAAAAATTGCCAGATAAAATTCACTTTCACACGGGACGTTCTTGGCATTTCTTTGAGAAAGCCACTTGTCCCTTGCTCCTGTTCCTCGTCTTCCTCTTCTTCTTCTTCCTGGTCGAAGATGACCTGGCTAGTCGGTCCTTTCTTCTTTGGTGGTGGTGGAGGTGGTGGAGATCCACCAGCTGCAGCTAATACAAATGCCATGTCTTAGCAAACAAAAACAGGTCTTTCTCTCATAAAAATGAAAGTCGGAGTGAGGAAAGAAGGTGGGACTTTCATCATTTGAGAAAAGAAAATGTTCTAAACCAATGAAAAGTGTTTATTTTACGTCATATGCTCAAGCGTTCCATCATTAGGAAACTAAAAGTAAAATGAACCAATGAAAAGTTTTATAAACAAGTCACATGACCTGTTATGCTTACGTTCCGCGTTCCGCGCTGCGCCTCGGATCGATTCCGAGCTTTTACGTTTCGCGCCTTGGTTCGCGTTCCAGAACGCTTCCGGGTGCGCTAATGCAGAACGTCTTAAGTGACATTACGTAGTAACGCGATATGTTGCGTTTACGGGACGCATCGCGATGTGCCTTTCTAACGCGGTATTTGCACTAACGGAACGTTTACCGTTTCGCGGATCGGCAGCGAAACAAGAAAAAATAATTTGAACTATAATATAAATTGAATTTTAAACATATAATACAAATATATATAAAATATATTTATGAATTAGAATAAGAACATATGTTACAGCTATAGATATTTGCTATTAAAAAACCATTGAAATTCACTGAAAAAACCATAGGTTATAGACTATATATAGTTAGGAATTAGCATTTACAAAACCTTGAAAATTCACTGAAAAAACCATAGGTTATAGACCATATATAGTTAGGGATTAGCATTTACAAAACCTTATTTTACTCGCATAAAACCATTGAAATTCGCATATATAGTTAGTTGCGCTAACTATATATCGCGCACCCGCAATCCACTGCTGATGATGTCACATATTACATCATTCATGACATGGTCAGTGACATCACTGATGACATCATCCAGTGGCTGTCTGTTTCTGTAAAGTTAAAATATGTCTTACATATTGAAGAATGAGTGGATGTATAAGTATCTGGATGAAGGATTTAGTAGGTGCATGACTGACTGTATGAGAGAGTGATGAAATGTGTCTCACTGAGTGCACGGGTTAGTGACTAAACTGTCTTAATTTGTGCATCATTATATCTGTTGTTCTATGAACTACTGCATGTGTTGATCAGTAGCTATATGAGTAACTGTATGGGTTATTCATTGGTTGCCCAAGTATTTGTATGGGAGAGTGAGTGTGTGTGTGGGTGGCTGGGAGGTGTGTGACTCTGTGCATAGATGTGTGAACAGTTGATTCACTAGATGTATGGGTTCAAAAGTGCATGTGGAAACAGCTGTATGGGCGGTTGACTGTGTGCATGAGTGTATTGGTGAGTGAATGGATATCTCAGTGCTACATGTCAAAGTAAGTACATATGTAAAACACAGTACATATGAGAGTTGACATATATAAATAACTGTGCATAAGAGCCAGTGAATGTGTGAGTGGCTGTATGGATCATTGTGAACTTGTATCAGGGATTGTATAAGGGAGTAAATATGTGTTCGTATATGTTTGAATAAGTAAGATGTGTATAACTGTATAGTTGAGGAAATGGAGGTGTGATTGATTCTTTGCATGACTGACTAGGTGTGTGAGTAACTCCATGGATGAGTGACAGTCTGTGAGTATCTGTTTACACTGAGTGTATCTAAGGTTATATCAGAGTCTGAAGAGGTTTATCGTATAATCACATGAATGATGTCATCAGTGATGTGATCAGTAATGTCAAATGAGATGTCATCAGTGATGTCATCAGTGATGTCATTTAAGATGTCATCATTGATGTCATCAGTGATGTCATTTGAGATGTCATCAGTGATGTCATCAGTGATGTCATTTGAGATGTCATCAGTGATGTCATCAGTGATGTCACTGACCATGTCATGAATGATGTAATATGTGACATCATCAGCAGTGGATTGCGGGTGCGCGATATATAGTTAGCGCAACTAACTATATATGCGAATTTCAATGGTTTTATGCGAGTAAAATAAGGTTTTGTAAATGCTAATCCCTAACTATATATGGTCTATAACTCACTATAACTTGCGCGTGTAATGCACTGCTGATGACATCACATATTACATCACTCATGACATGGTCAGTGACATCACTCATGACTTCACTGATGACACCATCCTTGTGACAGAGTGACTGACCTCCTTTCACTGCACTGCACTGCACTGTAAAGTACCCTGCCCCCTTATGGTCAATTCCCCCCTTTATTTTTGCCACCTCTTGTGTCTCCATTTTACCGAGAGACAAGATGGCGGCCGCTCCGGACTGTTTAGAATGTTTACAGACACCCGAGAGCCAATCAGCTTTCCGCGCGCAAGTCGCGTGTCGCGCCCAGTACACGCCCCGGTGCGCGTACCGGAGCGCAGCTATAGATATATATATTTTTTTTAACCTAAATTACTGAAAATCCACTGGAGCACATACCTTGAGACATAGCAAAGGCACATCGGGCTACCAGTCCCTACAATTTTGCCAAGTTTGGTGTAAATCCATTCAGCCGTTCGGGCTAAAAGTGAGGTCGACCGCACTATGGAAATTAACATGGGGAAAACGCGTTTTGGGACCCCCCTTTTATCTCGGCCCCCACTTGACGCATCCCCCCCAAACTTTCAGGGAAGGACCGGAGCTCAACGAGGCCATTTTGAGGAAATTTTGAGGCAGATTCGTCCACCGGCGCCAAAGTTATTCCAAATAGAATTTTGAGATTTAACATTGAAAAAAATCCTAACTATAACTACCTACTGGCGACCGCCAGTAGGTAATATATATATATATATATATATATATATATATATATATATATATATATATATAATGCTTCACGTGGCAGGCAATTTTCTGGCTTGCAGAAATAAGAGGCACACTCAAAGTTGATTTATAAAGCTAGAATGCTTTATTTGGTGCTAAAGGCCTCTCCCCTCCTCCATATCGACAGACCCGTTTCGCCTCGCGGCTTTCTCAATGTCGATTACCATTAAGTGATACTGGTAAGCGGACCGGTAAGCGCAGTGATCCGGCGCGGCCCGGTGCGCGTACCGGGGCGCGGCCCGTTAGCGCACCCCAAAAAAAAAAGAAAAAAAAAATAATGAAGGAGTGAGCATAAAGAAAGGGGACAGAAAGAGTGGTGCAAAGAGAAAGAGAGCTAGAGTGAGGAACACAGAGAGACTGTGTAATAGGTAGTAAGACAGAAAAAAGGTGTTAGAGGAAGTAACTGAGAAAAGGAAAGACATGGGGAGTGACAGAGAGAAAGGACAAAGACAGAAATGGAACTGGTCCAACCAATTTTGTCCACAATTTGAGAAAGCACGGAAACATGTGAATAAATCTGTTTCTGCTTACATGAGAGACTATGGAATGGGTTCAATATACAACAATAACTTGCGTTTCAACATGCAAGATATCTACAGAGGAGATGGTGTGCACTTCTCAGATGAGGGGAATAGAATATTCCTCCTGAATTTAAGACTGTGCATTGGAACCTACTTGTAGGTACCTAAGTCAGCCACAGAACCCAAAAGCTCTTTTCAGAGCTACCCTACCTCTGATCACTCAAAATGATTATCTTACTCTAACTTTTTTCACTATTTTTCACCAGAGTACGCTCCCCGGTACGCTCCCCGGTGCGCGTACCGGGCGCTCCCCCCGCTAAATTAAATTTTTTTTTTTTTTTTTGGGCATATATGCCCCTCCTAAACTCCCCTCAGAAAACCTAGAGGGTCAGGGGGTGTCTACTGTGCCCCTTTTTACCCATTCCACATGTTGATTGTCCTCCATCTTGTGTCTCAATTCGACCGAAACACAAAATGGCGGACTCCCGTAGCGCTCCCGGTACGCGTACCGGGGCGCGCACCGGTAAGCGCTCCCAAAAAAAATGTGGGAAATGAAATTACTTAAAAACCACTGGACAGACTTTCACCAAATATAGAATAGACCCTACTACATACCAGTCCCTACCATTATCCCACATTTGATGGTATTCCATTGAGCCATTTGGGATGTAGCCCTGTCTAAATATCATATGAAGTGTTACAATTTACAACCAATTAAAATGTTACTTTCATTTTCTACTTTTTTTTCCTGACATTTGATTGGTTATGTACATGAATATAAATGAAAAATGAGAGGGAAACACAGCCATTTTGACTACAACTACCTGAGATACATCTTTAAAGGATTTTCTCATTTATCTTCATCACCTTTCTATAAGGTAAGTTATAAATTTGTAAGGGGCACTTTAAGTTCATTTGTAAAAATGTTTTCTGACAGTTATTTACTGTCCTTGTGTTATAATTACAGATTGAGATAGGCTTCTCTGTTATAGTTATAGATTGAATTAGGCTTTTCTGGTATCATTTTGAATTTTCTTAGGCTTCTTCACATACACTTTTTTATATTTCTACTTCCTACCTCATACCATACACTGCCCAAAGATAACTTCACTGTTAAAAACTCACAAGTACCTGTCTGAACGTAAAGCCAACAGTGCCCTATCTCTACTGATATATTTATTTTTTATGCAATTTACAGCAGGAAAATGGAAGGAGAACAAAACAAATTTAATATTTCATTCGAAATTGATCTGGAGAACAATCCTAGGGAAGAGTTTGATGAATTAGACTTTTTGGATCAGTCTCTGGACCAAGACTTACTTAATTGTGTGGAAGAAATGGAATCATAGAATCCAAATGAGGACATACCTGACGATATAATTTTGACATTTTTTTAGATTTTGAAAAATCACAGCAATACATTTTTATTTAAAAATTAAAAATTGTTCGAGACATTATTCTTTTTTATATGTAAATTATGAAATAGTACCAAAATGAATATATAATATAAAGTGAGACTTCTAGTATACTGTGCAACTTTTTTGTGTTACATAGTAATTTTGCTCATAGTTACTTCCTTTCTCCCACTATATTATCTCCAATGTGTACTTAACATCTCTTTATCATCTCCTGCCTCCATGTTGTTTCTGCTTTCCTGACAGACTATAGTATAGATTCTATATACCACAATAACTTCTGTAACAACATGCAAATTATCTACAGAGAACACATTCTACATTGAATTGAAGACTCCACATTGGTACCTACATGCTGGTACTTATATCACCCACACAACACAACAACTCTATGCAGGGCTACCCTACCTCTAAGCACTTTAAATTATTATTTTACTATTTCACTGGGTTTTCCCCTAGTACGCTCCCCGGTGCGCTCCCCGGTGCGCGTACCAGGTGCTCCCCCCGTGAAAATAAAAAAATATTTTTTTTTTTTTGCCCCGCAGGGCCCTTTTATGGCCCCCACATCAAACCTAGGGGGTCAGGTGGGGGGGTCTACTCTGCCCACTTATGGTCAATTCCCCCTTTGTTTTTGCCACCTCTTGTGTCTCGATCCTACCGAGACACAAGATGGCGGCCGCTCCAGACTGTTTGGAATGTTTACAGACACTCGAGAGCCAATCAGCTTTCCGCACGCAAGTCGCGTAGCGCGCCCGGTGCACTCCCCGGTGCGCGTACCGGGGCGCGGCAATAGATATATATATTTTTTTTAACCTAAATTACTCAAAAACCACTGGAGCACATAGCTTGGGACATAGCAAAGGCACATCGGGTTACCAGTCCCTACAATTTTGCCAAGTTTGGTGGAAATCCATTCAGCCGTTCGGGCTAAAAGTGAGGTCGACCGCCCTATGAAAATTAACATGGGGAAAACACGCTTTGGGACCCCCCTTTTATCTCGGCCTCCGCTTCTCGAATCCCCCCCAAACTTTCAGGGAAGGAGCGGAGCTCCGCGAGGCAAATTTGAGGAACTTTTCAGGCAGATTTGTCAACCGGTGCCAAAGTTATTCACAATAGAATTTTGAGATTTTGCATTGAAAAAAATCCTAACTATAACTACCTACTGGCGACTGCCAGTAGGTAATATCTATATATATATATATATATATAAACATAGTATTAATAAAAAATATACAATATATTTACAATAGGATAGCGAAAGGGTTAAATTTACTATTATCAGTGAGTGCAACAGTAGGGAAAGCTTTGGATAGCGTAGGGATAAAAATGACTATTCCCACTCCAGTAACTGCAACAGTAGGGAAAGCGTTGGATAGCGGGAGGGTAAAAATTACTATTCCTACTCCAGAGAGTGCAACAGTAGCGAAAGCGTTGGATAGCGTAGGGGTAAAAATTACTAATCCCATTCCAGTGAGTGCAACAGTAGGGAAAGCGTTGGATAGCGTAGGGGTCAAAATTACTATTCCCACTCCAGTGAGTGCAACAGTAGGGAAAGAGTTGGATAGCGGGAGGGTAAAAATTACTATTCCCACTCCAGAAAGTGCAACAGTAGGGAAAGCGTTGGAAAGCGTAGGGGTAAAAATTACTAGTCCCACTCCAGTATATATATATATATATATAAACATAGTATTAATAAAAAATATACAATATATTTACAATAAAATAGCGAAAGGGTTAAATTTACTATTACCAGTGAGTGCAACAGTAGGGAAAGCTTTGGATAGCGTAGGGATAAAAATGACTATTCCCACTCCAGTGACTGCAAAAGTAGGGAAAGCGTTGGATAGCGGGAGGGTAAAAATTACTATTCCCAATCCAGAGAGTGCAACAATAGGGAAAGCGTTGGATAGCGTGGGGGTAAAAATTACTGTTCCCACTCCAGTGAGTGCAACAGTAGGGAAAGCGTTGGATAGCGTAGGGGTAAAAATTACTATTCCCACTCCAGTGAGTGCAACAGTAGGGAAAGCGTTGGATAGCGGGAGGGTAAAAATTACTATTCCCACTCCAGAAAGTGCAACAGTAGGGAAAGTGTTGGATAGCGTAGGGGTAAAAATTACTATTCCAACTCCAGTGAGTGCAACAGTAGGGAAAGCGGTGGATAGCGTATGGGTAAAAATTACTATTCCCACTCCAGTGAGTGCAACAGTAGGGAAAGCATTGGATAGCGTAGAGGTAAAAATTACTATTCCCACTACAGAGAGTGCAACAGTAGGGAAAGCGTAGGATAACGTAGGGGTAAAAATTACTATTCCCACTCCAAAGAGTGCAACAGTAGGGAAAGTGTTGGATAGCGTAGGGGTAAAAATTACTATTCCCACTCCAGTGAGTGCAATAGTAGGGAAAGAGTTGGATAGCAGGAGGGTAAAAAATACTATTCCCACTCCAGTGAGTGCAACAGTAGGGAAAGTAAATACTTCATATATAAATAAAAATTAAATAAATATTAATACCAATTACAAATTAATTAAAATAATTAACACTTTTAACTAATATATTAATTAATTAATTAAATAAATATACAAATAAAAATGAATTATTAAAAATAATTACCTACTAATACAAATTATTTACCAACTAACAATAAAATAACTAACAATTAAAAAATAATTCAAAATTAGATTAAAAAAAATAATTTTAAAATTTAATTACTTACAATTAAATTACTTTCCACCCTATTCCCCTATAAACCCACAACCCACTACAGAAAATAAATTAATAAAATTAACATGATTATCAATTAATAAATTAATTAAAATTAAGTACACATTATATTTTAATTAATTACCAATTAATAATTAATTAACAATTAATTCAAGACAAATACAAATAAATAAATTAACATATGTCATCATTTATAAATAAATTACCTCCCATGGAGAAGTGTGGCTCAATGATTAGATCGGTAGACCCTGATGCAGAGGTCTAGCCTGGGACCAGGGTTCAATTCCCTGCCTCGGCGGGTCTTGTGCTCAAAATTCAACGGACCTGGTAATTCTCGCCTCGTTGCCTATTCCAATAATGGAGTCCCATCTGCAACTCTGGGCAATAGCTTGCCTAATCTCCACAACGGCCCCCACAACGCTAAGGATGCCTGGCCTCCATCTTGGGGGTGCCCAGGAGTGGACGCCTCACAGGGATAGCCAGGATGGGTTGCACAGCGGTATTCGTACAAGCGCCTTGAGACCCTTGCGCGTGAGTAGTGCGCTATACAAGTATCAATTTACATTTTTTAACCTATTCCCCTATAAACCCACAACCCACTACAGATTTTTTTTAACTAAAATAACATAATTATCAAGTAATTAAAATTAATTACCAATTATATTTTAATTAATTAACAATTAATAATTAATTAACAATTAATTCAAAATAAATACCAATAAATAAATCAACATATTTAATTAGTTATATTTAAATTACTTCCCACCCTATTCCCCCATAAACCCACAACCCGCTACGGAATTATATTACGCAAAAATTAAATACCATAAAAATAATTAACTAATATAAATAATAAAATAAATATACACTTTTCAAACATATACTAACATAAAAAACACGTTAAAAATTGATATTAACTTACTTACCTCAAATTCGATATTTTTGTAGTCTATATTCTGTCCATTCTATATTTTTGTAGTCTATATTCTGTCCATTCTATATTTTTGTTGCCCATATTCTGTCCATTCTATACTTTTGTTGTCTATATTCTGTCCATTCGATATTATGTCCATTCTATATTTTCGATTCGATATTAATGCTATCCATTCGATATTTTTGTAGTCTATATTCTGTCCAGTCGATATTGTGTCCATTCTATATTTTTTAATCAATATTAATGCAAATCGATATTAAAAACTTGATATTTTGAGTGTATACCTATTTACATTAGGTAAAGAATGAGATAACCTATGTCATTTCACCATCAACTAGTTCAGCTAATGGTCCATTGGCCAGAGGAAAGAACTTTTCGATCAGTGAAAGATTAGTCAGTAGTATTAAAAAGACTAATCTTTAAAACTGTGAAGAAATTTATAAAACTTTAACTCCAGCGGTTTACTCAACTAAGGGGGTCATTAGGATGGCGGGCGGACTTTGCTCGCCCACCATCCTCATGGTAATAGGGACCGCCCGCCATAAGGGCGGGGGTCTCGTGGGGGGTATTAGGATGTGCCCGCCACAGTGGCGGGCACATCCTGCATGTTAAGCATTGTGGCGGACGGGGCTCTCAGCACCGCCCGCCACAATGCTTAAAAAAGCACTTTAGCATTTGCATAATCAAAGCGGCAGGCACCGCGAGGTGCCTGCCGCTTTGATTATGCAAATGCAGGGAGGTACCACAGGTACCCCCCGTGTGCAGCCCCCTACCCTCCTTCACTCTGGGGGCCCGCAGGGGGCCCCAAGAGTGAAGTCCGCATGCCTTTCCGTGGCGGCATTGAAAAATACCTATCATAATATGGCTGGCGGTGTCTGAAAGACACCACCACCATATTATTCCTTTTCCGCCCCGGCCACTAGGCGACCGGGCGGAAAAGCGGGGGACGGTTTTTCCGGCCGCCGAGGTCCCCTTCGCCATACTAATATGGCGGGGGGAATTCTGGTGATGATGTCGGGCAGATTGCCCCGCCAGGCCGGCGGTGGCTATCGCCAGCCTGGCGGTGGCAAGTTGCCCAAAATTATAATGGGCCCCTAAGTGTGTGTGTTTATTGGCCCAGGTGAGTGTATGGTATTGGAGTATCTGTTGTTGGTTCGCCGCTGGAGCAGTTTTCTGGTAGCAGAGCTATGATTAATATTGACTAGTTTGGTGATAAATATTGATTTTTATTATTGATTATTAATTTATGTTTAACAAAAAGAGTTAGCGTCCTGTTTTATGTTGTCCGTAAACATCCCAAGAATGCATAGTGGGTGGTGACAGAAGCCACACTGCAGTGAGGTTACTCGTCTATTGGAAAAGCACTGAGAAGCTACGCAGGGCTGGCAGTGTTAATTTAGGGACTACTTTTGTAAAACAGTTGAGTGTGAGTGATAGCAGAAGGTTCGCTGGTGAGACTTTGGTCTTATATCTCCTAGTATGGGTAACACTGAAGGAGTAACAGGTTCTCTCGAGCTTGAATGAAGGGTAAAACAGAGGTTTTTACTCGCAGTAGAAGAGGAGCAAATTCTGAGATTCCAGAATAAGTCGAAAATCTATCCTTTGGCTTATTGGAACAGGCAGAGTAGCAAATGTTTTTATGTTGTTTTATTTTAAAGAAAAGATAAGAAAAAAGTTTCCATGTTCCCTTGTGGAGGGAGGGTCGGTCGCCGAAAATGAGCTGACGTCACAGGGAGCCGCACTGGGATTGGTTGAAACAGTGGACGTGAAACAGAAGCAGATTGTAAAGGAGGGGTCAGTAGTAAGGAGCAAAAACTGACATCACAAAAAGGCTGCGCTGGTATTGGTCAGAACACAAGCGTGAGCTTGAGTCTGGTTGGTTGTCAGATAGAAACCGCTGAAGTATTGGCTAAATAAACAATGCAAGTCTGAATTTTAATTGGTCATTTGATAGAAGCTTTGTTAGCATTGGTTAAGCAGAAAATGTTATGTTAGATTCTGCTTTGACTGCGGGTGTGAGTCACACTAACAGGAGAATTCAAGGGTTTGTATATATTGTGCATCTAGAATGTTTGGAGAAAAGAGAAATATGTTGTTAATAAAAAAGAATTAAGAATTTCTTTATAAAGAATTTTTTTAAGAAAGATTAGCCTGTGTTGACTATAGAGGGAATTCCTAATCCGCAGCAGAAAATGTCTGCTTTCTTTGTGATGATGTAAAGAGGATATCAAACTTGTGTGTGGTTGGAGAACTGGATAGAATATACAAAAGGTGATGGAGTTCTAGCTTTCCCAGAAAATTGTACATTTAATGGGAGAATCCTTCAGAATTTGCGAATGAGAATGAATGATTTAGAACCAAGTCCTAGATTAGATCAGTATGAGGCTTTGGAAGAGTGGGAGACTGAGTCGTTTCAACAAGAGAACTGCAGATGTAGAAGATATAAAGGATTTTTTCCCAGATATTTGCATGAATCCCGAGAAGCAATGGAGCAGAGCTATGGTGTTGGAAGGTTTATATCCAGTGTTAATGGCTGAGGAACAATCAGGAAGCAAGTGTAAGGAAAAAACAAAACACATAAATGTGACAGGATATGGTGAATTAGATAATGAATTGTTGGAGGATATCTTAACTAAAAACCCTCCACTGTATCAAGAAGGGCCCAGTAGAGTTACCCCAAGAGCACAGGTAATGGGAGCACCGCTAATACCCCAAATTTTACATGATAGATCAGTTCATAGGGTGCCAAAGGAAAAAGAAAGAGAAGTCTTAAGTAAAACTAGGGAGTAAATAGTACATAAAATAAGTCAATTGAATTTAAATACCGAAGTATTGACACTACCTATGACTATAGGTCCTTTTATCCCGTTATATGGAGATAAATTGAGTTGCTCAAAACCTCAAGAAGTAACAATTCCTTTGAGTAATCCCAGAAAAGAATTGATCAAATCTGATGATCAAGCCAGTGAGTGTGATTCAGTCATTTCATTATTGGACCTACCAATAAGAGAACCTGTAATTGATACACCAAATAGAACCACATCTGGAAATTTTAAAGAAAATAGGTCAACGGTACCTTTAGTAACTAGAAGTACCACAGCAGTCACTCCAGAAGATTTAGAAAGGTGGGCACAGGGAATAGAAAAACAAACCTCAACACCAAAGATTTTAGACATATACAGATTGAATGTGGAATTAGAAGAGATGATAGCTGTAAATGTGGGAATAGGAAGGTTGAATCTTTATAATGATGAAGAGTTGTTGTTTATATGTAGGAGTAGAACCAGGAATGCAAGGCTGTTCTATGAAAAATTGACAAAGCTTGCTTCAGAGATTGGAGTAGATATTGGGAAATCAAAATGATTACAGAAACCATATCAAGTGGAGTTTACGGACAAGGATTTGGAGAATATGAATGTGTCAGGTAAAAAGTTACAGATAAAAGAGTTAATGAGCAATTTGCAGAAGTTGGGCAACATTGATAAGTCGAAGACTAGGTGGGCAAGGAAAAAGAAGGAAGCACAGGCAAAGGGAGCATCATCAGCATACGTGCTAAAACATTCAGAAAAAGAAGAGAGATTGTGTCCCATGAGAGAAGTTTCTGGTGGTGGTTATGTTCATGTTCCATGGAGTAGAAAGGATATTTTGTTATTTACAAATGATTTCCCTAGGTTGAGAGAGAAACCAGTTGAATGGTACAAACAGGTTGAAAGGTTTGTTAGAGTTTCAAAGGTTTTGTTGAAGGATCTGGATGATTTGTTTGAAATTGTGGTACCAGCTAACCTATGGACAGAGTGTAAGATTACTGTTGATTGGCCAAATGATGAGTATGCTAGAGACTCAAAAACAGGAGCACCCTCAGAGGAGGTGATGAAGAAATATATTACCAGTAATTAATTTTCTGAAACGGAAAATTCCTTGCAAAGAAACAGATTCTGTAAAGATGGATAGAACAACTCAGGAGCCAAATGAGTCTGTGCATGCATAATATGAGTGGTTGTTACAAGTGTTTAAGCAGTATAGTGGTTTTGAGAACATTGGTGATAAGGATATGGGACATTCTTTGTATCGGTTTGTGTATGGACTGAAACCGGTGATTAGACAAATGATTCAACAGCACATGTTGTGCTGGCAGAGTAACCCAATTGACGCATTTCAAAATATGCAAAATAATTTGGGGGAAATATTGAGGCAAGTCGGATAAAATTAAAGGAGAAAATGATGTGGGCGCATGTAAATTTGGCAGAACAGCAGGAGAATAAATTGAATACCCAGATTCATACTCATGTGAAAGAGCACAATCAGAATGATCAATTGGAAAATGGTGGTAGAATGAGAAGTCGAGTGAATTGAGAGGAAGCGAAGAAGAAGTTTCCTTGTCATGTGTGCGGAAAGCTTGGACATTGGAAGCAGAAGTCTAAGAGCATTCAGAATAATAATGGACAAACTCAAAATTTAAATCCACAGATGCAGAATTAAGTGGTTATGAATCAGCCACAGCAGGTAGTTACTCCACAGTATCAGGTGCTACCAGCTCCTATGCCAAACTTTGTGAACCCTCAGAAATAAAGTGCAAGCGCCGAATTTCAAGGAGAAAGTGGTAAGAAAAATTCTGTGGTTACACAATATTTTTTACAGATTGATAATGAAGAGATGGATCATGCGTAATGATGGGGCCTGAGGGAGAAGGAAGAGCAGTGCGTGCTGGGCGCATCCTTGCCGGTAGATCAATCAGGTCCATTTATTGACGGGAAAGTGGAAGGTAATGATATCACTTTTCTGTTGGACACTGGTGCTACCCGGTCTACTGTGAGAGCAGCAGACATCACAAACCTACCCCTCTCAGGAGACTCAATCCAAGTTGTAGGAGTATCGAATCAACAGCTTAGAACCCAATCACAAAACCAATGGAAGTACATATTGGAAATTTTAAAGACATGCACCGGGTTGTAGTATATGATTCCAGTCCAGTAAATCTGCTAGGACAAGAACTTCTGTGCAAAATGAATTGCACAATCTATTGCACACCGGATGGTGTTGCATTCCACACTCTTGATGAAGACTTTGTATATAAGATGATGTTAGCTAAGCAAGGCACTGAGGTAGATGAGATGTATTCTTTGATGACTGAAAATGAATTATCAGAAGAATTGAAAACAACAGTGAATCCAGAAGTGTCGGATTTTACAGGAAAAGACATTGGACTAATGCCAAATGTAGATCCAGTGAAAGTGACAGTGAAAGAAGGTGCATTTTATCCAAACACCCGACCATATAAAATGAGTCCAGAAGTGAAAGCAGGTGTTGCTCCAGAAATTGACCGAATGATTAAACAGGGCATTTTAAAGGAAATCATGAAAAGTCCTTGTAATTTGCCAATAATGGGACTTAAAAGCAGAGCGGAGAGTACAGGATAGTTCAGGATCTGGGAAAGATCAACCAAATTGTAGTGCCTTGTTGCCCAGTACTGCCAAATCCAGCAGTGATCCTTTATCAGATACCCTGGAATGCAGACTGGTTTACAGTAATTGATCTATGCTAAGCCTTTTTTTCTATTTCTTTGCACCCGGAAAGTCAGTATTTGCTTGCATTTAAGTTTGAAGAGCGTGTCTTGGCATGGTGGCGAGTTCCTCAAGGGTATACGGAAAGCCCCTCAATCTTTAATCAAAACCTGAAAAAGTGTCTAGAAACATTGCTCATGCCAGGAGATTCAGTCCTGGTTCAGTACATTGATGACCTACCAGTGGCATCGAAATCAGAAGATTTGTGTCACTGACACATTTGCATTACTGAATCATTTGGCCGAATGAGGACACAAGGTGTCTCCACAGAAAATGCAGTTCTGTTGACAAGAAGATAGATATTTAGGGCATAAAATAGAAAGAGGAGTTAGAAAAGTTATCCCAGGAAAAATTAAAATAATAAAGCAAATGCAACTTCCCCAGACTCAAAAGGAGATGAGAATGTTTCTCGGAGTACTGGGGTACTGTAGGCAGTGGATAGTTGAATTTTCCCTGCTGGCAAAACCATTAATTCAGTTAACCAGGAAAAGAACAAAAGATCTGATTGTTTGGAATGATGAGTGCTTGGAAGCGTTTGTGAAATTGCAAAATTGTCTTGTGAGGCTCCTGCTTTGGGCATGAGTGATTACACAAAAGAGTTTGCACTGTTCTGTTGTGAGAGAGAAAGATGCGCACTTTCAGTTTTGACTCAAAGGCATGGATTAAACCGACGTCCAATGGCATATTTTTCTGCTACTTTGGATCCTGTGGCTTCAAGAATTACCTGGCTGCTCAAAAGCAGTAGCTGCTACTTGTATGAGTCTGAAGCAAAGTGAATCGATTGTGATGGGACATTCAGTCAAGGTATATGTTTCTCATTCAGTACAGATTCTTTTAAGAAGAACTCAAGCACTGCACCTTACCCCTAGTGGGATGACTAAGTATGAAAGAGTAATTCTGGGAGCAGAAATTTGAATGTGATCAGGTGTATGGTAATGAACCCTGCCACATTATGGCCAGACCCATGTTGTGAAGAAGTAAAAGATCAAGTGGATCATGATTTTCTGGATGTAACTGAGTTGTGTACTAAGTTCCGCCCAGACATAAAGAAAACTCCCTTAAAGGAATCAGATCATGAATTATTCGTAGATTGTTCCTGCTTAAGAGCAGAGAAAGGAGGACTCAGTGCAGCTTATGCTATTTGTAGAATTCCAAGGGTTATTGAAGCATCCTGTTTACCAGGTGTCAAATGTGCACAAGTAGCCGAATTGATGGCATTAACAAAGGCATGCAAAATTGGAAAAAATCGGAGGATAACCATATTCACGGACAGTCATTATGGTTTTGGGGTTGTGCACGATTTTGTCCAGCTCTGGATGCAGAGGGGATTTCTGACTTCTTCAGGATCTCCTACACGTAATGGCAAAAATGTAAAAGAATTGCTGGAAGCAATGCAATTGCCAAAGGAAACAGCAGTGGTCAATTGTGCTGCTCACCAGTCAGGAAATGACTATGTGGTGGCAGGTAACAGATATGCTGACCAAATTGCTCCATATTGTGTAAGAAACAACATGGCACTTAACCGAAAGGTTGAAACAAATGAAGTCAGCTGCCAACTTAGGTTTTTCTCAGCCTTAGAAATATTGTATGAAATGAGACAGTTGCAGAATGAAGTTGAGGCAAGTGAAAAGGAAATCTGGATAAAAACAGGTTGTGAATGAAGGACAGACGATGATGTATAGGTATGCACTGATGGCAGACCAGTCATGCCAGACTGATTACTTTCCCAAATGACAAGAATGTCTGATGGAGACACACATGTAGGTAGGGACGCCATGATTAGACTAATCGGACAGAATTGGTACAATCCGAAGTTCAGGGTAGTAGCAGAGAGCCTTTGCCAAAGATACTTGATCTGTCAGCAGTTAAATCCAGGCAGGAATACAGTGGTGAGTTGGGGAAAGATTGGAAAGGCAGAGGGACCATTCACAAGACTGCAGTTTGACTTCATAGATTTGCATCCCAGCAACAGAATGAAGTACATCCTTGCCATAGTGTGTTTGTTTTAACAATGGGTGGAGGTATATCCCCTAGGAGAAATGACAGTCTTACTGTTGCTAAACTACTGTTGAGGGAGTTAATTTCTCATTTCGGTTTCCCAGTCACTTTGGAATCAGATAAAGGACCTCATTTTAATATTGAAATAATTTGATTAATATTTGAATCATTCAAAATTGAAAAGAAAATGCACTGTGCTTATCGTCCAGAGGCTTCTGGAATAGTTGAGCAACTGAATGGCACTATCAAGTCAAGGTTAGTGAAGATGTGGGCATCCATATCACTGAAATGGCCAGATGCATTGCACCTTGTGTTGATGGGACTCTGAAGTATTCCTGACAGAAAAACAGGATTGAGTCCCCATGAGATACTTATGGGAAGGGCAATGAGACAAGCATTCATTCCTGGACACAAATTGATTAATATTGCTGATGATTTGGTATAGGACTATTGCAAAGGATTGGCTGACGTAGTGCGTTCTGTCTCTCACCAGGTTGGAGAAGATGCGGTTGCCAGGCAGCCAATGCAGGGGCATGATTTGAATCCTGGACACTGGGTGGTAGTGAAGAAACATGCCAGAAAGTTGTGCCTAGCACCCAGGTGGGATAAACCATGTCAAATCATACTGGTCACTACCACATTAGTGAAGTGTGCAGGTTTACCCAATTGGATACATTCGAGTCATACCAAACGAGTACCAGGCCCTACTGAAGAACAACAACTGAGTGAACCAGTTGAAGCACCTGAAGGTTCTGTAGTCGAAGAATCTAGAGTGATAGATTCTGAAGTGATAGACAAGCAACAACCAAGCACAAGTCAAGAGGGTTGGATACCAGTGGTTGACATACCTGAAATTGTTATACAGACATTTCATTTGGCTAAGAATTATTCCTTTTAGAAAAGTGTCCCTCAGAACAGACAAGAACAGACAAGAAGAAGAACCAGACTAGAGAGACAGAAAAGTAATGAGGCTCAGATAGGTGTAGAAGAACACACTCATGAAGAAGTGAACAAAGCTACTGGAGACCCTGAGTAGGATCAGACAGGGAAAGAAGAAGATACTCAGCCAGAGCAAGGACCTGAGCAAGGACAGATAGGAAAAGAAGAACACGTTCAGGCAGCAGAAGAGTACATTTTAGTAAGACCTGAAGAGGATCAGTTACGAGAAGAAGAACAAGTTCAGGAAGAAGAAAATCAACTTGAAATAAGACCCAAACAGGACCAGATAGAGCAAGAAGAACGAGTTCAGGCGGATGAAGTGACAATAATAAGACCTGAACAGGAATAGGTAGAGAGTGGTTCAGAAAAAGAACAGATTGTGCCTAGACATACCAAAAATAAAATAATTCTAGAAAGAGACAAAGAAGGTGAAAGTGCAATTCAAGTCAAAAGAGTCAGAAAATGTGATAATTGGCCAGGTGGAGTGAAAAGACTAAGATACTATCTAAGAAAAACGAACGAAAGACAGAGCAAGTGAATGAGGTTACTGGTCAAACTCAGTGTAAACAGTCAAATGTGAGAAATCCACGGAAAAGCTCTAGACTAAGAATTCTGAATAATAAATACAAGGCCCCTGAGTGGACAGATGTAATTCTAGAAGAATTTGAGAATTTAGATTTGAATGAGGAATTAGAAGAAGTAGGTGCTACACAGGTTAATGAAAAAGAATGGGGAACAGCATTTACAACGCAACTTTTACCACGCAGTACCTTTACCACGCAACTTTTACAACGCAAGTCGTTACAACGACTTGCGCTGGGGGCGCTGTAGGATAGGGAATAGTTTAATTTACTATCCAAAACCTTCCCTACTATCCACGGGGACTGGAGTTGGAATAGTAAATTAAACTATTCACTATCCAGCGCCCCCCAATGCAAGTCGTTGTAACGACTTGCATTGTAAAATCTGTGTGGTAAAGACATGCGTTGTAAAAGCATGCGTAGTAACGACATACATCCAAATTAATTGATACCCCCTTAAAGCAAGAGTCTAAATTTCCAAGTGAAGAAGGAAAGATGAAAAATTATCTTCTCGGACTAAGATGGAGAAAAATAGAGTCTCTTAGCGACCGAAACAAAGTTGCACCCAAAGATGTTGTAGATCTTGCAAATGTTGCATTTTGTTAGTGATTACAGTATGGCTATTTATAACAGTGTGGGTGCCTTATTTGATAGAAACAAATAGAAAGAATGATACAGGTACTAATGGAAAGATATCTACAATAAAAGGAGATAGAGTAGAATTAGAAGCAGCAGATGAGACAGACTTTCATCACACAGTATCAGATAATGACACATCTTTAAATGTTTTCATCAAGTTGTTATTTCAATATGTAGATATAATGGAGATTAGTGATTGTTATGTTTGTATGAGATTACCAGCTTCAGTATCAGAAGGAGTTACATATCACCACTTACCATTAACATATGGTATATCATGTAGTGTTTTAGCAAGTTTGCTCTATGCAACAGGAACATTTCTGTATTATTATTCAAACTTAGATGTAGTATATTCAGAACTTACTATTCGAAGGAATATGAATCCAGTACTTAGTAGTCAAGATACTGAGTAAACCTGGGTCTTGGTTCCAAATCATTCATTCTCATTCTCAAATTCTGAAGGATTCTCCCAACAAACGTACCATTTTCTGGGAAAGCTAGAACTTCATCACCTTTTGTATATTCTATTGAATTATCCAACCATACACAAGTATGATATTTTGTTTCCATCATCATAAAGGAAGCAGGCGTTTTTGCCAGTGTTTTAGGCTTATCTTTCCGAAATAAATTCTTTATTTTCTTTGTAAACAACATTTTTCTCTTTTCTCCATACATTCTAGATGCATGATCACATGTATGGGAAAGAATTGCCGTTAACTTTTTTGGTCCTCTGATAATGGGCATCACCTGATGGTGATTGTTGATGAAAACTCTCAAATTCAATTAATAGAAGATCTCTCATCTATCACTCAAGAAAGAATCATCAAGAAATTAGTTGGCATCTTCGTGTCATGGGTATTCTTGTTATCTTAAGATTTGACAAAGGTCCACCTTTCAACAGCTGAAATTTCAGAGACTTTCTCAGTCATCTTAGTGTGAAGCATCAGAAGAGTTCACCTCTCTGGCCTCAGACCAATGACTTTGTGAATGCAGGTGTAAAATGTTGAGTTCGCGAATAAACGCAGATGAAGAAGGACATGTGATACCAAGCTACGTGTGAGGGATAGTCATTGGTGGGTACCCAGACTGGGGACGACACTACAACTCACAACAAAAGAGAGACTGATGTCCCATGAACAGCGGGCAATAATCACCTAAGATGGAGGAAAGAAAGGGAGACTGAGCAAGAGGAGCAGGAAAGGGCAAAAGCAGTAAAAGTCTGTCAGAGCGATGGGGTTAAGGGATAGCTTTTAGAGCTGTGTAGCAAACAAATTAACAGGAAAAGCCCTATAGGTCTCATTACAATTCAAAACAAATATATGGACACATTTTACCTTAGTACATTAAATTATTTCCCTGTATTGAACATTTATGAGCTTGAACTGCGAAACATTCCTGTCCCCGGCCTGTTGATTATGGTATAAGTGAGTTAAGAGTAAGGCCACAGGAATTATGCAACAGGAAAGGTCCAAACTATGTGACAGGGGTTAATAATTGTGCAGCAAGGAAAAGCAAACCAGTCAACCTTTGTGAACAGCTTTCCACTGTGCAGCAACATGTGTTGCTCTGTTTTTAGTAACTTTTGATCCATGTTTGCAAGAAACAGAATGATATTTTGATTAAAAGCTACAGGTTATGCAGCAGATGTATTATCTACAAATTGATCCAAACCACAATTATTAAGAAAATGCAGCAACCATAAAATTGCATAATTCCAGTGGCCCTAACTAAGATGTATGTCAGGGTTCATGTACTCTATATGTGGGCTAGATTCTTACTAATGAGGGAGCAAAATTATAGTCTATTACATTAAATACAGTGCATGTATTTGAAAGTGCTGTTATGAGTGCTGATGACCAAAATGGAGGTTGGTGAAATGAAGCATTGGTCTAGGATTGCACAATCTGGTCTATATGGAAGGCTGGATTGATCCTAGATTTTCCAGTTTCTCACCGTGCAATTCAGCCACTAGATTGTTATCTCTTTATAAAATCAAAGCTCAGTGCTTTAACTTTACATAGGCATCTGTGGAAGATACCATTGTTTACGATTGCTGTTGCCGAATTGATTATTTCATTTGGTTAAGAATTATTCCTTTTAGAAACGTGTCCCTCCAAAGGTGGCAATAGTGAGCAGTCAAAGCATAATCCAGCAGGTGATAAATGCATTGGTGCTAAATTATATTATGTCACATTAATCATACCTGATTAGTATCTTATCCAGCCGGTGTACCTATTTGTGTTAAAGGGGACTGCTTTAGAGAAGGTGGTTGTAGAATGAAACACCAAAAAATGTGTTCAGTTATTAGTAGTGCCCAAAATACCCAAATATGTCTTAAATGTCTTTGTGTGACCAAAGTATCCTGAAAATTGATAACAGACAGTAACCCACCCTGCAAGACTTAAGTGCTATGAGGTCCATGGTAGGGGCTAGGCTCAGGGAGGAAAAGCAGAGAATCCCCAGATGACCGATGGGCCAATGGCCGACCAGTTGATGAGATGATGTTTTTATTGATAAAGATGAAGTGTGCTCTTTGCATGGGTTGGCTTAGCTGCTAGTGCACAACCCAATAGGTTGCTGCAGCCATCAGGTTGGTGAGCATGTAGTCAGTCAGACTGTGCTCAAACACAGACTCATTGTCATGTGCTTAATGACAATGGGCTGGCCTTGGCAACTGCAATATGATATGCAACTCTTCCCTCAACAAATAATCCCAAACTTCAAGGAGTGACAGCGAGGCCTCTGCAAATAGCTGTTTTCGGAATCATAGTTAGAATTAGCCTTCCATGGGAGATGAGAAGAAGAAAGGAGCTGGGGGATTGCAGGGAACCTAAGGAGCAAAGGGGCATTACACAGAGTACATGATTGCACATGGAGTGGTGTGCCAAACACTCAGCCTGTGCGAGTAGGTAGGCACTAGATTTCAGTTGGCAAATCTTGCGTTGGAGGTTGGAAGACCAAACATATTTAGTTAGCTATCAGGGGGTGACTGGAGTGGCCTGCGGATGATGGTAATGGTCTTGTATTCAATTATTTCTTCAACCAAGAGTCACTGGATTTACCTGAAGGCTGGCACAATTTGGTTATTAGTTCTTAAGGTAAATATGAGTTGAGTGTCTTGGTCCTTAGATGCACACCCTTGGTGGTGTCCAGGGTATGGCATCATATACTAGGAAGGTAGGTAGTGGTGTTGGGCACCTTACAAGGCTTCCCAAACTCTTTGATTTGCATCTACATCCCTCAGCCTCTTACTTCTGATTATTTGTTTGGGACAGCTGGGTAGTCCCATACATTAGCTACTCAAAGATCCATGGCTGCAGGGAGGAGATTTCAATGGGGTTTGTGATCCGGGTCTAGACTGCTCCTCTGTTGCCGATGGCATTGGTCTTATGCTTCAGTTGGCTTTTCTGCTCAACCTGCATCTGACTGATGTGTGGAGGGCACAGCAACCAACGATGAGGGGTACACCTTTTTCTCTGGAGCCCATGGGACCTTCTACAGGCTAGCCCATTTTCTCAAGCCTTGCTGTGAGGGCCACCGAGGTTTAGATACATGGGGACAGATTTATGATAACTGGCGCATCCCCAGGGATGCACCAGTTATCGTGCGCTGCAGCTACGCCACCCATGGTGCGCCGCATTTACAATGCGGCGCACCATGGGGCAAAATCGGCACAGATGCGTCACGCATCTGTGCCGTAAAAGTGACGCATTGCTGGAGTTGCGTCGCAAGCGCGACGCAGCTCCAGCAAGGCCGAGGGGTGCCCTATCTGACCAATGCTGCGTCAAGCCTTACGCCTGCTTCAAGCAGGCGCAGGGTTTTGACGCAGCATTGGCCTAAAAGTGACTGAGTGAAATCTTATTGATTTCACTCAGCCACTTTTGCGAGGCGCACCTGCCCCGGAACGCCCACCCTGCGCCGGAACGCCCACAAGCGGTGCAGGGCTTTACAACGTGACGCATCTGCCTAGATACGTCACGTTGTAAATCGGTCGTAGGGATGCGCCACGTTTACGCCACAGTTGCGTGACGCAAACGTGGCGCATTCACAACATAAATCTGCCCCATGATTTTGGTGTGGGGCCTCTTAGGTCATTCGTCAGAGGAAATGGATATGGCTGAGGAAAGTCTTTTCAGGTATTGGGGACATGTGCCAATTTTTTTAAACTGTAAGTCACTAAAATTACTTAAGTTTTATTTTACAAGTAAAGTACTCCCCCAATCTGCCCATTCCACATTGATACAATTCCTTTCCATATAGCTGTAAACTGTAGAGAGTCTATCTTCTATAGTACCCCCCATTTTGTTGTGCTGCTTGAAGTATCTCTTTGGTGATTAAATCACTGTATAGCCTTAGCAGTCTTTTTTTCAAAGCCATAAACTGTTTCCCATTGTAGACACTTCTTTTTTATATTTTTAAGTTAGTTCAGCTCTTTGCATCCCTTAAAAATTGAGTTTCGGAGTAATTGCCATGTTTAGGTGCAGGTGTGGTGCAGCCGTTGGTGCTTCTTCCAGCAATATTTTAGCCAGCCCACCTTTGTATAATATTTGTGCTATCACCTCTTCTCATCTATTGCAATATGTACTTTCTGTTGTCTGCTGCAGCTTTTGCAGGTCACTCTCCCGATCTAGGATGTATCTGCTTGTTTTGATACCCCAGGACGGGGAACGTCGTTTAAAAACGCAGTGTTTACACCGCACGACCTTTTCCCCGCAGCTGTTACAACGCAAGTCGTTACTACGACTTGCGCTGGATGGCGCTGTGGGATAAGGAATGTTTTAATTTTATAGTCCAACACCTTCCCTACTGTTACGGGGACTGGTGTTGGAATATAAAATTAAAAAATTCCGAAATCTGCGCCCTCCAACACAAGTCGTTGTAACGACTTGCGTTGTAAAACCTGCGATGTCAAGTACCGCGATCTAAAAGATCACGTTGTACTGACATACATCCCCCAGGACTGCTAAAAAAACAAATGCTGCATCTTGAACTTCAGTGGCATAAAGGGAGGGCTCTGGAGTCACTGCCATGGAATTTTAATCACTCACTAAACTAGAAACAATTAGTTAACAATTGAGTAATCATGTCAGTTTGGAGAGACCCAGGCCTACCTTTTTCACCCAGTTTGATTAATGTCATGTATTTTCACTTAGAACAGCTCTAACAAACATATATAAGTTAATTAGAATTACGTTTTGTACTTCTAGCCATTTTAGTGATATACACACTAGGTAAGTAGTTTCTTGCTAATTTGCATAACCATGCCAGAGAATTAATGTTCACTTGATGTGAATTCCGGTGATGTTTTATTTTTATAGGGGCCTCCCAGGTTCCTATTCTTCCAGGAGCTCCTCAAATCCTACAACCAGCACTGAGCCCTGTGGTCCTCCGCTGCTTCTGTGCCTCCTTTGTCCACACATATTTACTCCACAATGAGCTCTGTCTATTGCAAAAAAAACTGTATGGCATCTAGAATGCCAGGCTGGCAGAGCAATGCCTTACATTTCAGAAGCGACATTGCATATGCCACTTAAAGTGGTCAGCCAGGAAGAAGGAAATGGTTGAGCTGCAGCATCGTCACTCCCCCTGCAGCCCAATTCCATTTACCCAACCCTCCAGGCTATTGACTGAGCCCAACAGGGACATTCGAGCAGAGGATGACGATTAAAAGCTACCAACATTGGGCCTGATTCACAAAGGGACAGATGCTCCACAGTTGTGGGGGAGTCTTCACTCTAATGGCGGAATCTCCACGATGAGAATTTTTAGAAATGGGGCTCTCTAGTTGACAATGGTTTGCACCTTTGTCCAAGTAGAGACCCTTCTTTCTAGTCAGGGTAAGGGGTACACACTTCTAAAATAACCCCTGCCTACCCCATTGGTAGTTTGGCATGAGCAGACAGGCTTATCTTAGAGGCAGTGTGTTAAGCATTAGTGCATACATACAGTAATACAGTAAAAACACTTCATATGAACACCACACCAGTTAAGAAAAATAGGTAATATTTATCTAAACCAAACAAGACCAAAACAACAAAAATCCAACATACAATAATCAAAATGTGATTCTTAGAATGTAAAAACAGTTCTGTCCATAGCAAACCATAGATGCAACACTATCAACACAAAGTACCTTGGATGTGTCACAATCATAAACAAAAACAGCTGCAGGGAAGGTGACTCGTTGGTTCCTTACGTCTAGGGAAAGTGAAGAATCAGTTCCTTACTTCAGGGGAGGTTGTCAAGTACGCTCCACAGGATCCGGATGTTGATCATACAGCCCACCTCCAAACGTCACAAACCCTCCGATATATATCAACAGAGGATTTGGGCCATTAGGTGAGGGGTAAATACAAAATAATAAACAGGGAAGGAAAGGAAGGGGTCTGCTGGGAAAGGGAATATCTGAAACGACAAAACACACAAGGATAAGAACACCGTTCTTTTCAGCAATATGAACACTAATATAATTTCCTTATAAACTGAATACCTGTGGAAAAAAGCAGGAATTCGGAAATATGTTTCTCTGATATCCCTCTTTGCAGTTAGACTTGTCCTATATGAAATATAAACATTGTAAGACCAAAATCATAAATACAGCTGTAGAGAATGGACCTGATATACACTGTCTATTCTACCTTCTACGTGTAATTGCTCTTTAGCATAAGGGGGTTCCTGGGATTGTTTCCCACCAATGACACAGAAGAGAAGGACTGTGGAGAACAAAGGGAATCAGCACTGAAGTAGAAATGCAGAACACGGCAATGCGTGGGAAGCAAGAACCACAGCACTCCACTCTGCGGAATCCACTGGATAAGAGACAAACAGTTTATATTCCACAGTCAACAAAACGAAGGTATCCCAAAAGAAAGAACGGAATATTGTTAAATAGTATTATTTCAGGCTAATACTATAAGGGCACAATACTCCATGTAACCATTGATAGCTCTCACGGAAACGCGTAGCTGCGACCGCCACCGCGCTCCGCTTGCAGGTTTGGTCAAATAACACACTTATGTACACAAGCAGCTTGTTCTGGTGCCACGTAGCTGCGACCACCAACGTGCACCGGCTACTTAACAGTAGTCAGGAAGTAGTTAAAGTGCGAAGGCAATAACACCAAGTTCAGAAAGATATGGCGGCGGGTGGTGCCTATTACCACTCCGCTCCGCTCTTCTAATCTTTTCTCAAAAGCCAAGAAATATCACCAGATACTTCATGCATTGACACGGCAACGTGTGGCGGAATACCACCACGCTCCGCATCCTAAACAACCAAATCAAGGATAATGCGCTGCAGTTCCTTCACTGCACGCAAAGTAAAGACGGCAACTCGTGGCGGCCACCACAGCGCTCCGCTAAATGCCGGTAAACAATGGGGGCAGGAATCCGCTCCTACCTTCAGCCGCGGGTCCAAAACAACAGTCCCCCAGACGTATCCTCGAAGCAACGAGAGGCGACTCTTCTCTCTCGAAACCAAACACCGGAATAACACGCAACAGGAAGCGTGTCATGCAGACTAAAGTAGCCTCAGCCGGGGCTTCTGGGAAAGGTAGTTTTCATTGCCATATTCTGAATTAACGTAATACAGTCCTCCCAGCACAATCATGCAGGCGCTTAGTCAGACCCTGACAGTATGTCCCCCTTCTCAGCGCCTACTAGAACCAGGCCGCAAGGGGAACCTACGATGGAAAGACCGTATGGCCTCAGGAGCATGGATGTTAGACACAGGTTCCCAAGAGTCATCCTCAACCGAATACCCTTTCCATGACACCAGGTACCACAGCACACCCCTACGAAACTTCGAATCCTTGATGCTCCGCACCACATATTCGAAGCCTCCATCACACAATACAGGGGGAGGAGCCCTACGCCTGGCCGAGAATGCTGGCTTCAGCAGATTACAATGAAATACCGGATGTATGCGAAGAGAACCAGGCAGTTTCAGTTTGTAGGCCACAGGATTAATCTGTTTCACCACCATGTATGGCCCAATGAATCTGGGGTGAAAAATGCTGCGAAGTTTGAATCTGATGTTTTTTGTCGAAAGCCACACCTTATCACCTACCGCATACGATGGACCTTGTCTCCTGTGTCTATCCTCGTATTTCTTATACTCTCTCTTTGCTTTTATCAAGTGGGACCTGATTTTCTTGTGTATGGCCTGAACCTTACGCATCTGTCCCAAAACAGTAGGCTGATTGGATACAACTTCTGGAATGGTAATGGGAAGGATGTTAGCGTCGTACCCATAGGTAGCACAAAATGGAGACACCCCCAAGGAACAGTGCCAAGTGTTGTTGTAAGCTACTTCAGCCAACCACAGTAATGAAACCCATGAGTCATGAGCCTCTGCAGCGTAACACCGAAGATATTTCTTCAGGGTTTGATTCAACCTTTCCGTTTGTCCGTCTGTTTGCGGATGGAAACTGGTTGAAAGAGAGGAGCGGATGCCCAGAGCCTGACACCAAAACTTCCAAAACCTGGCTATGAACTGTGGTTCCCGATCAGAGACAATGACTTCGGGTACTCCGTGTAGCCTGATGACGTGGGTCAACAGTAATTGCGCTGTCTGACCTGCCGTAGGCAGATTCACGCAGGGTATAAAATGGCCCAATTTGGAGAGACTGTCGATCACCACTAGAATAGCGGTCATCCCCTGATCCGGGGGTAGACCGGTAACAAAGTCTAGACTTATAGTCTGCCAAGGTCTTTTTGGAGTAGGTAACGGGATTAACAACCCTTTCTTTTTCCCGGTCTCGTTTTTTGCCACAGCACATTCACTGCATTATCTTACCCAAGCGACAACGTCTTTCTTGACCGTGTCCCACCAAAAGTATCTTTGCAGTAACTGCATGGTCTTACACACACCTTGGTGTCCCGCCAACTGAGAATCGTGACACCATTCAAAAGCAGTTTTTCTCATGGTATCGTCTGGAAGAAACAACTTGTTGTCTTGAAAAGGAAGTCCTTTCTTTAACGTGCGACCTCTACCCTGGGCGGCCCACTCTACCCATTTCCCTGGAGTCTTGGCCCGGCAGATGTGTTCCAAAAACGAGTCGGCCTGTAACACACACACCACCTTTTTTGGATCCACAATGGCCTCAAGTCTTGTTGGTCCTTTTATGCCTCCCCCTGATGTTGTCGGGATAGTGTATCCGCCTTTTTGTTGTCAGCCCCAGGACGAAAAGTGATAACAAAGTCATATTCCGAGAAAAACAGCATCCACCTCATTTGTCTCTGAGAGAGGTTGCGGGCGGTTTTCATGTACTGTAAATTTCGGTGGTCAGAGAATACAGTAACTGGAAAAGCAGCCCCCCACAAGTGTTGGCGCCATTCTTGAAATGCCTTTTTAATCGCAAGCAGCTCTTTTTCTGCTATTGTGTAATTCTTTTCTGCCAGACTAAGCTTCTTTGACAAATAGGCCACCGGATGTAATTGTCCCGTGAGGTGATTTCTTTGAGACAGGATAGCCCCTATTGCTTCATCTGAAGCGTCGGCTTCAACAATGAAAGGATGTTCTGGTTTAGGGTGTGCCAAGATGGGAGCTGTCGTAAAAGCAGCTTTTAGGGTCTGAAAAGCTCCATCAGTAACTTCAGTCCACTGGAAAGGTGCCCCTTTTTTCCACAATCTGGACAAAGGGGCTGCCACCTGAGAGAACTGTGCTATAAACCTGCGGTAATAATTAGAAAACCCTAAAAAACTTTGCACTTCCTTGATGCTTTTAGGAACTGGCCACTCTTGCACCGCCTTTACCTTTCTTTCAGACATCTGCAACCCAGAATGATTCAGCACTACCCCCAAGAATTCCACTTCAGGTACACTGAACTCACATTTGGAAAGTTTGCAAAACAGTTTGTTATCCCCTAGCTTCTGCAATACCTGAGATACATGAACATGGTGCTGTTTGGTGTTGTCTGAATAGATAAGGATGTCATCTATGTAAACAACAGCGCAAACATCCACAAACTCCTTCAGGACGTCATTAAGAAAATACTGGAACGCCGCAGGGGGCGTTACACAGCCCAAACGGCATGACAGTATACTCGTATAGGCCATAACGAGTCTTAAAGGCCGTCTTCCATTCGTTGCCCTCCCTAACCCGGACCAGGTGGTATGCTCCCCTTAAATCAAGTCGTGTGTAAATTCTAGCATCCTTCACCTGATCTAGTAAGACAGAAATTAGGGGTAAAGGGTATCTGTTTCTTACAGTGTTTTTATTTAACACTCTGTAATCGACACATGCTCTCAACTCCCCGTTAGCTTTTTTGATAAAAAACAAGGGGGAGGCAGCTGGAGATCTGGAGGGACGGATGAACCCAATGGCCACATAATGGTCAAGATATTCCCTCAAGTGCGCTGTTTCAGGGACAGATAGGGCATACACCCGACAGGAAGGTAGTGTAGCCACTTCCACCAAATCTATCCGACAATCGTAGGGTCTATGAGGAGGCAGTTGTTCAGCCATACTTTCACTGAAGACATCCTCATACACCTTATATTGTGGGGGCAGTACCACCATCTTTTCTGCAGCTGTGGCCACTACTAACGGCAGATAAGACACTGCAGCCTTTCCCACACATGATGCAATCACGTGTTCTCTACACTCCTCGGACACAAACTGAACCTCCTTCGTTTTCCAATCAATCGTCGGATTGTGGTGGCTCAACCAGGGCATTCCCAGTACAACCTCGTATTGAGGTGCCTCAATGATATTCAGTTTCAGTTCCTCTCTATGGAGTCCTTCTGGTATTTTCACAGACAACACAAGGGTGTCTGTTTGTTCAGTGATCTTTCCTGACTTCAACGGTTTCCCGTCCCCAGCTAATACCTCTTCAGGGAAATCTCTTGGCACTCTTTCTAAAGATAAGGCGGATACCAACCCGCTATCAATAAAGTTTCCTGTGGCTCCGGAGTCAATCATGACTCTCACCTGGTGGGTCTGTAGCTGACTCTCCAAGCCCATGGGAAGGAGTATGTGTGTCTCTGTTTCTAACAGTGTCAATACAGTTAAGGAAGGAATCTGATAAGGAGGGGAACCCTTTTCTAGTACAGACTCTACATTTCCTCCTTTCTCCATGGTTCCCATCGATGTGATGGCCAGCCTTTTGCTTCGATTCCATACACCACTTGCCTTTGGCTTAGTAGGGCAGTCGCTAACATAGTGACCTTTTTTCCCACAGTAAAGGCACAGGCCCAAAGCTCGGCGATGTTCCTTTTCTTCTTTGGACAGTGGGGCCTTGACTGCCCCTATCTCCATAGGTTCGGTACCCTGTTCTGTAGCCGTCACTGCTCTCCGTGGAAATGTGTCGGACCCAAAGTTCCCACGATCCCATCGCCTCCTGTCGCTCCCTCTGTCACTTATCCTACCATCCAAACGTAGGGTCAGATTTATCATGTCAGCACAGGTAACTGGCTGGGGATCTATCTGTGCTATAACATCCTTGAGGCCATCCCTCAACCCTTGATAAAAAAGGGACATCCTTTTTTCCTCTGGCCAAGCTGTTTCAGCTATCAACCGGTTGAAGTCTGTCAAATAGGATATCAAATCCCTCTTTCCCTGTCTAAGTGTCAGCAGCTCCCTGTCTGCACTGAAAGAAGTGGCTCGTCGATCGAACACCCGCTCGAACTCAGCCCTAAACGCCGTCCAATTATTCAGCACCGGGTCATCATTGCGCACCAAAGGCAATGCCCAATTTGCCGCATCTCCAATCAAATAGGAAATAGCGAAAGCCACTCTAGAATGGTTGGTCGGGAAGGACGCCGGTTTGCACGAGAAGTGCATCATGATTTGTGTCAAGAAAACTTGGGTTTTAGAAGGATCCCCCGAATATCTCTCAGGGCTAGCAAGAGGGATAGAGGTGGAACAGTGACCTGGATTTGTGAGGGAGAGGCATCAAAGGGGTTCCTACTTAATCTGTCCACCTTTTCTTTTAAGGCAGTGGCCTCCGCCTTGGAAGCAACAAGCTCTTGTTGCACCAATACCAAGGCCTGAAGCACATCCTCTAAGGTAGCCATATAACCCCCACCCGGATCGGGTGTAGCTAAATTCGTGGGCGTGTTATTCTGTCAAGTACGCTCCACAGGATCCGGATGTTGATCATACAGCCCACCTCCAAACGTCACAAACCCTCCAATATATATCAACAGAGGATTTGGGCCATTAGGTGAGGGGTAAATACAAAATAATAAACAGGGAAGGAAAGGAAGGGGTCTGCTGGGAAAGGGAATATCTGAAACGACAAAACACACAAGGATAAGAACACCGTTCTTTTCAGCAATATGAACACTAATATAATTTCCTTATAAACTGAATACCTGTGGAAAAAAGCAGGAATTCGGAAATATGTTTCTCTGATATCCCTCTTTGCAGTTAGACTTGTCCTATATGAAATATAAACATTGTAAGACCAAAATCATAAATACAGCTGTAGAGAATGGACCTGATATACACTGTCTATCCTACCTTCTACATGTAATTGCTCTTTAGCATAAGGGGGTTCCTGGGATTGTTTCCCACCAATGACACAGAAGAGAAGGACTGTGGAGAACAAAGGGAATCAGCACTGAAGTAGAAATGCAGAACACGGCAATGCGTGGGAAGCAAGAACCACAGCACTCCGCTCTGCGGAATCCACTGGATAAGAGACAAACAGTTTATATTCCACAGTCAACAAAACGAAGGTATCCCAAAAGAAAAAACGGAATATTGTTAAATAGTATTATTTCAGTCTAATACTATAAGGGCACAATACTCCATGTAACCATTGATAGCTCTCACGGAAACGCGTAGCTGCGACCGCCACCGCGCTCCGCTTGCAGGTTTGGTCAAATAACACACTGATGTACACAAGCAGCTTGTTCTGGTGCCACGTAGCTGCGACCACCAACGTGCACCGCCTACTTAACAGTAGTCAGGAAGTAGAGAAAGTGCGAAGGCAATAACACCAAGTTCAGGAAGATACGGCGGCGGGTGGTGCCTATTACCACTCCGCTCCGCTCCGCTCTTCTAATCTTTTCTCAAAAGCCAAGAAATATCACCAGATACTTCATGCATTGACACGGCAACGTGTGGCGGAATACCACCACGCTCCGCATCCTAAACAACCAAATCAAGGATAATGCGCTGCAGTTCCTTCACTGCACGCAAAGTAAAGACGGCAACGCGTGGCGGCCACCACAGCGCTCCGCTAAATGCCGGTAAACAATGGGGGCGGGAATCCGCTCCTACCTTCAGCCGCGGGTCCAAAACAACAGTCCCCCAGACGTATCCTCGAAGCAACGAGAGGCGACTCTACTCTCTCGAAACCAAACACCGGAATAACACGCAACAGGAAGCGTGTCATGCAGACTAAAGTAGCCTCAGCCGAGGCTTCTGGGAAATGTAGTTTTCATTGCCATTGTAATCGGCTGGACGGGGATAGGTAAGAGGCGAGTCTTGGTAGGGTTCAAACTGGGCTTTATTGAGCGATACAGCCTATCAGTACAAGTAGGACGGGTGGTAGGACGTCGCGGAGATCGGCTTCTTTCTCTCCTGCTTTTTCCGATCACTCCTTCTTCCCGCCTTAGGTTGATTCCCCTCCTTCCACTTCTGTCGGTCTCCGTCGTGGCCCCGCCTCCGCCGAAGGAGAGAAGCAAAAACAGAGGATGGTATCAGGACAGGTTCGCACGATAATCCGTATCAGGGTAGGGGGTGAGGAAACACACAGTGCACCCTTAACTAACGGGACGGTGAGGGATGTGAAAAAGGGATTTACTCTAGGGTTCCGGGGCCCCACTGCGTTTGTTCCGCATCCACCCCGCAAATCTGTCATGCACCTCTGTTAGCCACGCCCCTCCGGGGGAGTGGCTGGGCGATGCGTGGGGTCATTGGCCTCCTGGCTCTGCTGGTCCCGCTGATCGCCTTAGGAACCTCAGACGTCGGATTCCTTGCGTCGGCTGCTCTCTCTCCGTGGGAATCACTCCCGCTGCTGCCTCGGGTCCGGACTCGTCTCTCGTCTCCTTGAAACCTCCCGCGTAGTCTCCAGCTCCGTCCTCGAAAGTTGCTTGTCCTCGTCCTGGACCGGCCGTCGCCTCCGTCCGTCGACTCTCCTCTCTGCACTCTCCTCCGTCCTCCAGTTGACTCGCCTCCTCCGCTTTACCGCTCCACGACACTCCGCCGCTCCATGCCTCACCGCCACTCCAATCCTCTCTGACCGCTCCTCCGGTGTATAGACACACCTGGTCCTGGGGCAGGGCTTCCTTTATGGCAGGTGGAGGCTCCGCCCCCTCGTGCAGCATACCTGGCCAGTTAAAGGGACCGTGTTCCCATTCCTCCTCGTCGCAGCTGTAGGTCTCTTCCACTCTGTGCGATGTAGGGGCATCCGTTGCCTGGGGAGACAAGAGGGGGGGGGTCACACGTTACGGGTTCACTTTGGACCACCGGGGTCGAGGGGCCCCTCGTCCTTGCTACACACCTCCCCCCCTGGACGCTTCCGTTTGGGAAGGGGATTACGCGACAGGTAGTCCGCCCCAGTGTTGTCCACACCCTTCTTGTGACACACCCGGAAGGCAAAAGGCTGCAGGGAAAGGAACCACCGCAACACCCTGGGATTGTTGGCCCTATTCCGAGCCATCCACAAGAGGGGGGCATGGTCGGTAAACAAGGTGAAGGGGCGCCCCTCCAGGTAGTATGCCAATTTATCCACAGCCCATCTGATCGCCAAGCACTCCTTCTCCACGGTAGGGTACTTGAGCTCCCTCGGAAACAGTTTGCGGCTCACATATACTACCGGATGGTCCACCCCATCCTCCCCTGGTTGTGACAGGACAGCCCCTATGCCGTAGTCCGAAGCGTCTGTATGTAGGGCAAAAGGGCGGTTGAAATCAGGGGACGTCAGTATGGGCGATGAAGTGATCCTCCTTTTTAGGGTATCAAAGGCATTCAGCATGTCCAACGTGGGGGAGGATAGGACTGCCTGCTTGACTTTGGACTGGAGGGTGTCGGTTAGGGGGGAAGCCAGCTGTGCAAACTGAGGTATGAAGCGCCTGTAGTATCCGATTAGGCCAAGGAACGCTCGCATCTCCTCCTTTGTGCTTGGAAAAGGGGTTTCCGATACTGCCCTGACCTTCTCAATTTGGGGCTCGATCATCCCGTGTCCGAGTACGTAACCAAGGTATTTCACCTTTTGGAAGGCCAACCGCGTTTTCTTAGCGTTAATCGTCAATCCTGCCTTGTGCAGCGTGTTGAACACGTGGTCCAGATGAGTCAAGTGCGTCGGCCAGTCCGGACTGAACACCACAATGTTGTCTAGATATGCAGACGCAAAATCCTTATGGAGTTTTAGTACATTATTCATCAGTCTTTGAAAAGTCGCGGGCGCCCCATGCAGCCCGAAAGGCAGGACGGTAAACTCATAATGACCGGAGTCCGTGGAAAAGGCCGTTTTATGCCGATCTTCCTCCCTCAGGGGCACCTGCCAGTACCCTTTTGTTAAGTCTATGGTACTGATGTACCTGGCCTCACCCAGTTTTTCGATCAGTTCGTCGATACGGGGTATCGGGTAGGCATCAAAGTCGGATATCTCGTTGAGGGCTCGAAAGTCCATACAGAACCGCCGGGTTCCATCCGGTTTGGGGATCATCACGATCGGGCTGGACCATTGACTGCTGGAGGGACGGATCACGTTCAACTTCAGCATATCCTCCACTTCTTGTTGTATGCCTTTTCTACGTGCTTCAGGAATGCGATACGGCTTGATCTTTACGACCTTGCCCGGGGTGGTCCGGATTTGATGTTCCGTCAGCGTGGTCCTTCCCGGTTGATCTGAGAAGACCGGAGAATGCCTCCGTAGAGTCGTCAGTAGGTCTTTTCTTTCTTTGTCCAACAACTCATCGTTGATCACTAGGTTGCTTATGGTACTGTTGTCTGCGACGGTTGAGGATTCGGTTACTAGCACTCCTGAAGGCGGTGGGCCTAACCACTTTTTAAGCAAGTTTATGTGGTATACTTGAGACTTCCGGGGAGTTATCTGCAGTTTGTAGCTTGTGTTTCCTATTGTCGAGATGACACGATAAGGTCCTCCCCATTCTGCCTTAAATTTCTGGGTAGAGGAGGGTAAAAGCACTCAGGCCCAATCTCCTTTTTGTAGTCTTCTCCATCGTTTTCCCTTATCGTAAACGGTTTTCTGTCTTCGCTGGCTTTGTTCGAGGTTGGTGTAGGCCAGGTCTCTCATCTTTCCCAGCTTAGACCGCAGGTTTCGAGCGTACTCCAGGGTGTTCATGGTTTCTTCGGGGGTTTCCTTCTCCCATGCCTCCTTTGTCATGTCTAGGAGAGACCTTGGTTGTCTCCCATAAAGGAGTTCAAAAGATGAAAAACCCGTGCTGCTCTGTTTTTGCCCTCTGATCACGTAAAGGGCCAAAGGTAACACTTGGTCCCAGTCCTTTCCGTTTACTTCTAACATTTTCCTCAGTGTAGTTTTTAGTGTCCGGTTGTATCTCTCTACGAGACCGTCTGTCTGGGGGTGATATACCGCGGTTCTTATTTGATGTATATTCAGTAGTTGACAAACTTCCTTCATCAATTTAGACACAAAGGGGGTCCCCTGGTCTGTAAGGATTTCTTTGGGGAAACCCACCCTTGAAAACAACTCGAGCATCTTATCTGCTACTTGTCTGGTAGTCGTAGAGGATAATGCGAAGGCCTCGGGGAATCGGGTGGCATAATCTACCATCACGAGCACGTACTGTTGACCTTTCCGAGTTGTGGGAAGTGGTCCGATCAGGTCCATGCCTACCCTCTCGAAGGGTACCCCTATGATGGGCAGAGGTTGTAGGGGTACCGCTGGAGGCCTGGTCATATTCCGTTTTTTACATGTTTCACACGTCTGACAGTACTCCATGGTGTCTTTATATATTCCCGGCCAGTAGAAATGGCGGAGGATGTTCTGTGTTGTTTTCTCTGCCCCGGTGTGCCCAGCCACTAAATGGGCGTGTGAGTAGAACAATACCTGTTCCCGGAAGTGCCACCGGAACGAGCAGTTGCTCCGCATCCTCTCTCGCCCCCTGTCTGTAAAGGAGGTCGTTTTTAACGAAGAACCGGGGATAGAGTACAGGGGTTTGTCCTTGGGTCCTTTGAGCGCTGTCCCACGCGTTGTATAAGGTTGCATCGTTAGCCTGGGAAAAATGGAAGCTTCGGTCTAGAACCCATGGTTCCTTGGTTATCAGTGCCGGCTTTGCTGGCTGTTCGAGTTTCCTCCTGGCTAGTGGTACCATGCTTCTATGAAACATCTCCAAAAAGGCCGGGTTATCTGTCCCAATAATGAGATCCTCAGGTAGGGTGGGCAACACTCCCACTTTGACTGACTGGGGTCTACCTACCGTTGGACATATGGGGAGGAGAGCTACAGGATAGGGCCTAACATCCCCGTGAACACACCGGATGTACACTTGGTCCTGGGGTATTAGTTGAGTCTGTTTAACATGAATGGATTGTACCACCGACTGGCGGCAACCCGAATCTAACAATGCTCTTATGGGGGTCCCATTCACCTTGACACTCACTCTGAAGGCTGGTCCCATCTCTGCTGAGTACAACACGGTTTGTGGCAGGTATCCCACCTCCATGGGCTCTTCTCCTGATTTCCTCCTGGGACACATTCGAGCGATGTGCCCCCACGTACCACATTCGAAGCACTGAGGTCCGCTGTGTAATGGAGGCTCCGGTCTCCAGGGCTTGGGTCTTACTGGCTCCGGGGGTCTCATGGGTTTCTTTTCCATTTTTATCGGTGTTTTAGGTTTTTCAACTTCCCAGGAGGGTAGGGACCTGGGTTGAGCCCGAGTAAACGTGGTGGCCATCTCTACTGCCTGGGCCGTGGTGAGGTTATGATGCTGTCTCAACCACCTCTGTGTGGCGAAGGGTAGGGCCTCCAAGAACTGCTCTAAGTAGACTCTGTCCATAATCTCCTCTTTAGTGCACACAGAGGGGGTCAACCATTTGTCCGCCGCCATTTTCAGCCGAACAAACAGGGTTTTGGGAGTTTCCCCAGGGACACCCCTCTCCTTCCGAAATCGGATCCGATACGCCTCGGTATCCAGTCCCAAATGATCTAGGATTATGCGTTTTATGTCAGTGTATGATGTCTCTCCCTTTGGATTGGCTACCTGGTAGGCGGCCTGGGCTTCCCCAACTAACAAGGGGGCAAGAAAGAAGGGCCACTTAACCACGGGCCAGCCACAGGCCCGGGCGACCCTCTCAAAGTTGAGTAGGAAAGAGTCCGGGTCCTCTCCCGGTATGTATTTCTGCAGAGATACGCCGCCTATGTTGTGAGGCACGGAACCCGTTGTCGTGGTCACTGTCGGTATCACCGGGTCCAATGCGTGCGCCGTTACTGCTGCCTTCATGATTTCTCTGTCGGCGTCCGCCGATTGGATCTGTTTCTCTATCACCCATTCCAGCCGTTCTTGTCCCTTCGCTAGTCTTTGCAGGATTTCGTCCATCTTAGTTACACAGACGGTTGGGATGCCCGCATTCTCCACCACTGTAATCGGCTGGACGGGGATAGGTAAGAGGCGAGTCTTGGTAGGGTTCAAACTGGGCTTTATTGAGCGATACAGTCTATCAGTACAAGTAGGACGGGTGGTAGGACGTCGCAGAGATCGGCTTCTTTCTCTCCTGCTTTTTCCGATCACTCCTTCTTCCCGCCTTAGGTTGATTCCCCTCCTTCCACTTCTGTCGGTCTCCGTCGTGGCCCCGCCTCCGCCGAAGGAGAGAAGCAAAAACAGAGGATGGTATCAGGACAGGTTCGCACGATAATCCGTATCAGCGTAGGGGGTGAGGAAACACACAGTGCACCCTTAACTAACGGGACAGTGAGGGATGTGAAAAAGGGATTTACTCTAGGGTTCCGGGGCCCCACTGCGTTTGTTCCGCATCCACCCCGCAAATCTGTCACGCACCTCTGTTAGCCACGCCCCTCCGGGGGAGTGGCTGGGCGATGCGTGGGGTCGTTGGCCTCCTGGCTCTGCTGGTCCCGCTGATCGCCTTAGGAACCTCAGACGTCGGATTCCTTGCGTCGGCTGCTCTCTCTCCGTGGGAATCACTCCCGCTGCTGCCTCGGGTCCGGACTCGTCTCTCGTCTCCTTGAAACCTCCCGCGTAGTCTCCAGCTCCGTCCTCGAAAGTTGCTTGTCCTCGTCCTGGACCGGCCGTCGCCTCCGTCCGTCGACTCTCCTCTCCGCACTCTCCTCCGTCCTCCAGTTGACTCGCCTCCTCCGCTTTACCGCTCCATGACACTCCGCTGCTCCACGCCTCACCGCCACTCCAATCCTCTCTGACCGCTCCTCCGGTGTATAGACACACCTGGTCCTGGGGCAGGGCTTCCTTTATGGCAGGTGGAGGCTCCGCCCCCTCGTGCAGCATACCTGGCCAGTTAAAGGGACCGTGTTCCCATTCCTCCTCGTCGCAGCTGTAGGTCTCTTCCACTCTGTGCCATGTAGGGGCGTCCGTTGCCTGGGGAGACAAGAGGGGGGGGTCACACGTTACGGGTTCACTTTGGACCACCGGGGTCGAGGGCCGCTCGTCCTTGCTACAGCCATATTCTGAATTAACGTAATACAGTCCTCCCAGCACAATCATTCAGGCGCTTAGTCAGACCCTGACAGAGGTGATGCATTGGTTTCTTACTGCCACTCAGTGGAGATGATGCATCGGTTCCTCACTGAAGGGGAAGTGATGAGTCAGTTTCTTACTGTTCAAGGAGGTGATGTATCGGTTTCTTACTGCGGCCCCAGAGTTCTTTAGACTTGACACCCCAGTGCAATGGGTGGCAATCGGGGATTCAGCGGTTCTCGATGCTGCAGTGAGGGCAACAGCACTGTGTTGGTCTCTCCAGCCACAGTCCCAGGATGCGTTGGTTCTTGTAACCGCACAGCAGGGCCTGTGTTGGATTCGATGCGGTGATCTCGGACTTCGGAGATCGGTGCACAGGATTCAAATTGCAGTGATTTTTTCAGCCGCGGGCAAGTGCTGCATCGGTTTCTTCAGCAGCACAGTGATGAGAAGTCAGAAATGGGTGCGAATGCGTCATGCTTCTCTTAGTTGCATCTCTTTTCCAGCTCCCAACAGCAGGAACAATGTCCAGAGGCCCAACACAGCAGCAGGCACCTCTTGGAAGGTCAGAACTCCCAGCAAGGAATTTCAGGGGAGCTGGTAGTGAAGTCCCTTCAACTTCAGAACAGGAGGGAAGCTCTACTTCAGGCCCTTGGAGATCTTCTTCAAGAAGGATACAAATCTCACAGCAAAGTTTCTATCCTCTGGTTGGCAGAAACAGCCACTACAGGCCAACCCTTGACAGCACACAGCAAAGGGACAGTACTTCTCTTTCAGTTTCCCAAGCTCTTCTCCTTGGCAGAGGTTCCTCTTGAATCCAGAAGTATTCTAAAGTTCTGGTGTCTGGGCCTTAATATTTATACAGCATTTTCATTTGTGTTCTTGTGGCAGAGAAGCTCTGTGCTCAGCCAAAACCAGTTCTGTCCTCTCTGGTCCAGCTTCCCGGTAGGAGGTGGAGACAGCATTGTGTAAGGCAGACCAGGCCCATTCAGGTGAAAGGGAATATCTTCATCCTACACCTAATGCAGCCCAGGTCTATTCAGCCCAGCTCTGACTCATCCAGGAAAGGCAGGACAAACCTCAACCCCCCCAGCGTCTGTCTACAGTAAATGCACATCCCCAGCCTCTGTCACTCCGAAACCAGATATCAATCCACAAACCTGCAGAGGCACACAAGATGGCTAAGCAAGATAATACCTACTTTTTAAAAGCGGTATTTTCAAACCCACAATATAAAAATCATCTTTACTGAAAGATGTATATTTATATTCTGAGTTTTGGCATACTAAACACCTCCTTCCTACCTTGTCCCAGTGGAAAGTTATATTTATAAGATGTCATAAATAAACTTCATTCTATACTATGGGACAGATAGCCTTTCAATAGTGAAAAACATAAGGCACTATAGTTCACTATTAGGACATGTTACACACATCAGGACATATCCTACCTTTCACACACACTGCACCTGGCCCACAGGGGGACCTTGGGCCTACCTTAGGGGTGACTCACGTGTAAGAAAAGGGAATGTTAGCGCCTGCCAAGTGGATGCACTTGTCAGGTCGGCATGACAGTGTTAAACTGCGCACAGACACTGCAGTTTCAGGTGCGTGAAACTTTTGCAAGGCTGTGTGGGTGTCACAATCAGTGCTGCAGGCCCACTAGCAGCATTTGACTTATAGTGCCTGGGCACACACAGTGCACTGTACTAGGGACTTAGTATTAAGTCAAAGAAGCCAATCATGGAAACACCAATCAATAATAACAATTTACACAGAGAGCATATGCACTTTAGCACTGATCAGTGGAAAAGTACCCAGAGTCATACAACAAACCAAAAACAGTCAGAAACAGGAGGTCAAAAAGCAAAAAGTCTAAGGATAAAACCGATGAAAAAGCCAGGTCTAACACAAATTCTCCCACTCTCGAGGGGCCTCTGCCACAAGTTTGAAGGCCCTTTATAAATCAGGTCCACAAACGGTACAGTTTGAGTAGAAAAGGCCATTGATTACTATGCCTGCCTCTTACCATTTAACCTGTCATATATACTGCTTTTCCCCACATTCTCCCATAATCCTGGTCCTGCCATTCATTATGTCGACCTTCCATGCAACTTAACCGAAAATAAATACACCTAAATTTCACGGTCATCAATATTAACGTACAGTAAATAAGGCACTTTCATTTGTCAGAAATGGTAGAATTTACGGAAATGCTCATTGAAACAATGAGACATGGTTACTCAAGCCCTAAGACCATCTCTCACCTGCAGCCTGTCAGAATATTCGTTGACACAACTGAGCTGTGAAGAGAGCCTCCTGCGCACTTTATATTTAGAATGGAAGTTACCTGGAACCTTCAGTTTTAGTTACCTTTTAGTGGCTGCTTGACCCTCTAAAAGCATTTTGAAATGTGCCTGCCTTGATAAGGTTTCCAGAGACGGTGAACATGTCTTTAATAATGTTTTTTCTGGAAAGGAGTGTCAGGGTGGTATCGGTGGCGCACTAATGACCACCGAAGAGGAACGCCAGAGACACTAACGTGTGATCGCTGTTTCTATATTTCCTCCTACGTTATTTTTTGTATAGTGTGAAGGAGTCACTGTATAAATCAATCGACAAACTGCCAGATGCATCAACAGATGGAATTGCGATTCCTAAATAGCGATTTTTAAGGAATCGCTATTTAGGAATAGCAAAAGCCTATGCATGTAGGAATCGCTATAAAAATAGCGATTCCTACACATTCCTTAATTACGACTCGCAAATTGCGAATCCCAATTAAGGAATACCTCCCCATTCATTCCTATGGGCCTAACGGCCCATAGGAATGAATGGGAAAACATTCTCCACTTTGCGAATCTCAATTAGAGAATTGCAAATTGAGATTGCAATTTCAAGGGTGCCAGGGTGTCAAAAGGACACCCTGTTGCACCCCTGAAATTGATCTGTACAAATATGTTGCGCACACACATGCCCCAAGGGCATGTGTGTGTGCAACATGAAACTTTGAAAAATGCACAAAAGTGCATTTTTCAAAGTTATTGCAAATTACCATGAAGTTTAACTTCTTGGTAATTTGCTACTCCTATTAGCGAAATCGTTAATTTTTGGACTTTGATTCATTGCATTTAAGGAATCTCAATTTGGGAATCCTTAAATGCAATCGCAATTTAAGGAATCTCAATTTAGAGATTCCTTAAATTGCGATTTTTGCATTTGGGATGATAAATCCCAAATGCAAAAATACCGGTCGCAAAGGGGCAGATTCTGAGAATCTGCCTGTTTGCGACCGGTTTTTAGCTTGATGCATGTGGCTGTTAGTTTCTTAAATAATTATAATATTTTAGGATGGAGGATACATCCTCTCAAAAGTATGGGGTTTGATTGACCCCTGTGACTGACAGGACCTAGGATGTGACAACTCCCAAAAAGCAAACAAATGACCATAATGCTTGATCTGAGTTGAGACACAAACCATACATCAATATTTAATGCAGGCGCTTAGACCAGCTACCATCAAATGGGGCATTAGGTGAACTATGCCATCTCCGGAATCATTCTTCAATTTTTTATTGTTTTTAATATGACTTTGACAATTTGACAATTTTTATTGACTGTATAATTAATTAAAATCGTTACAGTAAAATCAACAATGAAACAATTTATTGTGTATATAAAAAATAAATACATAAAAAGCTAAATTTAAAAGCTAGTACTAAGATCAGGACCGTGATTGGTTACATCATTTACTAGCATTAAGTGTTTTATTCGGGTGACTGAGATCCGCATGATTGTCCGTTCCCCAACTTATGTACCTTGGAGTTAATCTGTTGCAGGTGAGTGCATAAGCTACTCTCGATGGTGCATTGAGTTTCTTACTAGGTGCATTGTTTTCTTGGAAGGGGACGTGCAAATGGGACACTGTCAATGGAGCTGCATAGATGGATCCCGTCCGCTGTGGCCAACAGCTTTTAAGGCCAGCCTGATTTGGTGGATGAATTTCGCCAGTCTTGCCAGGATCATTGTGCTGGTATTAGACAGACATAATGCTGATGCTTCGCTACAAGACTTAATATTCGTGCTGAGGCAGATATGACTTTCTCCTCTACTTGCAAAAACAACAGTTGATGGACAGAATGCAGAACAATGTCATACATTCACCCCAGTACAGAGATCTGGGCCTAAATCCATCGTTTTTTTGCACTCCACCCCACCCCAGTTCAGACATGGCCATATGCAAATCAGCCTTGACCCTGTGCCTCATGGGAACAGTCCAGCCCGAACTGCCAAGATCTCTGTATTGGGGTGAATGCATGACATTGTTCTGCATTCTGTCCATCAACTGTTGTTTTGCATTTTGTCACCCTGAGCGGGATGGATATGCTCAGACGTGAGTCCCATTCTCTCCACACCACTGGAGTCAAGCTATCCGTGCTGAAGACGGCTGATAACAGAATAGAAACAAGGACTACCCTGGCAGGGGGGATCCTTACAATAAAGTGAGTGTTGACAAAAAAATACGTATCAGAGCCAATTATACATCAAACAAAGTAGATTGACCCTTTTTTAAAATTATGTATAGTTTATTTGTTATTTGTTGAATTCATATAGAGGATTCATATAAATACCTCGAAAAAAATATATACATTAATCTAGACTCAACATCACATATAGGGTAGAGAGAAAACCATTATTTGAATCAAGCGGGATGCAAACATCCAGGTCCCATACACTCCCAGAATCATCCACTAGAATCACACTAACTCTCAGACTCACTCGTAACAATTATATACAATCACATACATAACATTCATAAAGGTACATCAAGGCCTGCAGAGGGGGTATCTTGTGGCTGCTAGGACTACAATCACATTATGGAGGCAGATAGATGAAAAAGAGGTTGTTTAACAAAGACTGCACTTTGGGCAATCCATAAAGGTCACGCCAACGCGCGTTTTGGTGTAAGGCCTATTTAGGCTGCACCTTCATCAGGGCGTAGATGACGAGGGGGCGGGGACAGACACACAATTTCCGCGCTGCACTGAAGGAGCGGGGTATAAGTTTCACCGGTGTTTATATGTTCCCTCTGTGACAAAAATTGAGAATATCTGTGAAAACAGGGTCTACTCCAGCAGGTCCGGAGGCTGGGGTTCTAGGTAAGCTCGGGGTTCGGGAGTCAGGAGTCGGGTCAGGTATCCTTATTTTTGACGTGGAAAAATGGTAAGGAAAATTAAATCAGAGGTTGGTCCTTCTTGGGAGTTAGGTACTCATCGGATCAGCAGAGGTCTTTCACGAATAGGGTGGATATTCCTGATAGTTCAATGCTGGCGGGACCGCAAAGCGATCAAAGCTTCTAGGATCCAGCGCGGTGGTCGTCTCCCGTCAGAAGTCGGACACAAGCAGGGTAAACAAGGGATAGGACATAGCCCGGTGTAGTAGAGGTCCGCACGGACTGCGGGGCTGCGTCCTCTCTCGGGGAAGGCAGAAGCAGCTGGGGATTATTTATGAGCCTCTTGCACCACCTGTGCATCACTTTTTGAGACACACCAGCAGCGTAAAATATGTGCCACACTGCAACATATTTACAAAGTGAGGCATATAAGCAGATGCATCACTTTGTAAACCCCTGTACTACATTATACCTGTGTCTGGTATAATTTATCCAGGGGGGGCGTTCCCCCACAAAAAAAGGGTCGTAGAAGTGGCGCAGTGAAATCTATCAGAGTTCACTACGACATTTCAAGGACACCACTTTGTCAAATCATTACGCCTGCCTCACAGCAGGTGTAAGTTTGACGCTGGCCCTTTCACAAGGGCGTATCTGTTGACTCATTGCGACATGGAGCGCCGTACAGTAAATACAGCACATCCAAGGTGTCCAAGGAGGGTGCACTGAAAAGTGTTGCATCGCTGGTTTCGCACAGCGAGGCAAAACTTTTCATGTAGGAGGCCCTCTGTGAGAAAAGAGAAAGGTTACCCACGTCTATTGTAACTTCAGAGGTGGCAGTGTACTATAGTTACTGATATGAAAAATAACCCTTCTCCCCCCAAAAATTACAGATGATGTTTTGGAATAAAGGTTGATATTTTTGAAGCTGTGCTAGATTAGTCATTAGATAGTTGGCATTTGCGAGTATTAAACAGGAAATTCTATTATAAAAGCATTCGTATTAGTTGAACCAGAGAGACCCTGACAAAGGTATACTGGACCAGAATAGAATATATTTACGTACTTCTTTTCAAAACGATTGAATGTTAGCCAGAAAGGTATTTTTGGCTCTGTGACTCATCATTACAAATGTACTTCGTTTCTAGTAATGTACAGATAGATCTTATGAGTATGGCATTTTAGACCAGTCTGCAAGTTCATGCCAACTGTGGTGACCAATTAAAAGGCAACTGGGAATGTCTGACTGCTCCACTGTTTAACATTGACCAGAACATTTTCCTCCCCTCAGCCCAGCCGTGGCCCTTGCAAAATCTTCCATTCATTGCTATGAGATCGGTTGTTGTTTCTGATATTTCTTTAGCTTCATAAAAAAGAAATTAGGAGAAAACTCAACTTTCTTGTCCCTTGTGATTCTCTGTAGCCCAGTGGTCTGCATGAGTACAGAGACCCACATGTCACAGATTAAAATGGTAGCCTCTGTTCTACCAGGTGCTGGACTCCGCAGGATCATATAGGGCCCAATTACAGCAAGGATGCACTTTTCAATTCTGCTTCTTTACTGGGTGCTATGGGCGGAGACCTGGACAGTAAACCTAGAGCTGGGTTTAGCGCCCCTGGATTAAACCCAGATCTGTGACTGGGGGAGAATGTTTTGCCATTGTGCAACATTCCGTCCATCATCTTGTGTGTTTTGCTGTTCACCCTATGCGGGAAGGGTATGGCCAGAAGTGGGTCCTGTGCTCACTAAGCCACTGGACTCAAGCTATCCTGGCTGAAGGCGGCTGATAACCAGAAACCGGTCCTAGGATGCTTGTTTCCGGTCCAGGAAAGACATGGCTTGGCAGTTCGGGCTGGACTGTTCCTATGAGGCACAGGGTCAAGGCTGATTTGCATATGGCCATGTCTGAACTGGGGTGGTGTGGAGTGCAAAAAAACAATGGATTTAGGCCCAGATCTCTGTACTTGGGTGAATGTATGACATTGTTCTGCATTCTGTCCATCAACTGTTATTTTGCATTTTCTCCTGTACTTTAGCACCACAATTACCTCAGTTGACCCTATAGTTCAGCAATAAAGACAAGCCCTCTCTGCATTTTGACAAATATGATCAAGGCTAAGCTTTTATGTAAAGCAAATATTTGACGACTCAGTCCTACGTGTATTTACATTTTGGTTGTGAATAAATTGTCTGTTAAATATGTCAATGACCACAATTAAGTCACACTTCTAAGGGGTTGCAGTTTGTGGGTCAAAAATGAGAAACACACCAATTGTATGATCTAGAGAGCTGTTTATGTACAGCATTCAATTTTCATATGGGGTCGTATTATGCAAAGGGCCACAAGGTGCAACGGGCATGTGTGCTTTTCTGTGCTGCTGGGGCACTTTGGTGTTGCAGAGAGGTTTCAGACATTTGTGTGATCCGCAGTACACACCAGTTGGATTGTAAGAGGACATTCCCTCATCTGCATGGTGGTGTGGCTGAATCCAGATAAGGTAACCCTTTGCTATGGTGCCTGAACCACATTACAGATGTGGGCCCAATGGCAAAGAAGCCATAGAAATGTGCATTGTGGGGATTCTGCACCAAATAGAAAGTGTCACACAGTCAGTGTGTCTCAAGTGCACTCCTTTGGAGGGTTTTGTTGTGGTCCCAGGGAGTCCCCACATACCCCCTGCAGCTGGTGACGCCACTCACTGCACCCACATGTGGGGGATCCCTGTCCCCTCTGTAAGTAGGCTGGAACTTTATCTGCAGTGAAACGAACGCACACCAACAACTTCAAACAGCTGGTCCTTGCAATAATGTGCTGTTCATTGTGCAGGCACAAATGTGTGCCTGTATCATGATGAATGCATTTACTGTAATAGGGTGCACTCAGGGCCGACTTAGGTGTACCCTTGGGGGCCTGTGTTAAGAAATAACTATGGGTTTACAACTACCTGCTGCAGAGTTTCTTAGACGTCCAGCAGATTTCAGGCACCAATAAAAATGCCAAGATAACTGATGAGTATTGTTCCTGCTGGAGAGAGATCGGAGATTTATTTAGTTATGGATTCTTGCCTGCTGCCTGTTGTTGGAGGGACTCACTGTACCACAAACCATCTGCTCCAGAAGGAGGGGCCATTGCCAGTCACCAAGCACTTATACGCGCTTCAATTCTCCTGTGGCTCAGGATGCCTGGATTCTTGCCTGCTGCCAGTTGCTGAAGGAACTCATTGTCCCACAAACCATCTGCCCTAGGAAGAGGCGCCATTGCTAGTCACCATGGGCTCTTATGCGCTTCAATTCTCCTGCGGTGGGGGATGTGCACGGGCAAAGCCTGTGCCAAGCGCGGGCCCGTCCTGTACCCGTCATCGCCAGGAAAAGGCAGGGCCACTCCCTTGGCCTCTGATGTACCTGGACTTTCCAGGAGGTGATACTGATGTTTTTCTAACCCCAAGGTACTGTATTTCTGTACACTGTCCACAGGGTGGATTGTACTCTGTTTCTCTTCTGTCTATCATCATTCAATACTGGCCAGCTAAATAAAGTTACAAAGATGGCTTTCCTCTAAACCAGTCGATCTGCCACAAGGACTTAAATATCCACAGTCTGATGGTTGATGTTTTTCTGTTATTTGTACCTACTAAGGCTATGGGACTATAAGACCAAGGTCGTTGGTAGGAAACTAAACTACAGATATTGCCTGTAAATTATTTACTGCTAGGTTCGCAGGTTTTTGTGGTTATCAACATTTTGAGGGAGATTTGGAAAGATTGGCTTTCTTTAAACTTTCTTTTTCCTGTGTTTCTCTCTTATATCTGAAATGGGCAAGCTCAAGGCTGTGGAGGGTGGCCTAAGGGCTCCCAAAGGGAAGAAAGAGCAACCCATGGTTGGGGAAATTGAGGTAATGGACAGGATTGATAATCTGCTGATAGAGTGTACGGATCTGGATAATTTAAACGCTAATCTGCCAAAATCTAGTTAGAAAACTCCTGATGTTGAGCCAGTTAAATGGATATCTAAAATATTCGAAAAATCCCAACCCCAACCCCAATTATGCCCCCATTTGGCTTTGCACAAGGATTCGGATAGGTTCCAATCCATCATTAGCCCTCTTAAATCGCATCCAGTCCCCCCAAACTAATAACCAAATGTAGCAATCATTTTTCGGTCCTCTCTATAGAGGAAAATTATTTTATAAACAAGAATCGACAAGCAAAAAACCAGGGCTGCATAAATCCAGGGATTATCACATTACTACAGAATTGATGGGGATTATTTGGGATCTAAGAGATCAGATTAAAAAACTATCGAAGTCGGTTCAGAATCTTGAGGTGGAAAAAGTAATCGGATCAGATTACCATTTCTGCACGGGCTCCCCCCCAATAAATGGGGAACTTAATGCTCCACATTCTGGTTCAGTTGCTCATCAGGCATTGGTGCATTATGTTGCTTCCCAGCAAACCCCGATCTGGTGGCCTATAGTGGAGAATAGGTTGTGCACAGCTGATAAGAAAGGGTGGTCCCAACCTTCCCCTCAAAGGCCAAGTCCACTTGAATGGGAACCATTCACAATGGTGTGGCAGAAGATGTGCCCTCTGTATGTTTGTACTCCACGTTTTGCTGCAGAGGGAGGTCACGGCCAAGAGGGAAAGTTCATGATGATATCTATACCCCGGGAACTGCAGGAGACCAGCCTCCTAGGATACTCCTTGACCAGGTCCCCAAGTTAGCCTCCATGGTTAGGGAAGTTTCAGATTCCCTAATTAATAAGGTAATATATTGGTTATGAGAGGCAAGACAATGCTATGCATCAATTAGGAGTGACATTATAGGGGTGGAAAGATTGTGTACTACTGATCATTGCTATGACAAATTGTGTATCTTTTTTGTAAACAAGGATTTGGTGGAAGGTATTATGGCAGCTCTCACCGCCTTTAGCACAATCACACATATCCAAATTGAATTTCTTGATCCAGCTTTGTCTAGAGAGCCGAAACATACAGGGGTCAAGGCAGGGCTGGATTTTGCCAACAGTGCAGCAATTGTTGTCTCCCATGGATTGGAATTTAAGACTCCTGTAGTTATTCAGTGTAGGGCTTCCATAGAGGGAGAGTAGATAACTTTTTTTTACCAGCTCCAAGGCTGGCTAACTCACTAGCTTTTATTAGGGGAAACGTAGGATTTATAGGTGATGAATTGGTGTGTAAGTCTGTACATTCGGTTATTGGGTCTCCAGTTATAAGCAATGGGGTGTCATGAACCCCAATGTTCCCCTATATGGGCCTAGGTAATTGCACAAACTTCTACCTACAATTGTCCTACCATTGTTCTTCACAACGGTTCTGGTGCAGACCTTTTACATTGTTAGATGCTGCATAAAATTTTGTGTGGTTTTCTAGCCTCATTTATTATGCATGACGATTCTCAGTATCACAGCAGGATTACTATCTTCTGCATAATCACTTTGTATAAGGGTCATCACTATTGTCGTTCTTGGCCAACATGGCCACAGCACCACAACACATCTAGGTATAACCCCTGAGGGCACCTTTCGGGTATACAAGTACCACATCTTTGCTCGGTAAAAGAGAGGAGAAGTTTCCATGATGACACGCTGAGATGAGACACTGAGGTCCCTGCATGCAGAAGCTCTAGCACACAGTGGTTTGATATTCCTCGTGGAGTATCCAGCTAGAGAACAACATGAGGTCCTTCGTTACCTCTTCTCAGGTAATGAGGTTGGCTCTTTCCTAGGGGTGGTTCCTCCCTATAGACCTACATACATGCTAGGGACACTTAGGTACATCTAATTAGGATTAGCATCATAGCAGTATGCATTTCGTTATGATGTATCCATATGCCTGCATATATTCATGGTTTTAGCACTATGGTAGAATTCTGCCTTTTCTTTACCCTGTTGGTGCTTATAACCGTATACATATGTTTCTGCCTAATGGTTGTTGCAGCACACTTATCTTATACTTGAAGGACGCTGGTCCAATAAATGCTTATTGAAAATGTCCCCACCTTTTATTCTGGATATCTCTCCGAGACTGAGTGAGCAGGAGTGACTGAACAAAAAGTACTCCACTGTTTCCACGATCCCTGAGGGGTCAGGGTTGTCATGTCCAATAGTTGCCAGAAACTCTTTGCTCCTTGGTAAGAGGGGCTACTAGTGGCACTGTGAGCTAGCTGGTCCACAGATTAACATATCTTTGGGGGGTGTTTGGAATCAGTCTGGACACAGATCCAGTGGCTTATGTTGTGTAAATACTAGCCCTGGGCGGAGTTGGCGGAGTGGGGCTTCGCGGAGCTACGCGAAGTGGGCGAGAAACTACGCCCACCTCCGCACTCCGCGTAGCCCCACTCCGCAAAACCACTGGCCGCCAGCCCCGCCACCCGCCCCCCTCCCGCCCTCCCTAAATACTTTGAAATAAAGGAATGCAATAATTTAAAAAGCACTTACCTTGCCGCCGCTGCCCGCCGCGTCCCCGGGGCTCGTTATCTTCCGTCTTCTTCAGTAATGCGCATGCGCGGGCGGCCGCGCATGCGCATTTTCACGAGAAAATGCCCATGCGCGGCCGCCCGCGCATGCGCATTACTGAAGAAGACGGAAGACGGAAGATAACGAGCCCCGGGGACGCGGCGGGCAGCGGCGGCAAGGTAAGTGCTTTTTAAATTATTGCATTCCTTTATTTCAAAGTATTTAGGGAGGGGCGGGAGGGGGGCGGGTGGCGGGGCTGGCGGCCAGTGGTTTTGCGGAGTGGGGCTACGCGGAGTGCGGAGGTGGGCGTAGTTTCTCGCCCACTTCGCGTAGCTCCGCGAAGCCCCACTCCGCCAACTCCGCCCAGGGCTAGTATTTACACAACATAAGCCACTGGATCTGTGTCCAGACTGATTCCAAACACCCCCCAAAGATATGTTAATCTGTGGACCAGCTAGCTCACAGTGCCACTAGTAGCCCCTCTTACCAAGGAGCAAAGAGTTTCTGGCAACTATTGGAGTAGTCGGCACTACGCACACTCCGTGCACGGAGCGTAGCTGGCCGCCCACCCTTAGTAAATATGTAGATCCCATATAGATTTGTAGGAATTACATGACGGGGGAATCCTGTTGTGGGACAATCTCCTCCTATTTACTATGGGGTTTTACTATCCCAGGATGCCCCAATCAAAATACTGTCATGGAATGTAGTAGGGCTAACCAAGCTACTGAAGGTGACGTGGTGCCTAGCCCCAGCTCAAAAGAGTGGGTACTCATCTTTTTGTATGAATACAACACAATCTGCCAGGGGTAAACTTTCTGGTAAGTTGTGCACATGGGTCAAAACATCACTCCAATGACAATATCTTCATTGTCTGCAGCTTCTTGTGATATACTAGCAGTTAGACTGGTACTTCCATTCGGGCTGACACTAAGAATTTATAATGTATATAATAGAGTAGAGAATAGTAGTAAGGAGACTAAGGTAATTAGTAATCAAGAACAAGCCCTTTTGGAGAGTCCGATAAGGATAGGCTTTTGGGGCCTGGGGACCTAAATGCCACCTTTGAACCATTGGTGGCCTCTCCACTTGATATTAATGCAAGAAAAGGACAGTCATTGGGGTATTCCATTGATAGATTTTCCCTTACTTAGGTGGACAGCAAAGGCAGGCCAATTGTTGGCCCTGACATTCAATTGTGATCTTAGGGCCACCAATGGCAGATGCCATTCAGATCGTCAGGGTAAAACAACATACAAAAGGGTAGGATACAGTAGCAGAATCGATTATTTTTGGCAGACGTAAAGCTCTTGCCAGCAACGGTGGATAAGGATATAGTTGAGTGTTCAGAAAGTGATCACAATTCCCTTTGTATGATGTTACGGGATGAAGCACCTCCAGTTCATGCATCCAATGGTACTAGAGATATAGTTTCCCTCTCGTATACCAACAATTTTAGAACTATCCGATGGGACTAAGGGCCAGATGTAGGTGCCCTAATACCGGTCGGGAACGGCCGAATTTAGCCGTTTCCGACCGGTATTACGCTTTCCAGATGTAGGGCATGCATTTACAGAATCGGTATTTTACCGATTCTGTATTTACTGATTCGGTAAAATTACAGAATCGGTAAATACAGACTCGGTAAAATACCGATTCTGTAAATGCAGATGTCGCTGGCACATGTCAGAGTGCCACAGGGCTTTAAGAATCGGTATTTTACCACCCAATCCTATTGGGTGGTAAAATACCGAATACAGGTGTGCATGCACACGTGTGCATGTACACCAGTGCCATGTGACACACAGACATGCCCTTAGGGCATGTCTGTGTGCCACATGGCACACGTGCCTGAATTCAGGGTGCAAGAGGGTGTCAAAGTGACACCCCCTGCAAAAATCGGTAATTACTGATTCGGTAATGACCATTGATTCCTATGGGCTTCAATGCCCATAGGAATCAATGGGCTTTACAGATTCAGTATTTACAGAATCGGTAAATACCGAATCTTAACGATTCGGTATTTACCGAATCTGAAATACCTACACCCCCCCCTCCATTTTACCACTTCTTAAATACCGAATCGGTATGATTCGGTATTTAAGAAGTGGTAAAATGAACTTACCTACATCGGGCCCTAAGTGCTGAAAAACCATGAAGCACTGGAAGTGGTTAAGGATAGTGTAACGGTGTATCACTATTCCCTACTGAAACTCTCTCTTGCGACTAGGATTTAGAAATTTGCAATTAGTCATGAAAGATTATCAGCTCATATTAGAGAGGTACTAGGCAAACAAAGGTGCAGGGGGAAAACTGTGCGGAACTCCGATAACTGGTACAATGGTGAATGTAGAACAGCCAAGAAAAAGCTTATAGTGGCTCTCAAGTTCAAAATGCAGTCAACAAAGATAATAAGTCATTTTGGAAAACAGTTGCTATTTTTTAAATTGTCGTAAACAGATTTTTGATTTCCGTTTCCAGCCTCACGACCGGATAGCACATTTTGGACAACTTTACTCCCGCAGGTACAACACTACCATGAATGAAGTAAAGGTTATACAAATCAGTTCCATCCCCAAATCCTATGACCTGACGTTCTAGTTAAATGAAACACTAACATCTAATAATATTTGCTCTCCTGGACATGCTACCCGACCAGATAAGCTGCCAAATGACCTTTACAGGGACAATCCTGAAACTTGGGGTACAGAAATCAACCTGCTATCCAATACAATCCTAGCTGGTATGGAGATGACCCCTCCTGGAAACCAGTAGAAATCATTACCATCTATAAAAAAAGGGGACCGGGCTAATCCGGCCAACTACAGACCCAGTAGCCTGATTGACTCCCTACAGAAAATTCTTTGTAAACAAGTTTTGGCTAGTATACAGTAGTGAATCAGGGATGAGAGTGTGCTCCTAGATTGGCAGGTGGGGTTCAGGTCAAATGTGAGTACTGTGGATCAGATTTTTCTTTTTGCCTGCATGTACTGGAGAGAGGAGATTATTGGCAAGGGTAAACATGACATGGCATTTTTTTACCTTTGCGCAGCGTTTGATTTGGTTGCATGTGCCAAGCTATGCAGGGTCCTAGAGGAGAAGGGGTTATCACTCCTGTGGTGGACATCCTAGTGAGGCTTCATGCGGACACACTCACCCAGGTGAGGTGGGGGAAGGATGTGGCCCTGACAGACCCTATCAATATTTATCGGGGTCAGGCAGGGGTGTGTTTTGGCACCTACTCGCTTCACACTATATATAAATGGTGTAATTGGCTTTCAGGATAGGGATAGGTGTGATGCACTCAAGCTAGGAAGGTAGAGGGTTCCCGCATTCCTTTTTGCAGACGACACCTTGCTAATCATCAAGTCAACGCAGGGTCTACAACAACTCCTGAACTCTTTTCAAGAATTCTGTGTGGAGCGAGGCTTGGAGATTAATAGCTCCAAGACCAAATGTATGACATTCACCAGGCAGACATCGAGTTTTAGTAGCAGGAGAATGTTAGTGGGTAACACAACACTAGATATAGTGCCCAGTTCTCAGAATTCGGGTATAAAATCGCCCTAGAATTTATGCTGGATAACGCAGGTGGAAAACACACATTTATCCCTAATGCAACACACTGCCTACATAGCGAAAATCCATAGAAAATCCTCATCCAGAAGGATGGCTGGCACTGAAAATCTACAATGTAAAAGCCCTAGAGGTGGCTTTATATGGTGCAGAGATGGGTTATTCACACACAGAGAACCTTTCCATAGTGGAGCAACTGTTTATAAGAACCCTACTGAATCTCAGTAAGCACACTGCTGTTTCCCCAATACTTAGACATGGCCCAACACAAGACAGAGTGCAGAATGTTGACCTATTGGCATAAATTATGGACAACACCTAACCTTGATTCCTATCAGGAGGGAATCAAAGATTTTTTGGTCCCACAGTATGCACAGAAAATTCAGTGGCTTTATGCTAGAAAGGCCCTACTTTATAGACTGAATCTGGACAAATATTGGACCACACTAGAGAGTATGTGTTTAATTGGCAAAGCCAACATAAAGGGAATATTCTGGGAGAGTGTGGCAATAGACAACGTTAGACAGTGCAAGGGCTCTTTATCTGTGTCTTTCATTGACAGGAAACCAATGGCTTTTTACAAAAGTACCATCAATGAAATTGACCATTGTCCCTCGACTAGCAAGGAAACGCTACCTTCAATTTTGGTATGGCACCTTACATTTAAAATCATTCACTGGTAGATGGCATCAGGGAAATAGTCCATATAACGATCTGGGTGTAAACTGTGAAGGATGTTCTGAATCGCTTATCCATGGTCTGTATTTTTCCCTCTCCTTTAAACACATACGTGCAAAATGGATTGTTCCCTTGTGCAAGATTCTGGGTTGTGGGGAGTTCCAGGAATCATTTAGATTATTGCAATGTGACACTAGTCAGATCATGTTTTTTTGTCTGGCTATGTTTAAAGGCATTTTGGAATAAGCGTGCAAAACTCACACATTCAGCTACTTATCTATGAATAGACTTACATCATGTTGGTGATGCACTGTGGTGAGACATTTAATATGTCTGTAGATCCTAATTGTGATTTCTGTCTTCCTATGCTTTTGGACAGGGGGTTGTGATGTCAAATTCGAGGTTTTATATTGTTCTTTTTAAAAATCATAGTAGAAGCTTTCTATATATTGATATAATTATATTTTGTTTCAAAATCTTTTTTATTGAATTTAAGACAATAACACAGTAAATACAACTGTATTGAGCACATTTCATAAGCAAAGAGTTACAGATCTCGCAAAAAGAAAACACAGCATGTTCACAAGGTATCAGCATAAATTGGTTCTCATCCATCATATCCCTAATATGTCAGTCCAGGGAACATAAATCCAAAAATCTAGTACTACATATTTTCAGGATCTGCCTGTGATTAGTGCTCAGGCCCCCTTAGGGGGCGCAAAACTTCCAGTCAAAACAAGAACATATACATTAAAACTGTATCATGGTGACATATACCAAGAAGAGTTTTAGTCAGAGTCTGGGGGTAGTCGGGGGGGGGGGGGTTGAACATCCCCTCATGTGAGCAACAAGTCCCCAGATCCCACATATCACCACCTACAGATATAATGATATTTTATTGATATTTATATTTGCATTTTTATGTATGTGTATATTGTGGCTGTTGTGTTTGTCTACACTTTTATGATCCACAGAGATCGAAATAAAGTTCTATGATGATGATATTTAGTGACAGGTTTGGCTCATCTTAAAGTCGCAAAGAGGGTTAATATGCCTGCTGAGAAAAATTTATATCTTGCGGATCACAGAACTGTATTTAATGTGGATAGTTCAGTGGGTTATTAGTTTTGTCCAGAGATCCTTTAGTTCCTTGCAGTTTATAAATTAAAATCCCAATATATCACAGTGACTTATGAACTGTCATCAAAGAGCTGCCTGCAAACTACAAGGTATAGGCTAAAAGGTGAGGTTTTTCTACCAGTATTTCATTTTCTATTGGTTCGTTTGGGTAAAAATACATTCTATTAGTAAAGCCAATCCGTACCAGGGTTTTAAAACAAATGAAATGCAATCGAGAAAGTGGTTATGGAGAGATGAGGAGCACTGGTGGAAGATGGGAGTGAGGCAATCAACAGAGAAGGAGGTCATTGAGGGGGCTCAGGCACCAGGGGCGTTAAACCCACCTCTAGGTTTACTGTCCAGGTCTCCGCCCATGGCACCCAGTCAAGAAGCAGATTCGAAAAGTGCATCCTCGCTGTAATTGGGCCCTAAATGATCCCGTAGAGTTCAGCACCTGGCAGAAAGGAGGCTACCATTTTAATCTGCCACATGTGGGTCTCTGTACACATGCAGACTACTTGCTACAAAAAATAACAAGGGACAAGAAAGTTGAATTTCCTCCTAATTATTTCTTTTTTATAAAGATAAAGAAATCTCAAAAACAACAACTGATCTCCTAGCAATAAATTAAAATTTAGCAAGGGCCACAGCTGGGCTGAGGGGAGAGAAATGTTCAGGTCAATGTTAAACAGTAGAACAGTCAGACATTCCCAATTGCCTTTTAATTAGTCACTACGGTTGTCATGAACTTGCAGACTGATGTAAAATGCCATACACAGAAGATCTATCTGTACATTACTTGAAACGAAGTACATTTGTAATGATGAGTCACAGGGCCAAAAATACCTTTCTGGCGAACATTCAATTGTTTTGAAAAGAAGTACGTAAATATATTCTAATCTGGCCCAGCATACCTTCGTCAGGGTCTCTCTGGTTCAACATGTATGAATTCTTTTATAATAGAATTCCCTGTTTAATACTCGCAAAGGCCAACTATCTAATGACTAATCTATCACAGCTTCAAAAATATCAACCTTTATTCCAAAACAGCATCTGCAATTTTTGGGGGGAGAGGGGTTATTTTTCATACCAGTAATTGTAGTACGCTGCTGCCTCTGAAGTTAAATAGACGTGGGTAACCTTTCTCTTTTCTCACAGAGGGCCACCTTTATGAAAAGTTTTGCATCGCTGCGTGAAACCAGCGATGCAATACTTTTCAGTGCGCCCTCCTTGGACACCTTGGATGTGCTGTATTTACTGTACGGCGCTCCATGTCGCAAGGAGTCAACAGCTACGCCCCTGTGAAAGGGCCAGCATCCAACTGCTGTGAGGTAGGCGTAAGGATTTGACACAGTGGTGTCCTTGAAAATGCGTAGTGAAATCTGATAGATTTCACTGCGCCACTTCTACGACCCTTTTTTTGTGGGGGAACGCCCCCCCTGGATAAATTATACCAGACACAGGAATAATGTACTACAGGGGTTTACAAAGTGACGCATCTGCTTAGATGCCTCCCTTTGTAAATATGTTGCAGTGTGGCACATATTTTACGCCGCTGGTATGTCACAAAAAGTGATGCACTGGTGGTGCAATAGGCTCATAGATAAGCCCCAGAATCCAAACGTTACTGGAGCTTCCTGGAGTCATCATGCTGAAACCCCTGCAATGAAGCAGGAACTAGGACTTTACTTATGTAAGTGGACCCTCTTGATTATTGGTTTCATACCCACTCCTGTGATGCATCAATCACTGCTTTATTTTCTGCCACTGACCTTCAACAATTATTTATTAATTCATTTATTTATTTATGATTTTTGATGGCACACACATGGCCCAAACGTACTTTACTTCAGAAACGCCCTTAAAGGAGAACTGGGAAGAACACCAATGCTAACACAAAAGAGAACATAGTAAACAAAATAAGAATACATTTAAAAAAACTACGGTGATAGAACAGCCATGAGTAGCAAAGAGGCTGCGGTAGGAGATACAGGAGTTAAAACCTGTGGAAGGAAGAATGCAGCAAATGAGAGAGGAGATAGGAAAGTAAACAGTATACACAAATAATGATGGAAGCATGGATTGAAGATGTCTTTCAGAGATCCTTCAAAGGAAGGCATGGAATTAGGTTACAGATGTGCAACAGTAATGGAAGCAATAATTGTGGTGATGCTTCTGAGTACATAGTTTGGTTGTCAAGGAAGTGCTAGATCGACGTAGGGCACCGGCATGTGCAGAAAGGTGAGGAGCTCGGCTAACGAGGTGCACCACAATAGAAGGGAGAAGATTGCAGACAGGATTGGGGGTGTCAATGGGAAACCTGGACACCAGAGCCACAAAAAAGGACCAGGTGAGGATGTGTGGAGATAAGAGAAACAAAAGAAAGAGAGCTGAAGGTGGTATTCAAAGATACTATTGTTGTTGGACCCCTTTCTGAATATTTCCTTCTCTGGACAGGGATACTAGAAATGCTATTATACCATTTATAAGCTCCCATTGGCTGGCAGTGTCCAACCTACTGCTGAGGTGTAGCCACCACTGCAGAATCACTGAACCAGCCCCCAGGTGTGACGAAGAAATCAACATTGTACCAATTTTCCATCATCCTTTGGATAGTACTGCTCTAAGACTGATGTATAATAAAGTCTAACGCCTGCAATTGTGTAAGAACTATAGCTACAGTAAGAATCTGTGGTCCCTGAACGAAACGGGGTCGCTGTAACGCATACGATGTATCGCATGACAAAACATCACATTGGCTGCATCATCTTAAACACTGTATCTCATAGTAAGTCTGGCAAGAAGATGTGGGGTTAGGAAAAGAAAATGTATTTATACCCTGCAATGTACATGTAGGTGGTGCAGTCAATGCATTATTCATGTAAAATGATATTGTCGACCTCACTCTAGTGACATAAGACAGTCAGAATGTCCAATCCCCCTACTGTGGCACAGCAGCCAATGGTATAATAATTTACTAGGATGACCTGGTACAGCATGGCTAATCCCTTACATTAACATAGATGTATCTATTAAATTAAATGACACCAACCCACAGAACCATTATGTTTAAAACCCTGCTACTTTGAACCAGTTATTAGCATGAAGTACCACTACCCACTGGATGTTAGTGTGTTCAGTAGACCAGTTGTGGTGCATTAATTAAATTTCTGCTCCCTATCTCTACTGTGAAATCTCGACTCTTCATATTCAAGCATTTGCTTTATCATTGCTATACTAAATAGAAACATGCTATTGAGTTAGAGAACCACTGAAGAGGCATTTTTTCTTATATAATTTATAAAGAGCTTTATTACAATGTGAGGCATAGGGAGTAAATGTGAATATCCCTAAACAGTGAAGAAAATCCTTACAATCTGCATAGTCTGTGATGCTGTAGGCATGGTTTAAATTGGGTTGCACCAGTATTCATGACCTGCTTTATTGTTTCTTTAATCTTCTCGCAGTGGTACCTGGACGAGAGTGTCAGCAGGTTTAGGGAACTCCTAGTCTTTTATTTGGTTTTGATCACAGTGCAAACATTGTGCCTTCTATGCAGTAGGCCCATACTACATGTGCAGAAAAATGCACTTTTACAAACCTTCTAGTTTCTTAAGATCAGCTAAGCAGGTCACTGTTCTGGCATGGCAGATTTACTGGGCAACGCCCTATACGCCGGAATTAACAAAACACTTCTACACAAACTCCAAACCATCCAGAGCGCCGCAGCCAGAATAGTCCTCGGGACACCACGCCGCAAGCACATGACCCAACACCTACGAGGCCTCCAGTGGCTCCCTGTCGATAAGAGGGTCACCTTAAAACGCCTCACCCATGCCTACAAATCCCTCAACAAGAGCTGACCCAAATACATCAACGAGAGAGTAGCCTTCCACGTACCCAAGAGGAGCATCCGCTCCGCCGACCTCACCCCTGGCAGAAGTCCCCCGTATCCGCAGAAACAGAACCGGCAGGAGAGCATTCTCCTACATAACAGCCAAAACCTGGAACGAGCTCCCTGTAAACATCAGACACTCCCCAACCCTGCAAATGTTCAGGAAGAACCTGCAGACCTGGCTCTTCAATTGATCAGGAGCTTCCCCTCAGCGCCTTGAGACCCTCACCAGTGAGTAGCACTCTTTATGAACACCTGACTGATTGATTGACTGGGCCAGAATGGGTGGTTGCTTATTCAATTATCTTGCAGCCTTGCATTGGAATGCCCTTCTCTTGAATTTGCAGTACATTGTGTGTTTTGACCCTCAACCTGCTTTGACTGCTCAAGGATATTCCTGTAGGGAATAGTGTTGTGGAGAACAAATCACAATAACATAACATAACAGAACATAACATAATGTAACATAACGTAACGTAAAATAACATTCAGTATTATAGAAGGTGTGACAGTTTGAATGAACAGTTCCCTCTCTGGAAATTAGACTATTGTCTGATTTAAATATCTAGGAAAAAATAGGTTATGTGCAATATGCATAGTTAATATATTCATAACCTTGAATATTATAGTCCAAACTTAGATGGATAAATGTATGGTGAGGAAGCAACAACATCGGTCTTGGCATCTGCTGTAGTCGGCGGGTCTGTCAAGCTCAAAACAACTCTAAGGTACAACCAGTACAAGCATACGGCTCCTACTAAAACATGGAGGGAGTCCTATTAAGAGGACGGAATCCCATCACCCACTGACGTGGCATGCTTCATCATCTGCAATCCCTAGTGCAACCAAGGGCTACAACCCCCTCAATGTGAGGAAGGAGCTCAGGGATGTTTTATTGATCAATTGATCGGATCACCTAAAATCCGTTTGATGCGAAGCATAAAGAATGTAAAGGGTGATGGTTGCATCCCAAAAAATGGTGATGTGAAAAGTGATATAAAATTGGCTACCAAGAGAAAAAAAGAGTTTATTAGTTAACTCTTGGTGTCAAGGTTAAAAACAGTGCAAGTGCAGTCACCTGGCAACAGCTCAGGATGTGAGGCACCGCTCTGTTAAAAAGGAAAACTGTGATTATAGACACTGCAAGTATTCCATAAACCAGTCATCCTAATGGTTTAAGTCAATTCTATCATCTCATGTGTAACTGTTTCGTAAAACAGGACCAAATTATATAGGCGCAGGTAAATATTATGTATTGTGCTGAAGTACATGCTCAAGAGACCTCTATTCATAGCACTTCTCATGAGAACTACGACAGATTATGAACTAAGCCAAAAGCAAAATGGAAGATCCAAATCTCGCCTCTACTCTTTAAGTATGCAGATAACAATGGCAGTGCTCAAAGTGTGACTAATAGGAGTCAGACTCAGACTCAAAACTCCAGGCTTATGCGTACTACTTATAGATACTGGTTGGTCCAAAATCAAGCTGTGACAGTCAAAAATAAGGAATAGACCAGCTCAAGACTCATAGCTACCACGTTCTGATTGCAGAGGCTGGTTGTAACACAGCATATGAAAATATTGAGTGCTTAAAAAATTTCATATGCTAAGAAAGATTCATCTAGAAGTGCTGCTCTTCGCAGCGTGAAACAACTGCTCCCTTGAGCATAACTAAACTGGAAGAATTACACTCACCTTTCTATTGGTACCCCTGACCTTACTCAGGCTGCCACCAGAGGTATATGACAGAAGGGAGGCGTGCCTTTAAATACTTTCAGTGATTGTTAACTTCAAACTGGTGTGTTCAATTGATCTGCGAAAATGTTCCATGCATGATTATGTCACGACGATAAAAGACTACAAAAAAAGCCGCGAAACATGGGAGTTGTAGTCCGTGTGAAGTAAACTAACATAAACGCGCTAGAACTACCAAACACCCAGGAAACCTGGCAAATGTAGTTATTACAGTGTGCGCTTATCGGAAAGTATTTAGCCTGGTAGGGGCAAACCGCTAATCACGCCTATATCGTGCCCACCGAGGAGGTATTTTGCTGTGTGTCTAATGGGAAATCTTAATTGAGTACATATTCCTAAGTTCTTGGAACATGACTATAATGCAGAGAGCGTGTAGGGCCCGAGGCTATCTTTCAGATTGCCGCCCCCCTGGGGGGATGCTGGGGAAAAAGGACGTCGAGCACCTGAAAGAGGTCCGAGAGACACTTAGTATCGCCGCTAATAGTTACCTTGATCATGCAAGTTACATTCACATACATGACACTGTACAGGGCTAGACAGCCCCGTCCACAAAATAGTGCCACCTGGGGCGGACCGCCCCCACCTAGCTACACCGCTGAAGGAAAAGCAGAAGGAAACCCAAAACTTACATCAGTTCTACCTACCCTGTTTGTGACATCTCACTCATAAGAACACAGCTTGTGCAGCACCCTTGTGCCCTGTCCCCCATCTGCCCCGTCCATGACCTCAGCAATGTCTGCAGACCAGTCCACCACATTGGGTTTGACCATGATTCCCCTGGCAGCACCTTCAGGATACTACAGGTGAGTCCAATGCACCTGATCACTAGACTAACTTGAGTAATGCAGTTGGGGCAGTAGCAGCCCTGCAGTGGAAGCCTTCTCGCTCCACCCACGCCCCCCATGAGAGCTCAGTAGAAGCCATCCCACATGCCCCTCCCACTACCCACCACCCACCTGCGGCACAGTAGGACACTTCAAGGAAACGGGTCCTATCCGGGGGGTGTCAGGCACCATAGCTGATTTACCCACCATCATCAAGGAGTGGTGGTAGGGGTGCCAACAATCCATGCATTTTCATCACATTCTGCAGCATGCCAACCAAGTACGTGCAGAGACAGACACATAACTACATACCTTACAACTGGCCATCACATCACGTCATACTTGTCAACAAAAGACAACACATAAAGTACATTACAGAGAGCATCCCTCATAAAGATACGCTGTGTAGTTGGCTATGAGGGGTGACTAAACCAGTATGAACCAAAGCATGTTACATAAAACATCCCAAATCATACATTAGAGTTGCTGGCATGCATCCAAGAGAACTGAAATGTGCCATAAACTATCACTACTGACAGTGCCATCATGCCATTTAGATAACTTTACCATGCTCAGTCCACTGCGAAATTTAGGGTCAAGGACATATTTAAGACCATGCAATCAGTCATGGGCCTTCAACCACATTTTCACCAGCATACTAACACCCAGAGTTCATTTCATTCAAACCCGCCCCAAATTGTCCAGCTAGCCCACTCACGATCCTTTACATATCGATCCAAAGGTGAACCTTACATCAAGCAAGTCACACCATGCAGACGTCAACATCAACAGTTCAAAACATTTGAACAAGCTGAAGTAAAATGCGTGGCTGGTAGAGTATCCATTAAATCTTTAATTTATTCCTTGTCCGATTTGCCTCCGCACTCCTTTAATTATCCATTTTATTGCCGCTTTTTATTCAAACCATCTCCTACCTGAGTTTTTTCCCTCGACTTTGTAGGTCTCTTGTTTTTTCAATTGAAAACCCCTTTAATTATTTTTCCAATAATTTTTATTAAAGCTTTTCTACATTTACTTTATCAATACAATAAGTAAAAGGAGAGAGAGTGTGCACATTCAGCAAGAATCGAATCATAATCAGTAAGTAATCAATTATCAAACAGCACACAAAAGACTCACTAAGCAAAAATAGAACTACAAAAAGCATCTGAGCGAAATTGATACTGTATTAAAAAGCTGTAGGGGACATTAGAACTAATTTATCAAACCATGGACTTTTGAGACTACATACATGAAAAAAATATGTTTTAAAAAAATACATCAGTACAATCCCCATTAGAGTCTAATATATACCTCTGCAACCCGTATAATATATCCAATATCAAAACTAATCTGATCATAAAGTGCTGTACTCATACAGGTGTAAGCAGAAAAATTCATACAGTGCAAAAACCATGCCTGCATTAGGCTCAAAAGCAGGTCATCCTACCCAAGGATCCGGGGCCAGCCAGAGAGCATGAATCCAATCCGACTGAGGCCCCCATATTCTTTTTCTCTTCTGCCTGGACCTTCTTCCTTTGTGCTCATACAATGCGATTTCTATGGTTAACAAAACCAGCCCCCTGCCATTGCTGAAACGTGTGAGGCTGTGGATCGCTGATACGATGCACATACGAAAACAGCCATGGCCACATATATTAAGGCATCACCCCCTCTAGCCATTCCTGCCTCCTGTATCCCAAGGAGCATAGTTTGAGAGGTCGGAACAATATTGGTGTTGCATAGCTGGCAAGGTTTCAGAATGCCCTGTGTGACATTTTCATAATTTAAGTGTAATTATGAGTGACATTTCAATGACTATGAGTGACACTTTCTTGCGATCAAATTTTAGCAATGAATACAAGGGAAACATATAAATATCAGAAATGGCACCCATACGAGCAATGAAAAACTCTAAGAAGATCTTGAATATTGCTTCAAAGCACCAGAAATGGAAGGGCACTAACTGGAGACGACTCCTTGCAATCCATCTGCACAGACTATCAACACCAACTACATTTACTAATCTGAATGTAATCTAAACTTTATGGGCAAAACAATATTTCATAAAGTAAAGAGATTCATTTATGGTTCAAAGTAGAACTCATTCCAAGAACTTTATTAACGTTTCTTCCACAGTCATATTTTGTTAGTACTTACTCCACAGTCTTGCAGACAACCAACTCATCATGGCCGGCCTCAGCCTCTCACCGCGCTCACTTGACTGACTGCATGTTGCCTAGAGTCGGCCCTCCCGGAAATAATTTGCTGGTGGGCGGCGTCATGACCATTTAGTGCATGGCCTGGTCCCACCACAGAGCGATATGGGCTCAGCTGGGCAGGTCTTACTAAGGTGCAAATAGCAGTGTGCTGCGGGGCGACAACCATGATTTTCCGGCCTCCTGCAAGGCAGTAGGCAGCCCGGCCAGTCCGCACCAGAGTAAGTCCTCCGACCTCTCTACATTTCATTTGCGCTCTCTTAAAGTAGGATGTGATGTCAGGCGTACTCCTGCGGTGCTACGGCCGGGCCAATCTGAGACTGCATCAACAACTGCACCTGGGCCGGCCTAATTGACATGATGCGTGCCCCGTGGCCAGTTCAAACCATGGCCGGGCCGCGCGTCACTGCCCCATTGCGGCGGCCTTTATAATGTATTTGGGGACACTCTGAGTGTCCCCAAATAAATTATAAAGGCCGCCGCAACGGGCCAGTGCCGCGTCGCGGCCGCCCTCAAATCAGTGCCGCCTGGGGTGGTCCGCCCCCCTAGCTACGCCGGTGCTCTAATGTAGAATGATACAGCCTGCAGATGGAAAATGTGAGGCTCTATTCTCAATAGAATATGATGATCTGGATCCTGTAATCTCCTGTCACCAAATCAATGTCATAAGCATTCCATAATTACATCAAAATGTCCCAGGGTCAGAATATTACAGGGACAGGAAAACAAAAATCTGTTGTAGATGCAAATATGGTAACCAATGGTGCTAAGCATACAGTTGTTTAAATTGAGCTACCACAAGGTCCTCTCCTATGCTTAAATTGGTTATGCCTTGTATCACCAACTAGAGATCTGAAGCAGAAAACAAACTTGCGGAACTATAGCATAGTCAGCAGAATATCGTCATTCAAACCCTGAGTGTCACTCTTCAGTTTCAAAACTCATATTTGTTCCTTCTGGAATATTTTTTTTTATATATCTGTGACATGGGGGCGACAAAGGATTGTTCAAGAGCCGTCCATTTTAAGTCCTAAGCTTTGTGTTTCACGGATAGAAAGTGATTTGTAAGCTTAGTAGACGGTTTATTGCACTGGATAGTGCTTTTGTGTTCATGTATACATTGGTTCACCTTGCAGGTGGTCATTCCAACAAACCTGGGTTCACAGGGACATGTTATTAAATGAATGACCTTGTCACTGTTACAATTAGTATGCTTCACCTGTATCCATGGTCTCTCAGTGCCTATATCTACTGTCCTTGTATGTTCAGTTTGTGGACAGGCTGCACACCAGCCACATGGATAGTGTCCTTGCCTGCTGGCATGTTCAATAACGTTTCTTGCCTGTTAAGTGATTTCACTTTAGGTCTGGTATATATTAAATTATCATGCAAATTTGAACTCCTTTTGAAGAAAATCAGGGGCTAGGGTATGTTCTCATTTCCTACATTAGGGAAGCAATAATGTTTTTGCACTCTCTTCTGGATTCCATGGACAGTGTGCTGAAGGTGTTGATGCACGTGAGTCTCGTCATCACTGGTTTCAGTGCTGATGGTTCCAATAGAGCCTCCCAATTATTATTGGAGGCCCATTTGTATGAGCGCCCTATACATTCTTTGGATAGTTCCTGTTATGTAATTGTAGAGGCAAAATACTGGCATGAATCATGATGCTCACATTTCTCTTTCATGGAACAAATCCTTCGAATCCGAAGGAATTGGCCATAAGGTAAATTGTCACGAAACAAAGTCAACATTTGTTAGACTGCACTTGCACTGTTTTTAACCTTGACACCAAGAGTTAACTAACTCTTTTTTCCCTTGGCAGCCAATTTTATATCACTTTTCACATCACCATTTTTTGCACTGCCTTAGAGTTGTTTTGAGCTCTAGAGACCCGCAGATTACTTGTTTGATATGTAATTGTGCTGGGGAATTAATCCGCGCAGGTCTTTACACTTTTTCCCTTAGACCCTCTATTTACTGTAGAGTATTATCTGCTATGGTTGAACAATCTAGGGCTTAAAAGTAAAAGCAGGTTTCTGTGAAGCATCATCGGCTTATCCTTAGTATTTATTGCTCAAGTGAATGAATTCCCTCGACGGAAGTTCATGTTACTTCAGTCACTGCTAAATTGCTTAAGACCAGGGTGAATCTGAGAATTTTGCTTTTGTTTTCTTGTCACTATATTGTGTAAAATGGAGGTAGCTCAACCACAGCTCATCTGGTTTCCTGCACTCAGCTTTCCTCATTTTTTAATTATCTTGGTTCAACAGAATGATCTCGAAGCAATGTGCTTTACAAAATCTCAGCTCATATTTATTTTTAATACGTTATATCATGCTTAGGTCCACATCTACCAAACTTTGCGTGGGCACTTGGTGAAGCAACACAATTTTGTGTGGTGGGGACCTCTGTGATAAGCGTGCATTCTCAAGTGTGGGACATGCACTTTCATTGCACTTAAAAACCGAGCAGGTGGAATATTTTTCCCCCACTCAGCATGTTCTTTTACTTTTCAACAACACACCCCCAAGGTGGGGATCTGTTGGTAAAAAGCAAATTCCAAATCTCTGTGTCATTTCACATTTTCTTCTCTGGCATTGCATTGCTCCCGAGGTGGTCACGGGAAGGGAACATTGGTGACTCCAGTCCTTTCCTAAGTAGGGCTTGACTACCACTAGTCTGGCATGGCGGTCCTGTAATAGACTGAGGTGACCTGACCTCGGGTCGCTCCCCACGCCGCACGGCTCCTCCCAGGTGCCTGTGTCTTGTGTCCCTCCCGCTGCTGCTGCCGAGTGTTCGCCGCCCCTGGTGACTGCCTGGCTGCACTGCTAACCTTTTTCTGTTATTTCTCCCACTAGTGTATTTGTCATTGTATTCTTGCCTTTTTGATTTATTTGTCTGGATTATGGTCTCTCTGCCTAGGCGCACCTTCTCTCGCCACTACCCCATAGCCCCCCCGCCCCCCGCTTCCAGCCGCTGCTCCCCTGCGGCCCGCCCCTTTTGCCTTTTGTCTCCCTGCCCCCGTCCATTGCCGCCCCACCCCCACCCCCCAGCTGCTCCTCCCTCCCACTTGGCCTCTTATGGAGGTCGCCGCGTGGCAGTGAGTATGACCTGACATCGGGTCGCTCCCCATGCCGCAAGGCTCCTCCTAGGTGCCCGTGTCTCATGTCCCTCCCGCTGCTGCTGCCGAGGGTTCGCTACCCCTGGTGACTGCCTGGCTGCACTGCTAACTTTTTTTCTGTTATTTCTCCCACAAGTGTATTTGTCGTTGTTTTCTTGCCTTTTTGCTTTATTTGTCTGGATTCTGGTCTCTCTGCCTAGGCGCTCCTTCTCGTGCCACTGCCCCTTAGCCCCCCTGCTTCCCGCCGCTGCTCCCCTGCAGCCCTGCCCCCTTTTGCCTTCTGTCTCCCTGCCCTCGCCCATTGGCCGTCCCCCTCTCGCCTCCCAGCTGCTCCTCACTCCCACTTCGCCTCTTATGGAGGTCACCGCGCGGAAGCGCAGAGGACGCGTGCTGCGGGCGCGCCGCTGGTGCGCCAAAGCAAGCCCGTTTGCGCCTGTCCGCGCCTAGACCGCGCCCAGCGCCAGGTTCCCTGGACCCCAAACCCCCTGCAACACAAGACTGCACTACGACTCCAGCACACTCCACGCACTCAACATCGGACAAGACCACCCCTGCTACCGGGCCACTCCGAAGCGCACCCAAGGGCCCTTCGCCTGCCGGAACTGCAGATTCACCAACATCCAGCGCACCAAACCACCAGCCAGAGAACCCAACCACCTCCTCTGCATCCTCCTCAACACCTGCTCCGCTTGCAAGCACGCCATCGAACTCTGGGACCTCCTAGACTCAACCACCCCCGACGTCGCATACCTGACGGAGACCTGGCTGAACGCCACCTCAGCACCAGACATCGCCATAGCTATCCCACAGGGCTACAAGATCTCCCGCAGAGACCGCACCAACGGAGTTGGAGGGGGAATCGCCATCATCCACAAGGACACCCTCAGAGTCTCGACTAACACCGACGACACCCTCACCACTGCTGAGCACATGCACTTCCAGATCCACACCGACCCCAACATGACCCTCCGAGGAACACTCGTCTACAGACCACCCGGACCACGACCACAGTTCAGCGACACCATCACCGACCTCATCAGCACCCACGCCCTCGCCTCCACGGACTACATCCTCCTCGGGGACTTGAACTACCACCTCGAGAACAACAACGATGCCAACTCCACCGTCCTGATCGCCAACCTCGCCAACCTCGGACTCAAACAGCTCGTGACGAAACCCACCCACGCTGCTGGACACACGCTGGACCCCATCTTATCCACAAGCCCCCACGTCTCCTTCAACCACACCACCGAACCCCAATGGATTGACCACAGATGTGTCCACTTTACCTTCAGGAAACACACCACACACTGCCGCACCCAACAACTACCACGCCGCTGCTCAGGAAAAGTCACCAAGGACCAACTGGATACCACCCTCGCCCTGAGACCACCCGCCGACCCCACCAACCCAGACACCGCTGCGACCAACCTTGAACTGTGGATCAGCGACTGCGCCAACACCCTCGTCCCTCTCAAGTACTCCACAACCAACGACACCAACACGAAAGCCGCCTGGTTCACAGAAGACCTCCGGATCTCCAAGCGCACCTGTCGGAAGCTGGAGAAGAAATGGCTCCACGACCGAACACCAGACAGCCACACAGCCACACAGCCCACAAGAGCTCCACCCGCAGACACTACCAACGCATCAGGACAGCCAAGAGGACTGCCTTCAAGGACCGCGTAGACAACAATGCACACAACTCCAAAGAGCTCTTCAGCATCGTGAAAGAACTCTCCAACCCCAGCGCCAACACCAACAACATCCCGCCATCATAAGACCTGTGCGACTCCCTGGCCACCTTCTTTCACCGCAAGATCACCGACATCCACGACAGCTTCAACTCCGACACCTCCGCACCCACCACCGAGACCACCACCCCTGCAACCTCAACCCGCACCAGCCGCCTGACCACCTGGTCCTACGTTAGCGACGAAGACACCATCAAAACCATGAACTCCATCTGACCCCTGCCCTCACCACATCTTCAACAAAGCCAGCACAACCATTGCGCCCCACCTCCGGAAAATAATCAACAGTTCCTTTGAGACAGCGACCTTCCCGGAAAGCTGGAAGCACACCGAGATCAACGTGCTTCTGAAGAAGCCCAAGGCGGACCCCAAAGACCTCAAGAACTTCCGGCCCATCTCCCTGCTCCCGTTTCCGGCAAAAGTGACGGAGAAGATTGTCAACAAACAGCTAACCCCGCTACCTCGAAGATAGCGACATCCTGGACCCTTCCCAATCCAGTTTTCGCAGTAACCACAGCACCGAGACCGCCCTCATCGGCGCAACTGACGGACAAAGGAGAGACAGCCACCCTCATCCTCCTGGACCAATCAGCAGCCTTTGACACAGTCTGCCACTGCATCGTATCAGCACGCCTCCATGACGCCGGAATCCAAGAGAAGACACTGGCCTGGACCACATCCTTTCTCTCCGGCCAAACCCAGAGCGTCTGCCTCCCACCCTTCCGCTCAAGAACCACCGAGATCATCTGCGGCGTCCCACAGGGATCCTTCCTCAGCCCGACGCTGTTCAACATCTACATGACACCGCTCGCCCACGTCGCACGACAACATAACCTCAACATCATTTCCTATGCCAACGACACCCAGATGATCATATCCCTAACCGAAGACCCCCACACCGCCAAAGCCAACCTCCACAGAGGAATGAAGGCCATAGCCGACTGGATGAAGGACAGCAGACTGAAGCTGAACTCAGACAAGATGGAGGTCCTCTTCTCGGACCCACCCCATCAGCCTGGGACGACTCTTGGTGGCCCACATCGCTAGCACAGCCCCTGAACTCACAGACCACGCATGCACCCTGGGGCTCATCCTCGACTCCACCCTCTCCATGACCAGGCAAGTCAACGCCGTCTCTGCATCCTGCTTCAACACCCTCCGAATGGGCCGCTGGATCTTCAAATGGATCCCCTCCGACACGAGAAAAACCGTCACCAGTAGACTCGACTACGGGAACGCCCTCTACTCAGGAACAACAACCAAGCTCCTAAGACGACTGCAACGAATCCAGAAAGCCTTGGCACGACTGATCCTCGACGTCCCCTGACGCAGCCACATCACACCCCACTAGAGAGGCCTGCACTGGCTCCCCGTCAACAAGAGGATCACCTTTAAACTCCTCATCCACGCACACAAAGCTCTACACAACACCGGACCTACATACCTCAAGAACCGGCTCAACTTCCACACCCCCACCCGAAGCCTCCGCTCAGCCAACCTCACAACAGTCCTTCGCATCCGGAAAGCCACCGCCGGCTGCAGGTCCTTCTCCTACCTCCCCGCCAAGACCTGGAACACTCTCCCTATCAGCCTATGACAGACCCAGGACTTGCTGGCCTTCAGAAGACTTCTCAAGACCTGGCTCTTTGATCAGTAGCCCCCCCCGCCAGCACCTTGAGACCCTCACGGGTATGTAGCGCGCTGTAGAAATACAGTGATTGATTGATTGATTGATTGACTGCCCACCGAGGCAAGGGGTTCTGCTAGCAAAACCAGCAGAGGTTCAAAAAGCAGAAACCCTGCTGTTTACCTACCACGAAAAGAGGTTTGGGAACTGCAAGGTTGGTGGAAGGGACAATCACTGTTTTTTAGCAGATGCTCACATCCGTCAGCCTTTAAAGTCCCCTTCATAGTCTGCTTCAGAAATATTAACTTTTTTCGTAGATAGCAATGTGACATGCTTTATAATTTCGTTACCCACAGATGAATGAGAAGAATGAACACTGAATCCAAAAATACTGAGATATTTATACAATTGTGTCAATTTCATCTGAACAATTCTTTGACTAGAAATTAAAGCTGCATACAGCAATACTCTGCATGACTTTTTTCAGAAATTTTCCATACCACTTATGCATTGCATAGAGTTTCTACTTCTACAGCTATTACTAAAATGGGATCTATTTTATTTTGCAGGATTTACAATTCGTCACTAGCGTGATAGCTCTAGCTACATAACACATGAATCCGTACTCACTGATCTGACCCAGAACTCAGATATCCTGCAGGTGTGTATGTCACAATAGTGAATGACAAAATATCGCTCTGCAAAATTATTGAGAGCAGGATATATGATCCCTATCTGGTCAGTAAAACTAGGATTTGTGAATTTACTATTTAGTCTACATATATGTTTTTTGAAGATACATATATTGATGATGTACATAGGTATAGACAGATTAAAAATGGGTTGCATGAAAGAATATTCACCTAAAAAATATTGAAATGGAAAAATGTCACAGAAAAAATATTGAAAACAGAAATATCAACTTAATATATTTTGGGGCCCGATTCACAAAGGTTAACTTAGACTAAAACTCAAAATGTATGACTTTCGGTATTAGCAAAGGTGAACGTAGACCAAAAGTCTAAGTTTACGACTTTAGGTATTCACAAAGGTAAGTTATGAGTAGTACCTTACATCCGCAGTCAGGCCAGAATCTCCACACTGAGATGGGGTTTTAGAAATTGGGCCAGAATCTCTGCTGTTGGGTTGGAGTCTCCACAATCAGGCCAATGTTTTCCTGCAGCAATATTCCTCATGCCACATACATGCCCCCAACACACACTGCATGTAGCATTCCATACATCATGTACTGTGCAGATGCAAGAGTGCCATGTTCAAATATTTCCTCATTTTCCTCCTCAGGTGATGCACTCTTCTCTCATCTCTTCACACCATACAGATGTGTAACCACTGTACCTCAGCGGATGTACAACAGAGCACACACACATGCACGAGCCATTATCAAGCGCACTTTTGGTCTCCTGAAGTATGATTCAGATGTCTTGACCATGCAGGGGGTGTTACTGTACTCCCTTGAAGTTGTGTGCAAGATCATAGTAGCCTGTTGTGTCTTGCATAACATAGCATTAAATCTTGGCTTGCACATTCCTCTGGACCCTCAGCTAGGTCTGAATTCTGGCATCCAGGCCATTGTACAAAACAGATGGCAGAGTATGCAGGTGCGTGGCCAGCTGATTGACACTTTTTCTCCTGAGCCACCTGTTACTGCTGTTATGTGGTTTGTAGTCTGTTTTCAATGATGATAGTTGGACATTTAACACTCTGTCCAGAAATTCCATCCTGAGACTATTTTGTAAGCCAATCATTATGTCTGTAATTAACAGCCGTTGACAAGAGTAAAAAGACAGGCCCTGCAATACATAATGTGCATGTCAGTGGTTAGCATGGAAAACGTCTCTAAGGACTCCATTGCCTCAGGGGATTAAATCCCAGTGCATTTGTGAGACCGACCTGGACAATTTGACAATAGGGGCCTGATTCCCAAAAGATCCTCTAACTTCGGGCTGAGATGGGGCTGTTTTGGGGGATTGTCTGTATCAGTGAAGAATTGCTGCCATGAGATATCCCTGTACCGAGATCCCGCCCCAAGTGTGGAGACTCCCTTGCCACTGGGTGGTATCCGCCATGAGGGCAGAGGCACATTGTGAGTCAGGCCCCTTGTATGTGTGTGTGCTGCAACGGATGTGGCAGTGTGCCCCTATGGCTGTCATATGAACCCCATGGTTCAAGCGGACCTGTGTGATGACATGGATAGTCCTTGCTGATAGCGCCATGTTTTCCAGCTCCATGTATGATGAGCCACTCCAAACCTACTGGTAATTTTTGTGGAACCTGGGACTTGCTTTTGAATCAACAAATTCACCTGTCAACACCATGACAGGTAAAACAAGTGCCTTTTGACTGCTGTGTGCAAGCTGCTTCAACAATGACAGAGAATGAATGTTCAATTGATGTTAATTCTGTGATGTTTCCTTTTTATAGGGCCCTCTCAGGTGCCTATTCTGCCTGGGGCTCCAGAATTCTTCAACCGGTCCTGCATCCTATGGTCCTCCGCTGATTCTGTGTCTCCACATCATTATCCACACATATTTACTCCACAATGAGCCCTTTCCGTGGCAAAGAGGTACTGCGTAGCATCTACAATGCCTTACATTGCAGAACTGACCCTGCATCTGCCACTTAAAGTGGTCATCCAAGCAGAAGGAGATGGTTTAGCTGCAGCATTGTCTCTCCCCCTGCAGCCCCATTCCATTTACCCAACCCTCCAGGCTATTGCCTGCGCCCAACAGGGATATTCGAGCAGAGGATGACAATTGAAAGCTTCCAACATTGGGCCTGATTCACAAAGGGCCTCAGCACTCATGGTTGTAGGCCCGCAGTGGTGGGGGAGTGTCTGCTCTGAGGGTGGGATCTCCACTATGAGAATTCTCATTATGGAGATTACGCCATAAGGGCGGAGAAACTCCCACTATTGCAGGGCCTCCACTACGCGCGTGAAGGCCCTTTGTAAAGCCTGTCCATGAAGAGGACTGTTTAACTAGAAACGGCCATCGCTTACTTTGCTTGCCTCTTACCATCAGACCTGTCCCATATACTGTTTTTCCCAATTTTGCCCACAATCCTGGTTCTGTCAGTCATTATGTCGACGCAACTTGAATGAAAAGAAATGCACCTAAATGTCACAGTCATGAAAAATTAACGTACAATAAATAAGGCATTTTCATTGTTCATTAATGGTAGAATTCACAGAAATCCTCATCGAAACAATGACGCATGGTTGCTCAAGTCCTAAGACCAGTTCCACGACTAAAATAAAAGACAGACTCAGGAGTCTGATCTGATGAGCTGGGGTTTGTTCTCTCTCTCACCTGCAGCCTGTCAGAATACACATTGACACTGCTGAGCTGTGGAGAGAGCCTCCTGCATACTTTATATTTGCTGCAGTGATCTGGAACCTTCGGGTTCACTTACCCTTTAGTGGCTGGTTGACCCTCTCAAGCATTATGAAATGTGCTTGCCTTGATAAGGTTTCCAGAGACCGTGAACATGTTACTAATACTTTTTATTCTGGCAAGGAATGTCAGGGCTGGGCACGGTGGCCGCACTAATGGCCACTGAAGATGTACACCAGAGACACTGACGTGTGATCGCTGCTTCTCTATTTCCTCGTAAGTTATTGTTTGCATAGTGTGAAGGGGCCACTGTGTAAATCGATCGTCAAAGTTTCTTAAATGGTTATAACATTTAAACAAGGAGGATACATCATCTAAAAGTATGGGGTTTGATTGGCCCCTGTGGTTGAGAGTAGTCAGGATGTGACAGCTCCTAGAAGATAGCACACAGCAAACAAATGACCATAATGCTTGATCTGAGCTGAGACACAAACCATACTCCAATATTTCATTTCATGTTCCTTTCAATTACTTTATTTCGACAACAAATCATAAAAGTTTGCTCACAAAATACCAATGAAAAAAATGTAACAGATAAAATGATAGATTTTCTATAAAAGCCTGATGAAAACATGCGATTATGCAATAGTAATGTTTCGAATTCTACTTTTTCTACATGCTTTCTTAACAGTCCATTGATCCCAGCAATTTGTGCAACAACCAGATAAAGCTCAATCAAACATACAGTAAATAGCACTAGTGTTTGGCCATTGGCTTTGAATAAAAAACACAGTCGTGCGATAGGACTTTTACAGTTAAATGGAATCAATTGTTGTTAACAGTTACAGTTTCTCTCCATTACCCTCCAAAATTTCGCATTAGTAAACAATACGAATAAATACAGTAAAAGTGATAGTGCTGTCTTAAAATACATTAATGTATAAAATTCATTAGTGCCATGAGTCGGTAATACCGTGCTAAAACATCAGAAAACAGTGGGTGCAGAATGCATCATTTGAGACCACAAATATGACCATCTTTAAAGGTATAGAACAAAAAATCCTAAGGGGTTAAGCTAAAACTTTACTTAGAGTTCCCCTTCTTGACCCTGGCTCTAGTACCCCACATTTGACACCGTATCACACAAGCTACTCCTCCAAAGGTTTGAAGCTTGTGGCATTAGGCGAAACGCTCTTAGATGGAGGACCGTTTCTTTACGGACGTTGCTTTCAAGTAGCACAACAGACACACCTATCGGAGAGCATTCCCTTGTCCCAGGGGGTCCCACAAGGGTAAATTTTGAGTCTCACTCTATTCAATCTCTATATGGGACCACTGGCTGAACGAGTGGAGCAACATAAAGTATTGCTTGTTTCCTACGCGGATGACACGCAGTTAATTGTGCCACTGTCTCAAAATGAGGCAGCAATCCACTCCCGCAAATATTTAGAAGAGGTGGTAGACTCGATGTCGAGCCCTTGCCTCAAGCTAAACGGGAGCAAAACTGAGGTAATAGTTGTGGGCAAGGCACCATCCATATGGTCATCTGCGTGGTGGCCTGAGTCACTAGGCCAACTACCCACCCCAAAAGCAGAAGTAAAAAAACTAGGAATATGGTTTGATGCAGAGTTGACATTCAACAGCCAGATTCAGAAGATAGCAGGTAAATGCTATGGCTCCATGAAAATCCTGAGGAAGATCCGTGATCTTCAATCTAAGTCCAGGAAAACAATAGTACATGCAGTAGAAACCTCCCAATTGGATTATGGGAATGTTTTACATCTTGGCGCCACAAAAAAAGGACTGTCCAAGCTACAGAGGGTGCAAAACATGGCAGTTCGACTGGTGCTTAGTCTGCCGAGAAGACCTAACATGAGGAAAACCCTAATAGGACTGCACTGGCTTCCAGTAGAAAAGAGAGTCATGTCTAAGGCATTATGCCATTATCATCGTATTCTTACAAAGATAGTCCCGAAATACCTTCAACCACTGCTAACCAAATTCATCCCAGGACAGAGTCTAAGATCCATGGGGAAAGCACTGGTGACTGTACCAAGAATATATAGAGCAAGAATTGGGGCACGTTGCTTCAGATACCTTGCAGGAAAAACATGGAACACCCTACGGATGGCTCTAAGAACAGAGCCATGTGAAAGCAGATTCTGCAAACAACTAAAGACCTTGTTGTTTGCTAAAACGGAATAACGGCTACACCAAGGAGTCTTTGTATCCTGGTAGGATAAGCAGATGATAGTAACAGTTCTTCAGATCCGATGTCTCAGAGGGGGCACACACCATCGGTGTAACCAGGCGCTCTACAAATGACTCAATAAATAAATAAATAAATAAAATAAAAATGTTGCCATTGGGCAAGCAAATAGTGGCCCAGCATCAGACTTCAGGATCCTCAATGTGGTTGCCAATTCCCAATAACCTTCAGATTGTACAGAGACAATTTTTCCTCAAGGTCACATATAATGGGCAGGCAAACATTACATGGGTCAGGGACTCTTGATGATAACCACAGCTAGGACAGCTAAGAGTAGCCTCTTTACTGCAGTTCCATATACTAATGAAATCATTCAAAGGGAAGGGGTCAAACCTAAATTGAATGTACAACTTCCTGTCCCCCGGGTGTACGATACAATTGGGATATCCTTCCAGGGAGCGATCTGATTTGTGGGCCGTGAAATCTAGGGTGGCTTCCTCCAAGCCCCATCTGCTCAACCCACCCCCAATAGGCATTCTTCACATCACATTTCCAGCGGATCAAAGTGGAATCATTGTCCTCCAATATCTCACCCATTCCAATAGCTGTAGGCAAGTCCTTAACACCTCTCAGCCAGCTGATTTTATTGGCTTTGTCTCTGCATTTTACGTCCTCCAGAGCACATGCATATGGCAATAGTTCGGGAGTCATCTTAACCCTCAGCCTAAACAACAGAGGGAGCAATCTTGCTTTGGAGACAAGAGAGTGTCTGCCCATGTCTACCATGAGCGGGATCAATCTCAAGAAATCTCAAATCAAAAAAAATCTCAAAAAATCTGAAGTCTAGGATACTAAGCTCCTTTACATTCTCCAAGCCCCATAATTCCACACCATACATCAGGGAGCTCATCACTTTAGCGTTGTAAACCTGTAAGGCTGGCCCAATCAGTTTGGTGTAAGATGAACAGTGTTCTCTCCCTAAAACCCCAAACAACTGTCTGTGCTTCAGTACTATCTTGTTAATATGGGGTTTCCATGATAAATTGTCCACTAGCCTTAGACCTAGATAATCAAAGGTGCTGACCCTCTTGAGCTTATACCACCAAGCTTGGGGCTACCCGATTAAATTTATGGGGGTTCAAGGCCATTTATTTGGTTTTAGTTGTATTGATTACTAAGCCTTTAGTATCACAGAATTCTTGAAACTGGTTTAGTAGTAGTTGTAGCCCTCCAGGTGTTTTAGATCCCAACAAAGTATTATCAGCAAAGAGTAAAGTAACTACTTTTTCACCCCCTAGCATAGGAGCGGCTTCCTGTTTTGCACTAAGAAATTGTACCACATTATTCATAAATAGTGAAAAAAGTGTTGGGGCCAGAACACAACCATGGCGGACGCCCTTATTATTAAAGATTGGATCAGTGAGCTGGCCTTGCAAACCCCATCGAACCCTAGCTGCGTTTCCTTCATGCAGGCAAATAAGTAAAACTACAATTCAATTTCGTCAGGCAGGCCTTGGTCTCTAAGGGTTTCCCACTGATTCTGCCTGGGTACTCAATTAAAAGCCCTCTTAAGATCTATAAAATCAATGTACAAGTTACTTTTCTCAATTGACACTGTTTTCCAGCAGAGGAGAAGGAACTGGAAAACCTGGTCATTAGTCCTTGTTTTCTCTCTAAACCGGGCTTTGAATGTGGACAAGATTTCATTACTGTTGGCCCATTCCTGAATTTTACCCAGGAGAGCTTTACTAAACACCTTCTTCTAATGCTTCAATGAAGCTAATAGGCATATAGTTACAAGGAGAGGACTTGTGACCTCTTTTAAATATCAATACAACTTCAGCTCCTCTCTCAGAATCTGAGATAGGGACACTTTCAGCTATAGTGTTACATAATACCTGCATATATTGCATCCCGCCAGGGATATCCCAGAGGAAAAGGTAGCCCGGTATCCGGCCAGAGCCTAGAGCTTTGGAGGGGACAATAGTGCTGATAGCAGCCGGGATGTCTTTCTTAAAAAAAAGGATCCTATTGATTTCAGGAATCCTTCTGGATGGCACCACTGATAGCATTGGCACTTCACAGTCAGTATACAAGTTAGAGAAATAAATATGCCAAGCAGAAGTGGGAATATGGTTTTCTGGTTTGGCATAACCTGTTTTATTAACTAATGCCATCAATGTCCAGAATTCTTTGCAATCTCCATGCGTCTGTGTGGGACTGCCATCTAGCTTTGTCCCAATCCCTCTTAGCTTTCCACAATTTTAACTTGTAGACCTTCTAGATATTCCTGGACCCCTCAAGATCTCTAGCTGGAACTGCTTGCAATAATACCAAACTAGAGTGTCTGTAAGCCTTAATATACCATGTCTGTTTCCTAATCATGAAAGGCTTTGAGCACTTTACATGCTTGTCCACTGTAAGGTGGTGGCCCAGTTGATTGAAGAAATGGTGGTGGGCGCTTGCTATTTCCAAGCTCCCTTCTACAGCTGCCTCTTTTGTTGTGACTTCAGCCTGTAAAGGTCACTAGGTTGCTCTGTATGCTCCTCAATTTATAGGGATCAGTGGCTAACTCGTGCTGTTTAATACGGCGCCTGTTGTTAGTCCGGCAAACATTTTTAGTTACCAACCGCTGCGTCTATGGCAGAATTGTTGGAATGCCCCACAATGGTAACATTGATAAGCACTAAGCATGGGCGGAAAATCCGTTACGCTCGCGGATTTTGCGGATTTTCGGGAAATCCGCAATCCGCGAGATTTGCGAATTTCCCGCAAAATCCGCAAATTCGCACGCAGCGGATTTTTTTTGCGGCGCGCGGCGTTGGTGATACAATTTTTGCGGCGCGCGGCGTTTATCATCGTTTGCCGGGTTGTTTTTCTCGATAGTTTGCGAGTGCTGCGCCATTTTGGATCTTGCTGTGTGATCCCGCGGGAATTGGCGAGCGCAATTACGTCATCGCGGCTTGCGAGCGATAGTTTGTCAACGCGAGTACGGCGAGATCACGTCTCGCGGTACTTCGCAATTGCGAGATTTGAGATGCGGCGAGCAGAAAGAATCTCGCACAAGCGAAAATAGAAAATTTGCAATTCTGCACAAGAAATCCACCAGCAAGCAGCATAAACCTTCTTGAAATGATGATTTTTATCTGAATAACTCCTTAGGTTGACATTTGCCTGCACTTTTTTAGCGAGGAGTCCATTTTGGGGAGGGGGGGAGGGGGTGGGAGGAAGGAAGTGCCCCACAGTCTTCAACTTCCTGTTCCTGTTCAGCAGGCTCCTCCCAGTGCTTTGTCCATCTCCTGGTCACTTTTCATTTGGATCTGGAAGGATTACTTTTTGTGGATGCTGCTGGATTTTTGGATTTGAGGCCTTTTTGACTTTCTTTGGATCACTGTTGGATTAGAAATTTTACAAGTAAGTTTGTTTGGGGCATTACAGTTGCTGCAACTAAAATTTTGGAATTTTCGATTTTTGGGCTGTTTTGGGGCCTTTTGCCCAGGGGTACTCAGTGGTGGGTGGACTGAGTCTTTCTGTGGGTTGTCTTGAACTTAAACATCATGGAGGCCATGGATGGATTGGGATTGTGCTGATTTTTCAGTGATTTTCGTTTTTTGGGGCTGTACTTGTGGCCTTTTCACCAGGGGTATTTGAGTCTAGCATGGGCCTAGTCTTTCTGTGGGCTAGTTTGAACTTAAACATCATGGAGGGCATGGATGGAATGGGATTGTGCTGATTTTGCAGTGTTTTTCGATTTTTGAGGGTGTTCATGGGGAGGGACAGGCCATGTGGCTGGTGGCCATTTTGAGTGCAGCTACAGGCACTGGCCATGTGCTGGCAGGCAAGTGGCCATTTTGAATGCAGGCTTTGTTGTTAGGCCTGCAACCATTTTGCCTACTTTTCAACCTTTATTTATTTTATGCCCAGGTGTAGTGAGTCTTGCATGGGCGTAGTCTTTCTGTGGGTTGTCTTGAATGTAAACATCATGGAGGGCATGGATGGATTGGGATTGTGCTGATTTTTCAGTGATTTTCGTTTTTTGGGCCTGTACTTGTGGCCTTTTCACCAGGGGTATTTAAGTCTAGCATGGGCCTAGTCTTTCTGTGGGCTGTCTTGAACTTAAACATCATGGAGGGCATGGATGGAATGGGATTGTGCTGATTTTGCAGTGTTCTTCGATTTTTGGGGGTGTTCATGGGGAGGGACAGGCCATGTGGCTGGTGGCCATTTTGAGTGCAGCTACAGGCACTGGCCATGTGCTGGCAGGCAAGTGGCCATTTTGAATGCAGGCTTTGTTGTTAGGCCTGCAACCATTTTGCCTACTTTTCAACCTTTATTTATTTTATGCCCAGGTGTAGTGAGTCTTGCATGGGCCTAGTCTTTCTGTGGGTTGTCTTGAATGTAAACATCATGGAGGGCATGGATGGATTGGGATTGTGCTGTTTTTTCAGTGATTTTCGTTTTTTGGGCCTGTACTTGTGGCCTTTTCACCAGGGGTATTTGAGTCTAGCATGGGCCTAGTCTTTCTGTGGGCTGTCTTGAACTTAAACATCATGGAGGGCATGGATGGATTGGGATTGTGCTGATTTTTCAGTGATTTTCGTTTTTTGGGCCTGTACTTGTGGCCTTTTCACCAGGGGTATTTGAGTCTAGCATGGGCCTAGTCTTTCTGTGGGCTGTCTTGAACTTAAACATCATGGAGGGCATGGATGGAATGGGATTGTGCTGATTTTGCAGTGTTTTTCGATTTTTGGGGGTGTTCATGGGGAGGGACAGGCCATGTGGCTGGTGGCCATTTTGAGTGCAGCTACAGGCACTGGCCATGTGCTGGCAGGCAAGTGGCCATTTTGAATGCAGGCTTTGTTGTTAGGCCTGCAACCATTTTGCCTACTTTTCAACCTTTATTTATTTTATGCCCAGGGGTAGTGAGTCTTGCATGGGCCTAGTCTTTCTGTGGGTTGTCTTGAATTTAAACATCATGGAGGGCATGGATGGATTGGGATTGTGCTGTTTTTTCAGTGATTTTCGTTTTTTGGGCCTGTACTTGTGGCCTTTTCACCAGGGGTATTTGAGTCTAGCATGGGCCTAGTCTTTCTTTGGGCTGTCTTGAACTTAAACATCATGGAGGGCATGGATGGATTGGGATTGTGCTGATTTTTCAGTGATTTTCGTTTTTTGGGCCTGTACTTGTGGCCTTTTCACCAGGGGTATTTGAGTCTAGCATGGGCCTAGTCTTTCTTTGGGCTGTCTTGAACTTAAACATCATGGAGGGCATGGATGGAATGGGATTGTGCTGATTTTGCAGTGTTTTTCGATTTTTGGGGGTGTTCATGGGGAGGGACAGGCCATGTGGCTGGTGGCCATTTTGAGTGCAGCTACAGGCACTGGCCATGTGCTGGCAGACAAGTGGCCATTTTGAATGCAGGCTTTGTTGTTAGGCCTGCAACCATTTTGCCTACTTTTCAACCTTTATTTATTTTATGCCCAGAGGTAGTGAGTCTTGCATGGGCCTAGTCTTTCTGTGGGTTGTCTTGAATGTAAACATCATGGAGGGCATGGATGGATTGGGATTGTGCTGTTTTTTCAGTGATTTTCGTTTTTTGGGCCTGTACTTGTGGCCTTTTCACCAGGGGTATTTGAGTCTAGCATGGGCCTAGTCTTTCTGAGGGCTGTCTTGAACTTAAACATCATGGAGGGCATGGATGGATTGGGATTGTGCTGATTTTTCAGTGATTTTCGTTTTTTGGGCCTGTACTTGTGGCCTTTTCACCAGGGGTATTTAAGTCTAGCATGGGCCTAGTCTTTCTGTGGGCTGTCTTGAACTTAAACATCATGGAGGGCATGGATGGAATGGGATTGTGCTGATTTTGCAGTGTTTTTCGATTTTTGGGGGTGTTCATGGGGAGGGACAGGCCATGTGGCTGGTGGCCATTTTGAGTGCAGCTACAGGCACTGGCCATGTGCTGGCAGGCAAGTGGTTATTTTGAATGCAGGCTTTGTTGTTAGGCCTGCAACCATTTTGCCTACTTTTCAACCTTTATTTATTTTATGCCCAGGGGTAGTGAGTCTTGCATGGGCCTAGTCTTTCTGTGGGTTGTCTTGAATGTAAACATCATGGAGGGCATGGATGGATTGGGATTGTGCTGATTTTTCAGTGATTTTCGTTTTTTGGGCCTGTACTTGTGGCCTTTTCACCAGGGGTATTTGAGTCTAGCATGGGCCTAGTCTTTCTGTGGGCTGTCTTGAACTTAAACATCATGGAGGGCATGGATGGAATGGGATTGTGCTGATTTTGCAGTGTTTTTCGATTTTTTTGTGCTGTATAACTGAACTGATGTTCCTCTGTCTTCCATTGTTTTTAGGTGCACAAGACTCAAGAGAACCACCAGTGCCAGGAAGAAGTCCTGCAGTGGTGTGTGTGTGCAGCATAACGTCACGCGACGTCACGTCTGGCCTCAGACAACTCTACAATTCGTGCAACTGCGGCCTGCTGCCTGACCTGCTATGAAGAAGATGGCCCCAAAAAAATTTCTCCGTAGCTCCTCTAGCAAGAAAGTTGCTAGTAAGGAGCAGAAGAAGCAAGTTACCAAGAAGGCTGGTGTGCCACCCGCCACGTTTTTTGGGAGCAAAAAAAGTACGCCTGCAGCAGCAGGATCTGCTGGGGACCAAGCTGGGAGCAGCACCCCTGCTCCATTGGGTTCAGTGCCTCCACCACCACGCCAACTTAAGTCAAAGCCCTTGAGTGCTTCAGAGGCAGTCAGTGTACTTCTCCAATCACCATCGATCAGTGATGTTGGCTCATCGCAAGAAAGTAGCAGCAATGTCCCTGAATCAACACAGGTTGTTGTAACTCATCTGACAAGTGTTGAACAACCACAGCCGCAACAACAACCACATGTGCAAGTACAAGCCCAAGTACATGTGGAAGGAGAAGCAGCAAAAGGAGATGCGCAAGCAAAGGTGCATGGAGGTTCACAAGTGCCCACAATAGTTGTTCCTCCCGAAGTAGGGGCACATCAGGAAATCGACAATGAAGCCGAGGTATTGGAAGCCACTCCTCCTGATGATCATTCATTGTCTTCCACATCCCTAGCAAGGAAAAGATCAAGGGGGGTGTCTACATCTTCTTCAAGCCCACCTCCTTCTGATGCAAGTGATCTGTCTTGGCATCCACAACTGCGGTCTGACAGTGAGGCACACCATGATCTGACAAAGGTACCTAAGCGTAAAAGGAAGGTCGTCGAAAAACTCATAGCTATGGATTGTGATGAGGCTCAACAAGAAGTGACAGATACTGCTGGTGATGAAGCCTCTCACGATGACGACGAGCCAGTCATCACAAAGGTCACTGCAGCCCCACCGGGCATGCAGCAAAGAGACATTTTGACCCTATCCCGAGAAGCTGCTGAGCGTGATGATGATGTCGACGAGGAGGCAATGGAAGAAACACCACAATCATTGGAGTTAACTAGTACACCAACACATACCGCTTCCATATTTCTTAGTCGCCAGAAGGGACCTCCATCCACCTCGACCTCAATTCGTGGTGGTGAAAGTGCAAAACGTACTGAAGTTCGGCAATCCACATCCTCCACTTCATCTGGCATTAGCAGCAGGACCACCACCACCAGTATCGCCGCCTCCTCCGGCCCCCAAAGACATTTCAAGTCCGCAGTTTGGGACTTCTTTAGTGTTTCCACAAAAAAGAAAACCTCGCCATTTGTAGCATTTGTAAGTTGGCAGTTAGTCGTGGTAAGTTTGGTTCCAACTATGGTACCGGAGGCCAGAGAGGTCATCTTGAAAGAAAGCACGCTGTCCAATGGTTTGCGCACCTACAGGCGATCAATGAAGGCCGAATTGCACGTAATGATGTTTCATCTGATGATGACGAGGAGGAAGAAGACGTGTCAAACATTTCACTTACACCCAGTACCCCTGTCAGCAGCACACCCCATGTGAGCCACACTAAGAGTGTGGGAGAGAGTGATACACCATTGCGAAAAAGTTCATCAGCGAGCGTAACTGGGTCGAAGATATCATCATCATCCCGTAAATCTTTGGTCCAGGGCAACATTAAAAAGATGTTGTTTACAGAAGCGCAATATGAACGCAACCACCCACTGACGCGTCTGTATAACACTAAGCTGGCTAAAATGCTAGCTCTGGACCTTCTCCCTTTTTCTTTTGTAGAAGGGGTTGGTTTTCTAGAATTAGTGGCAGCGCTCTGCCCTAAATGGAAGGTTCCTAGCCAGTTCTATTTTGCCCGAGTTGCGGTTCCAGCACTACATGAAGATGTTCTGAAGGTGATTGGGGCAGCTTTGCAGAAGAGTGCTGTTCACACTATACATCTGACAACAGACATGTGGACCAGTGGCGCAGGCGCTGATTACATGTGCATCACTGCACACTGGGTCTCTTTTTCAGGGGCTAAAGCAAAGCTAAACGCAGGTTTTGAAGCAGACATTGTTTTTAAAGCTGCTCGGAAACATGCAACACTAGCCATGTTTGGTTTGGAGAAACGTCACACAGCAGATAACATTTTGGATGTCTTTAAGACAAAGGTCCTTAAGTGGCTGTCCCCACTAAAACGCCAGGTTGGTTATGTTTCCACGGACAATGGCACCAATATAGTTAAGGCCGTGAGGGACGGTGACTATTTCAGAGTGCCGTGTTTGGCGCACTGTATAAACCTGGTTGTCCAAAAATTCTTGGGTAATAAAGGCAGTGCAGCGTACAGTGTATTGGACACCTGCCGAAAAATGTGCAAGCATTTCAGCCATTCTTTTAAGGCCCGGAAGCAGCTGAGGAGCCAGCTATATCAATGTCAAATGCCAGTGAAAGCACTCATCCAGGAGGTGGTAACACGTTGGAACTCAACCTTCTACATGCTTGAGCGTCTGTATGAGCAGTATAAGGAACTCGATCAATATTTCCTTGCAGAGGGTACAGAGGAGCTGAGGATGGGTGCGGCGCAATGGAACATAGTTCAAAGCCTGACACGCATGCTTCGTCCTTTTGAGTTCTTCACGCGTGCAGTCAGCAAGGAGGACTCTAATTTGGGAAAAGCTATCCCATTGTTGTACATGCTGGAGGACCAACTGAAGGAGGTGTGTTCTGTGTTTGCAGACGATGACAAAAACCAAGACTATTTGCTTCTGGCTGAGAAATTATTAGAGCTCCTACAAGGTGATGAACGTCTTAAAAAGATCCACTCAGAAGAGCATTACATTTGTGCTACTATTCTGGATCCACGCTACAAAAAGGCGCTGGCAGGCCAAGCATTCTTTCCTTTCGATGATGAACATGTTCCAAAGTACAAACGTTGGCTAGCCTTGTCAGCCAAGAGGTTTGAAAGAGAACGGCTGGAAATTGAAGGAAATGGCAGTACATCAGCAGGCCATCCCCAGTCAAAACAATCCACTTCTGCACCTGTGGCTGTGGCACAAGTGACCTCTCAGCCGTTAAAGACACCGGCAAACAGATCATCTGCACGAGACACAACAGAAACATTGGAGGCTGAAGAGGATTGGCTAGCTCTGCGTGGGTTTGGTTCTCAAAAGGTCAGAGGCACAGCAAGAGCTAAGCAAAGTGGAGGAACCTTGGATGAGGACCTTGAGTCGATGGTGAAGGACTATCTGAATGACTCAACAGAGGTCTATGTTAATTCTGACCCATTGGCGTATTGGCATGGGAAAAAAGAATTGTGGCCACAGCTCACCAACCTGGCTTTAAACTACTTGTCTTGCCCACTCGCAAGCGTGTCTTCTGAACGGGTTTTCAGTGCTGCTGGTGGCATTGTAACTCCCAAACGGAGCCGCCTCTCGCCCAAAAATGTGGAGAGGTTAACAATGATCAAGATGAATCAGCACCTCATACCACCAGATTTCAGAGTACGAGAAAGCGTGCCGGATGAAGAGGAGGTGGCCAGCAACATAGATCAGGGAATTTCTACTCTGTCAGGTGACACTGAGCTCACCCTGCCTGAATTCGCAGAGTATGATGACGAAGCCTTATTCTTATTCCTGGACCGTGATACAGAGCCCTGAAAATGAGACAACGAATCAATAACTTTCTTTTTCGTCCTTATTCACTTTTATTCCTGTGTGTCTGTCTTTCTTTGTTGTGCACAGTTAATATATTTCAAACTTTAATCAGATAATCACAAAATCAAGCCCATCAGCAGAACTGTCTTCACTGGTTTGCTAATTGATTTGAAGTTGCCGCAGTCTGCATTCCTCAGGTTCACAAGTTCAGAAGAACATGCTCCTCTATCCTCCTCCTCCAGACTCCTATTTCCATCAAACCAGAGGGCTGGTTTACGCCCAATGAAGAAAGACTCAGCATTTGTGGGGGTGTTGTTGTACCTCTTTGCAGGTGAGTTGATGGCTCTGGGACCATTGTTGGGAAGCTCTAATACCGGATAAAAGTGTTTTGGACGAAATCCCAGGCGGAAATTTTTTTGTGTTTTTGATGACTTGCTTGCCTTTGAGGTGCTCTTTGGGGGGGTTCCGTCTGTTTCAGGGTGAGTTTCGTGGTCTGGGAGCACTGCCGGGACACTCTAATCTTGATTGCATTTGCTTTTCAGGAAATCCGTCGCGGCAACCCCGACATATGGCCTAGCTACGCAGCGCGTTTGGACCGAAGGCCGAGAAATATTGCAAGTATGAGATTTTGCTTTTGGCCTGTTTGGGGGTGTTATGCTTCTTGGCGGGTGGGTTGGCGGGTCTTGGGGCATTCATGGGAAGGTCTAATACCGGGTAGAAGGGGTTGGGACAAAATCCAGGCCGATTTTTTTTTGGCTATTTCTGACATTTTGCTCAATGTGGCGTTTTCGGGGGCCTGTTTGGGGGGCTTCCTGGTGTTTTTGGGTGAGTTTCGGGGTCTGGGAGCACTGCTGGCTATATATACTTTACTTTGCAAGAGGTTTGAAGCAAATCCATGGTGGCAGAGGGGAGTTAGGGCCTAGCTGCAGAGCGCGCGCGGAGTGATTTGGGAAATTTGTGAAAAATTGACTAAGTCCCCATTTTTGTACTTTTGCTCTTTGGCTGTTTGGGGGTCTTCTACTCGTTTTCTCCTGGGTTGACGGCTCTGGGGCCATTGCTGGGAAGCTCTAATACCGGATACAAGTGTTTTGGGCCAAATCCCAGGCGGAATTTTTTTTGTGTTTTTGATGACTTGCTTGCCTTTGAGGTGCTCTTAGGGGGGGTTCCGTCTGTTTGTGGGTGAGTTTCGTGGTCTGGGAGCACTGCTGGGACACTCTAATCTTGATTGCATTTGCTTTTCAGGAAATCCGTCGTGGCAACCCCGACTTATGGCCTAGCTACGCAGCGCGTTTGGACCGAAGGCCGAGAAATATTGCAAGTATGAGATTTTGCTTTTGGCCTGTTTGGGGGTGTTATGCTTCTTGGCGGGTGGGTTGGCGGGTCTTGGGGCATTCCTGGGAAGGTCTAATACCGGGTAGAAGTGGTTGGGACAAAATCCAGGCCGATTTCTTTTTGGCTATTTCTGACATTTTGCTCAATGTAGCGTTTTCGGGGGCCTGTTTGGGGGGCTTCCTGGTGTTTGTGGGTGAGTTTCGGGGTCTCGGAGCACTGCTGGGACACTCTAATCTTGATTGCATTTGCTTTTCAGGAAATCCGTCGTAGCAACCCCGACTAATGGCCTAGCTACGCAGCGCGTTTGGACCGAAGGCCGAGAAATATTGCAAGTTTGAGATTTTGCTTTTGGCCTGTTTGGGGGTGTTATGCTTCTTGGCGGGTGGGTTGGGTTGGCGGGTCTTGGGGCATTCGTGGGAAGGTCTAATACCGGGTAGAAGTGGTTGGGACAAAATCCTCGCGGAAAAGCCTTTTGGCACTTTTTGTAACTTAGGGTTCGTTAGGGTTAGCCCTAGCAGCAGGATTGCATGTGTTTCGGGGTGTTCTAGATTTTTGCAACTGAGTTCTGGGGTCTTAGAGCACTCGTGAGAATGTGTAATTTTGGTTGCAAGTCATTTGAAGAAAATCCATGGTGGGAAAGGGGGGATTTGTCATACTTAAAGAAAGCCTTTGCCACTATTCTTAACTTAGGGTTCGTTAGGGTTAGCAGTATTTCTATTGCATGTGTTTGAGTGGGGGGATTTCGAGTCTTGGAGCGATGCTGGCTATGGCTACTTTTGCTTGCAAGTGGTTTGAATGCAATCCACGGTGGGTAAGGGGTAATTAGGAAGGGGGTACTTCGGCCTACTTTTACTTTCAAAGTAAGTTTTGTCACCAGTTTTCTGCTAGGCCTCGTTTTTTGAGATTTGATTGGGGGTCTTCTACATTTTTGCGACTGGCTTTAGTAAGGGTCTGGGTGGGAGCACTGCTAGGAAGATCTAATTTTGTTCTAAAACACAGTTTACAGTACACCTAGCTTGAGGGGAAAGATCCGCTACATTAATTTGCCCATACTTATTTATCCTTCAAAAGGTGACTCAGACAGAGTACACACTTTCAAAAATATTGTACTGTCTACTAGGAAAATCAAATTGTGACTTTTTGCACTCCACAGTCTACATACCTTATATTTATTTATCAGTGGTGTTGTAATATTATATCACTTCCTGTTTTTCGTTGAATAATTACAGGCCGGGTTCCAGTCTCTGCAATGGGGAAACAAGGATGGAGTCAGGCTTCACAGTAGCGAGCCACAATTCAGCATCAGGCAGGCAGTGGACAGGGTGTCTTCTGGTGGCCAACATCGATGGACGAAGCGTCGGCTGCAATGGAGGAGTGGCGCTAATAAGAGGATTTTTTTTCTGCCGCCAACTTACTTACCACTTCCAACAGGACAACTACAACCACATAGATACAGTATCCCTTGCCTTTTTCTCTGACTGTGACTGCATTTCTTGGATCTCTCTCCGCTTCTAAATTGATCCCTTAACACATCACTTAGTCCACTCCACTATCACATCTGCACCACACAAAGTCATTTGTAAGTGCTCCTACGTAATTCGAAAGTCGCAGCACGCCCCAGCCCGTAGAGGACTGGGATGGCCCCAATGATGAAGCATGTCACCAAGGGGCAACCCTGGTGAGTGAGGGGACACCTAGAAAAAAAGCAATTTCTCCTTTTCTATCTACTATACCTTCCAGACCAACCCCATTGAGTGTTGTTGTGAATGGATTTATAGTGACCAGCAAGGCTCTCGGGTATCTGGCTACAGAGACCTTATGTTGAATATCGTTATCAATAATTCCACACAGGCCCTGTACTGTCGCATTCTTTCTTCCACAGTTGTCGAAAGTACTACTTACTTTTCACTGACATGCATGCAGTAGTGCATGCACTTTCAAAGATTGATGGATAGGTTTGTACCCAAAGAATTGTTTATGTTCAATTGTTTGTCTATGCTGTGCTTTTTTTTACAGGGTGTCTTCTGGTGACCAACATCGATGGACGAAGCGTCGGCTGCAATGGAGGAGTGCCGCTAATAAGAGGATTTTTTTTCTGCAGGCAACTTACTTACCACTTCCAACAGGACAACTACAACCACATAGATACAGTATCCCTTGCCTTTTTCTCTGACTGTGACTGCATTTCTTGGATCTCTCTCTGCTTCTAAATTGATCCCTTAACACATCACTTAGTCCACTCCACTATCACATCTGCACCACACATAGTCATTTGTAAGTGCTCCTACGTAATTCGCAAGTCGCAGCACGCCCCAGCCCGTAGAGGACTGGGATGGCCCCAATGATGAAGCATGTCACCAAGGGGCAACCCTGGTGAGTGAGGGGACACCTAGAAAAAAAGCAATTTCTCCTTTTCTATCTACTATACCTTCCAGACCAACCCCATTGAGTGTTGTTGTGAATGGATTTATAGTGACCAGCAAGGCTCTCGGGTATCTGGCTACAGAGACCTTATGTTGAATATCGTTATCAATAATTCCACACAGGCCCTGTACTGTCGCATTCTTTCTTCCACAGTTGTCGAAAGTACTACTTACTTTTCACTGACATGCATGCAGTAGTGTATGCACTTTCAAAGATTGATGGATAGGTTTGTACCCAAAGAATTGTTTATGTTCAATTGTTTGTCTATGCTGTGCTTTTTTTTACAGGGTGTCTTCTGGTGACCAACATCGATGGACGAAGCGTCGGCTGCAATGGAGGAGTGCCGCTAATAAGAGGATTTTTTTTCTGCAGGCAACTTACTTACCACTTCCAACAGGACAACTACAACCACATAGATACAGTATCCCTTGCCTTTTTCTCTGACTGTGACTGCATTTCTTGGATCTCTCTCTGCTTCTAAATTGATCCCTTAACACATCACTTAGTCCACTCCACTATCACATCGGCACCACACATAGTCATTTGTAAGTGCTCCTACGTAATTCGCAAGTCGCAGCACGCCCCAGCCCGTAGAGGACTGGGATGGCCCCAATGATGAAGCATGTCACCAAGGGGCAACCCTGGTGAGTGAGGGGACACCTAGAAAAAAAGCAATTTCTCCTTTTCTATCTACTATACCTTCCAGACCAATCCCATTGAGTGTTGTTGTGAATGGATTTATAGTGACCAGCAAGGCTCTCGGGTATCTGGCTACAGAGACCTTATGTTGAATATCGTTATCAATAATTCCACACAGGCCCTGTACTGTCGCATTCTTTCTTCCACAGTTGTCGAAAGTACTACTTACTTTTCACTGACATGCATGCAGTAGTGCATGCACTTTCAAAGATTGATGGATAGGTTTGTACCCAAAGAATTGTTTATGTTCAATTGTTTGTCTATGCTGTGCTTTTTTTCTTGTCTCCCAAAAATTTTCCCAAAAACCCCCGTACCCATCCATTTTTCAAACCCTAACCCTCTTCCCCCGGGCTGTGTGGTTTTGATTGATGTGTGAATAAATTACAGCAATAAATCCACACACTTGCTGGGGAGGATAAGGTGATAGCAACAGGCTGGTGAAGAAATCTGAGGATATATTCTTACTCTGCTTGACAAAGACCCATGGCTAATGTCAAAGAACTTCAACCGAATTAGTAGTTATACTTTACCATTTGTTAGGCTACAATGTGGCACTGTTCTAGTGTACTTCTGTCACGTGCTATATTTTCAGTTGTACCGTTGAATTGCTCAGGAGGACAAACCAGATTTCATTTTCTTTTCTTTCATAGGCATGCAACTGCCACTGTGTCACACCACTAGTACCACCGCTATGAGGAAATTTTATCCGACCAAGATTGCCAACCTTATTCGCTGTTTCCCGTGGAGCCAGCCCTGGGTCTAGCCCTACTTTCAAACACAAATTACAGGTAAGATAAGCGTTTGGTGGTTTGGGGGTATAATGGAGTATTAGTAGGAGAGACGAGAGACTGACGGTAGTACTACTAAAGTCCTAGGACTCTTGGATTCACTTCACGTACTCTGTGAGAGGCACTTAGTGTTGAAAACATTTGGGCATTTACACTTAAAGGAAGAAAATGGAACTAAACTTTCAGGAAAACAAAGTCACTGTTAAACCCCCACCCACCAGGCAAGCAGTAAGAAACGGGTATGCTCAGATAAAGTTTGAAAAAGTATATTTATATCCCTAACAAAATAATCTCCCGCAAGACCCTCCCTAACCCCAACGATTGTCCTTCAAAAGTCCCCAAAAACCCAACTCCCAATTCCCACCCCCCAAAAGTCTCTAAAAAAGGGGCAAGGGACACTATGGGTGGATGCTGTCTACTTTTTGTGCCAGGGCATCATGCTCCTGGCGGAGCAAGGCGTGCTCTACGCGGAGCCCCTCCAACTGGTTAGAAAAGTGGTGGAGCTCCTGCTGGAGGCGGGACACCATCAGGGTACTGCGGCGCAGGCGTGCCTTCAATGCCTTGCAGGTGCAACGGCTGTGAGAGGAAGCTGTTGTCCTTGCTACTTGGCGGTGGCGTTTGGCTTTGGCAGCCCGGCTCAGTCTGGGTGGACCACTGTGCTGGGTGGCACTGGCAGCCCGTGGGGGCACGGAGGCCGATGCAGACGACGTAGTTGTTGTGGTCGACTGCACACTTTCTTCGTCCTCCAGGGCCACCAGCCGCCGATATTCGGCCACAGTGGCATCGATCCTCCGTTGCCGGGCCGCTCTAGCCAGCTCCTTCCTCCTTGTTCGTTTGGAAGGAGAACCTATATGAAGAAAGAAAGACATAGTCTGTAACCAATGCTCTTTAAGATTAACTCAATCATTCAGCAGAAATTTGTGTTGCACTACAACTAGCTAATTGCAAGCACATTACATAACTATTGAGGCCAGTATCCATCTAACCTCACACTTCTTCATCCTTGCTCTAACATTAGTGGGAGTTTAAGGAACAAATTCTACGAGCACTATGGACTTCCATTGGAGTCGACTATGAAAGTACACCAGTCTTATTCTTCTTCTTGTCTCTTGTCTAGGAAAATTGGTACGTTATCTTCTGCAAGCCGGCATAATGCCAGCGCAGTAAACTTGCACCCGAGAAAGAGACGCACGCCATGAGGAGTGACCTAGACTTGCGTTGCGTTACTGTACCCGTCCAGTACATGCAGGTGGTGAAGCTCTTACTTTTCTATTACGGGTGGCACTGAGAATACTCTGTTACAACTCAAGGGCTACTGCTTAATTAATTTAACTTTCACCCTACAGTGGAAATGAGTACTAGAAATGGAAAATTGAAGAAGATAAATAATCTGATTATCTATCACTTCACATGGGATGTTTTTGCTTATAAATGGGATGACTTTAGGTGCTTTGCTTTTTATTGAGTGACCAGTGATACATCCACACATGAATGATTGAGTACTACTAAACTTATTAAGAGAGGTAGGGAGTGGCCACCGTAATAACCGGATCTATGCTGTGCTTGCAATACAAACTACTGCTACTATTGATGGTAGTATTTGGACAAAATTAAAACTTCTTTTCCTTGCCTTTCCTACACTGGAACGGACGTGCGGGTGCAGTGTTACATGCTCTTAAAAGTTACACTTAGTTCATCCACTGACCGTCTACTCTCTCTAGATCATGATTACTCACAAACTTTCTCTCAGGGGCTAAATTTACAGTGTAGTTTGTGGCCGAGGGCCGCACTGGTGGGAGCGGAGTCAGAGGGGGCGGGGCTAAAGCAAAACGAAAACTTGTGACCATGAGGTTGCACACAGGTCCCTGCAGCAGATGCCTTCATCCACTGAGCCACCAGACCCAGCATTTACATACATCTCTCTCCCTCCTGCTCTCCCTCCTGCCCTTCCTCTCCATCTCTCTCTCCCTCCTGCCCTCCCTCTCCCTCCCCCTCTGTCATCTCAGTGTGTGTGTCTATCTGTGTCAGCCTTCAGCCCGGGTTGAGACCGCTTCCTCAACGCGCACACACAGACAACAACACCAAAGTACTTAACAGGTCTTTAAAAGACCATTAACATATTATTGAGGCTTTGTTTGTTGTAGCGCCCCTGCATCTCCACCCTGACAATCACTGCTTGCCCGGCCCCACAGAGCAGAGGCTTTGTTCTATTTCACCTCTTTGTGGCCTTGTATCTCCGCTCTGCTCTGTGGGGGCCGGGGGAGCAGTGATTGTCAGAGTGGAGATGCAGGGGTGCTAACAGGTGAAATACAAAAAAGCCTCTGCTCTGTGGGGGCCGGGGGAGCAGTGATTGTCTGCAAGGTCTGCGCACCGCCAAGGAAGGCTTGCCGGGCCACTACCGGCCCGCGGGCTGTACTATGAGTACCCCTGCTCTAGATACACATATGCTATCTAAGAGTCAGATAGTAGCATGATCCAGGTATATGGACACATACAGTTTCTGTGTCACCCACCCAGGCTGTTGTCCTTCCACCCATCATTGCTTCATCATTCACCCAGCCATGCATCTCATATTCTTGCCTTCCCAGCTAGTCTTCAATCTCAATAAGTAAGGAATATATAAGAGCTTACCTCTGGCCGCCACCACCACCGTCTCAACTCTCACAGCCGCCGCCTCCTCCCCTGAAGAATCGCCCTCCGCCTCCATGTCGAGCACCACCACCTCCACGCTGGCCCCGCCACCAGATGTTCCACCTACAAAGTACATTTTAGAATGTTAGAATACAGCACTCACTAGTCTTTGGTCTAGGAATGAAGACATGTGAAAACAATGTAATTTGTGACTGTCTACTTTAAAGTTAAAAAAAATGTCCCTTTTTCCAGGGAAGGTTGTCTTGCTGCACTTTTTGGCACAACTGATGAAGGCTGGTTTTTTAACACGCACCATTTTTCTCCACACAGACAGAAGATGGACTTCTAACAACAAGATCAAGTTGAAACCAGGTGAGAGCTCGGCTCGACCACAAGAAATGTCTTCAATTAATCGTCAGCACTAACCACTTTTCCATTATCAGTTAAACGTTTAGTTTTATTATGACTTCATTTTAATAAATGTGTTTACTTTTAATAAAGCTTTTAAACTTAAATACAATCTGTGTTTTTTGGTCCAGACTAGACTGACTGAGCGAAAGGTTTTGCAATTTTTGCAAGCATGAGTCCAGATAGAACACTTCAAAAGACATTATGGACAATCCCAGAGGACTGCACTAAGTTGATAGAGCTATTGCTGACTAGAATCATGGGAGTTTCGCCAACCGTGCAATCTTAGTTAGCTACACAGACAGACTAATAAGAATAATCTAGTAATACCACAGGGAGTCATAGTAGAGGCAGGATAAGAATTTAGATACAGTCTACAAGAAGATCAAAGACAATTTTGAAAAAAGTCAAATGAGGAACGCTAGGAAAAATAGGTACTAGTCTAAAATGAAAACTTACTGGGGCCAGCAAAGGAGCCCTCGCCTGCCCGATCCTGGCCCTGTTGAACAGCATCCGCCGCCTGCTGCTCCTGTGTCCTCCTCTCGCCCCTGGGGGGAGCTGACGTACAACATGAAAGAAAGAACAGAAAACATGGATGATTGTTGCTTGTCAATGTCAACTCAATCAAACATTTCAAAAGAACAATAACAAAATATTTCCGCGAAATTATATTGATTAGGGTTAGTTTTCATTTATTTGCGGACCTGTGACTTCGAAAGTCACGTAACTCACTAAACAAAGTACTGAAAGGTTCACCTAGGACTGGCAGGCAGCAGTCCGCAGGCAAGACGCAAAGTGACAGACAAACTCCATTGTGATTTCAGTCAGATCAGTGACAACACTAACAGTTGCCTGCTACATTACCAGTCATTTAAATAGTCAAACTATCAATCCACCGCCACTATTTTTCTTATTGTCAGGGGTACAAAGGAAGGGGCAGATTTAAGCCCCTTGCGGCTCTTTTGCTCCGTTCTTGCGTGACTTTTGTGACGCAGCAGCTAAACAAAAAAGGGCGCCATGGTGCGGCGTATAATATTATAACAACGTGACGCATTTGGGAGATGCATCCCGTTATAAAGCCCTGCGCCATCAGGGGGCGTTCCGGCGCAAGGGAGGGCATTCCTGCGCTGGAACACATCCTAAAAGTGGCTGAGGGAAATCTACAAAATTTCAATCCGTCACCTTTAGGACAATGATGCGTCACACAAACCCTGCACCTGCTTGAAGCAGACGTACGGCTTGACCCAGCATTGGGGAGATAGGGTACCCCAGAGCATTGCTGGAGCTGCGCCATCGTTGTGACGCAACTCCAGCAGTAAAGCTTCGGTGACGTTTTGGGCCCATGGTGCGCCGCATTGCAAATACGGCGCACCATGTTTGGTGGTGGTAGCGGGCCGCACAATTAATGGCGCATCCCTGCTACTTTGCAGGGATGCGACGGTAATTGCAATTCTGCCCCTTAGGGGCATACTTACTTACGCGTTCTGGCGCATCTCCAGAGATGCGCTAGATGAAATGCGTCACGCAAAACTACCCTTGCGACACGGCAGATGCGCCTCATTTACAATGCGGCGCGCCCTGGCGCAAGGGTAGGCACTTGCGTGACGCATCTCGTCACGTAAGAGCGGCGCATCGCTGGAGTCACGTCGCCAATGCAATGCAACTCCAGTAATGCTCAGGGCCACCCAATACTTAACATGCTGTGTCAGTCCTTTCGCCTGCTTCAAGCAGGCATAAGGAATTGAATTGACGTAGCAGCGTCGCAGAAGTGCCTGCGTTAAATCTTGTAGATTTCACGCAGGCAATTTTGCGAGGCGCACAGCCGCCGGACCGCCCACCCTGCGTACTAGGAACGCACCCATTGTGGTGCAGGCCCATGGCTTTATAACGTGACGCATCTCCCTAGATGCGTCATGCTGTAAATGACTCGCAGGGATGCGGCACGTTTACGCCGCTGTTGCGTCACGCAAGGCAACGTAAACGTGGCGCAAGGGGCTTGTAAATGTAATCTGCCCCCTAGTGTCTAGCATTACGCAGTTCTGTAAAGTACACTCATACATAATAGTTACTCAGGCCAATGAGACCACGAAATAGAAAACAAATAAGCATAGTAGCAACGCCACTGAGAAGGAGAGCAGTGCACCTGAAATGCACAGAAGATTTTGAAATATAATTTAACTACAATGTAATCGTCATCAGCGGCATTATTGGCTTGCTCCATGTAAAAAACAAATATTTGCAATACAACAACACAGAGCAGGAGAAAACATCATAGTAGTGAGTGATGAAATGGCTACTACTACTCACCAAGCCCGGGGATCTCCAAGCCGAGCTGGTCCAGCAGGTCACGCTCCCGGTCCAGGAGGTCCGTCCAGCGATGGGTGACCTGGCTGTAGGTGCGCTGGACCCCGTAGAGGTGGGATATGGCCCAGCACACCTTCTCCCACCGCTTCCGGCGCTCCCGCATGTTGTAGCCGCCGGCCGCGATCCTGCCGCCTCCCGCGATGGTCCTGGGCAGGCGGCGCTGGACGAAGTAGACCAGCGCGCCCACTTCCTCCGGGCTGAATATCTCCCATCGCGTCACCTGCTCCCCCCTCAATCTCCCGCATGCTGTCCTGGCACTGGGTCCAGTACTACTCCCCGCCGCCGCTGCGGCCCTCAAGTGCCTGGGCAGCTTCACGGCGCCTGGCTTGACCATGGTCTGGGCAGGTAAAGTAGGAAGAAGTAGAAAATTAAGAAAGAATAGGATAGGGAAGAAGAAAAGAAAAGAGTTTAAAAAAGTAGTTTAAAAGTAAAGAAAAATAGCAGAAAAGACAAAAATATACAGCTAGGAAAAGAGAGGGATAGATAAGAAGCAAAATCGTAAAAAAAAAACTGAAAACAAGCAAAGGATGGCAAAGATACCAAGAGGATTAAACACCATGCCCAGACACAGGAAATGAATGAAAAACAAGATGGCCGGCGCCCGTTCACGAGAGCGAAAGTAAGTTCGCGCGAGATTTCCCTCGCGATCTCGTGCGAACCTCTAGATTTCCCTCGCGATCTCGTGCGAACCTCTACTCGCAATGCGCTTACTGCGCGAGATTATACATAGCGGGCGGAAACGGAAATACGTCACGCAAACAAAATGGCCGCGCCCGTACTCGACCTTGGGGTAAATTCGCGTGTTGCGCTGCAAGCGGCTCGCGAATACTGCAAAAAAACTCGCGAAACAACAAGCCGCAAAAAAATAAAAAGCTCATTCGCACGAATTGGCGGCTTCCGCGGTTGGTTTTGCACGACGCCGCGCCCCGCGAATAGCGCGAAAAAACCGAAAAATGATTTTTGCAAAAGCAAAAGCAATGAGCAGGTGCAAAAGGTCAACCTCATGATTTGTAACGATTCCCTGTAGTGCTTCCTGAGGGGGCCCTCCAGAATTCGGTTGCCTGCTTGCAACTATTGTGTGACCCTGCTCTGACCTTAACTGTATGCCACAAAGGTCCTGATTTACAGCTAAAGGAGCAGACAAGCAGGTGCCAGGATGGAACTTCAAATTCTTTCAGTGACACATTAATTAGCCACTAATTCATTATTGTCAGTTGGGGCAGGGGCAGGTGTTGTTAATAAACTAACCCCAAATTAATTCATGTCAGTTCAAGCAGGGCAGGTGGGCTTGCTTTTCACCCCCATCTTCTACAGTGATGATGAACCAGAGGGTGGCATTGATGTAACAGAGGGTGGCATGGGTCAAAGAGAGGGTGCCAGTGGTGAAACAGAGGGTGCTGGGAGGCTGTGATGATGAACCAGACGTAGAAACAACATAGTCGCGACCGTTGCGAGCCGACAAGTAAGTTCGCAATTGCCAACTAGTACCAAATCCTCGCGAACTGGCAGAAACACTTGCGAACACAAAAAAAAAAAAAAATCCGCAAATTCGCGAGAATTCGCGGATTTTGCAGATTGCGAATTCGCAAATCCGCAAAATTCGCGAACGCGAGATTCGCAAAATTCGCCCATGCTTAATAAGCACAGGGGGTTATTGTGACTATCTATTGTTTCACCAACCACCATGTCTTTTATTGTATACCAAAGCCTCAGAGCCAACAAAATATAATCAATACGACTTTGGTCCCTGAATCTATTAAAAGTGTTAGCCCTGGACTTATCTGATTTGGTACTACAATTAGCTGCCCTAAGATCGAACTCCAGGGTCATGGCTTTAATTTGTAGCGCTGATTTAGTCCACCTTTTAACTGGTTTCAGGTCCAGGGGGGACCAACCATTTCTTCTCTTCATCTAGCACTTCCAGCAACTCATCCCTGTCTAGCAGTTCAAAGGTTGTGTAGAAGTCTCCTGCTATTATTAGGGAGGGGAGGGGATTTCTCCTTTAACGATGTAATAATGGCAGAGGATCTGCCACCTCTGATGTCTCTCACATAAACGTTATAAATGTCAATGATGTTAGTCCTACTTCCCTTAAGGCAAATTCCCTTAAAATCTAAGTTGTTCGCGGGTACATGTGGTATGTTGCTGCAGAGGCCTAACTTAACCCAAATTAGTAAACCTCCCACAGGATGGCCAGCTTTGTTTTTGATTGCTGGTACACAGAAGCTAGCAAAGCCTGCCTTATGTACTGGAGTGGTGCTCCAGGTCTCTTGAAATAAGCATACATCAAAGTTCTCCACTAATTCATTCCAGTGCGGGAGTGATAACTTGCTCTTAATACCAGTCACATTCCATGAGACCATAGAGAATGATGAGGGTGCATCCTTGTTAGTTTGGTTATTTAGGCCTGGCATTGCATTGGTATGTTGGCTACTCCCAGCGGGACTCAAACCATCATCTGATTAATTCGGGTGTGGGGTTGCTAAGATGATACAGGGTGAACCCAGAAGCAACTCCTTATTCCTATTACCTGTGGAGCAACTTACCACTTTTGGTGGCTCTATTGGATTTAAGGTAACCTGTGATAACATAAGAGGGTTAGACAATGCATCTTGAGTTGCGTTAGGAAAGTAGCCATCATGCTGTCCACTTTGCACAACAAGTCAATCAACTTCCCTCAGCTGTGACTCAGGTTTCAGACCCCTCTTATGGCTAGTGGCCATCTGTAGCCGGTCTACAGATGATGGAGTATGTCTACATTGTATGGCCATAGGTGCTGGGGAGCAAATTCTGAACTCTAAGGCTAAGAAATTTCCAGCCAGACTTTCAGTAGCCAAAGTCAGCTCTAGGCAGTCGTAGGAGGAATAAGGGATCTCATGTCTTTTGACCCTAACAATGTCCTCCCTATTTAAAGACCTACACCCTCTCACATGCTGTATCCAGTGAATCACCTTGTTTTTCAATGAGTCTTCACCCTCATAACCTGTTGGTGAGGCTGATTATTGGACATTGGTCATAGATACATTACAAGGGTTGTCAGTTATTGGCCGCCAGTCAGGGTGAGATCTTTGCTCCATGGGTGTACTGTTTGACAACCCAGCAGACCTGGAATTCCTTGACCCAGTAGAGAACTCTGGCCCCACTTCCAGCTCACCCCAATTTGAATTGAATGGAAGAATCTTTCCCCTGTTCCTATATGCTGTGAATTTCACCCCAGTGGTTCCCCATGGTTTGATGTAGAGGATGGAGCAACCTGCTTATTGCCCACAGGTGGATTGTGACTTTCCCTGCTAGCAGGTCGATTTGGCAGGTTGGTCTGTGCTACCGGGCATGAGAATGACAATTTATTTAAGGCCATTAGCTCTCTCATCATCCCCATGAGGTCGCCTATCGTGGATTTCAAAACGGTCACCTCAGCATTTAATTCATTGACACAATTTAGGACACTGGGAGTGGCAGAACCTATGCTGTTAATTTGTGTGGAAAGAGAATTCTTGATACATCTATCCCTAGTTTTAGTGGGTCTGCAAGGGGTAAAACGATTACTGCATGCAATGAATGAATCAGTGATATCATTAGGATGTAGGTTAGAGTGATTTTCAGAGTGGATTGTCACTGCAGCTTCTAGTTAGGTATTTAGCCGTTTTGTTTTAGGTGCAGGGTTCTTTATTTTCTTGGATTTTGAGAACATTTTAGGGAAGGTTTGAGGTGTGTCATGGCTAATGGGGTTAGGGGGGCTATTAGAATTACTGGAGCCCTCATCCACCCCAGGTGGGTCTAAAATGCCTTCACTTTCAGCTAGTAAACTGTCTATACGATCAAGGACGCAATTGCTCCCTGGATGCCTTGCCAGTTTCTTGGCTTTCTTAGGTTTCACTGGGCCCACCCCTCCACCACCATCCGCCACTTTCCTTTTGGCCATTACACAAAGAGAAGGACTGCCATGAAAGAGACCTTCTCGAATGGCCACTAGATCTTTTAGTCAGTTTTGAAATTAGCAAACTTTGCTTGACCATGGGATTTTCCCACTAGGTAGGACATCACTTTAGATAAATGATTTAAATAACAGAACCTTGGAGTGAATATAATACATATTAGGGGGCTGACCCAGTGCAGTCTCTTCTGGTCTCTGATGGGGTAAGACGAGCCTGTTTTAGCCCGGTCTTTGCCCAGGCCGAGCCTAGACACGCCCGCATGCATCCCGTGCTATGGGGAGCCTCGCTCTGATTCATGGAGCTCCGATGTCTGGAAAGCACGGTGTGGCCCCTCCTCTGGGCTGAAAAGGGGTTGCGTGGCAACAATGTGGCTCCAATATTTAAGTGGGGTGCTAAGACTAGCTACCAGCAAATTGTGCCTCAGGTGAACCATGCAATCTCCAGGATCATGCTTTACTGTTTTATTGTTTTTAATCTGACTTTTTCCTCTACTTTAGCACCACAATTTCCCCAGGTGAGCCCCTAGTTCAGCTATATAGACGAGTCCTCTCGGCATTTTGACAAATATTTTCAAAGCTAAGCTTTGTATGCATAGAACATTTTTACCTATTAAGTCCTACCTGTATTTTCATTTTGGTTGTGAAGTCAAGTTGTTAATTATTTCAATGACCACAATTAAGTCACACTACAAAAGGATTGCCGTTTGTGGTTCCAAAATGAGAAACACACCAATTGCTTGATCTAGAGAGCTGCTTATGTACAGCATTCAATTTTCATACAGGGTTGTATTATTCTAAGTGGCACAAGGTGCAACAGGCATGTGTACCAGTTTGTGCTGCTAGGGCACTTTGGTGTTGCAGAGGGGTGTCAGACATTTGTGTGATTCGCAATATATGTCAGTGTGATGTTAAGGGGACAGTCCCTCATTTGCATGGTGGTGTGGCCCAATCCAGATATGGGAACCATTTGCTATTTTTGCCTGACCCACATTACAGATATGTGCTCAATGGCAAAGAAGCCATAACAATGTGCATTGTGGTAATTGTGCACCACATAGAAAGTGTCACACAGTCAGTGCGCCTCAAGTGCACTCCTTGGGAGGGTTTTGTTGTGGTCCTAGGGAGTCCCCGCATACCCCCCTGCAGCCGATGCGATCCCTCACTGCACCCACTTGTGGGGGATCCCTGCTGCCTTTGTAATTAGGCTGGAATTCTATCTGCAGTGGAATGCACACCAACAACTTCAAACAGCTGGTCCTTTTATTAATGTTCATTTTGCTGTGCAGGCACATATGTTTGCCTGCATCATGAAGAGTGCATTTACTGTAATTTGGTGCACTCAGGGTAGACTTAGGGCGCACCCTTGGGTGGCAATGTGTTTAGAAATAAATATGGTTTACAATCACCTGTTGCAGAGTTTCTTGTATGTCCAGCAGATTTCAGGCACCAATAAAAATGCCAAGATAACTGTGATGATTAATATTCCCACTGGAGAGAGATAGGAGATGTGTCTAGTGACCGGTTTGACTCATCATAAAGTAGCAAAGACGGTTAATACAGAACATATACCATATGGATCACAAAACTGTATTTAATAGTTCAGTGGGTTACCCCTTTTCTCACCAAGATCCTTTAGTTGCTTGCAGTTAATACATTATAATCCTAAAATATCACATGTGTTGTATGAACTGTCATCAAAGAGTTGCATGCAAACTGCAAGGTATAGGTTAGAACGTTATGTTTTTTCCCCATGTTTCATTATTAATTAGCTTGTTCGGGTAAAAATAAATTCTTATTAGTGAATTCAATCCGAACCAGCATTTTAAAATAAATGAAATGCATGTGAGAGAGGAACTAAAGAGAGATGAGGGGCACTGGTGGAGAATGGTAGGGAAGGAATCAATGGAGAAGGGAGTCTGTTGGGTACATCAAAAAAGTGTTCTTCTGGGCACCACCAGCCTAAATCCGGCCCTCGCCGTACTGTTCAGGTCTCTGCCCATGGCACCCAGTCAAGCAGCAGAATTGAAAAGTGCATCCTCGCTGTAATAGGGCCCTACATGATCCCGTGGAGTCCTGCCACTGGCGGAACAGAGGCTACCATTTTAATCTGCTAAATGTGTGTCTCTGTACACATGCAGACCACTGGGCTACAGAGAATTACAAGGGACAAGAAAGTTGAGTTTTCGCCTAAATATTTCCTTTTCATAAAGCTAAAGAAATCTCAGAAACAGCAACCGATCTCAGAGCAATAAATGGAAAATATAGCGAGGGCCACGACTGGGCTGAGGGGAGTGAAATTTCCCTTTCAAAGTTAAACTGTGGAGCAGTCAGACTTTCACAATTACCTTTTAATTGGACCTACAACGATTTGCATGAACAAAGACTCAGTATTCATTAAAGGCCATCTACAGTATACTATTCCATTTATGAGCAAATGCATAGTACATTTGCAAACTGGTATAAAATGCTATTCACACAAGGCTTATATGTAAATTAGTAGAAACGAAGTACATTTGCGATTATGAGTCACAGGGCCAAAAATACCTTTCTGGTGAATATCCAATCATTTTGAAAAGAAGTACGTAAATATATTTCTATACTGGCCCAGCATACCTTCGTCAGGGTCTCTCTGGTTCCATAAAACAAATACTTTTATAATAGAGTTCCTTGTTTAGTACTTGCAAATGCCAACTATCTAATGACTAATCTAGCTCGGCTTCAAAAATATCAACCCTTATCCCAAAAGAGCATCTACAACTTTCTCTTGGGGAAGCATTATTTTCAAACCAGTTATTGTAGTATGCTGCAGCCTCTGGAGTTACAATTGGCGTGTGTAACCTCTCTCTTTTCTAACAGAATCCGAATGTTATTGGATCATGCCGAAAGCCCTGCAGTGAAGCAGGAACCAGGGCTTTACTTATGTAAATGGGCCCCCTGGATCATTGGGTTCAGTCCCACTACTGTGATGCATCAATGACTGCTTTATTTTGCTACATTTTGCACCGTTGCCCAAAAATATGCCCTATCTTAAAACAATCATCGCTGGCCTACAAGCACTGAACCTGCATCAGATCATCCATGGACCCAAACACATCGCTGGACACATCCTAGATGTCATTTTTGCTAATACCGAACCAGTTACCTTTCAAACGACGACTCCGGTCACATGCTCGGACCACCATTTACTTGCCTTCCAACATAAAACAACATTAAGCAAATCACCTAAGACTACCTTACATGCATTCTACTGTTGACTGTGGAACAAACTCAATTTGAAACACTTAGAAACACAACTAACATCCAGTAGATATCAAGAAACAACACGTTCTGTTCAAAAACTATGAGAGGCTACAGGAAGCATTTGGTATCCTGGTACCACTAAAAACCACACAACAGAACAAAAGAAAACAAGCACCTTGGAGAAATACAGAGATAAAAGAGATAAAACAACAAATTAGAAAGCTGCAATGTGCCTCAAAACAAACGTCAACCAAGACAAACTTTGTCAACAGAACATTTACAGATTATACAAGTCAGCTATCAAAAAAGTGAAGTGAAAATACTATTGAGACAGAATTCAAAATTCTAAATGTGCAAATAAAGAAGTCTATAAAATTCTCAATGAATTTAGTAAACCAAATTGCCAAGAAGCAACTCATACCGTTACTCAAGAGTTCACAGACAAACTGGCAAATCATTACATGGAAGAAGCAGGCACGTTGAACTCATACTTAAAATAGAGACAAAGCAGCAGCACTAAACCTTTTACAAAGATACAATCCAAGAACACTCTAACCCAGCCTCTCCATTAGTCCAAACACATTTCTCACAAAAAATGTATGGACCTGGTCAAAGCAAGGGGGCCTGCCAGAAGCCCTTCTGACCCATCTCTACCGCAAACATTCAAGATAATTCTTCTAACAACTTCTGCTGCCACTCCAGTAAGGAGACTCATCAACAACTCCTTAACAACCAGAATATTTCGAGAAGAACTCAAAAAGTCATGCATAGACCGATTACCGAAGAAAACAAACTTGGACCTGCTGAACCCTAACAACTACAGACGGATTTCAAATATACCTTTCCTGTGCAAACTGATAGAAAGAGAAGCTTTCACCCAGGTGTCACAATTCATTGAAGAGAATGCCATACTTTCAGATTTCCAAATGAGATTACATCCAGGAAGAGGCACAGAATCTGCTCTCCTTGCCATTTGGGATGACCTGAAGAACACAGTTGACTACAACAGAGTTTCTGCACTTCTTCTCTTGGGCCTCTCTGCTGCCTTTGACATGGTTGACCATGACACTCTGATACAAAGACTTTATGAAGCCGGCATTGAGGGGACTGCTCTAGACTGGATCGCATCCTACCTTCGCAACAGAGCTAATGTCATCCATACACCACCTTTCTCCTCCAAACCGTACTTCACAAAAGTAGGGGTCCCCCAAGGCTCTATTATCTTGCACATTATTTTCAACATTCACATAAAATCATTACCGGCACTGATCAATCAATTTCACCTCATGTGCTATAACTATGCAGATGACACACAAATACTACTTAAACTGCAATGCCCCAAAGACATTGGAAACTCACCAATTTTTAGTTGTGTCAGAGCCGTGGATCAATGGATGACATGGAGCCATCTCAAATTGAATGCTTCCAAAACGGAAATACTCATGTGTGGTGATTAGAAACATTATGATCTGCTCGCCGCATGGTCTGATGATCTGGGAACACCACCTAGAATTATTGAAGGAAGTAAGAATCCTCAGAATGACCATGGACTCCAAGCTATCAATGAATGCCCAAGTGGACAAACTAGCAAGATCAAGCTTTTTTTCTATAGAAGCTCTACAACAAATCTTCTCTCATTTGGGATTGCCACACAAGGTCCAGGCTACCATTTCCGTTATTTTGTCCAAACTCGATTACGTCAATAGCCTCTACCACGGATCACATTTAACGACCATGAAAAGACTACAACGGATTCAGAACTCGTCTGCCAGAATACTCTTACATACTAAACCACAAGACCACATCTCCCTTGCCTTGAAAGCCTTGCACTGGTTGCCAGTTGCCAAAAGATCCACGTTCAGGCTGCTTTGTATTACCGAATACATTTTCCGCTGCGGGTAAGTCGTCCCTCCACCGCCCTCCCTCATCCACACCTTGTAGTATCAGAGTGACTAATACCTTGAATCTCTGATATTGTTATAGCCTGGGACCTCCTGAGGGAACCTTTTTTAACACAATTAAGGTAAGACCTCACATGAGGTATAACGGACTTCCTTACCATTACGTAAAAGTGCCGAACACTTACCATTCCCATTTTTAGGTCTCGCCTAGACGAAAGCAAAAGCGAAGCTTTTGCTGTCTATGCGAGACAACTTATGTTGCCACTTTTCTGGGAATGGTGTGGACATCAGACTGTGACGAGCCTGTCCTGGAGATTGCAGCTCGTGAGCGCGCACGTCGCGTCGCGTCGCCCTGCCTGCTATTCGCATTCACACAAAGGCTCCCGCACGCATGCGCACATACACACACTGCATACACACACACGCACCCCCCTTTAACAGACACACGCGCAGACAGACACACGCACGCACGCACAGACACACTACAACAGACACACGCGCACACCCCACCCCCACTCACCCCTCCTCCGCAACACACTCACCTGTTCTGGCGGTGCTCGGCGTGCCTCTCGGGCGGCGGTTGCGCTTTGCGGGGCACTCTCACCACATGAGAGCCCCGCCTTCTTCATGCGCCCGGCCGCTCTTCACCCGGTCCCCCATCTCGGGACCGGGACTCGATCAGGAGTTCTCGGGGCTCCTCGGACAGTCTCTTCTCTCTCGCGCCGCGATGGGGGCGGGACTTTCGGTTGGGGCCGCGCTGCGATTGGCCGGCTGCCCAACCGCTTCCGGGTCGTCGCAGGCAGCGCGGCGGCCCGGCGGCAACTTGTTATTCCTTTCTGGTCTTGTTTTTCTAATCCGGTCTTTAGATCTGTACATTTCAAAGTCCCCCTGTAGCCATTTCGACCATTGACGCTGGGGCTGGATCTCTTTGTCACCTTGTCAGAGCTATTTTTAATGGGCTCTGTATCCACCACACATGTTGTACTGTACTGTTGAACGGCTACCACTGCCGTTACAGGGCTCGCGCCCCGTGCTTCATGCGCCTCATGCCCCTTCCCGTGGTGTAGTTCGTATTTTCTACCTTTCCAGCAGGCGCAAAATGCGGGCTCCTCGCCCTCGCTTGCCCCGCGAGTTAGACTCCTCGCGGCACCCCCTCACACGCTGTGTTCTCTCTTTGCTCTGTGCGGCTCCGTGCGGTGGTTGATACGGCTTTTGATGGCGGCGGCGCAACTGGAAGCCGGGAGTGAGGCTGAGAGGTGAGAGGCTGAGAGGTGGGAGGTTCCACGAGGTGCGTACGTAGCCAGACACAGAACAGAGGGGCACGTCTAAAAGATCAATCTAATTACTCCACAATTTTGTTGTTAGCTGCTTGGAATTCTCAATAACATGAATAATCTCATATAATTTCTATAGAATGGTACAAGAGCTTCCTACTAGGCAAATGAACTTAGAAAAGGCATAGAAGGCCTTGCGTGTTAATGCACATCAACAGAAAACATTTTCCTGATTAGTGCAAAGAGTAAAATTGAGGAAACGGCTCTATTAGCCTTGTATTCGATAGCTGTTCCATTAAGGTGCATACCGTTTGATTTCGTGATACTGCAAATCAGTGGGTTGGATAAGTTCAGCTTACTAGAGTATGCGCTATCTATGGCGGGGCGTAGTGTGTCTAACCAAGAAGAGAATGAGGCATGGACGACGCCCATTGCTTAACATTGTTAGACTTTTTTTGTCTGAACTCGCCATTGGTTGAGGCTAGAAGGCGCTACTTAAATAATCCAATTTAGATACAACAGCGCATCTGTGCAGAGTCTGATCTCGCTTTTTAAATCTCCCCCAGATGAATATGTGTGTCCCAACCTGTTTACATTTTTAAAAACGTTTCTAAATTTGTATTAAATGTTCTTACGTCTAGTGTTATAACAAATGTCTTGCTCGAAATGTGTTGCTCTCAGTAGAGAACTAAATCAAATAAAATTAAACTAAACTTGGCTTTCCTTGTCAATCTCATTTGCCTGCTTCTTTTGGTGCCCCAGCTTGTCATTCTTTTGTTTGCCACTCCCATGGAGCATTGCCTCTTTACAGTTTAATTGGCTGGTATTGCTGCTTACACTGCTTGCTTTTCAACCCCTTTCCTATGTCAAGGGGCTTCTTGGACCCTGCCATTTCTCTAGTATCCTAGGATTTGGCTGAACTCGGAGTCCTCGTACAGCAAGAAATTTCCCATAAGCAGACTGGACACATTTATTGACAGGGTCTTTCTTTATTTTGCCTAGGCAGTCACTCAGGAAAGGGCAAGAGACATCCTAATTTTTTTTTTTGTTAAAATGTGTTTATTGAGGTTTTTCATAAGTAAGTTCATATATCTTTGCACTTTCGTTATACATCTTGTTACAATTGCTTTAAGGCATGCATCCGGCGCAGGTGAGGGCAAGAGACATCCTAATATGGACCAAATATTTATACCATGTATCATCCAGAGACCATGTCTCCCAAGCAACAAAGACAGACTGGAGACATTTCAGGGATAGGTAATCAAAATGGTTTGAACTGCAAGACTATAGGAGAAGCTTATAATGTAAACACATGACCAATCACAAGCTACTGTTCTAAAGCCGTTCAACTCGCCTAGGCACAGAGAGCTCATTCCATGAGTTGGTTTATAGTTTCCATGTGCCTGGGCGCAAGAAAACAACTTTTGTTTGGTAAAACTATAGTGAAGTGTATTATCAGCCAGAATTTCTCGATATCCCTCTTCCTATTTAACATCTCTCTTCGACTCTGGGTAGCATCATCAAAAGTATGCCTTTGAGCAGGAGCGTCGCCACTGCTTTCTCGCAGTGCGAAAAGCAGAAACATAAAATGGTATTTTAAATACCATTTTATGTTTCTGCTTCTCGCGCTGGGAGAAAGCAGAAGGGTATGCCTGGTTGGGGGCGGGTGGATCGGGGAGGAGTGGCTTGTCCAATGCTGTGGACCCTCACTGTTTGGTCGGCTCTCTGGGGCCGAACAAACCAGTCATGCATTTTCTCTATGCAGATTGCATGCAGCCTACACAAAGAAAATGGCCTCCCCATAGGCACCCGGCTGGGCGCTCTCCTCACCAATCACAACGCTGCCATTATAGCGCCCTCACTCTATCTATCTATCACCCTCACTCTGGGCGCTGTCCTCACCAATCACAACGCTGCCATTATAGCGCCCCTCATTCTATCTATCTATTGCCCTCACTCTATCTATCGCCCTCACTCTATCTATCGCCCTCACTCTATCTATCTGTCGCCCTCACTCTATCACCCTCACTCTATCTATCTATCTATCTATCTATCTATCTATCTATCTATCTATCTATCTATCTATCTATCTATCTATCTATCTATCTATCTATCTATCTATCTATCTATCTATCGCTGTCACTCTATCTATCTATCTATCTATCTATCTTTCTATCTATCGCCCTCAATCTATATATTGCCCTCACTCTATCTATCGATCGCCTTCACTCTGGGCACTGTCCTCACCAATCACAACGCTGCCATTATAGCGCCCCTCACTCTATCTATCTATCGCCCTCACTCTTTCTATCTGCCGCCCTCACTCTATCTATCTGTCGCCCTCACTCTATCTATCACCCTCACTCTATCTATCTATCTATCTATCTATCTATCTATCTATCTATCTATCTATCTATCTATCTATCTATCTATCTATCTATCTATCTATCTATCTATCTATCTATCTATCTATCTATCTATCTCCCTTCCTCTATTTATCTATCTATCTCCCTTCCTCTATTTATCTATCTATCGCCCTCACTCTATCTATTTATCGCCCTCCCTCTATCTAGCTATCGCCCTCACTCTATCTATCTATTGCATCACTACAGCATCACTCAGGGACACCACAACATCACTATGCGCTACCACAGCATCACTGAACGCCACAGCATCACTCGTCGCCACCACATCAATCTGTGCAACTATTCAACAACAACTGGTTCAAATATGTTCTCTCAATGTTTCAAGCTTTATTACAAATGTCACAAAAGATGTTAATATTTCACTTCTGTTCTTGGATTTTCATCACAATAAAATACACTAAACGTAATCTTCACAAAAGTTATTTACAAAAGTTTAAGCTATTGCCATTATAAATTACAATAGCTTTTATTTAAATATTCATTATTAAAAAAAATTAAAAGCCATTGTTATTTGTAACATCAATACATCTAAGTCGCGTAAATACAACACATATTGCATTACAAATGCTATAGGTGTCACATTTGCAAAAGTTAAAACTAGTGGCATTGTAAATGACAAAGCTATTAATTTCGCTATTTTCAAAACCAACACATAAATAAAAAATGTGTCATTTACAATACCAATAGCTCAAACTTTCCTAATGCGAGACCTATTGCATTGCAAATGCTTGTTCTATCAGGTTCGCATACTCAAGTTCACCTGACTTAGAGGTATGTCATACTCCTTGCAAGTTCACCTGATTTAGAGGTATGTCATACTACTTGCAATTTACAGGTCGCAAAAAAGTCGCCACCATTTACTCGCCAACATGTTCTTATTGTTCTCAATTTCCTAAAACAGTATGCTACGATTGAGCTTGCATGAAAATGGTACAATGTTTTCCCATTTCTTTCTAATTTTTAAACCACACTTTGGTAAAATGCCACTAGTGACCCCACTCCTTTTGCTTAAATTTACAGGTGACTACATAGAACCTCAAAGGGTAAGGTTGTAATTTACACTTCTACCCCCTACATCACAAATAGTGATAGGTAGATCTCTGTTTATTGTTGTCTTTGTCCTGACGAATGCTCTTAGACCCACGGGCCGACAGAGCAGAAACATGTCGACGTTTTGTTAATACTACTAATATATGCTATGGATTCCTAATTTTCCAGCGAGCATACCACCCTTTTTTAAACTAGTTGTCCAACGATACTAATAAAAAAGTATCTCAATCGGCTGGAAACTATTTTATTCTTTTTGTGCCTTTTTCTGTTGGGGTTATTCGAATTTTTATCTCTGGAGACTGCCACAAAAAATACCAGAGAAAGCCTCGGGCGAGGCTAGGCAATACACATTTTTGTCAAACCCGATGATTGCTGCCAAAACGTTTGTGTGGGGCGGAGAACAAGATATACCGCTTCTCGTTATACACATCGTTTATGAGGGTTTCACAATATTTCTCTTGGTATAACGTGGTAACAAGTGTCCTATCCATTTTTGATAATCTCTGCTTTGTATTACCCACAAAGCGATACATTGAACAGGACCTCTATTTATCAGGCATAAAATCACCAAACACATTCAACAAAGGAATCTATGCTCTAGAGTGGAACCTCACCTCAAAATCCCAAGATGCAAGAAAAAAACAATGGGTGCACATAATTCTCTGTTCAAGCAGCCAAACTATGGAACTCTTACCCTCAACATAAGAACATAAGATCCACAGATAAGCACCTTATCTTCAGAAGACTACTCAAAAATTAACTCTTCCCCACATAACGAGCATATGCAAACTGAAATATACAGTGTATCTTCCCTATATAAGCATTTATTTGTACTATAGATATGTACATATATATGTGTGTTGCTTTGTATAAACATGTAGAATAACTATGTTTAAAAAAAATATTATGTATAGATATTCATTAGTTCTGCTTAACAAATGTAAATATTACTGATAGTTACATTATTCTATGTTTTTAACATGTATATAAGTGACTGCATAAGTAAGTAAATCTTTTTATCATAACTATTTATCTACAATTGCTTTACTATTGATGTACAAAAAATATATATAAATGAATAAATAAAACTAATTTAAAGTCCAATAATACTTGAAAGCCAGAGTTTATTTAATGCATCTTCAATCTACAGAACCTACTTTCCTTTAAGCATCTATATACCTTCCATGCACTTATGGATCTATATCTCTATAACTTTTGGATGCATATATTTATAACTTCTTATTTATTACTTTTCTTCTAATTCAGCATATCCAATGCACTACCCTATTTTTCACCTAATACCGCTCTCAATGTATCCTCTACATCAACTCTCTGATTCATCTCAAACCTCTTTCTACTACTCTTTCCAACGCCCTACCCTATTTCACACCCTGTACCTTTATCAATATATCCATTACCTCCACTCTCTCATTCATCCCAAACCCCATACCACTACTATTATCCCAATAATAACCATTTAAAGACTCTTCCCTACTTCACCCCTCCTTCCATCATCTCATACCTCTTGTTACTTTTCTGATCCCTGAAAACAAGCCTTTCTAAACCCTCCCTCTGACTCTACCCCGACCACCTCCCTTTAACTTATCCCCCTCCATCTCCCTTTTACTCATCCCATGCCTCTTCCTACAGTTATGAGCTCCAAAAATATATTTATAACTCCTTCCCTTCTATCTCTTCACTATCCTTTCCAATCCAAATAACAGACTAACATGTCCACCACTCAAATTAATTTAATATTTCACTATACTAATTCACCACTAATCCTTTATGGGTTCCGGAGTAGTGGTCTACTCGCCGAAAAAGCACTTCAAAACCCCATCAAGGGTAGCAAGGGCTATATAAATACAAATAATTTCCCCCTTTTATCCCTTCACTATCCTTATCATTCCAAATAACTGATTAGCACATGCACCTCTCAAATTACTTTCTTATTTTCACCATACTAATTCACCACGAATCCTTTTTGGGTTCCGGAGTAGCATGCTACTTGCCAGAAAAGACCTTTGACGCCTCGTCAGGGGTAGTAAGAGCTATATAAATGCTCTTGCAATGCAATGTAATTAATTATTTATTAATTTATATGTGATGTTCAATGGCACACACCTGGCCCAAACGCTTTAGAACAGAAACACCTTTAATGGAGAACTGTGAAAAACAATGCTAACACAAAGGAGAGCAAAACAAATAACACAGCATAGCAAACAAGATAATAATAAATACACTTCTGTGATAGATATCACATGAGTAGCTCTGAAGCTGCGGTAGGAGCTACAGAAGATAAAACCTTTGGAAGGAAGAATGCAGTATAAACAAACAATGATGGAAGCATTGATTGAAGATTAATGTCAAATGAAGTGATATAATTAGATTACGGATATGCAAGAGTAATGGAAGGAATCACTATAGTAATGCTGCTGAGGACAAAGTGTACGTTACAAGGAAGTTCTAGATCGACATAGGGTAACAGGAGGAACAGAAAGGTGAGGAGTTCGGCCAATGAGGTGCAACATAATAGGAGGGAGAAAATTGCAGAGAAGATTGGCGGTGTCAATGGGAACCTGGACAACAGAGTCACAAAGAGAGAGTTCAGATGTGTGGGGATAAGAGAAAGAAAACACTGAGAGCCGAAGGTGGTGTTCAGAGATACTATTGTTGTTAGGCCCTTTACTGAATATATCCATATCTGTAGAAGGGAGACTGGAAATGCTATTATACCATTCATAAGCCCCCTTTAACTGGTTGTGTCCAACCTACTGCCGTGCTGTGGTGTAGCAACCACTGCAGAATCACCCAACCCTTCGAATCAACATTGTACAAATGCTCCTTTAACCTTTGGATAGTAATACCCACGACCAATGTGTAATACAGTCTAACCCCTGCTATAGCTACAGTAACAATCTATGATTCCTGAATGAAACGTGGTTTCTGTATTGCATACAATATAACACATGACAAAATATCCGAATGGCTGCATCAAGATAAACACTGTATCTCATAGTAACTCTGGCAAGAAGATGTGGAGTTAAGAATAGTAAATATATACATACCTTCCAATGTACATGTAGGTGATGTAGTTAGACCAATATTTGTGTAGCAAAATATTGTCGCCCTACTGTAGTGACATAAGACAGTCAGTCTGCCCAAACCCCTTACTGTGGTACAGCAGCCAGTGGTATTATAATTTACGAGGAGGACCTGGAACAGCATGACAAATCCCTTATATTAACATAGATGGATCCATTAAATTAAATCACACCAACTCACAGAACTAATATGTTTCAAATCCTGCTGGTTTAAATGAACTATTAATATGAAGCAAAACTACCCACTGGAGTTTAGTGTCTACAGTAGACCTATCGTGGTGCATTCATTTCAGCTCTGTATTTCTAGAATTAAATCTCGACTCATCATATTCAAACCCTTGGTGTATCATTTCTATACTAAATGGAAACATGCTATTGAAATAGCAAAACACTGAAGAGGCATTATTTCATATGTATATTTTATAAAGAGCTTTAATACAATTCTAGGCAAAGGGAGCTAATGAAATTGTCCCAGAACAGTGAAGAAAATCCCAACTAACTGTGCAGTCCATGATGCAGAAGACATGGTTCAAATTGGATTGCACCAGTATTCATGACCTGCTTTATTTTTTCTCTAGCCTTCTCACTGTGGTACCTGGATGAGACGCAGTTTTAGGGAACTCCTGGTCTCTTACTTGGTTTTGATCATAGTGGAAACATGCAAAAAACCCTCCAGTTACCTTCTTCAGTCAAGTGTAACTGACACGTGGATGGTTTGGGTACCCCATTATCACAGTCTCCTAGATATGGGTCCCCATGATGTTAGTGCAAGGATGGATAGGCTGAACTTCTCTTTTCAGTATTTAGGGGCCCCTACATTAGCTGCGCTGGGGCAATGGTGCCAACACAGATTCCAGCTGCAGCTGACTGCACTTATGACTATAATAGCACAGCATGCCAATGAAGAAATATCCTATCTCCCAGTTATGCACAGATAGAGACATTACACCCAATGGTAGGTCAATGAAGGAATTTTGGCTTAAAACAGCCCCTTCTGAAATTGCATATCTGGTTAAATATATGTGCCATCGCGTAGTTCAATGAGGGATATTCTGTAACTGGTCTTCTTTCAACCAGGGAAGGAGCTCCTTGTGTGCATTGGCACACACTCAGATGATACTCAACTAATTGTATCAATTAAGAAAAATGTCAGAGCCAGGAAGTGTGAACTTGTTGAATTTCTATCAACGGTTTCCACTTTGATGCAGGATCACTGTTTGAGATTGAACGGTGACATGATCGAGGCGATTTTGTTTGAGAAAGCAGACTCTGGGCAAACAATTGGTGTCCTCCCTCACTTGGCCCTGCTTCTATCCCCGTTGACAACAAACCCTCTATGAATGACCAGGTAATTTCTGTCTGTGGAACCTGCTGCTCTATTCTACGCCTTCTGCATAATACTTTTGTACAGCAGCCAATTTTAAGTATAAAAATACATTTTCCAGGCAGTCACCGTCAATGGCCTGGACTATGAGCTGTTCTGTATGTAGGCATGGCTGACTATATCTATTCTCATCCTTGCAAATCAATAAAAATACGTCCGCAAGTTTGATCTGTAATCTTCCTAACAGATCACCTTCATCTGTTTTAAACTCTTTACACTCTTTACCTGTTCATAAGAAGGCTATGTTAAAGTTTCTCTGCCACATACGGTGTGTCTTCCATGCAGTAGGCCCAGACTACATGTGCAGAAAAATCCACTTCTACAGACCTTCTACTTCCTTAAGATCAGCTAAGCAAATCACTGTTCTCTCAGGGCAGATTTACCGGGCCACTCATTCACTTCCATTGGAATGCCCTTCCATTCAACTCACAACTAACTCTTGGTTGCCTGCAATTTAGGAACCTTCTCAAAAAGTGACTCTTTCAATGAAAAGGAACATAACGTAAACAAAATATTTCCAGTTTTTTATATAGTGCGAACTTGACAAGAAGGTGTCAGGTATCATAGCGCTTTACATGAGCACCAGTTGCATTACATAAGGACACGTTCATTTATTTAGGCATGGGCAGATTAAGTGATTTGTCCTGAATCACAGGATGTTGAGCGTCGTTGCCGAGACTCAAACTAGGTTCCCCAGATTTGAGGTTGTCTGCCCTAGCTGTTAGACCACATCCTCTTCACAATTCTTCCGTCCTATAGAATGTGTGACAGTTTGAATGAACAGTTTACACTCAGGAAATTGGTCTATTATCAGATTTAGATAGCTGAGAAAAAAATATATTATGTGCAATATACATAGTTAATATATTCATGACCTCAAATATCATTGTAGGAACCGAGATGGATAACAGTAGTGTGAGGAGGGGGTAACATCGCTCTTGGTATCTGCTGTGGTTAAACAATCTAGGGTTTAAAAGTAAAAGCAGGCTTCTGTGAGGCATCCTCGTCCTATCCTTGGAAGTTATTGCTCAAGTAGATGAATTCACTCAAGGGAGGCCCATGTTACTTGAGTCACTGATACATTGGCGAAGCCCAGGTTGAATTTGATAGACTTGCTTTCACCCCATCTAGCATGCATCCACTTGTTTTGATCCCCCATGCCTGCTGAGAAAAATGCAGTATCTTGAACTTCAGTGGTGTAAAGTGAGGGCTGTGGAGTCACTTGAAGTCCTGTTGTGCATCTCTGTGACAATCTGACATTGAATTTTAATCACTCACTAATATAGAAACAATGAGTGAACAATAGAGTGATCATATCTGTTTTGAAAAGGCGTAGGCCTACCTTTTTCACCCAGTTTGATTAATGCCATGTATTAATAGAGAAAATAACTCATTTATTAGAATTATGTTTTGTATTTCAAGTAATTTTAGTGATATCCATGCTTGGTAAGTAGTTTCTTGCTATGTATACTGTTTCAACAATGCCAGAGAATGAATGTTCAATTGATGCCAATTGCTGTGATGTTTCCTTTGTATAGGGGCCTCCTAGATTCCAATTCTGCCCGGGGCTCTACAGATTCTACAACCGGCCGAGAGTCCGGTGGTCTTGCTTTTGCGTCTCCATTGCCCATGCATATTTATTCCACAATGAGCCCTGCCTGTGGCAAAGAGGCACTGCGTGGAATCTCCAGTGACGGGCAGGCATAGCAATGCCTTACATTGCAGAACCAACACAGCATCTGCCATAACACCCGCACTGTGCCCACTCCAGAATTGCCTGCAAATCTTCTTACATATGTATTACCAAATTGACAACCAACACTCATAGTTTTGTTGTAGTTGTTGGCCGCAGTTTTATTACCCTTATATGAATAATCGTTTTTGCAATCTCCTGGACAGAATTTTTTGGCCAGGGTCATAAATCATTATCTTGAACCAGCATAACATTGGGTGTCATAGATCATTTTGTTGCTCATCATAAATCATGTGTTATAAATTATTCGGGTATCTTAAATCATTTGTGTCATGAACAGCCATACATTGGTGCCATAAAACATTTTGCCTTAGGGGTCATAAATCATTCATTGGTCATAAATCACTTGTTTGTCATAACACATTTGCATATCATAGAGCCGTAAAACACCCTGACAGTTCTTTATTCTGATATTTTTCAGGCGTCTCTCCTTTCCTGCCACTTTTGGGGGTCAAACATTGTTCTGTTGGTTTCCACACCTCTTAGTGTGTGGGGTAGCCTCTCCCCGGAGTTAGGGCCCAACTAGCTATTTTACTAGTCTCTTTTTGTGCCCTGCCGTCTGGCGGGGTCCGGGCTGCAAGCACCGTCTCTGTTTGCTACTCCTTTTGTCAGGCCTACTCACCCTGCCGAATGACATCCCAAAGTGAGCACCCTGTGTTCCTCCCTAACCAACCAATATGGCTGAGATACCCGCCACCCCCTCTCAACACAATCCCCGAAAGGAGGGAAACCGGAAACAGTTCTTGAAGTTTTTGGAAGTGGGAGGGAGTGACCCCCCCGGCCGTATTTATTAAACAAAATTAAAAACATTAAACGTTTCATGTTATGTACAATTTCATTACCACATTGCGATGTTTGGCTAACCTTAACATATTCTCTAATACAGAGGTCTCCTAGCCGAACTAGCATCCTACAAAACATTTTCCAGAAATATTGAAATTGTACATCCTCACGTTTAAGGGCCAACGGCAAGGTCATAACCGGTGTCAAGATCCCTAACCAGACTTACCCCTCCCACTTGGGAGGGGCGACCGCACGGAGGCTTACCTCAAGTGCAACTACTATCAATTTCCCTTGACTTGACGGGGGCACTAAAGAACTCGACGCCAGTTAAAGGTCGTTCGAATACTCGTGTGAGGTATCTAGAAGGTATCGTAGACCTCCCCCCAACCCCACACAACTTACCGCATCTGCCGTCGCAGATGTCACTGGCCCCGGGAAATACCACAGGAGGGGGCTGTAACCCCTCCTACACAGGAAGGGGCCTTGACCGCCTTTCCTTTACTTCCGGCGACCCATCCTTAGAAGGGACCGCCTCCCCATTGAGGGGCCAATGGCCACCTCACCCGAGCGCTCCCATCCGTGTTGGGTGACGCCCACTCATAGGGATCTACTAATTCGTGCTCACCGATCATGACCTTACCGCCTACCAAAATAAATACGACAAAGCTAATCAAACCTATGAAAACATTGGTCACTACGACCGAAAGAGCATGGTTAAAATTCAACACTAAATCGAATCATTTTTACTCGCAAAACCTACACAACATACACCATTCTTTATTATAATTAACATCAACATGATACTATCACAAACCTGTAAACGAAACAGAAACATAATTATAAATTAACTTTATTACAAAAACAACTGGCTGTCCTCAGGGGCTGGTGGGTGGGTCAAAATTGGCTCTTGGTTCTGTCCCGAGCTCACGTGTAGCGAGGAGGTGCAGCTTCAGAGCACAAGAACAAGAGGACGTCTTCTGGTCTTGCGTCCCTTTTATCCGTCTTCAGGGCGGGCGAAAACCCGCCCCTGCCTGCCCCGAGGGCGTGGCTGGCTGCGTCAGTGTCTAGGCCAGCCCACTCTAGGGCGGGAAAAAGCGCGCCCCGGCTACGCCGCTTCGGGCATACCAGCCGAGACGCGCCTCCCGCCCAAAAATGGCTTCCCGGGGGGATCGAGGTACTCTGCCATACGTTCGGGGGGACCGAGTGGTCGCCCCTTTCCATATGGCTGAGATACCCGCCACCCCCTCTCAACACAATCCCCGAAAGGAGGGAAACCGGAAACAGTTCTTGAAGTTTTTGGAAGTGGGAGGGAGTGACCCCCCCGGCCGTATTTATTAAACAAAATTAAAAACATTAAACGTTTCATGTTATGTACAATTTCATTACCACATTGCGATGTTTGGCTAACCTTAACATATTCTCTAATACAGAGGTCTCCTAGCCGAACTAGCATCCTACAAAACATTTTCCAGAAATATTGAAATTGTACATCCTCACGTTTAAGGGCCAACGGCAAGGTCATAACCGGTGTCAAGATCCCTAACCAGACTTACCCCTCCCACTTGGGAGGGGCGACCGCACGGAGGCTTACCTCAAGTGCAACTACTATCAATTTCCCTTGACTTGACGGGGGCACTAAAGAACTCGACGCCAGTTAAAGGTCGTTCGAATACTCGTGTGAGGTATCTAGAAGGTATCGTAGACCTCCCCCCAACCCCACACAACTTACCGCATCTGCCGTCGCAGATGTCACTGGCCCCGGGAAATACCACAGGAGGGGGCTGTAACCCCTCCTACACAGGAAGGGGCCTTGACCGCCTTTCCTTTACTTCCGGCGACCCATCCTTAGAAGGGACCGCCTCCCCATTGAGGGGCCAATGGCCACCTCACCCGAGCGCTCCCATCCGTGTTGGGTGACGCCCACTCATAGGGATCTACTAATTCGTGCTCACCGATCATGACCTTACCGCCACAGGTCCGGATAGTTGACCGGCTATCCGGACCCCCCACAAAACTCCTACCTAAAGGTCATGTTATAACGTTTTTAACCAAGCTAAGAAGTCTCCTATGAGTAACTCATTCCCCACCCGCGACAAATGCACACCATCCCCCAAATACATACTGTCATCATTAATACAATTATGCGAGATAGAATGCAATGTCTTGGAACGGAACAACCTACTCACTTTGTTATTAAGTTTTCTAACAGAATGATTCAAAGCAGGAATCGAAATAGCCCCCCGCCACACTTTTCGTGGGATCATATGAGACCACGCAATTATGCACCCCGGAACTCTCCTCGCTAACCAACTTACAGTGGAAAGCATTGCCTCTAGGAGAAGTCGTCGACCGGTGGTGACCAAATCATTGCCCCCTAAATGTACTATGACTATAGACGGCGGTGACCTCGTCCGCCCTAACAAACCCTCAAAGAATGCTTGAAACTGGTCAATACAGAGACCGCCTCTTCCGTAGAAGGACACTCTGTACCCGTATTCCCCAGGTACGTGAATCATGTCACCTGCTTCGAATACGTCTGCGGCACGCCTCACGTATGAGTGGCCCACGACCCACACCTCCTTTTTCACAGCCGGTGATGTCTGACCGCTGGCCTGGTGTTGGGTCGACTGCATAGTCCGCCCTGCCTCGTAGGCTTGCGCAACTGAAAACCAAACAAAAGACAAGAAGCGTGAGTACATTATTACAGCTTCACAACATGTGCAATCGCACATATCTCTTATAACAATTGGAGGACCAACGCCCCACTCGTTTTACTTGCTCAACATTAAGACCCCTGGCTGTAGCTTCAGTGGCAGCCCCTATTCGAAAGGAATGGGTCCCGAATTCGCCCGGGTCCAAGCCCGCTGCGGCAATGGACATCGCAAGCACCCGCTGAAACTGAAACCTCGTCAGTGGGGTGGCGTCTGCGTGTCTCAACAATGTCCCCCCCCATGATGCCACCCTTCGTGCTAGGTAATCTTCTAAACACTGTACCGGACACATGGAGGACCCGGGGATCCTGCGGATGATCGTGCAGTCTCCCATCCCATCTTGATCGGTTTTGGACCTGACAAAGGAGACAATCATCGCTTCACCCCTGATCTGAACGTGCTCCCGGCACAAACCCCCCACCACATCCTGTTTATTCCTTGCAACCAGCTCACTTATCCTCATCGCCCCGTGAAATGCCAGCGTGAAAGCAGCTCGGAACAAACACGTCTCGAACTGAGAAGAGCATGTGGTAGGGAGTGTGGCCAGCAACTGGGACAATCTATCCAGACCTATCGGGCGCCTTTCATCTACTTTGCGACCCTCAAGGCGTTGCCACCCACGCAGCGCCTTCTGTACCACAAAAGACGCTGTGGGGTCCTGGATATTATGGGCCCTGGCAACGAAGGAAATGGCAGCACGATGCCTCTGGGCCGTCGCCACCGACTTCCCAGCCCTACGCAAGGACATCAGAAAATGCACTACCCATTCCTCCTGACCCCAAAGCCCCTCTCTTTCCAACCCCAAAAAGGCTAAATAGGCCCGGAACGCCCCTTCATATGCCTTCCTCGTCCTTGGCGCTAGACTCTCTCCCACGAGGTGACGAAGTTCGGTGCACCGAGAGACCAGAGAGCTTCGGGGAAGGGGGCCGGCTCTAGGTCCGCAGAGGGAAGGAAACCCCAGAAAGCCTGCATTTGAAAACGAGACAGTGCATCAGCCGCCTGATTCATCACCCCTGGGACATGTTTTGCTCTGAATAGTACGTTCAGTTGCATACACAGTAAGACAATTTCTTTGAGCAGCCTTAAAATCAGTTTACAACGTGCTGCCTGACTATTGATGCATTCTACAACGGTCATATTGTCAGACCAGAACACTACAGAATGATCTTTGAACCCTTCGGGCCAGGTTCTGAGGGCCACCAGGATGGGAAACAGTTCAAGGAAAGCAATATTACTCATCAGCCCCCCTTCATGCCACCATGGGGGCCACCTTTGTGCCGACCATCTTGTGCCGAAGACGGCGCCAAAGCCCATGCTTCCTGCTGAATCTGTCCATAGACCCAGCTCTTCAGAGGACACGGCCGGTTTGTTCCAAACGACTCGACCATTGAAGTCGGCCAAAAATGCTAACCAAATACGCATGTCTTGGCGGACCTCAGCCGATAGTCTCGTGCGATGATGACCCTCCTTTAGGCCAACCATCGCTTGGGCAATTGAACGGGAAAAGGGGCGGGCCATTGGGATCACCCTCAGGGCAAAATTTAACTTCCCCACCAATCGTTGCAATTGATTCAGCGTAACTTTAGATGCATTTATACACACTTGCAGGGCTGCCCTGAATTGCGACACTTTGGCAGCTGGTAAACGAAAACAACCCTCACTAGAGTCCAACTCGATCCCCAGAAACTCGAGACAAGTCGTAGGACCCACAGTTTTTCCTGGTGCCAATGGCACGCCAAATTGCCCCATTAACATACAAAATTCAGACAAGGCCTGGCGGCATTCGTGATTTCCGGCGGGCCCAAGGAACAGAAAGTCATCAAGGTAATGCATTACATTTCGGAAACCCGTTTTCTTCGTGAATACCCATTGCAGAAAAGTACTGAATTTCTCGAAATATGCACAGGATATAGAGCATCCCATTGGCATACACCTATCCATGTAATACGATCCCTGAAACATGAATCCCAGAAGACGCTGGTCGTCTGGGTGTACCGGGAGCAACCGGAACGCTGACTCGATATCAGATTTCGCCATCAACGTCCCGGGCCCCAGGCGATTCAAAATGGCCACTGCTTCATCAAATGATGCGTACCGCACCGAACATACCTCTGGATCAATTGCATCGTTCACCGAAAGACCATGTGGAGCTGACAGATTATGAATTAATCGAAACTCACCTGGGTCCTTCTTGGGGACCACCCCTAACGGAGAACAGACAAAATACGGTACCGGGGGTTCACTATACGGGCCGGCGACCCGTCCCCGGCTAACCTCTTTCTGAATCTTATCTTGTACTACAGATGTATGCTGCAAGATGGAAAGTTGATTTTTGCACGTCCCGACACCCTGAAAGTCTCCTACCGGGATGCGGAAACCATATGAGAAACCGTTCCGCAGCACCCTAGCAGAAGTACGATCTGGGTATTCACTGAGCCAGGGAATCATCGCCAAGGTATCAATCGGGGTTGGTAAAGGCGCCCCTCGGCCTGTGTTAGACCTGTTTAGCGCCTCCTCTACCCCCATTCTCACCCGTTCTGGCTCTGCACGAGGACTCAGGATGGGACGACCCGCAAGTACTACATTCGTGTTTGAATTTACACGATCCCGGAGGCCTGTTACATTTACCTTTGTTGAAATTGAAGCAGAAACCCCTTTTCCCTGTATTGCCGGTAGGTCTCGAGTAATCGTCGGTGCTCGTACCTGACCGAAAGGACGTCCCCGCATTTTGGCGGGAGTATTCAACAACATTGCTACCTACCAACGGCATTTTAAACATTCCTGACTCTTTCATTTTATCCCATGTCAAAGAATCATAACAGTCCCAAGTTAAGTTTTTGTTATGCTCCTTTTCCTTCCTGAAAAGGTTGTCATAACAGAACCAATGGTTACCCTGATACGCTGTCGAGTAACCCATAATTCGTGACTGGTAAATTGGAAACTCAGGAAGCAACTCGGGCCTACGTTCCCCCAAAATAGATGTAAAGATACCCCACGCATTGCCCCAGTTGCCAATATTCTCATTTACCTTAAAGGCGGCCATTTTTGCGCGCCAAACACTCGGATGCATTAGGTCTTTCTGACTCTTAACATGCTCCACTTCATAATGATCGACAAGCAAGGAGAAAATATTCACATACTCCCCCGCCCAAATCTTTTCCTTTACTGCCAAAGGAACATGTTGCCCCAATTTCTCTCTACGAGAGGGTGCTGACTCATCCCTTGCGATCGGCAATGGCCGCTTACCTGAACCGGACGCTGTTTCCGCCACTTGTGGCTTGTCTATCACCGCAGCCGGCGTGGGCACCTTGGCTGCAACTCTTTTTTCCCGCAGCTGTTTCATCAGTGCCTGTGCCTCGGCAGCCATGGCGCCCTCACTACTATCACCCAACCATGCTGCTAGCTGTGCTGCCAGCTCGGGGGGCATGTCCTCCTTGGATGTCGGTGTGACGACAACGGGGATCGGATTCCCCTCCATCGGCACCGGGGTCGGCGCCTCGAGCGGGGCAGAGGGAACCGGGACGTCTCCCCCGGCTGGAACCCTTCGTGGCCTCTTTGGTCTCCCTCCAGCCGGTGGATGCCCCGATCCCTCCCCCCCGTCTCGCTCCGCCAGCCGCTTCTTAATGTCGGACATCTCTTTAAAGAGGACCCGAACCATCTGATCAGTCGTCATTCTCTTTGCGCCTTTCTTGGGCATCTCTCCGACGAAGTATCTAGAAGACAAAAAAAAAAAAGATCAAAACGCTCAAAATTGGCTCTTGGTTCTGTCACGAGCTCACGTGTAGCGAGGAGGTGCAGCTTCAGAGCACAAGAACAAGAGGACGTCTTCTGGTCTTGCGTCCCTTTTATCCGTCTTCAGGGCGGGCGAAAACCCGCCCCTGCCTGCCCCGAGGGCGTGGCTGGCTGCGTCAGTGTCTAGGCCAGCCCACTCTAGGGCGGGAAAAAGCGCGCCCCGGCTACGCCGCTTCGGGCATACCAGCCGAGACGCGCCTCCCGCCCAAAAATGGCTTCCCGGGGGGATCGAGGTACTCTGCCATACGTTCGGGGGGACCGAGTGGTCGCCCCTTTCCATGTACCCCTCTTTTCTGCCATGCCGACAGGGAGGCTCACGTCTTTCTTCGGCTCCCCCCAGTGTTGTCAGTTTTTCTTGTTAGTTGCAGCCTGCTAAAACCATTGCAACCCACAAATTGTTCCAGAATACATGCATCCCTTCCTCTGACAGGTGAACCCCATCTGCCCATAGAGCTCCGGGTATGCTGGGTAAATAAGGCCATATCTAACGCTCTCCAAGCCAATGGTCTTTCAGAATTTGCTAACGGCGGTATTCAGTTTCCTTTTTAAGTTCTCAACCGCCTTATGCAACTCTGCCCCTAGCCACATCAGGCTGCTGATCAGCTTAGACCATACGATGGTGGGGCTCTTGAAGCACTGCACTCTTAGGTCTGCCTGGATGGCTAGGAGTAGCTCTTTTCTCCCCGACCAAGCTAAGTCATTCCAGCCCAGGTGAATAATCAATACGTCTGGGTGCCAGGCAGTGTCTGCCTGTAGCTCCACGAGCGCTGCTGAAAGTTGGTTCAACCTCATCCCCAGGTGACCTCACCAGCAGATGCACATGTTGACCCGCCCACCTCTCTGCTTGTCGCCGCCCCGCTGCCACCATAAATTCATCTGGGAAAGAAATGAGTGGAGTGGTGTGGCTCATTGATTAGAGGCAGTAGACCCGGAAGCAGAAGTCAACCTGGGACAAGGGTTCAATTCCCAATGCGGCAGGGTCGTGGACCAGGGTCAGCGGACTCGATAATTCTCGCCTCAGTGCCCACTCTAACCAGGGGTCCCACTCGGCAACTCTGGGCATTAGCTTGTCTAATCTCCACAATGGCCCTATCAATGCCGGGGATGCCTGGCTCCACCTTGGGGACTCCCAGTAGGGACCATCCCACAGGGAAAGCCAGGACGGGTTCCCCAGCGGTATACAGCGTCAGGACGCCGCCTGGCAACAGTGCGCTTTACAAGTAATACATTACATTACATTACATTACATTACCCACCACCCATACCAGCCGGGCCACCGCCGTCCTCCTGAGGCAATGATCACAATGTCAGGTGAATGTCAGGCGACACGTGCACCTGAGGTCCTCCCCCATGCACTCCCTCCCTCTGTCTTTGCTTTGCTGGGTTTGTCTACAGCAGGTGTGGTCTCACGTAGGTCCTGTATGCATGGACCGCCACCTGCCGATGGCTTTGATCCCTGCCTTGCACATCCTGTGCTGGGCTACTGTGGTCGCCGCCCCAATCCTAAATGAATGTGAACCAAAGGAGGCGGGTCAGAGACCCGCTCTGCCTAGGGCCTGGGGCATAACTGCTGAGAACTGATATTTACTTAGGAGGTTCCCATCTCTATGCATGAATAGGGGGCCCTCCCCAGCCGGACATAATACCAGCACACTACACAGTATTTCGGGTCCATGATACATTCCAGCCTTACCACTGCCCCTTTGCCGGCCGGGCAGGTTTTTGACCTTCTCAGCTTCAGTTCCACCTCCGCTACTCCGGGCATGACGTTGTCTACTTGTAGAAAATGCCCAACTGGCCCTGTCCTCGCTCGCTATTCCTAAATGTCCCAAAAAAAGCTGTCGCAAAGGCTCAGCTTTTGCTATTTCCCTCAGTGAGATGAGACGCATGTGAGTAAAGCTAATCTAATGAAGTCTATGGGTCTTCGGTTATCCACTTTTACCCCTTTCAAATGCCTCCAACCCTTCATTGCTGCTTTGATGTAGTAGGAGGCAGTGGGGTCCTGTCCCAAGATTAGCTTAGAGAAGTGTTCTACTGCTGACATGTGGGCCTTGTCCCAGGACCTTGCCCTTCTGTTCATAAATGACCACTGAATGAAATGCACCACAGCATTCCTTGTCTCGCCCGCATCATCCAGTATCTGGATTTTTCCTATTGGCATCACTGTCTCTGTGTATTTCTTGTAGCATTTGGTGGCATAGGGGTTAAGAGCCTGGTTCACTAGCATTGACAAGTCCGCTCCGCCCATAAGTCCTCTGGTAAGGGGGTCATGTCCCTCTCCGCCCCGGTGCCAGCTTCCTGAATCTGCTCATTTGTGCACAGGAGAGTGCATCAGCCACTTTGTTCTCCACCCCAGGTACATGGCACGCATTCAGCTCTACGTTCCTTTCCAACTGTAATTCAACCAAGCCACGCATTAGCCTAAATGTGTCAGGGCCTGGCTATGCCTCTGCTGATTGCCTGCACTTCCCCTTTGTTTGTCAGACCAGAGCGTTAGCTTCACGTCTCTCAGTTTTTGCTTCCAGACCGCCAGGGCAACCACGATGAAGAACAACTCTATAAATGTGATGTTGCTGGTAAAACCCTGTTTATGCCAGCTGTCTGGCCACTGCCCTGTGCACCACTTGTCCCCTAGAATAGCCCCAAACACTGTGTTACCTGAAGCGTCAACAAGGCCATCGGCCTGGCTGCCACTCAACCCTCTCTTCCAATTAACAGGCCATTAAACTCAGCTAGAAATGTGTCTCACGTGATGAGGTCATGCTTGACCCCCGCCCCCAACATGACATGGTGGTGTCTGTGTTTAAGCCCAGTGTTATGTTATGTTATGTTATGTTATGTTATGTTATGTTATGTTATGTTATGTTATGTTATGTTATGTTATGTTATGTTATGTTATAGGGTTTTATATAGCGCTCAGCTGCCCCAGCCAAGGGGCGTCCCAGCGCTTTCAACAGCAAAAAAGAACTGACTGCTGTGGCGAGAAAGCTCAACATAACTCAACACAACAGCCGCCCGAAGCTTACTTTAAAGGAAAGAGGAGGGTTTTGATGTCTTTCCTGAAAGTCAGCAAATCCTCTAAGCCTCGTATTTGGACCGGCAATGAGTTCCACAGTTTGGCTGCGGGATAGCGGAAGGAGCGAAGCCCGCCCGAGAGCGCTTCACTCGCGGAACCGTTACCAGGTGCTGCCCTAGAGAGCGCTCGCGGAGGAACATACTGGGTCAACAAAGTACAGAGCATCTGAGGTGTAGCGAGCTTCAGGACCTTAAAGGAGAGACAAAGAGTCTTAAATTGGATCCGCTCTGCCACAGGGAGCCAATGCAGTTTTCGAATGGTATCTGCAATATGATGGAAACGTGGAAGTCCTACCATCGCTTTGGCCGCCGCGTTTTGTATCCGCTGCATCCTCATGATCTCAGCTTGGTTAGCCCCCAGAAGCAAGGAACTGGCCTAATCCAGGCGGGAGAGAATAGTCGACTGGACTATCAGCTGGCGGGTTGGTGGATCGAAGAATTTCAGAATAGGTCTAAGACCCAGTAAAAGACCAAAACAAGTCCCTGCCACTTTTTTAGTGTGAATACAAAAGCTAAGGGAGGAATCTTTCCACACCCCTAGGTTTTTTATTTCCTTCTTGGGTTCCGGGGGCTTGCCTAAAGTATTCGGCCACCAGTGCTCACCCCAAAGGTTGGCATTCTTGCCGACTATCAAAACCTCTGTCTTACTAGCATTTAATAGCAAGTAATTAGCAGTAATCCAGTCCGACACAGCGTCAAACCATTTCTAAACCTGGAGGCCTTCAGGGTGGTGCCATCCGCCAAAGCAACCACAAGCTGCGTGTCGTCCGCATATGAGACCATTGAGAGTTCCCATTGCCTGGCGACCGGAGCCAGTGGCTGGACATAAAGGTTAAACAATGTGGGGCTTAGCGCCGAGCCCTGAGGTACCCCCTGCTCAATAGAGCATTCCTGGGATAGAAAAGGGGGAGTGGAAACACGGAAGGATGTTCCGGTGAGACAGGATCTGAACCACTCCAAAGCCAGGCCCGAAATTCCTGCTTCTTCCAGACGATGAAGCAGAACACCATGCGAGACCGTGTCAAAGGCGGCACTCAGATCCAACAGGATCAGTGCAGCCGTTTGGCCAGAGTCAAGAATGGTCCGCAGGTGTTCAGTCATGGCTAAGAGCGCTGTCTCTGTACTGTGGCCGGAGCGAAAGCCATGTTGCGTGGCATCCAGAGTGTTGTTGGAGCACAGGAAGTTGTAAGAGTGATATTAACATGTACTTCTGCCACCTTAGTCACCCAGGGAAGAAGGGAAATAGGCCTTAAGTTCTCAGGTTTGGTGGAATCCAAGTTTGGTTTTTAATAATGGGGGATACCTGCGCCTGTTTCCATTGTGCCGGCACCACGGCGGACGAGAAGGAAAAATTGATTATCTGACGAAGGGGAGTCAGAAAAAGCGAGGAAGATTCCCTAAATTGGGCTGGCTTCAGAGGTCAGCCGGGGATCCAGACTTGATTTTTTCACTCAGTCTATTGAGTTCCTCATAGGAAATCACAGAAATGGCTGTAAGCCTAGAGATCGGCCCTGATCTAAAAGGGGTGAAGAAGCGGGAGATTGAAGTGGGGGAAAAGCCCTATAGATTGCACGTACTTTCTCTACAAAGAAGGAGGCCAGTACTTCACAGTGCAATTCTGAGGTGGTTACAGGTGCCGAAGATTTCCTGGCATTAAGGTCTTTTAAGATTTTAAAAATACATTTAGCAGGATTCGGGCTCAGCCTAATCTCATTAGCATAATATGCAGCCCGCGTCTTGCAAATAGCACTATGGTAGATTTTAAGTTCCGCCATATAATGTGTTTTTTTTTCCGGATCATAATCCTTCCTCCAGTCACGTTCTATTCTTTTACACGACTTCCTCAGTGTAGTTAGGCGACTGGCAGAGACCTTACCAGCTGGCATGACTCTGGCTACAAAGTTGAGCTTTCCAATAAGTCGTTGTAGCTGCCTGAGGTTAGCTTTTTCCCTACCATACAAGTTTCCTATATCATCCCTAAATTTTCTCACTTTCACATCTGGGAACCTGGACGTTCCTGCAACTGAGTCAAGCTGAATCCCCAAAACTGTGAACCTTGTGGAAGGGCCTATGGTTTTGTCTGCTGCCAATGGCAATCCCAACTCCCCTGCTAGGCCTTGAAATGCCACCAGGGTCTCACCACACTCCGCTGACCTGTCCAGACCTACGAACAAGAAGTCATCAAGGTAGTGTAGTTTGCCACCCACGAGGTGCAGGTCATGTAAAGCCCATTCCAAAACAGTGCTAAATTGCTGAAAATATGCGCAGGACCCCGAACATCCCATTGGCACAGCCTTGTCAAAGTAAGTTGCCCCCTCCCACTGGAAACCAAACAGGTGAAAGCTATCCAGGTTAACTGAGAAAGGCGGAATGCAGACTCGATGTCAGTTTTCGCCATTGAGGGCAACATGGCCTGCTGCCCTTACTAGGTCAATGGCATTGTCCACTGCCGGGTAGCACACTGATCCTCTGAGCTAATGCCATCGTTAACCGACTGCCCCTCCATAAAAAAAAGGTGGTGAATGAGTCTGAACTGACCTGGTTCCTTCTTGGGAACTACCCCCAATGGCGAGATCACTGATCACTTTGGTACCAGGAGGGGCAGTAGGGCTTCAATCCTAGCGAGGGATTTCTCCTTGTCTATTTTCCGACTCACTATCTCTGGTTGCTGCAGCACTGCTTTTAAATTGTTAACGTTGCCTGTGGGTAAGGGGCCATCACATGGTATGACAAAACCCTCCTCAAAACCTTTCACTAGCATCTGTGCACACTCTTTGTTATGGTATTTGTTAACTAGCCATCAGAGTTGGTGTGTTTTAATGGGAGATGCAGCTAGCTGGTAACTACTCAAGTCCTCTAGTCCCCCGCATCACCTGTGTCTGTGCTAGTGCTTCTCCTTCATCTCTTTCTTGTCCCCTCGCTGCTCCGAATTTGTTATTTGTATTTATAAAGTGCATTATCACCACCAGATCTCTAAGCGCTGTAAAAGAGAGCCAACCTTGGCACCTGGGGGGAGCAAATTCAAATAGTGCCCCAGGCTTCCGAAAAAAGGACTGTTTTTAACTTCTTCCTGAACGGAAGAAGGGTATGTTCCTTACATAAAGTTTCCGGCAAATTATTCCAGATTTGGGGGATGGAGGTTGAAAATGCTCTCCAACCTTTGGAGGACAAACTGAAGCGGGGGCAGGCCAGCAGCCTGGCCTCCGAAGAGCCTAACACCCTGCTGGGAGTGTAATTGACTAAGCCATCTTTGATATATATCTGGGGGCCAGGCCATAAATGGCTTTATGTGTGATACAGAGGCCCTTCAACTTTGTTATTTGCCTAATTAGGAGCCAGTGCAGCTGGTGTAGGAGTGGGGTGGCATGGGCTCGTCTAGGTGCTCTAAAGATTAGTCTTGCGGCATCATTCATAATGATCTGCAATCTGGCCAGTGATTTTGCCAAGAGGCCGATGTACAGGGAGTTGCCATAATCCAGCCACGACAGTATCATAGCAGATACTGCTAGTCTTAGAGTGGCAAAGGAGAGGAGGGGGGCAAGTTTCTGCAGCTGTCTCAGTATGCCCACACACCTTCCCACTACTGCCGAGTCCTTCTGGATCATGGAGAGACTGGCATCAATTTTGATGCCCAGGTTTTTTACGGCCAAGGCCAGTTCTAGTAGGTGGACCAGCTCGTGGGGTCAAAAGCGATCGCTCCATGGGTTGGAGTCTGTGGTGACGTGCAAGACCTCTGTCTTGTCAGGAATGATTTTGAGGGAGTTGGCCGTCATCCAATTGATGGTGAATTTTAAGATGTTTTGGATTCTTGTGTGGGCTATCTATCTGGATGATTATTACAGTATCAACGGCATAGGTATAAATCCGGTACTCCATGCGGTTCAGTGTGGCTATCAGGGGCTGAAGGTAGACATTGAAAAGGAGAGGTGTGTCTGCACCCTGCTGCTGGGTGCCCCCTCCAGTTGGACTATATGTGTTGAAACTTACAAGAGGCCCCCCATGTGCATTCATTGTGCGACCTCGTATTTCCAGCAGATGGCAGCTGACACGCTGGTAGATGGAGGTTTCCAATTATTATATGTTTGGGGCCAGTGAAATGACCAGCCCTTTTCTTTGTGAAAGGTGCCCCGAAAGGGCTGCTTGCCTTTCCCTGCTCATGTTTTGACCACTTGTGCCACCATCATTTTATGTATAAAACCGGGCACGTCCTCATTGTTCCATTCCATCTCAGGGTGGGTCTGAATTTTTAACCTAAAGCCTTTTTCATGTTCTAACCCCGCATTCCCCGGGAACTGCCTGTGTGCCCCATGGATATTGGTTTCGTACAGCCAAATATCTGCTGTCTTCTGTGGGAATTTCTCAACAATAAAGCAGGCAATGATTCTGAAGGCATCCAGCCAATTATTGAAAGTCCTTTACGTCCACTCCTTTCTCCTATCTTTCCTATCCTCATCCTTCCTATTGTACAGTATTAAGTACAGCCTATCCAATTGTATCTCTAACAAGGAGAAAACATATATGAACTATTTTCTCCATATCCTCTCCCTAACTGCTGAAGGAATAAAGCTTACTATACCGGTGGCCCTCGGGATCAGTGATGCAGCACCTAGTTATGGCCTAGTGTATGCCTCAGGGGGTTGATCCGCTCTACTCTGGTCGTTTGCTCTATTAGCGCTATCCCATGCCTCCATGGGGGACGCCATTCTCCCCTCTGTTTTAAGCGCCTGGGTGCTGGGATCAGTTGGCCCCACCGGCTGGTCCGTAAGCGTTCCTTCCGCCAGCTGCCTGGGTCCAGAAGATGCCATCGTAGACCTGAAATCCCCCATTGAGGTGGAGTGTCTGCAGCCCCCAGCCAGGCCATTAAATAAAAAAAGGGGCAAATGACTTCAAGCATTCCTGTACTATCACATCAATATGCTCACAACTCGTTGTGTTGTTATTTCCAATCGGCCCTGCCATTTCTGGGATGGCTACAGGTGTCAGGTCATCCCTCTTGGACTATCTCTTGGCTACAGTCTTCGCTGGGGCCCCTTGCCTCTTCCCGTGCGCTGGACGACCCTTGGCTTCAGATGGTTGCTTGGACACTCTCTTGGCCTCCTCGTCCATGTGTGCATGCAGCCAGCTGGTCCAGTGCACTTCAGATGTTGCCCTGATTTGCTGCAACAATTCTCCAAACTACACTGATTGGTCCCCTCCATTGTGGTTCGCCATCCTGTGTGGTTCTCCCGCCTTCCTTTAATTTAATTGCTGTTCTATCTTGCAACACAGGGGTGCTGCAGCCTAATGTATGCAGCAAAAGCTGCTCATACCCGTGGAGTTTAGTGATCTGTCCAAGATCCCTTGCTGTAAATTGTTTTATTCCTTAGAATTGTCCTCAGGTTAAAATTATTGCTTTGGGGACTGAGGCTCGAACCATGGTTTGTTCAGAAGAAGAGGCTGTTACAATGCCCTGTGCCAAACAATCTGGCCCACCCCTCAGCGTGGGCTGCTGCCGCCTCTTTCCCGGGTATTGGCAAGTTTGGTGATAAATAACGGTCACTTGCTTTGACTCATGCGCACCACAGATTGCAGCACGAGAGGAAGGGGGGAGCACGTGATGGTCTTTCCTGCTTGGCAAGAGATCCATTTTAAATGGAAGCAACTCCATCGCATGCACATGCAGGAGCCAGACTCGAACTGCGTCTCAAAAGCCGGCTCGGCCCGGATTTGTAGCTTCAGAGTTGGGGCTGTGTAGGCGGGGCCGGGATTAGCAACTACGCCGAGGGAGAGGAACGCACTCCCAGTTCCTCGAGCTGCCTGGGAAGGCAGCGCATTTGTACCTTGGGATGGAGTGCAGAGCCCTACTCACTGCCTCGGGCCTTTCGCTTCCTCGTCCACCTTTTCTTTGGGAAGCCATGATGTCCTGTTCAGATGTCAGACACCACATGCTGGTCGAGAGCCCGGCCGCTCCACCGACTTCGCTGCTCCGCTGCCTCTGCCGCTCCACAGGCCAGGAGGAGTGCTTCTTAATGCCGCCAATAAACAAAACTGGTTGCCAGTACTGTGCAACAATTCAATACATAGTCAGGTGAATGAACCAACAATTGCTCATTCCAAAGGACCACTCTTTCAGTCAAAAATCAAATAGAAAAATAAATTTTAATTTTTTTGTTTTTAGTTCAAAGAACAGGGTTATTTTTGTTTTTGTTTTCATCAATCAACATTAAGCAATTTAGACATTAGGAGGAGTGGAAAGTATTCAGCAAAGGGGAAAGTGATTGTGGGGATCAACTCGACAAACATAAGACATTATGCTGGACAACATGAATTGACACAAACAATATACGAACATAAATTGATAGTGGGGGTAATGGTGAAGGTTGGTGGTGTGGCTACTTTTTGAGTGGAAGAACTTATTAATCAGTTCTCTAAGGTAGGCTCTGCGCTCGTCCTATTTGTAATCACAGATATGACCTACTACAATTAATGAAATAAATGCATCAGTACAATCGCATTGACCATCTAAGCCATCGATAATTCATAAATTGCAACTCCTATTTGCCAAGTGAAGATTGGTCTAAGCACTCAAAAGTGACACCACGGTCAACTGACACCTCGGTCGACGCGTTTCGAATCCTTTACAAATCAAAGGATTCTCCTCAGGACCATACACATTTAATCTGTGAGACTTTATGAAGACATGGAATTCTGTTAATATGATGTTTGTTGTGGCACGCCCAAGCCAAGTTTAGGAATACGAATGTTGCGCGTACATGTTCTTGACAATCTTTGTTTTGCCTCGTGATAGTTTCTTTCACGGGTGCAACCGTCTCCTCCAGTCTGCGTCGCCTCCAAGAGTGAGAGCGCTTTCTTAATGCCGCCAAGCATGAGGGGCAGCACCAAGGCACAGAGGCCACGAACACCGGGCGGCAGCATAAGTGGAGGAATGCTCAATGCCATTGGGCCTGGTGAGAGTTATGCCAGGATGAAACCGGTAAGCGCCCAACCAATGATCATCGCCACGACCATCAATGATCCTGATGGTCAATGAACTCGAAAACACCTGGTGCCTTATATCCCGTCCCCACAATCTTCCAGCCAATACTGGAGTTGCCCTGATTGGGGTGTTCAAAACCTCACTTGACCCCCCTCCCTCCGCCCCCCTCCCCCCCTATTGGCCAGGTGACTAGGCACCTCTCTGGAGTGAGTTTGCTGCAAGGAAAGTGCCCCTTGTGCTTCGGGGCACTTCCAGGCAGTTAAAACTGGATCCTTGCAGGGCTCTAGCATCCGTTATGGCGCCAACCCTCGAGGCCATCTTAGGGGGCGGCCTCTGCATCTTAAAGTTGCCAGTCAGGCAAAAGGAGATGGTTGAGCAGCAGCATCGTTGATCCCCATGCTGCCCCATTCCATTTGCCCAAAGCTCCAGCCTATTGGCTGCGACCAACAGGGACATTCGAGCACAAGATGAGAACTAAAACCTACCAACATTAGGCCTGATTCACAAAGGGCCTAAGCACTCGTGGCCCAGTCATGGGGAAGGCTCCTTACGGAGATTCTGCCCTGAGGGCAGAGACTCTCCCACTATTGCGGGACCTCTGCCGCGAGTGGGAAGGCCCCTGGTAAATTAGAGCCATGAAGACAACAGTTTTACTAGAAACAGCCATTGCTTACTTTTGTTGCCTTTTACCATCTAACCTGTCCTATATACTGCTTTTCCCAATATTTACACATAATCCTGGTGCTGTCAGTAGTTATGTCGACCTTCGACACAACTTAAAGGAAAATAAATATGCCTAAATGTCACAATCATCAATACTAACGTACAATAAATAAGGCTTTTTCATTTGTCATAAATGGTAGAATTTACAGAAATGCTCATCAAAACAATGATGCATTGTTACTCAAGTCCTAAGACCTGCTTCACGACTAAAATAAAAGACAGACTTGGGAGTCTGATCCGATGAGAAGGGTTTTGTTCTTTCTCTCACCTGTAGCCTGTCAGAATACTCCTTGACACCGCTGAGCTGAGCTGTGGAGAGAGCCTCCTGCGCACTTTATATTTGGAACTGCAGTGATCGGGAACCTTCGGGTTCACTTACCCTTTAGTGGCTGGTTGACCCTCTCAAGCATTTTGAAATGTGCTAGCCTTGATAAGGTTTCCAGAGACCGTGAAAATGTCTCTAATACTTTTTATTCTGGCAAGGAGTGTCAGGGCTGGGCACGGTGGCCGCACTAATGGCCACTGAAGAGGTACGCCAGAGACACTGACGTGTGATCGCTGCTTCTCTAGTTCCTCGTAAGGTATTGTTGTATAGTGTGAAGGGACCACTGTGTAAATCAATCGTCAAAGTTTCTTAAATGATTTTAACTTTTTAACACGGAGGGTACATGATATAAAGTATGGGGTTTGATTGACTCCTGTGATTGAGAGGAGCCAGGATGTGACAGCTCCCAAAAGATAACACCCAGCACATAAATGACCATAATGCTTGATCTGAGTTGAGACACAAACCACACTGGTCTAATATTTATTTTGAGTGCTTAGACCAGCTACCAGCAAATGGGGTCTTAGGTGGGCCGTGCAAACTCCCGGATCATTGTTTAATTTTTTTTATTATTTTTTTAAATCTGACTTTTTCCTCTACTTAAGCACCACAATTACCTCAAGGTGAAACCGTAGTTCAGCTTTGAAGACGAGTCCTCCCTACATTTTGACAAATATGTTCACAGCTAAGCTTTGTAAATATTTACCGAATCGGTCCTATGCGTCTTTACATTTTGGTTGTGAATTCAAGTTGTCTGTTAATTATGTTATTGACCACAATTAAGTCATGCTACAAAGGGGTTGCAGTTTGTGGTTCCAAAATAAGAAACACACCAATTGTATGATCTAGAGAGCTGCTTATGTACAGCATTCAATTTTCATATGGGGTCGTATTATGCAAAGGGCCACAAGGTGCAACGGGCATGTTTGCCTTTTTTGTGCTGCTGGGGAACTTTGGTGTTGCAGAGAGGTTTCAGACATTTGTGTGAACCGCAGTACACACCAGTTGGATTGTAAGATGACATTCCCTCATGGAATGGAGTGACTTCGTACGCCGACGATACTCAGTTGGTACTTGCAGTACACAAGAATGGGATCGAAGTGGCAGCCAACTTTCAGACTGGGATGAGAGCCATTAGTCGCTGGATGGACAGTAATTGTCTAAAACTGAACACGGATAAGACCGAGGTGATGGTGTTTGGAGATCTAAAACCATCCTGGTCTCCGATCTGGTGGCCACCGGAAATGGGCAACCCACCCATCCCAGTCCCAAAGGTTAGAAACCTAGGAGTGCTGTTCGACAGCAAACTAAGTTTCACCAACCACGCAAATGCAGTAGTCTCCTCTGCCTTCTTTACGCTGCGGAAGGTGAAAAAGATACTACCCTACCTTCCATTATCGGCAGGGAAAACCCTGATGTCCTCCTTGGTGTTATCCAAGGTGGACTACTGCAATGGGCTTCTGCTGAATGCCCAGGAGCAGGTCTTTAAAAAGCTACAAATGGTGCAGAACGCCGCGGCGCGAATTCTGACCAAAACTCCCAAGTTCGCACCGATCTCATCAGTCATTTACCAACTGCACTGGCTCCCAGTAAAAAAAAGAACAAAATTCAAGGCTTTGTGTATCATATACAAGGCACTGAATAGCCAAGGACCCGACTTTTTTAGGGAATCACTGCAGCTGTATGCTCCCAAAAGAGCGCTAAGATCTGCCTCCTCCACATCACTATGCATTCAACGAGTGAGAACAGTCAACTGGGGAGATAGACGCTTCTTGGTGGCTGCCTCGAGGCTCTGGAACTCCCTGCCCCATCACATAAAAACCAGCCCCTCACTGTTGCTCTTCAGAAGGCAAGTGAAGACATGGCTGTTCACTCAATAATGCACAGGTAGTGCCTCTCTGTCTGCCCAGCGCCGAGACACCATTCGTGGTATTTGTTCGCGCTTTAGAAATTTATAAATAAATAAATAAATAAATAAATCTGCATGGTGGTGTGGCTGAATCCAGATAAGGTAACCCTTTGCTATGGTGCCTGAACCACATTACAGATGTGGGCTCAATGGCAAAAAAGCCATAGAAAAGTGCATTGTGGTGATTGTGCGCCACATAGAATGTGTTACACAGTCCGCCTCAAGTACACTCTTTGGGAGGGGTGTTGTTGTGGTCCCAGGGAGTCCTCACATTCCCCCTGCACCCGGTGTGGTCGCTCACTGCACCCACTTGTGGGGGCTCTCTGCCCCCTTTGTAATTAGCCTGGAACTCTATCTGCAGTGAAACGCACACCAACTTCAAGGTGCTAGTCATTTCAATAATGAACTGTTCACTGCGTAGGCACAAATTTGTGACTGCATCATTAAGAGAGCATTTGCTGTAATAGGGCGCACTCAGGGTCGATTTAAGGCGGTACAACTGGTGCAGCGCATCTGTCCTTGGGGGCACTGCTTTTAGAAACAACTATGGGTTTACAACCACCTGCTGCAGCTTCCTGTATGTCTAGCAGATTTCAGGCACCAATAAAAATGCCAAGATAACTTTGATGATTAATGTTCCAGCTGGAGAGAGATCATAGATTTTGTTTAGTGACAGATTTGACTCACCTTAAAATAGCAAAGGGGGTTAATATGCCAGCTAAACAGAATGTTTCCCATGTGGATCACACAACTGTATTCAATGTGGATAGTTCAATGGGTTACTACTTTTGTCAGGGAGATCCTTTTGTTGCTTGCAGTACATAAATTACAATCCTAATATATCACAGTGACTTATGAACTGTCATCAAAGAGATGCATGGAAACTGCAAGATATAGGTTAAAATGTAATTGTTTTCTACCACTTTCAGTATCTTTAGGTTCGTTTGGGTAAAATTACATTCTTATTAGTAAAGCCAATCTCAACCAGGGTTTTGAAACAAATGAAATGCAGGCGAGAGAGGGGCTATGGAGAGATGAGGGTCACTGGTGGAAGGTGGGAGTGAGGGAATCCATGGAGAAGGAGGTCATTGAGGGAGCACACAAAAAATTGTTGTAATGGGCACCAGCAGCGGGCTCTAGGCTTGCTGTTCAGGTCTCCGCCCATGGCACCCAGTCAAGCAGCAGAATCGAAAAGTGCATTCTGGCTGTAATTAGGCCCTAATTATACTGTGGAGTCCAGCACCTGGCAGAACAGAGGCTACCATTTTAATCTGCCAGATGTGGGTCTCTGTACACATGCAGACCACTGGGCTGCAGAGAATCACAAGGGACAAGAAAGTTGTTTTTTTTCCTAATTATTTCTTTTTTATAAAGCTAAGAAAAATCACAGAAACAACAACCGATCTCATAGCAATAAACGAGCAATATAGCGAAGGACACGACTGTGCTGAGGGGAGGGGAATTTCCCGTTCAATGTTAAACCGTAGAGCAGTCAGACTTTCACAATTGCCTTTTAATTAGTCACCACGGTTGGCTTGAACTAAGACGCAGCATACATTAAGGGTCAACTTCTGAGTACTAATTCATTTATGGGCAACTGCATAGTGTATTTGCAGACTGGTGTAAAATGGCATACACACAAGGCCTATAGAAACTTGGGGCCTCATTTACGAAAAATTACGCATCACTGCGTGAAAACAGCGATGCGTCACTTTTCATTGCGCACTCCTTGCGTGGACGCATCATGTCGTAAGGAGTTACGGATACGTCAGTATTTCTGACGTATCTGTAGGCGCAAAAGTGACGCATTGCTGGAGTGTGTCACAAAAGTGACGCAACTCCAGCAATGTGTACTTTCACATGGGCAAGTCCCATGTTGTTAGTGCCTGCGTCAGTCTTACGCCTGTCATAAAGCAGGCGTAAGATTTTGATGCATTAGCGGCCAAAAAATGGTGCAGTGAAATCTTATAGATTTCACTGCGTCACTTCCATGACCCTTTCTTGCGTCAAAACGCCCCCCTTGCATACATTATACCTGGCAGAAGTATAATGTGACGCAGGGGTTTACAAAGTGACGCATCTACCTAGATGCGTCACTTTGTAAATATGGCGCAACAAGGCGCATTTTTTACGCCACTGGTGCGTCACAAAAAGTGACGCACCGGCGGCATAAAAGTGACGCACTGCCTCATAAATGAGGCCCTAAGTATATTTGCAATGATGAGTCACAGGGCCAAAAATACCTTTCGGGCGAACATCCAATCGTTTTGAAAAGAAGTACGTAAATACATTTATATTCAGGTCCAGCATACCTTTGTCAGGGTCCGCCTGTTCAATAAAACGATTCGTTTTAAAATGGAATTCCCTGTGTAATACTCGCGAATGCCAACTATCTAATGACTAATCCAGCTCGGCTTCAAAAAATATCAACCTTTATTGCAAAACAACATCTGCAACTTTCTCCTGGGGAAGGGTTATTTTTCATACCAGTAATTTTCGTGCCTCTGAAGTTACAACAGGCGTGGGTAACCTCTCTCTTTTCTCTAGGAATCTGAATGTTATTGGGACCTCCTGGAGTCATCATGTCGAAACTTCTGCAGTGAAGAAGGAACCAGGAATTTACTTATGTAAGTGGGCCCTCTGGTTCATTGGGTCCAGTCCCACTTCTGTGATGCATCTATCACTGCTTTATTTTGCGCAGCTGCCCATCAATAATTATTTATTTTATTTATTTATTTTAGATTTTCTATGGCACACACATGGCCAAAACGCGTTAGACTGCTTTGCAACAGAAACGCCTTTATAAGAGAACTGTGAAGAACTCCAATGACAACACAAAAGAGAGCAAACCAAGTAACATAGCATAGTTTAAAAAAAAAGAGAATACATAGAAAAAACTTCTGTGATAGAATAGACAGCAGTAGCAATGAAGCTGCGGTAGGAGGTACAGGAGGAAAACCCTGTGGAAAGAAGAATGCAGCAATGAGAGAAGAGATAGGAAAGTGAAAAGTATAAACAAATAATGATGGATGCATGGATTGAAGATGTCTTTCAGAAATCAGTCAAAGGAAGGCATGGAATTAGGTTACAGATGTGCAACAGTAATGGAAGCAATAATTGTGGTGATGCGGCTGAATACATAGTTTGGGTGTCAAGGAAGTGCTAGATTGACGTAGGGCACCAGGATGAGCAAAAAGGTAAGGAGCTCGGCCAACGAGGTGCAACATAATAGGAGGGAAAAGACTGCAGAGAGGATTGGGGGTGTCAATGGGGAACCTGGACACCAGAGCCACAAAAAGGGACCACGTGAGGAAGTGTGCAGGTAAGAGAAACAAAAGAATGAGAGCTGAAGGTGATATTCAAAGATACTATTGGTGTTGGACCCCTTTCTGAATATATCCTTCTCTGGACAGGGATGCTGGAAATGCTATTATACCTTTCGTAAACCCCATTTGGCTGGCTGTGTCCAACCTGCTGCTGAGTTGTGGCAACCACTGCAGACTCACCCAACCAGCCCCTGGGTGTGACGAAGGAATCAACATTGTACAAATGTTCCATCAACCTTTGGATAGTAATACTCCAAGACCAATGTATGATTAAGTCTAACCACTGCCATTGCATAAGAACCTTAGCTAAAGTAAAAATCTATGATTACTGAATGAAAGTGGGTTGCTGTGTTGTATGCAATATATCACATGAAAAAATATCACAATGGCTGAATCGACATAGCACAGAATAAAGGGTATGCAGTTCCTAATGATATGTGCTTGTTTAATCTTGTCAGTTTAGGTCCATGGAGTATGCTGGGCGCGTGACTCTATAGGAACAAATGCCCTCACACACCTAGATCGGTGACATGCTTCATCATTGGGCTTTTGTTCCACTAAGGGCCAGCGCTGTAGTGCCCAAAAGGCACCCTCTATGGAGCCTCTTTGCAGGAGATCTTTTTATAAGTTGTTTGGTGAAGTTTGGGTGTGTGGGTCTAAATGTAGATTGGTGTATTCAATGTGTAGGGGCAAATGGTGAGACTTAAAATAGGGCAAGGGCTACCCTTTGGGAAAAACTTTAATTAACGGGTCCTCCTAACTATGTTAAAATACTTGGAGCTATCCACTAGAAAATATTATCTAAGATAGCCATAGGTTAATATGTTTCAAGCATTCATTAAAGTTTTGCAGGATTCTCAATTTGTCACTATTGTGATGGATCTAGCTACAAAACACATGAATCCATACTAACTGATGTGACCCAGAACTCAGAGGTAAACATAGACCAAAAGTTTAAGTTAATGATTTTCGGTATTCAGAATGGTAAGTTACGAGTAGTAGCTTTACAGCCGTAGTCGGGCAGAAATCTCTGCACTCTGGCAGAGTTTGCACAATTGTGCTAAAATTCTCCGCAGTCAGGGTGGAATCTCCAGCACTCAGGCGGGGGGGAGTGTTTTTTTTTATCCGGACACACCTGTGTCAGTGCCTACCATCTGCATTCAGCTCCATATGAAAATCCTTAGTGTAATACCCAATTCCAGCCTTTTTCAAACATAAAAGAGCTGCCACAAACAATCCCTTTCAGGCCTTTCGACATGTTGCTGAATGTGTTTGTTGGTTTGGCCCTTGCCATGCGACAGAATGATTTGAGGAGAAGGAGGAGGAGAGTAGAGAGGATTTGTAGACAAAGGATAAACGTCTTTGGGATGTCCAGCTAATATGTCAGGGCCAGATACTGTATTCCCCCTGATGTCAGGGGAGATAGTTTGTGAGTGGGAGCAGGCTCTAGACTCTGCCCCAGGTGTAAAGACTCCCCCATGATTGACCGAGTGCTGAGGTCCCTTGTGAATTAGCCCTGTATGTCTAGGGACACAACGCACTACTAGACCCAAATTTGGCGAAACACTACAGTCAACATTGATGTAAGTGCAAACTGTTGACTGCATGTCTAATAATGCAACGGGGCAAATTGTGCTGGGAAATGATGCTGAATGTAACCAAATCCTCTTCCTTTCCTGGTTCAAAGTTGCTGCCAATCTTTACTTTTTGTTCTCTAATTATGGGGAAAGATATTGGTTTCCAGCATAATTTTGAAGGCTCTGTCCCGAGTCTGGAGAGTTTGCAATCGGGCCAGATATGCCAAAAATGGTCCGGAAACCAATGTTTCAATGCAAGAAATGACAAACAGGAAATACATGGCATGAAGTTGTAGGCAGCCATTTTATGGTAATTCTAAGTCATCCTCACCTCCTAATAGATTCCTCTGCCATCCTACTGCTCTGTCCCCTTTCAGTGAGAGAGAATTGGACATATTAGCTGAGAGGGTGCTTGATAAGTACCCTCAGCTTATGGGGGTCCAGAGGACCAACTGAGCAATGCAGTGTGCGCAAGACTCTGGTCCAACATTGCAGTACGTTGCAGTGGGAGTATTCCACCAGCGTGCCCAATTATGGCACAAACACTGGAAGGACCTGAAATGCTGGGACAGAATAAAGGCCCAGGAAATCTTGGGTTAGTCCTCGCAGCCCCACGTGCACAGTGCCTGCCTTTTGCTAATGTACAGGAGGGTCCTGAGGGCAGCCTGGCCAACCTTTAATACTCAGCTGAAGGAGTATGTGCAGCGGAGTCATGGTAAGCGCATTAACTGCCTAATGTGTGTGGTATTATGATGTGAGTGGTGACAGAGCTGTACCATCTTTGGTCATATGTCACCATTCACGTAAGTATGCTTTTTTTTAATTAGCCCCCGGGGGGCAAATCCCGGGGGCAATATAGTTCTTTATAATGGGGCGCCCTGAGGGGCCCCCCAGTCCCGGGGACCGCCACCCCCAGGGCTTTAACAGTATGTATGCAGGGGGCTCACGGCCCCCGCAGCCCGGGGACGCTACCCCCGGGGCTTCTTATAGTTATGTTAATTGGGGGCCCCGGGTGATGGAATCCCCGGGCCAGAAGTGGCCCGGGAGGGGGACCACGCGGCCCCTCTCCCCAAATAAAAATGTTTTTTTTAAAAAAGGAGGCAGGCCGGCCCGGGGCGTTAAGTGGTCTGAGGAGGGGGGCTACATGACGAGCTGAGCTCGTCATAAGCACTGCGGCGCTGCCCACGCGCCCCCCCACCCCCAGCACAGTAGGGGAATTAGCCCCACTGGGGAGGGGTTAAACCCTGCCAGCCATCATCCAAATGTGGCAGTCAGAGTTTAAACCTACAATGTCGGTTTAAAAGCCTCCGAGCAGTGGTCAGAGGCTTTCTGAGCAACATTGTAATCAGGCTCATTGTTTTACAAAGGTGCCAAGGTATAATATATGCTAATTTTAAAAATTGTTCTTAAAAAAAAAAATTCATTAAGGAGCAGCCACTTTTTACATATCTGTTAATCATAGAGTTCGTTAATATTCAATGCAGTGCAAAGTCACAGTTCATTATCAATCAAGCAATTAATCAATCAATCAATCAATCAATCAGGGGTTTATAAAGCATGCTACTCACCCATGAGGGTCTCAAGGTGCTGGGGTCGGTGCAGCTCCAGATTAGTCGAAGAGCCAGGTCTATGTGCAAAACGTGCAAATAGTAAACTGTGTCTTTTTCTAGACAATGAATTCTTAGTATATGTACTCTCCATTTTTTGGGGAGGATTTCCTTGTTGTTGTTGCTTTGGTAAAATACCTCAAAAATATGAAAGCCCAAGGGAGATGCCTAAAATAGCAATTGCAAATATCTCAATTGTAAATTGTTAAAATCATTACAATCGCCCCTTGTAGAGAAATTGTCTAGAATATACTCATGAACAGACTTTGTTATCTGTAATATTAAATCATAGTGCCTATGAGGAACATCAAAATTTCAATTCATATCTTATCCCTTCATAATTCTGATGTTCAAAAAATCTTTGTGATATCATAATAAAAATTCTCCATAAATTCATTAAGACATTTAAAGGTGTACATGTAATTCAGCATCAAGGTTTAAGCCCCATGGCTGTTTTGTTACCACCCGAATGATCCATGTCAACTCCATTATCCACAAATCCTGCTTTCTATCCCCACAACGGGGTTTATTTTAAACATTTTGGATGCCAGAAAACTGGAGGTTCCTTGTATCTCCCTCATGTGACTCCCATAGATGTTTCACCATAGAGCATGCAACATTTCTGTTTTTGATGGTTTTTATATGTTTGAGGATATGCCACCAATCATTGGTGGTCATGTTTAGAGGTGTCTATTCTCTTTTCCTATGATCATTTTGGTTTTTCCTGTTCAGTACTTCTGTTACAATTTCTTGAAAGACATCTATCATGTTGGCCGGTGGACGTTGTGGGCAAAATTTAGATTTGGGCCTACACATGCTCTTATTTGATGAATGGGTTTAGATATCCAAATATTCACAGAGCTGTGAGTCTGATAAACTTTCTGTATTTCTTGATTTCAAATTGTCCTCAGTATCCATAGCCAGGGAGTTTAATGTTCTCAGGTTTTCCCTGTCTTCTGATGTTAATGTAGATGTTGTAATTTTTCTCCATTTTGTCTCTTCCTTCTTTCCTTGTGTAAGATTCTCTGGAAAATATTTTTTTTAATTTCAACTTCCTTGAAAATGTCTATAAGTCTATCCTGGCAGTTGCCAGGTCCATCTTTACTAGGGAGCAAAATATAGGACCTTAGTTTAATAAAGCAATGTGTTTGTTGCTGAACTGTTTTTTTTAAAGAAAGATTTCCCTTGGAACCTCATTATCTTCCTGCTCCCTTTGAACCTACTTGTCCTCCATCTTGTGGTAGAGCATTCCCTTTTGGGGGGGTCCTCTGCCCCTTATTCTAGTTTCCTTTCTGCACAGACTCTATTTCTCCTTGAGCAAAATGGACATAAAATTCAAACCAGCAGACGTCAATGCCTACACAATTAATTACCCTCCTAATCTCTCAAAAATGCAACAAAAAGCCTCAAATAGTGCATCCTCAAATCCCACCCTGAAAGACTTATCTCTGACCCATACTTCTGCTCCAGAAGGGGAAAACTAATTAGTGACCTCATCTTCTACACAAAAAGACTTGCACCATAGAGAACTGCTATTTACTCCCTGCTCCAAATCACCAAATCCAGGCAAACACCCCATGTGCTTAGCCTATCAATATCCCCTTTGCCCTTCTGCAGAGCAGACGTTACTATATCTTTGATAATGGGATCATCCTAATTCAAACCTATGATGACAACCTAGCAGTATTGGCCAAACCTTCCCTATCATCAAAAGAGCTGTGAACAATAAGATCTCAAACTCCAACCAAAGACAGTCTAGCTTGCCTTACATTGCTTCTGCACCACTCAGTATGCCCACTCTCACACTGGCATCACCCAGCCCTTTCCCCATCATTAGCTCATGCTCTCCTCCTTCTCTCTGCCCACACCTACCTCAGACTCTGTACATCTTGCCTGGACTGAGTCTCTCGCTTTAATTCACCGATCCAGTACACAAGCACCAGATGCCTTTACAACAGCAACCATGGAACCGCTCTTTCCAGGTCCTATTACCCCCAGGGACCTCACCTCCAACTCCCAAACTATACCTAACTGGTCCTTCCTGCACTTCCACATCTCCATCCAGTACATAGATGTCACCTATATCTGATTACCTATCCTCTAACATGATGAACCACATGCCTCTCAGATCTCTCAATCAGCACATGTTCCCCCTTTCTCCCACCCTCACGCTATCCCCTTTCTCACTCTGTCAGTGCTATTGCATGATATCACTGACCTTCAAACGCTCCCTCTCTCCATTGCACACTTTCCTTCCAACCTGGCGTCCCCCTCAATGCATGATTACCCGCCTCCACGCCTCTTTCGAATTTCACCTTGATGAGATTTCACTTGACCTGCTCCGTCTCAAGGTTGATATTCAGCGACTTACATCCATAACCGCTAAGATGTTGCACAATTAAAGGCCTGACAGCTCCCAGAAGAATCAGACTGGTTCCCACTCAGTCTTGTTCCCTGCCCACCACCTTCACACTCCTCACTTTATTAGGAAAACCACACCTGCCCCTAATTCCCCCACCCGACCCAGGAGATAGATCAACTGTCTTTTAGAAACTGACATCCATGCCCTCCTCCTTTCCTACACCCCCAATAAAGATACCAACAAGGTCTGTCAGGGACAAATCCAAACCATCCAAGCTAATCTTTACAGAGAATCTAGTCACAACCCTAGAGGGATAGACAATGTCAATCTCAAGCGTATCAACCACACTCATTCTGTCACAGTTGACTCCAACTCTCACCTGAATTGCAGGCTCCTCAGTTGTCTTTGGGCAGTTAGTCATGCATCTGACATTTATAACCTCACCCTCACACATGAGCTTGATCTCATTATCCTTACAGAAACCTGGTTAAACGACTCATCTGCTCCTTCTAGACATACTTGTCCCCCAAAGTCACAACATCATTAGATTAGACAGAACTGTTGGTGGAGTAGCCTGCATTTACCTTAATACTCTTGCTGTGAATCAGGCAGTCACTGATGCTCCTCCTGTCAGAGAATACCTTTGCATCAATATCTTTAGGAATGATAGATTCCTCGGCAAACTTCACTTGATCTTCAACCCTCCAAAGTAGCTTTCATTGAACAAGTCATGAAATCATCTCAACCAACTCTGATCACGAAGCTACCCAGATATTTCTTGGAGTCTTCAAACTTCACTGGAATGATCTGAATGACCATGGAAACACCTGTAAAGCTTTTGTACCTGACACTGATAAAAACAAAGGTTACAGGGATGTGATAGTTAGGCTGAGATTTCACTTGTACAAAACCAGAGAAACTCAGCAGTTATAGTTAGCTGAGCTAACTATAACTCACGCCCGCAATGCACAGCTTATGACTTCACATATTACATTACTCAGACATGGTCAGTGACATCTCTGATGACCTTTCAAATGACCTAACTGATGACATCAGTGACCGTGAGTGGTTTAAAAAAGTTTATGATTGTTAAATATATATACCAAGGTGTATTGGTGAATCAGTAAGGGTATGAGTGACTGTATGGATGACTGAATGGGTGGGTGACTTACTGTATAAGTGATGGATTAGGTGTCTCAGTGAACGTATGGGTGAATGACTGGTTGTGTGAATGTGTGTATCTGTCTGTCAGTTGTCTGTGTGTGTGGGTGAGGAGGTGTGTGACAGTCTGTATGGATGAATGAGTGGGTGAGTAAGTGGATGTATGGAGTAGTGAGTACATGTGTGAGAAGATGTAAGAGTGTCTGCATGGCTGTGTTTGTGATTTGGTGCTTGTGTCAGTATGGGTAAGTAACTGGTCATGTGAAAGGCAGTATAGGAGAGTGAGAGGTATATGAGTGACTGTATGCATGAATGAGTGAATGTGAGAGTTGCTATATGGATGAGTGCATTCTTCTGTCAGTGACTGTATAGGTGAGTGATTACATGTTACTATTTGTAAGAGTAAGTAAGTAGGTCTGTGTATCTGTTCGGGTGAGGAAGTGGCTGTGTGATCAACTGTATGGGTGAATGTCTAGGTGTGTCAGTAGTTCTATGGGTAACTCACTCAGTGTGTGAGTATTTATATAGGTGCATCAGTGGATATATCATGGCTGTTTTGGGTTTGAGTGGTTGTATGAGTGGCTGTATGAGTGAGCGAGTGGATGTGTGTGTAGTTCTATTAATCAGTGACTAGGTGTGTAAGTACTGGTATGGCTCAGGGAATGGATTTGCAAATGGTTGTGTGGGAGTGGCAGTGGGTGTATAAAAAAGTCTATAGGGGTGTGAGTGGGTGTGTCAGAGATGCTGTGAATGATGTCATCACTGATGTCATCACTGATGTCATTTGAGATATCATGAGTGATGTCACTGACCATGTCATGAGTGATGTAATATGCCATTGCACTCTTTGACGTGGAGGGCACATGCTTTGCAAAATGCTTAAACAACTAATTAGAAAAATGGTCCAACTCCAAGGCCCTAATACCCATTACTCAATTAGGCTTCAGGCATGGACATGGCACTAAAGATAACATGATCATTTTCTCTTCCACGATTAATGCCTCTGACATCAACATAGCAAATATCATAGCAAAATCGTGAATATTGGTGAAAATATTAAAAAAAATGTTTTTACACACTCACCAGTCAGTGTCATAGTCTCATGTATGCACTCACAAACTCACTCAGACACTCATACCCCTATTCACATACCCACTCACAAGCTCATGCACCCACTTACATAACCATTCAGGTACTCATGCAACACTTACAGACTCAGAGACTGTCGGACCCATGTACATGCCCATTCAGAGACTCATCCACCTACTTAAAGACCCACTCATAGAATCATGAGCACAGTCTCATACCCACTTAGAGACTCTTACACCCACTCACAGACCCAACTGGGCACTCATAAACCCACTCATAGACCCACTGAGACACTAAAGAATCCACTGACAGACCCACTGAGACACTCATACCCCCACTCACACACTCATACCCCCGCTCACACACCCATAGAGTCACTCACACACTCAGGTGCCAATTCCGATGCGGGCAGGAAGGGCTCCGACCATCAGTCGAAGCCCTCCTGCCTGCATCAGAATCTGCTGTTCGGATTCTTTTCCAACTGAGCCATTCTTATGGGCTTGGTCGGAAAGGAATCCGACTCAGTTATCCCGATGGCTTCTGACAGGCTTAGAGAGCCCGTCGCCATCCGGAAACCCTTCAGTACTCCCCCGGTCGGATCTTTCCGGCCAAGGGAGTACAATGGCAGTTTCCCACTGCCTTTTTGTGCCGGCCTTTCTGACACAGAAAGGCAATGTTAAACTGTCTTTGGCGGCCCCTGGTGCGAGGGGGCACCAATGGTGCCCCCTGTTGATCCTTACACCTGGTGCCTGCCACGGGGTGCAGGTATGAACTGCACCTCTGCAGTTAACGAAGCAAGCATGTATTGCATTCGGGATGCATGCTCCCATTCTTAAGTATAGGATTGTGACCGAACCCTACTTGCAGTTCTGGAACCGAGGACAAGAGGTTGTTCGGTTCTAGTTCCTGTCCGATGTCAGATGGACTCTGGTCTGTCTGACATCAGAATTGGCCCCTAAATCACAGACCCTCACAGAGACTTATTCACTCAATCACTCACTTACACACTCAGAAACTCACACACCCACTCACAGACCCATTCATAAATACACGCATCCAATCATTCCCCAACTCAAAAACTCATACATCCACACACAGATCTACCCAGACACACGCCCTCCAAGTCACAGACCCACTCAGAGACTCATGCATACACCAATTCACTCACCCACTCAGAGACCTATACTCTCACTCACAGACGCAATGAGACACTCATATACTCACTTACAGATTCACTCAGACATTCATACGCCCACTCACAGACCCACTCAGACACTCACACAACTATAGAGTCACTCACACACCCACTCAAAGACCCACTCAGAGACTTATGCACCCAGTCACTCATACCCTCGGAAACTCAAGAACCCACTCACAGTCCCACTGAGAATCATGCACTCACTCACAGAGCTACTCAGACACTCATGCACTCATCCACTCAGACACCCACTTGTACACTCATGTATCTACTCACCGATCAAGTCAGAGAGTCATGCACTTAGTTACAAATGCACAAACGCACTCATGCACTTACTCACAGATCGACTGAGAGACTCATGGAACCAGTCAGAGACCCATTGAGACACTCATGCACTCCCTCATAGATGCACTGAAACAGTCATGCAATTTGTTACAGAACCATTGATAGACTGATGAACTGTCTCACAGATCCACTCAATGCAATGCCCTTCTTATGACCTCACATATTACATCACTCATGACATTGTGAGTGACAACCCGTTCAAACATTATAACTGCAAAATGGATTATAACAAATGCACTAAACACATTAATATCTAAATGGCTCTATAAGAGCATGTATAACCCCCTAATATCTCTATAACACAGTGTAAAACTCTTTCAGTGGAATCTGTAACTACATGCATCATTGTGTCAGTAAGTCTCTCATTCACTGTATACGTGTGAGTTATAGTTAGCTGAGCTAACTATAACAGCTGAATTTCTATGGTTTTGTACAAGTGAAAATTCAGCCTCTCTATAACTCCCCTGTGACCTTTGTTCTTTTCAGTGAAAAAAAAATATATATATACACACACACACACCCAATAACATAAAATATTTTTAAAAACAAGCTATTTTGAACACAAATGAAAATGTACAATTTGCTAAAAATATTTAACACATTAAAACAATATTTATAAATATTATAATTTTAAATAAAGAAAAAGATAATAATATACATTGTAGCAATAGAAAAAAACATAACATTATATATTTAATACATATACTATTCCCACTACAATTTATACAAAAGTGGGCAAAGTGCTGGACTGAGTAGGGATAACATTTACTACTCCCACTTCACACAATTGAACTGTAGAAAACCTGTTACATTAAACAGGGGTAAAATGTACTATTCCCACTCCATTCAGTGTAACAGTAGTTTAATTATTAAATTGTGGAGGGGTACGTTTTACTATTTCCAATATAGTCAGTGCAACAGTAGGGAAAATCTTGGATTACGGAGGGGTAAAATCTACTATTCTCACTTTCCATTCCCACTCCAGTCAATGCAACAGTAAGGAAAGTGTTGGATTGCGTATGGGAGAAATATACTATTCCTACTCCAGTCAGCTAAATAATAGGGAAAGCATTAGATTACGAAGTGGTAATATTTACTATTCCCGACCTCAGTCAGTGCAACCGTAAGGAAAGTGTTGGATTGCAGAGCAGTAACATTTACTATTCCCACTCCTGTCAGTGCAACATTAGAAACAAACTAATTTACTCAACATAATAAAATATTTTCAAAAACATAGTAAACAATTTAAAAAATAAATATGTTAAAATTAAATATAAAGATATGTATATTTATTTTAAATTAATAAAATAAGTATTACATTATTAAATACATACCATAGATTACTACGAATATTGTTATAATAAATAAACAAAACTATATTCTCCAAACAATAGTGACTAATCAATAAAATATTATTTATATAATACACAACACAATTAACACATACAATAATATATAACATAATGAAAAAAATACCTATTTTGAAACTTGCTATTACTTAAGTGACTTTCTGCCTTATACTTGAATAAAGTGCAAAACACATATCTAAAAGTCTTTATAAAAAATAATCTTATGTACACATTTTAAATAATTAAATATTAGTTAAAATATGAATAATAATTATGTATTCCTTAAATAATTGTAGTTAATTACTACCCCACCCTTTACCCATACAAATAAATAAACACACACCAAGGGGCGGAATTCAATGTCAACATCGTCTCGAAAATGGGACCAACCGACCTCCGGTCGGCGGTCCCGACTTTCTGATTTAGATGCGACTAAACACTGCATATAGAGGCTGTAGTCACCCTACAGGTAAGCAGCCCATTGGCCACTACCTGGCTCCCCTCAACGCCCCCTAAATTTACAAATTAGGTTGTTCCCAGAGACTTTGACTTTAGATTGCACAGACCTAAAGAAGACAAAGGAAGAATACATGCTGTTGATCCAGGAACTGAGGCCTGTTCCAAAAGAAACTAGCGCCAAACTCTTCCAACTGCAAAAGGACTCGACAACTGTGGTCTGCCGTCCCTACCTGAAACCTGTACAAACTCCATGAACCCATCCATGAAACACAGAGCCCTGCCAGCCTTTGCCAATTGCCTGGGACCTCCCTTTGGATTAGTGGTACTAGTCCTTGACACGCCATGAGGTACAGACTGGCACAGACCATGTTGACTGGATTCATCTCATCAACCAAAAGTTGCAGCTGCAAAGGCTTGTTGGTCACCAGTCCGGTAACAGACCCTTTTAACACATCCACCAGCAAGAGGGATATTCACACTGCCTGCGACCAACACCGGAAACAGCCCTGCTTCTGTGAGCCTGTACCCACTTTCTGGTGGCGTCGACTGCGTGAAAGCAGCAATTTGGGCATGACCACCAAAACCATGACAGACTGCCCTCACTTCACCTGTAACTGAAAGCCACCAGTGAAGAGCACATCCTGCATCCGATCCAGCTAACCAGACCCAGTCAACCCAGAACTGCCTGCTGTGCCTGAGCCCTGGGACTTCCAAAACTCTGACTCCTCTGGATTAGAACTTCCCCTGAACTACGGGTGACCAAAACTCTATGGCAGAGTGTTGCTTCCATTGACTGCAACAGTAAATGTGTTGACAGTACTCTCCTATCTAACTCTTTGCTTTGCTTCCCCTTGACCGCAACAGGCTCTGCCTGATGGTAGTGACCACTGTTACTTAAATCATGTAAGCATTTGTATCTTGAACTGCATTTGGTAAAAAAAACATACAAAGAATTTTGTAACTGTTGAACAAAGCTCTTTGTTTATATGATGCACTTGTATTTTTCCTAGTTGGTCTCAGATTTATTCTTGAGTGTGTTTTATTTATTACCTCAGTGTGTTACAACAGATACATATGACTACCCTCTGATAAGCATAACTGTACTCTACCACAAAAAGAGCATAGAATGATCTACTTTAATCTCTGCATACCTATTGGGGATCCACTAGACTGTCTGCTTAGTGTACTTCATTTTAGTACACTATATAGTCAGCCAGCTTCCTAGGAAGCTAGATCTTGATCCAAAAATTTTAATTTGTGATGTGGTGTTGTAAGATTAAAAATGTTTTTGTGTATCTGGACTGGTGGGTTTTAGGAACTCCTGTAAGAGTCCCTCGAAACTCATTCTGAAATATTGAGCCTTGTTTGGCCCAGGGAGCTTTTGTTCCCTTGGGCCGATTCACTCCCGCAGGAACAAGGCTCTTATTGGCTGCCAGAAGTGTAATAATAATATAAGGAGGTAGAGTGGGGATACCCTGCTCCCTAGGTTCTATGGCAGGTACTTAGAGTGATGTTCCTTGTGTCAAAATAAACAATTGTAGGTTATGAGGTGAACCCAGGAAAACATATTCTTTAAATTTATTGTAATAGGCATGTCAAAATATACGTAATATGACAAAATACATTATCATTCATTTAAAAACTTCTAAAACATTCAAATTCATAAACCTACATGTAATATTAAAATAACTGTAAATTTCAAAAATGGAATTTTAAAAACATACTGAAAGAAATAAATATGGTAACCAAACTTCAATATAAAATCATTTGAAAACATAGGAAAATTTTTTTAAATACAGAACTATAAATACAACCCTACAAGGAGGGGCTGGTAAGGGTGGAATCAGATATACTCTTCTAAATCACATCTAACAGATGTTGAAGAAAATAATATATACATAGGAGGTCAAATATACTATTCTAATTCGAATCTAAAAAAAACATTAGGGCAACTCCGTATATTGGAGGAGGGGCTCACTCTACTATTGCAATGCTAGCTGAACACACAGTGTACGTTGATTGAATTCTTTGGAGCGCGTACAACAGAAAGCTGGAGGACTCAAGCAGAAGGGCGTTGCAATAGTCCAGCCTACTAAGGATCGTACATCTTGGCACTTGGGCACACGCCTGAGATGGTAATAATGGCAGGATCTTCCGCAGGGACCTCATGATTGCAAAGCAACAGATTGTCGTTTTCGCAACCTGAACTTCCATGGTAAGCTTGTTGTCAAGCATAATGCCCAGATTGCGGACTGATTCCACTGGCTGAACTTTGATCGATGTTTCAGGAGGCCAGAAATTGCCAGGAAAAAGATGAGGAATCCTGTCCCCTGCACAGAGGAGCACCTCCGTCTTTCCAGCATTGAATTGAAGGGAGTTGTTCTGTAACCAGCAAGCCGTGTCCCGCAGACACTTGTGAAACACGAGAGGATCAACTGTGTATCATCCGCATAGTTTATAATAATGATATTATAGGATTTAATAAGCGTGATCAGGGGTTTTAAGTATACATTAAATAGGATAGGGCTGATTGCCGATCCCTGTGGAACCCCGTGCGGTACAAGAGAAAAAGCGGACTGAAAGGGGGGGAGGGACAGCACCTGCTGTTTATCCTGCAAAAATTACCGAAACCAACGCAAGGCACAACCTCTCACCCCAGCATCACTCAATCTTCTCAATAAGATCTCGTGGTTAACCGTGTCAAAGGCGGCAGACATGTCAAGCAGGGTCAATGCTGCTGCCTATCCCCTATCTGCTCGCCTTTGAAGCTCATCCATAGCGGTCACTAGGGCCGTCTCGGTCCCATGGGCCGGCTGAAATCCAAATTGAACTGTTCCAGATGTTTCGAGAGAGTTATACTAACCATGCGTTCGACAAGTTTAGCAGGAAAAGGCAGCAAGGAAATAGACCTTTTGAGCACTCAGGATCCAAGGAAGGCTTTTCAACAAAGGGGCTATTCGAGCTTGCTTCCAATGGGTAGGAACTGTACCAATAGCTAGCGACTGGTTACATATCAGGCGAAGAGTAGGGAACAGTTCTTCCTCATACTCCTTCCAGATCTTGTGAGGGACAGGGTCCTTGGATGAGCCGGAGGAAATACCCCATGCCAGCCTGCTAAAAGCTTCCCCCGTTAGAGGCAGAAACTCTGCAAGTTGATCAGCTAGCAGCCAGGCAGGGCAGTTATCTATATCCTCCGAGACCCTTCTCCCAGTGACAGGGGGCTACTAGCCTCAAAGGGATCCTCAAGGTCCCCGATGATTAACTCGATTTTTTTTCTGAAAAATTTAGCCAGGTTCTCACATAGTTCCTGAGAAGGGGCTATTGAGTTCTTAGAACAGTCAGGACTGGTGAGACTATTTAGTATGATAAAAATACTCCTAGAGCTATTAGTGGCATTACAGATCAGCCTTAGATTTTCTAATCAGATTCTTATAATCTAAGATTTTGAGCTTCCAAAGTGTCCGGTCTGTCTCCCCATAGCCACGCCTCCATCTTCTCTCAACCTGTTTACATAGCAGTTTCAAATTTTTTAAAGTGTCTTTAAACCAAGGTGCAGAAGCTCTGCCCTTACAGCTATGTTTTTTGAGGGGGTTTAAGAGTCCAAAGCCAAGGTAATCTTGAGGAACAGCGAGGCATAGTTCTCCTCAACTCGCTTGTCCAAGGAGAAGTAATCTCCAACCTTGAACACCGAGTCAGAGGTCCTCAGCCGTGCAAGGGCCTTCCAATCTCTGCCTAGAAATTCCTTCGTAGCATGCGGGACCCGAGTCTGAACAACGTTTAATTTAACGTAGAATTTTATTAGGGAGTGGTCTGTCCAATCCTTAGGCAGAATTTCCCCCATATGCAGCAAATGAGGATCAGAGAAAATTAAGTCAAGGAGATGTCCTTCCTTGTGAGTGGCTTCCACGACTTGCTGGAAGAGTTCGAGGCCTTCACATGAATGGAGCAGATTAAAAAAAACAGAGTCGAGGGAGCCATTTAGCCACAGATTAAAGTCCCCTAAAATTACCAACTTGTGGTGAGTGGCCGCCATATTAGAGAGGGTAACTAATAATGATTGTTGCTGCTCAACCTTGAAAACCCCAGGAGGTCTATAGCAAATAACCCCAGTAAATATAAGTCCAGAATCATTTTTTATGGACAGGCCAAGTAGTTCCACTCCATTAACCATATCTATATCAATGGTCCCTACCTTCCAAGAGGCCTTGTATATGACCCCCACCCATATGACCCACATATGTCCCATTACATATTAATTATAAGTTCCTTTTCCATTGTTCTTAATTTCTAGCTATTGCTTTCCTTCATTCATTTGCAAACACTGCTCTGCTACGTGAGAGCTGTGCTATGCTTAAATTGAAAATGCGGGTGTCTTTTTCAGTCCAAACCCTTCCAGGCCCCTTACATCACACTACTGTCTTAGGTTAACAAAACATGCTCAATGAGCTCTTAGCACCCTCCTAATTTTGTAGACATGGTTTGAGACTTCTCTTTACTTGTAGATGTTTCAGCAAAAACTGTTTATATATTTTTGACTGGGTGCACTGACACATTTGCAAATGGTATCCAGCTTTCTGCATTTATTCTCAATAATGGAGCTAATCATTAAGGGGCCTATTACGATGTTGGTCGGACCTTCCTCCGACAAACACCGTGGCGGAAACGGGACCGACTGAACTCCGGTCGGCGGTCCTGACCGCATAAATACCATGCGACTGCACATAGTGTAAAACTGGTGGTAACACAAGCTCCCATAGAGAAATGGGAGATTGTGTTGATTCCTGCACCCCGTGGCAGACACCTCAAGGTGCCTGCCACAAAGTACAGAGATTAACAGGGGAGCACTATAGGTGCCCCCTCAGCCCCCAACCGGAGCAGGCAAGGGAAAAGGGGCCTTTCTAGGGGCGCCAAAACAAGCTTTTCTATAGGGTTCGACGTTGGAAAAGGCTGGCATGGAAACAGTGCCTGAAACCGTGCATCGTAATCTGGACGGTGGAAACCACCATCCATATAGATTACGGGCCGGTTCTGACTGGCCGACGGGAGCCCGTCGGAAGTCAGCCGGAATAACCTGTAGTTTTCCATTCCAACCGGCGGTATCATAATCAGCGGTCAGAATTGAAACTGATGATGTTGGTCATAAAGCCTCTGTCCTAAATTCAGAGGTTTTACGAACTGCATCGCTATCGGCCCCTAAGATCTCAAGCACTCTTCACTGACAGTGCTTTGTAGAGCCCCTTATATTTTCCTCTATCTTTGTTCCTAACTTATTATATTGAAGCAGTGGTAGGTATTCACCCTACTAGAATCTGTTTACTTTTTGATGAAAATAAAATTGTCTAAATACCACTCTGCATTGTATCTGGTAAGTCTTTCACCTGTGCTAAGAGCAACAATTGAAGTGTCTTTGGGGTGCAGCAAGCGACTGTAGAGTCAAAGACATGGTTAATTGCACTCTTACAATATGAAAGCTTAGTATGTTAATGCAATTATCGAAAATGTCCCTGTGTGTAAACAGTCAGCCTTAGAACTTATTCTAAGTTGGTGCAGTGGGGAATAATATTTGTAAGTAATGTGTGTCAGGGTCCAAGCTTGTGACCTAAAGCACTGTGAGTTATTACTTTAAAATGATATTGCACACAGTGTAAGATAAGAAGTCAGAAAATGTTCCAAAACAATTAGGGGCTCATTATGATGGTCATCAGATGAGGGTCCGACCACCTTCATAGCAGGATAGAGAAGGCCCAACAAGTAGTCAGCTGCTCCACTGGCCATATTATGATGAGACCACAGTGTAGGCGGTCATAACTACTAGGGCTTGTACTGCAGCCCAGAAAAGGGCAGCAGCACAAGTCACAGTAGTAAAAGGCATGTTTTTAAACATCCATGCAATGTGAGCCAGGCCCCATGTGGTGCCTGGCACATGATGCACGGAAGTTGGTGGGGTACCACCTGTTCCCCCCAGGAAACAAAGCGGAGGCCCATGGGGGATGAGGGCTCTGTTACGGGCCTCAAAATCCCTTCCTGACAGCCTCTCCATGGCATTGGGACCGCAACGAAAAGTCTGTGGGAAATGGACATCGTAATTCCTATGGTGGTGCCTGCACAATCACTGCATTCATTGTAGGGATTAATGTCTGACAGCCAAGCCTATGAGTTCCTTGAGCCTGTTGGAGGCAGCAATCTTTCCTCGCACCTGTTATGCTCCAACAGCCGGTATCCGGTGGTCGAAACATTTCTCTGGATTTCTGCCCGACTTCCCAATAAGGCTCTTAGGGGCAGATTTATGATGCCCTTGCGCCGCAATTGCGTCACTTTATTTGACGCGACTGCGGCGCAAACAATGCGCCCTATTTACAAATGCGGCGCACCATGGGTGGCGGAGCTGTGGGGCACTGTGGCGCACGTTAACTGGCGCATCCCTGGGGATGCGCCAGTTAACATAAATCTGCCCCCAAGTGTTCAAGATAAAACAAGTGCTTTCAAGAATGTATATTTTTAGGAACATAAAATTATACTGTACCTAAGTACAAACTTTTATTATGATGTTCCATTAGAGCGAGGGATGAACTACAGAACTCAGCTGGTAACACTTTAACACTGCCTTTCGAAAATAATGCATATTTGTCACAAGGGAACCTCAAGCTACTCCATCAATTACATTTATATATTCGTTCCTAAGCAGCATTTATATTTGTGGATTAACTGAGTCCACACATTTATGTTTATTTCAGGCAGCAGGTTCCCTTTTTCGAAGTGTTGTTTTCTTTTATGCTGCCTACCTTACTTTTGTCTTCACAATCAAGGAGATCTCCCTCTGTTACCTCTAAAGCAAGAGACAAATGTCAGCATTAACCATTCAGGAGCAGTTTCTTTTTAACAAAAAACTGTAAATAATACAGGGAACATTGTTTCCAATAGATCTCATCCACGCTGTCCGCCTGGTTAGTGACAACCAATTTTAAAACTAAAATATTTGCTAAAGTTACAGTTTCATCAGAGCACCACCAATCCATAAAAAAATAGAAATGCATAGGTTTAGTAAGGACTTTCCTCATTTCAGTGAAACTATGGGAAAAGAATATCCCAAAATCTACATCACCCCTGCTACTTCTTTCTTTTTTCCCAGGCTTTCCCATAATCTATGGTTTGGGACAGTGTTGTTGAGACCCATACGTCTCTAGCAACGCCTCAAACTGGAGATCTTATACTCCTCAGAGACAACCTTAAGGGGACCATAAGATGGGATATGCTCCTTTCATCTCCCTATTCTGTAGTCACAAGCCTGGTAAGTCCTCTACACAATTGCTGGAAAGTGGGAGCATAAGATTTATTTTTGTGGAGCATAGTTGCACTTGTGGTATATGAAACTCCTTTGTAATTATTATATATTTATTTTTGTAGGTGTTTGAAATGTTTGCAAAAGTTAAATGCATAACTTTTTCAGCATTTGTCACGGTCAAAACTATTTTTAAATAACACTGATCCTAAATCTCTACTTGGGGTTACCCTTAGCTGATCCTGAACATTGCGAGATGGAGTATTGCTGCAGCCGACTTCGAAAAACACATCCTCAGCTTCTCCCATCAGTTTTTACTTGTTTTCGTAGGCTGTCAAGAAGAAATAATCAAACTGTTCCCACCAGAACTGACCTTGGAATATGTACTTCGTCATCAGCATTTAGTTCATGACCACTGATTACATTCTGGGGAAAGGGAAACTGATTGCTAGTTACAATATTTTCATCCTTTTAAAAAGCACCTTAATCAGGTACCTCTTTTGTTCGCCCATGCAAAATCCCACATGATTAATCAATTCATTTTTCTTAGTTTACCTGAGGAAATTGTCATTGCCTACAACCCATGTCCACCTTTGATAACTGCAAAAAGATAGATGGAATGCTGAACAAATCAAACATTCACCCCTAGTCACAGATCTGGGTTTAATCCATTGTTTGTTTGCTCACCACGCCACACCAGTTTGGAATCAGTCATATGCAGATCAGACTTGACCCTGTACCCCATGGGAACAGTCCAGCCTGATCTGCCAGGCCAGGTGCTCCCTTGACTGGCAACAAGCATCCTAGGACCAGTTACAGGGAATTACCCCTCATCAGCCAGGCTAACTTGAATCCAGTGGAACAGTGAACACAGGACCCACGTCTGGGCATACCCCTACCACGAAGGGTGACAAAAGCAAAAAGAACAAAAGCATACCTTTGATAACTGCACAGGTGCGGAAAAGTGCTCAGAAGAACTGTGGTGCACACAATGTGTGGAAGCTGCTTGATTTGAGGCTTCACAAATGCAATGCAAACTACATGAGAAGCTTGAGAGAATCAAAACAGACCAAAGGTCCAAGGGTACCATGAGACTCTCACTAGACTTTCAAACCTGGTGGTCATCCTATATTTGTAAGGTATAAATTCCACTTATTTTAGAGCATTCTTTGCTAGGCAATCAAGATGCTTATCAACATCATCATCAGGTTGCAGTTGTAGAGTGCTGCTTGTCACCCCGGAGGGACTCCAGGTGCTTACTGGTGGTCTCCATCGAACAACCAGGTCAAATCCCCTCCTGAACTTGGTCCGCGATAGTGTAGTGCGGAGTTGGAGGGGTAGGCTGTTGCATATTTTGGTGGCAAGGTGACAGAAGTAGCGTCCTCTGGTGCAGCTGCGAATAAAGGAGAAGAAATCTCTCAGAGGGCAAGGTGTGCTGAGCATAGGTTCATGTTTTGTTGATGGAAGTGTAGGTGGTGGTTTAGTTAAGCAGATTCTTGATTATGTAGGGCTTTGTAGGCATGGGTCAGGAGTTTTAAATGGCATCTCTTCTGAACAGGGAGCCAGTGGAGGTCTTTCAGGTGTTGGGTAATGTGGGTTCTTTTGGGTAGGTTGATGATCAGTCTGCCAATCGTGTTCTGGATTGACTGTAGCCTTTGCATGAATTTGGTGATGGTGCCGGCACAGAGTGCGTTGCGTAGTCCAGTCGGCTTGTGAAGAGCGCCTAGGTTACCATTTTCCTGGTGTTGATTGGGAGCCACTTAAAGATCTTGTAAAGCATGTATAGCTAGTGACAGCATTGGCCTGATATTTCATGGATAGTTTGCTGTTGAGGTTGATTCCGAGACTAGGGGCTTAGGGGCCCATTAGGATGGCGGGCGGATTGCCTCCGCCAGGGTAGCGGTGGCCACCGCCACCCTGGCGGAGGCAATCCGCCCGCCATCCTTCCCTGCATTCCCCCCCGCCATATTACGATGGCGGAGGGGACCGCAGCGGTCGGAAAGACCGCCCGCCTGTTTTCCGCCCCGGTCGCATAGCGGCCAGGGCGGAAAAGGGATAAGATGGTGGCGGTGTCTATCAGACACCGCCAGCCATATTAGAATAGGCATTTCTCAATGCCTTTCCGTGGCGGCAATGCCGCCACGGAAAGGCATGCGGTGTTCACTCTGGGGGGCCCCTGTGGGCCCCCAGAGTGACGGGCAAAGGGGGGTGGCAGACGGGGAGGGTACCTGTGGTACCCCCTGCATTTGCATAATCGCAGCGGCAGGCACCGCGCGGTGCCTGCCGCTTCGAGTATGCAAATGCGTGCAATTGTTTTTCACATTGTGGCGGGCGGTGCAGTGAGCACCGCCCGCCACAATGTTACTTTGAGGAATGCGCCCGCCACAGTGGCGGGCGCATCCTAATGCCAATGTCGGGACCCCCGCCTTTAAGGCGGGCGGTCCCGATCTCCGTTAGGGTGGCGGGCGGACTGTTTCCGCCCGCCATCCTAATGGACCCCTTAGTGTTTTGGAGCGGTGGTGGGTCCGAGTTCCGATGGCCATCAGGAGTCATTCCATAGGGTGGTGTGCTTGCTGAAGATGAGGACTTACGACTTCTCTTTGCTGAGTTTGAGGCAGTTGTCCCTCATCCAGCCTGTGATGTTCTTCATACTGTTGTGGAAGTTGTTTTTTGCCGAGGTGGGGTCAGCTGAGAGTGATAGAAAGAGCTTGGTGTCATTGGCGTAGGAGATGATGTTGATATGGTGAGACCTAACAATGTCTACGAGTAGTGTCATGTATGTGTTGAAGAGTGGGTAGGGCTGAACCTTGTGGTATATGTTTTGCCTGTGATATGAAATGGGGAGTCAGATTTTCTGGGTGCATCCCAAGGGGAAGGATGCCATCCATTTCAGAGTGTCGTCTGTGATGACAATCTATAGTAGGCACTTGATGAGATTGTGGTGGGAAACTGTGTCGAAGGCTGCGAGGAGGTCGAGCTGGATCAGGGCGGCTGATTCTGCTTTATCCTTTAGGGTGAGAATGTTGTCCGTTGCTGTGATCAGGGCTGTTTTGGTGCTGTGGTTTGATCCGGAGCCTGAAGGTGAAGGGTCAAGAAGGTTGATTTTCTCCAGGTGTTCGGTGAGTTGGAGGTGGATGGCTTTCTACAGGACCTTGGTAGGCAAGGAGAGCAGCAAGATTGTTTGGTAGTTCTGGAGCTGCCTGGAGTCTTTGTGGGTTTGTGGGAGTAGTTTGACCGCAGTGCATTTCCAGGTGTCTGGGAAGGTAGTGGTGGTTAACGAGGCATTGATGGTGAACTGGCTGCTAATCTCATATCTGATGAGGTTGAATAGCTGGTGGGGACACCGGTCGTGGATGCTCCCTGGTGGATTGTGTTCATTAGTTTTGATGTGTTCAATGAGCTGAGTTGTTTTCATGAGGTAAGTTGGTGGTCAACGGTGCTGGTTGGCTGATGGTTGAGGAGGTTGGGGGTTTAGGGGGTCAAGGTTTTTAGGTCTTGCGCCTAACGTTGCAGTGCGCAGAAGTGCTCGCGTAGCGTGAGACATTTAGTAGGTAAAAAGGGGGTTTCAGAAGCTGACCTAAGAATCGCACATGCACAAGCGTATGCTTTTCCTTTAGAGGCACGCTATTGGGCTTTGCGTGCGTTTATTTTACCAAGAGAGCATGCAATAGGCCAAAGGCGGGTACATTGATGCACCCACAGCCTATTGGTATCTATTACGTGCACCGGCCGTCATGTAGTTTCAATTATCGTGCCCATACACGGGCACGATAATTGAAAGCACATGCTGCGCTGTGGCGTGCGCGCGCACCACTCGTTATTTTAGTTTTATTAAAACCGTTCCCGCGTGCGTACTGACTACCGTGAATTCAAAAGAAAGCCCCTGCTCCTCGGAGCATTAGTTCATCTTGGATTTCTTTGCATTCGAGGTGTATTCTATTTTAAAAGCACTCACCTCTGAGTGAAAGTTGACAGTTCTGTTATATTTGACAGCGCTGGGGCCACAGGGGTCTTGGGGAGGGTGAAAGATGATGGTGCATGTTTACGAGCCCCATCCATCTTTCCATGCCCCGTTTGTTCTCGCATTCACACTACAGCGCTTCAAGTATTTTTAAGGGAGTCGCCTCGCTTGTTCCTGCATGGCTCATGTTTCTGTGGCGTCTTTGTGATGTTGTTCATGTGTCTTGTGACCTACCTTTCATTGCTACTTCTCACTGTCCTTCTGTTACTTTAAGCACTACGTCCCTTCGGAGTACTGCAACAGGCTTCTTTTTCTTCTCCACTGTCTAATAACTTGCGATGAAAGTATGCAGCTCCTGTTTGCACGAGTTTAACTGTGATACGGGATCGAGTGACGAAGTTAAATCTGCTTTCAAAATTGTAACTTCCGCTCTTAATTAGGGATTAAAGCGGACATCTTGCTTTCTGTGGAATCGGTTACTGTACCCACAATGTCAGACTTCCCCTGTCAATCACTCCTTTTCTCATGTCTGGCTGATCGCATTTTAAACAGCGATTAAAAGCAGCAGCCATGTAATGAGCTTGCCACCTGGCGCAGTGAGCTTTCTGTGTGTGTCACCCCTATGAAAAGTGTTCAGCGCTCGCAAGCACAAGGCAGGGGGCGTAATGGCGCCTGGGAGGAGAGGGGCTCACCGGCCCTTTACCGTGTTCCACATAATGCGGCGCACTGCGGTTCCCACACCGCCCGTCAGCCAGTCGAGAAGTAGGCCGCAGTCACTCAGTGCTTTTTTTTGTGGAGGTGCGCCGAATATGCGATCACAGCAAAAAAATATTTTGATAATTCTGGGCAGGAAGCATTCAAAAATGAAGGGGCTTAGAACCTAGTAAATCTGCCACGGTGAGATTCACGGCTTCATATGAGGGAATATTTATTCATTTCAGGAGTTCACAAAGGGGGAATATTTAATCATTTTAGGAATTTACAAAGGTTCTGCGTGGAAACCTGCAGCTGTTGCAACTTTTTAGACATGGTCCATGAAAAGTTCTGTGAATTCCCGCCCAGGAACAACCGCTTCCCACCTACAAGATGCGATTTATGAGCTTAAAACCTTTTTTTTCGCAATTCGAAAAGGATTTTGCAATTGTGAACAATCCTATTTGTGCTTGTGAGTTTTCCTTACACATACATGCAAAGAGCTTGAAATGCAATGAGTCCCCCACCTCCAGTTAGTACCATGGAAGACCAAGGATGCGTTGTATCACAATTGAGAAAGGTTATTGGGCGTGCTGATGTCTAAAGAATGACACCGGAAGTCACAAACAACAGGTAATAAGCATTGGCATAGCCAATAGGTCTCGCCTTTGGGACCTTATTTGTGTTTAGCCAAAGACATTGGCTTTGTCAATGTCTTTAAGCTGTGTTTTATATATCAGCTCTGTTTTGAGCACTTTCCCTCCCCTTCTCCCCACCTTAATTTCTCTCCTCACTGTCTCCTTTTCTCTCGTCCTGTGCACCCTTATTCGCTCCCTTTGTATATCACTTTCTCCTGCTCTTTCGTCTTGGCCAATGTTTATCAAAACTTTCTAATATGTATTTTTCTGTTCTTCTTCTACATTTACCGTTAAGCCCTCTCTCCAGTCCAGCTTTCCCCTCCTCTCTAATATATTTATTCTGCAATATGTTCTCTTTCTGCCCTTCCCTAAGTTAGTTATTTTTTTTCCTTCTCTCTTGTATTTTTAGCTCTGTTGCACTTTGCCCTTCTCTGTGTTCCACATTCTCTCTGCTCTCTTATACTGCCTCTTCCCATTCTTATTACTCTGTCCTTGTCATCCCTCTTAATATTTTTTTTCTGTCCACTCTCTATCATCTGATGTCATTTTGTTCCTGCAGTATTGCTTGTTGGCCCCTCTCTATGTGCTGCACTTTTTCTCTTTATCTATCTCACCTCAAGACTAATTCTTTCTATCTATCTATCTATCTATCTATCTATCTATCTATCTATCTATCTATCTATCTATCTATCTATCTATCTATCTATCTATCCATCTATCTATCTATCTATCTATCTTCTGTCTGTCTATCTGTCTAATACTTCTTGGTTTGACCCTCCAACCAGCACTCTTTCCGCTGTTGCTCCCTTCCCTCATTTCAGTATTTCTTACCCCTCTTCCCCCGAATTCCATATTTTTGGCCTTGTCTCATTTCTATCCTTCCTTCTCTCTCTCGCTCTACTCTTTTTACTGCAGCTGTCTCACTACAATTTAATTTTCGAGCCTCCTCTCAACTGCCATTCGCTCTCTCTCGTTCTAGCACAATGCTTTTTTCTTTATCCCCTCTGCCTCGGCACTAATGTCTTCTATTCTCTCATCTCCCTCTCTCCTCGGGAGTGTTTCAGCTAATTTTTAGGTCGAGCCTGTAGCAGCGAGCATGAAAAGATAAAAAACATTTGCAATGCAATAGCTCTTGCTATTGGTGTTGCATTATTATTAGCAAAGCCAATAGCTCAAACTTTAATAATGCGAGACCTATTGCATTGAAAATGCTTGTTATAAATTGTTGCTATCTTTTTGTGGCAATGGTCAGCGAGGGTGTTGACGAATTAGTATGATGCTTGGATTGCGTTTTCAGTAGCTGATGGGCAGGTGAACTATTTGACTATGGTGAAGAGTTCTTTGGCATGGTTGGAGCTGTTGTTGATTCTGTGGGTGAGGGCCACCTTTTTCACAGTATTGATATGTCTTTGGCATTCATTGAGCTCTGTTTTGAAGGAGGCTCTATTGGTGTGGTTCTTGCTTGTACACCATTTTCTTTCAAGTTGTTTGGATCTGAGCTTTGACGTGTGCAGTTCGGGGGTGTACCAGCTGGCTTGTTTGGAGGGCATGTGTGCTTTGGCTGGTTTGGTGAGGTCCAACTTGGTCAGATATGTTGGTGATCCAATTGTTGAAGTGATGCACTGCCAGGTCCAGGCTGGGGGAGACTTTGGTCTGTGTGTTGCTGAGGGCGTTGGTCCACTGTTGCTGGGTGACCTTGGACCAGCAGTGGAAGGGGGCTCTGTGTACTTTTGAGGGGACAGGGGAGAGCCAGGGTGAAGATATCCAGTGTCTCTATTTTTCTCTCTTGTTCCACTCTCCTTTCCTCAAGTCTATGGCTGAGCAGCATATTCCTTCTTATCGGGTTAACATTTGGTTCAGGGCAGTGAGGAGACATTGTGGCTGTTGGAGTCCCACGTTAGTGTACATCTGAAAGAAAGGTGTGCAGCTTGTGAATATTGTCAAGCCAATTTACACCTTGCAAACGTACTCCCATCTTTAAGACAGATTTTAGTGCACTGTCCAAATCTTTAAAACAAAAACTCCCACCAATGCTAATCGAGTTATCATCAAACAATTATAGCTCATGGAAGAAGTAGCCTTTAAAGTCCGTGGGACTGCTGACGGTGACAGATCTTGCTTGCCTGATTCTGAAATTCTTCGAGACAGCTTGTTCAATAATTTAGAAGTGAGCCAGTAGTGTTTCGGATCTGCTCTCTTACTCTGATGCACCCATAACTAAACAAAAATAATATATCTTATGACGTGAGGGACCCCTGAGACACACATATCCATAGGCTGAATGGGGTCCTCCTGAACGGTGGGGGCCCCCTGCGCCGCAGGGTATGTGTTATATGCCTGGAACCACAATTCCTACATTCGAAAAACTTAAAATCCATTTTTTAGCCTTTCCCTAAAATGTTTTATTATTTATATTTGTTTTACACAATGTTTCAGATAGTAAAATGTTCTTATCAAGTTCCTTCATTATGCTGTCTATTCTGTTATTAAGCCATTGGGTTATATATGTTGTTATTTATTTAATGCTTGAAAATTAGTTATTTACAATATCCCATGACTCAGGAGCTCCATACAAGACCGCGAATGAACGAAACCAGTTATGTAATTCGTTTTCTTTTCCTGGGTTATGGGCCATCTGTAAAATAGTTTATTTTTCATCTAAAGCTCAGTTATCCTTTCTTGTAGACAAACAACACAGACGATAAAATGTATACGTGGAAGACTATAATAGTTAAACTTTATTTGAAAAAATAAAACCCCTTAATGAGGTTGTTGGAGGACAGTGAGCCAGTCACGCCAGTGAAATAAAACAAAGTAAGCTTCCATTTACAGGCGTCATTATTGAGAATGATTGTCATAGTCCACCATGCAAGATAAAACTTTGCTCTTAAACTGATGTAGAAAAATAAACCGCAATCTGCTATTTCTTCATTTTCGTTCATAAAGCATGGACGTGAATATCCTTTGCTGGATAAAAGAAATAAAACATACCTCTTGCTTTGCTTCGGATTTTCCGAACATTTTTCGAATTAAGGGCAAGATACACTTTTGCGATTTTCAAATAGCGATTTTTAAGGAATCGCTATTTGAGAATTGCAAAATGGTATATATGAAGAAATTCGCTATTTTTTAGCGATTTCTTAAAATTCCTTAATTGCGATTAGCAAATTGCTAATCGCAATTAAGGAATAATTTCCCATTCATTTCTATGGGCCAGGAGGCCCATAGGAATGAATGTGAAAATATTCTCAATTTGCGATTCGCAATTTGCTAATCGCAAATTGAGAATAATTTCAAGGGTGCAAGGGTGTCCAAAGGACACCCTGTTGCAGCCCTGAAATAAGCATGGGTGCACATGTGGTGCACATACATGCCCTAAGGGAATGTATGTGCATCACATGGCACTTTGAAAAATGCAAAAATGGGCATTTTTCAAGAAATACACAAATTACCACCAACTTGAAGTTGGTGGTAATTTGCGATTCCTTAGGGACAATTAGCAATTTTTTTTGCATCATACATTGCATTTAAGGAATCGCAAGTTTTGCGATTCCTTAAATGCAATCGCAAAATAAGGAATCGCAAATTTGCAATTCCTTATTTTGCACTGAAATTTGCTACATACATACCATTTTGCTCAAATGAGTTCGCAAACGCCGTTCGGCATTTGTGAACCGATTTGAGCTTCATACTTCTGGCCCTAAGTCTTATATCTATATTCTAGGTTCTGAAGTGATGTTATTGTAATAGTAAGCTGTTTGTGGAGAGGAACAAAATAAACACATGGCATTATTTAGTGTTCCCTTGCATCTTACACGCCTTGAATCAAATGTGTTAAGCTTCAGGTTCAAGTTTGCCAAAGTTTAGAAAAAATAAAACTTAGCACAACGTGTTCTGGAATGAAGACTAGTTTAAAGGTTATGATTCGGCTTTAGAACCTCTCCCAGTAGGTTTTGAAATCATCTTACTCATGGCAGTGAAGAGATTTCCTCAACTCCATGCATCCTGACAGATTACCCTATCAACGATTTCCTCTGTTGAATAGTTTCACTGACTCTGTTTAATGACTGAACTCCATTATTGGGTTAAGTTTTTTATCTCGTGAACAACCAAACTCATGGCATACAGGTACATGAAGGCCTGTCATTACTTCATCATTATTATTTGTATATATATTATTTAGTGTCTGGGTAGTGTGGATGAAATGCACCTACCAAATGTGCTCGTGTGAGTGCGTGGTGTAATATATAGTGTACCTATACATACATAATACATACACAGTCCACGTTGGGACCCGCTACGTTCCCCAACATGCTGTGAAGGGACCTGCAGTTCCAGTAGTAATGCATTCTCTAGTCTGTCTATCTAGGAATGTGTGGCTTGTTAAAGAGGTGTCTAAGGAACACACCATCACTTCTGCTAAGTTACACCAAATAGATTGCATCCCTGATAACTCTTTTGATAATCAAGACAAGTGATCACAATATTTTAAAATGTCTGCTTTGTTATATATGTACAGCTCTGTATATGGGAAGGGACTAATGACAGAGAGAGGAGTTTTTTTAGACACCCTAAGAATAAGAACAACCACATCCCTATTCTCCCTACAATACCCTTCAACACGAGTGTTGGTTTTGGTGACGGACACAGTGAACACAGTTACACCCTTGTATAAGGGAACGATTGTCACATGAGTAATTGCTGTTCATTTATTTTTCAGCGTTTAGGTGGACCCTATTGCATTGATAGGCCATGCAAATATAACTATAAGTCAAATATATGGCTGTTAACATTTTAAATAGCAGAGTGACATATATCTTTTTGGTTCTGATGAATGCCTTTGAACTTCATGGTGTCTTTCTTGGCAGAAACATGTTGACCACATAAGATAGGGTAGTTTCATTACCAATGGGGCCACCAGAATAAAGGACAATCTATGCCCACCACAAGATAGTTTTATATATGCTTACTTTATCCTTGCACTCTGCCCCTCACTTTAGCAGGTCTTCATTGCTCATCTCGAAATACAAAACACCTCTGCTCCTCCCCTTTGATTTTTGGGGAGTTGTAGCCCACACGGGGTACCTTGCTGTCCTAATGAGAGGAGGGAACGCAATGATGAAGCATGTCAGCCTTTGGGTGAGTGAGGGTTCTCTTCCTTACAACATAGTGCTCTCTTACTATGTCCGTTCACTCCTTTTGAGGTCAATATTATTTACACTTGTACCACCAAGATGTACACATTGTGTGTTTGTAATACTTTATCACAGACATTTAATTCTTGAAACAAATTACAACTGAGTAACTTAGACCATATACACAGAAAAAGATCTGCACTTTGTAGTATGTTTACTAGTACTACGAAAGTACTAATGATGTACTACAAAATGGTGAGCATCTATTCGCACAGGAAGTGACATGACTGGTTTCCTACCATAAGAAGCAGCCAAGCAAGAGGACTTAACTTTTCATCATGAATCGGCACATCAAGTGGCATCAGCTGGTTTATCATCATCTACCTCCACAGGAATGACATCACTGGGTATCCCCATCATCCATCTGCACAAGAACTGACATCACATCACACCTTCTTCGTACTTCAATCAACTATTCAGGGCATCCAATTATCTGGGTGAACACGGACAGGGGCATCACCTGTTTGGGTCTGCAGGGCCAGGAAAGGCTTTTGGCTAGAAGTATCAGACCACTTAAAGTTATAAGGGAACCTGGTGAGAAATCTTTTTGTGTTGTGTTTTCACTGTTTTACTGTTTGAAGTGTTTCACAAATACGTATGGCTGCTCTGGCTGCTCTGTTCCTAGCTACCAGAGGGAGAGCACAGCACAGCCATTTCCAACTGACAGAATCAATAAACGAGAGTTCCTGCCATAGTTCACATCTCACATCCATAGGTTCAAAAGCCCTAAGAAGTTTCTTATCCAATCTCTTGACAATCCATCATACTGTTTTATACTGTTTTACGTTAGACTCATATGGCACCCTTTCCTAATGGGTTCCCCAAAGAAGAGAATATTTTTACTCTGAAGAATGTAATGTAAAAGGCATTTCTAAAGCACACTGTTAATCCAAGGAGTGTCCTGTTCTGCACCTCCATTGAGATGTTGCTGAGAGAGCAACATTAAACTTGCTTAAAAAGTCATGTTTTCAATTTCTTCCGGAACTGGGGGGTAGATGAAGGGCACCTTAACTCCAAAGGGAATTTATTCCTAAGTGAAGGTCCCAAAAATGAAAAGGACCTGCCCCCAGTTCTGGACTGTCGAATCCTGGGGATTTTTGCCAGAATGGGTTTGACTGAGCGCAGATGCCTGAAAGGAGCATAAAAGCAAAATCTTGCTCTAAGGGACCCTGCGGCAGATTGATGAAGAGCATTGTGGACCTGTAGAAAGGTCTTGAAAAGAATGCTGACCTTTTTTCAAGTTTGGAGTAGCAACCTTGGCACCGCACTCTGTTGAAACGCTAAGTAGATGGCCGGGTGCAGCTACTAGTTTTCTCACAGATGTCGAGGAGCCAGTAGAGGCAAAGACACATGATGAGCTTGCAAAACCATCTAATCCTAGTAGTATGGTACATTTCAAGATGCTTGCAAAAGTGCCAGGACGTTCCTATGAAGCTTCAGCTACATCTAAATCTCATAGGCCACTTGCACTATCAAAAGCTTACAGACCAGGCTGGGAGCTGTGGAGTAGCTGGTGTTTGGATCCAGTTTGAGCCGATATTGAGGGGGGTGTTCAAGTTCTCCACAAGTTGTAATCCCACTATGTTTCCCATATTCACCACGGATCACAATGTCCCTCATTCAGAGCATTCGTATTTTGATCAAGTCTCTACTTAACATTAATGTCACAGAGTTTCATACCTTATAATCCTTTATTCTAGTGCATAACTCGTCTTGCCTCAAAATAATTACATTTCATGTAGTGCTGAGGAATGCACTCCAATGTAAAAGGCGGCAACTCTTCAGTTACTGTTTAGTCACCAAAAAGCTGACTTTCCATTGTTGCTAAAAGCATTTTCTGTGGTAAATGAATAAATGTTCATTTTGGTGCATGCAGGGGACAAGTAAACCATGCAAACTCTGGCCACTTTAAATGTATTCAAATTCAATGACTGGGCAGGCCTCCAGTTACCTCAACTGTGGCACCACTATCAGCACTTTAAATCCATCTTTACTCAGATGTGGCCGGTGGGCTTTCATCAATACAAGTCCTAATGACAATTGACGCTTTCAGGATTCCCTGCCTCTCCAGTCGGGGCTCGTTAAGCTGGCGCTGCCTCTAACACATTCCATAAGCAGTAGCTGCCAGCACAGCTCGCGGGTGGCGGGGGGTTTTGGGGGGCAGGTGGCGTGTAGGTTACAATAAAAAAAAAACACCTTCCCACCAGGTCACGCGTCTTCTCTGCTTCCGCTCTCGTCTTCCAGGAACAGGAAGCACACATCCTCCCCTGACCAATCACAACGGTGCAATGCAGCATGGTGATTGGTCTGAGTGCTATGACATGGCGGTCAGCCAGGGGCTGAATGTGTGGGTATGTTCTTCAGCCTGCATAGAGAACACTGAAAGTGCACATGATTGTCTTAGGTTGCCCAAGAGGGCCGACCAAACATTCATTGCACACCTAGGAGGATTGTACCCTCCTCCCCTGCTCTTAAGCCCCAACCTGCCCCCTCGCTCACGCTGCTGCAGCAGGAGAACAAAATACAATGATAATAATATTATGATTATGTTACTATCATTATATTTTTTCCTTTCTTTTCCTGCTTGAAGGCAGTGGGGGAACGCTCCTCTGCCTTAGCTGAGGAGCCACCACTCTCCATAAGATAAACACACTCACCATTCATGTAGTCTGAAAGATGAGCCCGCCAACCAGTCAATTGGCTGTTGGTATGGCCCCCAACCCGCCTCCAAATTCATAGATCTTGCTGCTTTGCTTCACACAATGTTTTTGTCATGTCAATTATAAAATACGAAGGCGATATTTAGTTTAGCAATATTTTTTAAAAAAACAATATATTGGTTCCTAAATAATCCTGTTCCTGATATCTTGTCATACCAAAATTACCACATGTTTTTTAGATGTAAGACTAGCTGATTTTTTCAATTAAATTGTCGTTGCATTTGAAATTATGGTAGATGGTGCAAAGTAAAGTATCTGATAAGGTAAAGTATCTGATTAGGTGTTATGGCACATTCTGTTTTTAACTCTTTTGAATAAGGTTTAGGGGGTTTTTGTCATGTTTTGTATAGGCAAATACATTTAATTGAATAAGTGCTGGACCCCCAGCAGTGGTGTTTGATGTATCCATTCTGATGATGCAGTATCCAGAGGAGGTAAGGTGGTCACTAGTGAGTCACTTTTGACTGAGGATTCCACCTGGAAGATGTTTGACAGTTTAGTTCGAATAAGAGTGTCTGTTATGAAGATATGCCTGTTTGCTGACCTGCAGTTTAAAAGTATGTATTTTATGTTCTTGGGAATAATGTTGAGATGGTATGTGTAATTGTGTCATTCTTTTTAAGTAATAGTGGGGTCTCACTTTTGGAACTTGGTTTGATTTTCCTTTCGATTTCGCTAGACTGGTATCATAAAGCTTTTGTGTGGTTGAGCTTGTTCCAGAATCAAGGGTTCAGTCAAAAAAATTGAGAAGTATAGTTTTCTATCATCACTGGTGTATTATGTTTGTTTAGCACTTCTGAAAGATTGACATCGTAGAGATAAAATAGTTTTGCTCATATGTAGAAGATGCAGGTTAGACTGAAATTTGTACCAAGTCGAGACAATTCTGTAAAGCAACAGTCAGTGATAAAATCAAAGTGTTTACATGGATATCTAATGATTGCTTCTGTGGGGTTGAAAGAGTGCATAAGCATTTTTACACTTGAGTTTGAAGCTACTAGTTGGTAACAAGTAAGGATCATGGGAAGGCTAAAATAACACATGGAGATTAAATATTATGGAGGATTGCAATTTCTCAATATGTAGCAAAAAGGAGACCGGGTGCAATAGCAATAGGTTGTGGGTCATATATGAGGCAGAAGTGATACCAGCACACTGAGAGGGAAAGAAAGAAGATCTATATTTGATGTATTAAATGATGCCAAATGCTCAATGGTCATAATATTGGTGCTGAAAATATATGATGCTAGAGCAGTAAATGTCAGAGGAGAGGTAGAACAAAAGTATGAGGATCAAAGACTCATAACAGGTCTAAGCAGCAAGTGAGGTGTATATGAGTACGAGAAAGTAGAAAGCTTTAAAATAGTAGCTTGCAATGAGGAGCAGTATTGCAAAAGTATGGATCAAAGGCTCAAAAAAGGTCTAAGCAGCAGGTCAGGTGCATAAGAGCACAGGAAAGTAGAGAGCTTTAAAATAGTAGTTTGCAATTAATGTGTTGTAAAATGAAGAAGGCATGGTGCAAGTAGGATTGGCTGTGTGCTCATGTTAAGGGTCAGTTTGCTGTGACAAAATTTATGAGATCAGATGAAAAATGATATTGGAGGATAAAGCTCTGCAGGAAGGATTTTTGGGTGCTAAGCATGAGTCATACAAGGACAAGCCACATTTTGAAAACTCTGTTGTTGCTGAATTGAAAGAAAAAAGCTGAAGTATTGATGAAGAGATTCTGGATGCACAACTTGCAAAGAGGCAGCTTTGCTTCAGCTTCTTAAAAAGAAGAGGAAGTTTCTTCATGAACAATACTTAATTTTGTGGTACAGCAAGGATGAGATGTAAGGAGGCACGTTTTTGCAATAGTGTTAGAAATGAAAAGGAAAGAAGTTTCTCCCATCTAAAATGATGTTACTATGGAAGACTACAATGATGATGCAGGTTGATGAGCTTGTTATTTGGAATGAGGAGGATGGAAGTCTCTCTTGGAAATAGGAAGTGGAATTGGAGGAATGGAATTAACTTGGATTAGTTGATTTGAGTTCATGCACTAGTTGTGTGGTGTGGTTAAGTGAAGCTACTACAAGCCGTGATGAAGTCCTGGTCAAAACAACCTCTTCAAGTATGGGGGGTGAGTTTCTGTGATTTCAGATTTTGTCCCGTATCTAGCCGCCATTTTGTGTCCTGTCGCCATTTTGTGTTGCCCTCACTCAGGCAGCACGGCAAACGATGTGCTTTTGCTTTTTCCTGCTGCTACGTGTCCTTTCAGTTAAAAAGTAACTCTATTGTTCTTGTTCATGAAACGCGATGTCAGGGTCTGGCCGAGTTTGCTAATCCATGTCTGGTTCGATTGATCCCTGTCTCAGCCGACTATTTGCCGTCTCCTATTCTTCCCTTATACTATCTTTTCCGACTGGCCTTCACTATTCTCTCCTTGTATGCTCCTATTACACAACTATCCTTTGAGACACACAAGCATGTCCTGTCACCTGCGAGAGGGGATTGTGAACACCATCACTGATTAATTTGTTGGGAGGGGTGGCACACGGGGTCCGAGAAAGGGGCGTATTCTGAGACACCTGATAGCTTGTTTTTCCAACTTTTCTCATTGGTTCGCTTTGTGTGTGTGGGGAGTGGGATATTGTAAATGTGTTTAGTATAAGAGATTGTACGCCACGGATTGAAGTTGCAGTCTCCTTAGAACCCACTTCAAGTGTAACTTCTAGGATAACTGTGCTTAGCTGCAGCTAATAAAACTGGCTTCCATGCTCAACGGAGTGTCTCGGTTACTTACAAGGCAGGTGAATCCAGGGATTTAGGCGTGCCCTGCGCCGCCCGGCCCATAAGGCCCGGTTCTCCAACTGGCGTCCAACGTGGGGCGGTTTCAGCGGTAGCGGTTCAGCCCGAGGGTCATGAGAAGCCCCGCAAAAAAATTCCGTAGGATTCGTGAGCCACACCAAGCGACCCCTGTATGTCGAAGTTAACCGAACGTCTTTTGCAGCGCGGCTACTCCTTTCCGACGGCTGCTGATGACTGCTGCCCTGACTACCGCCCTGCCTTGGACCCTCTGGTGATGATTGGTATCGCGAGACGTTAGATGGTCCTCCGTTGGCGTGAGAAGACCATTTAGTTAAGTATTCGTGGGTAGCGCCCACTTCTTTGTTTAGTTTTTAATTTTATTTATTCGTCTGTTGCAATAGTCGAAGCAGAGGGGTGAGTACTTTTGTACTGTGTTCTTTGCTTTCACTCCTCGAAGTTAGTAAACGGATCAGTGTGCTTAAAATGCCTGGTCTGAGCGGATTTAGGAAACTCTGTTGTTTTTGCTGTACAAGGGATTCCCGGCTTAAGGAGTCTTTTCCGATTCCTCCAGTTGGAACTCCCACTTATGAGCTCTATTCCAAGCATGGTGTTGGTCTTATTGCCTTTAACGATGTATGGATCCGATACACAAAGAAAGATGGTGTCTTACGGTGGCCACAAAATGGTAGCTTTGAGCCTGATATATTACATAATCTGGAGTCAATTCTGATCGAGCGATTGAGGTCTCGGATAGACAGCATTGGATGGCAATAGATAGGTGTTATCCCGTGTTACCCCCACAACGCAAAGATCTTGATGAAGATGCCTTAATGTCTCATTTGCTGAAATTGCCTCCGCCTTATGTGCCAGGCGCTAATGCACCTGTATTATTGCCACTTGTGCAGCAACCTGTTGTTCAGCCAGGAGCTCCGGCTCCTGCACCCTTGACTCTTCCAGTAATACTGCCTGCACCTCCTTTGCCACAAACTTCTGTACCTCAGTCTCCTTTGCCTTTTGTGTCCCTTGCAACAGGTAGCACTTCTCTACCTTTTCCTAATTCTTCATCTCCAGTTTTACTCCCTACTTCTTCTCCGATTCGTAATCGGTTAGTTGATACTGTTTCTGGTCTTTTCTCCCCCTCTTTGGTTCGTTTAATAGGTCTCCTGCTTTTTCTCGAAGGCAATCCCATAGTCAACTCCCAGATTCCGAGGAACGGGTTGTATTTCACTCCCTTGCTCATAGATGGATGATGAATGGTCCATTATATAGTGTACCCGATATACTGAGTACCTTTCTCCAATGGAATGCGCCTACACAAAGATACGTTTTTAATGTTATGTGTGACATACTCACTAAAGGATGGGAGGATATGGAATTGGATCTAACTCCTCAGGTGGAAATACAGGATAAGTTCAATAAAGGACTTATAGTGGGTCCTGATGTTAAGGATGCCATACAGACACTTGTTACTTTTAGGTCCTTATATTCTTCCCGGACTATTCCCGAACCTGATCCTGCAGTTAGACAGAAAACGAAGAAATATCCTATGAGAGAAGTTCCTCCAGTATGGAGGGAAGCAGTTCCGCAAGTAGGTGCTGCTCAAGGTGTCCCTGCTTATTTTCAGCGCGTATGGGTACATGTTCCTTGGAAACGAGCTGAAGTTTTAGCACTTAAGCAGTCTTTGCCGGACCCTCGTAAAAATCCTGCTGGTTATTATAAAGAGTTGTCCCAGACTGTTAATGCATGTATTATGAATTTTGCTGATGTTGATATGCTGATGGGGAATGTAGTTCCACAAGCATTGTGGGCTCGGATTCCTAAAGAGGACCACAACCAAGCTTTAGGTGGTACTTGGGCTGATATAGTTGCTGCAGATACAGCACAAGTGGGCGGTGCTAAACAAGACAATTTGATTACACAGTTGCCTGGTAGAATTGTAACTTTATTGAAGACATTGATGCCTGCCTTACGCGTTAACTGGGATAAGTTGGCTGCGTGTAAACAGAAGAAGGATGAGAGTGTTTCCGATTTCTTTACTCGGTTTGAAGAGACGTTTATTGACCATAGTGGTCAGGATTTGAGTACAGAAGGGGGACAGGGATTATTTGTGGTTACATTTGTTTTAAATCTGCTTCCTGAATTGTCTCATAAGTTAAAAGATTCGGAAAGTTCTTGGGTTGTTTCTTCATCTGCCCAAATATTGGCTACTGCTCAATATTATGAGAATAGGGACAAGGAGGAAAAAGATAAGGCTGAGAAGAAGACTAAGGATTTAAAAACGAGAGTTCTTCTTCAGCAGACTTATCCTCCTCGTTCCGGTCAGCGTCAGTTTCAGCAACCTATTCAGTCCCAAAGGTTGCTGCAGAAACCTGAGCCTTTTGTTCCGCGACCTTTCCTGGGTCCTAATCAGTGCGCCTATTGTAAAGAGAAAGGCCATTTTAAGAATAGTTGTCCGATTTTATTGCAGCGGATTGGTGGATTTCAAGGACAGCGAGGCCGTGGTGGTTTTCAATCAGCACCTGGGGTAGAGGGAGAGGTGCGTTGCCTCAGGGGCAGTGTTCCTTTTCCCCTCAGAACTCGTCAAATTATTTTGATCAGCAGAATACTCAGTCTACGCAATATTACAATGATGATTATTGTGTTGAGGGTGAGGTTTAGGATTTTCATTCCAGTTAGGATTGCCATGGACAAAGTAAGGGAGTCGTATCAGTTCCAGTGGATCAGAATGGACCTTATGTTGAGGTAGTTGTTTTGGGTGTTGCAGAGCCATTTTATTTGGATACTGGTGCAATGAGAAGTTCTATGATCCATTCAAAACTCCCTAGGTCTGGCTTAACAAACGTTTCTGTAGGATTTTCTGGCGCCCCAGTTGCTAGCCCAGTTTCTTGTCCTTTGCCTCTTTCGATTGGTCCTCACGATCTGTAGGCTCCACTTATTTTAATAACTGTTTGCGGAGAGAATTTGGTGGGTCTGGATCTGTTGAAACGTCTTCATGCAACGTTGTACTGTTCCCCCTCTGGTGTGCGTCTTACTTTGGGTAAGAAATTGGTTTCTCCCATATATCTATCGAAGAATAGCTTTCCACCCGAGTTGCAGTCTTTTCCTTCTACGCTTTGGGCTACAGGTCCGAACGATGTTGGTTTGTTACAGATTCCTCTTTATGTGGTTACTATCAAGCCTAATGTTAAACTGCCACGTATTCCGCAATACAAGATTTCTAAGGATGGTGAGCGAGCCTTGATGGCTATTATCTATGATCTGGTCCAGAAGGGCGTGGTTGAAGAAACGAGAGGCAATGTTTGTAACAGTCCTGTTCTCCCCGTTCTTAAACGCAGCGATCCTTCTCAATCACCTGTTTATCGCTTTGTGATTGATCTTCGGGAGGTCAACTAGATTGTTGTCCCCCAGTTTCCTGTTGTCCCAGATATCACTGCTTTGCTTACTATGATACCCGCCTCAGCTGCATGGTTTTAGGTTATCGATCTGAAGAATGCTTTCTTTAGTATTCCTATTGCTGAGGAAAGTAGAGATATTTTTGGCTTCTCTCTTGGAGGCCGAAGTTTCCGGTTCAATCGTGCTCCTCAAGGTTATTGTGAAAGTCCCTCTATCTACAGTCAAGCTTTGAAATCTCAGCTTGACGTGTTCACTTTGCCTTCAGGTGCTACTTTGATCCAATACGTTGACGATTTGCTGATTGCTGCTGATTCAGAGGATGTTTTTAAGAATGTGAAGGTTTCTTTGTTGCGTCATTTGTCTGATTTACATCATAAAGTGTCTCCTTCTAAGTTGCAATATTGCCGCCAAGAGGTTACCTACTTAGGTCATCTCTTGTCGAAGGAGGGAAGACGATTGACCCCAGAGTGAATTTAAGCGATTGCACAAATGTCTGAGCCAACCACACAGAGGGAGGTACGTGCCTTTTGGGGCATTACCTCATATTGTAGGCAATGGATTCCGAATTTTTCTTTGTTAGCTAAACCTTTGCTGGCGCTTACGTTGAAAGATACGCCACAAACTCTCCCTTGGACTGATGAATGCCAAAAGAGTTTTTCTGATTTACGTAATGCTTTGTGTTCTGCACCTGTGTTAGGTACCCCGGATTACAGTAAGCCTTTTACACTCTATGTGCATGAAAGAGAAGGTTGTGCATTGTCAGTTTTAACACAACAATTTGGAGACAAACAACGGCCATGTGCATATTTTTCGGCTACGTTGGATCCAGTAGCCAAGGCATTGCCTAGTTGTCTCAGAGTTACAGCAGCGGCAGCAATTTCTATTTGTCAGTCTGCTGGATTGGTATTGGACAACACCCTTGTTGTTATGGTACCACATACAGTAGATACTCTTTTGAATAGGACTAAGACACAACACCTTACGAGTGCTCGCTTGTCTGGATATGAGCTAACACTTTTGGCTAGTCATATACATATCAAGCGGTGTAATACTCTGAACCCAGCGACATTGTTTCCCATACCGGAGGAGAAAGGCATTCAGGAACAGCATGATTGCTTTCTTCGAACAGAGGAGGAAACAAAAGGCAGAATAGATCTAAAAGATACACCACTTATGGATCCAGATGGGATCCTATGGGTAGATGGTTATTGTTTCAAGCTTCCAAATGGAGAAACAACTGCAGCTTATGCTGTTACTACTTTGCATACTGTAGTGGAGACAGCACGTATTGCACAGAATTCAGCCCAAGCAGCTGAGTTATTTGCTTTAACGAGAGCGTGTGTTTTGGCGGAAGGAAGGAGAGTAAACATCTACACTGATAGCCAATATGCTTTCGGTGTGGCTCATAGTTTCGGTCGCTTGTGGAAGGAAAGAGGATTTTTTACATCCCATGGGACTGAAATACAGCATGGCCAGTTGGTGACTGATCTTCTCGACTCACTTGCTTTGCCTACACAAATAGCAATAATTAAGTGTAGCGCTCACAAAAGATTACCGATGATGTGGGTCGAGGGAATGCTTTTGCAGACGAAGTAGCAAAAGAGACAGCGAGAAATGTCATGAGTCGAATGTACGTTGCGGGCCCTGTAAGATGGATCAGGGAAGGAGGAATGTGTGAGGACACGATAGAAAGTGTAAGAATGATTCAAGAAGAGGCTACTGAGAAAGAGTTGAGTAAGTGGAGAGAAAGTACGGGAATGTTGGACGCGACTGGGTGTTGGACGGAATTGTCAGAGCATCAACGATGGCTAATACCAGACGCCTATGTACTACCTGTAGTCACTATGGCGCATGGTCCAGCCCATATTAGTGGAAAAGGCATTTGTAAAATCTTGGCTCCAGTATGGCAGAATGAGGGAATTCCTAAATGTGCAGAAAACGTAGTGAAGCATTGCATTGTTTGTCTAATGCATAATCCAGGAAAGGGAACCCCAACTCCAGCAGGTCCTTTTGCTCCCCCTACGTATCCTTTTGAGGTATTGCAAATCATTTACATTCATATGGATCGTTGCAATAACCTTAAGTATGTTCTGGTGGTGGTTTCAAGTGATTTGTACCTTCTCCAGATGGATAGAGGCCTACCCCCTATAGGACAATACTGCCTTATCTACTGCTAAAATTCTTTTGAAGGAGTTTTTCCCGAGGTTTGGTTTGCCGTGCATTGTCTGGTCTGACAATGGGAGTGAATTCGTAGGTGAGATCATGCAGAAAGTATGTGCAGATCTTGGTATGAAACAGAAATTCCATGCGGCAAACCACCCTCAGTCAGCAGGATTGGTAGAGTGTTATAATGGTACTCTCAAGCTCAAATTCGCAAAGATTCAGACGAGCACAGGTCTCGCCTGGCCTGATGCCTTACCATTAGCACTCCTGTCTACAAGAACTACTGCCCATTCCCGTTGAGGTTTGAGTCCGTATGAGGTCGTCTTTGGGTGACCAGCAAATGTCTGGAGAGTGCCTCGACCTAAAAAGTATTCTGATATGCCATACCCAATGCTGATTGACTACTTGCATGACCTCACCACTAAATTACGTGTTCTTCACCAACAGGTTCAAAACGCTTTGCAGAGGCCTCCGCAGACCCATGTCATTCCATCCAACCTGGCGACTGGGTCTGTGTGAAGAACTTTCAGCGGAAGCGGAATCTGGAACCTCGGTGGGGCCCACTACGTCAAGTGCTACTAACTACACGGACGGCAGTAAAGGTTGTTGGGAAAAAGAACTGGGTCCATGACGTGCACTGTAAAAAGATACCCTGCCCTTGCCTTTTAATCAGTGGGTTCCTGAGGGAATAGCGGACAACAAAAGTGAAACAGTGCCTAGATTTGTACCATTTAGTAGTGCACGCCTGGACCACACAAACTCTGAGAAAGAAGACAACGACGTGTTACAGGAGGCCGTCCGAACACATCTGCGTTTGAACACTGTTAATCCAGAAGCCTTGTTTAAGGACCAGACGATCCCCAATAAGACTCGATATAACTTGCGACCAAGAATGGTCAAGAACAATAGAATTTTTAAGATTTTTCTGGTTATACCTTTTTGTTTTGAAAAAGATATTTTGTTTATGTGTTTTCTTTCACTATCCATCAAGTTGCAGGGTAACGGTAGGAGTCTTAAACTGTGACCTGAGTAGTGACCTAGGGTCTGCAGGACTTGCAGTGTCATAGGACGGCTAACAATCACAGCTAAGTGATCTAGGAAGATTATCGTGAGCAATGCCTTTAGAGTAATGGATGTTAAAGTGGAAATTAACGATCAGACTGTAAATATGAAACAGCGATTTAAGAAATTGATGGTTAGTCCTTGTGGGATATCCTTATGTATTTTGATATGCTTATGTACTTTATTAGCGTGTGGAAGTTGGATTGTTTATGTCCTACAGCCTTTACCTGTCCCTACCTCTGTCCCCGTATCTTTTTCTGCTACTGCCTCCCCACACCGGTTCTATACACTCTCAGCACATGAACAGATTAGGAGGACCGAATACTTCAACAGTTCGTTCATTCAGCTATTACACCAACAACAGTTAGTAATGAACACTACTGATTGTTGGGTTTGTGGGCTCATGCCTCATAATACAGAGAGGGGCATGCCATATTTGCTTTTTCCATTCTCCTATGAAGGTTCCGCCTGGGCTTATCTGGCTATTTTTTCTAATCTTTATCAAAATCAGCTGCGATATCCCCCTGGCAGTCCATATGGTGGTGGAGCAGACTTTAGTCATAGTATTTTGATTAAGGGAATTGTGACTATGGCTAAGATTGCTCAGATTAGTAAGATTCCTGTAGATGAGAAGAGAGCATATGAAGGAGGGAACATAACAGCTATGTTACTAGCCTTACAGAAAAGGCTAAACTAAGGAGCTCTCCGCCAATCTGGACTATACCTCATCGAGGTAATTTTTACTTACAAATTAATGGTCAGAATGTCAAGAATCAGCCAGAGAGGAGTATTTGTTCTCATACCTATGTCTATACACCTCAGATTCCCTCACCGCTAGTGCCATCACAAGGCACATATTTCATCTGTCATGATAGAGCCTATACATGGCTTCCTACTTACTTCTCAGGAACATGTTATGTGGCTTTTCTTCTTCCCCCAACGTATACTGCTCCTTCAAGTCTTTACAAAAAGAGACATGGTAGGGGAGTCTTTGATCAGAAGGACACAGCGGGACAGGAGGCAGCTGACTTCATCAAAGGATTGCTTCCTTTCTGGGGCCCAATGGCAAATAGCAGAGACATCAGACACCTAGCTTGTGTTGTTGAGGCTACCATAAATGAAACTTCCGGAGCCTTGAGTAATGTGACAGCCGAGCTTCAGGCGGATCATCTTATGACTTTACAAAATCGGATAGTTTTAGATATTATCCTTGCAGATAGGGGTGGAGTCTGTAAATTGATCGGGTCTAGTTGCTGTGTTTACATTCCTGATAATGCCCCTACAGTAAATCAAGCTATCTCTAAGTTACATACCATCTCCGAGTCTATACATCAGAACGCGGGAGATTGGTCTGTGATGGGATGGTTTTGGGGACTACTGTCCACATGGGGATGGAAGATACTAACTTTCCTTGGAACGGTCTTAGCTATTATCTTCTCTTGTTGCCTTTGTGTGCAGTGTAGACCTGCAATATGTGGTTTTTGTTCCGCTATGTGTGTCCCGAAGGCTGCTTCACGAAAAACAGAGAACATTAGAATGATGTTACAGCAACAGCTCGATTACGTCATGGCCATTGACATCGACTTAGATTGACTTGAGTCCCTGATGTATTGCCTGAGTAATGGCAAAAGGAGGGTCTGAGGTTCTGTGATTTCAGATTTCGTCCCGTATCTAGCCGCCATTTTGTGTCCTGTCGCCATTTTGTGTTGCCCTCACTCAGGTAGCACGGCGAACGATGTGCTTTCGCTTTTTCCAGCTGCTACGTGCCCTTTCAGGTAAAAAGTAACTCTATTGTCCTTGTTCATGAAACCCAATGTCAGGGTCTGGCCGAGTTCGATTGAGCTCTGTCTCAGCCGACTATTTTCTCTCTCCTATTCTTCCCTTATACTATCTTATCCGACTGGCCTTCTCTATTCTCTCCTTGTATGCTCCTTGTATGCTCCTATTACACAACTATCCTTTGAGACACAAAAGCATGTCCTGCCACCTGTGAGAGGGGATTGTGAACACTATCACTGATTAATTTGTTGGGAGGGGTGGCACACGGGGTCCGAGAAAGGGGCGTATTCTGAGACACCTGATAGCTTGTTTTCCCACTTTTCTCATTGGTTCGTTTTGTGTGTGTGGGGAGTGGGATATTGTAAATGTGTTTAGTATAAGAGATTGTATGCCACGGATTGAAGTTGCAGTCTTTTTAGAACCCACTTCAAGTGTAACTTCTAGGATAACTGTGCTTAGCTGCAGCTAATAAACCTGGCTTCCACGCTCAACGGAGTGTCTCGTGTCTCTATTAGTTACAAAGCAGGTGAATCCGGGGATTTAGGCGTGCACTGTGCTGCCCGGCCCATAAGGCCCGGTTCTCCAGGGGCGTACAACCCATAAGAAGTGAGTGATGATGTAGGGAGTAGAAAATCTGGGGTTGATTTCCAGCTTGAACAGCTGTACATTACGTGTCTTTTCAGGATACCCCCTGATTAACAAACCTATGGGGCCAAAAACCACAGGTTCAATCAGTCATGCCTGTTGCTAATGGCAAGATCTATTAATGTGAAGGAGTTTGAGTGTGAGAAGATTTGATGCGATCCCTACACTTTCAACAGAGTCTGCCAATAGACCTACATAAGCTTGTTTAGTGCAGGTCCTAAGGGAAAGGAGAGAAGAAAACAAGGGAAGGGAGAGAAAGTACACTTATTCAGTGACTAGGTGAACTGCAATTTTGGCTTAAGTTGAGCCTTCATTATGTTACTTGTGGTAATCGATGCAGCCTGAAGCAGATGAATTGGACTCAGTTCCATAATAAATAGACAGCAATACAGTGATAGTTTTAAACAAAGGATATAACTTGCCTTACCAAAATGTGCTGTGGAATAGCTTTAATGAACCCTATGGAGTACCAGAACACCAGCTGGAATTCAAGGATCACTGGAGAACACCTGGGATGTGGGAATGCAAATACAGCCAAAATACAGTCAGTCAATAAATCAGATGGGAAATGCAAACCACAAAATAGCAAAGGTGGAGGAAAGCTAAGCTAGAGAATAAAGTAGTACAATTAGTGGGAGCCACAACAACCCATACACAATATTACCATGCACCAGGGCCATGGTCTGCAGCCTCTTTATACTGCTACTGCCTGGCATGACCTGGAACTGTTATGTGACCCATGTTTGTTAAAGTGCAGATATTTTGGAAGCACAATGTGCTAGTCTTTTGCCCAAGTGCTCAGAGCCTCTTCTCCATAGCCATCACTCTTCTTAATTGTTCCCCCTGAGTTATGGATCATTAGCATCTTCTCTTGTTCTGGTCAATGCTTTTGCTTTAATAAATGTCTGGACACATCTCTTGCTCTCTCAGTGTGTGTGGGGCCCATTTCCTAATTCACTGATTGCTTGCACCCAATCAAATTGCTGATATCAAGGTGGGGATCCTGGTCAATGTTTTTCCACATCTGATTCTCAGTACAGTTTTGCTGGCTCAGTAATAGTATTGTTTCAAGAGACTCACTGTTTGTTTGTTTACTTTATTCGGTTTCATTAGAAGAAAACCATAAAAGCATATTCGTCTCAAAACAGTACATTTTCCCCAAAATACTTGAATTATTTGTTAAAAACACAATAAATTATTTACAGAGTAAAATTTGCAGTCAGAGATTTCCAATTAAAAAACATACGGCATCAGATCTTAAGTTATAAACTAGTTCTGTGTCGAATGCTAAATGTTAAAAACCTGGCTATATTTAAAGCTAGAAGATCAGATTCCAAGAGTTGTAGAACCATGAAAGCGGGTTGATATAGGCGTAGGCCCAGACTTTTTAGAATTGGTACGAGCCATCGCTTTCTAGGTTCGGTGTAGAATTTAAAGAAAAGGGTTAATTGTAAAAGCGATTGAGAGGATATTCCATCACAGGGACAATGGCATAACAGCTTTGACAAGTCATTAACGGTTGGAAAAGTGACAAATCTGTGGAAGATATTAAGTCTGAATCGGGTAAGTAAAAGTCTGTCATAGCTAGATAATTTCCAAGTTAAATATGGCTGGATCACCAAGGATGTTTGAATTATTAAGGAATGCTGGACAGAAGTTTTATTGACTTCAGCCAACAAACGAAGACCTGTTAGGTGCATTAGACATTGATTTTTTAGCAAATTCCTTGGATTCTGTGCCATTTCAAGGGGGTTGTGGTAGTATTTCTCCAGGCCAAGGTCAAATAAAAACTTCCTGACATATTGCAGCCACTCAATCTTTCTAGTGTTTTCATGTATAACGCAGTCTGCTACAACAGATTGAGTAAACGCTAACTTATTAGACGTCCAGGGACGGCGCCATAAAAGAATTGGCTGTATCTTTATGATATCAGAAATGTAGGACAAGCCTAATTCTAAATGGCAACTGAATGTGGATGTACTTTGTGGAACTGCAAGTAAGAATCTTAAAAAACAATTTCCCACTTTTTGTAGAGATTCTGCCTGTACGTATCCCCACACCCCCACCCCATAGATGGCAGTACTAACACATTTAGCCTGGTAGATATGTATCATCTCCTCCGGGGGTCGAGTGCCTAATCTCTGTGTGAAAGTTACTAGAGCCATTGTAGATTTTAAAAACAGCAATTTTCTAGCCTCTATAGCTCTTCTCCAGGTACCCTTTTCATCGATTACAACTCCTAGGTATGGGTGAGTGGGAGTGTGCTCCACCCTGGAGTTATTTATATAGATGTCTCTCCCTTTTCTTAATTTTCAGCCCAAAGTCATGATAAAAGTTTTTTAATGTTAATTTTTACATCTAAGTTTGACATAAAAAACATTATATCGATTTAGTGAACGTTGTAGTTCAAGGGGAGCACGGGCAATAATCACTGTGTCGTCCGCGTATAGGAGAGCGGGTATCGGAAGATTCTGGACTAGGGGTAGGTCCTGGCACCTTCGAAAATGGCTAGTTCCAGGCCATTTGTGTAAAGGGTAAAAAGGGAGGGGGCCAGGACACAGCCCTGTCTCACTCCCCGCTCAACCCTAAAGTGTGCGGTTAATTGACCCCCCAAGCCAAATCTCACTCTGGCAGTCGCGTTGGAATAGATTTCACGCAGATAATGAACTAACAGAGGATCAGCAACCATTATTGTTAAAATATCCCATAGTTTTGTATGACCTACGCAGTCAAACACTGCGGTAAGATCTACGTAGGCCATGTGTAATCTTCCACCCTTGGCATCCACATATTTACTCCTAAGTAGCGTCAGGTTAAGGACCTGCTCGATGGTACCAAGGCCTTCCCTAAATCCATACTGGAGTTCAGATATGATGTTATTATCTTCCGTCCAGTACTGAAGTTGTTCTAATAGAATTCCCAAAGAGTCCAGTAATGAAATAGGGCGATAGCACGATGGACTATTGTGATTACCCTTCTTAAAAACCAGAACCAGAATGGATTCTGACGAAGAATCCAGAAGACCAACGTTTCCTGTTGCTTCCAGTGCCCTGAGCAATATTGGGGCCCATAGATCCATTTCAAATTTGTAGAGATCGACAGGTACCCCGTCAGGGCCTGGGGCCTTGCCCCCTTTGCTGGCATTTAGGGCATGCTCAACTTCAGCTTGAGTAAATTTCTTTCACAAGGGATAAATTGAAGTCACCACCCAAACAATATTAAAGTCTAGAAGGAAATAGCTAATTTCATTCAGCGTCACTATTAACTGGGATTGTTGTAAGTTATTATAGAAATTGACTAGCACAAGGAGATCCAGTTTATCAGTGTCTATTAAAATTATTTGATAATTCTCCTCGTTTTTAAAGGTACTAATTTCTCTCACCTCTATTAGGTTTGAGATATAAACCACTAGCCCACCTTTTGCGCGCCCTGATGAAGATGAAGTTGCAGGTGAAAAAAATGTTTTATAACCATTTAAATGGATTGGTTGTACGGCCCACATCTCTTGTAAACACAAGATGCTATAGGCCTGCACAAATGTGAGCCAATCACCTTGGTTGATCTGAGAGTGGAGGCCAGCAATATTCCAAAATATATTGCTGAGGGGGACCCCTCTTGGAGAATTAATATCAGGCGGTAAATCTATGGTCGAGCCTCCAAGTTCCTTTAGACTCTTACTACCAGTTAAGGAAGCCAAAGCTAAGTCTGAGTCATTTATTATTGGGGCACTCTGTAAACGTGATCTATTGTCGTGATTAGCTATGGGAGATTCTTGCTCCTGTGACTGATACATCCCTATTATTTCCCTCAACTATTTGAGGAACAGACCCGGATGCACAAATTGGTTGTCAGTCCACCTCCTCTAAAAGTGACAGCAGCTCAAGTCTGTTAGAGGTTATAACAGAGCCGTTTGCTTTCGCACTAGACTTGGAGACAGGTTTATAGAAAAAACCAAGAGGAAGGGACACAATTGCTATTGGTAATGCAGGAAATTCCTCTTTATGGGTTAAAAGAGAGCAAATCATTCTGGGGGTCCTAAAGTTTATAACGATGCAATCACCCTGTATAAATTTCAAAGAGGGACCCACCCACCCCACTCTTCGGGCCATCAGAATTTGATTTATATGTTGAGGATTGAAGTGCTTATATTTCATCAGCCAGTCCACTACTTTATTACGAAGGGGAAACCAGGATTCGGTCTGTCCCTGTTTTAAAGGTGGAACCCCCGTTAAAATCAACACATAGGGACAGGATGCAGGTGGCAAATTTAGGTTATCTGTATTGGGTTGAGCAATAGAATTAGTGGAGTTAAGATTATTATTATCCTGCCCTTGATTTTGCCTATTCTCCACCCTGGCAGTAACCTTTAATGCGCGATCCTCTGCTATGGGATTTTTTAGTGTTTCTAAGTGCGGTTCCTTTAAGGAGCCAGACGTAAGCTCTTGGGTGGGTTGCCTACAAACACCCTTTTGCGATAGGGAGGAATTTGTACTATTGAGGGTTGTTTTTGAGATTTCCAGTCGAGCACTAATTGAGTCTACATCCTCCTTCAGCTGTTCTAACTTATTCTCAATACGAGCAAATCTTTCATCGAGGAGTGTGGTCATCCGGGTTGTCATGTCTCTAAGCTTTACTTCTAAAATGTCTTTTATGAGATCTTCCATATGAACCATCAGGCCTTGTAAAGCGTCTTTAGAATTTATAGTAGGTGCACCTGACTGCAATTCAGGGTAACTTGGAGCTTCCTCTGTTTGAGTTTGTATTGAAGCTGTACCAAAAGAACTAGGACCGTGGCAGTCTTTTCCCTTCCATCATTGCCCTGCTTATCTCCCTTATGTTTCGTTCTTATTGCCCGCCCTTTCATTTGTTTGGTTTGTTTCCGAGTTTGGGGCCCTTTCCCTCCGGAGGTAGTGTTATCAATCTCCCTCTCCTTTGTATTAGGGGTTAGAGATTGGATAATCAGGGGGAGGGAGAAGGTGTTTGGGCGATGTTCGTCTTTGGGGTTAGTGATCTAGTAAGTTCTTCCTCCCTAGTCAGCGGAAACTGTAGGGGGTCAAGTGAGAGCCTACGCTCAGTTAATTGAATTTCATGATTGAGAATAAGTGTGAGCGCAAAATCCGTTACGCTCGTGGATTTTGCGGATTTTCGGTAAATCCGCGAACTCCAGCGAATTTACCGAAAATCCGCAAATCCGCGAGCGGCGGATTCGGGGGGCAAAAGTTCAAGCCTTCAAGCTTGAAGTTGTTGTAACTATTTTACTCGAGCTCGAGCACCTGCTTTATTTTATCTATTAGTGCTTCCTGATGAAGCTAATTTAGTAACTATTGTAGGAAGGCGCTGGCAGCACCGGCGCCATCCTAAAATAGTTACAGAATGATGGATGGACAGCTCACTCAAGGGACCCCTGCGCACATCGGTGTGCATAGTAACACACACAAGGCCGCTGGAACTAGTTGAAGCTCAAATTCAGTGACTCATTCATCAGCCCAAAAACAATCGTGAGCGTCGTCGAGGCTGGGCAGGTGTGCCTTCTTCCCAAATCTACCGTCGAAAATCAGCTGTGATGCTGGATAGAGGCCTTTGTATCCTTGACTTTCACGAGCGCAATCCTCGTGCTGTTCCTGTGACCAGGAGCTTCTTTCTCTTGATCTGCTGCTCTGATCGGTCTCTGACCTTTTATACACACAAGAGGCATGTGAACTCGCATGGAAACCCCGCCCGTTTGGCCCCGCTCACACACTCACGGTGTGCACCGTCTTCCCGCCATTTACCCACTATGATTGGACAGCTCACTCAAGGGACCCCTGCGCCCTTCGGGGAGATTGCATAGTAACACACACATGGTCGCTGGAACTAGTTGAAGCTCCAATTCAGTGACTCATTCATCAGCCCAAAAACGATCGTGAGCATCGTCGAGGCTGGGCAGGTGTGCCTTCCTCCCAAATCTACCGTCGAAAATCAGCTGTGATGCTGGATAGAGGCCTTTGTATCCTTGACTTTCACGAGCGCAATCCTCGGGCTGTTCCTGTGACCAGGAGCTTCTTTCTCTTCATCTGCTGCTCTGATCGGTCTCTGACCATTTATACACACAAGAGGCACTTGAACTCGCACAGAATACCCCCCATTTAAAAAGTCTGCAAAATCCGCGAATCCGCAAATTCGCGGATTTTGCGGATCCGCGAATACGCAAATCTGCGGATCGTGGATCTGCGAAATCCGCCCAAGCTTAATTAAGAAGGGATTCCACTCTCACCAGAAAAGCGTCCAAAGTGCCCACATTACTCTTTCGTTTCTCCATCAATTTTAATTCTTATGACAGGAAATCACAGTTAATAAGGGGTAAGTAGGCAGATTTTGGAACAGTAAGAATAAGTGACTACTATTGTCAGAACAAAAAGAAAAGAAAGACGAAATAGCTCTTAAACAATGGAGCTCATGCTAATGGGGACTACGTTGGAAGGTCCGTGCCACCAAAGTTCTTACCAGTCCTCAAAATATTACAGCTCGAGGCGAACAGCCAAGGGACAGGGCCCTGCCCTGCCCCTGTCTGGCCCTGACGGCCACAGACGGCCCACCCTTTGCCCGGGCTTAGCCCAGCGCCAGCCCGCCTGGCGCGTCCCGCGCGGCACGGCGAACTGGTAGGTTAAATCCTTCCGGTCACAGGGGGAGGGGCACGTTGCCAGGTGATAGCCCCGCTGCGTCCTGGGTCTCGCAGCTCCTTACAGGCACCCCACAGGCTTCTGGTTCCGTGCGAAGTGTCTCCCGCGGAGCGGGAGACGCGAGAAGTTAATAAAGCCCCCGGCCACGGGGGAGGGGCAATTTGCCAGGTGATAGCCCCGCTGCGTCCTGGGTCTCTCAGTTCCTTACAGGCACCCCACAGGCTTCTGGTTCCGTGCGAAGAGTCTCCCCTGATAAGCCTCTGTTGGCAACCGAAATAGCATCAAATGATGGCCTTAGGAAAAAGCATAACTGCTGGAATTATGTGGTAAGTGGTTCCACAGACTGGTGAAAGGCTCCATTTTTAGTTCCAGATTAATTATTTTCCTTTCTACACAATTGAGTTTGAACACCTTAAACAATTATGGGAAATTGACAACAAATGACTTACTTTAGTCCTGTGATGAGTTGGTTCAGCAGAGTGGTAAGAAGAGGTGCTAATGTCATTTCTTTGGGTCCATATTCCTGTTTTAAATTTCACAATTGAAGACTTTTGAAGAGTTCACCACCAAGAGGGCATTTTCTTTTGTAATTCTGTAGTATAACTGGAACAAATAGTACAGAGTTAGGAGGTTTTTGATCAGTTGGGCTCCGGGTGCACTGCCCGTTTATACGCACACCAGTACAAAGTTGCTAATTGTTAAGGTCCAAACAGGAACACGGCCGTGGGGTCCGGACGCACTACACGCCGCTTCTTCGCTTTACCGAGCCTGAAGCACCATAGATAACGGAGCCATACATGGCAATTCGAGTATACCCGCAACATAGATAACGGAGCCATACATGGCAATTCGAGTATACCTTCACCTATAGAGTATTACCCTACTCGCCGTGGGCAACAATTGAGAGGAATTACACTTTATGATTTTCAAGCCTGAGACTGCTGATACAGACCCACGAATAACTGTACTTCACTCGAACACTCGAACACTCAAACAGAGTTTCTACGGTCAAGGGCCCGGCTGGGTTGGAATTAGCACCAGCTGAGCGACCTTTTTGACCGGAACACAGCCATCTAGCCCTGAGGAATCGCGAGTGCGATGAAACACGTGTCGGCTGGCTGTCTACTGCATTAAAGACTCCAAGATTCATTGAGAGTTTCTTTGTTGTGATAATTCTGTCACTTTGTCATTATCTTGTTTGAATATTGTTACCTAACATTGTATAAACTGTCTTGAGTGCAACGGCAACAGAGCTAACTGGAACAAATAATTAAATCTGTTCAAAACAAATCAAGGCACTATACTTGGTGATGCTCAAATTAGATGATACCTGATTTCCACACACTGTCATTTTTGTGCTCTACAGTTTAATCAGCAAAACTGCATAGTTGTGTAATTTAATAGGCAATTCAATGAAACTGTAAGTAACCATATAGAAGCCACAGCGGTTCCAGGAGAAAATGTACTTTGAATCACAAATATTACACTACAAATAAAGCAATGCCCACAAGAAAATACAAGGTACTTGAAATCGTTATTAGATATTAATTTTCCAAATAAATATTCCCACAATACAATATACAGACACTTTGTGCTCAACATATTACACACAAACAATACACACAAACAATATGCAGTGTAAACAAAAACAATGTCAAAGGGTCATTTATTCAATTAAGTAGTCCACATATGATGGAACCTATCACAACAAATGTTTCTTCCCCAGTTTGCAAATGGAGCATCAATGGCATTTCAGCCCTTCCAATTCATTGGCTCTGCATCAGGACAGAAAGAATTTGGAGCAAAAAGAACAAAAATCTGAAAAGAATGATAACAATAAAGAGGGGTACAGTATTGAAATTAGAAGATAATAAATAAAACAATATATAACCTGGGCCAAGTACTCACATAGTTGACCAATGAACAAAACACACTAAGGATCTCAAGGTAATCTTCCCTATAAACAAACATAGAGTCACCTAGAACGAAAAAGGGGATGGGGAAGTCATTATATACACCAACGGCTGCAGTAATAAAGCAAATTATAAATAGTAAAACGTATCCACAACCAAAACTGTGAAATTGTCACCTAAACCAAAAACCCATTACAGCGCGAAAGAATCAGTGTGCAATAGTAATGAATATCCGAACCCCCCCCCCCCCCAAAAAAAAAATCATGAGGACATGCAAAATATTCACTCAGGATTATATAAACAGCATTACCACTGATGTCCCAATGTGATTAAAAGAATAATTCCTCTGAATTTCAGTCATAGTAAATCAAATATGGCAGAGTATGGCCAATTAGACCTCACATCAAACCTGCTGCACTAAAACAGTTAGCAACTACAGGGGCAGCCCTACTGACACAGAACAATGGACCATCAAACCCTATAGAAAACACAGCGGTTCAAGGAGAATATTTACTTATGTATTGCAAATGTTACACTACAAATAAACCGGTGCCCAAAAACAAATTTAAAGTAACTCAAATGATTATTATTTTTTATTTTTTTTATTTTCTTTTTATTTGGTGATTTACAATTGCAGATACATACAGAAAGAGAGAAAAAAATATTTAAAAAATGTTATAACGAGAGTTCAGTAAATATCATACACATTTCAAAGAAAGAGAGATATTAAGGATAAAACATAAAGAAGAAACAAATGATTAAGGCAGTGTAGTCCTGGTTACATATGTTTAGCCACAATCTCTATTGTCATTGCTCTAGTTTTCAATTGGTTTCCAAATCTCGATACCACGTGCTCTAGACATTATCCCTTTACAGGCAAAAATCGCATTTTCTTGATTGTACATACCTAAGAGCCTAGACAGCCAAATCTGAAAGTTAGCGGGATCAGCATCCTTCCATCGGGCTGTTAATATAATTCTATATACAGCTGTGCTCAAGAAGAGTGATACTTCTTCCCTCTTAGTATGATTCAGAGTCTTATCGTAGCCCAAAATATAGAGGGTGGGAGATTTGGCTACTGAATGCCCGAACACCTCCTGCCAGAAACCAGCAATCATTGTTCGCAGTGCTAGTAATTTATCACATTCATAGAGCATATGTAATAGATTTGCCGCTGCTTTGCCGCACCTTGGACACTCTGAAGTAGGCCTTATCCCCCAAGCGAAGAGTTTAGCGGGAGTAAAATACAAATCAAAAATAGTTTTATATAGTTGGGCTTTCAAATTGGAGGACATAAACAGCTGTGACGATAGTGAACAGAAATCCAGAGCACACTAAGTGTATCAAATCAAATTTCAATCTTCAAATGGTCATGCCAATGGGATAGATCAAACCAAGCATAAGTTTTTCAAAAAGTTTTATTAGTCAACAGTGTTCTCATTCTCAGAATCACTGTGCCTGTCACTCTAGCCTACACGTGTTTCATCACAGCATGTGGCTGTGAATCTTCAGGGCGGGTGACCGGTGATAATTCCAACCCGGTCCTAATCGGGTGTTTTTTGTTAAAACGAAAGCGGTACCAATGATGTTCGGTTTCCGACTTGTCAGACAAGGGATAACGTGTATTGTTACACAGCATCAGTATTAAAGGCCGTTTGTTGGCCGTGGGTTGAGCTTCGTGCAGCTCCAGTTTCCAAGTGCGGGCACGTGTAGGCTAGAGTGACAGGCACAGTGATTCTGAGAATGAGAACACTGTTGACTAATAAAACTTTTTGAAAAACTTATGCTTGGTTTGATCTATCCCATTGGCATGACCATTTGAAGATTGAAATTTGATTTGATACACTTAGTGTGCTCTGGATTTCTGTTCAATTTCTTTAGAGAGAGGTCCCGGAGCCTCTTCTCGTACAGAGGTTAAGGTTTTCCTCTGCCAAGAAGCACCTAACTTTAAACTACGATACTATAAAGACTTACCGTGATAAGTTGAGCGCCAGATTTCTGAACACTAAAAAACCTGCTCGCAGATTATATAGAAAAGCTGTGACGATAGTATAAGAGACATATCGATGTCTACATTGGGATTATTTAGTTTCCTTGACCAGCCCACTTCGGTAGATTCTAAGTCATCTTGTTGGTTTTCAATTAATGTGTCGTAAATGGTACATATCCTAGTTGAGGGTTTAGACAGACGATCAATTAGAGGGATATTATCCAGACAAATATTAGCAAGTTTTGAATTTATAATTGTGTTGATTTGTATAAATTTGAATACACTGTTATTTGTGATAGCAAATTTAGATTGAAGTTGTTGAAATCTATTACCATTAGTGGGGAGCATAAAATCTCCTATTGTTAATACTCCTAAAGTTTCCCAACGTCTGGAAATAGCGTCATATATTTGAGGTGGTAGTATTAAGGAGTGCCATAATGAGATATATCTATTGTATTTAGGAATTTTCATATTTCTCGAAATTTTCTTCCATGCTACCCATGCGTTTGTTATTACCTTAAATTTTATTTTCTTATAATATGAGGGTTCAATCTGTTTCAGTAACAGGCCATTAGCAATATCACCGATAGATAACTCATAGATTGAAGGTATATGATTAGCCCCCACCTCATTTCCCAGTGGTTTAACATGAAATAGTAACATCATCTGTTACAGAAAAGCAGCCCATGAATAAAGTCCCAGATCAGGTATAGACAAACCTCCTCTAGTGATGGGTAGGGAGAGCTTCCGGATAGATCTCCTAACCTTACCATAACCCCACACAAATTTACGCATTTGGGATTCCAATCCCCTTAGAATGTTGTCTTCCACAAGAAGAGGAATCGGTCAAAACAGATATAAAACCCGGGGTAAAATATTCATTTTGAGAAAACTGCCTCTTCCGATGATTGAGAGATGTAGTCCATCAATCCTTTTGAGTTCTTTCTTTATTTTTTGGAGCAGTGGTTCGTAGTTAATTTTTACAATCTCATCTATTTTGGCAGATATTCGAACTCCCAGATACCCAGCAGATTCTACCCTTCTAGGATCAGTAAAGTGGACATTATTTGTGCAAATTACCATTGTTTTATCCCTATTTAAGGAGTATCCTGATAATTGACCAAAGGCTTGAGTAATTTGTTCTATTTCTAATGTAGCCTCCGTGGGCTGTGGTGTTATTACAGCCACATCATCGGCATAAGCTAATATTTTGGTTTGGTAGGGGCCCAGTATAGCTGGTTTAATTGCCTCAGCCTTTAAAAGTTTTAGAATAAGAGGATTTATGTAGAGGGCAAAAAGAATCGGAGAGCAAGGACATCCCTGCCTAGTCCCCCGAGATATGTTGAAAAATCCAGATTCCTGGCCCATTACCAATACCCTAGCCTTCGGTGAAAAATACATTGCTTTAATTGATCTCATATGGCAAGGTCCAACATTATTCAGTTCTAGTATTGCCCATAGGAATGCCCATGAAACCCTGTCGAAGGCCTTCTCGGCATCCAGGAGGACCATCGACATCTGGCCCCCCGTAGCATTTGCGGCATCAAATAGTGCAATAGCGCGTCGGGTATGGTCCGTAGTATCCTTGCCTGTCATAAAGCCATGTTGCCAGGGGGAGACCAGACGTTCGATGATCCCCCTGAGCCGATTAGCCAGGATCTTTGAGTACAGTTTTGAGTCAGAATTTATTAGAGAGATAGGTCGATAAGATGAGGGCAGCTGAGGAGGTTTATCTTTCTTTTGAAAGATTACAATATTAGTTTCCTGCCAAGACCTAGGAGGGATGCCACTAGATTGAATTCCAACAAATAAATTGTGAAGTAGAGGCGTTACTATATTACCCAAAATTTTATAAAACTCGAGTGGTATTTTATCAGGCCCTGCGGCTTTTCCCGCGGCTAACTCTGCAAGAGCAGTTTCCACTTCTATTTGAGTTGTTTCTCTTTCTAGATCTAGCCTAGTAACATTATCCAATCCTACACCATCTTCGTGCTCGGTTGCCCATTTGGATAGTGTTTCTTCAATTACGTTTGGATTTAAAGAGTCCTCATTTTTGTACAATTTCCCATAATAATTTTGAAACACTTCTAAGATAGTTTCAGGTGTTGTAAATACTTGACCTTCTGATTCAATGCGCGTAATTGAGTTAAGAGATTGACTTTGACGAGTTCGAAGTGCCAATTGCTTACCCACCCTATCTCCCATTTGGTAGATCTTATTTCGGTGGGATTGGTATAATTCAGCCGTATTTTGGGTAATTTTACTGTTTATCTCTGCTTTTAGTATCGCCATATCTCTTAAAACTGAACCACCATCCATATTTTGTGCTATTAGCCTAGTATGCTTCTCTTCTAGTTCAGCTAGTTTTTGTAGTTGTAATTCATTAAGCCTTGCCACCTCTTTCCTCTGTCTGGCTACGTAACTGATTGTCTCCCCACGGACTGCAGCTTTAAAACAATCCCATACCATATTTCTGGATGTGCTATATCGGTTGTAGTAAAAAAAATCCTGTGTCCGTTTTTTCATATGTTCTACGTATTCATTATTTACAAGCAGTCTTTTGTCGAAAGACCAACTAGAGCGAAGTCTGGACATGTCACTTAAGTAAAAAGTGAGAGATAGGGGATTATGGTCCGAAATAATTTTTGGTAGTTTACTTATTTGAGCCAAACTTGCCTGGTTTTTTGACATTAAGATATAATCGATACGGACATATTTATTGTGAGGGTGCGAGAAATATGTATAGCCAGGGTCTTGACCCTGTTTTAGATCCCATAGATCAACCAGACCTAAACTTTCTTTTAATTGGGAGACAGCGTTAAAAACTTTTGGCTTGCGACCAGCATATTTAATTTGCACTTGTTTCTGTGGTGCACTAGCTCTGGGTAGAGAAATGTTCAAGTCCCCACATAGGATCATTACCTGAGGCCAGGATGCTAATTCTATCTCCAGGTCGTTAAAGATCGCAGGATCATCTTGATTAGGGGCGTAGATGGAACATATTGTAATTCCGCACTTGAGCTCCACAATCACCCACCTGCCTAGTGGATCAGCTAGTTTACGTGTTGCCTCCCCCAAAAAGGATCTTGCTACTATGGCAACCCCCCTTGTCCTCGTAGTTTGACTAGTACAGACCAGTAAATTAAACCCTGAGATCTTCAGTACATCCCGCTCTGCCCATGGAATGTGGGTCTCCTGGAGACATATTATATCGAATGCATTTGTCCTTATTAGTCCCCACATTCTTTCCCTTTTGCTCCTATCATTGAGTCCTGCCACATTCCAGGAGCACATTTTTATCCTAGCCATATCAGTGTGTTATTATATTTTGCTCCACACCGCTTCCCTCTGTCATTACCTAAACGTTCGGACAAATCACCACAATACCCCAGAGCATTTCTAGTCAATTTCGGAAATTATCTAGTACGCGACACTATATATGACCTGGCTAGACCCACAGCTCAAAGAGAATACAAGGGATTTAAATTCTTTGCAAGACCGGATTTTGCGCACGCTACTGTAGAACGACGATGGAGAATGAGACAACTGTTCGCACCCTTTGAAAAACTAGGAGCGACGGTTTTTCTGCAAAATCCGGCACGATTAAAAGTAATTTACAAAGGTGCAACAAAGAGCTTTACAAGCGAAATCCAGGCAGAGGCCTACCTCAAGGAGGTCGCAGAGAAAGCGAAACAAAATAATGGCAAATAAACGAAAGAAGAAAATTAGAATGGATTGGATATGATACAAAAACCTACAAACTGCCTAGCAAAATGATATGAATGCTTTATAGATCAAATATGACTAGAATATTTGGCAATTGAATACTTATATATAAAGAATATGATAGTGCTGACAAGCTATTTTTATTTGTTATATGGTTGACTTTTTCTAGGATTGTAAAAAAACAGGCTAGGTTCAAGCTTAGGCGTTCGGACCACACTGCCATCAACAACTGGGTGAGCCAAAACCCAGGTTGCCTCGAAGGGTGGTAAGGGGGGGGAGGTTAGGGGTTGGGGTCAAGAGGGAGGGAGGGGAAAGAAAATTCAGAAATATGGTGATTACAGTTCCAGATGCATTATGAGGAACATAAATGATGACACTAATGTCAATGATGTTAAGGATTTGTTTGATTTACTTCTATTCTTTTTTCCGTATAACAGATGTGTCAATGATGTTAAGGATTTGATTGATTTGTTTCTACTCTTCTTTACGCATAACAGATGTGGAGCAAAATATAATAACTCCAATTATTATTAGGTGTTAATTTGAGTGGCATTTGCTAAGTACAGATAGTAATATTATCCAGGGTTAAGTAACCACTTTCAATTGCTTGCACGACTATGATCCAGGCAATTGGTTGTGATCCCGATTTTAATTTATCATTGTACCCATCTGGGAATTGACTTTGGAACATTGATCCTATACATGATAGAGGCTATTGCAGTTGGCCACGATTTCATGCGGTCTGTGGTCAAGTGGCCAAGTGGCAATCGCAGTGTAAACGTAGCACTTTTCTTATTCTTTTCTTATTCTTGTCTATTGCAGTAGTTTTGAGTAATAGACACTCACGGATATTAGTGTTCTAGTTCTGCACTTGAGCAGTAATGGATCATAACTTTGACCGTGTACATGCTTGATTAGATTTCTCTTTTTTAACTTTTTTAATACATTCTGTAACTGTTATTTCAAGTAATGCATTTTTTAAATTGTGAGGAAACAATACAATGATAGAATTCAACTCCGTGTTGATTGCTTGAGCGGAAAGACTTTCTTCTCTCTTCATGGGGATCAGTGCAGCTTAAAATGATGACCAAGTCCCAGTCTAGCATTTATGCTGGTCTACGCCAACAGTGAGGTTGTTTGCAGAGTGTTCCCCGGTAAGTTCTTCATGTGCCCCATTTGGATTTTTTGTCTAAGTATTCACCTTATGATTATTTTTAGGTATAATCTAATTTCCTTCAATAATTAATTCCCCAACTTGGATGATTCTGAATTTTTGATACTGGTGAATACCGTATAAATAGCTTGACCAGGGTGCATTTTTGGCAATTAATCTTTGAAGAGATACCATGTATTGGTTTTCTGTTCCTTTTCAGAATGAGCAGGTTGAAAGATTTAAAGGGTCCTCGGACCCACTGGTATTCTAGCTTTAAGGAGATACATACGCTACAAGCAGGGGCCATTTTAATATTTTTATTCTTTAATCACATTGGGACTTCAATGGTAATGGTGTGTCCATAACCCTGAGGGTATATTTGCATTTCTTTGTGGTTTCGTGTTGGTCTCACATTTAATTTTTTTTTCTTCAGTATTGGACACTGACATGCATGGTGGCAGATTTTTAGGTTAGGTGATAATTTAACCGTTTTGGTTGTGGATATATTTTTCTGTTCACAATTAGCTTTAGTACTGCAGTCATTGGACATATATATTGATTGCCCCACCCCTTTTTGATCTAGGTACCTCGATCTTGGTTTGTAGAGAAATTTTGCTTGACAATGAATTAACCATGAAAAAACAAAACAAAGGAAGCATTTGGCAAAACATGAACAGTTAGTTTAATTAAAGCGGGTCTGATGAATGTCTCAAAGTACAGTCAATCTGAACAGAATTTGATACATTTCTGTGGGTATTATAAAGTACTTCTGGCAATCCTTTTTTGGTAAAAGAATACAGGCGTTGTCTGTGGAGTTATAAATAGCTCCTCTGATGACAATTACAGTGGACCTTGACCATGCGTGGACACAATGTGGGCCAGTGGGTAACATGTCCAGATCCCCTGCATGAAGGCGGCGTGATCACTGTATGTACTGAGTTTGCTGTTTCTTGATTAGCTGTGCGCTCCTAACTTCATGTGTCCTCTGACTTTATGTTGTTTTAGGAATGTGGGCACCCCTCTGGCCACGTGTGCTTTATATGGGTCAATTTCCCTAGACCATTGTGGTGTTGCTGCGCTTATCTAGGGGATGGACCTAAGTTTATTGTTCATGCATCTCTCTGCCTGCTACATGCCACCCCACCTGTGACCTGTCAATCAGTAACCTCAGGCATAGATCACAGAGCTTGCTTGATGACATATTTTAGAGCCGGGGTTGATAGGGATCACTGATACAATATTGAAACCATAAATATTTTGATACAAAAATATCATGTCCAAAATATCGATCACCCCCCAAACAATTCTATGCATAAAATGGTAAATACAATAATATTGAAAAACAATTTGCATTTTACACTCTTACTAGAAAATATATACAATCATATTTTTATTTACTATATATGTAGCTTAAATAGGTAAAACCTAAATATGTAAACATTAAAAAAAATATACAGTAAATTAAAATACATTTAAATACTATTTAAAAATATATATAAACTTTTACTAATTTAAACAAACACACACATACAACAGTGTGTGTGTTTTATACAAATATATACAATATAAAACTGTAATTTAAATTGTTATATTTTATAACAATATATATATAGATATATACACACACACACATATATATAATTTATGTTAACATACACAAAAACATTAAAAGTACAACAAATAAACTGCAAATTAAATATTTCAATTTAATCATACTTAAAAAGTACACAGTATATAACAATGCATTTTACAAAAAATATCTTTAACATTTCATCAGTTTCTATATATAAAAAATATAAAATAATATACACAAATACATAATGTATATTTAAGCAATGTTTAAAAAAGAAATTAAACTGTATAAATATACTATTCCCACTCTAATGTATACAACAGTAGGTACAGCGTTGGACTCAGGAGGGGTAAAATGTATTATTCTCACTCCAGTCAGTGCATGTAGGGATAGCGTTGGACATAGGAGGGATACAATGTACTATTCCCACACCAATTGGTGCAACAGTAGGGAAAGGGCTGGACTCGGTAGGGGTAACGGTAATGTCCTATGTAGAAAGACACCAGGAGCCAGGATGTATATTTAGGTCTTCTTTATTAATCTTCCAGTTCAGGATACATCTGTCTTGACTCCAGCCAGCCTAGTGTGGTACCAGCCCCACCAGCCTGCTCATGGTGAGGCGGGTATCAGCCCATCTCTGACTGCCACATTCATCCCACTCAGACACCCAAGCATTCCACGCATCACAGGCACACCAACATTCTAAGATAAACTCACACTCTGGCTGAGCAGCTAGAGGCAGCAGGGCTAGAGCACATGTTATACTAGTAAGTGGGATATAACAGTAACATTTGCTATTCTCACTCCAGTCGGTGCAACAGTAGGGAAAGTGTTAGAGTCAGGAGGGGTACAATTTACAGTTCCAACTCCAGTCATTGCAACTGTAGGGAAAACATTGGACTCAGAAGGGGTAAAATGTACTATGCCCACTCCGGACTGTGCAACAGTAGAGAAAGCGTTGTGCTCAGGAGGGGTAAAATGTGCTTTTCCTACTCTAGTCTCTGCCACAGTAGGGAAAGCGTTGGACATATGAGGGGTCAAATGTACTATTCAAACTCCAGTCAGTGCAACAGTGGTGAAAGCATTGGATTGGGGATGGGTGAAGTTTACTATTCCCACTTCAATCCATGCGACAGTAGGAAACCCCTTAGATTCAGGAGGGGTAACATTTACTATTCCCACTCCAGTCTCTGCAACAGTAGGGGAAGAGTTGGACAAAGGAGAAGCAAAATGTACTATTCCCTCTCTAGTCAGTGCAACTATAGGGAAAGCGTTGGACTCCGGAGGGTTAAACTTTACTAGTACCACTCAATTCTGTGCAACAGTGGGGAAAGCATTTGACTCAAGTGGGGTAAAATACATTATTCCCACTCTAGCTAGTGCAACAGTAAGGAAAGCATTGGACTCAGGAGAGGTAATATTTACTATTCCCACTCCAGTCTGTGCAACAGTATAGAGATCGAGTAGTTCACTTCAAACAAATAACATATTTTTTAAAAATAAAAAAATATAAATATCTACATTTAAAAATTCCCCGTCTAAATTTTAACAAACTTTAAACAAATTACATAATTAAAATGTTTAATAATTATTATCAATTAAAACGGACAATATTAATGGAATTAAAATATCACAATATAACAATTATAACAGCCAACACTAAAATGTAACTGAAATTAAAAAGCATAACACTATTAACATAAATAATAAATGTTGCAAAATGTCTATGCTGGGTGTGGATCATTAGGGCAAAGCAGTAAGCAGTGAAGTGATTCCATCTAGTCTTTATTTGATCGTTCTGATTGTATTTTTTTCAATGGAATAGAAATTTCATTTTTAAATACTAGTACGTTTTTAAAATGCTTTTATAATCGTATTTTAATGCTTTTTATAAGTTGATGTATGCTTTTTCTTAGGATGTATTTTATTATGGCAACGTCTTTTATGATGAAATATTCGAAATGAAGACATTTGAAATTGAAATTGATAAATAATAAATAATTTAAAATGTAATATTAATTAAATACCTTCCCACCCTATATCTCTAAAACAGCCCACACCCAAAATATTACTTAACAAATATGAACATTTCAAAATGTACATAATTATCAATTAAATAATTATTAACAAATTATAATTAATTGTCAATAAATTATTTTGTTATTATCTTCCCCCCTGTACCCCTAAAAACCCAACAACCCACAGCTAAAATATATCCAAATTAATTAATTATATTTAATTAACTTACCACCCTTTATCCCTAATAACCCAACAACTCACAGCTGATATACACCTCATTGAAAATCCTAACGACTTCATTTATATATTAATTATCGATAAAACAATTAATAATAATTAACAAAAAAATAATTATTTTTAATTAACTTCCCACCCTGTACCCCTAGTAACCCAAGAACCTCCACCTGATGTATAGCTTAAAACATATGTTAATTGCAAAATGTACATTATTAATTATCAATTAAATAAGTATTTTAAAGTAACAATAATTAATTGTATATATTTATTATCTTCCCACACTTCACCCCTACAAACCCAATAACCTGCACCAAAAACTAAGTTAAATTAATTACATAATTTGCATAATTAATTACAACTAAATAATAATCATTTACAATTACTTAGCAATTATTTATAATTATTTTACTTCCCACCATGTACCCCTACAAACCCCACATCCTTCATCTAAAACAAAGCATCAAAATACACAATTTATATAATTATTTATTAATTATAGAAATATTTATAATAAAAATGTTATCAATCAATTATAATTAATTTACCTCCCACCCCGTTCCTTTACAAACCCCACAACCCACTACGACACTAAAAATTACAATAAACAATTAAATTAATTTTAAAAACAACTAAAAATGTACAATCTGTGTTGAAAAAACACTAATGATAATTATACAAACAATTTATAACATACAAATAAATCAAATACAAAAATACATAAGACAAACTTGGTGTTGGCAATGCCATACTGTAAATGTCAAATGCTTGAAGAAAGTGTTCTTGTTTACCTTTGTCATCAATAAAAATATCTAAAAACAAAACTAAAATACATACAACAAATTAAAAAACAATATTACCAACATTGATATTTTGTACATTGATATTACTTACCATAGAAAATCGATATTCTTGTTGACGATATTCCTGCATCACAATATTTGTGGATTACAATATTAAAAACTCAATATTACTGCATTTTATTATTTTTTAATTAATGTACTTTCTGAATGTAGGTTGATGGAGAGATAATGAATGGTGACTGAATTTCGCTTTTATGTCTGAATGTATCATCATAAACATTGCCACTGATATTAACATTACCCCTCTAGTTGAATTTTCAACTACAATACTTAACCCAGACTTCATGACAGTCACATTATTGGGGACCTGTTGTTTTGAATATTTCTACTTTCCTAGTTAGATGCATTCTACCCAGTTTGAGGACTCAGTTTTTACAGAAGGAAGCCACACAAGAACAATAAAAACATGAAAAAGGGCAACAATGAAGTGCACATTCCGGTCAGCCACTAGGGGAACCATGAAAACCAGTTCATGTACCATTCCTGCTCAGGGGCACCTCCCTCCTCATGATTGTCTCTTTGGAAATAGTGCAATGCTTGGATGGCAGAAGTCAGAATACCATTATCAAGCTCATTGCCTGGGGTAAACTTGCATCACAATGCACCAACCTTGGCACACACCACTCCCTCCATTGTAGTCATTAAGTCCAACACATATCCATGTTGCATCACCATGAAGCAGATGGCTCTCAGTTCTTTCTTGATCACATTGAGGTCGAGCTCAGAGCTCTTCATAATTTTAGAGCATCACTCACCTGGTTATTTGTACCCAGTGGGTGTTTGCTTTTCTCTGCTTGTTTGTCAGAAGACAGCCTCAATTGTTCCGGAATGTCCATGTACTGAGCCCAGCCGAAATAATCAGTAGTTCTTTTTTCTCAAGCCTGATAAAAAAGAGTTGTCTTCTTCTTTAGATGGAGTTGGTGCAACTGTGACAGATTTTCTCTGTGAATGACCAGGGTCGGGTGTGTATAGTGATGAACGAACAGAGTCCACGCCATCTGGGGACTATCTGAGTGTAAGCAAATTCACTGCATTGCCACTAAAAATCCATCAGAGTGGAGGCGCCCAAGTGCATTCCCGGAATGTAGCATTGTGCCACAGGTTTAATTTTTTCCTAGTGGAATAGTTCCTTTGCCTCTGAAACACAACAAATACAGTGTCAGTTTCAGTATAATTAGGGGTTTTCACTTCCCTTCTAGCCGCATATATCTAATCACCTAACTATCCCAGGTTTCCTGACATAGGGTATCTATACTGTTGTCTCACCCTCCCCTGCTAGACTCATTTCCCTTTGTAAAATGGAGGTGGATGGCCCTACAATGGAACTCCATGTCCATTTGTTATTAAAGAAAACAGCCCCAGATATGCTAATTGCCACCTTGGAAACATAGATAAAGCAGTTGTGTTTGTGCATGCATGTGGTGGTTTTGCTATCTCCAAGAATCTCTTCTCTTGAAAAGCATGTGGCCAAACAGTGTGCTCCCCTATGGTGCCCCTCTTGTGCATCCTATCTAGCTCAGTTTGAATGTCTCTAGGGTCGGTTAAAAGGTACAATGCTGTGGGATTAGTCTTGGATCGGGTCAGATTTATTACTACCCCATGAGGGTTTTACTCTGTTGGGTTGCATTTTAGCCTTAATCCCACATAGGTATAAGTGAAGAAGTAATTTTTCATTTTTGGGGCCACCTCTTGGGACAAGTGAAGCCTGTCTGTGCCTACTGCATGTGGTATCAGGGGACATACATAGCATGACCTGGATGATGTCTTGGAACCCGCAGCAGTCATGTGCTGATTCCATGTGTTATGTAAGAGGACACTGTGTAGAGCGTTTTGAATGCTAGTGTTGGGTTCGGTGTAATTATAAGTGATGTGGGAGAGGTTCCTCTGCAAGCATGGTGTTAGCTTCAGGGTGGCACCTCTTTGGTGATGAATGGATGCAACAACACCTATAGTAAACGGAGGGTACATAGACATGCAATAATACATAACTTACTGAACATTGTCGGTCTTGGGATGAATCCATAGGAAGATGTCTGTAATCCTGTGGTACTTGGGAGTGTCTTTAATTAACAAAGAATGAGGAAAAAAGTTCACAGTAAAGTTAGCAGTTCTTAATTCGCACACTGATTGGGTGTCTCTTGGTTTTAACCGTTCAAGATAATAAAGTTTGCGGTGTAGTTCATGGGGACCCCCACATTTTTCCCTCCCACCTTGAGGGTGGTTGGTGTTGTGAAGAGTACTCAGTAGGGCCCTTTAACTTTGGCTTGTTTCCACTTCCTTACAGAATTGTGACTGTAGACTTGTTGTCTGGGGTGAGGTGCTTGGTATGGTAGCTTGGCAGTGATGCGCTTGGATTTCCGGTGGTGGACCTACCTGGAAAGGAATCTGGTGGTTTGGGTAATTCAGACAGATATATATGCAGTTTGCCCCGTAATGCTTGAGAGCTAGCCTCTGAGTTCAATTTGGTCTGGGTTTTTGACTTGGGCATCCCAATCAATCTGCCAGTCATCATCTGGTATGGTGTGAGGCGGGGATCGCTGCTGTACATGTTTCTAAGCCCAAACAAGGCTACGGACAGACATTGGAATCATTTCTTATTAAGGTTGGCTCAAAGTTTGCTTATTTTATTCTTCAAGAGGCAGTTGAGCCTCTCAACGACGCCTTTGCTTTGGGGGTGATACACGAAGGTCAGTTTATGAGTTATTCCCAAAAGGCTGGTAATGTGATTAAACATGGAGTTGACAAAGTGCTTTCCGTTGTCTGAGCGGATGACGTCTGGTACCCCCATCTAGGTATTACTTCCCTGACAAGAAAGATTGCCTCTGCCTCTGCATTGCAGTAAGAACAAGCCCCAGCTGGGATCTACCTAAAGGAGGGGCATACTTCTACAATTAAGTATCGTAGTTAGAACATTGAACAATCATATTGGTAAAGTAGATGAGTAACACCCTGAAAGGCCCGTTGGTCTTGGGAAAGCTGATGACATGACCTAGAGTATAGGTTTGGGCGAGTATGATTGACAATTGTTATCTTTTGCTGTGCGTGTTGGTAAGTTTAATTGGGGCAATGCTATGGGGACTAGGCTCTGAGGCATGACAGGTTTCCCTGTGGGTGCGTGTCAGTATTTGAGGTAGTGTGCAGTCTGAGTGCAGTCTCTAGCTACTGTGTGCTCCTTCTTGTCAGGTAATTCTGTCTCCTGCAACTCCCTCAAGTAAAACATTGCTGTTTTTGTATAAGGCTGCAGGGGTCCTGTCTCTGGTGCCTTGGTGTCCCTTTAATCATTCCATAAGCTGCCCTTTTCCCAAACTGGCCAGCTAATACTTTCCCTGGGATATGAAGTCCTTGGCCCCAGTGTGGTTGACAAACTTCACCACAGCCATGTGTTAAAGTAGGGTTAGTGCATTGATTATTAATTCTAGGAGGTCCCCGTGTGCAATAGGTGTGCCAACTGATTTCAAGAGCCCTCACCTTTTCCACCATCCTATGATAGTACGCACCATGGTGGTGACATAGGCTGAATCTGAGTGATCATGATAGTTGTCCCCATGCTTTGGGTAAGGGCTTCTGCTGCTTGTGCTGAAAGGTGAGGGAGCAGAGTAAGCTGCAGTGTTTCTGAGGGCGCATGGATATGGGCCATGTATACTGTGCCCCCATGTGTCTTACCGTGGTCTCTTTATCTATCATGGAAGAACAGTCAATGAACAATGCTTCATTGTCTAGGATGGGATCCTTTTCCACCTGGCTCATAACTTCAGGGGTGTATGTGGCACAGTCATGGATCTCCTCCCCCTCTTTAACCTCATGAACTAGGAAGGTTGCTGGGTTTACTAGATGTCATTGTATTACTTTTTAACAATGGCCTGGGGAGCATCAATTCATAACCTGAAACTCGTTGTGTAGTCAGCGCACTCTTTCTCTTTTGTATAACAGCAAACATTGTGTTTTCTGCATACAGCATCAGCAGTGCCCCATCACAATAGAACCATTGAAATAATAGGGTCAAACCCAGTGGAAAGTCAAAGGACCTGGGTATCAAATGCTATATAAGAAAAGTGGTCCTAGACCTAACTCAGTTCAAGTCAATTAATGAAACAATATTACAAATTCCAGGAATCAATCCTACGCAGAAATGAAAAGGAGAAAAAATATATATATCTACATACACAGCCAAATGCCTATACATTCATTTGTAGTACCCAAAAAGCTTTTCTCTAAAAAGACACACAGTTTCTCTTAGATAAATTAATTAACAAAATGTATTTACATTCAATCAAATAGAAACATTAGGAGCTGGGGAATACTGTCAAGTGCAGTAAGAAGAGAGTGAAAAAGTAAGTGCTCACGTGAAGGTCAAATTCTCTTAGCAGAATGGAACAAAAGGCCTGCCCCAAACAGTTTGTCATATGTTATTACACAAGTCTGTCACAGTATCACTGCCTCTGTGCAGACAAACAAAAAGGAGTGGGCAGGAGAGGGGAAACGAAAAAGTGCAGGCCCAAAACAAGGGGGCGATCGTCAACGTTTCGACCCTGGTGCTGATAGGGCAGGATTGACACCTCAGCTATGGGTCTTCTTCAGGACAGGATGGAAGGGGACCTAGGTTGCAGAGAAAGGGGATACGACCCCAGCAAGGAATTATGCAACCCGTCAATGGTGTGCCACAATATTTCCGATGTTGTCTCACAATTGTAAAGTGGCCTTATTCAAAAAAGCACCGCATAGGAAGATTAATTCCCAATCAAGTCCACTAGAAAAACGGAATGGGAGACAAAAAATGGGGAGAGAGAAGACTCAACTCTAACCCTTTGGTTTCAATTCAGCAATGGTTCTGAAAGGCAAGGCAATGCGTCCTTGTACGGTTTCCATCACAATAGAGGCGCTTTTGTTAATGGCAAAGGCTACTGCTGCTAGTGCCTGCTCGCATCGGAAATTACTTTGCATGACTGAGCCTAAGAGGCTGCTCTAGTACTCAAGGGGTTTATATCCCAAAGGATACTTCTGTATAAGAACTGCGGTAATGCCTCACCTGTCGCTGTGGCTGAACAAGAAGTATTCTTTACTACTGTCAGGAGTTCCTCTTACAGGGAAGTGTACTATCTCTGATTTGAGTTTTCCAAAGTCACAGTGCATCTCATGTGTCCATGCTGGACAGCTTTGCCTTTATTCATGGCCTTAAGTAAGGGGTCGATGAGCGTGCTGTAGCCAGAGACCCATTCCCATACGTACCTGCATTGTCCTAAAAACATTTCAATTCCCTTTTTCATTTTTGGTGGTGGAATGGTCCTGATAAAATTTGCACATTACAGTGTGATCCATCAACCGGCCACTGAGATCAGCTGGCCCAGACAAATAGGCTTCTATTGTACATACTGCATTTTACCCTTTCCTATTTGTACCCTCTCCTAGGAAGTGCAGTCAAGAGGGTTATTGTGTCCTGATTAAATAGGTCCTAAGAGGGACTGCATGTCAAGAAGCCCTCAGCATACTGTATCCAGGTGCTGTTTGAGAAAAAGTTAACACGGTCCTTCCTCAGTATTCAATTGAATATATTTTGGGACTCACAGTACCCTTGTGGTTGCCTCTGGTATAGTAACTGAACCCCTTAGAAGGTGAATGCGGTCAAGTACTGACTGTCTGGTGCAGCAGTATGCTAAAGAACCCATTCTTGATGTCTATCATTGAAAAACACTGGGTGACGGTGGGTATGTTTGTTACTATGATGGAGCAGTCTGGTACTACAGGGAATTCCCTAAGTGGCTGCAGGTCCTGCACCAGATGTCAGGACCCTCTCTTACTCTTTTTGACTGAGAAGATCAGTGTATTGCAGGGAGAGACCTCCATGTGGAGGACCTCCTGATAAACTAGTGCTTAGATTGTGGGTGGTATACCCTCATCAGCTTCTTTGGAGATCGAGTATTGGCCCACCCGGGATAGGATGGCCCATCCCACACTGTTATCCTTGTCGGTTCAGCTATATTGATGAGCCCCATGTTATAGCGTCCTTTGCCTATCGCTGTGGCGGTACTGCTGACAAGTCTTGCTCCTGCCAAGTTGTTAATACTCATACACAAAAACAAAGAAGGGAGTGAAGAGGTAAAAGAAAAACAAGAGGTGGACCCGTCCTCCTCAATAGGTCATAAAGAAAACAAAAGGAATCCACATTGAATAGACTAAAATGAAGATATCCTTTCAAAGTGGTATTATCAATCTTCATGAATTGTGTGTCCCTACTGATGTCTAGGGGAGCACACTGCTTTGTTAAAATACCCTTCACCCACCAAAAGAACCATTGGTGGCATGCTCATCATCTGAATCTTTCCACCCGCTGTGGGACAGGGCGTGCCACGACCAACTAAGGCGCGGGAGCACTTGGTAGTGAATATACTATATACTGTATGTGATGCATTTCACTCTATACAAGGTGGATTCCTTTTGTTTTCTTTAAGTTGTTAATACCGGCATGGGCAACGGAGCCCCATTCCACAGTTCGTCCCTAGCCTTAATCGAGATGGTGAGGACCCTGGAAACTCACTGAACAGTTGGTCATCAGTTACCTCCCTTATGCTGAGACCCGACATAACGGAGATGATGCATGTCCACATTGTGATCGCTTGGTCAGTGGCCAGCAGGACCCTGTATATGAGCCTTAGCTCAATGGCCTCCAAGCCAAACAGCGCCTCCTCCTGGGGTTCCATGTCATGGTCACCTTCCAGCAGAACAAAAATTTGCAGCTTCCGACCTAGCTGTTCCAATGCTTTAGCAATGTTTGTGAGTACTGTGTTAGTGAAGGCCGTCAGGTCAGTGGGTGTCACACATTTAACGATCTGTCTGTGATGTGGGTGGGTTATAGACATAAGTCTTGATTGGTTAACCCCACAGGTTGAGATGGTCACTGTCCCGTCTTCTGAGAAATAAATGGTCATGTTTAGTTTGGCTATTAAGTCTCTTCCAAGGAGATTAGTTGGGGATGAGGGGTGATATAGTAGCTGTCCATTTATGCAGCTGCCTCCCACGTCTACCTCCAGGGTTTCTTTGGAGGGAACCCTCATACTTGTGCCTGAGTACCCTTGCATGTCCATTGTCCATATAGTCTTTGGATAGGGAATATTCCCTTCATTTAGACATGACTTAGTTGCCCCTGTGTCAAATAGGAAGCTGTAGGGCGTGTTAAGGTGTGTTCTTCCTCGAACCATTGGGCCACTGACTGCAAGGGGCACATGAGAGTGAATGTGTGTGTTATCCCTTGGGTGCAGGACTGACCTGTGTTGGCTCTGTGGCTTGTCTACTTCTGGGAGCAGTGGTATTGGTACCTGCTCCCAGCTTTGGGATTTGTATATACTACTTCTTCAAATCCTGCTACTAAATGCCATATCATTTCTGAACCTCTCTGGTTGCACCTTCATTGGTGCCGCCGCCTTCTAAGCTATTTTGCCCAAAGCCGTTCTGACCAGCACCATCTGCTCCCAGCCGAGGGATTTTGCAGGGACACCCTGGTTCCACCCCAACCTCATCCTATTCTCTCTCATTTCCCTTTTTTCCTGCACTTGCACCCTTTCCCACTTTATGAGGCATTGCTGCATGTAGGGGAAATTCCAATTGGAATTTCCCCTCCAGTATCTGACGCAATCCTCTACCATCTGCATGTCCTCTGGCTCAAATGTCCCTTCCCTAGTCCAGGACTGGCCGAATTGGTTCCCGTCCTTCACCCAGTCTTCTAGCAAGTCACAGAATGAGCATGTAACAGGTTCTCCTTTGTCCTTACTACTATCTCCCTCATGGTCATCCTCTAATTGTTAAGTACTTGGGCCTGGAACTGCCCACCCTTGTCATTGGATCCCAGAGGACTGGAACAACTTCCCTCACCCCGTTAGATGTATCACTGTCAAGAACCACTATGATTCTCCCTATTACTCAAGTGTGTTCACCTGAACCAGTGGGAGTGCATATTCTTTGCACTGATGGGCTTCGATGGGCGAACAACGGGGGTCAAACTTTGGGGAGCTCCAGCACTGGGCTGGTGTGGTGCTGGGATTGCCCGGGCTCACTGTCCAGTTCGACTCTCAAGCCTGGACCTAGCATTTCATTCTTTGGTAGGAGACCCTTCGGCTCCCTCAACTGGCAGGTTGGTCTATCCGAACACGCAAATATCAGGCATCGGAGAGAGCACCTCTGCACCTGCATATAGTGAGGAAGGTGCGGGCACTTTGATTATTGTCTATGTGGGATAGGATTATCAGTCTGGGCCTCTTCGAAGATGGCCCATAGTTCTAATAGTGCCTCTCTCCTGTATGTCTTCTATCCTACATATTTGGTCCATATGTGTGTTCTCATGTCTTTGATTATGTTAGTGTCGAAAGGTTCCCTTCTTTGGCCAGGGAAATGCATGTGCCTTAGTGTGCATGTGATATTCATGGAAAAAGTTATTGCACCCTAGTTTCTCTAGTTTTAGGGAATTTAAAGTTCTACCCTGGACATGGGTAAATATATATAAGGGGATTGTTTGTTCTAACAACTTACTACTAGCTCAACGCTATTTACAGATGCATCAACATATAGGGCCCGATTCACAGAACTAACTTAAGACAACATCCCAAACTTACTACAATTTTGGTATTCACAGAAGGCACTTACTCATTTTGGTATTCACAGACTCCTAACGTCTGTGAATACCGAAATGAGTAAGTGTCTTCTGTGAATACCAAAATGAGTAAGTGCCTTCTGTGAATACAAAAATGGTAGTAAGTTTAGGATTTTGTCTTAAGTTAGTTCTGTGAATCGGACCCACATATTTCACAAATAGCAGTGCATATGAAGGGTCACAACCTAGTAGAAAGTGCAATTGTTAAACTGTCATGAAATTTGGCACCAAATACCTAACTTAACTTTAATGTGAAGTAACAAGAAATAGCAATATCTTCATAGAGAACATTCAGATATCAAAAAAACACATTTCTCAAGACAAAATACAGTTGCATTAATTTACCAGCACCAAAGCATAAACACATCACAACATCAAATATACCTTGCACCAATTTGAATATCCAATAAAAAAACTGACAGAGAAAAAAATGATGTCATTGTCAAATATACCTTAACCCTCTCCTAGCAGATGCTATCCCGTGACCAGCGGAAGCCCTGTGCAGTACACAGGACTAAGGGCCCGATTCACAGAATGAACTTAAGACTCAATTCTAAACTTACTAATGTTTTGGTATTCACTGATTGCACTTACTACTTTTGGTATTCACAGAATGCACTTACTACTTTTGGTATTCACAGAATGAACTTACTCATTTTGGTATTCACAGAAGTTAGGACTCTTAACTTTAGGACTCCTAAATGCCTTCTGTGAATACCGAAAGTCCTAAAATTGGGATGTTTCATAATTTAGTAGTAGTAGAGTTAGGACTCCTAACTTTAGGACTCTTAAATGCCTTCTGTGAATACCGAAAGTCTAAAAATTAGGATTTTTCTCAATTTAGTAGTAGTAAAGATAGGACTCCTAACTTTAGGACTCCTAAATGCCTTCTGTGAATACAGAAAGTCCTAAAATTGGGATTTTTCTCAATTTAGTAGTAGTAACGTTAGTACTCCTAACTTAGGACTCCTAAATGCCTTCTTTGAATACCGAAAGCCTTAACATTAGGATTTTTCTCAGTTTAGGAGTCCTAAAGTTAGGAGTCCTAACTTTACTACTACTAAATTGAGAAAAACCTAATTTTAAGACTTTTGGTATTCACAGAAGGCATTTAGGAGTCCTAAAGTTAGGAGTCCTAACTTTACTACTACTAAATTGAGAACAATTGTAATTTTAGGACTTTCGGTATTCACAGAAGGCATTTAGGAGTCCTAAAGTTAGGAGTCCTAACTTCTGTGAATACCGAAATGAGTAAGTTCATTCTGTGAATACCAAAAGTAGTAAGTGCATTCTCTGAATGCCAAAAGTAGTAAGTTCATTCTGTGAATACCAAAAGCAGTAAGTGCAATCTGTGAATACCAAAACAGTAGTAAGTTTAGGATTGAGTCTTAAGTTCATTCTGTGAATCGGGTCCTAAGTGAGTGCAAATGTCAATTTCAGCTCCGGGACAAAGACAAATGAAAACTTTTTTGAAGAGAAAAGGAATAACTGGAAGAGCCACAGTCCCCTCTTGGCCAAACACACACTACGACTGATCTCCCAGATCCAAATTGTTCCCTAATGTGCGATTCACACCCTGTTTCACATCCAGGGGCTTAGCATTCCATCTGCATCATGCCCAGTGGTCCAAGCGAACAATACCTCTCCTTTCTTTCACATGTCAACAGTATTTAGGAAACCAGCAGAAATGAGAAAACTCTGTTACAGTACAAAATGAGATTGAGGTGCTGGGTCTATATCACACCCAGGGCCCATGCATACCATCTGAATCACACCCAGCGGTCCAAGCGGTGAGTCCTCAACCCTGTATCACACCAAGGGGACATGCGTACCATCTGTATCACACCCTGCAATCCAAGCAACAACCAATTTCACCCTTCCTAGCGTGCTGACTATCAAAAAAGGGTGACCTCCATGGGATCGCCTCTGCGACCACCTTGCGACTACTTAGTTCAGATACATAAAATAGGTAACATGTCAAATTTCTGTGAGTGGCATAGCCATTGGGTTACATTTTTGCACTTCTTCCTAGTTTGTCATACACCAAATGCTGGGACTAAGAATCAGATGTGGTCTCTTACCCTCTAATGGTGGCTTCAGTACTGACCTCCAACCTCGAATTCAGCAGAACATCTAATCAATTGTGCTGTCTGCTCATTTTCCTTGCTGTGGAAATATGGATCTGTCTGGTCCGGGTCCTTTTCCTTCGGCTGCAGTCGAATCTGAGGTACAACTCTCTACTGGCTGGCCCCCCAAAATATTGCTCCAATATGAATTTACTTTGAAAAAACAAAAGACAAGAAGCATTTGGCAAAACAGGAACAGTTGGTTTATTTAAACACTTGGCACAGGAGCAAAGTTTCAGAAGCAGGTCTGAGGACTGTCTCAAAGTACTATCAATCTGAACAGAGTTTCCTACATTTCTTTTATATCATAAAGTACTTCAGGAGATTTTTTAAGGTAAAATAATGCTGGCCTAGTCTGTTGAGTCATGAATAAGGCCCCTGATAAATATTGCAGGTGGGCCTTGACCTTGCTTGGACACACCGTCGCCCAGAGGGTTAACGTGTCCAAATATCCAGCACGAGGGGCACGTGATCATGGTATTTGTTCATGTGGCATCTGACTTTGTGGTATTTTGTGAATGCACACGCCTCTCTGGCCATGTGGCGTTTAATGGGCCAATTTCCCTGCACCATTGTGGCGTTGCAACGCTTATCTGGTGGCTGGAACTGAGTTTCCTGTTTGCCCATTTGTCTGCCAGCTACATGCCACACCCCCTGTGACTTGTCGATCAGTAACCTCAGGCCTAGGTTGCACAGACCACCTGCTCACATATTTCTGAGTCCAGTTGATGGAGAGTTCATGACGGGTGCATATAATAGTAGTGATGACATTTCGTTCTTATGTGCAAATGTATCATTATAAACATTGGCATTGATTCTGTCAATATCAACAGAAGATTCCCTTAAAATGCTTAGTGTGTTTTGTTCAGTGGTCAACAATGTGATAATTTGACTGTATATTGTTTTATTTGTTATCTTCTAATTTCTAGGTGCACATCATTATTATAATGATTTTTTAAAACATTTTTGTTATTTTTGCCCCAAACTCTTAATATCCTGATGATGACCCAATAAATTGTAAGGGTCGAAATGCTGTTGATGCATTAATGTTAAATTCGGGAAGAAACATTGGTTTTGATGAGTTCTATCTTATGAGGACTACTTAATTGAATTAAAGACACTTTGCCATTGCTTTTGTTTAAAATGTATATTGTTTTTATGTGTTTGTTCAGAGTAGTATGGTGAGCACACATTGTTTGTATATTTATGATAATATTTCTTTGGAAAAATAATATCACTAAAAACTTTAAATGCTTTCGACATTTCTTATTTGCACTGGTTTATTTGTAGTGTAATATTTGCAATATATGTGTACATTTTCTCCTGGAACCGCAGTGGCTTCTATATGGTTTGATGGCCACTGGTTTTGGGTCAGTAGGGCTGCTCCATTTGTTGCTAACCATCTGTAAATAACAGCTTGTTACCACACAATTTGAATTTGAATTTGTTTATTGCACAGTTAATAAAAACTCACAATTTTACACAAAGATTAAAATAAATTTAAAAGTCTTTTGACTATGTAAAACTTTTCCTAGCAAAAAGGATGTTGCACATAAGTAAAGTCTCGAAGAGTGTGATCGGTTAAGTGGATCGTCCTGTTGATCGCTGCTATTGTTAGTTGTAGTTCTTGTAGTTATTAAGTAATTGCAGGATCTATGTTCCCCTGATTTAATTAATTTTCGCTCAGCAGTCTTAATACTTTTATTAAGGGGTCGTATGAGAAGGTTACCTTTGTCCCAGTGCGGTTGGTTTTTCGCGTCCTTGTTCTGTTTCATTTAATTTTTTGGCCACTATTTCGAAATATTTAACTGTTCTACAGTTTAACTGGGTTTCGTTGGGGTCGAAGCAGAGCATTACTGCTTGCCTACATGATCTTACACCCTTCTGGTTCCATAGGGGCCGGAGCATTGACCGCCTTATATCCTCAAAAGCTTTACAGATGCATATAATATGTATAAGGTCCTCCGTTGCAGATTGGCAAAGGCGACATGTGTTGGACGGATCGGGCCTTTTCCAAGGTTCCAGGTGATGTGCTATGGGTATGTTGCCTAGGCGCATGTTTAAGAACTTGCTTTTTATTTTTTGTGTAAGGCCCCTTAATAGATATTCTTGTGGCTTGATGGCTCCATAGCCTTCGAGCACTACCCATCCGTGAGCTCTCCTGGTCAGGGTGGCTCTATCCTCGAGTGAGGAGACCAGTTTTGTGACCTTTGTCACCGTTTTCTTAAAGGTCCCGAAGTCCGTACTTGTTTCCCAGAGCTTATTTAATCCTAGGCTCTCCAATGAGTTTATTAAGTAGGCCCTTGCTGGGGAGATTTCTTTGGCGTGAAGCTCGGTCCATAGGTTCGCATTTAGCGATCCCTGCTCCGATTCTTTGATTTTGCGCCAACTTTTTACATATTGTCCTTTCCTCTCCACCGATTGTTTCAATAATCCGAATTCAAGACGAATTTGGGCAGGCGAGGAGTTTTTTGGGAGATGGAAAATTGCCCTATATGCATGACTGATGGTTTTGTCCAGAGTGCTTGCATCATTACCTCGCATTGATTCGCTGCCGTAAGAGAGCATTGGCAGTAGGCGAGCTTTGATTACCTGAAGAAGTGGCGCTAGTGTCCTGTCGGGAAGGACTTTCTGCAAGGGTCTTATTGATATTTGAAAGGTCATGCCCTTCCTGCGAATGGCATCTAGTTGGTGCTTGGAGGAGCCATTGCCCTCTATTATGACTCCTAGATATTTGTAAGAGGCTACCAGTTCTAGTCTTTGTTTGTCCAGATACCATGCGGGCTTCTGTTTTTTGTTGTAGTTCATTGGCATGACCTTGGTTTTGTCCAGGTTAATTGTTAAGGAGTTTGCTTTGGAAAATGTATTTGTTTTATCTAGAAGGTTTTGTAGGCCGATGGGAGACCGGCTGATAAGGACCAGGTCGTCTGCGTAAAGCAGATTTGAGAGCGTGATATTTCCTAGCCGGGGTGCGTGTGATGTGACTGTTTCTAACTCTTCGGGAAGATCCGCAAGGAAGAGGTTGAACAGTGTTGGTGCTAGGACGCAGCCCTGCTTTAGGCCTTTGCTGGTCTTTATTTTCCTCGATAGATGTGTGCCGGATCCCAGTTTTATTTGGAGCCATGTATCGGTATGCAGCATTTCCAGCTGCTGTAGAAGGGGGCCAGGGATTCCCCATGCGCTCAGCTTCCGCCATAGTTTGTGTCGATCTACATGGTCAATGAAACATACAAACAGAGAGCTTTTTGCCGTTTTTGCTGCGTCGGACAGTAGGGTTAATGCCATGATGTTGGTTAGGGTTCCCTGACCCGTCCGAAAGCCCGTCTGAGTAGCTGGAATGATGTTCTCTTTTGTTGCCCATGTTATTAGATCCTTCAAAATGAGGCTTGCGTAGTACTTCGCTTCTACATCTAACAGGGCAATCAACCGGTAGCTGCTTGGGTCGATCCTTGCGCCTTTTTTTATAGATTGGGCTTATTATCGAGCCTCTCCAAGAAGCTGGTATTTTTCCTATTTCCCTTGCTTCGTGGAAGATTGGGGTCAATGTGGAGCACCAAAAGGCCGGATCCTGTTTATATAGTATAGGAGGGATCCCGTTTGGTCCTGGCGCCCCCTCAAGTTTTCCCTTTGAAATTTGTTTGAGGATCGTGTCTGTTGTTTCTTGGAGCGATAGTCCGGGTTCTGTTTTACTAGAATCGACTGTCTTGCAGGTGGCATCGTTCACTGCTAGAATGCGTGGCCCGGTTGTTTCCATGTTTGATGCTTGTTTTTCTTTTTTGGCTTGAATATCATTTTTTCCTAGTTGGGGGGAAGCTCCCTTTTCCGAGTTTGTCCCCTCGGCTTTCTTTTTTGCGGGATCAGTTGTGTTAAAGTGAGTTGTTAAGTAGTTGGCCCAGACCGATTCCGGTATTTCAGAAGTAATACCTCTGTGGTTTGGCTGTTGGAGCCTGTGAATCATCTTCCAAAAGCTAGAACTATTCTTCTGCTTTGAGTTGTGTAAAATCTTTGCCCATAGATCTTCGTTCAGTTCCCGCTTCCTTTGCCAAGTTTTCTTTTGTAGCAGTGCCTTTGACCTACGTAACTGCAGTTGAATTTCCGGGTTATTTGGAGCTTGCCGGAGCTGTATGAGGATCCTCTTTATTTCGAGCTTAATATTTTTTATTTCGACTGTTGTTACTTTGCCAAACGTATACCTAGTAGTGTTCCCTTTTTGGTCTGTGTTCCTTATGGCGTGTTTTTCTCCTAGTGCTGTTGTAAATTTTTCCCATAAGGTAATGGGGTTGTCTGGTGTATTATGTGTTTCCTGTATTATTGTTTTTGCACTGTTTGTAACAGTTTCTATGTCCGAGATCTTGCATCGTATTCGTTTATAGTCACACAAAGCTTTAGTAATATATGGGCGTAATTGTGCTCCAAAATGCCCCACTGGCTGTATACCACACCCTTACCACTCTCCAGGTGAATGACTTATCTGTGACACGTGTTCTTAGTATGACACTTGTATATTTCACAACCTCATTACTTTAGTGATGTAACATTGATGGAAGCAACCCCACTCTAAACATTGCTCCAGCAACTTTGGCTGTTTGACATTTTTGCACTTGCCCTGTGGTTTTGCTTTGTATTTGTGAAAAAGAATATTTACTAAACAAATACATAGGAGATGCTATAAATAATGCTGGACAGTGCAGACCGAATTATTGTTCCCTTTCATAAATCATTCGTTGGCCAAATTGGACTTGATGGTTTCCCTTGAAACCATGACGAACTCTAACAAGCTGGCCTTAGCATGAGAAATCATCCAAATTGAACTAAACATAACTGCTCAGTGATTCAAGATTGCTGATTGTATTTACTTCTTTATAAACTTTTTTCTCAGAAGAGTTGGTACTTGAACAAAATGAAATCTCCCATGCCGGAATTCACGACATTTTGTATGAACCTGCTATTTTTAGCAGACTAAAACTGGAAATGGAAAAAGGAAAGGGAAATTAATAACACCAGAGGAACTGTTACTATTTATCTGACGAAATTGAAAACAGGATCCCCATTGTTGGATCATGCACTTTAGCTGTAGTTTGCAGAAGACATTACTTTTAATTGGCTAAATTGCGGATTGCCCCCAGGTTCACTGAATATGTGAAGGGAGCAGAAGGAATTGTCCATAACGACTCCACTGCTCAGTTTTTGACAGAAGCACTCAGACACCTCAATTAGTAAAAAACAAATAACATCAAGTGCTATAATTGTTGTACTCATATTTTCAAAGCGCTTGCACTTTCTGTGCATTTGTCCGTGTGTACTGTAACCTTCTCGTAAGCCAAAGTTCATTTTTGTAATATCTTATGATATTAATTTATTGAACTGGAAACTGCATTTTAAAGGGAAAACAGACTTTTTTTTGCCTTTTTGAAACATGTGTATGAGTGGTGACAGCAGAAATAAAATATGCATTGGCAAACCATATCTATCTGGCTTTATTCTACTGATACTTGAAAATATAATGTATTCCTGCCTGTATCTGCCTGTTAGTTGATTAAGGCCAGACAGATTGGCTTTGGCAGTGGTGATGGTGGTGGTAGTGATGATGCCGCTGGTGGTCATGGAGGTGTCAGTAATGATTGTGCTCATGGTGGTTGTAATGGTTGTTTTAATGGTGACAATATTAGCCGTGGTGTTAATAATGCAATGACGATAGTAATGGTGACATTGGTAATGGCAGAAATAAAGATTATTGTAATGGTGGTAATGATGGTACTGATAATGGTGATGGCAATAGCATATACAGAAGAAGACCTATTTGGAATTTAAAAAAAAAGTTAGGTGGCCATGAAAAGGTCAGGCTGGCACTCGAGTACTAAAAGACATTTAAAAAAGCACATCGTAGTAAACAATTAAATATGGATTGCTTTCTGCGTGTAATGCTTAGATGAAATAGCAAATTGGATGTGTGATAATTTTACTGTGAAATAAGGATTGCTTTCTGTACACAGATACAGAATTGAACGTGCAACGATGGAGTGTATTCTCCAGCTGGCCCTTAAATAGGATATAAAGATATATTTACATATCTATTATAGTTTATTTACACCAGTTCTTTGAAATGGGAACTGCAAGAATTGTGGTTGGGTTCAACTATTCAGCCTAAATATAAAAGTGGGTATTTTGCAGACCCTACTTCTTAGAGGTTAATATAACTACTGGATGCATCTTTAAAAGTTTTTGACAAACTGTTTCTTTGATATCTTGAAGATAGGACAGCTGCAAATAACTTAACTCCCATCAAGTAACAGGCTATAGGCCAGGAATGGGTAAACAACATCACTCATTAAGTTGACATTACATTGGGTCCTCAGATAGCTAGATCCCGTTTAAAGTTGGCCCAAATGTCGGGGGCAATTCTAAAGGTTGCGAACACATCAACCTTCAAACCCATTAGCCCAGCCGTGGAGATGTACAAAACCCAAGCCAAAGCAGCCGCATCTTATGGCGGTGAGTTGTGGGGTCATAAAGCCGGGACAGAACTTATCAGGGTAGAAAAGAACTTCCTCAGACGCCTTTTGGTTCTCCCCCAAGGTACACCCTTGCTAACTCTAAGATTAGATCTGGGGCTCCCTTCAATAGGGGATGAATTGGAATTAAAACCGCTGAGGTTCTGGCAGAAGCTCTGGTCCACTGCTGAACTTGCCCACTATAGGGAAGGCCTTAAGCACGTTATGAATCTCAACCAGCACGATAGAATCCCGTGGTTGGCTTTCATCAAAAGAGAATTCTATCGCCTGGGACTTCCTGAGTTGTGGGAGGTTCATGAAAGAGGTTGCCAAAGGGTGCCACGCAAAAGGCTTGTTGAAATATCTAAGGAGAAAAGTCTAGGTTCTCTTGTGTGTGCATCCAAAGTTGGCACCCTAACTGAACAATTTCTGGACTCCAAATATTCTTATCATTTTGAAGGTTTTATGGACATTATATTTCCTATTTTGGCAAGGAAACTGTTCATCCAATGGAGGCTAGGCACCCTGCCCCTCAAAACTTTCACTTGCAAATGGACAGTGCGGGACGATAAAATCTGCCCTGGGTGCAATAAGAATGATGAGGAAGAAACACACATGTTGTTTTTTTGCCCTGCCTACACTAGACCAAGGAAATACTGGCTAGTGCCATTGTGTAGGAATTTGGGCATAAGAAACTACTTACACTCATACAGAATTCTGAAGACAAGTACCCTGCCCCATATAGTTTTCGCAGTTGCCAAGTTGTTAATGGCCATGTGGCAGACAAGGGGAAAAATACTAAAAGATTGATTTTCTGTAAAAAGTGCTATGAACTGTAATGAAATTGAGTTAATCGCCTCCTCATGGCCAGACCCTACAGGGAAATGAACTACTTGTGAAATGTACCCTGCCATGTTTTTATTGTGTGTCTGATGTGTTTTAAATGTTTTAATGAATCTTTTATGGTCTCAAATGGCCGGAAAAAAGAATTTTTGGATTGGATTGGTAAACAATATCACTCATTAGGTTGACATTACATTGTATGCAAAATTACTAAGGACGGCTCACTATCAATCTGTTATACACACTTTGAATACAATTGATGCTGTTGTCCGGAGCACCCTTTAGATACAAGTAGTTGCACTGTTAATTCCTTAAGGTCTCCTTACTATTGCCTTGCATAGTAACACTTGAACAAAGTAAAACATAGGATAATGGCGAACTTACAAACATGATACCTATTTGCAACGCAATGTCTAACACAGAGATTTGTCCTTGCCACTCACTTTTTTGCACGATTTGCATGGAGGTTTAGGAGTGCAAGGGACTGTCCTCCAACAAATGATGGTCATACAGTCAATATGTTGTGTTATGAGGATACTCTCACTGTTATAGATGTTGAACCCATAGACTTGCAGAGACAATTTTGAGGCTTTGGGAGAGTACTTTAAACAAAATAATTTAATTATACACCTACTGAAAACCCAAGCCATGCAATTTGGAAAACGTAATTCTAACTATACATGGTTTATTGATAAGGTCAAATTGCAAAGGGTAGTTATATACATAAATGTTTTAGAGTGAGGGCTGATCACAAGCAATGTAATAGGATACTTAAAAATGCAGTACATGATAATGCCATGGATAGATTAACCTTTTTTAACATCAAATATGGAGGCTTTTTCAGTACAGATGTTGCATGCATCTAAGCAAAAAGAACAATTGGTGGACAATTGCTGAACAATGTCAAACATTCACCCCCAGTGCAGAGATCCTGTCCTAGATCCATTGTCTTTTTGCTCACCATGCTATTCCAGTTTGGACCTTATGCAAATCAGTCTTGACCCTGCTCCCCATTGGAACAGTCCAGCCCGAACTGCCAGGCCAGGTCCTCCCTGGACCGGAAACAAGCATCCTGGGATTGGTTTTGGGGTGTCACCCCTTACCAGCCAGGCTAGCTTGACTCCAGTGGCATGTTGAGCATGAGACCCATGTCTGTTACAATATTTGTAGAGTGCATGGCTGCCCCAGCGACAAGGTGTCCCAGCGCTAAACCCAGAAATAACATTGCAGGGAGGAGAAAATGGGAGGCTGGGACTAGACAAGGAAAAGGCAGGATTTTATTGCCTTTCTAAAGGCAAGATGAGTCTGCATTCTCCTGATAGTCACAGGTAGTCAGTTCCAGAGTGCTGATGCCAACGCCCTGAAAGAGCGACCCCCAGCACTTGCTCTCTTCATTCAGGAGACACATGCTAAATTTAGATTCGCTGAGCGCAGCGTGCAGCACGGTGTATATGGAGTATACAGCAAGAGAAGTTCAGATAGGATGGGAGGCGCATGATGGTTAAACATTTTGTGGACAACGCATAGGGTCTTCAAATGAATTCTCTTGTCAACTGGCAGCCAGTGTAATTTGTGTATACACTTCGATACTGAGCTGGATTTAGGCAGCGCAAAGAGAGTGTGCACTGCCGCATTTTTAACCCTCTGCAAACTCGGAATCACAGATTTGTTGGCGCCTAAAAACAAGGAATTGAAATTGCCCAATCTGGAGAGGATCACAGATTGAATAATGATCTGGCATGTTTGTGGTTCGAAAAACCCTAACAGAGACTTAAGTCCGCTTGGAAGCCCAAAACATACCCCTGCCACCGCTTCTCTTTGGGCTTCGTAGGAAAGGGCACTGTCCACTCATACACGAATATTTTTCACAACCTCCTTGGGCAAGGATACTGACCCAAGCGCAACTGGCCACCATTGGTCCGTCCATAAATGGGTATCTTTTTCATATAGCAGAATATCGGATTTACTTGCATTAAGCTGCAGACAATTTATTTTATGGAGTTTGTAGAGCGCGCAGCTACCCCCGAAGGGGTGTCCCGGCGCTAAAAATCCAGGGGTTACCAAGTGAGAGGGGGAGTGAAAAAGAAGGAGATGAAGGGGAGATTAGAGTCCGGAGAAGAGCCAGGTTTTCGGTTTGGCTCGGAAGATGGTTTCAGAGGGGCAGAACCTCAGCTCAAGTGGAAGGGAGTTCCAAAGTCTGGCGGCAATGACACCGAAGCCTCTGCCACCTGTTCTGGACAGTCTGAAGCGGGGCGAGACCAGGAGGCGGAGGTCATTGGATCTCAAGGATCTGGTGGAGCGGGATATCGAGACCCGATTTTTCAGGTAAGTAGGACCGAAGTTGTTGACGGCTCGATAGGTAAGAGTGAGGACCTTAAACTGGATGCGGCTAGCCACAGGGAGCCAGTGGAGTTTCCTCCGGTATGCAGAGACAGATTGACGGTACGGGATATTACCGATCAGTCTGGCTGCAGCATTCTGGACAATCTGCAGCCGACCAATCAGGTACTGGGGAGCCCCTGCATAGAGGTTATTGGCATAATCCAAGTGGGACGTGATAAGGGCCTGGGTAACTGTGCGGCGGGAATCCATGGGGAGGTAAGGAAGGATCTTTCTTATCATGCGTAGTTTCATGAAGCAGGCGGAAGTAACTTTATTGATCTGTGTTTTGCATGACAGGGAGTCATCAAATTGGAAACCAAGATTCCGTGCCGAGTGAACCGGGGATGGGGCAGGATCAAGAGCCGTAGGCCACCACCAAGAAGAGGGGATAGAGGTTTTCTGATTAAAAAACAGAACCTCTGTTTTATCTGCGTTCAACCTAAGGTGGTTCGTAGTCATCCAGCCACTGATGTTATTAAGGCATTGGCGAAAGTTGAGGAATGCGGAGTCCGAGTGGTCCCGAAAAGAAAACACCAGCTGTGTGTCGTCGGCGTAGGAGACCACCCTGACTCCGTAAGATTCCACAACGTCAGCCAAGGGGGCCAGATAGACGTTGAAGAACAGGGGGCTTAGGGCGGAGCCCTGCGGCACCCCACATGATAAAGGTTTTTTCTCTGACTTAAAAGGGCGTAGCAGTACCCTTTGACTTCTGGATGAGAGGAAGGACTCGATCCAGCTGAGGGCAGTGCCACCGATGCCTATCTGCTTAAGACGATCCAGGAGGATGGAGTGAGAGACCGTGTCGAAAGCTGCGGACAGGTCGAGGAGAACCAACATGGCCTCCTCGCCCCTGTCCACGCACTCTCGGATGGTCTCAGACACCTCCAGCAGGGCCGTCTCGGTACTGAATCCTGCTCTGAACCCGGATTGGGATCCATGAAGCAGAGAGTGGTCTTCTAAATAGTCCGTAAGTTGGAGCTGTACGGCTTTTTCCAGGACCTTGGCGGGTTTAGGAAGAAGGGAAATGGGACGGTAGTTGGATAAGACAGCGGGGTCTGCGTCTGTCTTTTTCAAAATAGGGATCACCAATGCCTCCTTCCAGGTGGTTGGGAAGAAGCCATGGTGAAGGGAGGCATTCCAGACGGTGAGGAAAGGGCAGGCCAGTGAAGGCGCCAGTTCTCCCATGATTTTAGCGGGGACCGGATCAGAGGGGGCACCAGATTTACAGCCGATGAGTAGTCTGATAGCCTCGTCCTGGTTGAGTTTGTTGAATGCAAGGAAGGATGGAGACTCAGGGGGACTAGTAGGAGAAGAAGGAGTGACAGACTCTGTGGGGAAGGAGACACATAGTTTGTTAATTTTTTCTAGAAAGAAATCTGAGAGTCCCTCACAGAGAACCTGGCTGGCGGTGTTCTGGGGGGCCCTAGCCGGAGGGTTAATAAAGTCTTTAACGATGCTAAAGAGCGTTTTTGATGAATTATTGGCTTTATTAATTTGAGCGGCAAAGTGGTCTTTCATCGCGCATTTTTTTAGTTTACGAAATTGTTTTAGGGCCGTTCTGTAGAGATGTTTGGCTTCAGGGTCGTAGTTAAGTCTCCACTTGCGTTCTAGAGCCTTACATCTGCTTTTCTCCTCCCGAAGGGGGGTGGAGAACCAGGGAGCAGAGGGTCGCGACCTGGTGGAGGAGATGGTTATCTGGGGGGCAATAGAATCAATTGCTTTAAGGAGAGTAGAGTTCAACCTAGAGACATTTTCGTCAATGTCCGGGGAGAGGTGCTCCGACTGATAGTGGAATATTGGATCTAGGGTAGCGCAAGTGACCTTATGCCACTTTCTTCCCAGTTCCTTCCTAGGGGCTATTTGGGCAGATTTGCGTCCCAGAGTGATAGAAAATGGGACGAAGAAGTGATCGGTCCAGGTCAGAGGGAGAGGCTGAAGGACAGTGATGAGCGGGAAATTAGCGAATATAAGGTCCAGGGTGTGGCCAGCCACATGGGTGGGACCTACAACCAGTTGTTTAAGATTGAGGCTCTCCATGGTGTCCACCAGGTTGGTGGCCTTGGCGCAGAGCGGGTTGTCGATGTGGAGGTTAAAATCGCCCAGGACAATGAAATTTTGATGTTTAATAGATAGATCAGCCAATAAGTGGACAAGGGCAGTGAGGGAGGGGGCAGTGACGGGAGGAGGACAGTAAACTAGTGTGCCAGCTAAGATTGCTGACGTGGAGTCAGAGATTGAGAAGTACATAGCTTCGATTGTACCTATTTCAGCAAGTTTAGTGAAAGTCAGCTGGAAAGAGGATTTGAAAATGACGGCTAGACCACCACCAGACTTACCTCCGGCCCGATTCAGGCATTTGATGTCATAACCTGGGGGGATAGCCAGATAAATATCCGGCGAGGAAGAGTCTGTGATCCAAGACTCAGTTAGGAAGAGAATATCCCATTCATCAGACGAGATGGACATCCAGATGTCATTGGCGTGACGGGGAAGAGATCGGCAATTAATCAGACCTGCTCGCAAGGTGAACTGATTAGAGGAGGATGGCTGTGGTGGTGGGCAAGGGGAGAAGCGAGGTTGACAGGGAGGGAGTGTAAAGTTGCACTGTGGGCAGAGATAATGAGCGGTTTCCAGGTGAGTAGGGATGCAGCGAGGGCAGGTCGGGCATGAACGCGTATTAAGTAAGTGTAGTTGGGCAGTAGTCCAGCTGATGCGGGTGGGGCTAGTGGAAGAGGCAGGGGGACTGGCCCTGGGCCCGGTCCAGGCCCGGACGGGCCCAGACGGGCTTGCCTTTGGCGCGCCTTCGGCGCGCTGACGGCGCGCCCGCTGCGCCCGTCCGCTGCGCCTCCTGGCGAGGCACATCTTTTATGTCCGTGTGAGAGGGAACATGGGGGTGTGGCCAGCTGAGGTGGGCGTGTCCGCCGTGGCGCCTCGCCCTCAGTGATGGCGACAGGTAGCGTTCGTTGCAGCGCTAGGAGCGCTGTTTAAGTGCACAGGGAAGTGAAGTTTTAAGGCAAAGTATCACACAACAAAGTTTTTAAAAGAAGATAATTCACTCCCGGCTTCCGCCTCAGGAGACTCCCGAATTAAAGTGACACGCTTTCCAGCCGCGCGCACTTTATAGTGTCAGGGGAGGGGGCGTGGCCAGCTGAGGTGGGCGTGTCCGCCGTGGCGCCTCGCCCTCAGTGATGGCGACAGGTAGCGTTCGTTGCAGCGCTAGGAGCGCTGTTTAAGTGCACAGGGAAGTGAAGTTTTAAGGCAAAGTATCACACAACAAAGTTTTTAAAAGAAGATAATTCACTCCCGGCTTCCGCCTCAGGAGACTCCCGAATTAAAGTGACAAGCTTTCCAGCCGCGCGCACTTTATAGTGTCAGGGGAGGGGGCGTGGCCAGCTGAGGTGGGCGTGTCCGCCGTGGCGCCTCGCCCTCAGTGATGGCGACAGGTAGCGTTCGTTGCAGCGCTAGGAGCGCTGTTTAAGTGCACAGGGAAGTGAAGTTTTAAGGCAAAGTATCACACAACAAAGTTTTTAAAAGAAGATAATTCACTCCCGGCTTCCGCCTCAGGAGACTCCCGAATTAAAGTGACACGCTTTCCAGCCGCGCGCACTTTATAGTGTCAGGGGAGGGGGCGTGGCCAGCTGAGGTGGGCGTGTCCGCCGTGGCGCCTCGCCCTCAGTGATGGCGACAGGTAGCGTTCGTTGCAGCGCTAGGAGCGCTGTTTAAGTGCACAGGGAAGTGAAGTTTTAAGGCAAAGTATCACACAACAAAGTTTTTAAAAGAAGATAATTCACTCCCGGCTTCCGCCTCAGGAGACTCCCGAATTAAAGTGACACGCTTTCCAGCCGCGCGCACTTTATAGTGTCAGGGGAGGGGGCGTGGCCAGCTGAGGTGGGCGTGTCCGCCGTGGCGCCTCGCCCTCAGTGATGGCGACAGGTAGCGTTCGTTGCAGCGCTAGGAGCGCTGTTTAAGTGCACAGGGAAGTGAAGTTTTAAGGCAAAGTATCACACAACAAAGTTTTTAAAAGAAGATAATTCACTCCCGGCTTCCGCCTCAGGAGACTCCCGATTTGTTGTCATCCAGTCTGCTAGAGCCAGCATATCCTACTGGAATTTTGTTAGGGTATGAATGCAGTTGTTGGAGAAGGAGCCAACCAGCTGTGTGTCATCAGCGTAGAACACTAATGACAATCCTCTGTTTTTCCCCCCACCATAAGGGGCTGTATGTCGTTCAGCATTGACCGTTGAGGTGTTGTATTCCGCTTTAGGTGTCTGTATATAGGTTTTCCTGAAAAATGTCCTTATATAGGCACAATTCGCATTGCCCTTATTTAGGCATAAGATCCCAGTCCTTATTTAGGTATTAGCCATGCTATCCAAATACAGGCATGGTCACCTACATCCATCCACCCCAACGTCACAACGAGTTCTTAGAAACCAGACCCTTAAGCTGTTGGGAGTTTCCTTAGCCCAGGATTACTGATTTCTCCAAGAACTCATTTATTATGCATGAACAGCTATACCCTAAGGGTTCTTTCATGACGTCTTCCTCTGCCAGACTTTACGTCAATGCAAACATTCCTAAGCCTGTTCCAGGTATAAATATATCTTCCCTTACCATGGCAAACCATGGCAAACCACAGCTTGGTTCGGCTGACATGCTGCACGACTCGCCATGGCAAGTAAGGAGGAGACCTCGACTTAGAGGAGCCCGTGTCCCGGCCTGACCCACTGACAAGACGCTGTCATCCCTGCTCGCAGAGAATCCAACTTCCAGTGTTCTGACTCCCTTTGTGGGGTTTTAGAGTTTGAGACCCGAAAAGAGATTCCAAACTCTGTCATATCTAAAGTTCAGTATTGATTCCTTCCAGTCAGGTCAACATTGGATCAGTGTTTGAACCTCTATAGGGTGTGTACACCATGCCCCGCCCTCGCACCATCCATTTAGCGTTCATGGATCTTATCTCAGCATTTGACTAGATAAATCGAGAAACCTTTGCCACATTATGTTATCAATGGGGGTGGACTGGGACATTGTACTCATTTTAAGAGATCTTCATATGAACACAAGGGTCTTCGTGCGATATTCTAAATTTTTTATTTGCACACATTGTTTCGTATGTTATGTTATGTTATGTTATGTTAGCCGGATTTATAGAGCACACAGATGCCCCAGCAAAGGGGCGTCCTGGCACTAACAGAACAGAAAACCGGGCAAAAGCAATAAAAGGAGCCCAAAACACAACAGCACTAGGGATCTAAAGGAAAAAGAAACGTTTTAACAGCCTTCCTGAACGACAAGAGTCCGTCAATCGCATGGATATGGGCAGGAAAGGAGTTCCATAACTTGGCAGCAAGCACTCTAAAAGAGCGGCCGCCAATCCTGGACCTCTTAAAACACGGTACTATGGCCAAGTGGAGACCAGAAGACCTCAGAGACCGTGATGGAACATATGACGAGATGAGGTGCTTCAAAATCTATGGGGAAGAGTGTTTCAGGATTTTGAACGAAAGACAGAGAGACTTGAACTTAATTCTCTGAGCAACAGGAAGCCAGTGGAGCTTGTGGATAATTTTTTGGGCTGAGCAGAATCTAGGTAGGCCAACCAAAGCCCTGGCGGCAGCGTTCTGAACGCGTTGAAGTCTAGAGAGTTCAGCCTGATTAGCTCCCAATAGAAGAGAACTGGCGTAGTCTAACTTCGACAGAATCATAGCTTGTACAATAAGCTGTCTAGTAGGCGCATCAAAGAATTTAAAAATAGATCTCAACTTACGCAAGGTCCCGAAACACATGGCAGTAACCTTTTTAGTGTGGGTGGTAAAGCTGAGTTTAGAATCGAACCAGACCCCTAGATTTTTAACCTCAGTGACAGAGATAGGAGTAGGACCGAGCTCAGATGGCCACCAGTTGTCGCCCCATAGATGACTCTGTTTCCCAACAATGAGCATCTAGTATCACTAGATGAGTATGTTGGGGCTGTATCCAGGCCCCCATTGTATTCAACCTGAAGTTAGGAAACAGGAGCAGTCCTTGATCGCTAGTAATGCAGATTGTCCTCAAGTAGAGCCTCTTTGTTTACCGAAGCTCTTATAAGCAGACAATGCTGTAATGATGGGCAAAACTGCTAGGGGTTTGCAGTCCCCGTTGAATTCCTTTGCTAACTTTATGACAGAATTGGCTTTAACAGTGAATGTAAAAAACTAATCTTATGTGATGGAGGTTGGCTCTCATACTACAAAAACATATAGGTTCTCTTTGGGGACTTGTATTCTTCCAAAGACCAAAGTTTTTTCTTACTTGGGTATGCTGTTTTAGTCCTTTTTTTGTGGCTCTATAGTGCTAAATATATCTCTAAGGTAGTCTATGGGAGTGAGCTTTGGGGGTACGTCAACAAGGCCCAGTTGCAGAAGGTAGAAAACACTTTTTGAGAATTCTTTTCTTTGTCCCTCAAAGTGCCCCTACCTTATCGGTGCACAATACACTGGGTGTTGGGTATATAACTGATGGTATACAGTCAAAATATCGAGTTTTTATTATCCATTTGCATCAATATCCATTAAAGAATATAGAATGGGCACAATATCGACTGGACAGAATATGAACTACAAAAAATTTAATAGGATAGCATTAATATCGAATTAAAAAATATAGAATGGACATAATATCGAATGGACAGAATATAGACTACAAAAATATAGAATGGACAGAATAATGACTACAGAAATATAGAATGGACAGAATATTGGCTACAAAAATATCGAATTTGAGGTAAGTAAGTTAATATCAATTTTTAAAGTGTTTTTCATGTTAGTATATGTTTAAAAAGTGTATATTTATTTTATTATTTATATTAATTAATTATTTTTATGGTATTTAATTTTTGCATAATATAATTCTGTTGCGGGTTGTGGGTTTATAGGGGAATAGGGTGGGAAATAATTTAATTATAATTATTAAATATGTTAATTTATTTATTGGTATTTATTTTGAATTAATTGTTAATTAATTATAAATTGGTAATTAATTAAAATATAATTGGTAATTATTTTTAATTAATTGATTAATTGATACTTATGCTAATTTTAGTAATTTATTTTCTGTAGAGGGTTGTGGGTTTATAGGGGAATAGGGTGGGAAGTAATTTAATTATAATTATTTAAATATGTTCATTTATTTATTGATATTTATTTTGAATTAATTATTAAATAATTATGAATTGGTAATTAATTAAATTAATAGATTAATTGATACATTTGTTAATTTTAGTAATTTATTTTAAGTAGCGGGTTGTTGGTTTATAGGGGAATGAGGTGGGAAGGTATTTAATTATGAATAGTTAAATATGTTAACTTATTTATTTGTAATGATTGTGAAATAATTGTTAATTAATTATTAATTGGTAAATAATTAAAATATAATGGGTAATTAATATTAATTAATTTATTAATTGATATTGATGTCAAATTTATTAAATTAGTTTATGTAGTGGGTTGTGAGTTTATAGGGAAATAGGGTGGGGAGTAATTTAATTGTAAGTAATTCTATTTTTAAATTATTTTTTATTTTATCAACTTTTTAATTATTTTCTAATTGGTAATTAATTTATTGTTAATTGGTAAATAATTTGTATAAGTAGGTAATTATTTTATTAATTAATTTGTATTTGCATTTTTATTTGATTCATTAATATATTATATAAAAGTGTTAAGTATATTAATTAATTTTTAATTGGTATTATTATTTATTTTATTTTTATTTATATATGAAGTATTTACTTTTCCTACTGTTCCACTCACTGGAGTGGGAATAGTAATGTTTACCCTCCTGCTATCTAATGCTTTTCCTACTGTTGCACTCACTGGAGTGGGAACAGTAATTTTTACCCCTACGCTATCCAACAATTTCCCTACTGTTGCACTCTCTGGAGTGGGAATAGTAATTTTTATCCCTACGCTATCAAACGCTTTCCCTACTGTTGCACTCTCTGGAGTGGGAATCGTAATTTTTACCCTACGCTATCCAACGCTTTCCCTACTGTTGCACTCTCTGGAGTAGGAATAGTAACTTTTACCCCTACGCTATCCAACGCTTTCCCTACTGTTGCACTCTCTGGAGTGGGAATAGTCATTTTTACCCCTACGCTATCCAACGCTTTCTCTACTGTTGCACTCTGTGAGGTGGGAATAGTAATTTTTATCCCTACGCTATCCAGCGCTTTCCCTACTGTTGCACTCTCTGGAGTTGGAATAGTAATTTATACCCCTACGCTTCCTAATGCTTTCCCTACTGTTGCACTCTCTGGAGTGGGAATAGTAATTTTTACCTCTATGCTATCCAACGCTTTCCCTACTGTTGCACTCTCTGGAGTGGGAATAGTAATTTTTACCCCTATGCTATCCAACGCTTTCCCTACTGTTGCACTCTCTGGAGTGGGAATAGTCATTTTTACCCCAACGCTATCCAACGCTTTCCCTACTGTTGCACTCTCTGGAGTGGGAATAGTAATTTTTACCCCTACGCTATCCAACGCTTTCCCTACTGTTGCACTCTGTGGAGTGGGAATAGTAATTTTTACCCCTACGCTATCCAGCGCTTTCCCTACTGTTGCACTCTCTGGAGTTGGAATAGTAATTTGTACACCTACGCTATCCAACGCTTTCCCTACTGTTGCACTCTCTGGAGTGGGAATAGTAATTTTTACCCCTACGCTATCCAGCACTTTTGCTACTATAGCACTCTCTGGTGATGGAATAGTAATTTTTACCCCTACGCTATCCAACGCTTTCCCTACTGTTGCACTCTCTGGAGTGGGAATAGTAATTTTTAACACTACGCTATCCAACGCTTTCCCTACTGTTGCACTCTCTGGAGTTGGAATAGTAATTTTTACCCCTACGCTATCCAACGCTTTCCCTACTGTTGCACTCTGTGGAGTGGGAATAGTAATTTTTACCCCTACGCTATCCAGCGCTTTCTCTACTGTTGCACTCTCTGGAGTTGGAATAGTAATTTGTACATCTACGCTATCCAACGCTTTCCCTACTGTTGCACTCTCTGGAGTGGGAATAGTAATTTTTACCTCTACGCTATCCAACGCTTTCCCTACTGTTGCACTCTCTGGAGTGGGAATAGTAATTTTTACCCCTACGCTATCCAGAGCTTTCGCTACTCTTGCACTCTCTGGCGATGGAATAGTAATTTTTACCCCTACGCTATCCAACGCTTTCCCTACTGTTGCACTCTCTGGATTGGGAATACTAATTTTTACCACTACGCTATCCAACGCTTTCCCTACTGTTGCACTCTCTGGAATGGGAATAGTAATTTTTACCCCCACGCTATCCAGCGCTTTCCCCACTATTGCACTTTCTGGCGATGGAATAGTAATTTTTACGTCTACGCTATCCAACGCTGTCCCTACTGTTGCACTCTCTGGAGTTGGAAAAGTAATTTTTACCCCTACGCTATCCAACGCTTTCCCTACTGTTGCACTCTCTGGAGTGGGAATAGTAATTTTTACCTCTACGCTATCCAATGCTTTCCCTATTGTTGCACTCTCTGGAGTAGGAATAGTAATTTTTACCCCTACGCTATCCAACGCTTTCCCTATTGTTGCACTCTCTGGAGTGGGAATAGTATTTTTTACCCCTACGCTATCCAACGCTTTCTCTACTGTTGCACTCTCTGGAGTTGGAATAGTAATTTTTACCCCTACGCTATCCAACGCTTTCCCTACTGTTGCACTCTCTGGAGTGGGAATAGTAATTTTTACCACTACGCTATCCAACGCTTTCCCTACTGTTGCACTCTCTGGAGTGGGAATAGTAATTTTTACCCCCACGCTATCCAGCGCTTTCCCCACTATTGCACTCTCTGGAGTGGGAATAGTAATTTTTACCTCTACGCTATCCAATGCTTGCCCTACTGTTGCACTCTCTGGAGTGGGAATAGTAATTTTTACCACTACGCTATCCAACGCTTTCTCTACTGTTGCACTATCTGGAGTGGGAATAGTAATTTTTACCCCTACGCTATCCAGCGCTTTCCCTACTGTTGCACTCTCTGGAGTGGTAACAGTAAATGTTACCCTTTCTGCTATCCTACGGTAAAAATATTGTAATTTCTTTCATTAATGTTACGTTTATATATATATATATATATATATATATATATATATATATATATATATATATATCAAGCGCTCAAAACTCCGAACCAATTTCCGAAGGAGACGACACAGCATGGTGAAAGAACTTTCTTTATTCCAAAAGTCGCTTACGACGCGTTTCGCCTGACCCAGCAGGCTTGGTCACGATAGGTTTTGTGTTAAGACATACATACATTTAAAGTGCTCAATACTGACGTGATACATCACGTGACAAACAAATTCATAGAAATGGAAAAGTTATTTACACATATTATCATCGTGCACAGCATTCAAGTCAAGAAATTATTATTTTTCAGTGCCATTTTCAAAGAAGCCTCAAAAAATGCAATTTACATAAATAAAGCATCTAATCAAAGTGGAAAAAACCGTGAAAGAATGAATAAGAAACAATACATATTTCTTTTATAATTCGTCATTCCTCTACCCCAATTCGGGACATTTTCACACAGTTTTTGGTGAAGCCAATGCAGCCCGAGTGGGCTTATTTTAATTCACCAAACCACCTCAAACGGCAATTTATGAGCAGTAATCGGCTTCTAATTTCGATATTATTTGATTGGTATTATCATTGTGCATAGATAATTTACTGATACTTTTTCCAGAAAAAATAGAGCCCCAGTGGGCAAACCCAATCTATTCTATCTATTGACTGTAAGAGCACTTAATTAAAAACAATCAGTTACTTTAACTCCTAGAGGGAATGAACTTTTGTTTATGCAGGAAGTCAGTTACACCACAAAGAATTAATTGATTTTAAAGTCATAAAATAAATCATAGGTGAGTGTATAGATCCTCTTCAATGTTTAATCCATACGGGCTTTTTGTATTCAGTTCAACTATGTACCATGACTCTAGTTTGCGCAGTTTTTTTACCCTATCCCCCCCTCTTTCATTCAAGGGCACGGAATCAATCACATAGTAGGACAGACTGTTTACATTCTTATCATGGAATTTTTCGAAGTGTCGGGCGACTGGATATGTTCTATCGGCATTTTTTATCGCCCTCAAATGTTGTAGTATCCGTTGGTGAACGGGTTTAATTGTACTACCAACATACTGTAAATTACATCCACAGCTCAAAACATAAATCGAAAATTCCGTTTTACAGTCAAACTGTCCTTTGATTTTTTTCATCCTGTTTGAGAGACCTGGTTTGTATGTACTGGTGTTTCTCCCATGCTCACAAGCCTTACATTTTTTGCATTTAAGAAACCCATCTTTTCTAGCCAACCAATTGCTCCTATTTGTCTTCTTTTTTGTCTTAGTCAGTATGGTTTTGACTAGCAGCTGTTTAAAGGATTTCGCCTTTCTAAAAGTGATCAGGGGTCTGGTGCTTAAAGCTGGACCAATAATTGGGTCATTTTTAATGACATGCCAATGTCTGCTTAGTATTTTCCTCACAGAACCATGCAATTTGTTGTAGTTCGTGATTATTCTGCACTCATTCCCTTCCTGTTTCTTCATTCTCCTATCCCTGAAAAGAACTTCCTCTCTTGTCTTTTGTCTGACTTTATTAAAAGATGTCTCCAGACAGTTGTTACTGTACCCTCTTTGCTTGAAACGCTGTTGTAAATCATTTAAAGCATTCTCTCTGTCTTGTGAGTCACTGCAGTTCCTCAACACTCTAAGACCCTCCCCATACGGGATACTGTTCACCAAGCAGGTGGGATGGATATATATATATATATATATATATATATATATATATATATATATATATATATATATATATATATATATATATATATATATATATATATATATATATATATATATATATATATATGTGTGTGTATTAACAAATCAATTTGTGTGGGGTTTTTTAACTTACATTAATTATTTATTAATTTTAAGGGTATTTAAGTATTTTAAGTATATTTAAGTTATTTATATTTATTATTTCTTTAATTTTTTATTAATTTAAAGCATTTAAAAAAATTCGATATTTTGACTAACTATATTTTTTATATCGATATTTTTGATTCGATATTTTTGTACTTACCTGCTTGGAGATAAGAGGTCGATATTTTGGCATTCTATATTTTTACCTCGATATTTTGGTAGGTCGATATTTTGGCATTCTATATAATGTCAGTGATCCTTACTTGAACCCTGTGGCTGTGACAATAAGTCTCTACAGGACACCCAGCATTTTACTATGTTCTGCAATTTTGATGAGGTCCCAAGGAAGGCTTATATCATCACGATATTAACTTCTCTCAAGTCCGCCCTGCTCTTTTGTATTTTCACCGCCCCTGGGTGAAATTGATTTTAATGTAGTAAGATTTTTTAAAGCTGCCATGAGACCGAGAAACAATTGTGATTATTAATCCAACATGCTTAGCGGCCGTATTTAATAGATTCAACGCATGACTCTATGTAGGTCTCTGCGTACCTTTATTATATTTTAGGTATTGATAGTTGTATTTCTTTACACTAAGTTTTTTATGAACGGTTTGTTTATTGAACTGTATACATTTTGCAAATTTGTGTTACTTGATTTTAGCTTGTGTCCTGTTTTTAGGAACTTTGCTTTTATGTTGTTGTTTTTTTTTTTTAAACGAATAAAGCTTATTTTGATTTGAAGAGGACTAGTATGGGGAAGAAGAATCAGAGTTTTGAACCTACCTGCAAGTAATTGAAGCACAACATTGTACTTAACTTGCACAGTGTTTCTGCATTAAGTTAATCTCTTTCCATTGTTTTCCAAAACGAAAGCAGTCTTTGTTTCTTGCTGTAGAAACCTTCATTCTTAAAACCAGGCAATGAACTACCTGACCTTGATGTTCACAGGTGACCTACTGTGCCTGTGCTTGTGTGCTTCAGCATGTTCCTAGTGACTTCATGCCCTTTGGTCTGCCATTGCCCATTCTCATTTCATTCCATGCTTACTGAAATGGTTGCTATCCCATTGCAAGATGTTGAATAAGCACTTTACCCTGCGGTTAGCGTCAGCACTTTTCTCATCTTCTGCCGTGGAAGGATCTATTCTATATACAACTTTGTAGTACCAGGGGCACCTCTGTACGATAAATCCAAGCTTGTGACAAGAAGCCATTTTAGCAGCTATATTAGTGAATCATTCCCCTGGTGCAAGCACTGCAGGATTTTGTGATTTTAGCAAGCCAAGCTGCTGAGAAGCATAGCATGTGTTACAGATGAAATGAACTTTTCTTCCCAGAAGTAAACGAAGGAGAGGGGATAAAAGATAGAACATTTCAAGAGTGGTGTCTAGTGTTAGCAATGAGCTGGATACAGTGTAAAGACCTGCTCGCATTTCAACAAATAAATAGATGAATGCATGACATGTCTGAACGCCTGACTAAAGGAAAGGTTCAATGAGCTAATTAGTTATGCAAATGGGATTAATTAGGAAAAAGTGAAAGGCTACTTCACTCTCTGGCATATCTGTATTCATTGTGTGGATTGGTGAGTACCTCAATGGGAAACTATTAAACAGTTCTATGAATGGAGGTTAGAGGATTGAAGGATTAGATGAAGGAGCGAGTGCATGGATGGCTGAATCAATTATTGCGTGTACGGGTGGAAGCTGAATGAAAGATTTAGTGAATGAACAGATGACTGAGTGGGTGGGTCATTGAGTGATGCAGAGGCCAATGCCCCTATACATGTAGAGTGCATTTGTTTGAACTATCATTAAATGACTGCATAATATAGGCTGTATGGGAACATGGGATCACCTTGCCAGGAGTCCCTCAAACCAAGGGCTTGGAAATAGCTTAGCATAATGTATCCATAAACAGTTGTGGCTTGCACTTCTCTCCCGCTATGACATAAGAAAGCCCTCAGTGTGCAGACTGTGCGCACTCTGCAGGGCCTTAAGAGCAAGAGGTGTGGGGTCTAGAAGTCTGTCAATGAAGCATTTTATGGCCAGGACTCGAAGTAACAGGTCTCTGCAAGCCCAAGGGTTGCCTGTCTTTTGGTGCTGCCATAGGGCAGACAGGGGCGGCTGTAGGCTCATGGCGGCCTTTGGCAAAGAGCGTAGGTAGGGGGCCCCGGAATAGGGGGTTCGGGCGGGGCGGAGCGCGGAGGCCAGTGAAGAGGGGGGGTCATGGTGTTTGGAAGTGGAACAGAGCCGGAGGCCGCCAAATCCCTGCCAGGGGCCACCACACAAATATGTATCCATCCTCAGAGGATTATTATATTAAGGATATATATTGGCATGGTGGCCCCTGGGGTTTGGTGGCCCTGTGCAGGTGCACAGCTTGCACAGGCCTAAGGCCGCCCCTGGGGCAGAGTGCACATCTAGAAAGCATACACCACCAATGCAGAAAGGGGCAAAAGCACATCCCTGACAGCCACTGTTTGTAGTACCAGTCACACATTAATCATCCCACATTGGTTGGTTGGTGTAAATGGAATTTATAGCCTTGTCACTAAAATACAGCTATTTCATAAGTACATTAACTTCATGTATCCACAGAAGTAATGGTGTACTCAAGTCAAGTCAAGTCAAGAGTTCTTTATTCGATGATTAAAAATCACCATAAAAGCACATATATATACAATTATTAAAATTTAATTAAATCATTATCAGAACCCTGCTTGTAATACAATCGAATTTTTAAAAAAGAGAGAAAAGACAATATAGATACATTGGGGTTCTTATCAATCAATCCCCCCCTATAGTTACCCTCAGTCGGACCGCCACTTTAATGAAATTCATAATACGCATAATGTAAAAGGGTCACTCGCTTATTGTAAATAAATTATAGCAGCTCTAGCATATTTCAATTTAGCTTGTTTTAAAATATCTACCAAGAATCTGTGCCTGGGCATTGAGTAAAAAGAACACAATAATACAAAATGAAGGGAGTCCTGCGGGGACCTATTGTCGCAACCGCAGGTTCCCTTCTGTACAATTGTAGTTAAAAACCCTGACGGGGACACTAATAAATAAGGTAATAAATTGAGCCTAAAACGACACATTAAAAATCTGTCCTGGGTATTGTACATAAGGTATAAGTATGGCTCCACTCCCTCTGTACTTTTGACAAGACTATGGGCACTCACAGTTTTTTTGGACCCTTCGACCTCTGCTCTATGTTTTATTTTCATCGGCTAAAAAGGCTCTCTTTACGATCACTTTATCCTGAGGTACAATTACTACCAGGTCGACAAAGTGATTCTTATAGCCCAGGGTTTCTAGGGTGGCCTTTACATAATTGAGCCATGGGATGCTCATACATTTATCTCTTCCTAGGCAATCACTTAGAATTTCCCTACTTAGGGACACCTCAGTATTTGTCCAAATTTTCAGCCAGGCCAGGATGGGTCTGAGCGTCACCAAATCTTCAAGGTATGGCCTCTCTAATTCCCTGTGTGCTATAACAGCAGGGGTACTTTGTGGGACTTTCAAAATAGATCGTAGATATTTATTTTCTTCCCGCTGAATTTGCGTAATGTTAGCAAAGCCCCATACCTCTGCCCCATAAATGACTTTGGAGTAGCACAGAGAGCCATAAAGGTTCATCACCTGTTCGGGGCACCATCTACCTACCCTCTGCCCATAGCTTGCAATAGCACCATTAGCTGCAATCATTTTACAACAACGCTCCTCCACCAGGGAATTACATTTTAAATACCCATCGAATAGTAAGCCTAAGTAGGAGAATGTTTTAACCCTTTCTATTTTGTGGCTTCCTATCGTGAAAGTGGATTGGGTGCAAGGTTTATTGCCTGCTAACACCACATATGACTTGCCCAGTTTGACAGACAGTTCTAAAGAATCCATAAATTTAACAAATCCGTCAATTAAAGTCTGTAGACTCTTTGGCATACGCGCGAGCAGGACCGCGACATCCGCATGAAGTAAAACAGGGATGTGACGAGACCCTACTCTTGGACAATCTGTCTTTAAATTTAACACAAACTGCTCAAAATTATTTATATAAAGTGAGAATAAAAAAGGGGCGAGAATACAGCCTTGCCGTACCCCGCTCCTACATGGGAATGATTCTGTCAACCCACCCTCCATATTGTACCGTACTTTAGCTGTGGTGTCGCTGTGAAGCTCCCTTAAAATGTTAATTAGGCCAACGTCAATCCCCATAAGAGTCATTATAGCCCAGAGCTTATCCCTATTCTCATGGTCGAAAGCGGCTGCCGAATCCATGAACCCCATATAGATGGCTTCATTGCTGGCCTTGGTGTATTTGGCAGTCAGCATGTAGAGGTTCAGGCATTGGTCGCTAGTAGACCTCCCTATCCTAAAGCCGTACTGAGTGTCTGAGATGGTGTTATTTTCCTCGGTCCACTCAGACAGACGATTAAGGATGCCCCGACCCAAAAGTTTAGCAGACACATCAATCAGTGAAATCGGGCGATAGCACTGGGGGTTGTCCCTATTGCCCTTTTTAAAAATAGGGATGATTATGGCCGTTGACCATGAAGGCGGCAAACCACAACTAATAGCTGCATTTATGATTCTAGTCATTATAGGGGCCCACAGCTCCACACAACTCAGGAACAAATCAGGCGGGATCCCTTCTGGGCCGGGGGCTTTATTTTTTGTCAGACCCTCAATTCCGGCAGTCATTTCCTTAATGGAAAAAACTACAGGCTGACCCTGCTGCATCGTCCCTACCTTCTCTTCAATCGTTCCTGCTTTGTGGTTGTAAAGGCACTTAAAATGAGTGACCCACTGTTCGGGCAAAATATTTGTCCCTGTTTCCGGGGCATTGTCATCCTGGAAGCTTGGTCTATTAATAATTCTCCAGAATTCAGACATGTCCCTTTTTTCTGCTGCCTCTCTTAAGTCTGCCCATGCTTCCCCCTGTAGGACTAGGATCCTCTTCTTGGTCTCGCTCTTATATTTTTGTCTACACATTGCTACCTGTTGGGGGTCCCTAGGCCTACTTTTGAGGCTACATTTAAGCTCCCTTAGAGCATGGGAGCAATCGCGGTCAAACCATCTTGGTTGACAGTTTTTCCTCATAGGCGCCCTTGTTTTTAGCAACCCATCTATCAAGCTAGCAATCTGCCCAAATGCCAAGAGTAACGGAGAACCTTCTACTGACATATCTAAACAATCCTCGAAAGCGGATTTCCCAGTATCCATCAAGGTTTTGTAGAAGGTTTCCCCATCTATTTTAGACCACCTCAACCGTCTACCCTGGTCCGTTACCTTCTCAATGGTTGTACCAGGCTGTCTCCACCTGGACCGAGCCAAGTAGAGAAACTCCAGTACTAGGGGATTATGGTCACTGAAAGAGCTGTATTCTATCCCTACCCTAGCAATTCGGTTTTTTAAGACTCTAGAAGCTAGAACATAGTCAATAAATGAGGAGCACCCTCTGCCCTTAAATGTCGGTGGTAAACTACCATCCCTCTCCACAACCATCATGTTAATGGTGTGCTCTAGATCATGGTTATGTAGGAGTTTACTAAAGGCCAGACCTTCAAGCGTGTGGTCAAAATGCGCCCGTTCTCCACGGGGCAATGTGACCATTCCGCGTCTATTGGAACTAAAGCCGGGCATAGGTGGCAGTTGAAATCTCCCATAACGAGAATAGTAGGGGCATAATCCCCCTTCCTAACTGTGGTTTCTTGGCTCAATCTATCATCTTATTCCCGTGTAAATGTATTATAATCTCCACTAGCCCCATTATTGTAACCATTAAACATGGTCAACCATAATCCTTTGCCCCTAAACCGTACTGCTTGTAGGGCATGCGAGCACCAGTCCATATTGGACCAAGTGCCCTGGAGGTTCAAATCTACGTATATAGACAGTCCTCCCATGGCTCTACCCGATAGTGATTTCTGTGCCGGGACAAAAAAACATTTGTACCCCTGGATGTGAAAGGGGCTATTGTTGACCACCCATGTCTCCTGGAGGCTGAATATCTGGTACCTGCTGATGTATTGACGCCACTCATAGTTGTTAAATTTGGATGCCAAACCCGCTATATTCCAGGAGATAGCTCTTACTACTTCCGCTGCTTCCCCTGTTCCATTACTAGTCCGTTTTCCAACAGAGGTTCCGGCATGCCCTGAATCTGACCCTCTATCCCCTATTGATTGTTGAGTAGCTCTGGCCCTTGTCTCTATTATGTCTGGGCCCCTGCCCCCAGTGGGGATAGTTAACTGTGCCGGTGGACCTTGCAACCCAATTTTCACTGGTAAACACACTCTATTTACATCAACTAGACACACCCTTCCCTGAGCCCTAGTGTTATCATCCTCGAGTCAGTCATTAATGTCCAATGAACTCAGGACCTCATATCTGTTACTTGTTGTGACTAAGTCAATATGGGGAACTGCTTGAGGACTGGGCTGTCCCTTACCAGTAACTCCAATGTTATGGGGGGGGGGTAAAAAAACCTGAACGGAACTACATTTACATAGTCGTGGTGAATTCTAGCTGATCCCGCCTGTCTCAAAATGTCATCAACCAATCTGGGGGAGCTAAAACCCACCACAACGCAATCACCCTCCATACTTTTCTTGGACTTACCCACCCATGGTACCCTTCTCACCATCTTAAATTTATTATGCAAGTGTTCACCCGGCACGGTTTTGGTGGTCAGAAAATGAAGGGCTTTATTTTTTAATGTGGTCCAATGTTCTTCATGACCATCCTGGGTTTTTGGAACATTTGCCAGAATTACTGAATATGGGCATGCCTCCGGGGGGAGGTGCAGTGAGAAACCTTTTTTGGAGGGCTGTGCCAGTGGACTTAATCTCCCTACAGGGCCAGAGGCCCTTGTTTTACTCCCTCCCTAACTCCTAGAGTTGGAGATATCGTAGTAGGTACTACAACTTGGGCTGTATCTTGAGGTAGAGGGGTCATCATAGAATCCACCAAGTCATTTACTCTAGTTGTAATTGTACTCAAAGGATGAGCAACTGGTGGATCATTCCCGAGTATTGGACTTTTATGGACTAGGAAGTGTTTTTCGATGGCATTTAATCTACCGTCTATCAGCTCAAGTTTGTCCATTAATGGAGAGATGAAAGACCTAAGCCGTTCGTCCATGAGCCTCATAAACTCAGTCATATTACACCCCTGGTTAGCCCCTACTTCTTGCGCAGTCTGTTCATTTCTTCCTGGGACTCTACCTTCAGTGGCCTTAGGTAGAACATTATCTTGCTGACCACCCAGCCCAGATGAGGAATTTGTATTCCTAGGTTGTTTAGCTTGTTGCCGGCTTCCTTTGGGAGCATTGCTAGCCTTTGTCTTGCCCGTTACGGTTTTAGCGTTACTCGCCTGCATAGCCCGATGTTGCCTAGTGCGTGTTACCGGGGGCGAAGGAGGTACACTAATAACAGGAGATGGAACTGAACTGATGGATAAACTGCTGTCTAGAGCTGACCCGTTGGTAACCTGCGGGAGATGTATGGAAACAGATGAAACAGCAGGACAATCCAACATCTCTGGAATTAGTATGGGAGGAACAATGTGACAAGATGGGTCCAGGGACCACCTCCTTTCTGCAAGTTCAATTTCCTTGGCCACAGCAGTTTCGGCTAGTTTGAGAAAGGCATTTAAAGTCCCGACCCCACCAACCCCAGAACACACTTTAGGGTTAACTTTAGCCATAACAGTACAGTAAAACTCGCCTGAACATAGGTTAACAAGACTCTTAACCCAAGTGTGTCAATATGGTTGGCCTAGTATAACAATGTCTAACAATGGCTCGCACCTTACTTGTTGTCTCTAATACTGGCCAACCATTGATGTAAGAGTAAGAGGGGTGGCCCGGCCCGGCCTCCTCTGGCCCCGGACGGCCACAGACAGCGCCGCCCTTGTAGAAAAAGGGTAGGGCTATGACCTTTTTCAAGATTTGCCCGGCGCTAACCGCCTTTGTACCATTCAAATTACCAAGCAATGAGGCAGGCGCCGGAGACCAGAAGGCAGGAAACAGAAGTTTTATTCCGACGGAGCAGAACACATCAGATCAGACAACAAGGTATCGTCTCGAGGTGCTCTAACAGCCTCTCTGAGGCTTGGCCTCTTATACCCCGGTTTATGACATGTGAGCATTCATTATTGCATAAAAGACTCTTTAAACTTATGAAATGACGTCCCCATAATCCTCGTGTCAAACCCACCCCCACATACATCCACAATAGAGGTCCTCACCCTGCTGATAACAGGAGGGGGCTATCACGCGGCTGAGTGTTCCGCCGATTCTTAGGATGTGTGCGCCTGATCGTATCCCATGGGGTGGGGAGGCCATGATCAATAGTGGATCCTTTGAAGAGGAGCGACTCCATACAATAAGGGGCAGTAAACGGTATCTCCCGGCTTAGGCGATGGCCTCGGACCTGTGTGGACAGTCGGACTCGGGGGAAGGGGTCATCAAAGGAGTGGTATTCATGCCGCGTGGACAATCAAGCGCAGAGGGATGGTTTATCAACAGAGGGATATTCATGGAAGGAGAGGAGGTGCTGGTCAGGCGCGGGCGTGACTCCCAAGGACAGGGTCATGCAGGAGGAGAAGGGTTATGCTCATGTGAGGGAGGGAGGGGGAGCCAGGGTGCGCGGAGGATGCTTGCAGGGTCAGAGGAGCGCGCTGGCGATCGATCGTGGACAGAGAGACCATGATACCTAAAATGGCTGTTGTGCACGTTGTACGTGGGTGACAAGCTGGCGCAGATGATGTTCAGCTCGTAAACTAAAATTCCACAGTCCTCCCTTTCAACATGTCTCGCCAACTTGTCAGTTCGGATTTATCCCCATAAGGCCACGTATTTCTACTTCATAGAGGGGACTCATGTGCTCATTTCGGAAGTCCAAAGTCTTTGGGCACATATAGTTAGAAACAAGGCCGAATAAAGATGGCAGACATTGGATACCCAAACAACACCCACATAATATCACAACAGGTATCAGTACGAAGGAAAACAACCTCCAACCCCAGTCCTTCAAAGTGTCCCAAAACCAGCTCCCAAGCGACCATCCTTCTTGTTCTTGGTGAACCTCTGAGGAAAGTCTGTGGAGGTGTTCAATTGCTTTGTAGACTGAAGGCGAGTTATCTGGCACGTAGGTGCAGCAGCTAGATCCGATGATGCGGCACGCTCCTCCTCGATCGGCCAGAACCACATCTAGAACAAGGCGGTTTTGAAGGGCCACAAGGCGGACCGCCTGAAGCTCAGCCGTGTTGTTAGCGAGGATGCCAGCCGTGATGTTGATCGTTGTTTCTATTGCCTGGGTCAGGTGTCGGATAGCGCGGCTGTTTGCCATTGGGCCCCACAGGGGAACAAGTCCCTTTGCTGCATCCAGGAACTGTGCTCCAGTGGAGTCGGCTTGTCCAATGTCATCTGCACGCCTCTGCCGGTGATGGTTAGCAGGGGCTACATACGTGGGGGGGAGAACGAAGGCAATGTAGCAGATACCCTTCCAACCTTTCGGGAGCCAGGTGTAAGCTTTGGTGCCACACACAAAGTACATGTTTGGAGAAGCAACAAAGGAAGGGGGATCAACTGAGTCCAATGTTCTGATGATTCGGCAGGAACTGTGACCCACCAGCTGTGTTCCCTGGCCTTCGAGACACACAAGACCTGTGACATTGATAACAGACAGAGCCACAGTCAGAGTGGCGGTAGTTTGTTTTCGCAGATGAGAGAAGGTGGATCTAGCTGGATTGTGGAGCACCTGTACTTCGACACGTTCTTTGGCTGGAATGTCTTTAAGGAAGGTGGCGCCCGTGAGCGCAGGACACAGGGGAGCAGAGGTCTTTCCGGTTTTGTTCAGCCAAAACCCAGAGTAGAAGTGCGACACTGTCTGGCTGGAAGTGGCGTTATCCTTGTGGCTCTCTTGCATGAGGATCAACCAGGCGAGGCAGGAGCCGTGAACTGAGAAAGGAGAAGGGATGAAGGGGATGGAGTGTCCAGTGGCATGCGGGAGCAACCCGCAGATCCAGCAGTTCGTGGCATTTGCAGCAAGGTTGTGTTGGTGCAACAGTTGCACGAAGGAATTGTTCCAGAACTCCCTGCGTCTCTCTCGGAGCTGAGGTGACAGGGAGATCAGGTGGTGCTCTTTCATGGGGGTTGGTTGTGCAGTGGGCAGCAATGCCTGATGAGCCGGTGTGCTCTCCTCCAGGATCCAGAAGGAGGTCATGAGGAGGAGGCAAAAGAGGAAGACAATGAAGAAGGCGATTGTCTTTGATTTGTGCAGGTTGTCAGCCTTTGGGTTCCTGTAGTGGGTATTTCCGGTTGCTTCCATCATCTTCTCAACTGGCGCTTCCATCATCTTCTTATCTGGCGCTTCCATCATCTTCAAGGTGCTCGGTGGTGGGCAGAACCACAGACTTCGTTTGGCTTCTCTCCCGGTAACCCTTGGTTGTGTTTAGGTCACCGTTCTGAGATTCAACTTAGTCCGTGGCCTACTTAGCTGAAGCTCCCTCCTTTCGACGCAGGAAATACCCTTCTCTGGATGGCACAGTGGGATCAGAGAATTTTGCAAGTTCAAGTGCCTCAGTATCGGGATAACAGTTCAATGTTGGTCGGTCTTTGTTCAGGAGCTCTTCTTGGGTGTTGACGTTTTCTGTCGTGGCCAGGGTCGTGGAGACCTTCCGGCAGTGGTGTGCGTGCAGCCAGTGCCTCTTCCCCTCCACTCGAAGCGCCGTCCGTGTGGTGATCAGCATTTGCCAGGGTCCCGTCCACCGGGGTTCCAGGCTCTTGGTCCGTTGGAAGTTTCGGATTAGAACGAAGTCCCCCGGTTGGATGTCGTGGCCTGGGCCCCTGGAAGCATCGGGGATGGCCTGCTGCACCTGCTGATGAATGACAGACAACGTTTTAGTTAACTTGCACAAATAATCAGACAGTAGGACGTCCGGGACGTCATGAATGGAGGTCGGTTTGGGAGCAGTCCAGAGGTTCATCGGTCGCCCGAATACAACCTCGTAGGGAGTCAAATGGTGCTTGGTGGGAGTGGAGCGCATCGATAGCAAAGCCAGTGGGAGGGCATCCGGCCATTTAAGTCCGGTGGTGGCCACTATTTTTGACAATTTCAACTTCAGTGTGGCATTATGGCGCTCCACCAGGCCGGCGGATTGGGGGTGGAAGACCGCATGAAATCTCTGTTTCACCCCCAACCCCTTTAGGATTAGTTGGATAACCTCAGCTATGAAGTGGGGGCCATTGTCGCTCCACAAAATTCGACAAAGGCCATAGCGAGGAAAGAATTCTTTCAGTAGTACTTTGGCAGTAGTCATGGCAGTGTTGTCACGGGTTGGATAGGCCTCTACCCATTTGCTGAAGGCACATACAATGACTAGTACATACTTCAAGCCTTGACATCTCTCCAGCTGGATGTAATCCATCTGGAGGACCTCAAAGGGGTGATTGGGGGTCCCAAACCCTCCCCGGGGTACCACAGTTCCTTTCCCGGGGTTGTGTTGCAGACACTGCTGGACTAGGCACTGCTGGACTAGGCGTCTGGCTGAGTCGGGGATTTTGTCGTTGTGCCAGACTTTGGAAATGAGTTCGATCATGGGTGCAGATCCTATGTGTGCGGGGGAATGTGCCATAGTCAGTATGGGGATCAGGTATGAGTCAGGCAGCAACCATTTGTTTGCATCCTTTGTTCGCCAGCAGCCCTCATCATCCTTCAAACCCACCCCTGCCCACTTAGTCAGTTCGTGAGGGGTGCTGGCCGACTGGATGTCTCTGATCATTTCCCTTGCGTCAGTCCATTTCTCTGCTTGTGACCTGGTCACATACATGCGTGTCACCGTCCTATTCTCAGCTGTGGTTCGTGCAGTGATGTCGGCCAGTGCATTCCCTTGTCCGACTAAGTCTGTCACCTTCTTGTGTGCCTGGCATTTGATCACTGCTAGTCGTTTGGGGAGGAGAACCGCTTCAATCAGGGCAGAAACCAGATCTCCGTGAAGGATGGGGGTGCCGTGGGACGTCAGGAATCCCCTTTCCCTCCACAGGAGCCCAAAATGGTGAACCACCCCGAAGGCATACTGGCTGTCTGTATATACGTTCGCGGTGGTCCCTGTGGCTATGATGCATGCTCGTGTGAGGGCTATCAGTTCTGCTGCCTGGGCAGATCGTTGTGTGATGCGGGCTGTCTCAAGTACTGTTCGGGCTGTCGTTACTGCATAGGCAGCTGAAGTGGTGCCATCTGGGACTTTGATGCATGAGCCGTCTACCCATAGCTCTCCATCGGGGTCGGTGAAAGCAGTGTCTCGGAGGTCAACTCTACTCCTAGTTTGTTCGTCCGTGAGGGTCACACAGTCGTGTATGGGAGGAACGTCGGGGTCATTTTCAGGCAGGGGCAACAATGTGGCAGGATTCAAAGTCGTGCATCTCTTTAGTGTGATGTGGGGTGCAAGTAGCGTCAATTCGTATCCAGTCAGTCGTGCGCTAGTCAAATGTTGAGTCTTGGTTTGGTTCAGAAGGGTGTCGACAGCATGGGGCACTAACACGGTGAGAGAGTTTGAAAGTACAATTCCTTCGCTCTGACGGATAGAGACAGCAGCGGCAGCTACTGCTCGAAGGCAGGCAGGCAAAGCTCTGGCTACAGGATCAAGAGTGGCGGAGAAGTAGGCACAAGGGCGCTGCTTTGGACCTATAGATTGAGTCAGGACAGACAATGCACACCCCTCCCTTTCGTGGGTGAAGAGGGAGAAGGGTTTGGAGTAATCCGGGGTTCCCAGGACGGGCGCTGAACAGAGGGCATCTCGTAATTCCTTAAAGGATGCTTGACACTCAGGGGTCCAAAGGAGCGGGAAGGGGGCATCTTTGGCCAACAGGGCAAGTAGGGGTTTTACAATGAGGCTGAAATTGGGTAACCATTGTCTGCAAAAAGAGGTTAGGCCAACCAAAGAGCGGACTTGCTTTTGTGTTTTTGGGACGGGGGTGTCTAGGATGGTTTGGATTCGGTCGGGTGTGAGTTTCCTCCCTTCTTTGGACAGGAGATGGCCTAGGTATGTCACTTGTGGCTGGCAGAACTGTAATTTCTTTTTGGAAACTTTGTGGCCATTTTCTGCAAGAAAGTGTAGGAGTTGAACAGTGGCTGTGATTGCAAGTGGGGTGGTGTCGGCCGCCAAAAGGATATCATCGACATATTGGATCAACACCACTCCATCCGGTAGCTGGACGGCGTCCAGCTGTCTTTTGAGGGCCTGGCTGTAAATACTGGGACTTTCAGTGTACCCCTGGGGAGCTCTACAAAATCGGTACGAGCGGGATTTCAGGGTGAAGCCGAAGAGATAACGGCTGTCTGGATGGATGGGGATAGAGAAGAACGCATTCTTGAGGTCGATAACAGTGAAGGTGGTGGCAGTGGACGGGATGAGGGTCAGAATGGTGGTGATATCTGAGACTACGGGGTATTGGGGTACAACCACTTTGTTGATCTCTCGCAGGTCGATGATGAAGCGGTACGCTTTCTCATCTCCCTCGCCTTGCTTCTTAACAATGGGTAGGATAGGGCTGTTGCAGACATTGCTAACCACTTCTTCGACTACTCCTGCATCTACCAGAGACTGAATGATCGCTACCAGTGCCTTCTCACCCTCGGGCGATATCCGATACTGCGGGAGTTTCGGGAGCATAGCGTCCTGTCTCACAGTTATATGAATAGGGTCGATCATCATTCGTCCCACATCGGAGTCATTTTTGGCCCATAGGTACGGAGGCAGGGTATCAAGCAAGGACAGGTCAGCATTAGTTATGGAGCACATGTGTCGTGCAGGGCAAGATTTGGGCATGTCTGGGTTGTCGTACAGGATGACTCGGACTCCATCCGGGGAACATCTAATGGTAGCTCGAAAATGCTTCAGTAAGTCAATGCCCATAATGGCGTCAGGGGAGTTGGAGGAGAGCAGAAATGTTGTGTCAGTGGTGTTGCTTTCTAGGTCAAAGGTGACAGGTACGGACAGGGGGTTAGTGGAGGGCATCCCATCGAAACCTATCGATGTAATGTGTGAGCCAGACAAGGGTGCCCTTGGAATCAGTCGTTTCGATAACACACTACGTGTCGCCCCAGTGTCTACCAAAAATGGAGACTCTGTACCCAGGACCTTAGCAGTGACATAAGGACCTTGCTGGTCAACACAGAGCTCGACTGGATCCCTCCCTTGCCCCTGGCAGTCCTATGCAAAATCGGGGGCATTCTCACCGTCGGATAGTTGATACTGGTTCTGTCGGGGACGGTCAAATGTGTTCGATCTCCCTGATCTGTCATTGTTGGTGTCGTTCGTGTGCCCTCGTCCTTGTCCCCTATTTCTCGGTCCACCCGCTACATCCTTGGGGTCCCTATTTCTGGTCATCTCTAGCAGAACCGGACACTGGGATTTCTAATGGCCGAATCCTTTGCAGAAGGCACATTGGTCATCGCTAATGTCTCTTCGTCCAGTGTGGGGTGTTGGGGTGTGATCTTTAGGAGGTGGATTTCTAGGGATGGTCGATTGGTAGTTCCCCCTTTGGGGTTCCCGTCCGACCGCTATACCTTGTATCTGGGCTATCATCACCCTTTCTTTCAAATCTTTCTTCTTTTTCTCGGACGCCTTATCATTCTCATTTTTCTGGTGCTCGTAATACTGAGCCATCTGAAGGATAGCTGCGGGTTTGGAGGCCCCCCAACTACTCTCACTCGTCTGCAGTTTTTGGGAGACCTCTTGTGATAGGCCCTTCACATAGTTTTGTACAAACAGGTGTTGTCCGGTTGCGGTGGTCATGTCTTGGCCACTGTAGTCGGAGAACACTGTCTCGAATCGGGAGAAGTATTCTGATACATCTTCCTGGGGTTTCTGACGACAGGCCGTGACTATCGACCAATCTACCTTTTTCTCTGGGATCAGTGTCTTTAACTTCTGAACTAATTTGTCTGGGAGTTCTAATATGTCCTTTACTGGTTTCCTTCCAGGCTCTCGCTGTCTATCTAGTTCACTGAGTTGGTTCCAGGTATGTCCAAACAGATCTGTGTGGTCAGCCTTCCGGATTTGCTTTCACACGTCAGCTGGCAGGCATAACCCGAAAAACAAGTCAATGTCTGCTAAAGTCATTATCGTCGAACCCAAGGCTGTGCCCAATTCGGTATAAAATGCTGTCGGGTTCTTTCTTAAATCGGGCAGAGTTTGTCTAAAAGTTAGGATATCTTGTCGGTCCCATGGTTGGTAAACCCAATTGTACACAACCCTCCCTTTTGCATCTGCGTGATTAATATCATCGTTTGTTCCCAGACCACGTGGCGGAATCCAGTAAGGGGCCGCTTCTCTGATGGGCATCATAGTGTTGGCTACTTCTACTGAGGTCGTTTCAGGGACTGTAACCTTGGTTTCTGGTTTTTGTTCCGTGAGGTGGCGGAAGACCTCAAGCATCTGCATGAGGAGCTCCGTTGCCTCACACTCAGTCCCATCTCCAACATCAACCTTCCTATACAGCGTTGTCAGTTTAGCGGGGCCCTTACTTTGATACCTATCCTCATATGCGTTCAGGGTGTGGTAGCTGAATCGCAAAATGAAATGCCGTCTGTGGCTGTCGGCATGCGAGTTATACATGTTCATTGTGTATTCTTCGCTCTCCCTTCGTTCTACTAGTGTCTTTGCTATTTTGTCAATCCCATCCCGCTCATCTTTGCTCAACCTATTTGGTCTGGCTGGTGGGTGTTTGCTAGTCTCGAGGTCATCAGGTGGTGCTGTTAATGTGGCTAGTGCGGAGGCCGTGAGGGCTGGTGCACTAGCGCTAAGGTCGTTCTCGTTCGCACTCAGGGCCTGCAGGTGTTGTTGGCAGGGGGCATATGGAGGGGGCATGTAGATGATCGGGGGACCTAGCAGTAACTCATCGTTCGCCCGCTGTTTGGAGGGCAATTCAGGGTAGAGCGCAGAGGGGGTCCTAACGGGACATTGACCTGTCGATCCTGATTCTTGGTTTTGTGTAGCTTCCTTTCTTTCTTTTATTTCTTCTTCTAGTTGCTTAGCGGCTAGGTGGGCTGCCTTTCGTAATTCTTTCCCTATTTTTGCTTCTTCTCTTTTTCTTCGCTGTTCCGTTTCTTTGCGCCACATGCCGATACTATCGAGCATAGTGGGCGTAGTCTTATTTTTCTGGAGCGCTATTTCTAATGTTTTTATTTTATGATCATCAAAGGAACCTATCAGTGGCCACTGACTTTTGAGGTCCGTTTTTGTGTATTTATGCCATAACCTAGTATAGGCAATAGCGACTAGTCCATGCTTGGTGAACATGTCCTTATTAGGGGTGCCCTCCAGTGGAGCTAGATGGTTCATCTCTAATAAGCGGTCCGGGCTGAACAGGCTACCAATCAGTGGGGAGAAGATAGGCATGACGGGTTACAACGGGGACAAAGGTCTGCACTACCTATCTTATCACGGCGGGCAAAGACTAGACAGAATATTTCTATTCTCCGTTGTTTGCAGGCGGTGAATACCTCAAAAGAACCAATATCGAACAATCAATGTTCGGTCAATCAAACAATCAGTGGGGAGAATAAGTGGGTACGACGTGTTAAAGGTTTGCGTTACCCACTCTTTCTCTACCTGCAAAGAGAGACCTTGTTCTTCCCTGTTTGCAGACAGAGAATCTCCAGACAACAATCCACGAACGACAGTTCGGGAAAACAGTGGGGGAGGAAGATAGGCACGACGGATTACAATGGGGACAAAAGTCTGCGTTACCTATCCTTCACTGCTTGCAAAGAGAGAGCCTGTTGTTTCTCCGTTTGCAGACGGTGAATCTCCAGAGGGATCAACAAAAAGTAATACTAGTATTATCCAAATCAAACAATCATTTCTCAAATTGTTGTGTTTACACAACCTTACCCGGACCGCATGGACGGTTTCCTGTCTTCCGAATCCAGCGCCCGATCGTCCTCTATTCTTCGTGATGTTCGTGGCACTCCTGATGGTTCCCAGTCAGGACCGTAGATCACTCGAGAGAGGTCTGTTCGGAACTAGTGAAGGTCGGATGATCGGCTGTCAGACGAGGGTCTATCGGACACGAGCTCTCCCGATCGTTGCAGTTGTTCACTCTGTCGTCGGGACCTCTCCCACTTGATCCACGTGTCACTGATGGGCCCCACGTTTTGGGACGTCAATTGTAGAAAAAGGGTAGGGCTATGACCTTTTTCAAGATTTGCCCGGCGCTAACCGCCTTTGTACCATTCAAATTACCAAGCAATGAGGCAGGCGCCGGAGACCAGAAGGCAGGAAACAGAAGTTTTATTCCGACGGAGCAGAACACATCAGATCAGACAACAAGGTATCGTCTCGAGGTGCTCTAACAGCCTCTCTGAGGCCTGGCCTCTTATACCCCGGTTTATGACATGTGAGCATTCTTTATTGCATAAAAGACTCTTTAAACTTATGAAATGACGTCCCCATAATCCTCGTGTCAAACCCACCCCCACATACATCCACAATAGAGGTCCTCACCCTGCTGATAACAGGAGGGGGCTATCACGCGGCTGAGTGTTCCGCCGATTCTTAGGATGTGTGCGCCTGATCGTATCCCATGGGGTGGGGAGGCCATGATCAATAGTGGATCCTTTGAAGAGGAGCGACTCCATACAATAAGGGGCAGTAAACGGTATCTCCCGGCTTAGGCGATGGCCTCGGACCTGTGTGGACAGTCGGACTCGGGGGAAGGGGTCATCAAAGGAGTGGTATTCATGCCGCGTGGACAATCAAGCGCGGAGGGATGGTTTATCAACAGAGGGGTATTCATGGAAGGAGAGGAGGTGCTGGTCAGGCGCGGCGTGACTCCCAAGGACAGGGTCATGCAGGAGGAGAAGGGTTATGCTCATGTGAGGGAGGGAGGGGGAGCCAGGGTGCGCGGAGGATGCTTGCAGGGTCAGAGGAGCGTGCTGGCGATCGATCGTGGACAGAGAGACCATGATACCTAAAATGGCTGTCGTGCACGTTGTACGTGGGTGACAAGCTGGCGCAGATGATGTTCAGCTCGTAAACTAAAATTCCACACCCTTGTCCCGGGCTTCTCCCGCGCGCTCCCGCACGCGTCCCACGGGACGAGGTTAAAAGGGAGCCTTTATGCGCCTCCTGGCGCTTCCATGTGACGTCCGCTGCTGCTGGGAGGTGTAGTCCAGGGAGTAGAAGGGGCCCGGCGGAGCCAAGCCTGGCCGGAGGAACAAGCGGAGCAAAGCCCGGCCCTCAGGTGCTGCCACAGGGATTCGGGGCTCGGCGGAGCCAAGCCCGGCCAAGAAGATGTGGCGGAGCAATGCCCGGCCCTCAGGAACGAGTACAAACAACAGGTGAGCTTAATGGTGTACTCGTTCTTTACTCACAAAAATAAATGGAAGGGAAAGTAATAGTCACCCTGTACTCCCTGGACTGAAAAGAAGCATTCCGGGACCGGTTTCAGGATATCACCCCTCATCAGCCAAGCTAACCTCCGCATCACCCCAGCTGTGAGACGCATCTTCACCATGGATTCACAGAACATGCCGCAAACCACGATTGAAGGTACTTTTGTTCAACAGGTCTAACTGTTCCCTGTAGCCCTCACCTACTCCATCGCTCTTGTCTAGAACTTGTGACTTGTCCTGGATAGGCGAGACTAGATATCCATAGATGTTTCTTTATGCCTTTTGGCACTAATTTAACTAAAAACCTTCAAATTCAATATCTCCGGGTTCTACTTACTGTTTTGTTTGTTTGGTCTTTTTTATTTATTCAATTAAGATCTAGGTTTCTAACTTGGTGTGGGATCCTTTTTATGTGGAGTTTTCACTGTTTTACTGTTGGAGAGATGCACAAATACTTTACACTTTGCCTCTAAGTTAACCCTGACTGCTCTGTGCAAAACTGACAATGGGGTCAGCACAGGTTAATTTGGTGTTTGCATGTGCCTTACCCTGACAAGGATTATGGTTGCTGCTCGATCAGGGCTCACACCTCAGTCAATCAATAACCCAATTTCTTACAATGGCTCTTACTCCTGAGGGTGGAGTTAGGCACAATGACCCAGATGGTTAAGCTTTTCTATATCAGGGCCTCCGGTACACACCAAGCATTGGCAAATGCGATGCAATGCGCACAACGAAATGTGTTTTATTTATTTATGTTTACTTATCTGTGAAGCTCCGTCATCCATACATTACTACCCCCCACCCTGCCCTCCCCACGTCACCGCCCTACAGGTACTCCCACTACCGACCGTGGCTGTTCCCCTTGATACCTTGATTTTCGTGCAAATATTTCAAGGGTGAACAATTAATTGAATGATAAAATTCAATGTTTTCCATGGGAATCAGTGTGCTACGCTACAGAAAATAAGCCTTGAACAGTCATACACCAAACTTGGTATGAAGCTAGAACTTTACCCAGGGACATGCTTTGAAGTAGTTTGTGTAAATCAGTTCAGTATTTTTGACACATTAGTTGGACAAAAAACGTGCTTGTGGGCTTGAAGAGGTTAAAAGATAGAGATATCTGAACCATCATTCTGCAGAGTCCTCAACCCTCTGTTTATAGACTGTCACTGGGCCTAAATTTAAATATTAAAACCGTGCCTGCTTTGGGCAAGTGACCTTTTACAACCATTGTCCATTTTTGGTGTGAGGTACCAAAGATGGACCTGCAACAATGCACAATACCTCTCACTTGATGCAACAGCCATAATTACAAATTTGATATACAATCATACATATAGTTCTGTTAACGCTATCAAAGAGATGATTATGAAAGTTGTATTATTTGTTATGCATAAAAATGATGAGACAGTAAGCAATGCACTTAGTCCATGCTTTTTTTCTTGCCTGTCCGTTTTAATGAGTTGTGCATTATGGTTTAACCATATCTTGCAATTTTCAGTAGGCCAGGCTCTGTTTTGAGTCTACTTACCATCAATTGAGAAAGAGTCATTATTGATTCCAATGAGTCCAATGAGTTTTGTTATTTTTTTTACATTTTGGATCAGCTGATGTTCTTAAACCCAGGTTCAAGGGCATAAAGCCCCCAACCCACAACTTAATAGACCTTGAGGACCCCATCCCATGAGTCCAAATTCAACAAAAAGGGGTAGGAGCCATGCTGCCCCCCCCCCATGAGCCTTACTAGGCCCTGGGAACCCTATACCTGGAACAAAATTCGAAGGGGAGAGGGAGTACTGCCCCCCTCTCTGAGTTTTTTCAGGCCTGATTACCCCATTCTCAAGGCTGAATTGCTTAATTAAGAGGAGGGGCATGAGGTGCCGAAGGTAGGTGTCCCTGTGCCCATCAGAGCATGATGCCAGGTCAACAGAACAGAATTTTGCTCCCACCAAGCGGGAGCATGCCTTCAGCCATGTGCAGTGGGGGGTTGGCCGTAGGGACTGTAGTCAACCCACCTGGAGGCAAACAACCCCACACTGCACACGGCCTGTCATTGTGCATGCCATGGGGTTGGACACAGGACCTAGCTTGCAGCCAGGCCCCCCTGTCCATCTCCTCACAGGCTGCAACTTTCAGGCAGCCAGCCCCAGGCCACACATGGCCTTTGGTCATGCGTTGGTTTGGCCGTGGGCATGGTTTGCAGCCTGGCCCTGTGTCCAACTCCGCACAGGCAGCCAACCATATGCTGTGCACACCCTTTCACCATGCGCAGAGGTTGGTTAGTGACATGGCTTGGCATGCCACCAGGGGGGGCCAATCCCCTAGCAGGCTGCCAGCTTGCACAGTATAGGGTTGGCCTTCGCGCCCCGGAGACACTATCCTTCGGAGCGAAAACATATATTATGGAGAAGAAAAGTGCACGAAACCAGAAGAAGTTTGATTCCCATTTCAAATTAGTTACTACATACAGTACACAGGAAGCAGCTATAAGGACTATTTTAAATTAACTTTGGCACCTTATTAGAAATAAGCCAGTTCTCAGGGAGGCCGCACCATGAAGGCCGGGGATTACATTCAGGAGAGGAAATTTATGAGACGAGCCCTAGTGGTATGCAGTCCTGAAAGTAGAAAACAAGTGAAGAATACCTGGTTGACAGTAAAAAAAGGATTTCTGAAATGTGTTAAGTGCAAAGCATTCCAACATGGGAAAAATACCACGAAACTTGTATCCCCACTAACATCTTGAATTAAAGTGATTAAGGGTCAGTTCAATTGCATGAAGGAGTTTGCTGTATACATTTTGAGATGTCCGTGCCTGCTAGCTTATTTTGGGAGTACGATCTTGCCAGTGCATAACAGAATTTTACAACATTTGAGAGCAATAAAAAATAATGATCATAGGTACCCTGTAGCCAGGCACTTTGAAGAGGTGCATGAGGGAAGTACGGATGGTCTTACATATTGTGTGATTGACACGGTCCCCACAAATGTACTTGGAGGCAACAGGGAATGCAAATTGAGGCAATTGGAGTCTAGATATATTATTGAATTCCACCCAAAGAATCCAGGGGCCTCAATAGGAAAGAAGATTAGTTTACACATCTTTGAGAGTAGTCAAATAGAGCGATGAATTATATCCCCTCTGTTTTTAAGGAGAAGAGATGAGAATGATATTAACAAAACAGAATATGTATGAATAGTAGATAGGCTAAGTGAATGGTATATGAGTGATGTTGCACAGAGTACTTTTGCTTTTCATTGGTATAAGAAGTATAGAAGAGTGTCTGACCAAGGAGGTTTCTTGGGTGTTGGCTCAGCATGCAACCATCAGACCCAATAGATGTGTTGCCCACTGGGGCGGAATTGTGGAAACACAGGCTATTAACGGTAGAATTGATTAAAAATCAAGTATTTAGGATGAGAGAATAGCAATGTTTTGTTAAGAGCTTCCACGAGAAACCATCAATATGATTGGTTGGAGTAAGTAAACTTGGAAAACAATTGGAGTTGTGGAAACTGTATTTATCAGGTGGCTAAGTTATGGTTTAACAAAAAAAATGTATATACTCTGTCACATCAATGATGAGGTTTGGGGAAAATTGTTTTATGAAACTTTTTGTTGATAAAAACTTTTGACCCATTGCACATATTTATTGACGATATGTGCAATGTTTATATTTATGACCTGTGAGGAATACAGGTCTTTAATGCATGGGTTAATTTGTGGTTGCATGCTGAAGTGATTGCACATATTGACTTGACAATGGGAGGTAATTAGACACTAAAGAAAGGAAAGATTATGTGGTGGTCTTTCTACACGATTTATTTGCAGGTGTTTGGGTGTGTTTAAATATAGGAATAAACGGTATCTTGCCACCAATGATAAAGGCTAGTGAGTAGCTGAAAACCCGTTTGATGTGCAGGCCACAATAAAGTGAAGAGAAAGAACCTACTCATGTGTGTTGTCACCTTTCCTGGATGTGCTCAGGGAGAAAGGGGAATGATCGATATATATTTAGGAGAAAGCACATATCCGGTCTGGTTCCACATGTATTTTTTTTTTTTGCATTTCAAATCAAAGTGCTCCGTGTTGAATACAACAGGCTGATGCGTTCTGGCAAAACCCTTCTACTGGGCAATCACAAATATATATCTCTTCCCTTCAAAGATACAGAAGAGGAGCACAGCACTCCGTGGCAGGGTATCAGTTGCAAAAGTTTTTAATTCCTTCCACTCAAGAGGAAAAACAAATGAATACATATTCAAATTATGCAGAACGTTTTATGCCACACATGCTGTAAATCCAGAATTATGTTGCTAAGTAACAAATTTGCATGAACCACCAGTATTCGCCATTACCATAGCAATATTTTATTACTGCAAAATGTGTTAAACATTTTGATTGTAATCAGTGCTCATTGTTACCTACATTTGGAGAACATACATATTTTAGGCTAAATCCCCAAAATCAAATGTGATTTAAAAAATACATAATTGGTTAGAAGTTTAATATGGTTCTATATTGCCATCTTATGATTCTTTGGTCCGTTAATGGCAATACTGGACCATTCAAACATCACATTACCACTGGGAATATGTATGTGGAGGGGATTGAAATCATGTAAATAGAAATAATTTGGACCGAATCAAAGAAATGAGAGGGTAAATGTATGATATTATATAAATATCCATTGAACAATTATTGAAATTAATTTTGTTTAATAATTGTTTTCATACAGATCCAAGATGGCTACAGAGGTAAAACGTGAAATTATTGGTTTATACAATTTGTAAAATTAATGCATATATGAATGCAAATCTTGGATTATTGAACGTCGATAACAGCGAAGCCAAGCCGTTGTAACCCATGCTATCAGTTACATACCCTGTACAGTCAACGAGACACACGTATTTGTAATGTATTAAATGTCTGTAAAAATCCCAATAAAAATATTGTAAAAAAAAAAGTCATATGAATATCAGTATTTATAAAATAACAGTTTTAATATCAATAAGTAGTAAGCATTGTGTGATAGAGAGCAGGCCAAGACGGTTACCACAATCTTTATCTATACTGAATGAATTGCTGTGATGAATTTCGGTTTGTGAATACAAAGTGACACTATGCATAACGTACCAAATAAAAAAGCAGAGTGACAACTGAGAGCAAGGCTGAGGAATCAGCTGAAATGCGTCCCCTTACACCACTTAAGAATAAATAGATTAATTGTGACCCTTGGAGTGCTGATTTTCTGTACATTTCATGGTGAGCAGAATGGGAATATATACTTGGAAATGGCAGTAATGTCATCAGTTGTGTCAATTGAAATGCCATGAGTGATGTTGTCAGTGATGTTACTGGCCATGTCATGAGTGATGTAATATGTGAGGTCATAAGCAGTGCATTGCATATCTGACCACAACAAAAACATCCCTGTAACCTTTTGTTTTTTTAGTGAATTTCTAAGGTTTTTTAAATGCTAGTTCCTAACTATAACATCTGTGTAACCAGGATGGCTTCTTGGCCCCAAGGTCCCTCAGGAGTAAAGTGGTCTCATGCCCCAACTAGTAGTGCACCGCGAGCCACATTTGCAGGTCGTGGAGAAAGAGGGAGTGGCCTCCAAATACCTCTTAGCAATCCCGCTGTGTGGGACTAACTGAGATAACGTGGGGTTAGTTGGGGGCCAACTACCCTTCCTGTTACCTCCAGTAAGTCCCACAAAGAGGGATTGCTGAGACTTGGTAGGAGGCCATGCCCCTTTTTCTCCATCACTCTACAAACACACCTCCTGGTGCACTGCTATTAAACCTAATGTCCCTTGGCTATTGAGGGTCCTTGGGAGCCAAGTACCCCTCCCGTTACCTCCAGCAAGTCCCACATAGTGGGTTTGCTGAGAGGTTTTCAGTGGCTATGCCCCCTTTCTCCACCACTCTGCAAAAGGGCCTCCTGGTGCTCTACTAGTTGGTGGTTGGAGTCCACTTGGCTCTTGAGGGTCCTTGAGGCCAACTAGCTCTACTGTTATCTCTGGTGTGACCCATACAACTGGTTTGCTGAGAGGTCGTCAGAGGTAATGCTCCCTTTTTCCACTACTCTACAAATGAGCCTCCTGGTGCAGTCCTGGTAGCCGAAGAAGTCCACTTTAGTCATGAGGCTCTCAGGAGGCAAGGGAACCTCATCCCTCACCAGCAGTGCAACAAGAGGCATGTTTGCAGAGTGGTGGAGATAGAGGCGTGGGATCGGACCACCCCTCCCCAATCCCACTGTGTGGGGCTTAATGGAGGTAATACGAGGTCTTGTTGGACCCTAAGGACCATCAACAGAGAACTGGACTTCATCCCCCAAACAGCAGTGCACTACATGGTGCGTTTACAGAGTAGTAGAGAAAGGGGGCTTTATTTTTTCCCTGGGGGTGTTTTGGGCCCTGGGGACCCTACCCCCCAGGGCCTGCCACTTTTTAAACGTATTATTATGTTTTTAAAGGAAGGGGGACCACGCGGACCCCCTCCTGGGCCGATTTTGGCCCATGGAACCCCAACCCCCCAAGGGCCCAGCCTTTTATTTTTAAAAATGTTTAAATAAAGGAAGGGGGGGCCATGGAACACCCCTTTCTTCATTTAAAACATTTTAAATCCCTGGACTATTTTTGGCCTTGGGGACCCGATGCCCCAGGGTCTGCCTTTTTTTAAAGGGATGGGGCTGAGCGGCCCTCTTCCTTAGGACAACAACCCCGGGGCAAGGTATTTTATATGTTTTTTAAAAAAAAGGAAGTGGCCAAGTCGTCCCCCCTCCCTGGCCAACTTCAGGACCCGGCGACCCCACCCTGGGGTCAGGCCTTTTTCTTTTTAAATATATTCTTTAAAGGGTGAAGGGCTAAGTGGCCCCCTCCTTGGCCATTTTCGGCCCACTGCCACATCCCGAAAGGCCTAGCCCCTTTGTTGGGGACCATGGGGGGAGCCCAAAGGCTCCGGTGGTCCCTGCTGGCTCCCCATGTCCTCTCAGCTGTGGGAGCCCCCACCTCACCAGGGCTTTCAGTTCAATCACTGTGGGGGCAAGTGTTCCGGCCCGCAGCCCCAGGGACCGCCACCTCTCCAGGGCTTTTGCTAAATTGAGTGTGGCTGGTCTACACGCTCCCCCTGATGACCACGGGACCAGCACCCTCCAGGGTCTGCTCCTATTATGTCCCGGGGTGCCCACGCCCAGGAAATGCTCTCACTTGCTGAAAGCAGAGCTGCTTCTCTATGTGAAAGCAATGCCGGCTCCCGCAGGAAGGAGGAAGCGGGCAGGGACTGCAGTGGCCTTCATGCTCCCCCGTGGTCCCTAACAGTTTAAAGTCGGTGCCCTCAGTGGGGCCAGGCTGCTCAGAAGAGAGGCCAGGTTCTAGGGGATGGGTCCCTGTGGTCAAAATCGGTCAAGGAACGGGGGCCACATTACCCTCTCAGCTAATACATTTTTTAAAAAGCAAAAAAGTAAACGGCAAGTCCACAGAGGCCCTCCCTCTTTCAGCCCCATTCTGCAAACGCACTTCCTGGCACACTACTAACTGGGGTGGCGAAGTCCCCATGGATGCTGAGGGTCCTTGGGGACCAGGAACACCGTCTGGTGCCTCCATTAATTCCCACACAGAGGGTTTGCTGAGAGGTCTTTGGAGGACACAAACCCCTTTCTCCACCACTCTATCAGTGATGTCACTGACCATGTCATGAGTGATGTAATATGTGAGGTCATAAGCAGTGCATTACTGGGGTGTAAGCTATAGTTAGCTCAGGTATCTATAACTGTCCAAAGGTCCAAATATATTTCACCTTAAAAGAAACAGTCTACTGGTGTCTACCTTGTCTCCATTCCTGCCTTTACATTGTGTTTCTTCATACAGACATTTACTTATATTAAACTAACATGTGCACAGGACTTTTGTTGCATTTACTGAGTGGGCCCTTGCCACTCCCATCAGGGGTTATTGGGGATCCTTTGACCTAGTAGCACCATACCCTCTTTTTTGTTGGTTGTAATTTACTTGAACTTACCGCTACCAGGATAGGGCGCCATTCTTCCTGCATACTCAAAACCCTACACAGAACACTCACATCTTTCCTCCTGCCCAGGCAGGAGCAAGAGTGAAGATGCTCTCGCCTGAGCAGGACCAAAGGAAAGAATCCAGCTCCTGCTGGTACCCATGAAGGTGGCTGAATGGAGAGTCGGCTGGGGTTGTGGAGGCCCTGGGTTTGCACCCCATAGCTCCCAACAAGTAGCTGTGTTGTGGGTGCCCTGGATGGCCACAGAAGAATTGGAGCTCCGTTTGTAGCCCCCTAAATTAGAATATATTGTGGGAGCCCTGGGTGGGCACCATGGCATCCACTTATAAGAAAAATATTAAAAAGTATAATAAACAAACAGCAAGAGCCGACATAATTTTAAGGCTTTTTTTCAATTATATTTTTTATTCCAGGAGGTGACCCTAGAAATGCAGGGGCACCACCATGTATTTCCTGGAACATTGAGTTTATGACCCCCATGAGAGTATACCATATTTTTTTCAAAGCACTCCATGGTGGAGCTCTATGTAGTTAGAGTGGGGGGGCTCCTAGTCGTGGGTTCCATGGTTGCATTTTATAGCTGGAGAAATGTTTAAAAAGATTCAAAGACATATTGATGTTTTTTAATACTTTTTTTTGAAACTCTTTATTAAAATATGTTGACAAATATTTTCATTAAACATGGCAATATGTGAATTTGTCAAATATACAATTGATTATAGTTATTGATGACTTTTTGACAAAGAAAACAGATCTGATTTATATCTGTTGATGTGCTGACCCCTTGATGCAGCCAATAGGATCACTTTTTATGTTTTGGTGTTCTGACCCTTTTACAAAGTCAGTAGATTTACCTTACTTAAAATGACACTCTTTATATTGCTAAATCACATACTCAGCAGCGAGCACCCACAGGTGCATACATTCTGTGTACACAACCCCCTGCTGGCACTCACTTGAGCACTGAACGGGAGGGGGGGTTAGGGTGTCAATGGTAGTTTGGGCTATGGCCCTGGCCACAGAACACATCCTTTCCCCAACTGCACTCTGAACGTAGCCAAAAGCCTTGTGCTGTTGGGGAAGGGCACTTGCGGTGGTTTGGACGCTGAACCTCACGGGACACAAGGTGATGCACATCTTACTTTATGTTAAAAAAAAACATAGGCCAATGTCAGTGTGCATAAGGGGTTGGGTGGCAGCAGGGGGATGGGCTCAGGACCTGGTCACAGATCAACCCTTGCATCCAACCCCACACAGCACATGACTAAGAGGCAAGGAGTTGGAAGCAGGTCCTAACATCGCTATAACTCACCCTCGCTAGGCACCGCTAATTTCCCCCTATAATATATCTCTCATGACATGTTCTATGATATCACTGATAACAGGACTGCAGCATCTGAAATAACATCACTGGTGATAACACTGTGCACAGAGGGCACACACATTATAATTGCTTCCGCCCACAAGTTATAGTTACTTCAATTAACTATAACTGGTGAATTTCTTTTGTTTTGTTTGTTTAAAACTGTATGTTCTAATTGACATTTTGACCCAGCTATAATGTCCCTTTTACCTCTGTTTTTTTCGATGAATAAATACTGTGGGACCTCCAGTGTATTTTGTGGATCTTCAAGAGTGGGTTCACTTCAGAAGAAATAACGTGAATGAATTATTGCTTGTTAGAAATGGTTGCAGGTGTAAAAATTTGACTATTCTTGAAAAATTAGCACAGCAACACATTGCACTGTGGAGAGAGCCCATAGAGAACCAGCTGCTTTCCAACTTTTTTTGCTGGGAGCCTGGCCCAGTCCCATGGTTACCCAACTATTGAGTTACTGTCAGAAAGCACCAAGCTTGTAAACCAAATCTAAGGGGTGTTGGATGCACTTGTCCACCCCTCCTCTCAACCTCTATTGACTGAAATATCAGATAAGCTGTAAAAGCGAGAAATGGGGAATGGGATAAGAGTCTTAGAAAGCAGGCACGCCGGCTATCACTTTTCTGTCGTGTCAATCTCATGGACAATCACGTTTACAGATAGCAATAAATATTTAAAATTAAATAAGAAATCCTGAAAAACCTGCTGCAAGTATTCAGCATCTTACTTTCGAAATAACATTTATATACCTTGATTCTATATCTCTAGAATAAACTTTCAGTGTTCTTGTTGTGAAGCTGATTCTCGTGAAAATGGAAATGCTGCTAGCTACAAGTAGTCACCAAAAAATCAAACCCTTCCTGCCTAGAAGAGAACTACCTGCAACTTCACAGATATGGATTCTGATAAGTTCTCATTTATTTGCAGCACAACTGAAATATTGTTTGCATTTGTTAACTCATTGTGCCTACTTATCATTAACACATATAAATGACTTCCCTAATACAGCTAGCGCCTTAAATGATCATCACCTACACATACCGTAACCTTAGTTAGTTAATGGCAGAACACATTTACTTATTTCTCAAATGAATTCAAGTTCACTAGCTAATTAAATATTTCTGCAGCCTTTGACCACTGATATGATTACTGGGGGTTTTGGAACTTGTAGTTTGTTATTGGGTAACATTGCATAGAGTAACTTCCATGGTTACGCTGAAATGTGATGTACAGCTTCAGAACTCTGCCCATGAGCAGCACTGAGTTAAGACAATCTCAGCTAATGACACAGGAAACACATCTAATAAAGGAAGAGGGAGGTAACCTGCAGAAACTTTCAAGGGGTCTAATGGTACACATTTCATTCTCCTCATATGCTCTTGGGACATTAATATAGCTCAAACCAGGGGCTCAGTTTGAGGTAAGGAACGAACACGTTGACCAGGAAAGTAGATATGTGATTGATTAGGTTACAAAGTTCACAGCATGCAAAGAAATAGGTGTTGAGCAAATTGCAAGGTGTAAGAAGCCAGTTTTCCTAGTGTGAAATGGCAAGGCTTAGGTGTGGTAACAGGGACCTCCTACTTGAACTACTATTACAATCTGCTTGGAATCCTTGTGCTTGTGCTGAAGCCTGGCCTGCTGGAAATTATAAGGGTTGAGGTTGTTGAGTATAGACATCAGCACTTACTCTCAAATAACTTTCTAGATGCACTGAATTTCTGTTTGGAAGAAGATATGATGCAATCTGGGGCTTGTAGGCTACCTCCAAAATTGACAAAAATTGGGACCACATTGACCAACCCAAACATATCCTTGGCCCATCCAAATGAAAATTCCTGGAACCGGGCCTGTGTTGGAGGGCAGACTAGAGGGTGACAGATTGACTATAATGTGCATTCAAGCCCTAAACCCATTGCAAGTCATATTGCAAGTATTTCTAAACAACTATACCACAAAAGCGCTACATACTATGATTTAAATCATCCAAGATGTTAAAATGGACCGATCATTTCCAATTCTATCCACAACAACTGTAAGATTAACCTCGACCAGATTCAGCATTTTGGTTTTGTATTTGCAACTTCATACAGAGGGCATTCCTTTTTCTGCGAAATACATGACCTCAATTCTAGATTAGATTTATTCCTTATTACATACTTGAGGAAGTTCATGGATGAAGCTGGGCAAGACATTGTCCGAACATAATCCAAGATTGTTACACATTTCATGGGGCATATGTGTGACATGTTCCATCCTGGAGAAAATATGCTCTCTTCCCTTGGGACAGGTCCTGAGTGGTCAAGCAATAATTAAGACTCATCTTTGTTAATGATGATTGAAAGTGTGGCAGCTACAGAAAACTCATTATCGGATTGGGAGGAGTTTAAAGTAGGCATTTACAGTAGTGTGGCAAGGAAATCAAGAATGGAGACCCTGGGAGACATGATGAAAAATCTAGAAACAGTTGTCATAAATAAGCATGATGACAAGATGATTGACCTGCAGACTAGCACAATATACTCAGAAAAGTTAGACAGACTTTGGTAGTTTGTATACCATCGCCGACCTCACCCTAGCCGAATCCCCGTGCATCTGCAGAACCAGAGCGGGTGGAAGAGCTTTCTACTACGTCCCGGCAAAGGCCTGGAACGAGCTCCCAGTCAACATCAAATGCTCCCCCACTCTGCACACCTTCAGGAAGAGCCTCAAGACCTGGCTCTTCAGCTGATCCGAAGCTGCACCAACCCCTCCACCGACCCGCGCCCCAGCGCCTTGAGAACCTCATGGGTGAATAGCGTGCTTCACAATTCCCTGATTGTTTGATATATAGTGTGACAGCACAGAGAACCAGACATAACTAGCTACTTAATGTCATATTTAGTAATGGAAGAAACTCCTCATTTCCTCATAACTGCACTACAGAATGAGTGGCATACTCTTGGGTACAAATAAATAATACTTTGTTCTACACTATGCAGTCATACATCCCCAGACTAGGTTTATGGGAAATTCATGTAATTTGCAGGTGCATTATCACATGAGATTTTGGAAAAACATTATGCAGACTTAAATGTAACGATGCAAGAAGCAAAACCAGCATTCAACACCATATTTTTGCATGAAATACGTTCTTTAGGTCACTTTTTGTTAATAAAAAAAGAGGGGAAAAAATACAAGTGTCACAAACAGCAGTTGCTTGCGGTCTGGGATTTCATGTTGCTCTTCTGAGCTCGCCAAAGCATGAACTTTAGACAGAACAAGTCAGAACAGAGAGAGAGTGGCAATCTCTGCTCACTCTTTCAGACGTGTTCTGTCTAAAGTTCAATCACTAACTCGAAGATATTCTGAGTTATATGTTTGAACTTTAGACAATTCGCACACAAAAAAAGACAGGCGCTTGGCTATGCGCAGCGCCATGACGATACAGCCCCTGGATACCTGTCAAACAGTCAAACACTGCGCCTCAGACATATTTGCCATTCTGCTATGGGGTGGCAACATCTATTTCTTAATGTTTTTCTATTTTTGTATATTACCAGGTTGATGGCTTGTGGTTACGTCCCTGCTGCTTGTACCCCAGGAGTGTTTAATGTATGTGAACAGTTCAAACAGATGGCTTGGGTGTCAGTAGCTGTTCCACTGGCCTGTCGACTCCATTGTTACATTTTAGGAACACTGTTCCTGTGCCTTAGCAGACCTAAAGGTCCTGCCATGTGTATCTGCTAGGTGTCCCAGAAAGACTTTGGGGCAGATTTATGTCGGACTTGTGGCACTTTTGCGCTGCCGTTGCGTCACTTCTGTGACGCAGCGGCGGCGTAAACCCTGCGCCACGTTGCGACATACTTACATCGTGATGCATCTATGGAGATGCGTCACGGTGTAAGGCCCTGCGCCACATGAAACCTGCGTCAGGTTTCATGTGGGCGTTTCCACTTAGGGGGGGGCGTTCTGTCGCAGGAACTCCCCTGAAAAGTGACTCAGTGAAATCTACAAGATTTCACTGAGTCACTTTCCCAACACTGATGCGTCAAAAACCTGTGCCTGCTTAAAGCAGGTGTACGGTTTGACGCACCACGTTAGAGATAGGGCAAGTTGGAATAGTGCTGGAGCTGCGTGCCGCACGCAACACAACTTCAGCACTGCGCCAACTTTACGCCCTAGATGCGGCACGCATCTGTTCATTCCTGCGCCATGGTGCGCCGCATTGTAAATGCGGCGCATCATGGGTGGCGCAAGGATAAACTTGCGTGCCGTGTATTTTCTGGCGCATCTCTGCCGATTTGCAGAGATGCGTCAGGCAACATAAATCTGTCCCTTCGATTGGAGTTATAGAAGCTGGTTTCTAGTGGGGTCGTTTTTCCCATTGGGGCTTGCTGGTGGCCAAATTATTGACTTAAAGAGGGTACAAATTTAGTATTTCCTGGAGAGTAAACATCTGTGGGCATTTTAGTGATACACTTTGCAATTTCAAACCATTAGAAACTGAGCACATAAGGTCGACGAATGTCAAAGGCAGATGCAAGGCTGCAATGTTTCATTTGGCATCGCATTGGACCATTACTCTCAGGATGATTATTTTCCTTCTGTAGTTCACACAACATTAGCTTCCATGTCGGCAGTCATTCTAGTCCCATGAACTATTTTTTGTTTTCAAAATTGTGCACACTTTCAAATCAGTGCCAGATTGTTTTTTATGAACGAGCCTAGGCTACGGTTGAGCTCATCATCCTAGCCAAGCTCATTAGCTGTCATAAAATGTACCTGTGTGTGAATATATTTTGCCATGTGAGTTGCAGTTAGAAGTGTTAATATGTGAAGACTTAACAAATTAAAATGTGAAGGGGCTGGGCCCCTATGTTCGAGATGTGTTCTAGAGCCACAAGTTGATGTGTATTTTTTCTCAGCATGAAAGTGTGGAGGGGAGAGAAATCTTTAGCAATGTCAATCAATTCAAATCTCAGTTTCTTTAGACCCATAGTAACCACAGACTTCTTAGTAAAGTTAGTTAATTTATTACGAAGCTTAAAATAACTGAACATACAGACACCGCAAGACGAGGATGTAGAAATACATCAGAATCAACAGAAATCCATATCTGCAAATGAAGTTGAGTTGGTGCAACAGGCACAAGATGATTCATTCAAGAAATAGAATCGTCATTTTGCTGCCCTGGGAGTGCTGTCCCGGTTGCCTTCTCTGACTGTCTGCCTTCATCCAACGCCTCGCGGCCCCCGCTCCGCGGGTGCCGCTCGCAGGCTGCAGACGCCAAAAAAGAAAGCAGTCAACCTTTACCTGATGTGCATTGGAGCACCAACGCGCTAGCGGAACTTTCCCTGCTCAAGCCCAGAGGCGGGACTGCGAGGACCAGCCTGCTGTGCGGCGCAGATCGGCCGCAGCTGGTCCTCTTCCCGCCCCTCTCACCTGCTCAAATCGGAGTGGAGAGTGTGCTGCGTGGGTTCGTCATTTTGCTGCCCTGGGAGTGCTGTCCCGGTTGCCTTCTCTGACTGTCTGCCTTCATCCAACGCCTCGCGGCCCCCGCTCCGCGGGTGCCGCTCGCAGGCTGCAGACGCCAAAAAAGAAAGCAGTCAACCTTTACCTGATGTGCATTGGAGCACCAACGCGCTAGCGGAACTTTCCCTGCTCAAGCCCAGAGGCGGGACTGCGAGGACCAGCCTGCTGTGCGGCGCAGATCGGCCGCAGCTGGTCCTCTTCCCGCCCCTCTCACCTGCTCAAATCGGAGTGGAGAGTGTGCTGCGTGGGTTCGTCATTTTGCTGCCCTGGGAGTGCTGTCCCGGTTGCCTTCTCTGACTGTCTGCCTTCATCCAACGCCTCGCGGCCCCCGCTCCGCGGGAGCCGCTCGCAGGCTGCAGACGCCAAAAAAGAAAGCAGTCAACCTTTACCTGATGTGCATTGGAGCACCAACGCGCTAGCGGAACTTTCCCTGCTCAAGCCCAGAGGCGGGACTGCGAGGACCAGCCTGCTGTGCGGCGCAGATCGGCCGCAGCTGGTCCTCTTCCCGCCCCTCTCACCTGCTCAAATCGGAGTGGAGAGTGTGCTGCGTGGGTTCGTCATTTTGCTGCCCTGGGACTGCTGTCCCGGTTGCCTTCTCTGACTGTCTGCCTTCATCCAACGCCTCGCGGCCCCCGCTCCGCGGGTGCCGCTCGCAGGCTGCAGACGCCAAAAAAGAAAGCAGTCAACCTTTACCTGATGTGCATTGGAGCACCAACGCGCTAGCGGAACTTTCCCTCCTCAAGCCCAGAGGCGGGACTGCGAGGACCAGCCTGCTGTGCGGCGCAGATCGGCCGCAGCTGGTCCTCTTCCCGCCCCTCTCACCTGCTCAAATCGGAGTGGAGAGTGTGCTGCGTGGGTTCGTCATTTTGCTGCCCTGGGAGTGCTGTCCCGGTTGCCTTCTCTGACTGTCTGCCTTCATCCAACGCCTCGCGGCCCCCGCTCCGCGGGAGCCGCTCGCAGGCTGCAGACGCCAAAAAAGAAAGCAGTCAACCTTTACCTGATGTGCATTGGAGCACCAACGCGCTAGCGGAACTTTCCCTGCTCAAGCCCAGAGGCGGGACTGCGAGGACCAGCCTGCTGTGCGGCGCAGATCGGCCGCAGCTGGTCCTCTTCCCGCCCCTTCCGGTCATACCCTCTGATATTGTCTCCTAGCCTCGCGCACGCGGGACGCGCGCGGGGCAAAGGCCGGGGCGAAGACCGGGCTAAGAGCGGGCCGTTGTGTGGCCGTTAGGTGGCTGGTGTGGCTGGGCTGGGCCCCGTCCCTGAGTCTCTCTGACAAACTCTGTGAACTGGTATATTTAATGTCTGTTCCCTTATTGTGTTTAATCACGTGCCCAAGCTGATTGTCAGTGACTGTTAAGTCCTTCTAACCTGTTGACTGGGTAACTATTTTGACGGTTGCCTTTGGTGACTTCCTACAGTTGTCTACATTCTGTTACAATGGACAAGGTCTCACCTGGGAAAGCGGGGGCTAATTCCAACAAGGGCACATTGGACAACTATTTTAAGAAATCCACCTCTGAGATTGAAAGAGAAGAAGCCCTGGAAGAGAAAAGGATGGAGCGTCGTCGCTCCATTGAGGGTCACAAGGCCAGATCCACCCTGGGTACATCCCTGCCGAATCGATCACCTAGTGTGGAACTGATCACTGAGGACCCCTTTTCATCCCAGGGCGTCCCTGAACTCTTAAGAGATATATCTCTTGCACCTCCTTCTCTTGTGGATCACTTCAGTCCATCTCCTCTAGCCCCCTCACCTCTCAGCAACTCTGATGTAGCCCCGAATCCTCTGCCAGCTTCCAATCAAATCGGAAAAACGATCCCTAAAATTCAGCAGAGGAAGGTTGTGGCTCAGATAAATCATGGTCCTCCGCCCAAAAAGAGAATGAGGAAGGGGGGCTCCATACATAAAGGCAAAATTAGTCATACTGATTTTGGTAAGGGCAAGGGGGGGGGGGACAGTCACAGCTGCTATTTCTGCTTCTAAATTACCTGAAGGCACTCGACCCGATACTCCACCTGTGACTATACAAGGTACCCCATCTCCCTTAGTAGTAACTACCCCCCCAAACTCTAACTCTGAGGAGATCCTCCCGTTGGCCCCCACCCTGGAGTTTCTTGGGCAAATGCTCAGGACGCTCACTTCTCCAATCATGGAAAGTTTACGGGTCATTGAAGAGCGGCTAGGGAATCTGGAGCAGACCATTCACAATAAACTTAACACCCAGATGGTTGCTCCGGCCTTCACTGCAGTGACCGCTTTAGCTAGCTCATCAAATAGTTTAAGACCCTCTGTACCTAAGAAGCCCCCCCCAACTTCCTCTAACCTAGCTAAGGCGGCTCATACAACCTCTACCATAGCCGCAACGGCTTCTCTCCCCGTGGCCAATCACTCTACCAAAAAAGTGGCCAACAATCCCCCGGGAATTCCAACTTCCAAAAATGATTCTAGACCTGACATGCACCTGACTGGTGCCATTCCCAAGGGTGGAAATAATAGGTTACCTAGACCAATCCAGACGGATGATGAGAGGGAACCCCCCAGTATAGTCCAAAAACGTAGGATCCCGCAGGTTGAATTGCCTCCGGAATCACTACCCTACGTAGTGGTGCTTACGGGTGTTCCCACCCTTGAGCCTGATAAGCGAGAAGGCCCACAACAACTTAAAAATAAGACCATGTACTGGCTGTCTAAGAACAGACCACTTCCTGGGAATGTAAACGGGGACATAGTGCATGTGCGCCGACTCCCCTGGTTGGGGGGGCGGGTGAAAGACATAGATGGCGACCTGATTGTGATCAACTTCAGGGACCCGGAAGCTGTAAGGCACATTCTGAGTTGGATGCCAGGGAATCACGGCAAATCCATCATGCCGTGTGATCTCACCTATTTTTACCCTAGAGCCCTAGTTGCCCCCCTGTCATGTCCATGGCCTTCTATGCCCCCGACTGGCCTCAATGGCTCCAACCAAAACAATCACTATCTTCCCGTGCACCCTGACCCCTTGATCCAAAAGAATGCTCATAGGTGGGGATCTGTCCCTCAGAGGGGCTATGGTTCCAACTATAGGAGTTTGGACCACTCGTCCCAAATGGGGGGGATGGACCATTTGCTTCCCTTCACACCATTGGAAGTTAGCAACAGATTTGAAGCATTCTCTGGCCTTGACTGCTGTGATTGACTCGAGGGGTGCTCCCCTGGTCACTCTACTGCTGTGGGGGCCTTTAGTGAACATCATGGTAATTTTGCTGCTCAAGCTTGCAATCTTCCCCGGCAACTGCATGGAGAAGACTATGGCATAACCTCTACCCATCTAGCGGGAAGCAAACAAAGCTTATCTCCCCCCACACGGCTCTCCAATCTCAATGTATGCAGTGGTGGAGCTATTTCCGAGGGCCAAGGCCCTACACTCCACACTAAGTCTAGAGCCCTGAGGGTACTTTCATGGAATGTCGCAGGGATTTCCAACAAAATGCAGACAGAAGAATGGGATTCCCTGATAAATAATAACGAGATATGCCTCTTCCAAGAGACATGGGCGAGGGAACCGGTCCACAAGACTGGTTATGCTGTATTCGAAATCCCTGCTACTTGGAATGGAAGGGGGAGGCCCTCGGGTGGTCTGGCGGTGTGGATAGCATCTCACACTGGGTGTGTAGCGGAAAGTATAGAAACGCTTTCCCGTGACATCCAGTGTGTTTTGCTAACCTGGACAGGTGCCCCGAGGTTGGCAATAATAAATGTTTATTCCCGACCAGTAGGACCTACGGCAGAGTCTACTACACTAGAAGACCTTGCATCTTTTTTGAGCCAGTTGTCGACAGATTTTAAGGTGGTTTTGGGTGGCGATCTTAACTGTCATTTTGAACCCTTAGAGGGCCTGAGGGAAGGGGCCCTCATGGCAGAAGACGATCACTGGGGTATACCACCGTGCCACTCCCCCCATCCCAGAGCCTGGTCGCCACTTGCGGTTCAAATTATGTCGCTGACTCTCAACTATGCGTTGAGAGCATGCAATGGTCGCACACCCTCAGACACCCCTTCAAAATGCACATTTAATAGACCAAACCAGGAGTCAAGATTAGACTACATCTTTGTTGATACCAGTCTGTGGCCAAAGGTTGAGGACTTCATTATAATCCCCCACACTGACAGTGACCATAATGCCCTCTCTCTTACCCTGCACTATCTTCCTGAGCCCACCGGACTCTCCGCTCCGGGGGAAGGAGATGAACGGGGTAACCTTGTATTAGCTTCCAACAGGCGTAGGGTGAGATGGCAGAAATTCTCCAAGTCGGAAGAGAATATTGGGAAAATATACAGCCTTGTTCTCCCAAGTTTTGAGGCCTTGGAAGAAGTAATTAGTCGCCCCAGTGCTCAGGACTTATTCAAAACCTTACCCTCCATACACGAGGACCTAGTGGGAAGTCTGGGAGAGGTTCTCTATCCAGAGGTACCCAAACCCAAGCACAAAACCAGAACTTCCACATGGTACAACTCAGACTGCAGAAAGGCTAAATCTGATCTTATTGCTGCGGTCAAAGAGGGTGCCCCCCGTAATAGCGTGTCTGCCTTGCGACAATTCTACAAGGACACTATGGCCCGTGCGAGGTCAGATTGGGACTGGGATAGATGGCACGATCTCTCAGCAGCATTAATAGCTAAGGACACTAGAAGATTTTGGTCCATAGTCTCCACAGGCTCAGGGGAGCCCAAAGCTGCGGTCGAACCCAATATAGCTGCACATATATGGGAAGACCACTTTGGGAAACTTTATGCAGATGATTCAGAAAACACTGACGCCACCATTGCAACACTCCTCTCCCTCCCTGGAGAGACTCTAGAGTTTACGCTAGGGGAAGTGGCCAGGGCAATAGATGGTTTAGCATTGGGCAAGGCCCCTGGCCTTGACAAACTACCTGGTGACCTTTTTAGGTCCCATCCAGATATTTGGGCACCTTATCTTCTCATCCTTTTCAACTCATTGGCGTGTGGAATGGCGGTCCCCTGCACTTGGCTGGGGGCAGAGATAGTCCCTATCTTCAAGAAGGGCTGTCCTCTGCTCCCATCCAACTACAGGCCGATCAGCCTGATAGATGTCCCCCAGAAGATTTACTCGCGACTTTTATTGGACCAACTCATGGATTGGATGGAGGAAAATGAAATCTTAAGTCCCCTCCAGGCTGGCTTCAGGAAAAATACGTCCACCATGGACCAAATCTTCCGCCTCGTTCTCCTTTATTGGAAAACAGTGACCATCGAGGGCGGGAGACTATACATGGTGTTCGTAGACCTGAGGTCAGCCTTTGACCTTGTACCACGGAAAAAACTTTGGGAGGTCCTGAGGGAGATGGGAGTCCCCATTAATCTACTCCAGGCAACCATTAGACTCCATCAGGGAAATTTCGCCCAGGTACGTTGTGGGCGGGGTGGTGTTCTGTCTCAAAGGTTCCCTGTCTCCCGGGGGGTCAGGCAGGGGTGTGTGCTTGCCCCAACCCTCTTTTGCCTTTATATGAACAGTGTCATCTCGCATCTAGCCAATGTTGGAGACAACGACGCCCCGGTCTTGGCAGGCAGGAGGGTACCGGCAATTATGTTTGCGGACGATACCCTCCTGCTTTCCAAATCGCCTATGGGTATACAGAGAACCTTGGATGGCTTTGATCTCTTCTGCAGGCAGTTTGGCCTCGAGATCAACGCCGGGAAGACTAAGTATATGATCTTTAACCCCTCCTCCACAACTAGACCCAACCCTTCCCTAAACTCCACGGTTCTAGAGAGGGTAAAAACATTCCAATACCTGGGCGTAACCCTCCAAGAGAACTTATCCTGGTGCCCACAGATTGCAAGTTCGCGAATTAGGTTATCTCAACTGTCTGGGGCTATCCTGAAGATTAACAACACTTCAACATATAAACCTATAGCCCCTGCAGTTGAGATGTATAAAACTCAAGCAAAACCTGCTGCATTATATGGCAGCGAACTTTGGGGACACCAAGCTGCAAATGAGTTGGTACGTGTTGAGAATAATTTTATGAGGCGCCTCTTGGCCCTCCCTGTTGCAACTCCCTTGCTTCCCCTACGTCTCGACTTGGGCTTATCATCTATCAGGGAGGAGGCCGAACTCAATCCCATAAGATTCTGGCATAGACTTTGGTCAACTAAGGAGCTTAACCACTACAGGAGTGATCTTGTGCATGTTATGAATCTAAACGTCAATGACAAGATCCCTTGGCTGACTTTTGTGAAAAAAGAACTGTTCCGGCTAGGCTTAAACGAACTGTGGTTGGCCCCCGAAACTGGTTGTATCAAGGTCCCCCGGAAAAGTTTAGTGAAAGCCTGTAAGCAACAAAATCTCGTGACCCAACTAACTGCACCTAGAATCGGTATTTTAACCCACTGTTTTACCCAATCCAAAAATACCTATAAATTTGAATCTTTTTTGGATTTTATTTATCCGGTTGCAGCTAGGAAGCTATTTTTACAGTGGCGGTTTGGAACCCTCCCCCTTAAATCCCTCACGAGTAAATGGACCAATGGAGGGGACAAACTATGCCCTGGCTGCAATTCCTGTGATGAGGAGGAAATCCATGTCCTGTTTTTCTGTTCCACCTATAGGTCTCCAAGGAAGTATTGGTTGGTGCCTTTATGCAGAAACATGGCAATAAGAAACTGTTCAACTTCTTACAGAATACTGAAATCTGATTCCTCCCCTCACATTGTTTTTGCTGTCGCCAAATATCTGTTCGCCATGTGGCGTATTAGGTCCAAGTTGATTAAGGTTTTACCAACATAGAACGAGAGTTCCGGCCGCTGTCTTAAACCAAATTTTAGCCCTTATGGCAAAGTCTTTTATATTATGTCATTTTAAATGCACTTATTATAATTGTGATGCATCTCTCTTACCCATTTCTATCTCGTTTAACCCCTATTCCCAATACTGTATTCACTTGTATAACATGTATCAAATGTAGATTTAAATGTTGTATGTCTTTCTATGCATCTTTTATGGTCTTAATGGCCGAAATAAAGATTTCTTGGATTGGATTGGATTGGAATGCAAAGAATCAGAAAGCAAGAGTCCAAGTTCCCCTGCATCGAGGGTAGATGAAAATAAAGCATTATTCTATCCCTACACTAATACTAATGTGACATCCCTACTTATGCATTCTTATGGGCAAGATAAGTAAAGGTGTCTGCGTCTGGAGTATTCCTTAGAAGTCTCTCCATTTCAGGTCAGGAAGCATGAAGCTGCTGAGACAGAGCACAATCTAAGGTGCTCTTTCTCCAAAGGCAAAGATGAAGTGGGGCTTTCATCTTACTTGCAATGTTCCAATATCACAGGTGTCTACCCGGGAATCCTTTCTGGTCATGCCATCCAATCAGGCCACATTCTCATAGGTAGTTTTTCACAGGCCGGCGGTGCTCCCGAACTGCAACAAGTCGACCTTGATTCCCAGGCCTTCTTCAGTGAGAAAACACAATAGTTCTCCTTATTGGCATTAATTTACAATGCATCCTCTTCTCCTTGCGTAGCTCCTAAAACAAAGACATTATTCTAACTAACAAGGGCGCTTCTTCCACCTGCAACACAAACATGAAAAAGACCAGAATACAACGTGCACATGAAAATCAACAATTAATTCTAATGCAAGAGCCTCTAGGGAGAATATATTTCAGACATACGAGATTCAGCTAACATAAGGGAAATGGAGCATGAGCTTTACGAAATTGCACAGGAATTAAGGCACACTCGGTCAATATTTCGAGCTACATATAAATTGACACAATTAAGAAACACATTAAATAATAAATGGTTGTCAGTTGCACAACACAAGTGTTTCTGTTACTGTTTTCCGCTGGCTACATTTGATTTTCCACATTAATTCTTTATGTATTCTACATAATGGCCTTAACACATGACATTTACGATTACATTACAAAAACCTAACACTTAGGTTAACACCCACCTCCTGATTTAGAATTCCTTAAGAAATGAGAATTTTTCATTTATATCAAACTTTAATTTGGGTAATTTCTCCATTACCATAATATTCTCCAGATTTATTGAAAGAAATTCATTAATGAGTCCATCTACATTTCTAGTTTGAGCACACATCCATATATCATTTTTTGTAGCACTAGAATCGGTGCAATAAAGGCATCATTACAGCCCAATAGCACAGCATATGAAGTACATTTTCCTTGGGTCTTCAAGCTCCCATACCACATTTGAAATGCTCTTTAATATTGAATCAAGCATATAGGTGGGGTACGTAGATGAACTCCGAAAGACTGTGGCACTGAAGTGGATTCTATATTCATATGGCTAAGGACACAGGTGAATAAACTGGTTGATTAAGATATGTGTCAAACTGGGGCATTTTATACTTGTAGGACTGCAGCAGCAACCGCTCCATTAGGGCGAAGGAGCGCTAGCCCCCCGGCCACTACTGGAACTTAAAACGATAATAACATTGGATTTATACCCTTTTATTTTAAAACCCTGGACCCACCTCCAGGACTCTGACATCTTTAGGGCAGGTCCAGGGGATAACACTGCTAGTAGGGAAGTGGTGGGCACTCCCTTCACTGCCTATTAGGTGTTTGGCCGGCTGTCTCAGGCCTGCCAAATCCCTCATGTGCAGTGAAGCTGTTCCCAGCCTCAGCTGCGTTGCTGGTGCTGGAGAGCGCAGGCACAGGCTCGCAGTCTGCCTGGGAGCACACATTTGGGGGTGCTCAGGCCAATCCTGAAGCTGCTGTCATGTGAGCGCAGCTTCAGGATTGGCCTCATGGCAGACTGAGAGCCTATGCCCAGCCCCAAGAGCTAAAAACTGGAAGAACCGATGCGCGGGAGATGGCGGCAGCAGCATTTAGGTAAGTTATTATTTTTTTTGTACCCAAACCCTTCCCACTTCCCTCCTCCGCCCCCTCCCACTTTGGCAGGGGACCGGCCGCTACTGTAGGACTGTGTAAACAATGTGCAACTGGCACATGCATAAGGGGCACTTCAGTCTTGTGTTTTCCCATTAGGGCTAATTGGGACATGTATGTCATAGCTGGGTCGGGTGGCGAGTTCTGATTGACTCTCTCCTCATGGTATTTGCATCATAGGCATCTAGTGATCATATGTTGGGCATATTCATCGATGCCATTGTACTTCTGCCCTATGTTTTGAAAGGACCTGTTTTGCATAAGGTAATGGTTAGTATGTTCAAACCCCTGTGGTATTAGGTAATACTGTATGTGAAGCCTATAAATATTCCATGCAAATGCATGCTGAGCCAATATTTAGTTTCAGCCTTGCTATGTATGTTTTTGGTTTCATATTTTGGTATATAAACATTGCTGTCTCTGGAGGGTGTCTTTCTGAAACGTCTATTTGCAAAACGTATGTGTAACATATGTTTGCCCTTACATTGGTATGGAATTAGACTGGCACTGTGCTGCAGCACTTTATTCTATTAAAACTGCATTTCATTCCCCTGCTGTGCTTTATTTCTTTGTGGTCTGGGGACCCTTATCCATGTGATGTTTTATTTGTGCATTCTGAATTTTGTCATTTTGTAGTTGTGGGTGGAATCCTTCATTACACTTGCAGAATTTGGTGACTCCACGTTACTCTTGTAACATGGTCCACTAACCGCTGCATGACCAAAAAGAAACTTCTGTGAGGGTATAGAAATGTAAGCCAGATTTGCATCTCTTAGTGCAATTTTCTAATGTGGACAGTTGTGGTTAGAGGGCTGCTTTTTTAGTAGGATTTCTGACGCTCAAGAAGATTTTCTACTCGCGAGGCAGCCAAGTCACCTCAAATGGCTTGCACTCTTGTGCACCACATCGTGTAGTTGTGCAGATTTTTCAGCAATGCTCACACTAGTGGTGCTAAATTATGGCACAAGCAGTGCAAAATGCAAATTTTCTACCTGTTGGCAGGACTCTGCAGAATCTCGCGTACTTTTTATGGAACTCCACAGAATTTTGTGGGGAGAAACTCAGTGAGTTCTGCTACCTCTAATATTTTGCTCTTGGTTTTTGCAGGTTCCCATGTGAATTATAATATGATGTTATGTTAATAAAGTTTTCCAGCCTGATCATTCAATAGAGAATATCTGAAAAGCATGAAGACTATTGCTTCCAAATACAACACTATGGTTTAGTCAGATGACATTTGATATTTCCTAAAACTAATCGATCATGAGATCGAGCGAGATGCTTGAAGAAGTGAGATGCAAGTGGAAATAGACAAAAATTAGGCAAATCTGCTGCCAATTGTAGACTTCTGAAATCTTGTGACCTAAGCATGACAGTATTAAAAGAGTGAAGATTCCTAGTGGGTGCATTTCACAGTATGTTTTGGACAAGGATTTAAGTGTGTGGCTGTACAAGTAGTAGTGCCCCTGTACAAGGAGTGGTGAGCTATGAACTGGGTTTTGAAAATGTTAGAAATTAGGGTCTCTAGTTGGCAGTCGAATACACCCTGTCTAAGTAGGGACCCTTCCTTCCAGTCAGGATAAGGAAATTATACACCCAGATAATCCCTGCTCACCACCTTAATAGATTGGCAGGAGCAGTCAAGCTTATCTCTGCGGTACTGTGTAAAGTATTTGTACAGAACACATACAGTAACACAGTGAAAACACTACAGGTGCATCACACCAGTTAATCAAAATAAAGTATCTTTATCTAAACCAAACAAGACCAATACAACAAAAATCCAACATACACAACTCAAAATATGAGTTTTAAAAGGTTTAAAGCAATTCTGTGCATAGAACTCTATGGATGTGGTGATTTTACATAAAGTACCTCAAATTTGTCAAAATCCACAAGGAAAAACAGCCTCAGAGGAGGGAATCATTGGAAATACAAAGTGATCCGTCAGTTCCTGAGTCCTTGTGGAGGCGATGTGTCAGTTCTACTGCAAGCAGGAGAAGTGTTGCTTCTAATCCAGACTGTAAGGGGAAGTGAGGCATGGATTTTAAGATGGTTCTGGTCTGTGGGTGAAACATCTGAGATGCGTTGAACACAGGTGCAATGGGTGGAAATCCGGACCTGCTGGAGATCAATGCAGCAGTCGTCAACAGGCGTTGCATTGGTGTCAAAGCCCAGCTCACCTGAGTATCCCGTCAGTTCTGATGGAGTTTGAAGACAGTCCATAACCGCCCTGAGACCACTTATTCCAGCACACCAGGAGTAAACGATGTGCAAAGAACCAGTAGCTCCAGGGAAGGGGGAAGTGGATAAAAATAAAAAAAAGAGAGAGATAACATGGCTCTTGGGCTTCTGTTGTGTAGAGAAGAAACCTATGGCTCATGCAGACTTCTTGTGCAATTCATGTTTACTGAAACATAAAGAAAGAACAGGTATGTACATCCTACTCTAACCGTGTACCTAACTTCCGTTGGGTTTTTGAACTCTTCCTCTGATCTGATAAATGGATCACTGAAATAATATCGACTGACAAAATATCGACTTGCCAAAATATCGTGGACAAAATATCGACAGTCAAAATATCGAGTTTGTATCTACAAACAGGTAAGTACAAAAATATCGAGTACAAAATATCGTTAACAAAAATATAGATGTAAAAAATATCGACTTTATTAAAAACAGTGTTAAATTAAATTAATATTAAATTTTAATTACTAAAATATACTTAAAACGACTTAAATTAAATTATAATAATAAAATAATAAATGAAAATAATAAAAATAATTTTTTAAAATCTTATTTGTTGACCCTGAACCCTAAAAATACCCCTTTACCCAAAAACCCAAAACTGACCCTGAACCCTAAAAATACCCCTTTACCCAAAAACCCAAAACTGACCCTGAACCCTAAAAATACCCCTTTACCCATGACCTGAAAACTGACCCTGAACCCTAAAAATACCCCTTTACCCATGACCTGAAAACTGACCCTGAACCCTAAAAATACCCCTTTACCCATGAACTGAAAACTGACCCTGAACCCTAAAAATACCCCTTTACCCATGACCTGAAAACTGACCCTGAACCCTAAAAATACCCCTTTACCCATGACCTGAAAACTGACCCTGAACCCTAAAAATACCCCTTTACCCATGAACTGAAAACTGACCCTGAACCCTAAAAATACCCCTTTACCCATGAACTGAAAACTGACCCTGAACCCTAAAAATGCTCCTTTACCCAAAATGTATCAATATTATTTAATTACCAATTAATTATTAATTAACAATAACAATAAAGTAAATATATTAGAACATTAGGTGTAATTATTTTAATAATTAATATTATTTTATCAAAATTAATCACTTAAAAATAACACAAAATTATATATATAAAAAATGTACTCTAATTAATGTAATTAACTAATTACAATTAATTAATTAACAATTATTTACTAATACAAAATATATTCAAAATTATATTAATTAATTAACTAATTAATATTAATTAATTATCAATTAATTATTAATTAAAAATATTAACAAACATATATTAATTAATTAATTATTATTAAATTACTTCCCACCCTATTCCCCTATAAACCCACAACCCGCTACAGAATTACATTACGCAATTATTATCAAAACAAAATTCATGTAATAAAATATTTAATACCATTAATACACACTATTCACACATATTATTACATAAAAATACACTATAAAATATTATATATTATTAAAAAATCGATATTTTTGCTATCTATATTTTATACAGTCGATATTACTTCACTTACCTGAAAAACAATATTTTTGTAGTCGATATTATGTCCAGTCGATATTTTGTCCAGTCTATATTTAAAACTCGATATTATGTCCAGTCGATATTTTGGAGTCGATATTTTGTCTCTATACCCTGATAAATACCTCTCTGATCCTGGTTTCGAAGTTGGGCTTATTCTGTGTAATTTGAATCCCCTTCTTCTAATGTGCAGATGAAGGTTCTAAAGACTAGACTATCAGTCTTTTGTTTCTTACAATAAACTACATTCAAACTAAATATATGGTATGCATTTACAACTCACTTGTACACATGCCCAAGGACTTCTTAAAGGACCATACTCTTACATCAGAATATGGTACAGTATAACACACAGAAAGGAAATAGCGTTTATCGTGATTACTGCAAACCTTGCAGTTCTTGGTTTCTCTGTGCGTATATCCAATGTTCCACAAATATATTTGCCAATACACAGATCACTTCGTAAAGTTCCACAAAGTTGATTGTTAATCAGACTCAGTTCGATATTGTCTTTAAAGAGGTACCTGTGACAATGTCCACTTCTTCTTTCTCAAATATTTGCTCTCACTTTCTTGTATCAGCGTTTTAATGAGCAAAGGGTTAAGAACTTACTTGTTGGTTGGGGTGGGGTTACCATCTGTCTAACCTGTCCGTTTATGTTTTGTAGGTTGTTCTCATTGGTCAGGAGAGGAGCCGGGACCAAGAGGGGTCAGAATCGGAAGGAGGAAATGCCGCTGGCCACGCCCCCGCAGTCGACTGGAAAACGGGAGGGAGCAAGATCCGCCACGAAGAGTCAGCGCCGAATGCAAGGTGAGGAAACAATTCTCTGGTGAGCTGAATAAAGACGAGCACTAGCACCGGGCGAAGCTCGAGGCAGTCTTTCATAGGGAAGGCTGGGTGTGGCTCCTTCGCGCTGCACGTTGTTCCAGAGAACGTGCAGCGCTTCGGTTAATATGCACAATAACATCACGGGGGAAGTAAGCACAAGGCAAAAGCAAAGGAATATCCAAAACGAAGCCTTGGTAACTACAAATATCTCCACTCATGCCAAACTAAAATCACTCATACCAGACTAGCATCAAAGAGTAATAATTACTACCAACAATATGCAAGTAGATCTAAGGGGTAGAATGCATGAATGTTTTGTCGTGTGTTTAAGGCCTAATGTTTCATTGAGAGTGGACAAGCTAGTTGTGGTGTGGAACCCCTAACAGTCCCCCCCTCAAAAGCCCTCCTACTGGGCTGGGTTTTCCTGGATGTGTCAAATAAAACCTCCTAATTAAACGAGGGGCGTGTACATAGGATGCTGGTTCCCATGAGTTTTCGGTTTCATAATACCCCTTCCATTCCCCTAAATAAAACAATCGCCCATGGACTCTTTTAGCATCTTTTATACTCTTTACCTCATATTATAGGTTTCCTTTAATTGGGATGGGTGGTGGTGGGAGCTCAGGTCGTGTGTCTTGGTTGTAGGGTTTCAGTAAGGATACATGGAATGTGGGGTGTACTGGATATTCATTCGGTAAATCTAATTTAACTGTTACAGGATTCACTATGGCGGTGATGTTGAAAGGCCCAATAAAACGTGGCTGCATTTTTCGAGAGCCTTCTATGTTTAGGTTCTTTGTGGATAGCCACACCTTGTCTCCTATTTGGTATATTGGGGCCTCAGTTCTATGTTTGTCTGCTTGTTTTTTCATACGTTCCTTGTACTTGAGCAGATGTTACTTGGCCTTGTCCTGAATGTTAACCAATCTGGATAACCTATCTGTTACTGTTCGCAAAAAGGAATCATCTACCAGGATTGGTAAAGGTCTTGGGTGATATCCATTCATGAAATAAAATGGCGTGCAATGTAATGCTGAATGTTTGGTATTATTATAAATGAACTCTGCTATAGGTAAGGCTTCCAGCCATTCACTAGTATAATCTTTTAACTAACAACAAACAGCGTAACGTTTGGTTCAGTTGTTCGGTTTGACCATCTGTTTCTGGATGAAAGGCAGTGGATAACGCCACCTCTATCTTTAATTTCTCACACAGTTTTTTCCAAAATCTAGAGTTGAACTGACTACCCCGATCTGACACCACCTTACTTGGCAAACCATGCAAACGCATTACTTCCTTCAGAAAAATGTCTGCAAATTCTGCTGCAGTAGGTAATTTCCGTAATGGTACAAAATGTGCCATTTTGGATACAAAATCCTCTATCACTAACACTGTTGTGAAGGTTTTTATTGGAGGCAAACCAACTATAAAGTCTACACTCACAGTGTGCCAAGGTTGTGTTGGTGATGGCATTGGGACTAACAACCCAGCAGGGGCCTTGTGAGAGGCTTTCTGTCTTGCACACACAGGACAAGTGGTGACGTATTGTCTGATATCTCTGTTCATGGTGTCCCACCAAAAGTGTTTAAAAAACTTTTTCCAGAGTTTTCACCCAACCAGGATGACCTGCCAAGGGCGAGGTATGATGCCAGGTTATCACCTGTGTTTGTAACTCTTTGGTGGGTACATAAAGCATTTTATTGTGATATAATAATCCATGTTGCATTGTATTGTGGGAATCCTTTAACCAGTTTTGAGGAGTTATTTGCATATGAGCAGCATACAGGTCTGCCATGAAATCCTTCTGTTGTATAGGTGCTAAAATTTTTGGGGGAGCAATAATGGGTTCTCCTACCTTATCTTGTTTTGTTTCTGTGGTATAACCGTATCTAGACAACACATCAGATTGAATTTGCTGCGTACCTGGACTATAGGTTATAACAAAGTCAAAAGTGCTGAAAAAGTTCAACCAGCGCATTTGACGAGGGGTTAAAGCTTTAAGGGATCCAAAGAATTGCAGGTTCCTTTGGTCAGAAAAGATGGTCACAGGGAACTTGGCTCCCATCAAATGGCGTCTCCATTCGGAAAAGACCACCTTAATGGCTAAAAGTTCCCTTTCAGCCATGGTATAATTCTGTTCATCTGGTAATAGTTTTTTGGAATAAAAGGCAATTGGGTGAAATTGGCCATCTACTGTATCTTGTTGAGAAAGAACTCCCCCTATTGCTACCTGTGAAGCATCCGCTTCTACGAAAAATGGTAAATCAGGTTCAGGATGTTTCAAGACTGGGGCTGATGTAAATTTCTGTTTTAACAGCTGGAAAGCTTGCGAGGCTTCAGTAGACCAAAGGAATCGCTGACCTTTTTGCAACAAAGTGGTTATTGGGGCCACTACATCTGCAAAATGAGAAATAAATCTCCTATAAAAGTTAGCAAAACCTAGAAATCTTTGTATGTCTTTCACTGAGGATGGTTCAGGCCAATCGTCTATTGCACTGACTTTTCTTATGTCTATAGTAATACCTTGAGGTGACAAACAATATCCGAAAAAGTCCACTAGAATTAAATGTACATTTTTCGAATTTTGCAAAAAGATGGTTTTCTTTTAATTTTGCTAAGACTGCTCCAACATGTTGGGTATGTTCTTCCTGATTTCTCGAATAAATGAGGATGTCGTCAATCTACACTATGACGCAAAGATCCAAGAATTCGTTTAAAACCTCATTAATGAAGAATTGGAATGCTGCAGGGGCATTGTACAATCCAAAAGGCATTACTGTATATTCGAATAGTCCGAACTTGGTTTTGAAAGCTGTCTTCCACTCATCATGTTCTTTAGTTCTAACCAAGAGATAAGCCCCACGCAGATCTAATTTCGTGTAAACAGTAGAGTGTCTTAACTGGTCCAATAGGACGGGTATTAGAGGAAGAGGATACTTGTTCTTTATTGTAGCCTTATTGAGCCCTCTATAATCTATGCAAGCGCGCAGGGACTTATCCGGTTTAGGGATAAAAAAAAGTGGAGATGACACCGGTGAGGTAGAATGACGGATGAACCCTGATTGTAATAAGTCGTCCAAGTATGTTCTTAAGTATTTCGGCTCCTCATCGGTCAAGGCATACACTCTATTATTAAGCAAAGGATCTCCTGGAATAAGGTCTATCCGGCAATCATAAGATCGGTGTGGTGGTAGAACGCTTGCTTTCACCGGATCAAAGATGTCTTTAAAATCAGAATACTTATTTTCATTTGGATTTATTTAGATTTATTTGGTCTTGTGAGATAGTAGCACAGTGTAAGACAGTACTGTGTTCAGTTCCTGCTTCCTGATAACAAGACGTTCTATAAAAGGAGGAATCCAGAGTTACCGTTCTAGTTACCCAATCGATTTTTGGGTAATGTGCCGTTAGCCAAGGCACTCCAAGAATCAACCCAAAGTTAGGAGTGTCTATCAAATCAAAACTGATCAGTTCTGTGTGCCCGTTTTGACAGACCATAACAATGGGGCTTGTTTGTTTCGTGATCAAACCAGACGTTAATTCTGAACCATCAACAGCACACACTGCTTCATGGCTAGGTTTTAAACATACAGGAAGACCTAATTGTTCCACTAACTTATTATCCACAAAGTTTCCTGTAGCTCCAGAGTCAAGAAGAACAGGAAGAGAATATCTTACCTGTGTAGACACAATTAGAATTATGTGAATTAAAAAATGTTTTGGTATATGAGGTACTACGAATGCTTCAGGTTTGAAAGAGACTTTTCCTGGAAACAAGAAACCTCTCCCCTTGTTGAGTTTATTCGTTTTCTGGCCCTGAAGAAGAGACGGTGGATACCTTAACCTTTTGTGGGGTTTTAAGTTTTAGTGGACACTCCCTAGCAAAATGGCCGGCTTATCCACAATATAAGCATAGTTGGAGTTTTCTCCTCCTTTTCTTTTCCTCCGAGGAGAGTGGACCCTTAAGCGTCCCTATTTGCATAGGTTCCGGTTCAGGGAGCTTGTTATCTGTTTCTCTCTTCTCGTGTCTGACAAATGTCAGCCGTGATTCCAGTTTGGATTTTTCTCCTTTCCTCTCCCCTAATCTATGATCAAGTTTTACCACTAAGTCTACAAAATCAGGGTAGTCTTCTGGCAAGTCGACTATATGTGCAGGCGCATCTTTTAAATCGTCTCTCAAACCTTTATAAAAAAGGGAGACACGCTTCTCCTCTGGCCACTGAGTTTCTGTGAGTAAGCGATTAAAACTAGTAAGGTAGGTCAACAAATCTTTGTTACCCTGCTTCAGATTTATAAGTTTGTTATCACTTGCCTGCATAAAGGTGCGTTTTGCAAAAAGACGGGTCATAATACGTTTAAGCTGATTCCAATTATGGAGGATGGGATCATCCCTGTCAGCGAAGGGTATCAACCAATTGGCCGCTGTCCGACCCAAATATGACAAGACAAATGCCACTTTCGTAGCATCAGTGGGAAATTGATGTGGCTTACAGACAAAATGCAATTAGCTTTGATTAATAAAAACATGGAACTTATTGCTATCCCCGAGAAAACATTCAAGTGCTGCTAAAGGTACAACACTGGGAACATTTACTGTGACCTCCATGGGTGGGGAGGATGAGGTATGTTTAGATCTAGCCCCTGTTTCTGTGGCATCTTTAAATAACGGAGTAAAAGGTGGGTGCCACTGAGATTCTCTAGGCTTAAACCTAACTAAATCGTGTTTTAAAGCAGCATTTTCCAATTTTGACTTCTCTATTTCTTCTTGCATATGTTGCAAGAGTCCTGACACTGACTCATTGTGGGCTCAATCTTCCTTCAAGGCTTGCGCCATGTCTGTGGCATCAATTCCCTCTGTTTCTTCCCCTGTGTTCATCATCCAACAGAACTGTTATGGTTAAAGGCTAGTGCTTCTGTCAAAGCCCAGCTCACCTGAGTATCCCTTCAGTTCTGATGGAGTTTGAAGACAGTCCGTACCCGCCCTGAGACCACTTGTTCCACCACACCAGGAGTAAACGATGTGCAAAGAACCAGTAGCTCCAGGGAAGCGGGAAGTGGATAAAAATAAAAAAAGAGAGAGATAACACAGCTCTTGGGCTTCTGTTGTGTAGAGAAGAAACCTACGGCTCATGCAGACTTCTTGCGCAATTCGTGTTTACTGAAACATAAAGAAAGAACAGGTAAGTACATCCTACTCTAACTGTGTACCTAACTTCCTTTGGGTTTTTGAACTCTTCCTCTGATCTGATAAATACCTCTCTGATCCTGTTCTCTGGTTTCCAGTTTGGGCTTATTCTGTGTAATGTGAATCCCCTTCTTCTAATGTACAGATGAGGGTTCTAAAGACTCGAGAACATACAACTATCAGTCTTTTGTTTCTTACAATAAGCTACATTCAAACTAAATATATGGTATGCATTTACAACTCACTTGTACACATGCCCAAGGACTTCTTAAAGGACCATACTCTTACATCAGAATATGGTACAGTATAACACACAGAAAGGAAATAGCGTTTCTCGTGATTACTGCAAACCTTGCAGTTCTTGGTTTCTCTGTGCGTATATCCAATGTTCCACAAATATATTTGCCAATACACAGATCACTTTGTAAAGTTCCACAAAGTCGATTGTTAATCAGATTCAGTTCGATATTGTCTTTAAAGAGGTACCTGTGACAATGTCTGCTTCTTCTTTCTCAAATATTTGCTCTCACTTTCTTGTATCAGCGTTTTAATAAGCAAAGGGTTAAGAAATTACTTGTTGGTTGGGGTGGGGTTACGATCTGTCTAACCTGTCCGTTTTTGTTTTGTTCTTATTGGTCAGGAGAGGAGCCGGGACAAGAGGGGTCGGAATCCGGAAGGAGGAAAAGCCGCTGGCCGTGCCCCGCAGTCGACCGCAGAACGGGAGGGAGCAAGATCCGCCGCAAAGAGTCAGCGCCGAATGCAAGGTGAGGAAACAATTCTCCGGTGAGCTGAATAAAGACGAGCACTAGCACCGGGCGAAGCTCGAGGCAGTCTTTTATAGGGAAGGCTGGGTGTGGCTCCTTTGCGCTGCACGTTGTTCCAGAGAACGTGCAGCGCTTCAGTTAATATGCAAAATAACATCACGGGGGAAGTAAGCACAAGGCAAAAGCAAAGGAATAGCCAAAAAGAAGCCTTGCTAACTGCAAATATCTTTACTCATGCCAAACTAAAATCACTCATACCAGACTAGCATCTAAGAGTAATAAGCACTACCAACAATATGCAAGAGGATCTAAGGGCTAGTATGCATGACTGTTTTGTCGTGTGTTTAAGGCCTAATGTTTCATTGAGAGAGGACAAGCTAGTTGTGGTGTGGAACCCCTAACAGTTGGTTTCTTCAGCTGTGGTCCCATGATGTGTTGATCTTGTCAGCCGCACAACAGGCCTGCATCGGAATCAGTGCAGTAGACTCGGACTTCAGAGACCAGTGCACTGAACTCGGGCTTTGGAGGTTTCTTCAGCCATGGGCATGCACTGAGTCAATTTCTTCAGCCGCTCAGCGGTTGTGCCTGGAAACTTCACCCACATCGTAGTGTTGCATCAGAAACCCAGGCACTCGAAGGACACTGCATCGATTTTGATAGTTTACACTAGATCTTTGAAGCAGGAACAACCTCCAAGGGCACTGAAGTAGAATTGGCACCACTTGGCAGGTCAGAGCTTCCAGAAGTGAAGTTGGAGGTGAAGTCTTTGGTGTCCCTGAGTCTTTTTAACAGGAGGCAGGCACACAGAATTCCTTGGAGAAGCTTCACAAGCAGGATACGGAGAACTGGTCCAGTCCTTTTCCTCTCCAAATCAGAAGCAGAAACTGCAGGCCAAACCAGCAAAGCAACACATGGTGAAGGGGAAGTACTTCTCCTCACAGCTCTTCAGCTATTCCCCTTGTGAGAGGTTTTTCTTGATCCAGAAGTGTTCTACTGTTTGGGCTTTTAGGCCCAATACTTATACCCCTTTTCGCCTTTGAAGTAGGCATTCTTCAAAGGATTGTCTTTGTAGTGCACAAGTTCTTGTTATGCCTGGGCTTGGCTCCATACACATTCCAGGGGGGAGAGACAGCATTGTGAAAGGCAGGCACAGTCATATTCAGGTGCAGGTGACAGCTCTTCCCACCACTCTAGCTCAGGAACGCCCATCAGCCTGGTGATGGGCCATCAGGATGTGCAGGGCACACCTCAACTCCCTTTGTGTGACTGTCTACAGTGAATGCAAAATAGGCCCCTGTCAGTCTAAACCAGAACTTGATTCCACAGGCAGGCAGAGACACCAGTTGGTTTAACAAGAAAATGCCCCCTACCTAAATATGGCATTTTCAAACACAAAATTTAAAACCCCCTTCACTAAAAGATTTGTTTTTAAATCCTGAGCTCAGAGATCCCAACCTCTAAATCTCAAGCTGTTCCATATTAAAAGTTACACTCGTAAAATGTTATAAGGCAGCTAAAATTATAGCCTATGGGAGAGCTAGTCCTTGGAATAGTGACAAATGGAATTGACAGTATTTCACTATCGGGACATGTAAAACTCACCAGCACATTGGGCCCACCTTAGGGATGCCTTATATGTAATAAAAGGGAAAGGTCAACATGGCAGTTTAAAACTGCGCTCACGGACACTGCAATGGCAGTCTTGAGATATGTTTGCTGAGCTACTCATGTGGCTGGCACAATCAGTGCTGCAGGTCCACAAGTAGCATTTGATTTACAGGCCCTTTGTACGCACAGTGTCCTTTACTTGGGACTTACAAGTAAATCAAATATACCAATCATGGATAACCATTCATAATCACAATTTACACAGAGAGTATATGCACTTTAGCACTGATCAGCAGTGGTAAAGTTCCCAAAGCCCTAAAGCCAACAAAAAGAGGTAAGATAAATATAAATTTAAAAAGCAAACAATCAGAGGATAAACTAAAAAAAGGGCCAGGTGCCACAGAAAATTACACAGGTACTGTTAGACCTGGCATCCTTGACATGGTTTCCCGTGACTTTTGTGCCCTCTACCTCCTGTTTTACTGACTATGTTTTTACTGGCTTCAGGACTATGGGCACTTTACCACTGCCAACCAGTGCTACAGTGCATGTGCTCTCTCCTTTAAACATTGTAATATTGGCTTATCCACAATTGATATATTTAATGTACTTATACATCTCTAGCAAAGTGCACTACATATGCCCAGGGCTAGTAACTTAAATGCTACTAGTGGGCCTGCAGCACTGATAATGCCACCCACTCCAGTCGCCCTTTAAACATGTTTCAGGCCTGCCATTGCAGAGCTGGTATGTGCAGTTTTAAACTGCCATGTCCACTTGGCAAGCTAACCCTCTTGCCATGCCCAAACCTATCTTATTAATACTTATGTCACCCCTAAAATATGCCCTTGACAGTCCATGGGCAGGCTGAAGTATATTTAAAAAGTAGAACATCTACCTTTGGGTTTTACAGGTTCTGGTAGTGAAAAACGTTTACATTAGTTTTTCACTATGCAAGGCCTAACTCTCCCATAGGTTAACATTGGGATTACCTTATTACATTTTATGTATCATTTCCAATTGGGAAGAGATGGGACCCCCAGTTTTGGGGTCTTTGGAATCACAATTTAAAATCCTAACTTATAGTGAAGTTACATTTCAAATTGTAATTCTCAAAATGGCAGTTTCAGAAAATTGGCATTTTCTTCCTTGGTGCCGTCTTCCAGTCTCTAAATACATGTCTGGAAGGGGCGACGGCTGGGCTTTTGCATTCCCTCTAGACAGCCTCACACAAAAGAAGCTTATGTGTGACTGATGGGCAATCTACATCCTGATGGGTTATCCCGGGCAGCATGGGAGGGAGAAGCGTACGCTTACATCTGAATAGGCTGTGTCCCGTCCCCATACACAGGGCTGCATATCCCTCTGTTGTCAGTCTGGGGGAAGAGCCGAGAATCTATGTACTTCAAAGTCCTCTCTTTGATGTTGTCCCTACTTCAAAGGCACAAGTAGTTATAAGTCCTTGACCCCTGACACCACCAACTCAGTACACTTCTGGATCTGTGGATACTGGAAGAATAATTTCTGTGTTGTTGGAAGGACTGTCACACTGCTGGACTCCTGCTCTGCTGTGCTGACCTACTGCCTGCTGCCCTCTTTGCCAGGATGTGAGAATGACTGGATCTGCATCTCTACAACCCAGAACCAAATTAACTCCAAGGGCTTGCTGGCTTGACTCCTGTTAGAAGTGGGACACCAAATATTTAAATCTACTCATCTAAAGCACCTGGACTCTGCCATCTGAGAGTTTTGCCCAGCCAAGTCATGCCAATCCAAACGTGGGCCTTGGAAGTGGGTATAAAGTTCTGCAACTATGAAAATCCACGCATTGCCATTGTTGTGTGACTCAGAGTTGGCGTTTCACCCATGATGCTGATGCATCAGCCCTGCTGCAAGTACCAAAGACATCGTGTCACAGTCAGTGCAGCACCTCACCTCCATTTTCTGATGTACACCCGACCTGCGCAGCTTGATGACGACACATTGCCTACATCTTGGGGTTTGGCAACAACACAAATCCTGAAAATCCGTTCCGCTTGCGAAATTTGTGAATTTTTTACAATTTCGCGGTCCGCGTATCGTGCAAAATTGTCAAAAAAATCCCAATTCGCGAGTTGGCGGATTTTTTTTGCTTGGTCGTGCTTCAAAAATTACAATCTCGTGCGCGCTGCGTTGACTTATTGTGATTCTGAGTACGCCGAGTTGTTAACTTCCCGGTTTGCGTGCGCTGCGCCATTTTCGATCTTGCTGTGTGATCGTGCAAGACTTTTCGACTACGAGTACGTCATAGAGTCCCGCCATATTGCACTGCGCGACTTTCAGAATGCAAATGCGTCATAAGGGCACACGATCATGCATCGCGAGAGTAAACAATAGCGAATAGGTAGATGCGATGCGCAGCTGACATTCGGCGGGAGATTTGACCTGCTGGCTTTCCGGAAATTGCAAAAATTGCAATTCTGCACAAGAAATCTATCACTGGCAGAATAAACCTTTTGAAAATGATGATTTGGATCAGAATAACTCCTCAGATTGACATTTGGCTGCACTTTTTTGTGCAAGGGGTCTATTTTTTGTGGGGGGGGGGAGGAAGGAAGTGCCCCATAGTCTCGAACTTCCTGTTCCTGTCCAGCAGACTCCTTCCAGTACTTTGTCCATGTCCTGGTCACTTTTCATTTGGATCTGGAGCTGGAAGGATTACTCTTTCTGGCTGCTGCTGGATATTTGTATTTGAGGACTTTTTTTGGGATCACTTTTGGATTTGAGATTTTACAAGTTGGTGTTGTTTGTTTGTGCATTGCAGTTGCTGCAACTACAACTTGATAAACTTTTTCACAACTTTAAAAAAAAAAAAAATTGTGGGTAGCCACAGTATTCAGTAGGCCCGGGGTTCGTCATGGGTGCATGATAAACTGTTTCTGTGAATTTTGTTGAACTTAAATATCATTTACGGCATGGATGGCATGTTATTGAGTAGCTCACTGTTATATGTGGAAGTTTTTTTTAATTTTGGGGTGCGTGTTAATTTTGTTAAAGCCACACTAGCCAGTAGGCCCAGGGGTAGTCAGTGGTGCATGGACCAAGTCTTTCTGTGGGGTCTCTTGACTTTAAACATCATTTAGGGCGTAGATGGCATTGGATTGGGGTGATTTTTGTGTGTTTTTCGATTTTTTGGCTGTTGTTGGGGCCCGGTCCAGGGCCTGGCCATGTGGATGTGGGGCCATTTTGATGCCTGGTCCAGGGCCTGGACATGTGGGTGGGGGTCTAGGGGCCATTTTGAAGCCAGGCAGTGTGCTTTGTGCCATAGGCCTGCACCCAGTCTGCCTTGCTTTCATCCAATATGCCTTGGGGTACTCAGTGGTGCATGGACCAAGTCTGTCTGTGGGGTCTCTTGAATTTAAACATCATTTAGGGTATGGATTGGGATTGGATTGGGGTGATTTGCATGTGTTTTTCGGTTTTCCATGGGTGTTGTTGGGGCCTGGTCCAGGGCCTGGCCATGTGGGTGGGGGCCATTTTGAGGCCTGGTCCCGGGCCTGGCCATGTGGGTGGGGGTCTAGGGGCCATTTAGAATGCAGGCAGTGTGCTTTGTGCCATAGGCCTGCACCCAGTCTGCCTTGCTTTCATCCATTATGCCCAGGGATACTCAGTGGTGCATGGACCAAGTCTTTCTGTGGGGTCTCTTGAATTTAAACATCATTTAGAGCATGGATGGCATTGGATTGGGGTGATTTTTGTGTGTGTTTCGATTTTTTGGCTGTTGTTGGGGCCTGGTAGAGGGCCTGGCCATGTGGGTGGGAGCCATTTTGAGGCCTGGTCCAGGGCCTGGCCATGTGGGTGGGGTGTGGGCATATTGAGTCCAGGCAGCTTTTGCCATAGGCCGGCAAGCTTGCGGGCCAGTAGGCCTAGGGTTATGATGAATGGGTGCATGAAACAACTCTCTCTCTGTGGTCTCTCTTCTATTTTAAACATCCATTTTTGATTAGAATTGCAATTTTCATTTTGGGTCTTTCTGTTTTTGGATGTGTTGTGTTAATGTAATAAATGCCTAGTTGCAATAGTATTAATTGAAGCACGACATATGCAACATTTATTTAACTTATGTTCCTCTGGCTTCTTTGGTTTTAGGTGCACAAAGATGAGAACCAGGAATAATCCTCATCATCATCACTTGTTGTAGTGCCAGGAAAAAGTCCTGCTGCGGTGTGTGCACAACATCACGTGACGTCACGTGTGGCCACAGACAACTCTGCAACTCGTGCAACTGCGTCCTGCTGTTCTGACATCTGAAGAAGATGGGCACAAAGAAAGGTAGCTGTGGCTTCTCTAGCAAGAAGGTTGCCAGTGGTACTGCCAGTAAGAAGGAGCAGAAGAAGCAAGTGGTGCCACTTACCAAGGAGACTGGTGTGCCGACCGCCATTTGTTTTGCGAAAAAATAACTACGCCAGCAGCAGCGGTGTCCGCCGGGGACCAAGCAGGGAGCAGCACCTCCGCTTCATTGGTCTCAGTGCCACCACGCCAAGTTAGGCCCAAGCCCATGAGTGCCGCAGAGGCAGCCACTTTAATTGTTGTTTCACCATTGACCAGTGATGTTAGCATTGACTCATCGAAAAGTAGCATCCATTCAACACAGGGTGTTACTCATCTGACGAGTGTTCAACCACAGCCGCAATGACAACCACAGGTGCAACAAGGAGAGGCGCAAGGAGAGTTGCTGGAAAAATCGCAAGGAGAGTTGCAAGGAGAGGCGCAAGGAGAGGCGCAAGGAAAGGCGCAAGGAGAGGCACAACTGCCCACTATGCTTGTTCCTCCAGAAGTAGCGGCACATAAGGAAATCGAGATTCAGGCGGAGGTATCAGCCGAGTAAGCCACTCCTGATGATCCATTGTGTTCCAGATCCCCAGCAAGGAAAAGAAGGGCTAATACAAGTTCTTCTTCAAGCCCCCTTCCTTCTGATGATCTAGCTCTTGATTGGCACCCACCAATTCAGTTTGAGAGGGAGGCACCCCATGAGCCGAAAAGCTAGGTAAAAGGAAGGTTCCCGCAAGGCTTTCACTTATGGGTGATGACGAAGAAGAAGTAGAAGTGGTGTATTCTGCTGCTGATGAAGAGTCTGACGATGACGACCCAGTCATCACAGTCGTCACTCCAGCCCCAGCGGGCATGCAGCAGACAGACATTTTGACCCTACCCCAAAATGCTGCGCGGGATGTGGGCGGTGTGGCACTTTACCACCACCGACACAGGTAAGTACTACACCAACACAACCTACAGCTTCCATATTTTCTCTTCGGAAGGGCCTGAAGGGACCTCCATCCAGCTCGACCTCCGTTACCTTAAGTAGTGGTGCTGTAAATGCACAACAGAGTCAAATTACGCCATTCCCATCCTCCACTTCATCTAGCATTAAAAGTGGCACCGCCACCACAACCAGAAATCTCAACTCCCCAGTTTGGGACTTCTTTAGTATTAGCAAAAAGGCAGAAAACCGAGTTATTTGTTCGATTTGTAAACAAGTAGTTAGTTGGGGTAAGCTTGATACCAACTATGGTACCGGAGGCCAGAGAGGTCATCTCCAAAAACACCACATTATCCAGTGGGAGGCGCACCTAAGTAACATCCGGAAAGCGAAAAGTACAAATCCAAATGTAGCCATTGATAATATTGCATCTAATGACAAGGAGCTGATCATGCCGGGGGGAGGTGAAGAAGCGAGAGACCTTTTTTTCTGGTACACACAGTACCCCTGGCAGCAGCACTGCAGTGGTAGCGCCCACACCCTCTACCCCAGCAACATCTAGGAGGCACAGTAAGAGTCTGGTAGAGACACCAATGCGAAGAAGTACATCAATTTGCCTTACTGGGTTGAAGAAGTCTGGATCATCATCACATATTAAAACGGTCCAGACCACCATTAAAAGCATGTTTTGGTCCGAGGCACCATTTGAACGCAACCACCCAACTGTATAATGCAATGCTGGCTAAAATGTTAGCGCTGGACCTTCTCCATTTTTCTTTCGTGTAAGGGTTGGGTTTTCTAGAATTTGTGGCAACAGTCTGCCCTAAATGGAAGGTTCCTAGCCGGTCCTATTTTGCCAGAGTTGTGGTTCCAGCACTACATCAAGATGTGCTGGACGTGATTGGGGCAGCTTTGCAGAAGAGTGCTGTTTACACTATCTACCTGACAACAGATATGTGGACCAGTTGCCACGCCGTTGATTACATGTACATCACTGCACGCTGGGTCTCTTTTACAGGGGTTAGAGAGAAGATAGCTGCAGGTGTTGACAGTGTCACAATTTTTCAAGCTACTCGGACACATGCAACAGTAGCCATGTTTGCCATGGAGAAATCTCATACTGCAGTAAACATTTTGGAGGAGTTTAACAGTAAGGTCTTTCAATGGCTGCTGCCAAAAAAGCGCATGATTGATTATGTTTCCACGGATAATGGCAGTAATATAGTTAAGGCCATGAATAATGGTGGCTATTTCAGAGTGCTGTGTTTGGTGCACAGCATTAACATTATTGTTCAAGATTTCTTGAAAAAAGAAAACACAGTCAGCAAGTTACTGACCACCTGCCGAAGAATCTGCACACATTTAAGCCATTCTTTTAAGGCCCGGAAGCAGCTGAGGATCATTCAACCTGAACGTAGAGTGCCAGTCAGAGGACTCATCCAGGAGGTGACAACATGTTGGAACTCAACCTTCTACATGCTTGAGCGTCTGTTTGTGCAGTACTTGGTAATCACTGAGTATGTCTTTAACGCACGGGCTGCTTCTATGAAAGACATGAGGCTAGAGGTGGAGGAATGGGACCTAGTTAAAAGCCTGACAGACATGCTTCGCCCTTTTGAGGTCTTCACCCGTGAAGTCAGCAGGGAGGACTGTTCTTTGGGCAAAGCTATCCCATTGTAGAGCACCAACTGAACACAGTGTCTTCAACGTTCCGAGTTGATGCTGAAAAACAAGACGCTTATCAGTTGGCGGAGAGCTTATTAAGCCACCTAGTTGACAATGCAAGGCGTAAAACAATACATTCAGAACAACATTACATTTGTGCCAGTATTCTGGATTCACGGTACTAAAAGGCACTGCCAGCAATACATTCATTCCTTTTTATGAAGAAGATGTTTCCAAGTACAAACATTGGCTAGCTCTGTTAGCCACTCGGTTCGAAAAAGAGTGGCAGGAAATTGAAGGAACCACCACAAGTACTACTGAAGCAGCAGGCCATCTGGTGTCAAGGTCCACTTCTGTGGCCGAAGGCAGTCACTTTCCCTCAGAGCCATTACCGACATCAGCAACCGTATCATCACCTGCACCAGGCCCAGCCATAATATTGTCGGAAGCGGATTGGATAACTCATCAAGGGTTTGCTTGTTCCAGTGTTGATGCAAAGGCAACAGATGGTACGCAAAGTAGAGCACCCCTGGAGGACCTTGAGTGGATGGTGCAGGCCTATCTGGATGACCCAACAGCGGTCTCCTTTGATCAGAACCCATTGGTGTATTGGTATGGGAAAAGGCCTCAATGGCCACTGATCACCAAGCTGGCTATAAATTATTTGGCTTGCCCACTCGCAAGTGTGTCTTCTGAACGTGTTTTCAGTGCTGCTGGTGCCTTTGTAACTTCAAAAAGGACCCGCCTCTTGCCCAAAAATGTGGAGAGGTTAACAAAGATCAAGATGAATCAGCACTTCATACCACCAGATTACAAACACGTGAATCCACGCAGGAAGAAGAGGACACCGACTTAGGTGACAGAAGTTCTTCTCTGTTAGTTGACCTACTCCAGGTTCAATTCCCAGAATTTGAGGACGAGCTTTACTTCCCTGACAACTTGAAATACTTACTTTTTTTTCCGTCCTGTTATTGACTTTTATTTCTGTGTGTCTTTCTTTGATTTGCAACTTTTAGCACAACAAAACATTAATCCCAACAAATCCATCAGCAGCACTGTCTTCGTCTTATTTCCATATTGAAGGTGCTGCTGTCTGCATTCCTGAAGTTCACAAGTTCACAACTTAGTCATGCTCTTCTATCCTTCTCCTCCAGACTCCGCCTATCCATTTCCCTCAAGGCAGATGGCCGGATTACGCAGACTCAAGAAACTGTTGCTTCGTAGACAAGTCCCCTCAAAAGAAGTGGGACTGGAATAATTGACGTGACTATGCTGACTGTTACTTCTGAAATTGACATGAGAGGCTGCCCTGTGGCCCTTCACTTAAGAATAAGATGCTGACAAAAAGTGGAACAGGTAATGAATGATGAGATGGCATGCAGTGGACAACGCTGGCTATCTGGCTCTGATGAAAGCAATTGTTGTTTGTTCTTGTGCATGACATGAATCCTATGTATTCTGTTATTATTTAATATTTTACACACTAAATGTAACTCAAGTCTACTCTGTTTTTACCTTGTTTAATGCAAATTGTACTTCTACTGCAGGGGCCAATACGTTGAATTTTGGAAAATGTCCTTGGACTCACTGTGTGTAGACTGTGACTGCATGAACAACATTGAGTTTGCCACAATACCATGATGATGATGATGAGTCTTGTTGATCAAAGTTACATAAAATCTTTACAGTCACTCACTGGGATGGATGGATCATCATTGTTGGTTTACGGAAGAACTATGGCCATTTCGTGAGTGGCAAACAGGTAAACAAGTCAACAACAACCACAGCAGAACTACATGTCTGTCTAGTCGTGGTGTGGAGTGGTCGAGCCAGTGTAGTGTTGTTATGCCAGAGTCCAGACAGCAGTTCATGTAAAATTGCTGCTATGTGGCTTGCTGTATAACATTAGATATGCTTTGTCTGTCTGTGTCAAAGAGATATGCTACATGGAGGTTGGTTCACTCAGTGGTGTCTGCCTTGACCGTCTGCATGGCCCTGGCCTGCTGTGTGCGAATTACTATGTATTGTCCTTGAAAAGGAGACTCAGAGTACGCACTTTAGAAATGATGCTTGTATGTAATACTGTCACCTCTGAAAGTGAAAGTGTTATTTTTGCTCTACACACCGTACCTTTTATTTTTCCTCCGGGGTGTTTTAATATCCCTTCCTGTTTTTCCATCGACAATTACAGGCTGGCTTTTACCCTGTGCAATGGAAAAACATTAACTCAGGCTTACCATAGCAATCCACAATTCCACATCCGCCAGGCAGGCAGTGGACAGTGTGTCTGGTCACCAAGAATGACCGACGGAGCGTCAGATAAATTGGAGGAGTACCGCGAATAAGAGGAATAGCTGGATGCATGCAACTTCCCGAATTGAACAGGACAACTACAACATACAGTTACAGTATCCTCTTCACTTCTCCTTATCTTTTAAGTAATGTTATTGTTGTGAACTTCTATGAGTGTGACTCTATGAGTTTGCTATCTGCTTCAAATTCATCCCTACAGCTATTTTGATAAGTTTCTTTGCTATTTTTAAAACTAATTTAATGTACTAATAAGTGTTAATTCTCTCTGAGGGCAGATAGGCAAGTGAAATTGCCTAATTACTGCAGCCCTGTGCTGTCAAATTGTTTATTCATAGTTAGTAAGTTGCAGTAAGTACTACTTCTCAGTAACCGAACCATCCATTTAGCAAACAACTTCATGCATGCACTTCCTTTATGTCCCTTAAAAGATTTATGGATATATTTGTATCCAAAGATTTGTTTTTCTTCATTTGTTGTTTGTACATGCTGTGTTTTTTTTTTCTCTCTCCACAAAACTTTCCCAAAAAACCCTCTTCCCATCCAATTTTCAAACCCTAACCCTCTTCCCCAGAGATGTGTGGTTTTCATTGAAGTGTGAATACATGACAACAATAATTCCACACACTTTCTGGGGCGGATAAGGTCAAAAGCAACAGAAAATCAATTTCAAGGCAGGTCAAGGAATCCGAGGATATATTCTTATTCTGCTTGACACACACACATGGGTATTTGCAAATCAAATCAGAATTTCAAGTGGATTCCTCATCAACAACATCTTCCTCCTACATGTGACGAATGTTTACGCTGCTGTGTCCTTCAGTACTATTTCTTGTATTAGCCATACTCCACGCAACTAGTAGTTAACTTTATTATTATTATTATTATTATATTTAATATTTTATAAAGCGCACAGCTACCCGGAGGTTTCCCGGCGCTAAGGACCAAATTAAGGGGGAGAGCAAACTGAAATAAGGAGGCAGTTATTGGTTAAATAACCAAATTTTAACCTCTCTGCGGAACTTGAGCTAGCAAGATTCAGTACACAGAGATAGGGTAAGAGAGTTCCAGAGGGAGGGAGCCAGACAGGAGAAGGAACTACCACCCATTCTGGCTCTTTTAACTCTGGGAACCTGAAACCTATGCTGATTGGATGAACGAAGAGTACGGGGTGGACAGTACTGATGAACGAAAGTACTAAGGTAGGGTGGGGCCCGACCTGCATTGATTCTGTGCATAATGCAGAGAGCCTTGAATTTCGTGCAGCTTTCAATACGGAGCCAGTGCAGGTTACATAGATAATTAGAAGTGAAGGATTTATTGGGAAATTTCCAGAGCAGCCAAACCGCCATGTTCTGGACTGTCTGTAGTTTACGGGTCACCTCTTTGCAGGCCCCCAGGAGAAGAATGTTGCCGTAGTCCAGTCTAGAGGTGATTAAGGCCTGGACTACGGTTTTCTGTGTCTCCTGAGGAAGCATCCAAATGATCTTTCTGAGCCACTTGATGATGGTGATGCAGGTAGAGGAGGTTTTAACCACGTGGTGCTTCATGGATAACTGGTCATCAAAAATGATGCCAAGAATACGTGATGTTCTAGAGGGAATGGGGAGGATCCCCATTTGCGTGGGCCAATGTTGGGGCCCCCACAGAGTAGTATTATGGCCAAACAAAAGAAGCTCTGTTTTCTCCCGTTCAATTTTAGTTTATTTTCGTCCATCCACGCGGCGATGTTACTAAGCCCTACGCAGAGGGAAGAGGGGGAGGAGTGAGATCCCATCGAAAGAGGGTAGATGATCTGAGTATCATCGGCCTATGAGTAAATGGTGAGCCCAGCTTGTTCCAAAATCGTAGCCAAAGAGCTGACATACAAGTTAAAAAGTAGGGGGCTCAAAATGGAGCCCTGAGGGACACCATAAGCCGATTTATAGATTTGAGAGGCTGATGAAGAGGAGAATACTTGGAAAGTTCAGTCTGAGAGAAAACTAACAAGCCAGTTGAGGGCTGAGCCGGTGATGCCAGATGATTTAAGGGCATAAATAAGGATGGGGTGGGAAACCGTGACAAATGCAGCGCTCAAGTCAAGCAAAATGAGTGCCACGGTTTCCCCCTGTCCACTCGACATCGAATGGTTTCTGAAACCCCCAACAGAGTAGATTCTGTCAAGAAGCCGGACCTGAAACCTGATTGAGATGGATGTAGAATATTTCTTGATTTAACATGTAGGGTCAGTTGTGTATTAATGTGTTTTTCCAGAATTTTTGAGAAAACAGGGAGGAGTGAAATGGGGCAGAAATTGGATGGGTTATTGGGGTCAGCATTTGCCTTTTTTAGTAGGGGAACTATCATTGCATGTTTCCATGTTGAAGGTACCTTGGCTTCTCGGAGAGAGGTGTTAAGTAAATCCAGAATAAGATTAAGGGAGGAGGTGTCCAGGATTTTTAGAATTTGTGGGGGAAGTGGATCTTGTGGGGAGCCAGATTTGATATTACTGATAATATCATGAAGTGTGGTGCTATTAACCCCTTCGATTCTGGTGACAAAGCCAGCTCGTCATGGGAGTTACCTGCGCTCCGCGCATGACGAGCTGGCTTTGTCACGTAACCCGCGATTTTCAAATTTCAGTGCACAGCGGGAAAACCCACTAGCGCGCATGCGGTTAAGGAGATCCCAAGTACAGATCTGCTGTGCGGGTGGAAAGTTAGTCTCCTCTGAGACCTCAGGTTCGTGGGAGGTCACAGGATCAGGTGCTTTAGGGAGGCTATTCTGTTGTGAGGGTATGGAGTGCATATCCACTAAAGCCTCAGGATCACAGAGAGTGACTGGATCGAGTAATTTAGGGGGGAGGTGGGGGGAATAGATTTTTCAAAGCCAGGGTAGATGGCCTCAATTTTGGAGATAAAAAATTCCGCCAAGGAATTGCATTGTGTGGCGTCTAGACAAGGCGCTTTGGGCTGACATGATGCGCCCGAAAGTTCCTGTACAACCTTAAAAAGTGCCTTTGGGCGGTTTTGTGCCTCAAGTATAGTTAGATTGACATATTCCATTTTGGCAGTTTTACAAAGTAAGTGATAACTGGTTAAGGCGGTCTTATAAGTTTGCTTGGAGCATAAATCATAGTGTATACGCCACTTGCGCTCAAGTTTTATGCAGATAGTTTTTTCTTTTTTCAATGCGTCTGTGAACCAGGGCGCAGGAGGATGGTGTAGATTGTGCTTTTGCTTACGCTGAGGTAAGCATACATTGGCAGCTTGAGTGAGCAAACTATGAATAACAGCCTCCGCTTTAATGCTGGTGACTTCAGTGAGGGGCCTGGTATTCTCAAGATAGGAATTGAATTTCTTGAGGTCCAGATTTTTCCAGTTTCTGGTTGTCCTTAATTCAGTGGAGGTAGAGGGGATGTTGGACGAACAACCAATAGTAACAGAGAAGGTTACCATATAATGATCTGACCATAGGATAGGTAGGGACGGCCTGCACGTAATAGTTTCTAAGTTCGAAAACATGGGATCCAGGGGGTTCCCTGCCTTATGGGTGGGGCCAGAGTAGTGTAAGGTGATATTGGGAGCTGCAAGGTCCTGTAAAAGGTTGGTACTGATAGAGCAAGATGGGTCGTTCAAATGTAAGTTCAGGTCACCAATAATCGAGAAATTAGTAGAGTTCTGGAGTAGTGGTGCCATGTGCTCAGGAAAGGCGGTGGCCCAGGAAGTGGCTGGGCCAGGGGAACAATAGATGAGCATCCCAGAAAGGGTAAAATTGGGAGATAACAAAAGTTTAAAGAGGCCAGCTTCACTGTTAGGTATATCAAGGTCCACCCATTTGCAAGAGTATAGTCTATTAAAAATTATAGCTATCCCTCCACCCTCTTTCCCCACTTTATTTTTTCCTGTGTACGTATAGTTATCAGGGAGGGCGGATGCAATGTCCGGACCGGAGTAGTCTTTTAGCCAGGTCTCTGTAAGAAATAGGGCTGCTGGTTGCGAGGAAGTGAGAAGATCGAAAATATCTCACTTGTGTTTGACTAATGACCTACAGTTTAGGCTAATAAACGTGCATACTTTAGGGGAGTCTATATATTTAGGCCTAGATCGAGATGACGGGAAGTTGCATGTAACTGTATTACTTAGAGAGGGAAGGGAAGAGAGGGAGAGGTTACAGTTTGGGCAGGGTATTGGGGCCTGATGACAGTTCAGGGGTGTGCTGTGTGAACAGTGCGATGACCTGAGGCTAAGGAGGACCTCTCTAGAGTAAATAAGAGATGCTCCGGGGAGTTTAGTGCCAAGGGACATGGCCCCTGTCCGGCCAGTCGCGGACGGGCGCAGACGGGCTGGACTTTGGCGCGACTTCGGCGCGCAATCGTTGCATGCGCTGCCTGCGTCCGCTGCGCGTCGGCAGCACATCGGTATAAGAGGGGAGGCGGCGGTAGGAAACTAGACCGCTCCCCCCTTCCGCCGGAAGTGAGTCAAGAGAAAGCAAGAAACTCCCTCCACAACAACGAGCTAGGCTCGGGGTGGACCGGGGAGTGGGAATCAGGTGAAGGTACATGTGAGGTTTAAAACGCATACAGCGCAGTGCCTGAGATCATGCCCCCCTGCTCTCTCACAGCAGCAGCGCCAGTGCCAGGAACAGTAGTGTGCTAGGAAAACAAATCATAAAAATAAACCCGCAGTGCGAGCACCTCAATCATGCCCCCTGCGATGGCAGCTAAAAGTTTTAACAAACAGCGCAGTGCGAGCACCAAACTCGTGCCCCCTGCAGTTAAAAGTAAAGCGCTAAATGAAAGGTAGCAGGTATTAGCGCAGGAGCACTCGTACCCTCAATCAGTAGGTCTGCATCCAGCCATATTCCTGTGTTTAAGAGGGGAGGCAGCGGTAGAAAACAAGACCGCTCCCCCCTTCCGCTGGAAGTGAGTCAAGAGAAAGCAAGAAACTCCCTCCACTCCAACGAGCTAGGCTCGGGTGGACCGGAGAGTGGGAATCAGGTGAAGGTACACGTGAGGTTTAAAATTCATACAGCGCAGCGCCTGAGATCGTGCCCCCCTGCTCTCTCACAGCAGCAGCGCCAGTGCCAGGAACAGTAGTGCGCTAAGAAAACAAATAATAAAAATAAACCCGCAGTGCGAGCACCTCAATCATGCCCTCTGCGATGGCAGCTAAAAGTTTTAACGAACTGCGCAGTGCGAGCACCAAACTCGTGCCCCCTGCAGTTAAAAGTAAAGCGCTAAATGAAAGGTAGCAGCGCAGCAGCACTCGTACCCTCAGTCGGTAGGTTTTGATGGAATACTTTAGCATTGCTTAGGCTACAATTTATGGCAGTGTTCTTGTGTACTGTACTATCTATGGTACTGTTCTAATGTTCCTCTCAGGCCACTCAATGTTTCATTTCCTTTTTAGGTCTCGTAGCGAAAACAGCGCGTAAGCGCTGTGTCTTGCCAGAGATCTTTTGTTGCTGACTGTGCTTCCCAGGAGACAGTACCGGCCGTGCGCATTTCCTGTTGAAGGAGGCGATCTCAGCAGGCCACGTGCTCGCGAACGTGCTCAGCTGCTGTCTCCTGGGAAGCTCCAAACATGCATGCGCATACACGCAGACACACACACGCATACACAGAGACGCACAGGCATACACAGGCACACCCCCCCGCTGCACCTACACACACACTAGCGCACCTACACGCACACACAGAGACCCCCACACACACACCAGCGCACACAGACACACGCGCGTACACCCCTCCCCTCCCATTCCCTCCCACTCACCGGGCTGTTGCTGGGGATCGGGCTCCTCTTGATGGGGTGGGTCTATTGATAGTACACCGGCTCTCCCTGCATCACCTCCAGAAAACGGGACTCCCAGCTTCCGCTCCTCTTGATGGGGTGGGTCTATTGATAGTACACCGGCTCTCCCTGCATCACCTCCGGAAAACGGGACTCCCAGCTTCCCTGCATGCACCGCGAGCATCTGCGTCCTGGCTGAGGGAAAGAACAGCAGGCCTGCCTGAGGGCGAGGAGTTTTTGTTTCTGCCCTGCGGCAGTTTAAATCGTACTTGGAAACGAGAAAAGGCTTTTCCAATCTTTATTTAAAATACGAACATCTCTAGTCAGGAGAGGTCCGACTGCTGGGCAATGGTGCTTTAAAAGTAGAATCGGGCTTGCCAAGTCTACGGATGCTGCTGGGAAAGAGCGAACTGTGAACCTCATACACAGCCCAACAAGGCTGCAAATGTGCTTCCTTCTACCTCTCATGCACGTGCTGGCGTCTGACAGCAGGGGATAGGCTGCTGTGGTGATTCCCACATGGCTGAAACTAGCCGTCATACTTTTAAAGGGGGAGGCAAGTTGTGCCCCCACGCGATGGCCTAGTATGTTGTTCATTTATACCCCCTTGGCAAGTTGTGTTATTCCCAATGTGCAATACACACCTGTTAAGAATGACCTGTGTCGTCCTGCGTGATCCGGCATGGCAGGGCTGGTCTCTGTTCTCTTCCAATGCTTAGTGTTTACCTGGAATTACTATGTTGTGTTTACAAATGTTCCCCTTGAAAATATGACGGATCTGTGATATCCCTGCACATGCTTACCCTGCAGGTGACTGTCTCCTCCCTTTCTTGACTGCATGCAAGGGCTGCTCAGCATGTCTCATGCAGGATCGTCATGGTGCTCCTTCCTGCACATACTCTATTAGTTTGGCCACCTACATGTTCACGCTGTTTGCGTTTCCCATCCCACATGTCTGCGAGAGTTGTCTGTATATTTTAATTGTGCGCGTACTGCGTGAGTTGTGACGCGCTATTTATACATTGTGCTTGCTTTGATGTTGTTGCATGTGTTAGTTTTTAGCTGCGTAAGAATTCTTTCGGCGATGCCATGGACTTTATAATACTAGTTCTTATCCATTTTTATGATTGTAGCAAATGTCTAAATGAATTGACTTACAAATATCATCCTGGCTTAACGTATTTTATCTTAACTGCAATGGTTTTAATTAACTGCGCAAATACAGATTTTCATCCAGCTACAGTGTGCTTGCTCTGATCTCCATCCTTTTGCTAGATGATACTTTGGCCCGTCAGTTACATGCTGTCTGTGCATACCCACACACACATACACACCTGTGCCACCCTCACTCTTCTCCTGCACAGCTTCCTTCACTTTACCACTACCTTTACTTTAGCTTGATCTGGTCACTCCTCCACCTGTCTCTGCTCCATATCCGCCCTCCACCTATTTGCCTACGTTCCTCACCCTGTACTCTCTCTACTCCATGCGCACCCCCGCAGGTGGTCACGCAGCTCTCTCTGGAGGTCCTTGAGCAGGGCTTTCTGCCTCGCCACCTCCTGCTCAAGGTAGGCCACTCGCAGGGTCAATCGGTGCATACGCACCTTGCAGGTACTGTGGGGGGCAGCTGTTGTTTTCGCTGCTCGGTGGCTGCCTGACCACGGCACCGTACCGCTGGAGTATTGCGCTGGCTGTATGACCCAGGGGCAGCGGAGGAGGATGCAGCTGTCGTGGATGTTGACTGCGAGTCATCCTCCTCCTCCTGAGCCACCAGCCGCCGATATTCAGTGACAATTGCCTCCAGCTTCCGTTGCCAGGCCCGGATAGCCAACTCCTTCCTTGTTAGTTTAGAAGGAGTATCTATATGAAGAAAGAAAAACATACTGTAACCAATACTCTTTAAGATGAACACAAAATAATTCAACAGAAAGCTGTGTCACAGTAGCACTAGCAACTTGTAAGCACAGTACATAACATTTGTGGCATGTATCTATCTAACCTCCTACTTTGTCGGCCTCTGCTCTAACATTAGTGGGAGTTTTCAGGAATTCTACTAGCACTATATGGACTCACTACATTAGACTTAGACAGTGAGTACACCAGTCTTCTTCTTCTCTCTTGTTTAGCGAAATTAGTACGTAAACTTGTGGAAGCCGGCATAATGCCAGCGCAGTCAGCTTGCACCCAAGTAAAACAGATGCAAGCCATGATGACGCAGACTTGCGTTACTGTTTCCAGTCCAGTACATGCAGGTGGAGAAGCTCTTACTTTTCTATTACGGGTGGCACTGGCTATACTCTGTTACAAGGGCTACTGCTCATTAATCTAACTTTCACCCTGCCCCTGACTTCTACAAAAGGAAAATTAAGAAGATAAATAATATGATCATCTATCCCTTCACAGGATATTTGCTTATATAAGGGATGACTTTGGGTGCTTTGCTTTTATTGATTGAGTGAACAGAACACTGATAGGCCAAACATGAATGACAGAGTTGTAAAAAAATTATTAACAGAGGTAGTGAGTGGTCACCGTAATCGCCAGAGGAAGGCACTTGTGAGTTGTGACTTGACTTGATAATGTGAACTATATACAATATAGATACACAAATATGCAGTGCATGCAAACTACTGTTAGTCAAGGGAGTATTCTGAAAAATGACAACTTCTACTTTCCTCGGCTTTGCTACTCTGGCACGGACGTGGGTGGTACATGCTCTTCAAAGTAACACTCTTCATCCAGTGACCGTCTTCTCTGTCTACATACACCTATGCTATCTATGAGGAAGATACCATCCAGGCATCCATCCATTCAAAGTTAATGTCAATCATTCTTCTTAATGTCTCTACTGGACGCCTTACTTTTTCTCACCGAAAAACACTTTTTTAATTTTATTTTGTAAACCGCCAGCCATGCATACGTGCTTGACTTGCATTTGAATTTGAACCAAAGGATATATTGCGCACACATACAGTTTCTGTTTCACCCACCCCAGGCAGTCCTCTTTTCTTTCTCCTTTCACCCATCCTTGCTTCAGCCTTCAACCCGCCATGCATCAGATTCCCAGCCACCTGTGCCTGCATTCAAAACACGGATCATTCTTTGCCATTCATTAATTTAACTTGCTCGTCCTTCCTTACCTCTTTCCCTTTTCATTCATCCCGTCCATCAAGTTCATCTCTGATCTGACTTGGCTTCTCGATAAAACGTTCACAGCTGAGTTGAAGTCAATTTAGAGGAGGCCATTGGTTACTCGTCAACTCCCGCCACTAATGCTATTGCTAATGCGAAGTCAAGGGTGACTGTCTTCTACCTGATTGACAAAAACGTACTTCTAAATTTGTAAGTCTTCCTAACAGTAAAGTGTACTTGTACTGTACAACATATACACCCCTGCAGCGAGCCTACTCTGTAATCTGAAGAAGTAAGGAATATAATAGCTTACCACTTCCCGCCACTATTGTGGTATCCCCCACAGCAATTACTGCTGGCACCGCATCCGCCCCTGAAGGGACCACCTCCGCGCTGGCCCCGGCACTGGTGGTGGGCTGTGCCAATGGTGTTACGCCAAGAAAATACATTTAATATTTTTAGATGCCATATACACCACTCCTTATTTTGTCTAGAAATGAAAAAATATGTTACTACATAAACAAATTTTATTATTTGTGACTCTCTAGTCTAAACTAAAAATTCATCTTTCGTAAGGGGAGGGTGTTTTTTATTTATGCTCAGCCATAACATGCTACACTTTTTGGCACAACTGATGAATGCTTGGTTTTTAACACGCACCATTTTTCTCATAACAGACAGAAGCTTCCCTTCTACGAACAAGAGCAATATGTTACTCGCAGTCGTCATCATCACCACCAAGACTTTAAGTTCCAACCAGGTGAGGGCTCTCCCACAATTAATGTGTAAAAACAGCCACTATTAAGTTTTCAATTTCAACAGTTCACCGTTTATCTTATATGAAGTTGATTTTAATAAATGTTTTTATATAATGCACAATTGCAATTTAATATACAGAGAACACACAGAGCTAGTTGTTTTACTTTTAATAAAGCTTTAAAACTTACATAGACTCTGTGGTTTTTGGTCATGAGTGAGTGAGCGAAAGGGTTTGCAATTTGCAAGCATGAGTCCGTGACTCTGAAAGGTCGGGACTCTGACTCCGTAGTCTTATGTTCTGGGTTGTATAATCATTGCGGATCATCACTGCATTCGGGAGCTAAATAATGACTCTGACACACTAGCTAGTCAGTAAGGAGATTGGGGGTTCACCTTCTGTTATGACTGAGGTATGTGGAAAGTCTAACTACACCTATTATCACCAATGCCCTATTTCTTGTCCATAGTTCTGTATGTGCAGAATAGTCCCTGCAACAGTAGAAGTATGTCCTCCTATCCAATCAAAAAGTAAACTAGTATCTTATTCTTGGTGGCCATTGACATTTTATTGTTGGGAATTGTCAAAGCATAAACATTAATAAGACTTCAATAGACATTATGGACAACCCAGAGGACTGCACTCAGTGCCTAGAGCTATTGCTGAATATGAGTTTTGTTTAACACCTTTTGACAACTGGGAAAGCTTAGCTAGCTACACAGGCAGACTAATAAAATAGTAGTAGCACAGAGAGTCATAGTAGAGGCAGGATAAGAATTTAGAAACAGTCTATGAGAAGATCAAAGACAGTTTAGGACAAAATAGAATTATGATGAACGTTTGGATTAAATAGGTGCTGTAAAAATTAGGGAAGTATAATTATTAATATTAACAGGAAAACTTGCTGGGGCCAGCAGAAGAGCCCTCGGAGGACCGATCCTGGCCTTCCTGCTCCACCGGCGCCGCCACTGCCACCTCCGTCCTCTTGCCCCTGGGAGGAGCTGATGTACATGAAAGAAAGACGCAAACATGGATGATTGTTGTCAACTAAATCAAACATTTCAAAAAAACAATAACAAATTATTTCGGGGAAATAAACAACAATTGCACTAAAATTATTGACCTATCTGATGTGGTCTACTAGGTATTAGTATTGCTGGATTCGCGGACCGACTACTTGGAAAGTTATATAACTCACTAAATCAACTACAAAAAGGTTCTACTAGGACTGGCAGCACTCAGCAGCACACGAAGTGACAGACACAGTCCGTCATGATTGCAGACCACTAAAAAATGTCCTACTACATAACAAGTCATAATATACTCAAACTATCAATCCACCACCACTATCTCTTCTTAGTGGCAGGAGTACAAAGGAAGGACTGGACTTGAGTCTCTAGTCTCTCTATCATTACGCAGTTCTGTAAAGTACACTCATACATAATCACTCAGGCCAAATGAGCACAAAACTGAAAACAAGTAAGCATAGTAGCACCGCCACTGACTGAGCAGGCGAGCACCTGCAATCACAGAAGCTTTTACAACATAATTTACCTGCAATGTAATCGGCATCATTCTTGCTCTTCGAAAAAACATATATTTGCAATATAACACAGAGCAGAAGAAAACAAAGTAGTTATTAAATAGCTACTAGTACTCACCAAGCCCAGGGATCTCGAAGCCAAGCAGGTCGAGCAGGTCTTGTTCCCGGTCCAGGATGTCGGACCACCGGTACGTCACCTGGTTGTAGGTGCGCCGGACCCCAGACTCCGGATACATGGCCCGGCACACCTTACCCCGTAGTGGAGATGCTCCCGGAGGCCATACCCGGTACCGGGCCTGCCGCCTGGCGTGACGGTCTTGGGGAGGTGGCGCTGTACAATGAAGACCAGTGTGGCCACCTTCACCGTGCTAAAGATCTCCCTGGGACTAACTGTCTCCCCCCTAAACCGCCCACTGTAGAAAAAGGGTAGGGCCGATGACGACCAAGAACCTTTTTAAGTATTGCCCGGCGTTAACCGCCTCTCATACCACTCGAATCTATCAAACAAAGAGGCAGGCGCTGGACACTGGAAGGCAGGAAACAGGAGTTTATTCCGACGGAGCAGAACACATCAAATCAGACAACAGGGTATCTTCTCGAGGTGCTCTAACCGCATCTCTGAGGCCTGGCCTCTTATACACAGGTTTATGGCTTTATTACATGAAACACATCTTTGTCAACACTTTGATGTACGGAAAGACATCCTCGGAATCCCCACTTCATGCCCGTTCCCACACACATTTACAGTAAAAGTCCCCACCCCGGTCTCAACAGGTGATGACTGTCGAGCAGCTGGACATTCCGCCGATTCCCGGAATGTGTGCGGCTGATCGGATCTCATGGGGTGGGGGCTTTGATCGGTTGTGGATCCTTTGATGAGAGAAGCTTCCTACTGTATGGGGGCAATAAACTGCATCCGCAGAGCCAGGTGGCGGCCTGGGAACGAGCAGGACAATCGGGCGCAGAGGAAAGTGGGGTTTATCAAAGGATACAAGATCATGAAAGGGATGGAGGGAGGTGTTTAGCTGGGAACGGGATGTGGCTCCGAGGCAGGGTTGCGCTGAAGGGGAGGTTTATGGCCCAAGCATGTGGGAGCGGGGGCTGTCAGCGTGCGGGGGATGCTTGCTAGGTTAGAGGGGGAGAGAGAGACGCGCTGGCTATCGGCAGCGAGCAGAGAAGCCATGGCCTTCAAAGTGGCTGCTACTTACGCGCACATATAGGCCTGAAAAGGGACAAGATGGCACCGATAATGTTGATGTCGCAAACTAGATTTTAACAGTCCTCCCTTTTCAACATATCTAGCCAGCTTGTTAGTCAATGTATATCCTCATTATATTTCTAACCTCGACATCGTACAATGCTTTCATGCGTTCAGTTTCAAAGTCCAAAGTCTTAGGGCAGATACAGTTTGCACATAGTGAACACAGAGGTGGCAAGCATTGGATACCCAGGCAGAATCCACATATTACGACAATCGGTATCAGTATGATCATAAATAACCTCCACCCCCAGTTCTTCACGGTACTCCAGAACCAACCACCAAGCGACCATTCTTCTTGTTCCTGGTGAACTTCTGAGGAAAGTCTGTGGAGGTGTTTGATGGCTTTGTACACTGAGGGTGAATTGTCTGGTATGTAGGTGCAACAGCTGGACCCAATGATACGGCATGCTCCTCCACGATCCACTAGAACCACATCTAGAACAAGGCGGTTCTGAAGAGCCACCAGGCGGACCGCTTGAAGCTCGGCTGTATTGTTTGCAAGGATGCCAGCTGCAATGTTCATTGTTGTTTCAACTGCCTGGGTCAAATGTTGGATGGCACGGCTCTTCGCCATCGGACCCCAGAGTTGAACAAGTCCCTTCATTGCGTCGAGGAACTGTGCTCCGGTGGAGTCGGCTTGTTCAATGTCTTTTGCTCATTTTTGTCGGTGATGGTTCGCTGGAGCCACATAGGTCGGAGGAAGGATGAAGGGAATGTAACAGGTACCCCCCTGCCTTTGGGGAGCCAGGTGTAAGCCTTTGTACCACAAACAAAGTACATATTCGGAGAAGTGACAAAAGAGGGTGGATCAGTTGAGTCCAAAGTTCTGGTGATGCGGCAAGCGCTGTGGCCTACCAGCTGTGTTCCAAGCCCTTCGATACATATAAGGCCTGAGACATTGACGACGGATAGGGCCACAGTCAGGGTGGCAGCTGTTCGTTTCCGGAGGTAGGAGAAGGTGGGTCTGGTTGGGTTGTTAAACACCTGCATTTCAATCCGTTCTTTGACAGGGATGTCCATATGAATAGAGTCGTTGGATGTCAGGGGGCAAAAGTGTGCAGCAGTTCTCCCTGTTTTGTTCTGCCAGACCCCATGAAAGAAATGCGTCATAGTTCTGCTGGAAGTGGCATTATCCCTGTAGCTTTCTTGCAAGAGGATCAGCCAAGCAAGGCAGGAGCCGTGAACTGAGAAAGGTGAAGGGATGAAGGGGATAGAATGTCCAGTGGCGTGGGGTAGCAACCCACATATCCAGCAGTTGGTGGCATTGGTGGCAAGATTGTGCTGGTGCAGCAGTTGTACAAAGGAGTTGTTCCAAAACTCCTTACGTCTTTCTCGGAGTTGAGGTGAAAGAGAGACGAGGTAATGTTCTTTCATTGTGGTAGGCTGTGCAGTGGTCAGAAATGTCTTATGAGCTGGTGCGCTTTCTTCCACGATCCAGAGGGTGGTCATGAGGAGGAAGCAAAAGAGAAGAGCGATAAAGAGAGCAATAGTCTTTGAGCTGTGGATTTTGTCAGTCTTTGGGTTTCTGTAGTGAATCTTCGGATGTCCGGTTGCTTCCATCATCTTCGTGCCGGGGGCTTCCATCGTCTTCATATCGGGCGCTTCTATCATCTTCAAGGGGGCCGGTAGCGGGCAGAACCACAAACTTTGTTTGGCTTCTCTCCTGGCAGCCCTAGTAGTGTTAGGCCACCGCTCTGAGAATTATAACTTAGTCAGTGGTCTGCTTAGCCGAAGCTCCCTCCTTTCGGCGCAGGTTATACCCTTCTCTGGATGGCAGAGTGGGATCGGGAAATTCTGTCAGCTCAAGCGTCTCTTTATCAGGGTAACAGCTCAGGGATGGTCGATCTTTGTTCAGGAGTTCTTCCTGGGTGTTCACGTCTTCGGTCGTCGTCAGGGTTGAGGAGATCTTTTTGCAGTGGTGTGCATGCAGCCAGTTGCGCTTCCCCTCCACTCGAAGAGCTGTTCGGGTGGTGATCAAGACTTGCCAGGGGCCCGTCCACCGAGGTTCCAGACTCTTTGCACGCTGGAAAGTCTTGATCAGCACCGAACAGCTCTTCGAGTGGAGGGGAAGAATTCTTTCAGTAGTACCTTTGCAGTGGCAATGGCAGTGTTGTCGCGAGTTGGATAGGCTTCCACCCACTTGCTAAATGCGCACACGACAACAAGCACATACTTCAGACCTTGGCATCTTTCTAGTTGGATGTAGTCCATCTGCAGGACTTCAAATGGATGATTGGGAACCCCAAACCCTCCCCGGGGTACTACAGTTCCTTTCCCAGGGTTGTGTTGCAGACATATCAGACATTGTTGGACCAGACGTTTAGCTGAGTCTGCGATTTTTTCGTTGTGCCAAACTTTGGAGACAAGTTCGGTCATAGGGGCAGATCCTATGTGCGCAGGAGAGTGTGCCATGGTCAGTATGGAGATCAGGTATGAATTGGGTAGCAACCATTTGTTCGTGTCTTTTGTCCGCCAGCAGCCTTCATCGTCTTTCAATCCCACCCGTGCCCATTCAGTCAATTCGTGTTGTGAGCTGGCCATTTGGATGTCTCTAATAGTTTCCCTAGCGTCGGTCCATTTTTCTGCTTGTGACCTGGTCACATACATGAGTGTCGTTGTCCTATTCTCGGCTGTGGTTCAGGCAGTGATGTCGGCCAGTGCATTCCCCTGCCCAATGATGTCTGTCACCCTTTTGTGTGCCTGGCATTTGATTACCGCAAGTTGTTTGGGAAGCAGGACTGCTTCAGTCAGAGCAGAGACTAGATCTCCTTGTAAGATGGGTGTGCCCTGCGAGGTCAGGAATCCCCTCTCCTTCCATAGGAGCCCAAAATGGTGAACCACCCCGAAGGCATACTGGCTGTCAGTGTAAATGTTTGCTGTGGTTCCTGCTGCTAGGATACATGCTTGTGTGAGGGCAATCAGTTCGGCTGCCTGTGCAGACCGTTGTGTGATGCGGGCTGTCTCTACTACAGTTCGGGCTGTGGTAACTGCATAAGCAGCTGAGGTGGTGCCATTGGGGAGTTTTATGCAAGAGCCGTCCACCCACAGCTCTCCGTCAGGGTCTGGGAAGGCTGTGTCTCTGAGGTCAACCCTACTCCTAGTCTGTTCATCCGTGAGGGTCACACAGTCATGTACAGGGGACACATTGGGATCGTTCTCTGGTAGGGGCAACAAAGTCGCTGGATTCAGCGTGGTGCATCTTTTCAGGGTGATGTGGGGTACAAGCAGAGTCAGTTCGTACCCAGTCAGTCGTGCACTAGTCAGAAGTTGCGTCTTAGTCTGATTCAGGAGGGTGTAGACCGCATGGGGCACTAACACCGTGAGGGAGTTCGAGAGTACGATCCCCTCACTTTGTCGGATAGAGATAGCAGCGGCAGCTACAGCTCGAAGGCAGGCAGGCAAAGCTCTGGCTACGGGGTCAAGAGTGGCAGAGAAGTAGGCACATTGGCATTGTTTTGGGCCAATGGCCTTAGTCAAGACAGACAAAGCGCATCCCTCCCTTTTGTGAGTGTAGAGGGAGAAGGGCTTCGTGTAAGCAGGGGTTCCTAGGACAGAGGCTGAGCAGAGGGCATCTCGTAGTTCTATGAAGGAGGATTGGCACTCAGGGGTCCAAGGGAGTGGGAAGGGGACGTCTTTAGCCAGCAAAGAAAGCAGTGGTTTCACAATGAGGCTGAAGTTTGGCAACCACTGTCGGCAGAAGGAAGTGAGGCCTAGCAGGGAGCGGACTTGTTTCTGGGTTTTGGGGACAGGGGTCTCTAGGATGGTCTGAATTCGGTCAGGGGTAAGCTTTCTCCCATCTTTGGACAAGAGGTGGCCTAGGTAAGTGACCTGGGGTTGGCGGAATTGCAACTTCTTTTTGGAGACCTTGTGGCCATTTTCCGCAAGGAAGTGTAGGAGTTGGATGGTGGCTGTGACTGCTGTGAAGTGGAGTGGTGTCGGCCGCCAAGAGGATATCATCAACGTACTGTATCAACACCACTCCATCGGGTAACTGGACTGCATCCAGTTGTCTCTTGAGGGCCTGGCTGTAGATGCTGGGACTTTCAGTGTAGCCCTGGGATGCTCGACAGAATATATACGAGCGGGCTTTTAGGGTAAAGCCGAAGAGGTATCGGCTGTCTGGGTGGATGGTGATAGAGAAGAAGGCGTTCTTGAGATCAATGACAGTGAAAGTGGTGGCAGTGTAAGGAATCGGCGTCAGAATAGTGGTAATGTCTGAGACCACGGGGTACTGAGGCACAACTACTTTGTTAACCTCTCGTAGGTCGATGATGAAGCGATACGCTTTCTCATCACCTTCGCCTTGCTTCTTTATAATGGGTAGGATAGGGCTGTTGCAAACATTGCTAATTACTTCCTCTACCACTCCTGCATCTATCAGGGACTGAATAATCTTTACCAATGACTTCTCGCCCTCAGGCGATATCCGATATTGTTGAAGTTTTGGGAGTATTGCGTCCTGTCGAACAGTTATGTGCACTGGGTCGATCATCATGCGTCCTACGTCCGAGTCAGTCTTGGCCCACAGATATGGAGGTAGAGTGTCAAGTAGGGACGAGTCAGCGTCAGAGATGGAAAACATGCGTCGGGAAGGACAAAGTCTGAGCAGAGGCGGGTTATCATACACAAACACCCAAACTCTATCTTGCGAACACCTAATGGTAGCTCGGAAATGTTTCAATAAGTCAAGTCCCATAATGGCATCAGGGGTGTTGGATGAAAGCAAAAACGTTGTGTCAGTGATGTTATTTTCTAAGTCAAAGGAGATCGGTGTGGACAAGGGGTTAGTGGAGGGCGTTCCATCGAAACCTATCGATATTACAAGTGAGCCAGACAAGGGTGCCCTTGGAATCAGTCGTTTAGATAACGCACTACGTGTTGTGCCAGTGTCTACCAAAAATGGAGACTTCGTACCCAGGACCTTAGCAGTGACATAAGGACCTTGCTGCTCAACATAGAGCTCGACTGGATCCCTCCCTTGCCTTTGGCAGTCTTATGCGAAGTCGTGGGCGTCGTCGCAGTCAGACTGTTGGTACTGATTCTGTCAGGGACGGTCAAATGTGTTCAGTCTGCCTGGTCTGTCGTTATTTGTGTCATTTGTGGACCCTCGTCTTTGTCCTCTATTTCTTGGTCCACCCGCTACATCTCTGGTGTCCCTATTCTTATTCATCTCTAACAGGACCGGACACTGGGATTTCCAATGGCCGAATCCCTTGCAAAATGCACACTGGTCCTCACCAATATCTTTTCGTCCAACATAGGGTGCGGGTGTACGTTCTTTAGGGGGTGGGTTTCTAGGAGCATTCGACTGGTAATTCCCCTTGTACTGCTCTCGTCCTATAGTCACCCCTTGCAACTGTGCAATCATCACCCTCTCCTTCAAGTCCTTTTTCTTTTTCTCGGTCGCTCTATCGTTTTCATTCTTCTGATGCTTGTAATACTGGGCCATCTGAAGGATAGCCGCAGGCTTGGAGGCTGCCCAACTACTTTCGCTGGCCTGTAGTTTCTGAGAGACCTCCTGTGACAGACCTTTAACATAGTTCTGGACAAACAGATGATGTCCAGTTGCAGTGGTCATGTCCTGGCCGCTGTAATCGGAAAACACCGTTTTGAACCGGGAGAAGTATTCTGACACGTCTTCCTGGGGTTTCTGGCGGCAGGCCGTCACTATCGACCAGTCCACCTTCTTCTCTGGGATCAGGGTTTTCAGTTTCTGCACAATTTTGTCTGGGAGTTCTAAAATGGATTTCAAAGGTTTCTGTCCAGGTTCTCGTTGTCTATCTATGCCATCGAGTTGTGACCAGGTATGTCCGAACAGCTCAAGGTGGTCGACTTTCCGGATTTGCTTCCACACATCAGCTGGCAGACATAACCCGAAAAACAAGTCGATGTCAGCTAGGGTCATAATCGTTGAACCTAAGGCTGTACCTAGTTCAGTATAAAAGGCAGTGGGGTTTTTCTGTAGATCGAGCAGAGATTTTCGGAACGTCAGAATATCTTGCCGATCCCATGGTTGGTAGACCCAGTTATACACTACCCTCCCTTTCGCATCTTGATGGTTAACATCATCGTGTGTTCCCTGACCTTGTGGGGGAACCCAGTAGGGAGCAGCCTCCCTTATAGGCATCATGGCGCTAGCTTGTTCTATTCGAGGTTCGGTCGCTACAGGAGTCGTAGGTTTAGCTTCCAACCCCTGTTCAGTGAGGTGGCGGAAAACTTCAAGCGTACGAGTGAGGAGGTCCGTCACGTCACACTCGCCCTCATCCCCGATGTCAACCTTTCTATATAGTCGTTAGGCTCTCGGGACCTTTGTCTCGGTATCGGTCCTCATAAGCATTTAGAGCATGGTAGCATAATCGTACAACAAAGTGCCGTCTATGGCTCCCAGCATATGAGTTGAACATATCCATTATGTACTCCTCACTCTCCTTCCCTTCCACTAGTGTCTTTACTATCTTGTCGATCCCTGCTCGTTCATCCTTGCTCAACCTATTCATTCTAGTGGAATCTTTCCTTTGGGCCTCAGGGTCGTCTAATACTGCTGCTTGTGCTGTATCGAGTGGATATATGATGTTACAACGCATACTATTACAACGCATACCGTTAGAACGCATCTTTTACAACGCAAATACTGTTACAACGCATGTTTTTACAACGAGTACTATAACAACGCAAAATAGTACTTTATTAGCAAAAATACCATTACAACGCAACATATAACAACGTATACCATTACAATGCAAAAATATATATATATTTTTTTTAATGTAAAATAAAACCTGGCACGGGATGCAGGGAAAATAGGGGTTTTGGGTGGGGAAGTGTATTACATTTTGGAGAATAAAACTACCATCTTATAGCGAAAACTAAGTATTTATTTTAGAAATAAATACTCGAGTATTAAAATTAATACTCGAGTACTTAAATTAATACTCCGACTACTAAAAATTAAATCATTTTTCCACATTACATTTCAAAATAAAAAAAAAATAAAACATTAATTATATACACAATATTTATGCTTGCAGATATTAGAACAGCTATAGTATGATTCATAGACGCCATTTTGAGAAGGTATTAAAATAATTAGTCCTACTATTATTTCAATGATTCAATACCACAACACATTATCCAAAATGGATGCCAAAATGGCAGACTTAACGCTAACTAAATTACTTATAATTAATTTCTAAAATATACGTTTACAGAGAAATAAATGTAAAATTAAAAACCATTTCTAACGCATATTTTTACAAATAAAATTGAGTCAGTAATCGAAACTTATAAATAGTAGACAGACACCATTTTGAAACTAGTTGATCCTCAACTACCCGAGAGAGCAGGCGTGAAATCTGAACCTCTGACCTTTTCACCCTTTCAGACCCGTTGTATTGACAGAGCTACAGAATAAAACGTTTTCCAAGTAAGTAACCTGAACAGAAAACGATAACAAAATGAAAACATTTTATGTAAAGTGAATGTCGAATAAAATAATAATAAATATTATTATTATTTAAACATTTAACTAATATTACGCAAATATTACTGTGAATTATTAAACAAAAACGTGAAAGAAATACTTTTTAATAAACTACGCTAAATATATATTTTAACATACAACTATTTTTGATGAGTAGAAAAATTAAACGTAATAACGTTTAAATACGATAACATAAAGTTAAAATGTGTTTAATATATTACTCATAGAAATCACTTCTTAGCCGCAGAAAACGTGAGACCAGGAAAAATATAGAATTCAACATTACGAACCGTTTTTCAAACTTAGAAGAAGGTACATATTCATTAGTTTTTAAACAAATTTATCATACAGTAGACGAAATAGGTCGCATTATAAATAAATGTTGTTAATTATTTTGACAGAAAAATTACTTCAAAAATAAATTCCACTGCATAACTGCCAGAATGAAGTGAGTCGACATCTATTAAAAAAGGTAATACAAATATTTCTCTGGCAGAGTAAATACAGCATTTTTTATCAAAAACATGTAGACTAGAAACGGATTAATTTATATTATTTTTTTTATGATTAAGATAGAAAAACCAAGCCTTGATAAGAGATTTCAAAAAACATCAATCTGTGATAAATCAAATATCTACCCTTCGTTTTAAAAGGTAAGCCCGAAATGTAAAAAATAAATATATGTTATATATATAAAATGTGGTGAGTCTGTAACATTTATCAACATTTGGTCAATCAAGTATTGTGTTAGGTAAGTCCACAAGTATAAAATACAACAGAATCTTATGGTAAATGCTGCAGAGGGTAAAATTATCAATAGTCATATATTATATATTAGTGTTCATAAACGAGAAAAGTGCAGGAAAAAAGAAGAATTACTACCGATATATATAAATTAGTATTCCTACTCCGGATAAGTCCAGCATTAAAGAAAGTGCTGCTTAGCCTAAAAGTAAAAAATTATATTCTACATCCAAATAAGTGCTACAGTTTGAAAAGTGCATGACAAAATTGTGATGTTAAAAAAATTAAAAAATCCGGGTAAATGCTATAGTAAGGAAAGTGCAAGATAGTATAGAGGTATAAATTAGTATTCCTACTCCAGATAAGTGCAGCAGTAGGGAAAGTGCTGGATAGTGTAAAAAGTGGCTTTCTTCACAAAACATAAGTCACAATTTTTTGTCAATACATTTTTTTTGCAGAGCAAAACCCACCAAAAGCAATATCTTCAAAAACAACAACTGACGCAAAAAACAAGATCCAAAACACATTTCAACTGAGAAAAGCTCTAATTTGAAAAGTAAGTGAAATTCCAAATACATTATACACATAAGAATAGAGCATGAGTGAAAGTAATTGCTGGATAGTGTAGATGTATAAATTACTATTCCAATTCCAGGTAAGTGCTGCAGTAGGGAAAGTGCTGGATAATGTAGAAGTGTAAATTACTATTCCAACTCCGGGTATGTGCTGCATTAGGGAAAGTGCTGGATAGTGTAGAGGTGAAAATTACTATTCCTACTACAGGTAAGTGCTGCAGTAGGGAAAGTGCTGGATAGTGTAGAGGTATACATTAATATTACTATTCCAGTTAAGTGCTGCACTAGGGAAAGTGCTGGATATTCTAGAGGTGTAAATTACTATTCCTACTCCGGGTAAGTGCTGCAGTAGGGAAAGTGCTGGATAATCTAGAGGTATAAATTAATATTACCATTCCAGTAAAATGCTGCCGTAGGGAAAGTGCTGGATAGTTTAGAGGTGTAAATTACTATTCCTACTCCGGGTAAGTGCTGCAGTAGGGAAAGTGCTGGATAGTGTAGAAGTATAAATTACTATTCCAACTCCTGGTAAGTGCTGCAGTAGGGAAAATGCTGGATACTGTAAAGGTATAAATTACTATTCTAACTCCAGGTAAGTGCTGCAGTAGGGAAAGTGCTGGATAGTGTAAAGGTATAAATTACTATTCCAACTCCAGGTAAGTGCTGCAGTAGGGAAAGTGCTGGATAATCTAGAGGTGTAAATTACTATTCCAACTCCGGGTAACTGCTGCAGTAGGGAAAGTGCTGGATAGTGTGGAGGTGTAAATTACTATTCCTACTCCGGATAAGTGCTGCAGTAGGGAAAGTGCTGGATAGTGTAGAAGTATAAATTACTATTCCTATTCCGTTTAAGTGCTGCAGTAAAGAAAGTGCTGGATAGTCTAGAGGTGTAAATTACTATTCCTACTCCGTTTAAGTGCTGCAGTAAGGAAAGTGCTGGATAGTCTAGAGGTGTAAATTACTATTCCTACTCCGGGTAAGTGCTGCAGTCGGGAAAGTGATGGATAGTGTAAAGGTATAAATTACTATTCCAACTCTGGGTAAGTGCTGCAGTAGGGAAAATGCTGGATACTGTAAAGGTATAAATTACTATTCTAACTCCAGGTAAGTGCTGCAGTAGGGAAAGTGCTGGATAGTGTAAAGGTATAAATTACTATTCCAACTCCAGGTAAGTGCTGCAGTAGGGAAAGTGCTGGATAATCTAGAGGTGTAAATTACTATTCCAACTCCGGGTAACTGCTGCAGTAGGGAAAGTGCTGGATAGTGTGGAGGTGTAAATTACTATTCCTACTCCGGATAAGTGCTGCAGTAGGGAAAGTGCTGGATAGTGTAGAAGTATAAATTACTATTCCTACTCCGTTTAAGTGCTGCAGTAAAGAAAGTGCTGGATAGTCTAGAGGTGTAAATTACTATTCCTACTCCGTTTAAGTGCTGCAGTAAGGAAAGTGCTGGATAGTCTAGAGGTGTAAATTACTATTCCTACTCCGGGTAAGTGCTGCAGTCGGGAAAGTGCTGGATAGTGTAAAGGTATAAATTACTATTCCAACTCTGGGTAAGTGCTGCAGTAGGGAAAGTGCTGGATAGTGTAGCGGTATAAATTACTATTCCAACTCCAGATAAGTGCTGCAGTAGGGAAAGTGCTGGAAATTGTAAAAAGTGGCTTTCTTCACAAAACATAAGTCACAATTTTTTGTCCATACATTTTTTTTGCAGAGCACAACCCACCAAAAGCAATATCTTCAAAAACAACAACTGAAGCAAAAAACAAGATCCAAAACACATTTCAACTGAGAAAAGCTCTAATTTGAAAAGTAAGTGAAATTCCAAATACATTATACACATAAGAATAGAGCATGAGTGAAACTAAGTGCTGGATAGTGTAGATGTATAAATTACTATTCCGATTCCAGGTAAGTGCTGCACTAGGGAAAGTGCTGGATAATCTAGAGGTGTAAATTACTATTCCTACTCCGGGTAAGTGCTGCAGTAGGGAAAGTGCTGGATAGTGTAGAAGTATAAATTACTATTCCTACTCCAGGTAAGTGCTGCAGTAAGGAAAGTGCTGGATAGTCTAAAGGTGTAAATTCCTATTCCTATTCCGGGTAAGTGCTGCAGTAGAGAAAGTGCTGGATAGTCTAGAGGTGTAAATTACTATTCCTACTCCGGGTAAGTGCTGCAGTTGGGAAAGTGCTGGATAGTGTAAAGGTATGAATTACTATTCCAACTCCAGGTAAGTGCTGCCGTAGGGAAAGTGCTGGATAGTGTAGAAGTATAAATTACTATTCCAACTCCGGGTAAGTGCTGCAGTAAAGAAAGTGCTGGATAATCTAGAGTTGTAAATTACTATTCCTACTCCGGATAAGTGCTGCAGTAGGGAAAGTGCTTGATAGTGTAGAAGTATAAATTACTATTCCAACTCCAGGTAAGTGATGCAGTAAGGAAAGTGCTGGATAGTCTGGAGGTGTAAATTACTATTTCTATTCCGGGTTAATGTTGCAGTAGGGAAAGTGCTGGATACTGTAGAAGTGTAAATTACTATTCCAACTCCGGGTAAGTGCTGAAGTAAGGAAAGTGCTGGATAATCTAGAGTTGTAAATTACTATTCCTACTCCGGGTAAGTGCTGCAGTAGGGAAAGTGCTGGATAGTGTAGAAGTGTAAATTACTATTCCAACTCCGGGTAAGTGCTGCAGTAAGGAAAGTGCTGGATAGTGTGGAGGTGTAAATTACTATTCCTATTCCGGGTAAGTGCTGCAGTAGGGAAAGTGCTGGATAGTGTAGAAGTGTAAATTACTATTCCAACTCCGGGTAAGTGCTGCAGTAGGGAAAGTGCTGGATAGTGTAGAGGTATAAATTACTATTCAAACTCCAAGTAACTGCTGCAATTGGGAAAGTGCTGGATAATGTAAAGGTATAAATTACTATTCCAACTCCAGATAAGTGCAGCAGTATGGAAAGTGCTGGATAGTGTAAAGGTATAAATTATTATTCAAACTCGGGAAAAGTGCTGCAGTAGGGAAAGTGCTGGATAGTGTAGAAGTATAAATTACTATTCCAACTCGGGGAAAGTGCTGCAGTAGGGAAATGCAAAATCATATAGAGGTATAAAATCCTATTCCAACTCCAAGTTAATACTACATTAAGAAAAGTGCTTGATAGTTCAATACTAAATATACCAGCAAATTTATGAATATATTAAGCAGTAATGTAACACAAATGGTATATATTATACATAACAAATTTGAAAATGCGACAAAAATTACTAATATGAATAGATTTGCAAAAATTTTATAACATTTTCTTTTTCTTTTCAGGTAATGTCTACACATCCTACCGCAAACTATATCATGTCCAGGAAAGGAAATCGACTCCTTAACCATGCAGGTTACATTTATTGTAAGGAAAGGATAAGTTTTCCACGGAATCATTGGAGATGCGTGCAATACTTTACAACCCGTTGCAGCGGCAGAGCGGTTACGGTCGATGATATTATTGTAAGAAAAACCGACCATAACCACTCTGCCTCTGCAATGGAAGTTGATGTAAGAGAAACAGTAAATGAGATGAAAGTTATTGCAAGCACCTCCAATGATTCCACAGGATCCATTTTGAGAGAGGTTGCTCAGCATGTCCCTACCCATGTTGCTAGTAATATGCCTACCATTCATAATTTGCAAAGAATTATACAACGTCAAAAGCAGGCAAGTAATACTCAAATTAGAACTCCACATACCTTTTCTGATATCAATATTCCACACGAACTTACTATTTCTTTTGCTAATGAACCTTTCCTTCTGCATGACAATGAAAACCCTCAAAAGCGTATCCTAATTTTTAGTACTCCCCGCAACCTTTTAAAGCTTGAAAGTAGTGAAATTTGGATGATGGATGGTACGTTTAAAAGCACGCCCCATCCATTCACCCAAATTTATACTATACACGCAAAAATAAACAATAGTGTAATACCCCTAGTGTATAGTTTGCTGCCTGATAAGACTTCTGCAACTTACACAGAATTTTTAACTGTGATTAAATCTAAAACTACCCAAAGCCCTAGGAAAATAATTATGGATTTTGAATTGAGCATGATCAATGTGATCAACAAAATGTACACGGATACCCAAATTCAGGGGTGTTTTTTCCATTTTTCCCAAGCATTCTGGCGTAAATTACAGGAAACAACCTAAGTTACAGAATACTCAACAGACAGCAAACTTATTATACGAATTAAAAAAACTAACAGCTCTTTGTTTTGTCCCTCCCGAAAGTGTAGATGAGTACTACACTGCCATTACAGAATCTGAGTATTATTTAACTAACGAAGATAAATTGGCACCAGTTCTAAATTATATGGAAGACACATGGATTGGACACCTAGGCAGATCGGGTCGCAGGAGGAAGCCACGTTTCCATGTGGAGTGGTGGAACTGTTATTCGAGTTGCCTACAGGGAGAGGCTAAAACAAATAATGCCATTGAGGGATGGCATAACTCCTTCAATCATATAATTGGAAGACCCCACCCAAATTTCTATTCATTTCTTGAAACTTTGAAGAAGGAGCAAAGTTTTCAAGAAATGAGATTATCACAAACTCTCACAGGTAGTCTAAACTCACGGATTACTCAAAGAACAAAGGAAATGTCTGAACGACTATTGGGACTTATACAACAGTTTTCGTTGTGTGTGGCTCTAGATTACCTGGAGAATCTTGCTAACATCCTTTCTTTTTAAACACATATTGACATTACTTACCTGCTTTGCTCTAAATTTACTCCCTTTTTAATTTTAATTGGCTATAAATTTTATTTTTAAAATTTTTTGCAAAATTAAATGTTGGGTCACCATCCTTTTTATTAATTAAAAATTTTCAAAACTTGATATTTTTTTAAATCAATTTCCTAATTATCCCCTTATAACCCCAAAACATTTTTTTCCTTTTCAAAATAAAAATTTTGGAATATTTTGGAAACAAAAATTAGCCAAGAAAATGATTTACATTATAGAAAATCTTGTCAACATTACTTTGCAAATGTTGTAAATGCATTTTTACATAGCTTATACTCTTTATCTTTCCAATCTACACCGTACAAATGTTGATAAAACTTTTATTTAAATCAGTAACGTGATATTCCTTTGATAATACCGATGTTGACAAATTATTTAACCATTTTTTCCAAAAATATTTTTCAACAAACTTCAAAGTTTTTAAACAACACATCTTTTTTTTTCTTCCAATCAATCCTTTTTTGTAAACCAAATTAAATTTATGCTCCACCTAATTTTTCTGCATTCAATGAAAAACAATTCTACCTTTCATATGTACAATTTTTTTTAAAAAAAAATTTCCAAAGCATAAAAATCAACAGACCAAAAAAATTAACCAAATGTTTTTTTTCCCCTAAATATAGTAACACAAATATAATCCTAAATTTTATACTTTCGTATTTTTGCAAATAAGAATGATAAACAATTCGGCCTTCCAACAAAATTTATTTTTCAAATTATACAACACTATCAAACATTCCTAAATAAACATTTATCATAAATCACGAAAACACCATGGGATATATCACTGTTTATTAACGAATATTGTTTTATCAACAACTACGTGAAACTAACTTTCTGAAACATCGTTTTACAAAACTTTTTCGAAGAAAGAAAATGCATTTAAATACATTGCATACGAAAAGATTTGCAATATGGTTATACATACAGTATAAATCACTTAGACTGCATTAAATACAACTAATTAATCTCAAGTAACAGTTTCCGATCTTCCCCCACCCTCCGACCCAACATAGGCATATACTAGAAATACGAGTATCGACATGTGTTATTATTTACTTTTTAAACAATTCGAGCAACCTCAACTTATCCTTTCCTTACAATAAATGTTAATCTTTTAATCTATATAATTATTATTTAAGGTTTAAGTGGTTTCCTACCTGGACGTAGATCAGCTTCCAGCTGCTTCCTGCTCCGATACTCCACAAAATGGCCGATGACGCTTACGTAAACGTCATGACGTCAAAAAGAGCTGCAACGATAAAGAAAGGACTAATGTACATTGAAATACAATATATATTTATTAATAAAGTTATATTTTATATTTAATTTTCTATTATGTATATAAATGTACAAAAAATTGCATAAAATGAATAAAATGTGGATGTTTTTTTACAAAATAATTTTGCAATACAAAAATAAAAAATAAACTGATTTACAAACTGAAATATCGTTTTTTTTACTTATTACTTTGCTTAATTTTAAAACTAATTTGATTAAAATTAACTTCTTACATTTCTTACCTGTTGTCTTCTATATTTTCCCTTATTTTCCGACTCTTTCCTGTGCTTTCCTTTTCTATTATACCGGACCGCTGTACACATATCCTGAAATCATGAACATAAATTGAGGACAAATGTATCCATTGAAAACAATATAAAACCGTGGGAACCATATTTTTGAAAAATGTAAAACAAATAAACCCTCAATGAAATAATTTTTAAAATATAAATGTTATATTTTTTTATTACCGATATTTATTTATTTATTTAATTTCTTTTTATAAATATATAGAGTTGAATTTTATAATACCCAAAAATACTAATAAAAATAATTTTTAATATTTAAAAACAGATATAAAATTAGAAAATTCATAAAATGTATTTAATTACATTAGTAGCCTTTGTAAATGTACTTTAATACATTTTTTCAAAAATAATATTTAAATAATGTTATTTTATTTAAAAATAATTTAAGAAATAAAAACCCTTAAAAATTATAGAAAATAATAATCTTGATAAATGCATTTTAATTAGTTTCAAAAATAACACTCAAATTAATAAATAAATAAATTAATACTTCTAAAATGAAATAGAAAATTAAAATAGAAAAATATAGTCATATTTACTACTAAAAAATTAATATTATGCCTATTATACATTTTTTCATAATTGTATTCTATTATTTTAATAAATAATACCCAAACGAATACTGAATTAAATCAAGAAAATAATACTACAAAAATAGTATTATTTAATTAAAAAATTTTTTTCAAAAAGTAAAAATATTTTTAACATCTATAGTAGTCAAATGAATACTCAAATAAATAAAGAAATTAAAACTACAGATTTAAATTATTACATTGTTAGTTTAAAAAATAGATTTTTTAAATTAAAAAAATATATATAAATATTTATAAATTCTATAGTACCCAAATTAATACTCTAATTAATAAAATATACATTACATTACATTAAATTAATACTATAATACCCTTTTTTAAACATAAAAATTATATCTAAAAATATATCAAAAATGCGATGTAAAAGTACCTGCGTTGTAAAAGTACTGGCGTTGTAACAGTATGAGTTATAAAAGTATGCGTTGTAACAGTATTTGGGTTGTAAAAGATCCGTTGTAATGGTATTGCGTTGTAAAAAATGCGTTGTAACAGTTGTACACCGTATCGAGTACAAGGGGTTCGGCCGGCGCGGAGGCTATGAGGACCGAGGCCCTGGTACTATTCTCATCTGCGCTTGGGGGTGGCGGGTGTTGTACTAGGGGTCGGGAAGGGGCATATGGAGGGGGCATGTAGATGTTCGGAGGACCTAGTAATAGATCATTGATCGCTGTTTCATGGGTAGCTCGGAGTAGAGCATAGAGGGTGTTCTGACAGGACACTGACTCAATGTTTCAGACTCTTGCTTCTGTTTGGTTTCCTCTCTCTCCTTTATCTCTTCCTCTAACTTTCTGACAGCTAGGTGAGCTGCTTTTCGCAGTTCTTTCTCTAATCTGATTACGTTTCTCTTTTTACGTTGTTCTGTTTCTTTGCGCCACATGCCGAAACTATCAAGCATAGTGGGCTTTGTCTTATTGTTACGAAGGGCTGTTTCCAGCGCGTTTATTTTATCTTCATCGAAGGATCCTATCACTGGCCACTGACTTTCCTGATCCTTTCTTGTATATTTATGCCATAGCTTGCTATAGGCTATAGCGATTAGTCCATGCTTCATGAACATGTCCTTATTAGGGGTGCCTTCCAGTGGAGCTGGATGGTTCATCTCTAATAAGCGGTCCGGGCTGAACCAACTACCAATCAGTGGGGAGAAGATAGGCATGACAGATTACAACGGGGGACAAAGGTCCGCACTACCTATCCTTCACTACTTGCAAAGACTAGACAGAATATTTCTATTCTACGTTATTTGCAAACAGAGAATACCTCAAAGAACCAACTTCGAACAGTCAATGTTTGGACAATCAATCAATCAGTGGGGAGAAAAATAGGCACAACGGATTACAACGGGGACAAAAGTCTGCGTTACCTATCCTTCACTATCTGCAAAGGAAGAGAGAATATTTCTATTCTTCCCCGTTTGTAGACAGAGAATATCTCAAAAGAACAAACAACCGAAGAGTAATACTAGTATTTTCCAAATAATCAAACAATCGTTTCGCAATTTGTCGTGTTACACAACCTTACCCGGACCACATGGACAGTTTCTCGTCTTCTGCATCCAGCACCCGATCGTCCTCTATTCTCCGTAACTGTTGCGGCACTCCTGATGGTTCCAGTCAGGACCGTAGATCACTCGAGAGAGGTCTGTTTGGAGCCAGTGAAGTTCGGATGATCGGCTGTCAGACGAGGGTCTATCGGACAGGAGCTCTCCCGATCGTTGCAGTCATTCACTCTGTCGTCAGGACCTCTCCCACTGGATCCACGTGTCACTGATGGGCCCCACGTTTGAGATGCCAATTGTAGAAAAAGGGTAGGGCTGATGTCGACCAAGAACCTTTTTAAGTATTGCCCGGCGTTAACCGCCTCTCATACCACTCAAATCTATCAAACAAAGAGGCAGGCGCTGGAGACTGGAAGGCAGGAAACAGGAGTTTATTCCGACAGAGCAGAACACATCAAATCAGACAACAGGGTATCTTCTCGAGGTGCTCTAACCGCATCTCTGAAGCCTGGCCTCTTATACACAGGTTTATGGCTTTATTACATGAAACACATCTTTGTCAACACTTTGATGTACGGAAAGACATCCTCGGAATCCCCGCTTCATGCCCGTTCCCACACACATTTACGGTAGAAGTCCCCACCCCTGGGAACTGGATGTGGCTCCGAGGCAGGGTTGCGCTGAAGGGGAGGTTTATGGCCCAAGCATGTGAGAGCGGGGGCTGTCAGCATGCGGGGGATGCTTGCGAGGTTAGAGGGGGAGAGAGAGAGACGTGCTGGCTATCCGCAGCGAGCAGAGAAGCCATGGCCTTCAAAATGGCTGCTACTTACGCGCACATATAAGCCTGAAAGGGGACAAGATGGCGCCAATAATGTTGATGTCGCAAACTAGATTTTAACACCACAAGATAGCCGGCAACGGGGTGCGGGATTCTTCCCCTTTGACTTGCCAGCTCCCTTTGCCATGGTCCTAGGTCAAAGTCTCAAAGAAAGGAAAAATAGGAAAGAAAATAGGAAAAGAAAGTAAATAAAAGAAAAGAGAGAGCTAAACAAAAAAGTAGTTATTAAAGTAAGAAAAAGTAGAAAAAACACAAAATATAGATGTAGAAAAAAAAATAAAGAGATAGATAATGAGTAAAAAAGATTTAAAAAAAGTTCAAACAAACAAATGATTGCAAAGATTAAAGCTGGATAGAAAAAGCATGCCCAGAACCATAGCAATGAATGAAAAACAAGATGGCCACGCCCATTTCAACCACGTGGGTAAGTTTGCGCGATATTTCCCCCGCGAGCACGCAAAAACGGACGCGAACACGCAATCGCGCCCCGCAGGTAGGAAATGCGCAACACGAGCATGCAACTAGCGCCCGGAAATGGAAATACGCAACGTCAACACTTAAAACAAGATGGCCGCACCCATGTACGAACGCATGGGTCCCTTCGCGGTAGCCGTGTTGAAAAAAATCCTGCAAACACGCAAAAATAAAAAAATCCGCAATCTCGCAAAAGTTTACAGATTTTGGGGACCGCAAGTACGCTTTTGCATGAATTTGCATACTGCGAATCTGCAAAATTCACCCATACTTACAACCTATCTCCAACTTGATTGGCTTGTAACCGATGCATTACATACATCCGAATCTTTCTTGACCATGCAACAAGGTGCTTTTGCAGTGAGACAAGGTTGGTCCTGTATCATGCTCCAGGGAGGGCAGACTAAACTTTTGGATGTGACCCAGTTTAGCACGACCAGATAGCCTCAGTTAGGGCTTTATGATTTAAGCACTATATTTCAAGATACTCTTTACAAATTCATAACTCCGGTTATACTTATTGGATTTTTGTTATTTTGGTTTTATTTTATTCATTAAATTAAGCTCTACTTTTTTCATCAGGATCTGTATCTTTTTGTGAAGTGTTTTTAATGTTTTACTGTTTGAAGCATTCCACAAATACTTTACACATTGCCACGCCTGACTCCTCTGTGCCAAGCTTCCACATGGTGTGAACAGGTTAATGTAGGCCATGTATCTAACTTACACTGACTAGGATTATGGTTCCTGATTAGTCAGGGTGCATACCTCTGCCAACCAGAAATCCAATTTCTAACTGGAATGAATAGGCAGCCAGTAAAATTGGTTTAACAACGGAACCAGTCTATAAACCCTCTGAGGAGCCCACAAGCCCGTTCAGGAAATCTGATGCTACAGACATTGTAGTTGGTGAAAAAGTTTTTCCTTTTCAACAGGAAGACCGTGTTGCAATAATTCAGCCTGGAGCTGTACTTTACAAATGATATGCATTTGAAGAATGCAAAGAAGATTCCATTACTGTTGTTGGTTTGGGTCTAAAGTTTAAATGTAGGTTTTAGCAAGGCTTTGATTTTGACTCCAAAGTTCCTGAATAAATATTTAAAGGACTGCAGTGGGACCGATTAAGGGCCTACAGAGCAGAAGATCAAAGATCTGAGCTACTTCAAGTCACCAAGTTCTCTCATGATCACTTAGACCGTGGCTGGCAGTCTTCTAGTCCACTGGGCCAGCAGAGGTAATGGCTTACCCTACCTTTATGGACCACCGTTTGCCAAATTTAGTCATCACTGTCAGGAAGGTGGGTGACTCTTTGCTTTTATCAAAGCTGCAGGTGTGCCAGCATCACCGTAGCCACTTAACCTTTGCTGAACACGTGCCTTTTTTGCACCCACTCACCAAATTATTAACGCCCAAAACAGGAGTTTGCTTCTTTAAAATAACGATAAATAAATAAATGGCCATAATAGGTAGGCAGATCTCTCCCTGTGTGAGGGCGCATCTAGTTACTGTCTACTCCAGTGCTCTCACTCTGCCAAACTGTACTTGACCCACTGTCCCTTCATGATGGTCAGCTTAGGCCAATTCATACTCGGACAGTTTTTGATCTATAGAACACAATGATAGAAGGAATCATCTGATATTATCTACTGCTCAACCACAAAGTAACCGGAGTGTCGCCTGCATGTGAGTAAACAAAACAAAAGAATGAATTAGAGATGCTAATGCCTATACATTCAGATAAACGAATGCAAAGAAAGGGATGCATCAAGGGGGCAACATATGTGAAGAAATAAACGAATTAAAAATAAGGGCCAAGGTTATTTTACAGCAAGTATTCAGTTTTGAAACCCTAATTCTCTGCTGCCCATCAAGGGTCTTTTGGTTGACGACATCAATATATAATCCGTAACATCAGAGCGCAGATACTGCTAACATCTGTTGCTAGGAGCAGAATATCATCTGTTGCTAGGCGCAGATTGACATCGGTTGCTGGGCGCAGATTGACATCTATTCCCAGGCGCAGATTGACATATGTTGCTGGGCACAGATTGACATATATTCCCTGGCGCAGATTGACATGTTGCTAGGCGCAGATTGACATCTGTTGCTAGGCACAGATTAACATATGTTGCCAGGCGCAGATTGACATCTATTCCCAGGCGCAGATTGACATATGTTGCTAGGCGCAGATTGACATCTGTTGATAGGTGCAGATTGACATCTGTTGCTAGGCGCAGATTAACATCTGTTGCTAGGCGCAGATTGACATCTATTCCCAGGTGCAGATTGACATATTTTGCTTGGCGCAGATTGACATCTGTTGCTAGGTGCAGATTGACATATTTTGCTAGGCGCAAATTGACATCTGTTGCTAGACGCAGATTGACATCTATTCCCAGGCGCAGATTGACATATTTTGCTAGGCGCACATTGACATCTATTCCCTGGCGCAGATTGACATATGTTGCTAGGCGCAGATTGACATCTGTTGCTAGGCGCAGATTAACATCTGTTGCTAGGTGCAGATTGACATCTATTCCCAGGCGCAGATTGACATATGTTGCTAGGCGCAGATTGACATCTGTTGCTAGGTGCAGATTGACATCTGTTGCTAGGCGCAGATTAACATCTGTTGCTAGGCGCAGATTGACATCTATTCCCAGGCGCAGATTGACATATTTTGCTAGGCGCAGATTGACATCTGTTGCTAGGTGCAGATTGACATATTTTGCTAGGCGCAAATTGACATCTGTTGCTAGACGCAGATTGACATCTATTCCCAGGCGCAGATTGACATATTTTGCTAGGCGCAGATTGACATCTGTTGCTAGGTGCAGATTGACATATTTTGCTAGGCGCAAATTGACATCTGTTGCTAGACGCAGATTGACATCTATTCCCAGGCGCAGATTGACATATTTTGCTAGGCGCAGATTGACATCTGTTGCTAGGTGCAGATTGACATCTATTCCCAGGCGCAGATTGACATATTCTGCTAGGCGCAGATTGACATCTGTTGCTAGGTGCAGATTGACATCTGTTGCTAGGCTCAGATTAACATCTGCTGCTAGGCGCAGATTGATAGAAACCAGAGGCCTCATTTATGAAAGCCATGCGCCACCGGTGCGTCACTTTTTCCCTTGTTAAAAGTGACGCACCTGCCGCGCAAGGCCTTCATAAATAAGGCCCCAGGACCGCAGACTATGTACTGCGTCCAAAGCGAACGCTTGCATGGAAATCATTCAATAGAGTTTTGCAATACCCGGAGTCTTTCAACAATAAACCTCTATTGCGCCTGCACCTCAGCAACCTCAGTTACATGAGTGATCGTCCCACGTTCCAGTGGAAAAGTAGGAGGTGCACTGTTCCTGTTTCAAAAGAGGGGCAGCAAAATCACCTTTTCTGTAGGTCACTCCAGGTTTCCCCTTCCTGCTGTACGTATTCGCCAGCGTCAGACACAACTGACAGATCGATTGGAAAGGGCCAGGTACCGATGTAGTATTCCGCCGAAGGCATTCTTTTATAATTAATGCGCGGAGCACTTCTGCAGACCCTTGTGGATAGAGGACGAGGGAGAGAATGGAAGAAAAGAACGAATTTGCCAAAGAAAAAAGATTGTCTAAAATAACAAGGTACTTTAAAGCAACTATCAGCCCATAAACTGAATACAAATTTTATTTTTCTCGTTTGTGACTCACATACTATATATAATGCATGAAAAGAAACTAAATGCGCGCAATATGAACTGCAATACAGACATCTTAAACAATAGGATAAAGCAGGAACCCTAATTCCAAAGTCTGATATGTCTTTTGAATGTCTAAGTACCCAACATCCGTCCTCACTTCCTCTATATAATATAGAAAACGTTCAATCAGTGTGAGAAAGTTAACCATTCCCATACAACTACTGCTTCTGTATTTCATCCAGGGGCCCCATTCCTCCTCGTGGTGCTTGGGACAGCCCCTGTCCTTTCTCCACCAGTATTCAGTGATCCATGTAAAATCTCCAACCCTCGAGGGAACAAGGTCCCAGGGGAATCCCAAAGCCTCTCAATATCTCTACAGGCTTGGAGAAGTGTGGCTCAATGATTAGAGCGGCAGACCCTGATGCAGAGGTCTAGCCCGGGACCAGGGTTCTATTCCCCGCCTCGGCGGGTCTTGGGCTCAAAATTCCACGGGCCTGATAATTCTCGCCTCGGTGCCTATTCTAATCATGGAGTCCCACTCTGCAACTCTGGGCAATAGCTTGCTTAATCTCCACAACGCTCAGGATGCCTGGCCTCCACCTTGGGGGTGCCCAGGAGTGGACGCCTCACAGGGAAAGCCAGGATGGGTTCCACAGCGGTATTTGTACAAGCGCCTTGAGACCCTTGCAGGTGAGTAGTGCGCTATACAAGTATCAATTTACATTTTACGGGCGACAATCCCAGGCAGCCCCAGGTTGCAGTGTTTCATCTTGGTAGGCCATTGTTCGATACTCCTAACCACATACGTTTATAATCATCATTGGTATAGTCTTGCATATTGATCTAGGTAGCTACAAATCTCATCCCAAAACTATTGCAGTTTTAGGTAAAGATGTATTGTATAAAAAAAATCCCCAATCTGGCCGCTTTATCAAAGACCAAGTCCGATTTAATAATCTTCAGTGTCCTCGTCTTTGTCTTGTACACTCCATGCAGCACTCTAAGATGCACCACTCGAAACCCTCCTAATGGCTACTTCTCGAGCATGTTTGCAAGGCCTACTCCCACTTTATATCATGTATTTCCCCGATCAAACGCCCAGAATGCCTTTACATTATCAAGATGGTCCAGGCGATTTTTAACTAGGGATTTTGGAAAGGCGAGGGAGGTCACTTTGGCAATTTCGATTCTCCTGAACCCCAGACAACCCCCAGAGTAGAGTTAAGCTGTGCAGCAAGGGAACTATGGTCCCTAGTGCGAGGAAGGAAAATAGACCCTACTCTCTGCTGTATGGCTCTAAGGAAACAGCCACACTTGGAGTGCAGAGGGAATTTAGAACCTCTAGATTTTACACCCTGGGACATAGTGCCATTGATAGATGCACCCCTGTTGGAGAGCTCCTTCAAATCCCAGCTATTAAAACTGTAGGAAAATGCCCCTGTTTGCTTGGTCACACCCACTTTATTGCTAGATTTATCTGCTGGGTTTTGGACTCTACAAGCTGGGGCCCTGCTGTCCAGTGCGCATTGTATGTGCTGTGATTCCTAAAAACATGTTGAATTGTTATGTCGCGAATTGGCCTTTTTAACTTACCTATAAATTCCTAATATATGGTACGAAGTGTATCCCTTGGTCTGGAGCCAAATGTCACTGGTAGACGATCAGCAAAGAAAGTAAAGCAGAACCTTGGGCCGTACTGTCCATGGAGTGGGAGTTCAAATAAGGCCCCTGAAAAAGAAACTTGTGAGGCATGGCATCATGCAACATGACCTAAACAAGAAGAGAACTAGGCGGAAAGGAGACCCACAAGGCAGAGGACTAGCTGTAAATTTTTACCTATAGGGGCAAAGCTCCAAGAAGGTCTATGATAAAGGACCGTGACACGTGGCCAGACAACACACAGCACTTGAAAGAAGAGGTAGACTTGGATCATTGACCGCCATGATCATCCCCAAGTCTGCGCCCAGATCCCCAAGGCACATTGTCCAGACCACAAAGACAGTTGACCACCAAGAGGCCAATTTGCTGGTTCTAGAAGATTGTATACACTGGTGCACCCTAAATAGAGAGAAAAGACTCAAGTGGCTAGCAGTCTTCACTGGCATAGTCAAAAAGAAGGTATATACCATAGCACTGAGAAGGAGGGGAGGAAAGGGGTGTGTCCAGCTGGTTCACATTGTGAAACCTGAGGATCAACCAAACTGGGAATGAGAGAACATCATGTGGGACCAGCCCTAGAAGTAGCCTCTGTAAATGACTCATCCCATCAGTGTGATTAGATATAATGACATAAGTGAGCCTCATATGTGAAGCGATGATGTCATGGGGAAAGCCCAGCAGGAGAACCATTAGTAAGCTGTATGCATGCCCAAACCAAGTCTCTGCCCCTAGCTTACCAGCAGCAATGTCCAGATGCGGTTACCTAGCGAGCCATGGATGCCTGCCAAGAGATATAGATGCCTTGCACAAGTAGAAGACAGAGAGCACAACAACTGATGGAGTAGTGAAGCTATAAGACTATCTGGTCACAATTGCTTCAACCGTCGATGAATGAAGAAAGAATCTATGTAACCATAAAGGCAAGTCCTTGACACCTAAATTACAGGTCCACCCTACTGGCAACACCATCATACCAGCCCCTGTTAAGCGCTTCCATCTGTGGAGCATCATACAACCAGTATGCAGTCTGACATCATTGTTACCTCTTACGTCAAGGAGCGCTTCTGCGACTTTGACACACCAATGAGCCTGCAACTATCTTTTTTTGTGCAGATTTATTTAGCACAAACTCAACCGAAGGTATTGGAGAGCTTTACATGAGCACCGGTTATGTTACACAAGGACACATTCAGGCACGGGGAGATTACTTGATTTGCCCAGAATCACAGGATGTGGACGCAACCCTGAGGCTCGAACTTTGGTTTTCAGCACTAAAGTCATCAATCTAGCCGACGGACCATATCCTCTCCCCTATCTGCTCACACCACTCACATACTGAATCTTCTACTTGACAGGACGAAATCCTCCTCCCCTATGGACCCTCTACCTCTTAAAAAACTGAAAGAGTGTAGAAGCAGTCTTCTTCGCTCCATGTTGGAGGTGATGAATAAGGCGATTGCCCAGGGTTCCTTTCCATTGGTATGGAAGAAGGCTATTGTGAAGCCTCTTCTCAAAAAACCATCACTTGACCCAGGCCTCCTTAAAAATTTTAGGCCTATTTCCCTACTCCCTGCACCTGCTAAAATACTAGAAGCACATCTGAGCTTTCATCTGTCTTCCTTTCTGGATGCCTCCGAGTACCTCGACAACACCCAACACGGATTTAGAAAACATCACAGCACAGAATCTGCTCTCACTTTTGTGGTCGACAACATTCGACGCAAAGTGGACGCTGGTCAAACTACAGTTCTAGTGCTTCTGGACCTCACGGCCGCGTTCGATACCCTGTCTCCCGCCATCCTAACATCTCGGCTTAGGGAGGCAGGTGTCACTGGGTCGGCCCTGAGTCTCCTCAATTCTTTTCTCCTTGATAGGGAACAGAGAGTGATGCTCGGAAACCATCTCTCTCCTGCCAAGTCTTTGCCATGTGGGGTGCCACAGGGGTCGGCATTAAGCCCGACCCTGTTTAACATCTATGTGGCCCCCCTTGCTAGGCTGGTAAGATCGCAGGGGATGGAGGTGGTATCATACGCCGATGACACCCAGATCATGGTGTCATTCACTCATTCCTCTGTCACCACATCTGCCTTCAGCTTCAGGTCATGCATGCAGCATGTAGCAGACTGGATGATCATCAACTCCCTGAAGCTGAATGGCGACAAGACAGAGGTATTGGTCTTTGGGAAGGACCAAGATGTCTGGTCGAGTGAGTGGTGGCCTTCCTCTCTTGGCATCTGCCCCACCCCCTCTCAATCTGCCAGAAATCTCGGCGTGGTTTTTGATACTTCACTCTCGATGTCTCTACAAGTGAATCGGACCGTGGCGACCTGTTGGGGCGTGATCAGGATACTCAACAGAATCCGTAGTTATCTCTCCCTTCAGGCACGTAAGCAGATTGCAGTCGCCCTTGTTGTCTCCAGGTTGGATTACTGTAATTCCCTATACATGGAGTCCAACAAGGGCCTCATACATCGACTGCAAACCGTGCAGAATGCTGCAGCACGCTTCGTCTTAGCCCTTCCTAAGACATCATCTGCCACCACTGCGAGGAGAGATCTCCACTGGCTTCCCGTCCAGCACAGAATCTATTTTAAAATGTTGTGCCTGACGTATAGAGCACTCGAGGATGGCTCTAAGGGTGCTATCAGCTCTCTACTTACCCGCTATTATCCAACAAGGTGCCTTCGCTCTGCGGGATTACTCCAACTTGTTGTCCCTCGTTTCAGGCTGACCAGATGGGGAGCTAGGGCTTTTTCAGTCGTTGCCCCTCAGCTCTGGAACGTGGTGCCAATGGAGATTAAAACCCTACCTTCAATGGACCTGTTCAAAAAGGCCTTAAAAACGTGGTGTTTCTCAAGAGCCTATTAAGGATGAACTGCTTCGCCTTTGATATGAGCTGGTATTTTGAAATAGGCGCCTTGACGCCCATTGGGCTAAGTTTGCGCAGGATAAGACGCCTTTCATTCATTCATTCATTCACATACTAATTTTGTCTTCTATAGCACACCTTGACCATGACTCATCTACCTCTATAATCGCATGAATGTCAAGGCAATGGCTACTCATTGATCTTGCAGTGGCTCAGACACTGCACACATGCAGCTCCAACACAGACCACATGCAATTCTGTTTGACTCATCAAAGAGAACTCCCCAAGAGAGAGAGGGACTTGAGGCTGCTCTCTTTGCAGATGTCAGGAGGTTGTTGGGCCTCAGATCAGAGATCTTAGAAGTCCGTGGACAATCTTTCTAGTCTCGACAAGACTGTCTTCTGTGAGTCAAGCAACACTTCCAAAGCAAGTTGTTGCTTGAACATGAATAATCTTGAAAAAACAAGAGACAGAAGGCGTTTGGCAAAACAGGAACAGTTTGTTTAATTAAACAGAGTGGCTGGGAAAACAGTTACGGGCAGGGTCTTATGACTGGCTCAATGTACAATCGGTTTTGGCTTCTTTTTATAAAATTCATTGTATGCAATAAAGTGTTTCCAGAGATCCATGTAAGGGAAGGAATGCAGATTCTGCTTTTGGAGTTATAAATTAATTGTCTAATGGGAAGCACAAGTTGGCTTCAACCCTGCGTGGACACAATGCGACCAGTGGGTAACGTGCCCAGATGTAATGCATGGGGAGCAGATGATTAGCCATGTGTGCTTTTTTGAGGTCAATGTCCTTGGACCATTGTGGTTTCGCTGTGCCTATCTGTTGGATTGATCTGGGATTTCCTGTTCATACATTTGTCTGTCGGCTAAGCGCTACCCCACCTGTGACCTATCAATCAGTGACCTTAGGCTGAGGTCTCAGACCCTGACTGATTATTTGCGAGTCAGGGTTGATGTGGAGTTTACAATGGGCGAATTTGTACATAAAGTTGAGATTTCGTTCTCATACATGACTGCATTGCTTTTCATAATAACATCAACTTTTTCAATATTATCAAAATGTCACAACAAATTAAAACAAAGTGCCTGAGGCACCGTTTGAGCATTTAAATCTAACCAAAAACTATCCTGATCATCAGCAATGTGAACAAACTCTATACTTTATGGACAAGTCTCCTGCTGGTATGCTTCTGGAAGATCTCAGACTTCTTTGCATCAGCATTGGTATTCTGTCTCATGTCAGGTTAATTTATAAATATAATAAACTGGAGGAGTGCCCGGGCCTATGGGTGTAATGCAGATGTCTTCAAACGGGAAGATGATCCCCCCTAGGGGGGACTCAAGTGAGCTGGGGTGAGGGTGCCAGGCTCTGGCCAAAAGAAGCATTTTGCTGATAATAGTGCTTTTGTTTTAAGCGGAAAAAGATGAGCAGCAGTAAACAGCTCTGTAATGGACCATCACTAACATATTTTTCATTTATATGCTAGCTGGGAGTATGTGTCAAAAGGGAAGGGACACCAAATATTCTTCAAAACCCCCACCACCATTTCTAACAATCACACTGTGAATACACTTACACGTTAGTAGGGCCTGCCTGATCAGAACAGTATGTTTGGCAATTGTTTTTTGATTGCATTTTTTATATAGTAACAGAACTTAACTGCAATGTAGAAATACGTCTAGACATAGTTAAACATTACAAAACCTAAAAGGTGGGCAGCGGACCTATGAGGAGGACGCTGTGCTACCTGGCCTGCTTTGCAACCCTGTGGACACACCACCACATTGCCTATTGTAGGATGGTCAATATACCCCACTTTTTTCCAATGCTACCACAGTTTTGAATCATAATACGAAGCACCTTTGCTTCATACTAGGAGCATATTTTCTGCAGGGACTCATATATCTCTGAAATTGGAGTAGAGGCTTCTGCCGGACCTGGAGTTTGTGATAGTATGAATAACCTTTGTTATTCATACACATATATCAATTCTTGACTTACTTTTCCCAAGGACCATTTATCTGACACTTGAATGTCATCAACCATTAATGCATCTATTTACCACACCCTGAAGACGTCCAAGTTTTTACTGGATGAAAAACATTGGCTGATGTTTTTTTGAATCTGAAATTAATCTACAATAAAGTGAAGAAATACAACTAGATTTTGCTGGAAGTTGACTTTGTCAAATTGTACTAAATTCCATTGCATAACAATGTTTCTTCATTATATATGTGGTGCAGCTCTGTTTCTGTTTTGTATAGTTAAACATTATACACACAAAAGAGAGGTAGGAATGTTACATTTCACACTCAATAAGTTTAAGTGGTATGTGCTAGATACGAAAAAACTGCACTCACCCACAAGTTTTATTCAAAAACGCACCTCAGTAATATTGAGTGTCATAGTCGTGTGAGCTCGAAATGGCATGGGAGTGGTAGCGGCTCCCTGTAGTCACACATTCGGCAAGGTAAGACTGCTGCTATGGCAATGCCACGGCGTGAGGAGGGCATTTCCATAGCAGCTTGACGAATGTGTGACTACAGGGAGCTGCTACCGCTCCCATGCCATTTTGAGCTCACACAACTATGAAACTCAATATTACTGAAATGCATTTTTTAATAAAACCCTGAATCTAAGGGTCATACCCCCTACCTACAGAATCAAGGTAGGACAGAAGGGCATTGATGGGACCATAAGTGCTGAAGAAAGCTGTACAAACCCTTGTGAGTTCTCATAGAACCGGCTGAAACATGTAGACGAGTATGCAGTTAGGAGGGATGAGGGGTTACAAATAAACCCTGTCACCACCATCCTATTTGTCCTTTTAATCCTGGCCGGGAAGTCCAGGAATAAAGCATAGTGTCGGATCTACCCGAGCTACTTTTTTGATATGACATTCTGCATATTTAATTTTCTGATCCCTTTAATTTCATGTTTGTACTTTCTTCCGTTCCCTTTGCTCCACCCCAGGACTTGGTCTGTGCAGGAGTGTCAGTTAGCTAGCCCTATGATGAAACATCTAGCACATGCCGCTTAAACTAAATAAGTGTGAAATTTTACATTCGTACCACTGTTTTGTGTGTATAGAGTTATTTAGGGAGGTCAAGGTAGAATCTGTCCTCTCTCCAATTCTTTATGTGTGTTTCATATTTAAACATTCCCAATTTAATAGAATAATAGTAAAAAAATTCTGAGGTGGCCTGATCAATTTTTTCTGCAACTGAGGGGGACACAGAATAAAAAGTTTGAAGACCACTGGTGTTATGCTTTTTCTGGTTTTGATCTATCATTTAGTGTCACAAGCAGAGAGTGGATGAACCTACTGGTCTATAAATTAGCATGTTCTCAGTCTCATGGCCTGTCTTTTTTTTTTTTTTGCTTTGACCAGTTTGGCTATTTCAGCAATCTCACACAGATTGGGTTTCAAAAGACAAAACAAATAAGTGGTGATGCTGAATTTGACTGGCATTGTGATTTTAAAAAGTAATTCATTTATTATTTTTCCTGTCAACTACTTTTCCTTTGTTTGTAGTTTGGTAAGCTTGGCCTCTGCATTTATGTTTTGATTTTACTGATTTGTTTCATCTGCACACTCAGTGCTATGTTATTTTAGCTACCTTTAACTCCTTGAGTTTTTTTTCTAAAGTTTGCAATGCCCATACTCAGGCTCACAAGCTGAGAGGGGAATGGTCTGTTAATATTTTCTTTACCTCTGGTCTTTCTTTAATTTGACTTTGACAGGGCTGGCTATTCCAGCGATCCCTCAAGTGTGATGCTCAGTACTGACGATGAGTCATTTGGGCTTGAAAAGCCCAAAAAGGACATACCTCACAGCAGCTGCCCACAAGAGACAAGTAAATGACGTATCAGATCTAAGTCCTAGGCAATCATGTCTGTGCCTTTCCTCTCACCAACCAACTCTAAGAATAGACGGCAGCTAAAGCACTCCAGACATGAAATCTTAGCATTTTAGAGGGCAGTGTTGCAAGTAATTGTTAAAATATCTCTTTCCACACAATAATGGAGACTCCATCTCCTCTTATAGAACAAGCAACAGGTGTCATCCCTCTCACCAAGACCAGACTTTCATACAAGTACTACTCCATGACCTTTTTAAATTAGAACACTGATGTGCAGCTTTGCAACTGTTACATGTTCACTCACTGGTAATATACATAAAAGAGATATGATGTCTTAGAGAAACCTGGAGTTATCGCTCTGGGTGAAATACCACAACTCATTATGTGGGCCTATATTTCCAAATCTCCCCTTTAACTTCTGAATGGATGATGCCACATGCAAGGATGCCATTGATCTCTTAACTTCCTGTAAATCTGTGGCCTTGCAAGTAGTGTAGGGCTAAGAGGTACCTTTTACATCCTTCTTCCTTACCCTGTGGGCATGCAACTCAGAATGTTTTCCCTGAAAAGATAAGGGAATTGTTATTTTTTATGTACTTTGCCAGCCTCAGCCTTTTCCTGCCATTACTCATTCCTCTTCTCTTTATCCAACTTGAATGAAACTTAATAGTGAGTGGTCTACATCCCCGTTGAGATTTGTTGTCTTTTCAAGGTATGTCAACCCTGCACCTACTGTTGTTTTCTGATTTGGTACTTCAGCTTCATATCAGAGCAATCTACATCAAAAGAACCATGATCCTCCATTACTGGATAAAATCTGGAGCATAAAATTCTAAAAGGAACATAGTAATTAGACTAAGCAAATCTTTCACAAGCATTTTCATCCAATGTTTGAGCTAACTCTAATTGCAGCGTAGAAAAAGATATAATAACGCCATTACAACTGCAGAGGTGGCCTACTTTCAGACACTGATTACCATTTCCTCTACCCAAATCAAATAAATGTTTAAAATAGATCAAGGTTTCACTAGCTCAAACAATATTAAAGCTACCAGTCTGGGATCAGAGACTTTCAATGAATATTTTACCATATTGTTTAACTCTAAAATGTATAACATTCGCTCCTCTTTTCCTTCCATCACCATCCATGAGCCACCAAGGCGGCTGAATGGCCTTACAATGCATGCCTTTACCGCGCATCCTTTATGATGCATTGCCTTTACCATGCAATGCCTATATCATGCATGTCTTAACCACAAATATGCTTTTACTGCGCATGCCATGACAGTGAAAGGTAAGTATAATCAATAAAAGTGTGTGTGTGTATATATATATATATATATATATATTTATTCATTTATTTATTGAGTTTGTAAAGTGCGACAGCTACCCGAAAGGGTTTTCCGGCGCTAATTGAACAGAAAAATCCAGACACCACACAAAAAGTGACCTACTGACTGAAGAGCCAGGTTTTCACTGCTCTTCGAAAACGAATATGGCTTTCCTCAGTGCGAATAGCCAACAGAAGAGAATTCCAAAGTCTAGGTCCTAGATTGGAGAAGGCACTGCCGCCCATTCTGGACAGTTTGAACTTGGGTACACAGAATAAATATTGAGAAGAGGAACGGAGCGAGCGGGAAGGGATGTAAGGCTTAACAAGAGACTGAAGGTACAATGGAGCTACTTTCGTCTTGATCTTATGCATATAGCATAGAGCCTTGAACTTCACACGGCTTTCAATGAGGAGCCAGTGGAGTTCCCTCAGAAGCTCCGTAATGTGGTCCGTTTTCCGACAACCGCAAAGGAGCCGAGCCGCGGCATTCTGAACTAATTGGAGGCGGCGTGTGACCGCCTTGGTGGACCCCAGATAGAGCACATTACCGTAGTCCAATCTGGAGGTCACCAAGGCGTTAACCACAGATCTCTGGGTATTAGAAGGAAGCATCCAGAAGATTTTTCTGAGCCACCTCAAGATGGTAAAGCAGGTGGCTGCCACTTTGTTGACTTGATCCTTCATAGATAACCTCTTGTCAATGGTCACTCCGAGATTGCGCACATGGTCGACCGGGACCGGCAGGGCACCCATGACTAGAGGCCAGTGTCTCGGGCTCCAGAGGTCAGGTTTGTTGCCCAGTACCAAAACCTCCGTCTTCCCGCCATTTAATTTAAGCAGGTTGCTATTCATCCAACTAGCTATATCGATGAGTCCTGTTTGCAAGGTGGATGGCACAGTGAGGTCACCATGGGTTAAGAAAAAACAATTTGTGAATCATCAGCATAAGTAAATAAGTTTAACCCTGATCTTTGAGCAATATAAGCTAAAGGGGTGACATAAAGGTTAAACAAAAGGGGACTCAGAATAGAACCCTGGTATACCTAGACACACACTTTCATTGTGTTTATTTACATATATATAAGCACACACACACACACATATATATATCTCTTAATGCCAGTCATCAGTAAGTAGTTATAGTTAGGACCTAGTTTCCTTAGGAAAAGCATTTTTGACTTGCCTATATCTTTGGTGCCATTTGACAAATCTTCACAAAACTTTCCCAAAATAAGTGTGCTAGTGAGTCTTATTATGCATTGAACGTTTTGAGGTGATCTGTAAAGAGATGGTCGAGAAACAGTGAGATTAAGAAAAGCATGATTCCCTGTTAATTCATATTGAGAATTTCTACGTGACTACAGCCAGAACCGCTGGACAGAATTACACTAAATATGGCAAAAAGGCAGCTTTTGATCCAGAGAGCAACTTTTTTGTTATTTGGTGTAACTCTTTACAATAGTTTTGGAGATAGTAAAGAACATCCAAATTTGTACATCCAGAAGTCCAGAAGTATCCACTCAGAGACTCACACACCCACTCATAGACTCACTTAGACACTCATCCAACCCATTTACAGATCCACTCAGAGACTCATGCACCCACTCACAGACCCACTCAGGCACTCATGCACCCATTCATAGACCCCCTCAGACTCTCATGTACCCAATCACTAACCCACTCAGAGACTCTCACACCCACTCACAGACCCACTCAGACATTTTTACACTCACTCACAGAAACATTCACACACTAACACAACTAGTCAGATGTACAGAGTAACTTATATTGTAGTGAATTTTAAATGTGCTGGTTTCTATTGAATGCCTGCTTTTGTTTTGCATATTCATGACGTATTCTCACATTAAAATTTTTTTTTAAAAAGGGATTTAGAAAGAAAAGGAACCAGTGTATCGGAAATAGGGTGGCAGTGAGAAGAGCCTTTGTGTTTATTGTGTGTAGATTATAATTACACATTTTTCCCTGTGGAAGGACGACTTGGTAGCAAGCTCTATCGGAAACCAATGGCACGCAATTCCTTGTTGACCTTTTCTAGTCATCATCCAAGGTCATTGAGAGAAAATCTACCTGTCGGACAATTCCTGAGGATTCGCAGGAATTGCTCAGATATATCTGACTATAACATCTATGCGAAAGATCATGCCTTGAAGCTACAGGAACGTGACTATCCAAGCCGCCTGATTAAAAGAGCACAGAAAAGAGCTCGTAACAATTATCGAGGAGCTTTGTTGGATCCTCCGACAAACAAACCACCTTTGGAAAGACTCACTTTTGTGACAACATTTAATACTCTATCTACTAAAGTACAGAAAACAGTGAGAAAGAACTGGAGGATCTTGAATAGAGCAGGTTCCGATATTCAGGCTCCCCTCTTCTCATTTAAAAGAGGCCCTAGTATAAGGGATAGCCTAGTACATACCAGGCCCAGGTCCCATGGAACAGAACTATCACCTGTAAACACTTTATGGAACTTGCCACCTGTACAGGGCCACTATCCGTGTGGACAATGCTCTGTCTGCCCTCAAACAAAGAACACCTTAACCATTGATATAGGGACTCAGAGACCATGGGTCCTAAAAAGTCATACTAATTGCAACTCAGAAAAACTGATTTACTTAATCACATGTCCCTGCTCCCTGTGGTATGTGGGGATGACCACCAGGAGAATTAAACTGAGGATAAACAAACATAAGAGCACCATTCGGTGCAACAAACAGGCGACCAGACTGACCACCTATTTCATCCAAATGAAACATAGTCCTGAAGAAATGAATTGGACAGTCCTGGAGAAACCATGGATACCGCCACACATTACAGACATCACAAGGTTTCTCATCGTTAGAGAACAGAAATGGATTTATAGACTTAAAAGTGACACACAGAGACTGAATGATGAAATACCGTGGGTATCCATCTAAGATTTATTGTCCTATCTATAAACGATACCATCAGTTCTAGATATGGTCTATGATCTAAACCCATATGTAACGAATACAAACAGTCAAAAGTAAACAAACAGATTATTAAACAGATTGCCAATAAATAGTGGTCACATTCTGGTCCAGTCTGCCCTCCTAATTCACTCTCCTTGGGACATGCAAGACGGTTTTTGCGAGTTAGCACTCAGACATTACGAATGAGCATTACAGCTACCAATCTCTTTCCCTGCATAGTAGGTCAATCTATATCCCCTATACAGATAATTAACCCGGACTGGTTTCTCCCTGACGTTGGCCTTGCTTCTGTTCATTTAGCATGGTTCACAAGGTTGGTATGTCTATCTGGGTGCAACAGAGTTTCTGTCAAGATTCTACATTAAACGCTCAGACGTCAGAATCATAATAACATGTTCTAGTAAATTATCGATAGGTCCTAATAGCCTTTTGCGATTTTTTCGTCATGTTGCTTAATACTTGGTGAATGTATTCTGTATTTCCGCTTCCGCCATTGGTTACGCTAATGCCCAATCAGAGGATGCTGTTTTTCTAATCCTTCTAATCGTTGTTCAAACAACGTAATAGCGGCATGGTTTTATAAATCGCCGCGCCAGATTAAACTACGGCATATATTTTGATATTTTCTGCTGCCACATCACATCAGCCCATATGGCGGATTTGGAGCCGATAAGGATAATACGCTAAACGTCTGAGCCGCCTCCCGCTATTGGCCACAGCATTGCCCAATCAGCGGTCGCGGGCTCTGTTTACTGTTTTTTCCTAAACAACGAAGCGGCATAGCTTCAGTACGCTGTATACGCACCCTGCAAACTTTGGTCTTTAAGGTCGCTTTGTGCTTACTATTTGCCTCATCAGCGTTTGCACACTGGGCTTTAAAAAGGTTCTTCTTCTCATAAGAGGGATTTAAAGCCAACGATCGCAGCACGCCCCACGTTAGCTCGATGCTTAAGTTAAATAGCGGACCACGGTGTAACATGCAATGCGTGGTGTCCGCTTTGGTCCGCATGACCACGTGTTTTTTCAAGTAATTGTGATTGGCTAATACACACTAGAAAAAACGAACCTCCTCGTTCAGTCGGTACCTCCCCTTTGGCTTAGGACGAGGCCAGAGGTACCGACGGAGAGGTAAGAGACAGCAGGAAATTGGGCGCTCTGCAGAATTACAGCTGGTCTTTTTCTTGTCTTGTCATTTTGTTGTCAGAATGCATAGATTGAACCCTATTTTTCCAAAGGGCTCTTTATTGAAGTGTTACCCTGCCATATTTTCTTAAATACATCAGGACTGTTATTCATCAAAGTTAAAGTTGGCAGCTTGGTAAAATATGTGTTGAATTATTATTAGCAATATCAACACACAATGTCGTCGTTAGGTGTGGGCTCAGTGGATCAGGCCGTCTGTGGTGTTTCAGAAATCAAATACCAAGGTTTTATAAAACTATTGAGTAAATACAGTGAATAAGTGGGGTTTGGTATCACCTAGAGTCAGAACCTACACTACCACTGAATTGTTACTTTTATTATTATATTTTCTTCACTTATTTAGAGTGGGGCCTCCATTTCCTGAGCAGTGGCCAGGAGAGGTGGGGCTTACTCCCAAGGATAATTGGGTGAGTTACATAAAGCTTTTTTATCAATTCGAAACTATCTCTTGAAGTTAGATGTAAGAGTGATATCTAACATTAGGTTAGAAATTGTATTCTCTGTGTCTGTTACATGTACAATTTTTCTTTGCTTGTAAATTTTTCAGGAAAGAATCCAATAGGATTTTGAACCGGATAAAGAGACGTAGGAGATCTTCCACGCTCAACAGTATACCCGGTATCATTTATCTTGGTGTAAATACTTTGTTTTGCACTGTCTTCCCTATTTTTTGCAGTATTGTATTATTAGGTCCTGATGAAAGCCAGAAGGGAATACCCCTAGTAAATGGCAGAAACATGTTGACCACTATACCATCTTTTCCTGACAGTTATTTTGTCAAACTGTCATACACTTTGTTTTAATATTGACACCTTGATTGCTCCCTATTAAAATGTTTCCTTGCTGTCACGGTAGCCAATTTTAAATTATATACTTTTTGTTTACACAATTTCTCACTGCAATTACATATCCCACACCATTCTATCCCTCCCTGTCATTCTATGGCTGGATCCATCGCTGGTGGTTTCGGTGAAGTGGAGATTAACACACTATTTCAACAAGTGTATCTCCCTATCCATACGAGTTTCCACGAAAATCCCAGATGATGATGTTCCGCCATTTGGGTGGGCTGATGGGATTCATTTCTTGTACACAGTGACACTTTTGTCATTTCAGACACATAGTCCTCTTACTCGACAGACCACTGACAGTCAGTATTCCAATGTAAGTCATAGTAGAATGTTAGTATGTAATGCTACTAGAATGTAAGTATGTAATGTTAGAATGTAGGGCTGTCATGAGGGGAATATTGGGGAGTTTGTACACAGTGCTGGAGAAGACGGTTGCCTTGCTTTCTGCTCCTGTTGTTGGCTGTTTAAGCGGTCTTGTTTTCCTGAAATAAATCCACCTATTGGATCCACTGCTGTCTGCCTCTTCACTACATGAATTTGGTGAAGAGCGGGAGAAGGTAAAAAGAAGGCAGCACTCACCAATATTTTAAGCTTCCTTGCGTTCTGCTGAAGACCAGTTTTCTTCGTGAAGCTGTTTCTACTGAACGCAGGGTCATCAGCTCATCGTACTATGTCATCCAACCTCTGGTAGGATCTATATTTTTTTAATATGGGCTTCCTCTGCCTCTTCACTACACTCTGTTCACTGTACTACATGTGTACAAGTAGTTTTAGTATGCGTTTATACTAATTCTGTAGTTATGCAGTAACCAATTCATCATGGCCCTAGGGAGCGCCACCTCCCAGGCGCAGCTCATACAATGTCCCGGGGTGTGCATCCGCGGGACGTTTATGTTTGCTATTACAGGGCAGGTGCATGGCTTTCACCCTGTGATAGCAAATCCTTGCTTGCCTCGTTGAAGCGAGAGGAGGAAAACCTTGTATTGCTTCAATAAAACAGGTCCGGATGGTAAAAATGGAAAAATAATGAAGCGGGGTATTACCTGTTCATTTAAATGAGTCCCCTGGTTGGTTATGTTCCGGGGCCAATCCTAATATTATATTGCAGGGTTTCTGCAGCACTGGGGACCTTAATCTCACATGGAAATTAGGCGCAGGAGGGCACAGAGACGTTTCGCAGCGTAGGGGATCCCCACTTCCCCAGGTATTGTTTACTAATTGTTCGGGGGGCTTTGAGGCTAACTCAAGTCTGGATATCCCCACCCTCCGGGGCTTTACTTAAATATGCAGGGTGGGCCTCGCCAGTCCCTGAAGCCTCGGTGGCCCTAGGCAGTGCCGTATTGGTTTTGTAATCACACGGGCAGTACTCATGGTGTTATAAAGTGATACACTCATAGAACCCTTGCAGTTGTAGGATTACCAAGGCTTCATTTATGTAATAGTCTGTTGGTTTACATTTGGTAGGTGCACCGCAAAATTACAAATGTTTTCCCTCATAACCTCCTATCAGTTGCTGATTTTCACAATAAACTACAGACAAGTGTTGTCAGAAAAAGAAGACCCATGCACTCACTTATTTATTGGTTAAAAAAAAGCTCTATTAAAACAACTCAAATAAATGGAAACACAACTTTATTCGAACAAACAACAGTATAACATGAATTAAGTGGGTGGGACTCCTCCGGAAGCAGCATACAAAACCTGCAAGACAAAAAAGAAACATAAGTATGTGTGCCATGTCCAAGAGTAAAAGAAAGGTAGTCTGAATGAAAGGAAGAAGGTGAGAATGGGACAGAGAGCGATTGGGTGGAAGGGAGAAGGGGTGGGAGAGTCAGAAGAACAGAGGGAGGAGGAGACAGAGCATTGGCCTACTGCACCCAGCCCTCACGGTTCACCTCCCATCACCCGTGTGTCTAGGACGCAGGGGTCCACGAGAAGGAGAGCGGTCTAGCAAGTCCTTAAAATGAACCAGAGATATGAATGAGGCCAGAGATTACATTATTATCTATGGCAACATCGCTTGCCTGCACCTGTGCACCCAGGCTGCTGCACCACAGCCCCTTCCCCCTCACTGTGCTCAATTGTAGCTCCTGCACACCGAGGCTTCACTGCTCACCTGCCACCACCGGTGTGTCCAACGACGTACTGGTGCGAGGTCCGACTCCGGGGTGCCTGTCTCAGGGTGGCACAGCGGGTCTCCGGTCGGGGATGGTGTCTTAATACCACTATGGAAGGCGTCAGAATGCCCAGGGCTTTGTCACGGGGTGAGCACCCACTCCACCCATTTGCACCCGCTCCGCCCATTTTGGCGCAACCAACTCAGTGTCTGAAAAGGGAGAAATAATATAATGCTGGAAAAGTCTTGAAGTAAATGAAGGTTTATTTCAAGCTTAATAGAGAACACCAGTTGAGTGCATCCTTCCTTCTTGAAGTACGATCTACCAACTGTTAGTGGTAATCGTGGTTCAAAGAGGAGTTGGAGTGCACGAGAATACACAAGGTTAAATAATAATATGCTATGCCAACGTTCACATACAAAGGAACAGAGCGCATGCTAGAAGCATAATGTGCATGTGTAATGCAGTAGCGCAAGCCTGTGTGCATGTACACTTAGTATTCAGCTCACTACAGTGCCCCAAAAGCCAATGCCATGTGTCTGTGGGCAGCGCTCGCAGCTGGCTCAGGCCTACAGTACAGTCCAGCAGGTCCTTAAAAAGAGACAGAGATGTGACTGAATGAGGTCAGAGATCACATCATGATGCACAGCAACACCGCTTGTTCGCACCTGCACACCCAGGTTGATGCACCCCACCCCTCCTGCAGCACTGCGCTCACTTGCAGACCCCGTGCACCCCAGCCCCACTGCTCAACTGCTGTCATTGTTGAGTGTCCAAACACAACGGCCAGCAGTGTTCACAATTCAGATCCAGTTTTGATTGCCAGGATGGTGTACACCTCATGGATCCCTTTTTTTTATTGCACATTGTGAATATGCGAGGTGGATGCAGACATATCACCTGAGGCAGTGTGGAAGAACTGGGACATTTGGCGTCATCGTTAACCTATTTATAAGTATGCAAAGTGGGCTGGGCTTGCGTAAGCCAGGCCAGCATAGGGGTGTGAATAATTATTCCGGGGACCTGGGCATTGTTCAGTTCCTGCCTGGCCAGGCAGTGTACTTATGTGTGGGTGTTCCTGTTGCAGTTTTGACGTCGCATAATGCACAATTTACATCAATGTAGCATGTCCTGGGAGGTCGGCAAGTATCGCTAATGAGATGCTGTCCAAAAACATTGAATGGCCAACATCACATGTCGTTGTCAAGCTTGTGGATATGCGCAGACACTCATGTCAATGGTGCACGGTATTATTGAAAGAGTTGCTATCGCGAAGCGCACACATGTGAATGTGTTCGGATGGAGGGAGGATCAGCAGTGAGGCTTCATCATACATAGTAATAACGCTCATTACAGTCAAGCAATGCATGTCAAACATAAATCTGAAAGTCTCACATATGACACACTACTATACTGGTAAAGCCTGACAACAGAGAATACGGCAAGCAACCCAAATCTACACATTACTCTTTACTGTTTCTCACATGTGATCTAGGATGTGCACTCTGCCCATGTCTGATGATACCCCTCCGAGCCACCAATACCCAGGCCAAAAGGCAGCACAATAATGCGCACACACACACACACACACACACACACCAGGGGCATCGTGTAACACACATTTGTTTTTTGATGTAATGTTTCAGATGCATAGCCATCACACGTGGAAGGCTAATTTACAGACCATGAATATTGATCAAGATGATCGTTGTGTGTAGTATAAGATATGTGTACAGAGCAAAAATCTTTTCAGAAAAGCTCTCTAAGCAGAAGAAGTACCTCTCATCAAACGCTGTAGAGAGAAAGACTAAAATGGGTGGGGTCCTCCAACTGTTATGAAATGTTCTGAACCAATCAAATGCTTTTTTTTAAGGTCACTTGACAATCGCGCACAGAGCGCGCAAGGTGGCCGCACCCAATGCTATTTTGAGAAAATATATTTATCATAATATAAGTTTATTACAGTCAGAAATATATGTTTAAAATATTTAGATTATTGCTTGCTCTCATATACACTTTAAACTTATTTAGATATAGTTTTGAGACATAAAAAAAAATGAGGGATTAGTGTACCCGACCTGACACCATACGTCTATGACGTAACACAGGGCCTGGCAGCGTGCACTCATTGCATACGCAACGCGCAAGCGGGCATGACCCCATACCTAAATGACGTAATGCGCTGCTTGGTACTGCTTACCCGTCGCATCCCAAAGTAGCAGCTGGCGCGACCTCATACGTATATGATATTACGTGGGATGCAGTGCCAGGAACCCGTCGGGTACGAAATGCGCATCATTTGCGAGTTTAGCAATATGGCAGATAGGATTCGCGTGCTGATGGAGCTTGGTACACTACCAGTACAGGACTCCAGTTTTCTCCCCCCAAAAAAAAGATATACTTTTTTTGGGGGGGAAGATATAAAACATTACATAATTTTTAAAGTGAAAAAAAAGGATAAGAGAGTTCCAAATTATTATAAAAAAAATAGAAAAATGTAGGTTTTATAAATATTAAAATATGAAATTAACATTTAAAAAACCTTTGAAATTCACTGAAAAAGAATAGGTTTTACAGACCTTATAGTTAGGAATAAGTATTTAAAAAACCTTTGAATTTCACTAAAAAACATAGATTTCAGGGGCGTTATAGATAGTTGGACATTTGACTCATATAAAACCAGAGAAATTTGCCCGTTACAGTTAATTGAGCTAACTATAACTTGCGTGCCCGCAATGCACTGCTGATGACATCACATATTACATCACTCATGACATGGTCATTGACATCACTGATGACATCACTGATGACATCTCAAATGACTTCACTGATGACATCATCCACATGATAATCTGATGCACATACTGATGCACTAATATAAACGTTGATACAACCACTCTAAAATACAGACTACTATTTTTGAAACCATACACATAACAATGCCAGATACTACATACCACCCACTATTTCTTAGGTCTCCGCACACATCCAGTTCAAATCAAATCAAATCCACTTTATTCGATTATTTTAAAATCATAAAAGTATGCTATTCAATCACATGATAAAATCAGAAATACAAAAAGTAGATAAGAGTTACTTTATAAGAATGTACAATTCATATATACCAAACACACAGTGGTGTCGAATTGATAGTTAATCATTATAGCTTACATATTATACACGATGGCCAGTGCTACAATACACATTTACAAACAACAGATTTAACTTCATGTGCATTCTCAATTAGTTGGTGGAATTGATTTCAGTTTATGATGTTACATTTTCCTGGGATGTTTGCCCCAATAATCTATGTTTTTTGTTACGGAAGGAAGCTACCAGGAAATTTGCTACCCCGAACATGACAACGGGGGATTCCATTAATTGTAAATAAAGTAGTGCAGGTTTTACTTGCATGAACCCCCTACGAGTTAGTAATGGAGTAATGAACTTTTTCCTGCCTCCCATATAGAATGGGCAAAAAAACACAAAGTGCATCGTGTCCTGGTATGAGTGATCGTCACACTTGCAAGGAGCTGCTTCCTCTGGTTTGCACCACTCCTTGAAGATTCCCAATAACAAGTGCGACTGATTGAATCGAAATTTAGTGAGCAACCATCGGTGAAAGAGTTTGGTGACAAGTGACAGGTACGGTTGGATAGACAATGACAGTATCAGCATATAGTGCGCCATCACAGTTGGTTTACTAATTTCTGTTGCTTCACGGTCCAGTTCTCTAGATTTTAAAAAGTTTGTTTTTACCCAGTTGATGTCAGCCTTAGTTAGACCTTCTGGGTTGGTGTAAATCTCTGGGCGTCCCAGATAGTTAGATGTTGATTTAATAAAGGACAGCCATTGTATTTCCGCCACTTTGTTGAGTAACATACAATCCCTGATGATCTTGTGGTTCAAAGTGAGATTGGGGTTCAACCAGGTTCTTATCCATAGTAGACCGATAACAATATCCTGGCACAATCCCAATATGGCTTTAGAAAGGGTTTGGGGACCATTGACCAGTGCATCAACCTCAACCTTTTAATAGGTAAATATACTAAGGTCAAATCAGGCTCCTTATTTCTTTGTTTTGCGGACCTCTCTAGTGCCTTCGACCTGGTGAATCATTCCCTGCTGTGGACAACCCTTCTTGATATGGGAGCACCCTCAGCTATTATCCATTTCTTAGCTAGGTTATATTCCAACCTTACCACACAGATTCGATATGGACCAGCAGGAGAGTGTACGAGAAAGATTATGGTAAAATCAGGCATTAGGCAGGGGTGCGTATTGGCCCCCTTGCTTTTTTCCCTTTTTATTAATTCTATGGAACAAGAATTAAAACAGGTCCAAGCAGATGCACCACAAGCAGGTGGCCTACCAATTCCAGTGTTGTTATATGCGGACGACACTGTTTTATTATCTAGAACCCCAATCGGCCTCCAGCGGCTAATGAACTGTTTTTATGATTTTATTCAGGGCAAGAAACTCAAGATTAACAACTCTAAAACATTTATAATGGTCTGTGGCAAAAAGGTGAATCACCCTAAGTCTTTCTATTTTAAAGATAACAGAATTGAGGTTGTAGATAACTTCTGTTATCTGGGCATTACTTTTAACAGTCGGGGCTCATGGACACCTGAACAAACTAATATAAAAGCCAGGATGGGGAAGGCTACACTAGGTGTCTTCCGATTTGCCAATAAACTGGGCAGCCGACGGATTCCAGCAATGTTAAATATTTATAGACACAGATGTTCATCAATAGCACTTTATGGTTCAGGGGTATGGGGGTACGGGTCTAACAAAGACTTGCAAATTCTGGAAAATTTGTTTCTGAACCGGCTACTTTGTTTACCCTCATCGGCATCTAACTACCTGGTCCACGAGGAACTAAGGTTGGACCATATAGCCGATTTAATCGAATTGAGATCTCTCCTGGTATGGAGGTCTATTTGGCTGAAGGACGAAACAAGTTTCACAAAGAGCATCATCAAAGATTGTTTGTTTTTGGATAATTTCAAGAATATACCATGGATAAAGTATGTGACCACTACTTTTAAAGAACTCTTTGATTTGGATGTACGCAAAGACCCCGAGATTGTAACTACTTTATCCAAAAAGGAGGTGAAAGAAGAATTTATGAGGGTAAAATTCGTTAAACGGAAAGCAGATACAAGTAACTACTCAACCCATGCTTTCTATTCCTCCTATGCAAACGAGGGTCCTGGTTTGCCTACCTATCTTAAAATAATCTACAGGCAATCTCACCAATTCGTCCTATCCAGATTTAGACTTGGTATTGTCCACAACCTTGTGGCCTTTCCAAAAATGAAAAATTATCCAAAATCTGCTTGTCCATGTGATGGACTAACCAAACAAAGTACCCTTCATTTTATGTTAATCTGCCCCCTTTATAAAGCCCTACGTATTGTTTATCTGAAACCGTTATTTAAAAAATATTCTGTGTCTTCTACTTCAAATGCCATGAAATTGTTATTTTCGCTTGCTAGCCCGGATCTGTGTTTTTTTATCACAACCTTTATCCTGAAATCTGTTGCTGCAAGAAAAAGTATGGTTTTTTAGCTATTTTTTTTTGTTTTTTTTATTGCTTGACTTCTGTATGCCCTGAAAACAACCCATGATGATATGTACTTTCCCTGTGTAATGTTACATGTACGATTTTATCTGTGTACTTTTATGACGTTTTTTTAAACTGTCGAATAAAGTTTATAAACTGAAACTGAGTTAGTAATGGAGTAATGAACTTTTTCCTGCCTCCCATATAGAATGGGCAAAAAAACACAAAGTGCATCGTGTCCTGGTATGAGTGATCGTCACACTTGCAAGGAGCTGCTTCCTCTGGTTTGCACCACTCCTTGAAGATTCCCAATAACAAGTGCGACTGATTGAATCGAAATTTAGTGAGCAACCATCGGTGAAAGAGTTTGGTGACAAGTGACAGGTACGGTTGGATAGACAATGACAGTATCAGCATATAGTGCGCCATCACAGTTGGTTTACTAATTTCTGTTGCTTCACGGTCCAGTTCTCTAGATTTTAAAAAGTTTGTTTTTACCCAGTTGATGTCAGCCTTAGTTAGACCTTCTCGGTTGGTGTAAATCTCTGGGCGTCCCAGATAGTTAGATGTTGATTTAATAAAGGACAGCCATTGTATTTCCGCCACTTTGTTGAGTAACATATAATCCCTGATGATCTTGTGGTTCAAAGTGAGATTGGGGTTCAACCAGGTTCTTATCCATAGTAGGATGGGGGCCATGTTCAATAGATCTGAAATATATCCCATCCCAAGCTCCTGATGTACTGCATAACTAGCAGTTGATTGGGGGAAACCTAAAAGGCCTCGCAGGAATTTATTTTCTTCTCTCTGAATGAGAGCTGTATCCTTAAAGCCCCATATTGTTGCCCCATACCTTACGATGGCCATACTTTTTGCTTTATAGATAGACACAATTGCCTCCCCAGGTTTACCACCCAGTCTCTTTGCAAAACCTAAAATAGCAGTCGCAGATCTTTTTACAGCGGCTACTTTATTCAGGACTTGGTGTGCCATGAACCTACATCGCCAAACACGACCCCTAGGTAAGTGAAAACTTTTACTTTGGTTATTACCAAGTTATTACAAGAGACTGTTTTAAAGGACTTTCTTCTATTCCCTAGTGACATGACATGCGATTTTTCTGTGTTGATAACTAGGTCCAATTTTTTCATAAACTCCCCTAAAGAGTCAAGGAGCCGTTGTAGGGCGTTTGGTGTTCTAGCCAATAACACTGTATCGTCCACGTATAGGAGTACAGGAATGGGCGTTCCTCCCATACATGGAATATCAGGTGTTGCTGGTACCAAGGCATCTTCCAGGGAGTTTATATAGAGTGTGAACAGCATTGGAGCCAATATACACCCTTGACGCACCCCCCTACCAGATTTAAACTCAGCCGTACATTTTCCCTCTTGCGTCATTCTAATAGATGCAGACAGGTCTCTGTGCAGTTCAGCTAAAAAATTCACCAAAGCCTGGTCAAGTCCCAGCTCCAGAAGCATCATCCACAGCTCTGACCTATTACCTAGGTCAAAAGCTGTGGATAAGTCCATAAATGCCAGAAAAATTGATCTTTTAGTCGCAGCCGTGTATTTGTTAATTATAAGATGTAGGTTTAGGCACTGGTCTTCAGTGCCTCTCTCCGCTCTGAAGCCGTATTGGGCGTTACTTAGGATGGCTTTATCTGTTGCCCAAGCTGTTATCCTGGCCAGGATTACTTTCCCCAGTATTTTGGTTGAGGAGTCAATCAAAGAGATTGGCCGGTAACATCTTGGGTCCCCCCTTTGGCCCTTTTTAAAAACGGGGATTATAATGGAGCGGGACCAGGAGGTGGGGAAAGTGGCAGGGATAGAGCTTGCTGCTAGATTCAAAATATGTGTGAGTATTATTGACCAGAAGTCAGAGTTGGCCTTATACATATCAGAAGGTACCCCTTCGGGGCCCGGTGCTTTCTGTCCCGCTGTATCTGCTATTGTTTTCTGCACTTCCTTTATAGTGAAACTCGGGGGAGACCCCGTTACCTCTCTGGAATGTGACACATAGGTATCAAGCTCTAAATTACTTCCGTAAATATTCTCAAAATTGTTTAGCCATTCCCTTTCTGTAATGTTGACCAAGGGATAATTAACAATAGTCCAGAATTTAGAGCTGTTCCTCAAGGTGGCTTTGTCATATAACGAGTCCCATGCCTCTTTCTTTATTTCGTTTTTACGTGTTTGTAAAATAGTTTTATATTTTTTCCTTAAGGAAGAAACTTCATGCTTATCTCTAGGATTCTTGTTAAGTGCCTTCAAAAGCTCACTATGGGTTTTTGTGCATTTGTGGTCAAACCATCCATGCACCGGTTTTGTTTTCTGTTGTGCCTTCACTGTAAGTTCTCTTGAGACCTGTTGACAGATTGCTTCGAAGGAGGGTATAACATCCCCACCGAATCTAAGCGGGTCGCTACAGGTGTTAAATTCTTTCCCAACCTTAGATCTGATTGTATTAAAAAAGTCTTCAGGGGTGATTTTGTTCCATTTTAATCTCCTCCCCTTATCCTTTGTTACAACCTCAGAGGTCTCTGTTTTGTTAAAACAAAGTAAGTTATTTTCCAGTTCCAACACCACTGGGTTATGGTCACTAAACATAGATTGGGTAGCATTATAAAATATAACCTAACTTAACAAGCCAGGGGATAAAACATATAGTCTATGATGGTTTCACTTTCCCTAGCACTATATGTGGGAACCCGGTCCTTTGTATCAGCAAATTCTGGCTCGAACAAGTCTATGTCTGATAGTAGATCTTCCAGGGCAACCACCTTTGCACTGTGTTTGAAGTGCTGGTATGCTGAATAAGTCGGGTAATCATAATCCTTATACTGGCAGTTTAAATCACATAAATCCAGTTACTTATACATGCAGTTACTCATCAATACAGTACTATAATATGCACTCATACACCTATACATACAGTCAAACTCCGCCAGTCATCCATAGAGTTACTCACACACCTCGTCAGTCATGCAAAGAATCAATCACATACTCATTTACTCATGTATACAGTTATACACACCAACTCAGTTATTTATAAACACACCACATCACTTATTTATGCCGATACTAACACATATTTACTGTCTTATACAATCACTGATACAAGCAGATACTCATTTATACACCTACTCTTCAAACTTACTCTCATGTATAGTCATTTATATATATATATATAATTCACTGAAAAAACATAGGTTTCAGGCCCTATATAGCATTTAAAAAACCTTTAAAATTCACTCAAAAAACTATAAGTTTTAGGGGTGTTATAGTTAGCTGGACATTTCACTCATACAAAACCATTGAAATTGCTCCTATATAGTTAGTTCTACTAACTATATTTCGCGCACCCGCAATCCACTGCTGATGATGTCACAACTTATAGTTTTTTGAGTGAATTTTAAAGGTTTTTTAAATGCTAATTCCTAACTATATAGGGCCTGAAACCTATGGTTTTTTCAGTGATTTTCAAAGGTTTTTTAAATGCTAATTCCTAACTATATAAGGCCTGAAACCTATGTTTTTTTCAGTGAATTTGCAAGGTTTTTAAATGCTAATTCCTAACTTTATAAGGCCTGAAACCTATGTTTTTTTCAGTGAATTTCAAAGGTTTTTTTAATGCTAATTCCTAACTATATAAAACCTGAAAGCCCACCTGGAACCTCCAGTATGCGCCAGGGCGCTGCATTGCAGAGGTGTAATTAGGCTATGCCCCTTGTTACACCTCTCTGCAACGCAGCCCCCTGGCGCGTTTGCAGAGGGGGAACTAATTCCCCTTGTATACTGGGGGTCCCTGGGGGCCAACTAGACCACCAGGAGCCTCCAGTATGCGCCAGGGGGATGCATTGCACAGAGGTGTAATGAGGCTATGCCCCTTTTTACACCTCTCTGCAACGCAGGCCACTGGCGCGTTTGCAGAGGGGGGACTAATTCCCCTTGCATACTGGAGGTCCCTGGGTCATATCTGCCCAAATGCCGATATTCCGAACGATTGAAAATGACTTTTCTTGAGAAACATTTGGATTTGGATTATCAGGTCCTATACTTTGGAATTTTTGAAAGACTGACTTTGAGGATGCTATAAATTACTCAAGTCTGCCCGAATTGTGTGGGTAAAATTGATACCTAGTCACTTTGAATAAGAATGTACTTACGTCTCGTCTAACATTTGGAAGAAATATCTAGTTATATGACAACAGGATACCGACATAACTTGAAGGAAATAAGAACGCCCTGAAGAACTTCTGTTGTACAGAACGTAACGCGTCAGCTGGCTGTGGTACATAAACTTAAGGAAAATAAAAGCATTTGAATATACAACAAGATTCAGCGCTTCAATAAGGACTCTAAGTGATATGATTTGATTGGACTTATTGTGCAAGTGGTGCTGTGCCAAACTTTGGAATATTCTCCACTACTCTCTACTACTTACTCTCTACTACTCCACTACTCTCTACTACTCTCTCTCTACTACTCATTCACTACTACTCTACTACTCTCTACTACTCTCTCTCTACTACTCACTCCCTACTACTCACTATATACTACTCTCTACTACTCACTCTCTACTACTCTCTACTCTCTACTACTCACTCTCTACTACTCTCTCTCTACTACTCACTCTTTACTACTCACTCTCTACTACTCTCTACTACTCACTCTCTACTTCTAACTCTCTACTACTCTCTACTACTCACTCTCTACTACTCACTCTACTACTCACTCTCTAATACTCACTCTCTACTACTCTCTCTACTACTCTCTACTACTCACTCTACTACTCACTCTCTACTACTCTCTACTATTCTCTCTCTCTGCTACTCACTCTCTACTACTCTCTTCTACTCACTCTCTACTACTCACTCTCTACTACTCTCTACTACTCACTCTTTACTACTCTCTACTACTCACTCTCTACTGGTCTCTACTACTCACTATACTACTTACTCTCTACTACTCTCTACTACTCACTCTCTACTACACACTCTCTACCACTCACTCTACTATTCACTCTACTACTCACTCTCTGCTACTCTCTCTACTGCTCTCTACTACACTCTACTACTCACTCTCTATTACTCACTCTCTACTATCAACCTCTCTACCTCTCTCTACTTCTCTCTCAACTAGTCTCTACCTCTCTACCTCTACCTCTCTACCTCTACCTCTCTAACTCTACACTTTTACCTCTCTACCTCTCTCTACACGCACACATATACACATATATATATGCATATATATGCATATGCATTTATATATATGTATGTGTATATACATACATATATAAACATATATAATCTGCATATCTATATAAATACAAATATAAATGCATGCATACATATACATATATGCATACATATGCATGTTATTTACATGAAAGTTTTAAAAACTCTAATAAAAGCAAAGCTAAAAATCCACCTCATTACAAACAGAATGACTTCAACTTAAACGAGGGAGGGATCTATTGCATTTTCAATGCTTGTTTACTTTGGTTCCATCAAGAAGGCATTCAGATGTGTCACACATTTGCCATAAATTCTGAATGTTAGCACTCTAGTTGCTCATTAGATCACTGTAGTAAAGCTACTGCTCACCAGGGAAGTCTGCTGCTGGTGTTCAAAGTGCATGTTTCAGTCTGCATGTCAGAATTTTTTTTAATGAAATAGAAGAGGATTTGAGAAGTCACTCAAAATGTGCCCTAATTTTTCTTTCTGAAGCACTAATCATACTTTCTATGGCAAAATGAGCCCCTCATTTTGTTCTTTTTTAAATTAACGGTTTTCAGACTTACCACTTCATTCCAATCAAGATGGCTTCTGGTGTGCCATCATTTTGTCTTAAGTAAGACTGTTAGCGCTCTAGTTGTTCTTTAGAACACTCTGGGACATTCTGTCATTGGGCTATACTTGGGCTACATCTGGGTGATATTTGGGCTACATTTGGGCTCTTTTGTCTCTGGTGGCCATCTTGGGAGACTGCATGTCAGAATTTTTTAATGAAATAGAAGAGGATTTGAGAAGTCACTCAAAATGTGCCCTAATTCTTCTTTCTCCAGCACTAATCATACTTTCTATGGCAAAATGAACCCCCTCATTTTGTTCCTTTTTAAATTAAATGTTTCCAGACTTACCACTTCATTCCAATCAAGATGGCTTCTGGTGTGCCATACTTTTGTCATGAGTAAGACTGTTAGCGCTCTAGTTGTTCTTTAGAACACTCTGGGACATTCTGTCATTGGGCTATACTTGGGCTACATCTGGATGATATTTGGGCTACATTTGGGCTCTTTTGTCTCTGGTGGCCATCTTGGGAGACTGCATGTCAGAATTGTTTTAATGAAATAGAAGAGGATTTGAGAAGTCACTCAAAATGTGCCCTAATTTTTCTTTCTGAAGCACTAATCATACTTTCTATGGCAAAATGAACCCCCTCATTTTGTTCCTTTTTAAATTAAATGTTTTCAGACTTACCACTTCATTCCAATCAAGATGACTTCTGGTGTGCCATACTTTTATCATGAGTAAGACTGTTAGCTCTCTAGTTGTTCTTTAGAACACTCTGGGACATTCTGTAATTGGGCTATACTTGGGCTACATCTGGGTGATATTTGGGCTACATTTGGGCTCTTTTGTCTCTGGTGGCCATCTTGGGAGACTGCATGTCAGAATTTTTTAATGAAATAGAAGAGAATTTGAGAAGTCACTCAAAATGTGCCCACATTTTTTTTCTGCAGCACTAATCATACTTTCTATGGCAAAATATACCCCCATATTTTGTTCCTTTTTAAATTAAATCTTTTAAGAGTTACCACTTTATTCCAATCTAGATGGCTTCAGGTGTGCCATACCTTTGTAATAAGTAGGACTGTTAGCGCTCTAGTTGTTCTTTAGAACACTCTAGGAGGCTGCAGTAGAACACAAAGGAATCAACTGACAGTCTCTGTCCTTGTTGTATGTACATGTTTTACTGAGAATGTCAGACTTCATTCTCACATGACTGAGAAAGATAATGTGAATTTACAGAAAATATGCTTTCAGTTTAGCTTATATATCCCCTTCCAAACGCCTGTGGGAAAAGCATGAGATAATAGTTTTCTTTCAAACATGATTCATGATATCCCAGCAGAAGGCTTTTTCACATGGTAAAATCACCTTAGAACACACCGCAATTCCTAAAATGAGTATGGTACCATCAACAAATGATTTATAATGTAACTATTAACTACAATGCCTTTTAATGAGGTGCTATCATGCATATTGGTACCAAGATAGCTGCCAACACTTCTTGGATGAAGTGCTGACAGCCAATCAGATCTCACGATGAGATGTGTGGTTATGCTCCGCCCAGATATATATGTGTTTTTGAAGTTAATTTTCATGAAAACCACTGGAGCAATTTTCACCACATATAGAAAAGGCACAATTTTGCAAAGTTTGGTGTAATTCCATTCAGCGGTTCGGCTGTAGCCTTGTCTATTCGTCCTATGGAAATTAACATGGGGAAAACACATTTTGGGACCCCCCTTTTTTCTTGGCCCCCGCATGACGAATCCCCCCGAAACTTCCAGAGAAGAAGCGGAGCAGAGCTGGCCTAAATTTTGGGAAATTACATGCAAATTCCTCAACCGGCGCCAAAGTTATTCCCAATAGAATGTTGCGGATTTCCTATGGTAGCTAGGTCCTAACTATATATACCTACTGGCTATCGCCAGAGGGTAGTATATATATATATCTATATATATCTATATCTATATATATATATATATATATAGATATATATATATATATATATCTATATATATATATATATATATATATATATATATATATACTAGCAGCCCGCCCCAGCGTTGCCTGGGGCAGAAGGGGGCTGGGGGCAGCATTTCCGGATTGCAGCAGCATTGCCCGGGGCAGAAGGGTGCTGGGGGCAACATTTCAGTCTTGGGTGCACTTCCCGCCCGCCCCGACATTGCCCAGACCGCCTCCCGCCCGCCTCCCGCCTGCATCCCGCCTCGCCTTTGCTTTTGCCTTACCCCGCCTGCCCCGACATTGCCCAGACCGCCTACCGCCTCCCGGCCGCCTCCCACCTCCCGCCTCCCGCCTCCTGCCTCGCCTTTGCCTTACATGAGCCGCCGCTCTTCCCCACACTCTAGACTTCACCGCCACTCCTCTCTGCTCGAAGGGTCCCAGTAGAAATTGATACATTTGCTTGAATTTATTTGCAAAAATTAATTAAAACAGGCAATGTCAATTAATCACAGTGCATGAGCTATCTCATTTAGTAAGTAAAAGTGCCCCAGAAAGGGAAGGGAAGTGGGATAGCGTGATGCTGTCAAAGAGGGATAGTGAGGGAATAGAGTTGGTGACAAATCATCTATTGCAAAATTATTTCAAAATGCAATAAAGTTTCGTGGCTTCAGGTTTCTGAGCCCAAACATATGGGGATTATCATATATCCCAAAGCAATTAAATTGTTTCTGTTGACAATGAGGTATTCAAAATCATAGGGGAAAGCCAACAAAACAAACTATGAAAGTAGCCGTCGACTTTTCGACCCCACGCTACACTTGTAGGCGTAATTGTAACCTTACATCGGGGTCTTCATCAGGACAGGGTAGTCAGCAAAAGGGCACTACAATATCTGGAAATGAAAAGCGTAGATATAACTTACTGACAATCAATGTCAAGTTACCGTAGTGAGCGGTGAACACATGACTGAGACTATTACCATGGTTATCTACATGTAAACCTATTATAAAACATGTCAGAACTGTACAGTTAGGAACCTTAGTACGGAGAAATCAATCAACATTTAAATATACATTTCAAATCATTCCATATGAACCACAACTGGTATCTAATTTATGAAACATCAGTGTATACAGGCTGACTCACACCAACACAGAGACCTGACTCGACCAGGGGGAACCGAAATCTTCAGTGGGAATTATTAAATCCATGAGGGGTACTAAGATTCCAAGGAAGTTAGACCTTATGGATATGGATGGTAATATGTAAGTGAATGAGGTCTACTAGAGAGTTAAAAATAGGCAAATTAGAGAAAAACATATACCTGCTCACGTAGAGCAGACTTCATGGCCTTGGCCAAAATATTCTTGCCGGGCGAGCAGGCTGCATCTGCAGGCAGGGTAATGTACATTAATAGGACAGCCCACATTTGAACTGTACAAGGTGACCTGATTGTTGGAAAAAGGCGCTTACCTATTAGAATAACTTGAATGGAGAAAATCCTGCTCTTGGATATCGCTATATTAAGTGAGGATTAAACCTCGAGTGTGCCGCATCTGTGGATATTAATTCAGGGTTGTGTATTAGAAGGCTGCACAACTGGTGGGTGGCTTTTGTCTGGACCCAAAAAGAAAAGGGGGGGCTCACCTGATTTGCGTTGTTATCAGCGGGAGCCTGACTGTAGCGAATAGAAGGGGTTAGGCGTGTAGTTTGGTCCACCCGAACCTGTGGGCGGTGGGGTAAATATTAGTCGAATCGTGAAAGGATTTAAATACACACAAGGCTTGTATCACATGAAAAGTAGTTTACCTCGAAAGGCCAGAGGGGTTGGACGTTGTTATTTTATCCAAGCGGAGCGTCCGTAAGATCGCCTCGCGTGTTACCGTATCTGTGGGTAAACAGAGGCGGTTAATTATTGCCGACTCTGTGAGAATTTTAGGTCAGTTCAGGGGATTTATAGGGTAGGGGAAATCTTACCGTTTAAGAACTGACACGGAGTTCAAGAATTTACGTCTCTCATGGCTGCTGGCTGTAAGCAGATGGGCGTGGCCTACGCGGAGGTTATATACCTCCGGAGCGTTGCTATTGGTAACGTGAGGTGCTAGGGACTGTTCCGGGTCAAAATGAAAAAACATGTCATTTGAGATGTCATCAGTGATGTCATCAGTGATGTCGCTAACCATGTCATGAATGATGTAATATGTGACATCATCAGCAGTGGATTGCGGGTGCGCGATATATAGTTAGTGGAACTAACTATATATGAAATTTCAATGGTTTTGTGTGAGTAAAATAAGGTTTTGAAAAGGCTAATTCCTAACTATATATGGTCTATAACCAATGGTTTTTTCAGTGAATTTTCAAGGTTTTGTAAATGCAAATTCCTAACTATATATGGCCTATAACCTATGGTTTTTCAGTGAATTTCATTGGTTTTTTAATAGCAAATATCAAAAGCTGTAAAATGTCAAGTACGTGATAGGTAAAAACTTTTTCGTGTTTATGCACGCTGATGTGCTTTGAACGCTGCCCCCCTCCCCTCTTTTCTCTTAGTAGTACTCTCTCTTTGCAGATAGTGAAGAGTAGTTAACGCAGGCCTTTACCCCCGTTGTAATCCGTCGTGCCTGCTTGTCTCTCCATTTGATTGATTGTTATCCAAGCATTTACTGTTTTACAATTGATTCTCTTTGGTTCATTCTCTATTTACAAACAAGCACAAAGTCGCAATACTCTGTTTAGTCTTTGCAGATCGTGAAAAATCGTGTAAAAAAACAAAAGTAATCGAGCAAAATCAGTAGGCCACTAATTGGATCTCTTTTTGACCTCGCTAAAATAGAAACATTAGGAACAACCCTTCATGAGAAATACGAAAATAGTGAGATGAACTGAGCGCCACACCATGAGGGCTGCAAGACAGCTCGGCTCCGTCACCCACCCCGCCCAAAATAACGACAAACCCTATGCAAATATTAAAAATATAGACAACACACCAGCAAAGTAACAGGGTAAAACATTTTATTAAATAACTATTTACATTACGTTGGTTTATAAGATGATGTCAGTAGTGGAGCGATGCGTGAATAGGTCGGAAGCAGTACAAGGCGCCAAGATCCGGATGGCAAGTCCTGGATGTTGGGTGCCATAGTTCAGAGTTCTGAGTTTGAGCCTTTTTCAATGCCTGTGCTTTGTTGTTTTCCCTCCATCAAAAACAAAAAAAATATATAAAACTGTGCAAAAATACAAAAAAATCAAAAAATGTTTACAAAAGCAGTGCTTGTAAGACTGTCTGAAGCTTATTTCCACCTACTGCAGCTTCACTATTCTCAAAGTAAGTGAGGGTCGTTTGTGGACCTGACTGCATTTGAAAACAATGTTATATGGTACCTCCCTAAACCGCTTGACGGAGGCCCCCGAGGGGCGGTGTGATGGCACGGACTCGGAGAAGACGCTTGGCTCCGACCCCCTCCCCAAGTCTTATAGCACTGGTGTAGCCTGAGATCGCCCCCGACATAGGCGGCCGGCTCCCGGGGTCCGGCGGAACTTTTTGCCTTTTGATGACTCTTCTATTCTGGACTTTGTCCCACAATCCGTTTGACCTGAAGACACGCTGTAGTGGGGCGCCCCTTTACCGTTTTAGTTGCCATTCCGCCCGCTTTTGCTACACTGTGCCTCTTCCGCCATTCAGCTGTTTACCGCCCGCTCTTGCGACTACAGCGTCTCGCTCACCATGTAGTTAAGTTGCTCCCGCTCTTGCGGTGCAGCGATAGGCGGCTGCCACAGGACTCTCAAAATGGCGGCCGGCTCTTCGGTTTTGGGCCTGGTCCACTAAAATGGCCCTGGGACACCTTGGAACTCGGACGCTTCCCTGATAGGGCTTGGGTCCCATTCTCGAAAGCGTCCCCTCAGCTGTGAAGATTCTACAAAAGTCTTGGGGGCCCCCGACTCCCGCAGGCTTCTGGTGGGGAGCGGCTGCCATGTCTGCTCGTGGAATGGCCACGACGGAGCTACGAGATGGTAGTGCTCTCATGCTGACGCCAGCTTTAGTCTGAAACATCCAGAAACACTGTAGACTACCAATTCGATCAGTTCCGGTAGCGCCCCAACATGACCCGAAAGAGAAGAACTTGCCCTCCCCTCTTTGACTGATGGTTCTTGTTGCCTGTCCCCTCTGTTGTCATTTAACAGAACTTTTTGGACTGCTGAAAGGGGTTGTGTTCCGAACGCTGGTTGGTGGAGACATTTTGACTATATTCTTGACCTACGTTGTCGCGTAATGCGTTATATGACACGCCGCGTTAGCGCACCCGGAAGTGATCCGGGGCGCGGCGCGCAGCGCGTAACGTAAGCATAACAGGTCATGTGACTTGTTAATAAAACTTTTCATTGGTTCATTTTACTTTTGTTATTTTAATGATGAAAAGCTTGGTCATATGACCTAAAAATTACGCTTTTTATTGTTTTCGAACATTATTTTTTTTTAAACATATATGTTATAATATTCCAGGCTAATGTACTTTCCCGGAAAATTTACAACTGTCCTGCAAGTAAAATATATTCCTTTTTCGAGAAAAAGGGCGTTTCTTCGTTCCATGACGGAGCCGTTAAGTAAAAGAGACTCGGCCTGCTGTCTTAGTCGCCGATACGCCTGATTATCAGATTCTTATCGATCACTTTATGTTGCAGGAGTGGAAAACACAACTGCCCTTGACCATTTATCTTTACTGCGTTCCTACATATTATACCTTTTATCCGTCATGTAATTGGACTGCTTTATTTCACTTGCCTTTTACTGATTCGAAAACAGTGACTAAAAGTAAAAACTTTACCAATGTAAATACTACTACTGTGTTTTGTTTTAAAAACCTTTATTGTGAAAATGTCAGTATACAAATACGGGCCTATAACCACGTGGGCCGGCCACGGAGCAAACTGAAATCGTATATGATGAGGAGACATTTACACTGTAGAGGAACGTAACGAGCGGGCCATTAGGTTGCAAGAACTAAGGTGTCTAACAGTTGCGGAATCGGTGGACGTACATTTTGTAATTAAAATAAGACAGGGCCACTTACAATAAAATTTTCTAGATATACATTTGCGGGCAAGGAGTTACGAGTCCCATTTATACCGGCGCCATTTTGGGCGAGGCCGGGCAGGTCCAAGATATAGTCAAAATGTCTCCACCAACAATCGGCCAGACCAGAACCCCTTTCGGCCCTTTATGCTACAAGATGGTGTCTTCCATTCAGAAAATATTGTTGGCAGCATTTTGAAAGGAAAGATAAACAGCCGTTCTCCTAGTGAGTCTCACATTGTTACATTTAGGAAGAATGTTGAAGAGTAATATGTGGAAAATCTGAAGCCATTTTTCTACAAACTCTCAATCAGCCTTGGATGGAAAAAAAAATCCTGAAGAATGTACAAACTGAAAACCAATTTTTGTCTGTATAGCATCAACAGCAACGCTTGAGTCAGCTTTGTGTCAAGCCGCCATTTTCATTCAATCAATAGCGTCCCCCTGCACACATTCAGGAACCTGGTTGTGTCTTCAGGTGAAACGGATTGTGGGACAAGAAGCAGAAAGGAAAAGGAAAAAAGTTCCGCCGGACCTCGGGAGCCGGCCGCCTATGTCATGGGCGATCTTTGGCCACACTAGGGCAATAGTGAAGCTGCAGCAGGTGCAAAAGAGCTTCAGACAGTCTTACAAGCACTGCTTTTCTAAACATTTTTTTGTATTTTTGCACAGTTTTATATTTTTTTTTTGTTTTTGATGGAGGGGAAACAACAAAAAACAGGCATTGAAAAAAGCTCAACAGTGCAGGGCGCCTGAAAACATAGGGATTAGGATACGTCTCCCGCACCCCCTTATACCTAGTAATTTAATTAAAACGAAGCACAAAATGGCAAATTCCCGTTTCGCTACCAGTTTGCGGCCCAGTTCGCGGCCCGTGAAGCGCTTTTACTGTGAAATTTTTTTTATTTTTTATTTTCCCCACGGGACCCTTTAATAACCCCAACAACATTCCTAGGGGGTCAAGAGGGGTATACCTTGCCCCCTTTCATTAAATTCCCCCTTCGTTTTTCACCTCTTCTTCTCTCTCGATCCTACCGAGAGATAAGATGACGGCCGTTCCGGACTGTTTAGAATGTTGACAGACACCGGGGAGCCAATCAGCTTCGCATCGCAAAGTTCCGTTTCGCGAAAAGTAAGCGGACCGGAGCGCAGCCCGGAGCGCTGTTACAGATATATATCTTGTTTTGAACGTTAATTTCTCAAAATCCACTGGAGCACATATATTGAGACCTAGCAAAGGCACATCGGGCTAACAGTCCCTACAATTTTGCCAAGTTTCGTGCAAATCCATTCAGCCGTTCGAGCTAAAAGTGAGGCCAACCGCCCTATGGAAATTAACATGGGGAAAACGCGTTTTGGGACCCCCCTTTTTTCTCAGCCCCCCCTTGACGAAACCCCCCCAAATTTTCAAGAGCTGCTCAGAAACAAAATGTGCAATTTTCCTGAAAATTTCAGCCGATTCCGTCCACAAACGCCAAAGTTATTAGACATAGAATTTTCAAAAGTTCCATAGACAAAAAATCCTAACTATATATACCTACTGGCGAGACGCCAGTAGGTAATATATATATATATATATATATATATATATATATATATATATATATAGATATATATATATATATTCACTGAAAAAAACATAGGTTTCACATTTGTTATAGTTCAGAATTAGCACTTAAAAAACCTTTGAATTTCACTGAAAAAACCATAGGTTTAACACCAGTTATAGTTAGCTGGACATTTTACTCATACAAAACCATTGAAATTCCCAGACCATCCAGCAGCAGTGAGGACTTAAATGATTTCATCGATGAAGAGCCTCCTCAGCCGAAGGTGAAAGAACAATGGGCTTACAACAAACCTCCCTGGAACTCACTTAGAGTCACTAATGGATCTTTTAATTGAACTTAAAAACTCGAACTTAATCCTGCATGGGAAACTACGTGCCCCACAACACCCCGTGTTACCACCTAAACATGTGACAATGGAGGCGGGGTTGAGGTGAAATAAAAAAGCAATCACTTAATGCAGGCTCAGAGCTCGTTTGTTCACGCCCAGGAAGAAGGGGCCGTGAGCCCCGAAACGCGTTGGCGAAAGAGAATAGATTGCCGGGGAAGAAAGATGTAAGCAGCACAACAAGCCTGGAAGGCGGGAAGTGACGTGTGCCTTCTTAATGCTTAGTGCATTTGGTATAAAGATTAACGCACGGCGGCCCGGCCGTGGAGAAGAGCACCACCGGCAGTTGAAGGAAACGCCCCCCATCTACTGCACGGAGCTGAAGCTTGGAACTCATCCGAACTGTTGACAGCGTCATCCCCCTTGGTGCACAAAGGGCTTACAACAAACCTCCCTGGAACTCACTTAGAGTCACTAATGGATCTTTTAATTGAACTTAAAAACTCAAACTTAATCCTGCATGGGAAACTACGTGCCCCACAACACCCCGTGTTACCACCTAAACATGTGACAATGGAGGCGGGGTTGAGGTGAAATAAAAAAGCAATCACTTAATGCAGGCTCAGAGCTCGTTTGTTCACGCCCAGGAAGAAGGGGCCGTGAGCCCCGAAACGCGTTGGCGAAAGAGAATAGATTGCCGGGGAAGAAAGATGTAAGCAGCACAACAAGCCTGGAAGGCGGGAGGTGACGTGTGCCTTCTTAATGCTTAGGGCATTTGGTATAAAGATTAACGCACGGCGGCCCGGCCGTGGAGAAGAGCACCACCGGCAGCTGAAGGAAACGCCCCCCATCTACTGCACGGAGCTGAAGCTTGGAACTCATCCGAACTGTTGACAGCGTCATCCCCCTTGGTGCACAATGGGCTTACAACAAACTTCCCTGGAACTCACTTAGAGTCACTAATGGATCTTTTAATTGAACTTAAAAACTCGAACTTAATCCTGCATGGGAAACTACGTGCCCCACAACACCCCGTGTTACCACCTAAACATGTGACAATGGAGGCGGGGTTGAGGTGAAATAAAAAAGCAATCACTTAATGCAGGCTCAGAGCTCGTTTGTTCAAGCCCAGGAAGAAGGGGCCGTGAGCCCCGAAACGCGTTGGCGAAAGAGAATAGATTGCCGGGGAAGAAAGATGTAAGCAGCACAACAAGCCTGGAAGGCGGGAGGTGACGTGTGCCTTCTTAATGCTTAGGGCATTTGGTATAAAGATTAACGCACGGCGGCCCGGCTGTGGAGAAGAGCACCACCGGCAGCTGAAGGAAACGCCCCCCATCTACTGCACGGAGCTGAAGCTTGGAACTCATCCGAACTGTTGACAGCGTCATCCCCCTTGGTGCACAATGGGCTTACAACAAACCTCCCTGGAACTCACTTAGAGTCACTAATGGATCTTTTAATTGAACTTAAAAACTCGAACTTAATCCTGCATGGGAAACTACGTGCCCCACAACACCCCGTGTTACCACCTAAACATGTGACAATGGAGGCGGGGTTGAGGTGAAATAAAAAAGCAATCACTTAATGCAGGCTCAGAGCTCGTTTGTTCACGCCCAGGAAGAAGGGGCCGTGAGCCCCGAAACGCGTTGGCGAAAGAGAATAGATTGCCGGGGAAGAAAGATGTAAGCAGCACAACAAGCCTGGAAGGCGGGAGGTGACGTGTGCCTTCTTAATGCTTAGGGCATTTGGTATAAAGATTAATGCACGGCGGCCCGGCCGTGGAGAAGAGCACCACCGGCAGCTGAAGGAAACGCCCCCCATCTATTGCACGGAGCTGAAGCTTGGAACTCATCCGAACTGTTGACAGCGTCATCCCCCTTGGTGCACAATGGGCTTACAACAAACCTCCCTGGAACTCACTTAGAGTCACTAATGGATCTTTTAATTGAACTTAAAAACTCGAACTTAATCCTGCATGGGAAACTACGTGCCCCACAACACCCCGTGTTACCACCTGAACATGTGACAATGGAGGCGGGGTTGAGGTGAAATAAAAAAGCAATCACTTAATGCAGGCTCAGAGCTCGTTTGTTCACGCCCAGGAAGAAGGGGCCGTGAGCCCCGAAACGCGTTGGCGAAAGAGAATAGATTGCCGGGGAAGAAAGATGTAAGCAGCACAACAAGCCTGGAAGGCGGGAGGTGACGTGTGCCTTCTTAATGCTTAGGGCATTTGGTATAAAGATTAATGCACGGCGGCCCGGCCGTGGAGAAGAGCACCACCGGCAGCTGAAGGAAACGCCCCCCATCTACTGCACGGAGCTGAAGCTTGGAACTCATCCGAACTGTTGACAGCGTCATCCCCCTTGGTGCACAATGGGCTTACAACAAACCTCCCTGGAACTCACTTAGAGTCACTAATGGATCTTTTAATTGAACTTAAAAACTCGAACTTAATCCTGCATGGGAAACTACGTGCCCCACAACACCCCGTGTTACCACCTGAACATGTGACAATGGAGGCGGGGTTGAGGTGAAATAAAAAAGCAATCACTTAATGCAGGCTCAGAGCTCGTTTGTTCACGCCCAGGAAGAAGGGGCCGTGAGCCCCGAAACGCGTTGGCGAAAGAGAATAGATTTCCGGGGAAGAAAGATGTAAGCAGCACAACAAGCCTGGAAGGCGGGAGGTGACGTGTGCCTTCTTAATGCTTAGGGCATTTGGTATAAAGATTAACGCACGGCGGCCCGGCCGTGGAGAAGAGCACCACCGGCAGCTGAAGGAAACGCCCCCCATCTACTGCACGGAGCTGAAGCTTGGAACTCATCCAAACTGTTGACAGCGTCATCCCCCTTGGTGCACAATGGGCTTACAACAAACCTCCCTGGAACTCACTTAGAGTCACTAATGGATCTTTTAATTGAACTTAAAAACTCGAACTTAATCCTGCATGGGAAACTACGTGCCCCACAACACCCCGTGTTACCACCTAAACATGTGACAATGGAGGCGGGGTTGAGGTGAAATAAAAAAGCAATCACTTAATGCAGGCTCAGAGCTCGTTTGTTCACGCCCAGGAAGAAGGGGCCGTGAGCCCCGAAACGCATTGGCGAAAGAGAATAGATTGCCGGGGAAGAAATATGTAAGCAGCACAACAAGCCTGGAAGGCGGGAGGTGACGTGTGCCTTCTTAATGCTTAGGGCATTTGGTATAAAGATTAATGCACGGCGGCCCGGCCGTGGAGAAGAGCACCACCGGCAGCTGAAGGAAACGCCCCCCATCTACTGCACGGAGCTGAAGCTTGGAACTCATCCGAACTGTTGACAGCGTCATCCCCCTTGGTGCACAATGGGCTTACAACAAACCTCCCTGGAACTCACTTAGAGTCACTAATTGATCTTTTAATTGAACTTAAAAACTCGAACTTAATCCTGCATGGGAAACTACGTGCCCCACAACACCCCGTGTTACCACCTAAACATGTGACAATGGAGGCGGGGTTGAGGTGAAATAAAAAAGCAATCACTTAATGCAGGCTCAGAGCTCGTTTGTTCACGCCCAGGAAGAAGGGGCCGTGAGCCCCGAAACGCGTTGGCGAAAGAGAATAGATTGCCGGGGAAGAAAGATGTAAGCAGCACAACAAGCCTGTAAAGCGGGAGGTGACTTGTGCCTTCTTAATGCTTAGGGCATTTGGTATAAAGATATATATATATATATATATATATATATTCACTGAAAAAAACATAGGTTTCACATTTGTTATAGTTCAGAATTAGCACTTAAAAAACCTTTGAATTTCACTGAAAAAACCATAGGTTTAACACCAGTTATAGTTAGCTGGACATTTTACTCATACAAAACCATTGAAATTCCCACGTTATAGTTAGTTGTACTCACTATAACTCGCACGCCCGCAATCCACTGCTGATGATGTCACATATTACATCATTCATGACATGGTCAGTAACATCACTAATGACATCACTGATGACATCTCAAATGACCAATTCCTTTCTATATCGAGTTTGTAACCTACGTTTTTTTTATTTGCTGTTTTGTGTAAGTATTAATTATGAATATATATTTTTTAATAATAATATTTTTCCAATGTTTTTTTTTTAATCATTTTTTCCTGGGGCGCTCAGCGTGTGCGCACCGGTAAGCTCTCCCGAGAGCGCACCGAGAGCGCTATTTCTGCGTTCGTTTAAAAAAATATATATGAAAAGTAAATAATAATGCAAGACATTTAGTACCATGCAATATTTATAATTTACGAAATGAAAATGAATTTTCATTTTCGTAAAGCTATCAAAACGTCATTCTTGCGCGCCGCGTAAGCGCCCCCGGAAGCGCCTACATTCGCGCCACGTAAGCGACCCCGGAAGCGCCTACGTTCGCGCCGCGTAAGTGCCCCCGGAAGTGCTCCAGTGCGCGCAGCGTAAGCGCGTCAAGTCATGTGACCTTAAAATAACTCTTTTCATTGGTTGCTAACAGGTTTTTTTTTACAACTAATGAAAACCCCACCCTTTTCCTTCACTTCTTCTTTCACTTTGGTGAGAGCAAGACCTCCTTTTTTCTGTGCTAAGAATTTGTGGAGAGAATGGCTGCCAGACCATCCAGCAGCAGTGAGGACTTAAATGATTTCATCGATGAAGAGCCTCCTCAGCCGAAGGTGAAAGAACATTTCATCTGGAAATTTTTTTCTATACCTGACGGGCATAAAAAAGTAAATGCACCAAAAGTTGAAAGGCAAAATCTGCCAAACTGTACTTTCCCGTGGAGACCCCCGAAAGAAGTACAGTTTTGGTAATTCAACTATGATTCGCCACGTAGAAAGGAGGCACCCCCAGAACTATGCCCGGGAGAGTGTTAGGGCTCTAGCACAAGAGGCTCCCAGGGATGGGGCCTCTACATCAACCGGAGGACCAACAACATCGGTGAGGGGCGATCGCAAGAGCTGGTTCCGAATATTCAGCCTGCTTTTAACAAAGGCGTCCTTAAATTCAGAGACTGTGATCAGCTACTTTGCTATGGGGAACAAAGTGTTCTGCTCATGGTTCGAGCATTGGAGAACCATCGCTGCCGTTCCCAGACCTAAATTTGTTTTTTTTTGTTTTTGCTCCTATTGAGCAGTTTTCCATTCCCTGTTTTTGTTCCTGTTCTGAAAAAGGAAAAAAGAAGAAAAAAAAAGTTCTTTTCAGAACTAACACCAATTCTCATCAAAGAGCTGTGTTCTTAAAAAAATGAAAAAGAGTAAGTGAAGTGGAGTGCATTGATAAAGGAGAGGAAAATGAGTAAGAAAGCACAGAAAGGGACGAGAGGAGAAGGGAAGTGAAGTAGGGGGAGTGAAAGAAGGTGAGTGTGGGGAAGGAGAGTGAGGAGAAGGAGAGTGAACATAGAATGTGGATATGCGAAGAAAATGTAGTAAAGGAACGGTGGTGTGGAAGGGTAAGAAAATAGCAGTGATGTTTTGGAAAGAGTGGAGATACAGACTGGATAAAGACAAGTAAGTGTGAGACCAGGTAAGTAAGGCAGTGAAGAAACAGAGAAAGTGAAAGAAAAAATAAGAGTAAAAGACTGAAAGCCTCATTTATGAGGCCATGCGTCACTTTTACGCCACCGGTACGTCACTTTTTGTGATGCACCAGTGCTGTAAAAGATGCACCTTATTGAGTCATACTTACAAAGTGACTCATCTAGGTAGATGCATCACTTTGTAAACCCCTGCGCCACATTATACCTACGTCAGGTGTAATGTATACAAAAAGGGTGTATTGACGCAAGAAAGGGTCGTAGAGGTGACGCAGTGAAATCTAAGAGATATCACTGTGTCACTTTTATGACGCTGTTGCGCCCAAATCTTGCGACTGTATCACAGCAGGCGTAAGACTGATGCAGGCCCTTTCACATGGGCATGGCCCCATGTGAAAGGATGCATTGCTGGAGTTGCATCATTTTTGTGACACACTCCAGCAATGCATCACTTTTGCGCTTACAGATACGTCTGAAATACTGACGTATCTGTAAGTACTTGCGACATAATGCGTCATATATTTAATATGACGCATGAGTAGAAGACTGAAGGCCTCATTTATGAGGCTATGCGTCACTTTTACGCCACCGGTACGTCACTTTTTGTGACGCACCAGTGCTGTAAAAAATTCACCTTACTGAGTCATATTTACAAAGTGACGCATCTAGGTAGATGAGTCACTTTGTAAACCCCTGCGCCACATTATACCAACGTCAGGTGTAATGTATACAAAAGGGGTGTATTGACGCAAGAAAGGGTCGTAGAGGTGACGCAGTGAAATCTAATAGATATCACTGCGTCACTTTTATGACGCTGTTGCGTCCAAATCTTGCACCTGTATAACAGCAGGCGTAAGACGGATGCAGGCCCTTTCACATGGGCCTTGCCCCATGTGAAAGGATGCATTGCTGGAGTTGCATCATTTTTGTGACACACTCCAGCAATGCATCACTTTTGCGCTTACAGATACGTCTGAAATACTGACGTATCTGTAAGTACTTGCGACATAATGCGTCATATATTTAATATGACGCATGAGTAGAAGACTGAAGGCCTCATTTATGAGGCTATGCATCATTTTTAAGCCACCGGTACGTCACTTTTTGTGACGCACCAGTGCTGTAAAAAATGCACCTTATTGAGTCATATTTACAAAGTGACGCATCTAGGTAGATGCGTCACTTTGTAAACCCCTGTGCCACATTCTACCTACGTCAGGTGTAATGTATACAAAAGGGGTGTATTGACACAGAAAGGGTCGTAGAGGTGACGCAGTGAAATCTAAGAGATATCACTGCGTCACGTTTATGACGCTGTTGCGTCCAAATCTTGCGCCTGCTTAACAGCAGCTGTAAGACTGACACAGGCCCTTTCACATGGGCCTGGCCCCATGTGAAAGGATGCATTGCTGGAGTTGCATAATTTTTGTGAGGCACTCCAGCAATGCATCACTTTTGCGCTTACAGATACGTCTGAAATACTGACGTATCTGTAAGTACTTGTGACATAATGCGTCATATATTTAATATGACGCATGAGTAGAAGACTGAAGGCCTCATTTATGAGGCCATGCGTCACTTTTACGCCACCGGTACGTCACTTTTTGTGACGCACCAGTGCTGTAAAAAATGCACCTTGTTGAGTCATATTTACAAAGTGACGCATCTAGGTAGATGCGTCACTTTGTAAACCCCTGCGCCACATTATACCTACGTCAGGTGTAATGTATACAAAAGGGGTGTATTGACGCAAGAAAGGGTCGTAGAGGTGACGCAGTGAAATCTAAGAGATATCACTGCGTCACTTTTATGACGCTGTTGCGTCCAAATCTTGCGCCTGTATCACAGCAGCTGTAAGACTGATGCAGGCCCTTTCACATGGGCCTGACCCCATGTGAAAGGATGCATTGCTGGAGTGGCATCATTTTTGTGACACGCTCCAGCAATGCTTCTCTTTTGCGCTTACAGATACGTCTGAAATACTGACGTATCTGTAAGTACTTGCGACATAATGCGTCATATATTTAATATGACGCATGAGTAGAAGACTGAAGGCCTCATTTATGAGGCCATGCGTCACTTTTACGCCACCGGTACGTCACTTTTTGTGACGCACCAGTGCTGTAAAAAATGCACCTTATTGAGTCATATTTACAAAGTTACGCATCTAGGTAGATGCGTCACTTTGTAAACCCCTGCGCCACATTATACCTACGTCAGGTGTAATGTATACAAAAGGGGTGTATTGACGCAAGAAAGGGTCGTAGAGGTGACGCAGTGAAATCTAAGAGATATCACTGCGTCACTTTTATGACGCTGTTGCGTCCAAATCTTGCACCTGCTTAACAGCAGCTGTAAGACTGACGCAGGTCCTTTCACATGGGACTGGCCCCATGTGAAAGGATGCATTGCTGGAGTTGCATCATTTTTATGACACACTCCAGCAATGCATCACTTTCCTCTAAACACAACATTTTTTTTTTACTCTATTTTTTACACTGTTTTTCCCTGTGGTGCACTCACGGTGCGCGTACCGTAGAGTGTACCGGGGAGCGCCAACAGCGCTTACCCCGCGAAATTTATTTTAAAAAAAAAAAGTTTTTTAGCCCTTCAAGGTCCTTCTAGGCTCCCCTCAGAAAACCTAGGGGGTCAGGGGGTGTCTACTCTGCCCCCTTTTAATTATATCCCCCTTTCTTTTTTCACCTCTTGTGTCTCGATTCTACCGAGACACAAGATGGCGGACTCTCCGGACTGTTTAGAATGTTGACAGACACCCGACAGCCAATCAGCTTTCGCTCGCGCACTCCCGTAGCGCGCTGGGTGTGCACCCCGGTACGCGCACCGGTGAGCGCCCGCAGCGCGCCTATAGATATATATGTGTTTTTGAACTTAATTTTCATAATAAACACTGGAGCAATTTTCACTAAACATAGCAAAGGCACATCTGCGTATCAGTCCCTACAATTTTGCCAAGTTTGGTGTAATTCCGTTCAGCGGGTCGGGCTGTAGACTTGTCAGACCGTCCTATGGAAATTAACATGGAGAAAACACGTTTTGGGACCCCCCTTTTTTCTCAGCCCCCACTTCACGAATCCCCCTGCAACTTTCAGGGAAGGAGCGGGGCGCAGCGAGACCATTTTAAGGAAAATTATAGGCAGATCCCTCAATCAGCGCCAAAGTTATTCCCAATAGAATGTTCGGAATTTCCTATGGTAGTCAATCCGAACTATAACTACCTACTGGCGACCGCCAGTAGGTAATATGTCTGTAAAGATAGATAGATAGATAGATAGATAGATAGATAGATAGATAGATAGATAGATAGATAGATAGATAGATAGATAGATAGATAGATAGATAGATAGATAGATAGATAGATAGATAGATAGATAGATAGATAGATATAGTCCAGAATGATGCTGAGGATCTGGGCATGGCCTGTCAGGGTGGGTGGGCTTCTGAGGGTGGTAGGCCACCAGGAACTCTCCCACGCGCTGGTGGAGGGTCCAAGGATGAAGACCTCTGTCTTCTCCTAGTTCAGTTTTAGGCAGCTGTCGTTCATCCAGGCTGCGACATCCTTCATCCCTTCTTGGAAGCTGAGTCTGGTGTCTTCAGGGGTCTGCGTGAGGGAGAGGATGAGCTGTTGTTGCCGGCGTAGGATACTATGCTGAGCCCATGCTGTCTGACAATAGTGGTGAGGGGGGCCATGTAGATGTTGAAGAGCATGGGGCTGAGCCATGATCCTTGGGGTACTCCGCAGCTGATCTCTGTGATTCGGATAGGAAGGGTGGGAATGTGATCCATTGAGGGCGAGACCTTGTATGCCGGCGTTGTGGAGTCTGGTGGTAAGAGTGCGGTGGGAGATGGTGTCAAAGGCAGTCGATAGGTCTAGCAGGATGAGGGCCGCAGTGTGTCCTTGGTCAAGTAGCATGCGGATATCATTGGTGGCAGCAAGGAGGGTGTTCTCGGTGCTGTGGTTGCTGCGGAATCCGGACTGGGAGGAGTTGAGTATGGTGTTCTGTTCGATGAAGGTGGTCAGTTGTGAGTTGACGAATTTCTCAGTGACTTTGGCTGTGAAGGAGGGAGATGGGCTGGTAGCTTTTCAGGTCTGTCGGGTCAACTGAGCATTTCTTGAGGAGGGGCTTGACCTCAGCCTGTTTCTAGTCGTCAGGGAAGATGCCGGATTCAAGGGAGGTGTTGCTGGTGTGGAGTAGTTCGGGTGCGATTGCTGCGGCGCCTCTGTGGAAGATGTGAGGTGGGCAGGGGTCTGCTGGGGCTCCTGAGTGGGTACTTTTCATGGTTGCCGTAGTGTATTCAGTGGTGACTGGTGTCCAGGAGGTGATGGTGGGCTGGCTTTTGTTGCTGGGGGGAAGGTGGTTTCTGGAGACTGTGTGCTGAAGTTGTTGTGGATCTTTAGGAGGTCAGGGTGGTCAGGGTAGAGGGGTGGATACGGGTGTGAGCTTGGGGTAGTAAGGATGTGTTTAGGGTGTAGGGGATGGTAACGCAATAGAGTGTTAAGGGTGCTTTTAGGGTCTAGCAATGTTGGAAAAAGCCAGTCAGCTTTGGAGTGCCAGCTCATGCTGTGGGCCTTATGCCGGAATTGATTGGAATTTGAGAGGGTCCTAGACAGAACAAGCCCAAAGTTATTCAGAGTAACTCTTTGTTAACTGGTGTACTGCAAAGACCTTAATAGTTATGGTTACTATGCAGGAACCCCATATAAGTGTTCTCAAAAGGTTGGGAACCATGGGGTGCTGCTGTCAAAAATTCCCGAACATAACCAACTCTAAATACTTATGTTCTGAGACTCTTTGCTGTTTTTGAAACAAGCTCAATGCTGAACTTTTTCCAGGGGGAGCAGACTGAACAAGTAGAACCAACTTTGCAAAATCCTGAATTATATGCATCGCTGTGTCCAGTTTTAAAATTGTAACAACTTCTGCCTTAAACAAAGTTATGCCAACTTCTTGGCAATATTATCTCATAGAACTAATGCATCAGAAGAATATCAAATTTACAATGTAAGGACTCCAACTTCGGGATATCAGCAACTTCAGGGCAGCTCTGTGTACTAGTGAGTTATCCTGTGTCCCTCTTGAAGCACTTGATGTCAGATACCTCCATCTGGTTCAGGTGTCCTGCAAAACACATCTGACCTCCTTGGACCCCTAGTTCAATCTAACTTTCAGGTTGGTCCCAGCATAATTTTTCATGAACCTAGAAAATCAGGGAGGCTGTCGGAGCTTGTGGATTGGTCTTATCACCATATCTTCCCCTGAGCTTTTTTAGCTGTATTTCCAAACTTCACAGAGAACTCACAAATATTTCCCCACAATGGGGCACTTGGCTCTGTTTGGATACATCCTGTAGGCTGACCTTCCAGGACATTGTTTTGCCCAATATTTTGTTTAACATGCAAAGAAAGAGTCTGAATTTAAATGAATAAATGAATGAAAGTCTTTCAGCAAGCAATATTGCTGTTATTGGAAGTCAAACAAAAGGGACATTTTGTTTCCAGTCAACTCTTTGCAGGGTACTTGGAAAATGTTTAATTATTTTACTAATTGCATCGAATTTTACAAAGTAACACATTTTCTACAATTTCTATTTCCAGTATTTTTCCATTCCCCTGCAAGGTTTGAGCACCTATTATTTTATGTTTTGTATTATTATTTTCACTGAAGAACCATGTGTGGTCAGTTGATACACACAAACCTTGAACTATTTTTCTCAAATCTTAATTCTGGTGTTTAGGCATTGGGTGTGCTGTTTTTCTAGTAATATTTTTCTTCTCCACTGTAAAAGGGATGCCAATAAAATGTTACTTTAATCACATCTTCTGTTGATCTGAGTATTTGTCAACTTGCCTCCAGTTGCACTTTCCAATTCCATATTGATATACTGTATGTGCAGGTTACCTTTGATATACTACATTTTCTGTTTCTCAATAATAGTGAAGTTCTTCAGCTTATTTCACAGTTGCCACATGTTTCTAGCTTATGTACTGATATGACACTAAGACACGGTTGGTGTAGAGGGTGCCCAGGAGAAAATTTGAAAACAGATTTTCACAAAACAGGCAGAGAAATAATCGAAGATCCCCCAAGCAGAGATGTGGGAAGCAAAAACATTGAATGTATTTAAAGAGCCCTTGAGTAGACAGCAGAAAGTGAAGTATGAAATAACAATGGAAAGGTCAGGGATATATGGTGCGCACGTCAAGAGAATAAACAATACATTCAAGGATGTAGGAAATTAGGTGATTGGTTGTGTGGCATGCACAAGTAATAGATCCACAGTTCTTAGTGGGAACCAAGAACCCCATTGTAGCACTCCAAGGCCTACTGAGGGAAGGTGGTGTGGGCTAGAAATCACCATTCACTGGCACGCAATATTAACACTTAACTAATAATTGTTCAGTCAGGGCTTTTTTCATTAGAAATAGCAAAAGAAATGTATTACACGTACATTACTGAATACTATGTAGTAATTTACAAATATGTACATATGTAGATGTAAAAATACCATAGACGACTTACACAATCAAACAGAGGGCATCATAATTTGATAACTAATGGGACGGTTACGATGGCAGGCGTACTTTGCTGTCGGAAAAGGGACCACCCGCCACAGGTGCGGCGGTCCCACGATACGAATTAGGCACACTGTTGAGCGCATCCTGTATGTTTACATTGTGGCAGGTGGCAGCACCCGCCACAATGTAAAAATACATGATTTGCATTTGCATGTACAACGTTCGGTGCCTGCCACCTTGTACATAGAAATGTACCCCCCAAGTGCAGCACCCCACCCCTTCCACCCCACGGGCCCCCGAAGGCATTTTCCGCCTGTCTTTTTGCGGCGGGAACTCCACCACAAAAGACAGGCATCGTAATGCCCACGGCGGTGCCTGCACGGCACCGCCTCCATTGCCCCATGATACCAGGTCCCGCAAGGCGGGCCGAAAAGGACCGCCTTGCGGGTCCACGGCGGACGGTCTTTCCTTCCGCTGCGGTACCATTCCCATTCCCACCGCCATCCTAATTTGGCGGTGGGAATTTTAAGGGTGATGGTGGGAAGTCCACCACTGACGGTCCGGCGGTCCTCACCGCCGGCCCAGCGGTGGCAGACTTTCCACCATCGTAATCGGCCCCATAGTCCTGCAACCATAACTTAGCCCCTAAAGATCGCTGTACAACATGTACGCTTTTCCAACCTCCTTAGGCCACAGTAAATGCAACAATACACTTACAGGCACATACATGAAAGCTTTTTGCAATCACAAATGGTACGAATCGCAAAAATCTGCCGTTTGCGATCGCAAAATCAGCTTTTGGGATGCATCAAGGGTGAAGGTCCTCGCAATTTGAGAATTCGCAAATATTTGCGAGTTCTCAAATTGCGATTGCATTTAAGGAATCGCATTTTGCGATTCCTTAAATAGAATGCATGAAAGTTTTAAAAATAGCGATTTCGCAATTAGGGGGAGCAAATTACAATGAGTTTGAAACTCAAATTTGCGAAAACTTTGAAAAATGCACTTTTGTGCATTTTTCAAAGTTTCATGTTGTGCACACACATGCCGTTGGCAATGTGTGTGCACAACATATGTGCACAGATTAATTTTAGAGGTGCAACAGGGTGTCCTTTGGACACCCCTGTACCATTGAAATCGCATTCTCAATTTGCGAATCACTAATTGCGAATCGCAAATTGAGAATGTCTTCCCATTCATTCCTATGGGCCTCTAAGCCCATAGGAATGAATGGGGAGGCATCCCTTAATTGCGGCTCGCAATTTGTGAATCGCAATTAAGGAATGTTTACAAATCGCACATTTTTTAGCGAATTCTTCATGCATAGGCTTTTGCGATTTCTTAATTGTGGCAGTCAGGAGGTAGTTCAATGAAGGCAAGCGGCAGCCGCTCAATGCAAATCCAAATCTGTGGGGGCAGCACCAGCGCCTATCTGACGCAAGGAGCAGCAGCTTACTGAGCAGCGGGCAGACTCCAGAGCACATAGCTGATGGCCGAGAAATTGGAGACACTGTGCGAGTGAACTACTTGGGCGTCATCTTGCTCTGTTTTTCCCACTATAGATTTGATTTTCTCACACAGGTTGTACCCCAATTCGATATGTTACTGGTATCTGTAGGCCAAAGGGAAGTGAAACTGCCTTTACAGGCAGTTTTCTCCCGATGTGTATAAAAGAGTATCACTGCAGACAAAACAATAAATCACGCTAACTTTCCCTATTGGTGTACACTAATATTATAAGACCTAACCCAGGTCAAAAGTTAATTTTGCAGAGTCTCCTCGGTGCCAGGCTACTTGTGCACAATTACCGGGCTGTGCATGACAGTAGTCTCCCACATGCAGGCCGCACATGTGTGGACACACATGTGCACACGTGTACATGTGTAACCAGCCAAGTGCCCCTTACCCTTGCTGTATCGCAGCAGCCTTATCTTAGAAGGTGGACACCGGCGTAAAGCTAGCTCAGACCATTTGCCATACGATTACGGTGAGCGAGACACATGTTAAGACTCACCCACAGCAAAATGTCCAAAACCAGGTGATCCAAACAACAAAAAAATCAAGGAGTACTGAACAAGTGGAATTCAATTGCAACAAAGATCAAATACAATTCTTGCTTGGTGTGCAAGAGAAACCATTGTTATTTTGCTTATTTCTGCTTCTTGAAACTTTGAGTATTCAGTTTATAGCTAGGTGTATAGGCAGGTTTTATTGAAGATTTTTTTGATTGTGAACACACACATGCTGATTTTGAGGTGTTGAACAAGTAGGAATGAGGAGTACTTTTACTTCCCAAGCCACAACATCCCAACACATTACGTCATCTCCGTTGGGCCGGTGGGAGTTGTTCACTGTAAGTTCTCCGACTGACACCACAGAGTACTTTTGGTTAAAATATAATTCTCATTAAACTACTTTTTAGGTCTCGGCTAAACGCGCGGAAGCGCGTCTCCACCGAGATCTTTTTTTAACGAGTGTGCTTCCCAGGAGACAGTTTCGGCCACGCGCATCCTTGGAGCCGATTTGAAACTGGAACGCGCGCTGTGGCCAGGCGCTGTCTCCTGGGAAGCTCAAGCACCACACACGCATGCGCATACACACACACAAGCGCCCATGCACACACGCACATACATACATACAGAGACACCCCCCCTGACACATACACACACACGCGCACACACACAAGGGCACCGAGGCCCTCCCTCCCTCCCCCGCCGTCACCGTCGCACACATACATACACACGAGCATACACGCACACACACACACACACAAGTGCACCAAGCCCCCCCAGCCTTTTGGAACTTACCTGGCCAATGTCGGGGACTCTGCTCTCAGCACGCGGCGCCCAACCTCCTGCTGGCGCGGCCCCGGGGCTCCACACCGCTCACAGGAGCCCCGGGCGCGAGACGCATTTGACTCCGCCTGCCTCCTCTTCCGGTCTGAACGTAGCCCCGCCCCCGTCACAGGCGACCGTGCCTGACTTCCGGGGCGGCCGCGGCGGGATTCCACCCGACCATGCTACGCCACTGCTTGGATCATCTAATTACTCGGAACTGCCTTTGGGTTACTTTTATAATGGAAGCTGCAGTGACACAGCGGGATCAGGCATAACCAGTGGAGTGTAGAACTCATGAGCAACACCTCTTCACGTGGAACTATCTTTGTCTGTGACTAGAACACCCGAGGAATACTCAGGCGCTCCCTCATTTGTGACTGAACCCTGAAGTATAGGACACTGTGTATAATCGGTGCGTTGTCGTCCTGAATCTTATATTTCACCAGAGCCGCTTCTGTACGGAACGTATAAAAATAAAAACAATATTTACAGTGCTTCAGTGCTTCAAAAACATTGCTGCTCGGAACTCTGTGCAGAAAGTGTACCACCACATCTAAGAATTATATTTTGACGCCAGCACTACAGGTTCTTATTGATTAAAAAAAACTGAATGCTTGCTTTTTGCATTTAATAAACCCTGCAGCTTACATACGGAAAGATTACAAAACAAAAAAATAGCAAATATCATATTATGAAACATGACACTAACTTTTAGAAACGCTGGTAATATATCCCAAAATTATTCATTTTGATGACCTTTCCTCCAGCGAGAAGGACAAACTAATTGCCTTTCCATAGCTTGAGGCAAGCAAGTCTTGCTTCCCTTCGCCAACTTTCTTGAAATAGGAGATAACGAGGGGGGGCTGTTGCTGGAATGAAGATCTGCCTAATACAGGACCAGATTCCCCTGTGAAAACTAACTTATGATTTAGTCAGAGCAACTCACTCTGGAGATACTGATTATTGCCCAGGAGGTAAAACAAGGTCATAGCTTAGTGAGTAGTGAGTGCAGAGTAGTGAGTAGTGAGTGCAGAGTAGTGAGTAGTGAGTGCAGAGTAGTGAGTGGTGAGTGCAGAGTAGTGAGTGCAGAGTAGTGAGTGCAGAGTAGTGAGTGCAGAGTGCTGAGTGCAGAGTAGTGAGTGCAGAGTAGTGAGTGCAGAGTAGTGAGTAGTGAGTGCAGAGTAGTGAGTAGTGAGTGTGCAGAGTAGTGAGTGCAGAGTGAGTGTGCAGAGCAGTGAGTGCAGAGTGAGTGTGCAGAGCAGTGAGTGCAGAGTGAGTGTGCAGAGCAGTGAGTGTGCAGAGCATTGTGTGTTGTTGAGTGCAGAGTGCTGTGTATTGGCAATGTTAATTACAATGCCATTTATTTTTGATTTAAAGAAAAAAAAATGTCATGAGCAATGCCAATAGCTCTACCTTTAATGATGCCGAGACCATTGCATTGCAAATGCTTGTTCATGGAAGTCACCTGCCATTGTTTATACTTTTGGGAAAGAATACTTTAAATTGGTTCCATTTTTCTGAAAAACAAATTAGCAATAGGCTTCACATGCTGGGATACCTCTGCCAGTGCTTGCAAGCCACTGTTGATATTTCCAGTTTGCAGCTACTGTGCCTGTCACAGTGGTCATGAACTTGTAAAAACAACTGGATTAGACGGTCCCCTCTAAATAAGAGGGTAAATCTGCCACTGTAAATCAGAAGGCCCTTTGGCTCATGGTCACCTGCAAAGATTTCTTGAAGACAGGGTCAACTTCAGACCCACAGTTCAAATCTTGGCAGTTCCTCTACCATTAAAAGAGATTGATGAGCCATAAGTGTGACGAGAAAGGATGTCAGCTGGTTTAACGGCGGATGTCCAATTCTGTTGATGCTGGGTTTTATTTGCACTTTCCTCTTTGCAGACTGCTCTTAAAGATTTAAACTATCCTTTCAGTTTACCTTACATATGTTATTTAAATAATTCATTATCCACAGGAACCATGCTGGCGGGTAAACATTGACTTACATATCTGGGCCCAGGTTTACTTATCTTTCACACAATGCAACGCAGCAAGGGAACTTGCTGGGCTGGGTTGTGTGAAGTGGAGGGAGCAGAAATGCATCACACATAGAACAAGCATTTGCAATGCAATTGGTCTCGCCTTTAGAACCTTATATGTATTTAGCTATGCAGCACATAAGCCTGGGTGCTGAAACATCTACTGTTCTTTAACATGGAGGAAAAGTAAGCACCAAACTGTGTGACACGTCAACAGTTAAATATTGTTCTAGAAAACCCCTACCCTGCCTTAAATTGTCCAAGACGGGAGCAGTAGGAGGGTCTCCGCCCCACACAGGGCAGAAGGAGCTGGGGAGCGGTCCTACAGGTTTCTCTCTCTCATACACCTGTGTCTGTTCAATCACCGCCACTCCCACACATGCTGTCAAGTGAGAGTAACTAAAGAGGAGGTGTGCAGTACTTGGCTCAGCATCTCTGGGAGGGGGAAACAGCAGTAACTTCTGGTTCTACTTTGATCAAATGCACCCATCTGATGTTCCTCAAACATAAAACAAATTGTTTTTTGTCCAGCGCTTGCTGTTGTACTAAGTCTGCGCCATGACACTGTAAATATTGAATTTGGTCTTGTTCATCTACCTGGTTCTCGTTTTATTTTCGTTGACAAGATGAAATACAGAGTCAAACCTCCCGGGCGGGAATTGTAGTATAAAATGTACACACAGACCAGTGCAGCACAGGCATTGACTGACCAACAAATCACACCAGCAAATAAAGTGTTATGAATGGCTATATTGATAAAACTGAATAGAATATGTGATTTCGAAATGCCAAGAAATAATGACAGGGTCCCTGCCTGGTCTTATGCAATGCTATTTCCGTCCTGTTAGTACCAGCACAGTGTTACTGTTGTGTCCTGTCACACCTGTCTTGAGTGGTGGAATCAGAGTCAGGGGTTGCTTGTTTAACCCTCCGCGTCCTAGGCACACTGTGCGGCTGGACAACAAACTGAATGACCAGGTAGGCAATCCCCTTTAGCACCTGACTCTAGGGAGAGTGAGGTAGAGCTGCCATAGGTTTACTTAAGAGGGGGGAGGGTGGGTGGCTACACACGCAGATACAACCTAACACAGAAATATCACCCAATGAGCGAACACTTCAGTCTGTGCTTTACTTTGTCTATGAGAAAGTAATATACATATTACAAACACTATACATAAAATAGGGCTATACTTAGAAATACAGAACTAGCACCTTCCTCGTCAGACATCAGACCCCAAACTGCTATAGCGCCACGGGTGCTGTCTGCAGTCTCAACAGTCAACACCACAGGCACCGTCTCGGTGTTCCTCTTGCCACCCCTAGCAGCCACCAGCCTTTGGTGCCATGAAGTGATGCCATTAACAGGGAGTTGGGCTAAGGGTTCTTGTGTGTAAGCGTGTTATAAGTGTTTAACACACTTCCTATGAAATCCCTCCTAACCCACTGAGCAGGACCTCTCCCCCAAGCCCATGGTGGAGCGTCCACCCAGAGGGACCCCCACAGGGGCTTTGCAGGGACTACATTTAGTGCCTGCTAAAGAGGGCATGAGGCACAAGAGGGGGCAAGTGGTGATTCCGGTGCCAATTAACTCCCTGTAAGACAGGGCACACAGGCCTTAAAAGGCGCCTTAACTTTTCAACTTCGGCTTAGGGTTAGGTGGTGTCAGTGCCAGTTTGCCAACAGATTGGGGCATGCACTCCCAAGTCAAAGCTGGCGACAAATCAAGGGCTGATATCCTGGTAGCACGTGACGGGTACCCTCATTTCAGGGGGCAGGTGGGGATCACAGAGTTGGGGCTCTAGGGACCCTGGCAGCTGAGCAGAGACCTTTTTCCCAATGTGAGGCTGCCTCAAACACAAGTAAGTCGGAAACACATGGGGGAGCTGATCATGTCGACTGATGTCTTCAGACTCACACCTCACGACTCTCAACCTCCGGCTGCAGTACAATTCGATCTAGAGTCCATGGGGGGGGGGGGGGGGGGGGCACACAATTGGTATCAATTGGTAGTCACTTTTGGCTTTTACTGGCATTTTATATATATATACGGAGTAAGACTCCAAAGAGCGCAACTATAAGCAGCGGCTTCACAGTGCGCATTTGCCTACTATGTATCCAACAAGGGAAGAGAAAGAGCATGCCTGCCAATATTATTAAAACATCAATTCAGCAGCACGCTGTGCTGTTAAAAAAATAAAAAAAATGTACAAAGATACTATGTACACTGCTGTGGGGAGGGAGAGTGGTAAAAATATAACGATCGGGTGCTGCGTGTGGCACAATTGTAAAAGTGAAAGTGCCATAGCAGGCTGCACATAAAAGAGATGACAACGGAGTTCGAGCAAGCTCTTTAAAATACCAGCGAGACGCAAGTGTGAATAGAAGCATGCTGGAATATTCAATCTGCCTCGTACGTCACAGGAAGGACTTTATAAGCAAGCACTGAAAATGCAATAGGACTTGTATTTACGCGAGACCTATTGCATTAGAATTGGAAGTACGGGTGGGAAGAAGGCACAAACGGGATCGGGGGGCCTGGTGTTGACTGGTAAGTCACAGACTGTGGGAGGGGAGGGGGGAAGGCAGGGGAAGAAAAATACTATTGAAAGTAAAGGGGCTGGTAGCCGTGGAAGGATACAAATGACGAATGAGGAGGGACTAAGAATCCTCAAACCAATCGCAAGGCAGCATTTAAGACAAAAGTTAATGGGCAGAGAGTGGGCGGAGCTTCCACATAGCTTCCATGCTACAGTATATACTGTTTGTCTCACAAAGCGATTGCAGCGCTTTCGCACAGCAACGCTACGCGAGACCTAAAAAGGAAGTACCAAGGAGATATCTCCTTGTTACATCTCGAAGGTGCACCATTTTGAAGCATTCCCATGTTTACAAATCTTTGTAAATTTGGGAATGCACCAAATTCTATAGGTGGATGCACGGAAACACCCCTACTCCACCAAGGTAACAGTTCCCTGGGGAAGGTAACACAAGGGAACACTATGCACTGTGTTGCATTACTTTTATTTTTTTCTTACAAAGCCACACAAGATGGCGCAAATCTCCCCTTGTATGGATTTGAAAATACCAGTTAAGTATTGCGTTGCCTTGTGATGACCTGCGTCATGCAAGGACAACACAAGTCCTTAGTAAATCTGGGCAGCCTACTAACAGTTTTCAGATCCGTGTAATAATTTTGTTCTTGCCACCCAGGCTGGTTAGACATTACCATGACCTGCCCGCTCACAATGAACACTAATGCTGTGTAGTAGCTTTTTGCTGTAAGCTGTAAACGTTTTGTTCAAAATATATATTTGACTAGTGCAACATTAAGTTGAATTTCACATTTCCCTTATGGAGACAACATGAGTGTGCCAGTTTTCAACAAAAGGCCTCAAAACAGCCTTGCTGCTGACATTTCACAGAGGCAGAAAAAATAGTAGTATAGTATACAATGCAAATCCCATTTTACACTTAGCATCCAGTGGGGTGATACAAGCATTTATGCCTGCTTCTTGCTCCTCTTGGGTTCTTTGGTATTACAGAAGGGGCCACAGACACTTGTACAGTCTCATTTGCAATATTAGTTGCACCAATGTGATATCAAAGAAACCTTTAATTTATGCATTGGCATACACATCGCAAATGAGGTTAGGCCTTTCTCTTTGCACCTGGACCATATTACTGGTGTTGTGTAAATGAGTTGGTTAGGCAGCCCCAGGAATCCCACAGTTATCCCGTTCAGGTGACAGCAGTGATTTACTCCAATACCCAGTGGGAGGACCCCTGAAGCCTTTTCAGAATGAGGGCAGGTAAGCTGCTAGTGAAAGACAGAGCTGTGGTTTAACCTGAGATTCCGTCTTTCAGTAAAATATTGGGGCATATTATCAAGACAGGTGATAAAAGTATCCCCGCTTTGGTGGCAAAAAACTGCTGCTAAAACGGCGATAATGGGCTTGATAATATGCTCTATGAAATTCCAATTTAGGCCCATGTTAGATGTCCTCCACATCTAACATGGGCTTCAATTGGAATTCCATAGATCATATTATCAAGCCCATTTTTGCCGTTTTAGCAGCAGTTTTCTGCTGCTAATGCGGCGATAATTTTATCGCCTGTCTTGATAATATGCCCCATTCTTCTCAATGCAGCCGCGACCAGTCACAGTTTGAGCCATTTCTGGGGAGAGTGCATTTTTTCCAAAATCAAGTGCACTCTCTTTGTCTGTGCTGGGCACACACAATTGATGAAGTGCAACTTTGCAGAGAGGATCACTACAACAGATATTGAATATGGAGGCAGCCCCAGGTAGGCAGTCACAGAAGAGCCAGGAGTAAACTTTATCAATATTCTTTTATTCTTCTTCGTATTTAAAATGGAACAACAGCCAACGCGTTTCATTCCTATCAAAGGAACTTCGTCAGGGCAGATGATATAATGTGTCGACCAAAAAGAGTTCCAAATGGTGGGTAATCAAAATCAGATGGCGCTTAATCGAATCCAATTTAATAATCATATGTGTAGGCGACCAAATTTCCAGATGTGACAAGGCAGGATAGTGGAAGTGGCCCTGATACGCCACCAACTTCCCAATCAAAGCGAAGGGTCAAAGGAACTGCCAGTATAAAGTCTGCTCCCGTATCATGTAAAACACCATTGGGATGATTATTATATTGGATTCGATTAGGCGCCATCTGATTTTGATTGCCCACAATTTGGAACTCTTTTTGGTCGACACTGCTTATTTAGTATGGTAGTAAACAAATGATCAATTTTACGTTTGGAGTTTACATTTCCTTACGATGCATATACTATTGGAGGACATGTGGGCTCCTTAATAAATGGTTGACTTTGGGATTTGAACACATTGCTTTCAATTACAGATTCAGCCTGTGATCAACTGTTGCGTGATCCTGGGCACACCACTTGGGACCATATTTATTGAACTCTTGCACCAGGTTTGCATCACTTTTGTGACACAAACCTGGTGTAAATTGTTGGGGTGGGATATCCTATCCGACGCAAACCGGGATATGCGCTACACAAAGTCGTGATATGCGCTACTTTATGTCAAAGGGAAGTTCCATGGATGATATGTGGACGTTCCTACACAACCACCCATGGGTATTGACTGAAATACCTATCTGCTAGCATCTGTATACAGGGATGTGTGGCAAAACCATGCGCCTCCTTGAGGCAGGTGAAACAATGTTTTAATTTCTCCTTCTTATGCCATCTTTGCATAGTACAGCACACATACAAAGTAGGAACAGTATTACAGTGTCCCTTTCTAGTTGAAAATCTATGCATTGTAGGAAGATAGCACCCTTGCATTGAGGAGAAAGGCTGTGTGCATTGTCGTATGACAGCCAAAAGTGCAGCAGCCCTGGTGAGAGAAAGAATGTGCCATGCCTTAGTAGACATGAGAATTTGTTCTCTATCTTCTTGAGACAATTCAAAGCAGTTTGACTTCTGAGCAACTTTGCATCAAGTATTAGTACATTTGACTTATTCTTTCTGGGCTTGAATGCAAATATGCCTACTTTAATACAAAGTTGCCCTCCTGGCGCTATCAGTACCACATTTCAGGCACCACTATCCTCACTACTACTCATGGCACCAAGAGGCATAAGTGGACCAGCAACACTGTAGTAGAGATCAAAACAGCACTAGTATGTGTACACATCATCAATATTCTCTTAGGTAAATTCATGTTTTACTTCAATCACTAGCACTTAGCAGTGAATGATTGAATGAGTGAGTAGAAAGGTTTTACAGAGTGGACCAATGCTCCTACGAGTGTCTTTGTGCTAAGAGAGCAATAGGATAGGGGAAAACAATTATGACAAAGCAAATGGCCACATTTTAATATTTTTCTTAAAATAGATTCCAAGGTCACTGAATGAAACTCATGTGGAAGCTGATTCTAAGCCTGTGCGACCAGGTAAGAGGAAGAAGGGCCACCTCTTCTAGCCAGAACCACAGCAAGCGAGGCCCTCAAAGAGTACAACACTCTTGTTGGTGAATAGTGTTCTAGTCTGGTTTCCAAATACTGAGGGCCCTCCAAAAAAAGGTCCTGTGGGTCAAAATAAGTGCTTTGTAATGATTCTTTTCTTCACAGGCAGGCAGCATGTGCAGTGAATGGCACAGTCTGGATTCTAATAATCAGATATTCAGTGAGGCCCCATTACAACTCATTAGCATAGTCCAGTCTAGATGCAATAAGGGCATAAACTACAATCTTCTTAGAGGGCAGAGGTAGAAGTAATATACATTTCTTTAAAAAACAATGCAATCTAAAGTGGGTTTGACATCAGAGGTTGGAAAGATAAGAGGTTGTCAAATCTTACCCCAAGGGTTTTAGCCATTGCAAAAGGAAAGGGCAGATGAGGAGCTCTATTCGGCCAGCACTTTGACAACCAGTTATCTTGAAGTACCTCTGCTTTATTCATATTACAGATGAGGTGGCTAACACAAAGCCATTTGAAAACAGCAGAAAGGCAAAACTTAAGAGGGCCACAACCAACGACCACCCCTTTTTCAAAGGAGAGGTGAAAGTGAGTGTCATCTGCATATGGCACCACTTTAAAACCATACGATTCCACAGAGCTAGTGGTGTCAAAATAAAATGACATTAAAAGAAGTAGGATTGCTGGACGTGACCCTGAGGCACCTCAATCGATAGACCGTTCAGCCCATAGGAAAAGGGGCAAGCCAGACCAATTGTCTTCTGTTCTCAAGAAAGGATTTCTTCCAATCGAGGTTAGACCACCAGTTCCAAGAGCTTAAAGGCGTTGTAGATGAGCGCATGTAACAATGTGTCAAACACCGCAGAAAAATCAAGTCAGATCAACGCTGCCTTCCCTCCCTGGTAGAGTCAATTTAATGAATTCAGATACTTCAAGCAAAGCTGCCTCAAGATGAAATCCAGACTGGCTGAGATGCAACAGATTAATAGTTTCCAAGTAGTTTGACAATTGCTTATTAATCAGCTTCTCAAGAGATTAGGGAAACAATGGGAAAAGAGAAATCGATCTAAAATGTGCTAAAATTGTGGGATCTGCAGTAGGTTTGTTCAGGAGGGGAACACATGTGGCTTCTTTCCAAATAGAGGGAACTAAGGCAGTAGAAAGAGAGGTGTTCAAGAACCTACTCAAGATGAGATTGAACACCTCAACTGTCTTAATTAACAAAGCAAAAGACACACAATTGATGGACGGAATGCAGAAAAAATCTAAACATTCACCCCCAGTCAAGAGATCAGGGTTAAATCCATCATTCTTTTGCTCACCTTGCCACCCCAGTTTAGATGCAGTTCGGGCAGACCTGTTCACATTGGGCGCAGGGTCAAGCTTGATTTGCATATGGTTGGGTCCAAACTTGAATGGCATGGTGAGCAAAATAAATCGATGAATTTAGGCCAAGATCACTGTACTGGGGGGAATGTATGACATTGTTCTGCATTCTGTCTATCAATTGTTCTTTTTGCATTTGTCACCCCGAGTGGGACGGGTGTGCCCAAACGTGGTTCCCGTGCTCTCCATGCCACTGGACTCAAGCTATCCTGGCTGATGAGGGCTGAAAGCCCGAAACCGGCCCTAGTATGCTTGTTTCCAGTTCAGGGAGGACCGGGCCTGGCAGTTGGAGCTGGACTGTTCACATTGGGCGCAGGGTCAAACCTGATATGCATATGGCTGGGTCCAAACTGGAATGGCATGGTGAGCAAAAAAATATGGATTTAGGCCCAGATCACTGTACTGGGGTGAATGTATGACACTGTTCTCCATTCTGTCCATCAATTGTTCTTTTTGCATTTGTCTCCCCGAGTGGGACAGGTATGTCCTGACGTGGGTCCCGTGCTCTCCATGCCACTGGACCCCAGCTATCCTGGCTGATGAGGGCTGAAAGCCCGAAACCGGTCCTAGGATGCTTGTTTCCAGTCCAAGGAGGACCTGGCCTGGCAGTTCGGCCTGGACTGTTCACATTGGGCGCATGGTCAAGCCTGATTTGCATATGGCTGGGTACAAACTGGATTGGCATGGTGAGCAAAAAAACAATGGATTTAGGCCCAGATCACTGTACTGGGGTGAATGTATGACATTGTTCTGCAATGATAAAGGAAATGTACCCGGGATAGTTTGTTAGCTCGTGCTCAAAGTAGGGACCAGGTGGGCGTAGTGCAATAGAGATTGTTAAACTTAGTACGCTCGATACAATCTCGTCTAGCAGTAGAATAACATGCAATGGTATAGGACTGGCATCATCATGCTTCACCGCCAAGTGCAGAATATAATCATAAATAAATGTAAATCCGTATTTGTAAAGTGTGAACTACTCACCCTTACGGGTCTCAAGCCGCTGGGGGCCATCATGGAAATTAAGTGAGCTATTGCCCAGAGTCACATGGTGCTGAGCTGAGCTGCCGCTGGAGCCGCAGATTGAACCGTGAACCCTGTGTTCCGAAATCAGCTGCCCTAGCCGCTGCACCAAACCTCTCCAATAATGGGCAAAATGGGCTTGTGCACATAAGTAATAGAGTTCCAAGTCAGGAGCCTGGAACCCTTCCTGTGTTTAAGGTAAGGTAAGTATCTCCCACACATAGTCTAGGTTGTTTGCCCACCTATGACAGAGTTATTAAATATGTTTAACGTTTAAAAACAGTGTTGCAGCAGAACAATAGGGCTACTGATAAATAGGTATAGAAATGTAGGTAGTATAACCATTTCATGACAGCTAACCTATCTGCCATCAACAGGAGAAGCTGGGACCACCTCCTTACCTGATTCCAAAGGTAGGAGATGGCTCTACCATAGTTGTATATTGGATCACAAGTTCAGTAGCCATGTGAATCCAAACCCCTAGATATTACACAGGATCAGTGTTCCATTGCAAGAGATACTCCAGCTCACAAGGCTTAGTGGCAGGGGTCAGAGGAAAAATAATCGATTTAAACCAGTTGATACCCAGGCCTGATTGTCGCTCAAAATGCAATTACTCACGTATGATAGGTCCTAATTAAGCAGCAGGATACTTGACATACAGCACCATATCATCTGCAGAAAGGAAAATGCCCAGGGGCCGCAGGGTAAACCACAAGCCAATGTGGCATATCTCTGGTGACGGATAGATGACAACGGTTCCAACGTGATAATAGCAGGGAGAGGGGGAAACCCTGCTTAGTACCCCAATGAATAGAGAGTGGATTAGAAAGTAGGCCAATAACACGAACACAAGCAATTGGGCTAATGTTGAATAGATTGATCCATTGCAACATTGTGAACATATAACTCCATTAAACTGAATCAAATGCCTTTGGGGCATCTACCAAGACTACTGAACTTGAAGGGTAGGATTTAACTGATGAAGCAGTGGAAATATCGTGCACAAGTTATGTGTTGTGGAACTGGCCGGTATGAAATCTGAATGGTCTGGCAGTACTAAACCAGACAGGATAAACTGCAGCTGGGTGGCTATTATCTTAGCTAGTATATTTGCTTCTGTATAATAAGAGATAGGGGCTGGTATAAGGCACAATATTCCGCCGCTTTATCAGATATCAATAGGGCTATGATGAGGGCTTCTCTAAGAGAAGGTTGGAGCTCCAGTCTGTGAAATGTTTACTAATATAAAACACGGATAGAGGCAAAATCTTTATAAAATTCACTAGTGAGACAATCAAGGCATGGCGCTTTACTATTGAGGAGCCCAGCTATAGCCGTTTTTACATCATCTGTGGTAATTGGCTGTGGTATAAATTCCCTCTGACCAGCAGATAGATACGCCAAGACAACATGTTATGTTATGTTACTTTCATTTTCTAAAGAGCACATTCACCAGGTGGTCTATGGGCGCTAGGTAGCTGATACAGCCTTGATCCACAATTAGAGGTAAGCCTGTTTAAAGAGCCATGTCTTCAGGAGTTGTCTAAATCTAGTGTAGTTAAAGGTAGTCCTAAGATAAAAGGCAATGGATTCCACGCTCGAAGGGCAGTGATGGAGAACCTACGCCTTCCAGGCCTTCGTTTTTTACTTGAGGGGAACACCAAATAGTGTTGGTGGCCGGATCTCAGTTTTCTAGTGGGGAAGTATTTAACAATCTGAGATTTTACAAAAGCAGGACTGTTCAGATATAAGGCCTTAAAGACCGTATAGCACACTTTAAACATTGTTCGCTGTGTGACTGGCAAACAGTGGAGGTCCATAGTCACCTGGGAGATGTGGCCATATTTGGGCAGGTTATATATCAGCAGGGCAGCCTGGTTTTGGATTAACTGGAGCCTGCGCAAAGGGACTTTGGGAAGACCCAAGTAAAGAGAATTGGCATAGTCAATTCTGGACATGACTAAGGCTATTCTTACTTGGGTCAGGTCCTCCCTAGTGAGGAATTTCTTTATCTCATTTATGCGTCGAAGTTGGCAGAAGCTTGCCGATGTCACTGCTCCTACCTGCTGCTGATATGATAACTCTTATCAATAATGACAGAAAGGATTTTTTCTGCCTATCTTCCAGATAGTCAGGCAGGGTATCAGCGAAAGTAGTGTCACCTGTGGCATAGAGATTTGCATCAAAATCGGGGAAGTACTTCAAAATGGCATGGGATTCATAGTGATCTACTTCATCAGAGGCACCCTCAAGTTGGTTACCAAAGAACGCCCTGATTGTACCCCCTCACCATACTCCTATACCACATTACATTTAGGCATGTGATGTACTTCCTGGGCAGCTACCTTGTTGTAATTAGTGACATGGTCGTGTATAGTAACCAAAGTGCTGGGGTCAGGGCATGATTCATTCCTATGCTTGAGTACAAGAAATGTCTGTTCTATTGTGCGCAGGTGTGCGCATATGGATTTTAGTATGCCAGCTTGTTTGCGAATGATTTCCCCATGTACAGTAATTTTAAAGGCTTCCCAAAGTGTGCTTCAGTGTCTACTGAGCCCCTATTGTTGGAAAGATATGCAGCGATAGCAGACTCCAAAATTTCCCCAAATACCGGGTCAGGAAGGGAGGCCATCTGAAATCACCACTAGAAGGACACAGAAGAATACGTGGGAATACAGAGTGTGAGGCATACAGGTGCATGATCTGAAAAAATCTTGGGCATATAGGCAATATCACTGACCCAGGCACAAATATCTCGGGTTGCCAACCAATATTCTAGGCGGGGTCAGGAGTTGTGAATGGAAGATGTGAATGAGTCCTTATGCCACATGGGGAGAATGAGCCTACAGAGATTTACCTTCCCATGGTCCTTCAACCCTTCTCAAAGTGCCTTAGTAGATTGCTTACTCTGCCAGTCTGCTGCCATGGAACTATCTAGATTAGGATGCATGTATGTAAGAAAATCCTCTCCCTACAAGACTGTGTCCATTGACATCTTAAGGATCTGACTCCAAAAATTCAAAGAAAATTCAGAATCATCCTTGTTTGAGTCATATACATTGACCAAAACAACAGGAGCACCACTGAGCACCCACTGTCCAATAACATATTGTTCCTGCTCATCAGTTTGTTTTGAGGTTATATGAAAGGGAACCCCCTTCTTGACCAGAATCATTACACCCTTGGAGCAAGAAGAGTTAAAAGAGGCAATTCTAAGTGCAGCCAGTGGGTGCCCATTTTACACACACTCGGATTGGTCAAATGGGTTTCCTGGAGGAGTGCAACCTGTATATCATGAGGATCCAGGTAGGTCAACACCTGGCAGATTTTACGGGGTTTACTCAGCCCCCACTCATTCCATGTCAGCAATGATATAGCATCTTAGGGCATTGACACCAGCCAATAGTCACAGACATTTGTGTGAGTCAGCCCTTAAATGTGGTACGCAAACAGCGGTATCGTGGTCAACAAAAAATCAGTTCTCATCCCCCCAACCACCCACATTAGCATTCCAATCATGACAACGACATCCCCAGGCACCATCAATGACAACTGATATAAATACAATGAATAAAACATCCAGTCACTTTCAACAAAATTATATAGCAGTAACCTTTGGCCCCAGCCCCAGCTGCACCTTACTATTATCTGGAGGTAGGCAGGGAAGCATGGCATCAATCCGTCTGTGACACTATGGTGCACAGCTTGAGGAAAGGAGATGAAGACCTGACAGAAGGAGGGTGGGCTACCTTCAGGGATGCCCTGTATATTTCCAGGGCAGTTAGACAGGAACGATCTAGATGGTATTGGATGAGGCACCTGCATCACTGTTCATCATCCTCCATGACAGAGTCAGACATATCTTCCTTGTGGGTCGGAAGGGTCTTCAGAAATTCGAGTGCTGCCTTAGGGCTGGAAAAATAATGTTGGTGCCCTCAATAGTCAAATAGAAGGCTCACTGGAGAATCTATGACATTACTGGATGTAGCATAGCGTAAGTGATTCCTGCTTTCTGGAGCTGGTACTTAATAGGTAGACATTCTCTCCTGGCCACCGTGAAGTCAGGGAAAAAATGCAACTTTGTTTCCCTGGTAGATGAGCTTGCTCCACCACCAGCAGGCTAGAAAGATTATCTGAGCTGAATAAGGAAATCAACATTTCTTCCAATAGTGTATCACCTTGCCAATGTTCGTACATTCAGAGATCTCAGTAATTCTCAGATTGTTGCGGCAAGAGTGCGCTTCCAGGTCTTAATTTTTCACCTGGGTCACAGCTAATACTTTCTCAATATTAATGCACTTGTCTGACACCAGCTTAAAGTCATTGTATGCATTGGAGATGTTCTGCTCCACTGTTGTCATTCGTGCAGACAATTCGTGCAGCTTACCAAGTGTTGCTGTCATATGAGTGATAATCAAGTTGAAGGAGCCTATCTTCCGATCAATAGAGGAGAGGCTTTGCCTGATGGCCTGAAGTGTTTCTGCAAGGGCTTTGTCCCTGCTGGTGGGGGGTCAGCCTTCAGATCAGAGAATCCTCATTGGGGGCCTTTGCATAATGCTGTGCTTCAAACATTAGGCGTGATTGTGTGTGGCCTGTTGTGCCCATGTTGGATGAGATAAGATGAAAGAGGGGTCTAGAAACGGACCACCCGAAACTTCCCCCAGTAAGGACAAGCAAAGTCCCTCCCCCGGACTTGGGGTATAGCACCATGCTCCCCAGTAGGTAAACTTAGGGAGTCTGGGTCAAGAAGAGAGAGCTGATGTCCCACTCCAGTGAGAGGCTATACACAGCCTCAATGTGCTCCAGTCACCAAGATAATTCCCCCAAGGCCAGCAAGAGAGCAGGCAGGGGGCCAATGTTTAAAAAGAAGAAAGAGGAGGGTACAGTACACCTCCCACTGGCACAATGTTGGTTGGTCCTCCGAGTGTCCGCTGAATGCCCCCCAGGGCTTCTGAGAGAATCAATAAACTGGGCCCCCCACAAGCTCACCTCCGATGTAGTTAGTTGATTACAGCATCCAGTGCCCCGCTCAGCACCAATATCACAGGGCCTGGGCAGCTTACCAAGCATCTCCAGGTGAGTCCAGGCACTGCACTCCCGCACTGCAATGCCCAGCGAGGACTCCTCACAGGCACTCACCAGTCTGGGCACGTAGAAGGCTCACTTAGCAGCAGCAAGGCAGCTCTGGCTGGCTGGCAAAATCCTGCTGCTGTCGCTTGCCAACACTGCACAGAGCCCAGGCCCTGCAAGCAGCTACACACCGCTTCCCAGACAGGGGGCCCCACAGTGCTCCCTGGGCCCTGGGCCCTGGGTCACTCCTCTCTGCACAGAGGTCCCAGCTCCAATCTCCAGGCGCCTCGGGGTTGGCCACTCCCCAGACAGCCACACCTTGCAATTACCAGCTTTAGCTCCACTGAAATGTGTCCGGGCCAACCCAGTGGCCCATGCAACGGCCCAGACACAATCAACCCCTACGCCACCACCTAAAGGCCACAACCTTGTAAATAGTCAGAGATTTGGGCACTCAGCAATGTCCTCCAGCAAATGCGCGATCAGTAGTGAAGCCACAGGATTGGATTGCAGGATTATTTGTAGATTTTATTAAAAGACAGTTTTACTTCATGGAGTTCCACGGAGTTACCCAAAAACTCAGAGAGACTCCGTGGAGTTCCATGTGTAGTGGAGTTGTGGCACGTCATGCTGATTATTAGCATCGGGACCTTGTCGCATGCAGTAAAATCAGCGCGAACAGCACTTCACAAGGTGTGCCAGAGGGCTCTGTTTTTTTCTGCTGCATGAGCAGATTTTCTACTTGAGTGGCAGCTTTCTCACCGTGAGTTGTAGCTTTTCTCAAAGCAAGCTTAAGCGACCTGCCAAGACTGCTCACATTGAGAAATCTCTCCTGTAGGTGGTCTAGCGCCTAATTTTCTTGCTCATGCTTGCCAACTTACCATTGGCGAGCCATGAGCAAGAAAAAACTACACCAGATGGTGTTTTTTCTGAAACTCTGTGCTCCAAGCCGTGGGCAGAGGCGGGTAAATCTCTGCGAACTCCACGGGAGCTTGCTGAGTTGTGACATCCACACCCCTCCCGTTCTGATGCTCCCTTTGCTTATCATTGCTGGAGACTAAAATGAGCAGACAGTGAAAGATAAATTGCAGGCTAAATCTTCAAGGCACTTGTCCACCCACAGATTACCCTTGCAGGTCGCATCTGAAATCAAGGCAAGGAGCTTCTAGAATGAGTAGTAGTGCTGAGTACCTGATAGATGGGCACCATTAACAGCATAGTTGGCGCTGCCCATGAACGTGCAGAAGGGATTGCCTTTAGTGCGCCTTCTGTGCGCCTGCTTCGTACGTTCACTTCGCAACCTTGCCGCTGCCCTCCTTATATGTAGTGCAGTCATATTCAACTCAGTCACTAGAGCACAAGCAAACAAAAATGGTGTCTTTAGTTGCCCAACTAGGAGAAAAAAGGGTTGCTTTTGCACTCGCAGGGAAACAAGCAGAGAGGCAGCGGGCCATAGACCAAAATGCCAAAGACCTTACTCCCAACCTCAAACCCACTCAAATGGCAAAATATTAATTTTGTGTAACATCCAAAGGACTCCACAAATTCGGAAAACACAGCAATTCATTAAAGATAACAAGAAAGCTTTAAAAAACAAAAGAAACTAAAAAGGCAAACCATGTTAAGCACACGAAGTGCTATTAACCAATGTCACTGCTAGGATCCATAAAAAAACTGAGGGGCTTATTATCAAGACAGGCGATAAAATTATCGCTGCTTTAGTGGCAGGAAACGGCCACTAAAACAGCGATCATTGGCTTGTTAATATGTTCTATGGAATTCCAATTGAAGCCCATGTTAGATGTCCTTCACATTTAACATGAGCTTCAATTGGAATTCCATAGAGCATATTATCAAGCCCATTATCGCCGTTTTAGCGGCAGTTTTCTGCCTGTCTTGATAATATGCCCCTCAATTCCCTTAAAGCTTTGCCTCACCTTGTCTCTTTCTGACTCATTCTGAACCTTTCTGGCTGCTATGAACTCCCAAACATCCTTTTCAAACTTACCCCTCCTTTTTATCCAATTGACCCAACTAAGAGGTGCAAATGTCCTCTACGCCCAATAACAACTCACAGCATTCCCTTTTCTAATCCACCTCCATTTTTCTTTCTCTTCTCAAAACACAACTGAATGCATGAGAAGTCCAGACCACAAACTTACCACAACTATGCACAAGAAAATAATGAAGCACATATTACTGATCTACTAAATTTTAACTCTAATCTTGGTATCCGAAGTAGCGTGCTACTGGCTGCTAAGTGCTTCCACAACTCGTCAGGGGAAGTGAACAGTGTAATGTAAATGTACTCTCTAGTTCAGTTTACGCTACATAAATACTTCTATATAGATACCATAGGAACACATTTTTTATTTATTTATTTACAGCTGATACGAGATGTGTTCAAGCACATGGAATGCATTGGCCCATTTAAAATAAGTGGGGCAATTTTCCCATTAATACCCACTACTTCTCCACGCGGTGAACAGCCTACTTAGAACATTTTCTAAGAGTTCCCATAAAAGCGTCTTGGGTTAGGAAAAAAGTGGTTAGCAATTGCCCTATCGCCCTAAATAGAAATAGATTGCACCGCATTTCGGAGCTTTCGCATTTACGAGAATTATCTTAATGTTGCATTCAAAACTAGCAACCCATTCAATTGCATTGTGTCATCTGGAGTCATTCGTAAGTCTTTCAAAAGATGATGTGATTGAACAGAGATGGAAAGAGGACAATACTGTGAGATGGCCAGGAATTGAAATTACATATTTTTTCTTCCATATTTTGAAAGTCCGATTTCTGGGAGTTGGACAGTAGGCCTAAACACAGTGCTGCTGAATGGTAAACAAACTGAAATCTTATGTTTACGTAAGTAAGCAGTGAGCGCTAGTGGATGATTTAAACTATACATATTTGTAGGATTAATATTTGAAATATAGTCAGCCAACTCGTGCAAACTCAAACTCGTGTAAATTCAGTGAAATAAAACAGCACTCTTCACATAGCTCCTCTGTGAACACCTCACTTTATAATATATTTCAAAGACAAGACCATAAATCACCATTGGTTGCTTAGAGCAGCATACTAGCCTTTAACCTAGTGTATTTTGCACTCTAAATGCTGAAATATTGTCAATAAGATTGACTTAATATTTAGTATTTGCACGCAAGTAATTCGGTTTCAGAAGACAGGTTGCTGTATAGTTCTAACTAATCCGTAGAATATGTGCTTTTGTTGAACATAAACTAGGGGCTTGCAGCCTGATTCATCAAGCTTTTTTGCGCTCGCAAAGGGCCAGATTCTGAGAATCCGGCCCTTTGCGAGAGCGATTTTTGCATTTGGGATTCAGCATCCCAAATGTAAAAATCGCTAATTGCGATCTCGCAATTTTGCGAGGAATTACATTTAAGGAATCTCTATTTGAGATTCCTTAAATGCAATTCAACATCCTATTTAAATTTGCGAAATCGCAATTTCTAGGCGCAATTTACCGCGAGGTCAGACCTCGCGGTAAATTGCGAAAACTCAGAAAAATGCATTTAAATGCATTTTTCTGAGTTGCATGTTGCACACACACATGTCCTTTGGACATGTGTGTGTGCAACACCTGTGTCACAGATCATTTGAGGGGTGCTACAGGGTGTCCTTTGGACACCCCTGGCACCCTTCAAATCGCTATCTTATTTGCGATTAGCAAATTGCTAATCGCAAATAAGGAATACTCACCATTCATTCCTATGTGCCTTTTGGCCCATAGGAATGCATGGGGAGTTTTTCATTATTTGCGATTAGCAATTTGCTAATCGCAAATAAAGAATGTGTAGGAATCGCAAAAAATATTGCGATTCCTACATGAATCCCGTTTTGCGAGTCCTTAATAGCGATTCGCTATGAATCGCTATTAGGGCCTCGCAAAACGGGAGAATGATGAATCTGGCGGCATGTGTTTAGCCTGATTCCAGACACCCCCGCAGGGTATGTCGGCTGATAGACCAGCCAGCTCAGAGTGCCACCATAGGCCCACCTAAACTTACCAGGGAGCGAATGGTTTCCGACAACCCTGACCCTAAGGGATCGTGGAAACAGTACAGAACCTCTCGCTCAGTCGCTCGTGCTCACTTATTCTCATAGAAGTATTCAGGGAATACACAGTTGGACATTTTCAATAAGTTTATAGAACCAACATTATTCTTGTACAAAATATGTGTGCTGCAAGGATTAATAGACAGAAGCAGATAAACGTGATTACAAGCACCAAAAGCATAAACAGTAGATATAGTTCAACCATGGTGCTAAAACAGTCTATATATGCAGGCATATAACAAGGAAGTAATCGAGCATACTCCTAAGCTGCGTACCCTACTCTAAGTGTACTTAGAGTGTGTGTGGGTGTAAAGCCAAAAATTCCCCTATGGGATGATCCAACCCCATTTCTCGATGGAAGAGAATGAAGGACCCCATTTTGGTCACAAACTGGACACCCCGCACAAGATGTCAGACCTCTGAGAGTTGAAGTCTCAGCATGCAGGGACCCTCAGTGTCAGCTGAAGTGCCTCCTCTCCTAATCTATTGGGATGCTTGCCTTTTCTAATAGAAAGCAGCCTGCGATGAGTGTATAGATTAGTGATGTTATGGATATGTAGATAGCCCTGTCGCCCTGTGGATGAAGATAGAGATGACATTTGTACATAGTGCGAAAGGAGACCTTGTACATGATGTTTAGGGCATTGTGATAATGTTGTGTGAAGCTAGATGTGTAAATAAGTTTAATGTCAGGGAAACAAATCCAACATTGTCATGCTCGCAAATATGTGCAAAAGTTCACTGCTGAAATTATGGTGTGAAGACAATGTAAGAAATGTACTGCTTTGCTACAAGGGCCTAAACTGGGAACATAACAAGATCCCACCACCAAATTGAGCACTGGGAGTGATAAATTAAGACTCTGGCCCTGGCTCGCAAAGGTAACTTACACTTTTGCGTAAGTTCACTACTTTTCAGTATTCACAAACAACACTTTTGTAGTATCTTACTCCTGTGCAGTAAGCTCAGCACTATCCATGGCCAACAAATGGTACCGCAACAGCCTTCCACAGAAAATAACAGAGGAAGGGACCTACTACAAAAATGTAAGTAACTACGAAAGAGCAATTTGTGAATACCTCTTTGTAGTAAGTTGTACTGTTCTATTGTAGTACTACAAAACATACTACACATTGCACTTTCTGAATCAGGCCCTCTTTCTCCGTCACAGTTTTGGATTAACTGGTGTTTTAAGGAGTTGTAGAGTGGAAGCAGTGCCATTTTACCACCAGAGAAAGAGTTAAATGGTTCCTTGTCAAAGGAACTTTGCAGGCATGTGTTAGAAATGTAGCAGCATTAGTAAAAATATCTCAAGTAAACAACACACCATAACACAATAACATACTCATGGTGTAATGACACAATTAAAACATAACAGGACACATACCAACAAAACAGTCAAAATAGAAACTAAAGCAACAACCATATTACAACACAGCTAAATATATTGCAATAATCCAGTACAAACACAGATCAGCACTGTATGAAATTGGTTTACTGGTTGAGGTCAGTGAAACCCTTGTCTTTATTATTTTAAGTGTCTTTATTAGGGCTTAAAACATTACACCATATTCATATATTCTCTTACATTTTACTTTAACAAAGGACATTTTCAGGCTTCCCCTGGGCCATTTGATTTAGGATTGCCAGGTGCCTTGTTGAAACATTAGAGGTAGGCTTGCCTATAGCTTCTAATGTGGAAATGTGGCCCTTCTGTCATCGTATAGACTCTGAAAGCCAAACCAATATCAAGCAATCAAACTTCCCCTTCCGTGTCCATCAAAAGAAATAGCAAACTTAACGCTGCTCCATTTGATTACAGAGTTGGCAAGTGTACAGAGTGCTATTGTGCAAGTTCTGCATGGCCACTATGTTGTGGGGTGCCTGGTTCCATCCTTGTTTGTCCCATGGGTGCCTGATGGAAATCCAGCCCATCAGCACTTGCAGCCTGATCTCAACCCTCCCATTTTCTGTCTGTGAAGGCAGTGAGGAGGATGCCCAAACACCAGCAATCGGGTGCTGCCACAGGCCCCCCTACTCTTATCTGCCTTTAACGTTGGCTGCTTCACCCCTGCGCAGCACTGTACTTCAGTTTGCCATCTGCAATGGGTGACTTTTCTGAGGACTTCCATGGCATTGCTAGGGCCCATCTGGCTAGTACCAGTGAGAGGTGTAGGAATCTACCTTGGGCATTTTTGGGGAGGGTAGTAGTCCGATGAAGCAGATAGCCAGTCCTCCAAAAGTTGGTGTGAGCCGGGACATGTCCCAGGTCAGATATCACTCCCTGCTAGAATCGCACTGCCCCTGGTCATGTGCATAAAATTGTGTTGGGTGTTGTGCAGCGGAGACATTGCTGGTCCTCTGTGCCCTTTATTGTTTTAAAATGGTGTGGTGTCAGGTATGTCATATGTAGGAAGTTGAACTATGTGTATCGGAAATGTGTGTTCTAGGATACTGTATAAACCTACCACTATCAAGTCTAACATCTTACCTCCCCTCCTTCCTTTTCCGACCCTCAGCCTCCGATCAATCAGTCATTTATTGATTGCATTCCTCCTCTGACCAGGGAATTGTTCTCGTCCCTACTCCTGAGTGTCAAGTCCGGATCTCCTTCGGACATTTGCCCTGCACGAATCTTCAGAAAAATTTACCTGGCATGTCCTTTGCCCCCTCTTGTCTTTCTTAACGGTGCCCTTGCTCGGGGCATCGTTCCACAATCTCATAAATCTGCCACTATAATTCCCATCCTAAAGAAACCTGGTGCAGATCCTACTTCCATGACCAACTATCGCCCCATCTCTCTCCTTCCCTTTTTAGGCAAAGTACTGGAGCGACACGTTACCCAAGTGCTTAGTGCCTTTGCGGAGGAAACTGGCAGGTTAGCCCCGTGCCAGGCAGGTTTTCCCCCTAGGCACTCTACAGAGTCGGTAGTCCTTTCTGTCATGGACAACCTCAGAGAGGGAATGGACACCAAGCTACCCCAGTCCCTGGTCCTTCTTAATTTATCCGCCGCCTTTGACACGGTAGACCATTCCATCTTGCTCTCCAGTGTCAGGGCGGCTGGCATCAGAGGATCAGCCTTGGTCTGGCTTTCCTCCTTCCTGAGAGACCTTACTCAGGCCGTCCATCTGGCCGACTTTTCTGCACCTTCCCGTAAGGTTCAGTGTGGTGTACCGCAAGGCTCCTCCCTGTCCCCCCTGTTGTTTAATTTGTACATCTTCCATCTTGTTTTTGCACTACAGCAAATGGATGTCACGGTGTACAACTACGCCGATGACCTCCATCTTATTTTTAATTTGTCCTCTTCTCCAGATTCCACTCACAATTTCCAATCCATTATGATTTTCATCAGGGACTGGATGAGTCACAACCACCTGAAGTTAAATCCAGACAAAACCGAACTGGTCCTTACAGGTGGTTGCTCCAGTCCCTGGAACCCCTCATTCTGGCCTTCTTCCCTGGGTTCTCCTCCTGTCCCCTCCTCTTCAGTAAAGACTTTAGGGATAAAATTGAATCATCATCTCAACTTGCACTCCCAGATTAGTTCTGTTGTTTCCTCCTGCTTTATGACTCTCCGCACCATCCAAAAGATTTCTCGTTTTTTCTCCCTTCCTGCCCTCAAAATCCTTCTTTTAGCCACGGTGATCTCCCGCATTGACCATGGCAACGCTTTATACTCTGGTATCCCTGCCTGCGAGCTACGGCGACTTCAGTTGGTGCAGAACCAGGCTGCCCGACTTGTATATAACCTCCCTAAATTCTATCACGTCACCCCGTTACTCAAAGCTTTACACTGGCTTCCCATTCGGGAACGTTCCCTCTTTAAGATGGGCTGTATCACCTTCCAGGCCCGGGCAGGGATGGCCCCAGCATTTATTAATTCTGAACTCAAGGCCTATCTCCCTTGTAGAGAGCTGCGTTCTTCCTCCCAATTCCTTCTCGCGATTCCTCGATTTAGGAGGAAGAAACTGGGAGGCAGGAAATTCTCCACCTTTGCCCCTGTATTCTGGAACACTCTTCCTCTTTCCCTTAGGTCTGCTCCTCACTATCTAGAGTTCCGAAAAGCCCTTAAAACCTTCCTTTTCTTTCAAGCCTTCCCCCATTAGCGGCTCACTTCCGGCTCTGACCATGGGTCTGCATCCCTAGCGCCAAGAAACCGCTTGGTAGTCGTGCGCTCTAAAAATATTTTAAAATTCAAATTCAAATTATTTTGTGATATTGCCCCCTTGCCTTCTAGCATCCCCTGGCCCAGCGCTACCTCCAATCTACCCTGAGCTGTGTCTGGTCTGGTTGTGTCTGTAAAAGCGCTGACTTATAAAGGCACAAGATTACTTTGCGTCCCTCCCCGACTATCAAGATGATAAGCAGAACTTCATGTGCTGTTCGTTTGACATGTTCACACTGCCATATGGCCTGGATAGCCACCACCGCCTTGTCATTTATAAGGTACTGGGAAGGGGTTAACCTTGAAAACACCACCATGTCGTCCAGTGAATCTCATTCTGCCCTCATCATAACAGTCCCCCACATTAAGGATGCCTACTGTGGTCCAGACTCATAACATGCGGGCCATAAGTAGGCATCCCTGGGTGTCAAGAGCACCACCAGCAGAAGGACAGGGGAGCAGGGACACGCTATACACAAGAGCCTAGTAAATTTCGCCCAGCATCACAATGCAATATGTAGTAGCTTCATGGAAGGTCACAGAGTGGGTAGCTAACCAAGAACAAGTGGTATCAGACAGTCCCAGTCTGTGTTCTCTCCGTAGGGCCCCAACTCTGATCTATGGCTGACCGCGAACCAGCAGGTCAACCACTGAATTAGTGTCACAATGTGATAAAGCTCGAGGTTAGGGATATCCAGTCTGTCTTCCCTTGTTGGGCACTGAATGGTACCTAGCGATGCCCTACATCATCCCCCGTTCCAGGCTTATTCCCTCATTAGGGTATCCAAGGAGTGGAACCAAGTATGTGGTATCCAGAGGGAAGATTCACAAAAAAATATGAGAGTGTCACTTGTGCCATCAGGGGAATCTCAATGTGCACCAGAATACTTTGTTGCCCTTCAATGATCTAAAGGCACCTCCAAAGTTGCTCTCCAGGCTGTCAGAGTCATTGTGGAATATTTGAATCTCAAGGTATCAGAATAATCGGGGCTCCCAGTGTATACGACTGTTCTGGACCACCTGCAGTGGAGCCACGGTAGTCTCACCAACCGGAAAGACACACAGTTTCTCTCAGCTGGTGCATAATTCTTTTGCCTCTCTATGCCGCCAGAGCATCAATACCCCCCAGGGTATCCTGGAGAAGGCATCTCTTAGATAGAGGAGCATGCTATCCACTTATAGGGAGATGTTATGCTCCCCATCATGGATTCAGATGCCATTATCCTGTCCCTACTATTTGACTTCCCCAGCAAGAGGGTGATCTGAGCTGTTCAGCTCAATTTTAACTCAGGCTCAAGCGTACAGCAGTGTGACCCACCTGACCCACTCAGGACCCATGTTAATTGGGCGCATTACTGCCTGTGTGTATCTCCTGTGCGTAAGTCTACTGACAACACCACCACAATTGTGGCAACATCCCCAAGAGTCTAGTTCAACACCCTATAGAGTCTTCTAATAGGTATTGTGGTGAGGATAAAGCCATTCTCATCTCCGTGTACTAGGTAGTGCAGGTGGAGTTCCAGAGGGGTGGCCAGGATCTTACTGATGATTTTTAAGTTGTTTGTGAGCATTGACAAGGCCTGTATGAGGAAGTATCCTTCAGGCTCTTCCCCAGTTTTAACAGGGAGATCAGAAGAGCCTCACAGCATATGGGTGGCAGAGTGTCTGCCTCACATGCAACCTTGTAAAGAGTCACCAACTGGGGCACCAACAATAAGCTCAACATCTGGTAAAATTCAGCAGGTAGACCGTCCCCCCTGTCCCCACCTCGGTCTTCAACTTCGCCAAGTCTTTGATGGCTTCCCTGATCTTAGACATGTACGACAGCATCAGGGAGGCATGTCATGACTACTCCTGCCAAAAAAACATAAATCATGCCATTGGTTGCAAGGTTCGAGGCCCCATATAAGGACTCATCATATTGCACAAACTCCTGATGGATGTCGGATTAAGTGCGCAATAACGTTCCATCTATAACCCAGTGAATATGTGTGACCAATGAGGTCCGTTCCGAGGAGGCAAGCCAGGCCTGCAGCCTCACAGCCTTGCACCCTTCTGCATATGATTGAGCCACATACTCTGTATAAGAGAACCGGCCCAGCAGGTGTGTGGTGTCCACATGTAAGGCCTGCATCTACAATAGCGCTGGGAAGTGAGAAGGGTTGAGTATTGCCACAGTCTCCAATCCTCTCAGTTTAGCCTCCTGGTTATGAGGATTAGATTTTAGAGTCTTGCGCACCCCAGCCTGTACCCCCATGCAATGGTCCCGAATCACCACCTTAAATATTTCCCAGAATCCCTCTTCCAGCACGGTGCCTTGGTTACATGGGAACAATGCTGCTGATCACTTCCCATAGGGAGTTGCGAAAAACTGTCATGCAGCAGCTCTCGTTGGAATCTCCATTTGAGGATCGAGGCTATCCTCTTCCTCCAGTTCAAACACAGAATGAGTGGGCTGTGGTCAGGATATGTACGAGTTAAGTACTCTGGGTGTGTGACTTGGTCAGCCATTAATGACGATACAAGAAGGCCATCTAATCTCACATGAAGGTCATGTACTGGAGAGTGAAAGGAAAACTCCTATTGCTGTCCATGCTGAAACCCCGAGACATCCAGCATATCCTAATCAGACACCTTATCCCTTATTGTGTGACCTCACGGCCTAGCCATCCACTGGACCCGCAAGGTCTCCTTGTAGCAAGATTCTTGGCAAAAGCAGTGGCGGCGGTCGGAGTACACTTACAGTGCGGACATATTTGATAGCGCGTGGGCCACGTACCACGGTTGAAACCCTTCTCAAACAACAACCACAATTCTTCTCAGGGTGAAGTCACAAGAAAACCCTAAATTAACCTGTGCTCAATCCTCGAGTAGCTTGGCACAGAGTAGTCAGGCTTAACTCAGAGGCAATGTGTCCAGTATTTGTGCAACACTTCAAACAGTGTCAGAGTGAAAACACATCACAAAAGGATCCCACACCAGTTTAGAATAACAGAGTAATTTTGAACAAATAAAAATCCAATTATTAGAACCAGAGATATTCAGTTTTAAAGATTTTAGTAAAATAATCACCAAAAGGTGTAAAGCAGCAACTGTGGAAATCTGGTCATTCTGGACCAGGACAAAGTCACAAGTTCAAGTTGACCATGATGGAGCATGGCCAGCTACAAGGACCCTGTTAGGCCAGCTGAACAAAGTACCTTAAATCCTGGTTTGTGAAGCATTGACCGGATCAGCGTTAAAGATGCATTGCACAGCTGAAGTGATGCATCGGTTCTGAGATGCGGCGAAACTGCGGTGCGAGGTCCTGCATTTTCAACAAGTATTCAGTCAACAAGAGCTTGAGATGCTAAGTCCGGCATCGAGGATGCGTCGCACAATTGGGGAAATGCGTGAGTTCCGAGGAGCTGCGTGGCTGAGATGCAGAGACTGTCATCGTCTTTGAGGCAGACCTCGCAAGGGATGTGAGGTCCTGTGCCAAGGATGCATTGCCCAGCAGCGGTTACATGCAGTGAAAGGCTGTGATGCGATGCAGGTCTTCATGGCTGTTCTTTTCCACGTAGTAGTGGCGATCACTTGGTTATGCATGGGGTTGCGCCATGCAGCAGAGGAGATGCGTCAGTTCCACAGGATCACAGATCCTGGCAGAGTATCTGAGACCCACTTCTAAGGGTCCAGTACTAGGGTAGCGCCACTTGCGCAAGTAGAATCACAGATGGAAGAGTCCAGGTGCAAGTGCAAGGTTGTTGAAACCCTGTTGTGTCCCTGAGGCTTCAGAACAGGAGGCCAGCCAAGTAGCCCTGGAAGGCAATCTGGGGATCTGGGTTCTAGAGATACAGGTTCAGTCCTTCTCACCCAGGCAGAGGGCAGCGCACAGCATGCAGCAGGTCATCACAGCAGGGCAGCAGGTCAGCAGAGCAGGCCAGCAGTCCAGAAGGCAGGAAGTCCTTTCAGCAGCCGAGCCATCCTTCTTCCTGGCAGAGTGTTCGCAGATCCAGAGGTGTGCTAAAGAGTTGGTGTCTGAGGCAACTTGTTGCCTGCTACTCCTGGCACTTCCTTTGCAACCTCTGGCCTCAGAGGGGGTACACTTTGCCACCTCTCGGGTCATGGTTTACAAAGGAAGTGAGTGAAGTAGCAGGGAGCAAGCTAGAGTTCACAGCTGCGACCCCTGACTACTCCCAAATGACATCAATGGTCTGAGGTCCTGTATTTATACCCGGTTTTGGCCTTTGAAGTGGAAGAGAAGTTTATAGGTTTTCCTTTGAAGTTCCCAGACATCCTGACTTCCCTTTCCTGGCTCCAGACTAACTAGAGGGGGTAGGCAGCCCTTTGTGTGGGGGCAGGACACAGTCTACACAAGTGTAAGCAGGGCTGTGCTCTGCTCCGCCCTCCCATCCTGCCAGTGATGGCCCATCCAGGTAGAACTACGCTCCCTATTGTGTCTGGCTGTCTAGGAGGAACACGCAGAGCTCTACTGTTAGCCACACTCATGTGACCAGCGATAAGCTACTGCTACTAAATGGCTAAGGCATGATAATGCCAACTTTCTAAAAGTGCCATTTTCATAATTGTAATTTAAAACACAACTTCAGCATGTCAAGATTTTAAATTAGGATTCCAGAGACACCAAACACTTACAAAATGTAATAAGGTAATTCCAATGTTATCTTATGGGAGAGGCAAGCCCTGCAGTAGTGAAATACAAGTTTTTCGCTACAAGGGTTTGTAAAAGTCAAAAGTACATGTCAAGTTTTTCAAATACACTGCACCCTGCCCTCTGGATTATCCAGGGCCTACCCTATAGCTGAATTATATGTATTAAAAATGAACATTTAGGCCTTTTATTTTGCCAGGTTAAAATGGCCGTGCAAAACTGCACACACAGGCTGCAATGGTGGTCCTGAGGCATGTTTAAAGGGCTTGTGAAGTGGGTGGCACAATTTACAGAACCTGGGCACATTTAGTCCCATTTTACTAGAGACTTACAAGTAAATTAAATGTTAATTAGGGATGAGCCAATGTTACCATGGTTTAAGAAGTAAGCATATGCACGTTAACACTGGTTAGCAGTGGTAAAGTGTGCAGACTCCTAAGACCAACAAAGACAAGATCAGCAAGAATGGAGGAGGAAGGCATAATGTTTGGGGGAAGACCACCCTAAGGCCGGTATATCTAACAAGCACAAAAGCAACAGAACACATCATCACAACAACATGCCACACAGCAAGTTGGAGCAAACACTCTTGTACATTCCCACCTCCTGTATTCTATTTTCATAACACAGTAGTAAAAGTTATTTGGAGATAGCACAGCTTCAAATGACCACAAAAGACGTAAAATAATGCTAGTCAAAAATGTTTTGTGACCCCACTCCATATGTTTTATATTTTGTAAGGTCAAAGCCCTGTGCCAGATTCACTAGCTACATTTCAAAAGCCAGAAGTCTGGCTCCTCTTGTTTCACTCTGTGTTTTATGTCGTTTACCGTAATACAGACTAGTAGTGGATTTCCATCAGTATTCATATTTACTACATTTATTTTATTTTAAAACAAGTCTGTTAATATACAGACATTTCTAAGAGGATTTTTTTCCCCTTACACTTTCCTTATTTTTGTAAGGGTCCTCTCCAATGTTTCTTTTCGTATCACTGACATTCAAGATCATACACCCTCTCATTATCCAGATAGTTTATGGAATGAGTGCAGGTGCCCAGAGCCTGCAACTCCTCCATGTGGTTAACACTGGATTCATAACTGAATGCATCCGAGGTCACTGACCCAGCATGCCATGCGAGGGGCAGTACTCCCACCAAACCGTTCACCATGTGAGCTCCACCAGGGCGAGACAGCTTCCCTTCAGATATACTCAAAGAAAGGAAGTGACATGAAGTTGCATTCATTTTTAGAAGTTATTTTGATGCGAATTAGCCTTTCTTACATTACTTTTTGGGATGTTTTAAGTGATCTTTATTGGGGAACTTCTTAAGAGCAATGTGTATAATTCGTTCACGTTTTCCCTGCACCAAAAACGTGGCATGTTCAATGGAAAAACGAATCCACAGAGAACACGAAAGTCACTTACTGTGTGCGTCTTTCTGCCTTCCACTTTAATTACTGTTTATATCCCAAAGGGAACGTTGGTGAAAGCTTAACATCTCTCACTGTGGTTAATTTCCAGAGTGCGCTACCTTACTTAAGAACATCACCGGCCAAGCTTTTGAAAAGTGGAAAGCCTGCCTTCGGCCTGCCACTCACGGAAATGACGTTCTGCCGGGAATCGTCTGATGCCGAGCAGCGTTTCCACGTGAACAATAATCCTTAATTGGTAAAACACGCCATCACTTTATATTGTGTATTTGCATTTTTGTTTCTGCGTCCGGTAACAGTAAAGCGGTAATTATAATTAAAGTAAAAAATAAGTCTTCCTTTGGTTCCTAGAAAATAGATACCACTCGTATCCGTTCACCCAATTCACTAGAGTCAAAACCAGTCACACTTTGTAGAATAAAGCTATAGGCCCAATCAATAGATCAAAAAAATACTTAAGTAGTAGAAAATGTACACATTTTATTGTATAAAATAGTTTATTTTTTTAAACAGAAAGGAAATATCTTCCTACTTACATAAGAGCTACAGGAGTATTATTTAATTTACAGGGGAGAGAGAAGAAAAAGACAGTACACGTTGTCATTAAAAACACACACATTCGTGTTAATCAGTATCTAGACTGAAACTTAATACTTAGACACTTGTTTTGGTATCTGCAGTTCCAGCCAACTACACGAATTGTGTGACAGATGCGTCAACACGTTTCAATGGTGTACTCCAACTTCATACCATCTTTATCAAGACATTTATAAGACTCTCGTAGTTAATCGTTTAGTTGATCCTAATCAAAGTCCTGTACACTTTTGGGTAGATGTACAAGCCCCTTGCGCCACTTTTGTGTTATTTTTAACATGGGAAAAGTGATGCAAAAGTGGCGCAAGGGGCTTGTAAATCTGACCCTTTTTCTATTGGTTATCTGTCGGGAAGGCAAATATGCTCCTGATAGCAGACACAGTCATCTGACGCCTTGCAGAACAATTTGTTCTCCGGCTGCCGCACAGCTCCAACAGTGCTTCTCTGCCTCTCCCCTCGCTGACGCTGTTCCTGCGAGTTCGATTCTGACTGCTGTGCCCCTCTGGTTTAAGCCGCGCTGTTTCTCTGCTTTGTTCATTGTGTTCTTCATTTTACCCTGAATATATTTCACCTGTGCTGCTTTTTTTTGTATTTTGCCACCCCTGGGACCAGCCCTGCTCCACCCCCCCCCCCCGTTTTACTTTCTGTATCCCGCTACTGCCGCTGCTCCCCTTCGGCCACGCCCCCTCACCACCCCACTCCCACCTCCCAGCTGCTCCTCCCTCCGTCCCGCCTTAAATGGCAACCGCTTTCCGCAATCATCACCACCTCATCAGAACAACCAAGAGATCATCCTTTAGAACCCGACTGAACAACAACGCACACAACAGCAAAGAACTTTTCAACATAGTGAAGGAACTCTCCAACACCAACGACATCACGCCCTCGCAAGATCTGTTTCAACACCTTCTTCTACCGCAAGATCGCCGACATCCACGACAGCTTCAACTCCGCATCCGCCCGACCACAATAGACACCACCACAAATGCTACCAGCACCAACCAGCTGACCTTCTGGTCACACGTCAACGATGAAGAGACACGCAAGATCACAAACTCTATCCACTCAGGATCTCCGTCAGACCCCTGCCCACACCACGTCTTCAACAAAGCTGACGCAGCCATCGCACCCCAACTGCAAAAGATCATCAACATCTCCTTCAAAACAGCGACATTCCAAGAAAGCTGGAAGCACGCCAAAATCAACGCCCTCCTCAAGAAGCCCGAGGCAGACCCCAAAGAACTCAAGAACTTCTGGCCAATCTCCCTGCTCCCCTTCACAGCGAAGGTCATCGAGAAAATCGCCAATATACAGCTGACCCGCCACCTCGAGGACAACAACATCCTAGACCCATCCCAGTCCGGATTCAGATGAAAGCATAGCACTGAGACTGCCCTCCTCGCCGCCACAGAAGATATCAGGTGCCAGCTAGACAACAGAGAAACCTCAGCCCTCATTCTCCAGGACCTGTCAGCGGCCTTCGAGACGGTCTGCCACCAGACACTAAGAACACGCCTCCAAGAAGCCGGAATCCAGAAGAAAACCCTGGACTTGACCACATCCTTCCTCTCCGGCAAAACCCAGAGAGTCCGCCTCCCGCACTTACGATCCGAAGCCACCAACATCATCTGCGGCATACCCCAGGGCTCATCCCTCAGCCTGACCTTGTTCAACGTCTACAAGGCCCCCCTCGCACGAGTGGCCTGCCAGCACGACCTGAACATCATCTCCTACGCCCTCAACACCCAGCTCATCCTCTTCCTCACCAAGGACCCGCACACCACCAAAACCAACCTCCACGAGGGAATAAAGGCTGTCGCCGAGTGGATGAGGAGCAGCCGCCTGAAACTGATCTCGGACAAGACGGAGGTCCTCATCCTAGGTCCCACCCACCCCCTTTGCGTGGGACGACTACTGGTGGCCGTCCACACTGGGAGCGGCTCCAACACCCAGAGACCACGCATGCAACCTAGGATTCATCGTTGACTCCTCCCTCTCCACGTCAAAGCAGGTCAACGCAATCTCCTCCTCCTGCTACAACACCCTCCGCATGCTCCGCAGGATCTACAAGTGGATCCTGACTGAAACAAGAAGAGCAGTGACCCAAGCCCTCATCAGCAGCAGGCTGGACTACAACAATGCACTCCACCAGAATTTAGGCCAAACACCTGCGACGACTACAACGCATCGAAAACGCCTCCGCCCGACTGATCGTCAACGTTCCCCGACGCAGCCACATCACCCCCCACCTGAGAGACCTACACTGGCTCCCTGTCGACAAGAGGATCACCTCCAAACTCCTCACCCACGCACACAAAGCACTCCACAACAGCAGGCCGTCTTACCTGAGGACAGACTCAATCTCTACCCCCCGCCTGCCCGCTCAGCTCCGCCAGCCGCGCCCTTGCCAGCCGTCCCAAGCATCCAACGAACATCCTCCGGCAGCAGATTCTTCTCCTACCTCACCGCCAAGACCTGGAACACCATTCCCACCCATCTGCGACAGACCCAAGACCTACTCACCTTCAGAAGGCTCCTCAAGTCCTGGCTCTTCGACCAGTAGCAGCACCCCCCTCCCCCTCAGAACCTTGAGACCCTTGCGGGTAAGTAACACGCTTTACAAGTACTCTGATTGATTGATTGATCTGGTTTCTTATATCCAGATAACACAGTTCCTTTAATCATCTAGTCAATAGTGGATCCAAGACTTACAATACCGCTTCTTCAAGAGTGCCACGGTATCATTTGGCAATTAAAGAAGATTTTCTCTCTCTATGGTTCTGAGGGAACCTGTTTAATAATAAGTATGGATTGACGCTGGTTGTGTTTGTTCAAATGTCCATAGAGTGTTTGTTACATTTTTGCATGTAAGCCCTTCAACAATTGGGCCTGTTCTGCAAGCGGGCTGTGAGGTTCCTTCTCGTGCTACCTTGGATTTTCACACCGGACCAATTGTAATTTTAATTTAAGACGTTTTTGCCCTGATTTTGAAACATAATTCCAAATGATTTTTTCTGAATTACCGTCCTGCAGGATTCCAAGTGTTTTTTTTTTTTTAACCAGAAACACAACCTAGTGCTTAATTTGGGCTGGAGGTTGACAGGTGGGAGACTAACACTTATTTTTCCTAATCAGACATTCCCAGAGAGTGAGAAGGAAAAACACACATATCGGAAAGACAGAGGAAAAAAGGCGGAAAATAGTGCTGCAAAGACAGAAAGCAGGAACCTGAAAGAGTGAGATAAAGGGGCAGGGATTGTAATGTAGTAGATTTAAGATGCATGAGGTGGATTTAAGACTACTTGCAGTTAGAGTGACCAACTATCATGGGCGCAAATTCAGGATGGCTAAGTTTAAAAATTAATGACAAAGGGTCAATATTCAGGAGAAAAATTCAGGACAGAAGGTCAAAATTCAGGACAAAACTTCGGGACAAAAGGTGTTTTACAGACACATGAGAGGAAGTTGCGCGATAGTATATATATATATATATTTAATTTACTTGTAAGTCCCTAGTTACTGCATGTACCCAGGGCATGTAAATTAAAAGCTTCTAGTGAGCCTACAGCACTGATTGTGTCACCCACTTAGGAAGCCTGTTTAAACATGTCTTAGGCCTGCAGTTGCAACCTGTGTCTGCAGTTTAAACTGCCATTTTTACCTGCTAAAATAAACCTATTGTCATGCCTTAACCTTCCTTTTTAATGCACATATGTTTCTATGTCTCCTCTATGATAGGCCCAAAGATGCTCAGAGGGCAGCGTGGAGTGTATCTAAAAAGTTAGATTTGTACTCATAAGTTTTACCTGTCCTGGTAGTGAAAAACTCTTCAATTTGTTTTTCAGTATTGCAATATTGCAAGGCCTACCTTTCCCAAAGGAAAACATTGGGTTACCTTATTACATTTAATAAGACCTACCTTTCAATTGGGAGCAAGTTGGAATGCCGAGTTTTGTATCTTAAGAATTGTAATTTAAACCCCTCTTTACCTATAAAGTTGGATTTTAAGTCACAATTCTGAAAAAGCCACTTTTAGAAAGTAGGCATATTTATTGTCCTGGCAGATGTTCTTTGTGTATTGCCCCCAGACAATGAGATAAAAACGGAAGAGTTGTTGGCAGGATGGGCTATCTCTGACTTGATGAGGAGGAGGAGCTCTACCACACTTGCACATCACAAAGGCTCTGCCTGAGCATGCCCAGAAAGGGTTTGGCACTAATCCTTTGTAACCCATACAAGCTGGGGCCAGGGCAGGGAGGCAGGAAATTCAAAGCACCTCTAGGGGGGAAGCCTCTAGAAACCTCTCGTACAACCAAGTGGGCACCAGGTTTAAATAATGAACCCTCAGAGCCAATTCTTCAGTACACCTCTGTACCTGTCTGGTACTCAGAAGGACTGCTGTGCTGCTCTGCATTAATTACTGTTGCCCTGCTGTCCTACTGCTTGAGTTAGAAGGACTGGACCTTCATCTTCAACCCAGGACCACCGGAGTGACTCCAAGAACTAGTTTGCTGGCCTCTTGATCAGAGCCTCCGGAACAGAATAGGCTCTCACCACTTTGAACCCAGCACTAGGACACTGTCTGCTGTGAGTCCTACTCTCCAAGAGGTACCACCCCTGTCCTGGACCCTTGGAACTAGCCCTAAAAGTGCTCTGCCAAGCCAGCTGTGGTCCTCTGAGAAGAACCAACACAGTGCAAAGCATCTCCTTGCAGCTGCATTGAAACCTCTGCTACTCGATGCATCCATGACACAGGACCTCACATTGCAGCTTCCTCTAAACTGTTGCTGCATAATACATCCTCGATGCAGGCCTTCACATCACAAGCCCCTTGTTGATGGCATCCTCTACGATGACCAGGACTGCATTGCAACCAACAGCTTCATCAGAACCTCTGCTACACAGCCCATCCTCTACGAAGGCCTTCCCATCCCGAGCCCCTCGTCGACCACATACTTGATGAGGGCACAAGACTTCAAATCGCAGCCCTGCATCTTCCTCAGAACCGCCGCGATGTGACATACACTCAATGTGGGATCTCGCAATGCTCTGCAACCAGGACTTAAGGTACTTTGTTCATTGGGCCTAATTTGATCCTTGTTTACGACCCGCACTCAATTGCGGTTGGCCTGAATTTGTGACTTTGTCCTCGTTCGTCGCGACCAGATCACCACAGTTGGCTCTTTGTGCTTTTAAGCACTATTTTCACTTAAATCACCGGTTATGATGATTGGATATTTTATTAGATTGTACTCTATTCGTATAAATTAGTGAGGAATTTTTTTGTGTTATGTTTTCACTTTATTACGGTTTGAAGTGCTGCAGAAATACTTTAGTCAATGCCTTTATGTTAAGGCTGAGTCCTTTGTTTCAGGCTACCAGAGGGTTGAGCACAGGTTAATTTGGGATTTGCTTGTGTTTCACCCTGATAGAGACTGTGGTTGCCTCTTGAGTAAGGTTTCACCCCAGACACAAGTCAACAATTATCTCCAGTCTGTCAATTAAAGACCTCAATTTTATTCCACATTGAGGGCCAATAACGTTTTGGCCAATGACTGCAGCTGTGATACTGTTTTAAATCGGTAACATCAGTCATCTTATAATGAGTACCTAAATGCACTATAAAATTGTGCACTATATAATGGTGCATTAAAACAACAGTACAACTATACATTGAAAGCAAATAGAACCAAGTGAGTTTGACCACCCTACACATTGCCTGCAGTAATTTACATACCTTCCATGCACAGTCACCGACTGCACTCATAGCTACTGTAACTATTCCTCCCTTGTTTATCCTATTGGCCTTTTCAATACATTGACTATATTTTGTCTGAAACATCTTTGCATTCCATGTTCCATATGTTCCTTTTACTTCCTATAACTAAACATGTTCTCACTTCAACTGAGATTAATTTAGGCCTGTTCATTCAGGCTTTCCTGATGTATTCATTGCAATACCTTAAACGTGTTACAAATTGTAAAGTATGATTTGTAATCTGAAGCCCACAGATCGTGTCATAACAGTACAAAAGGTGAGCAATGATTATTTGCAAGATACATGAGTTATTTTTGTAAATCTTCACTTGCTACATTCAAAGATCCAAATCGTTAGTTGCAATTGGATAATTTAAAAATCCAAATACTGTGCATTACTTTTGCACTTTTATCATGAGTTGTGATATCACCTCTGAAGCACTAACTTCAGGGGTAGTCTGCCCTTGGCGTTTACAAGTAGCCCAGTGTCTCTAGCATGATAATTCCAGGTTTGAGGCACTGTTCCTAGTTTTACCAGATACGGATCTACACCCGGTGACACTGTTGCAGGAACAGGGACTGCTAGCAGATACATGGACAATCCACTGCAGCACCTCATAGGGAACATACAACTGTCCCCCACTATCCCAATCCTACCTTGCTTGTGTCAGCCGGTCTTTCTATTGACATCTTCCACTTGCTCTGAGCAGGGAAAAAATATCAGAGCCTTTGTCCATGAATACACGAAAAAACTGCAGGAAAAGGACCAGCAATTCTCAGGAGTGAGGGTTTAGTGACCATTCTGTGAACAGGTTTCATTATTGCTGGATTTTGTCCTGGGATACTCAACAGAATTGAAGATTTTGCTCCCTCCCCACACACCGGTGGCATCCATTTACTGAAATCCAGAACATTTGTAATGAGATCTGAAGTCTTGGTCCAGTAATTTATTGTTAATGTTTTTTTTTTTTATGAACTTCAGCCCATAAATTTCCAGGAGCTAGTGATCTGCATTTCTTGCCATGAAGATTGGTCTTTCGTAGAGACTAACTTGGCAAAAAACAGCCAATTCAGTTTCATAATAGAGGGCCATGCTTTCCTCCTATGTCAGTGGGAATCTGGGTCAATTTGTGGAAAGATTTGAGAAAGGGATTTATTATTTGAGGTACATTGGTGTCCACCATAAATAGTAAAGTCACTATCTTGTTAAGTTCAGTCAAAGGAGAAGTGTGGCTCACTGGTTAGAGCAGGCAGACCCTGAAGCAGAGGTCAGACCCGGGACCAGGGTTCAATTCCAGACGCAGCAGGGTCTTGAGCTCTAATGTCCACGGACTCGATAATTCTCGCTTCGGTGCCTGACCTAATCATGGGTTCACACTCTGCAACTCTGGGCATTAAGCTTGCTTAATCTACACAACGGCCCCCTGCTGCGGGATGCCTGGCTTTCACCTTGGGGATGCCCTGTAGGGGCTATCTCACAGGGAAAAGCCAGGACGGGTTACCAAGGCAAGCGCTTAGAGACCCCTGGGTGATAAGCACTATATAAATCCAATATACAATACAATGCATCAATAATTTAAAGCTGAGCTTAACCCCTGGTAGCTATTGCTCAGAGCAGGCCGGTTTAACTTAACTAAAATGTGTAAAGCATTTAGAAGTATGAAGACACTAAGAATAAAAATCCCAATTATTCAAATAGAGAAACATTTAGCAAAATGAAACCAAATGACAACTCTCCAATAAGGTGAACTAGAAATATACATTTGTAAGGGTTTAAGAGGGGAACACACCAAGAGAAGGTAAAGCACCCATGACAGGCAATGGTCAAGATAGAGCAGGACTTATGCTCCATTTGTGGGAACCGCAATAAAGTGAGGTCAGATACACCAAGTGGATAGACACCGCTAGCGTATGCAAGTAGGGAAATTCAAAAAAGTTTCTTAAGTGCCCATCTGAATGAAAATTAACTTTGTCATTTTTCTGAGGAAAAACTCTTCTTTATGTGGGACAAACCTGAAACTCAGACTGACGACATGGAAGTTCTGGTTGGAATCTTTTTACGGTTGTTCTCTTTGAAGCTGTGGACTAAAAGTTGTGAAAAGGGTCCCATACTTCTTTGGTACACAAACAACCATATGAATACACTTCAAGCACACTAAGCACTCAGGGGGATTACTTAATGATTGAGGGGCATCAGACACTGGGAAACTGCAAGGTCCAGTCCAAGCCCTTTTGCCACTGATCAGCTGGGATTCTTCACAGTAATGTCTTCAGATGTTTTTATGCTACCTAGAGCCACCCAGGAGATGAGCCTTATAATCCTTAGTGTCTTCTGTCCTTGGATTTCAAGTGGAAGGGGGTCCAACCTCCTCAAGTCATTCTCATAGACCACTGGTGTCAAGTGCAGCGGGTACAGTTCATCAGGTATCATTTTACAAGTCCAGTAGTGTTCTTAGTGAGGGTCTAGCTATGCAGCGATGACCAGCCTATGCATGGGGTCACCGTAGGACATTCTTAGTGCCTCTTTGACCGCTAGAGTAAAGGTTCTAATACTCTGACCTGCGGACATTTGCAGTAGTTCTTGTTTGCTTTACTGCAAACAGGCCCAAATGCAATGTCATCCAAAAACAGAGGCACTGAGAGGGACAAGACTAAATAGGGGTGCCTTCCGCTCAATCATTACTATTAAAAAAGAGCCACTAATTCAAGCACCCTGCATTGACAGCTACTATGCCCATACCAGCAGTCACCAACCGTTTACGGCAAACCTAATGACCAATCAATATTTGGTTAAAAAAAGTGTGGGGTTAGCAGGAATGCATATCTTCAAACAAGCTTTCTTTGAAGAAAAAACATGCACTGTTCCTTGATGACGGCAAGGGTTACACAGGGGGACTTAATAATACTTAAAATTAGTTTTTACTTGTTAAATAGGGTTATTTTAACAGGTTGCACTGCGGTTTTTACACCTGCAGCAGTCAGGATACAATGGTAAGACTGAATCCATGTTTGCTTTTGTCATAACAGTATATGGTGCAATATGGGCTTCAGTCCGCGGCCGCGCCCCCCGCCAGCCGATTGGCTAACTCGCTCCCGCCTCCCCGCAGAACCTCCCTACCGGCTCCCTTCTTAAGGGGATCCAGACCCCAACCAGGGAGCGACCACTGCGCCTCTACTGGCCTGGTCGCCCCCACGCTCCTCCTATCTCCCGCTCCTGAGCCTACCTGCTGCCTGTGCCCGCCGCCTGTGCCTGCCGCCGACGCCGCCTGCTCCCTCCTCCCTCCTCTGGCGCCCCAGCCACCGCAGGGCCGCCCGACAAGCCCGCAATAGATTTTCCCGCCGCTGCCAGCCCGCGACCCCGCCCCCCGCCAGCCGATTGGCTAACTCGCTCCCGCCTCCCCGCAGAACCCCCCTACCGGCTCCCTTCTTAAGGGGATCCAGACCCCAACCATGGAGCGACCACTGCGCCTCTACTGGCCTGGTCGCCCCCACGCTCCTCCTATCTCCCGCTCCTGAGCCTACCTGCTGCCTGTGCCCACCGCCTGTGCCTGCCGCCGACGCCGCCTGCTCCCTCCTCCCTCCTCCCTCCTCCGGCACCCCAGCCACCGCAGGGCCGCCCGACAAGCCCGCAATAGATTTTCCCGCCGCTGCCAGCCCGCGGCCCCGCCCCCCCGCCAGCCGATTGGCTAACTCGCTCCCGCCTCCCCGCAGAACCTCCCTACCGGCTCCCTTCTTATGACGCCCCCAGAGCGACCGCGCAGCAGACGCGCGCAGCGGGAGCACCGAATGAGCGCCGAAGGTGCGCCAAAGGTAAGCCCATCTCCGCCCGTCCGCGCCTGGACCGTGCCCAGTGCCAGGACCCCTGGCCCCCGCAGACACCAGCCCTCCCGCCGGACCTACGCCGCCACCGACCTCTACGCACTCAACGCCGGCAGACTCCCGGGCTGCTACCGAGCCACCCCGACACGCACCCACGGACCCTTCTGCTGCAACGCCTGCAAGTTCACCTGCATCCGGACCTGCACCACTCCAGCAGGGCCCAAGACCTCGACGAGCATCAGCAGCAGCCACCTTAAGTGCATCCTGCTCAACACCCGCTCAGTCCACAGACACGCCGTCGAGCTCTGGAACCTGCTTGACAAAACATCACCGGACGTCGCCTTCCTCACGGAAACCTGGATGAACGCCTCCTCAGCGCCCGACATCGCCATCCCGGACGGCTACAAGATCATTCGGAGGGACCGCATCAATCAGACAGGAGGAGGCATCGCCATCATCCACAGGAACTCCATCTGCATCACGACCAACCCCGACGACACCCTCGCACCCGCCGAGCATCTGCACTTCTAGTTCCACATCAACCCCAGGACCATCCTCAGAGGCACCCTCATCTACAGACCCCCAGGACCACGCACACAATTCAGCGAGGACATCGCCGACTTCGTCAGCCCGCATGCCCTCCCCTCCGCTGACTACATCCTCCTCGGGGACCTCAACTTCCACCTGGAGAACAACAACGACCGCAACACCACCACCCTGCTGGACAACCTCGCCAACCTCGGACTCAAGCAACTGGTGACCACCCCTACCCACTACGCCGGACACACTCTCGACCCCGTCTTCTCCTCCAGCAAGGACATCACCTTCAGCCACGCCATCAGACTCCACTGGACGGACCACAGCTGCGTCCACTTCAGCTTCAAAAGGACCACGATCCACCACCACCAGCAACAGGTTGCACGCAGAAGCTGGATCAAGATCACAGCCGACCAGCTCGCAACCTCCCTGAGCAAGAACCCACCCACCAGCGCAACGAACCCCAGCCAAGCGGCCACCAACCTCACGAAGTGGATCAGCGACTGCGCAGACGACCTCGCCCCTCTGAGGACCCCGCCTAGCAGACCCGGCAGCAAGAAAGCCCCATGGTTCACCAACGAACTCAAGAACTCGAAGAAGAACTGCAGAGCCCTTGAGAAAGCCTGGCGCAGAGACCCAACACCGGACAACATGACTGCCCTCAAGCTCGCCACCCGAATACACCACCAACTGATCCACACCACCAAGAAAACTGCATTCAAGGAACGACTGGACAACAACGCACACAACAGCAAGGAACTCTTCAACATCGTTAAAGAGCTCTCCAACCCCAACGCCGGAAACAACGACATCACCCCTTCGCAAGACCTCTGCAACTCCCTCGCCTCCTACTTCCACAACAAGATCGCAGACATACACAACAGCTTCAGCACTCAACCGAGGCACGCCATGACCAAACCACCGCCCCCCACCACCACCCTCCGCGCCTGGACCCCGATCAGCACCGAAGACACCATCCGCATGATAAACTCCATCCACTCCGGATCTCCGACAGACCCTTGCCCTCACCACGTCTTCAACAAGGCCGATGCTGTCATCGCACCCCACCTGCGGGACATCATCAACACCTCCTTCAACACCGCCACCTTCCCGGAGAGCTGGAAGCACGCCGAACTCAGCGCCCTACTAAAGAAGCCATCAGCCGACCCCTCCGACCTCAAGAACTACCGACCCATCTCGCTGCTCCCATTCCCCGCAAAAGTCATCGAGAAGACCATCAACAAGCAGCTGGCCGCCTTCCTCGAGACAAACGGATCCCTCGACCTCTCGCAGTCTGGCTTCAGGGCCAACCACAGCACCGAGACCGCCCTGATCGCAGCCACCGATGACATCCGAGCTCTGCTCGACAACGGAGAAACAGCGGCCCTCATCCTCCTAGACCTCTCTGCGGCCTTCGACACCGTCTGCCACCGTACCCTAGTACAGCGCCTCAGCAACGTCGGAATCCAGGAGAAGGCACTGGAATGGACCATCTCCTTCCTCGCCGGAAGGACACAGAGAGTCCGCCTCCCCCCGTTCAGATCAGAAGCCACCAAAGTCATCTGCGGCGTTCCTCAAGGCTCCTCGCTCAGCCCAACCCTCTTCAACGTCTACATGAGCCCCCTCGCAGCCATCGCACGACAGCACAACCTCAACATCATCTCCTACACCGACGACACCCAGCTGATCCTCTCCCTCACCAACGACCCCACCACCGCCAGAGCCAACCTACACGAAGGGATGAAGGAAGTAACCGAATGGATGAAGAACAGCCGCCTGAAAATGAACTCGGACAAGACGGAAGTCCTCATCCTGGGATCCTCACCCTCTGCCTGGGACGACTCCTGGTGGCCACCTGCCCTAGGCAGCGCACCCAAACCAACAGACCACGCACGCAACCTGGGCTTCATCCTGGACTCCTCCCTCTCCATGACCGGACAAGTCAACGCCGTCTCCTCGTCATGCTTCAACATCCTACGCATGATACGCAAGATCTTCCGGTGGATCCCCACCGAGACCAGGAAGACGGTCACCCAGGCCCTCGTCACTAGCCGACTGGACTACGGCAAGTCCCTCTATGCCGGAATCACTGCCAAACTCCAGAAGAGACTCCAGCGGATCCAGAACGCCTCAGCAAGACTCATCCTGGACATCCCCCGTCGCAGCCACATCTCCGGACACCTGCGAGACCTGCACTGGCTCCCGGTCAACAAGAGAATCACCTTCCGTCTCCTCACCCACGCACACAAAGCCCTGCACAACCAAGGACCAGGATACCTCAACAGCCGCCTCAAATTCTACGCTCCCATTCGCCAGCTCCGATCGACCGGCCACGCCCTCGCCACCGTCCCCCGCATACGAAGAGCTACCACAGGGGGAAGGTCCTTCTCCTACCTCGCCGCCAAGACCTGGAACTCCCTCCCGACCCACCTCCTCCTGACCCAGGACCACCTCGCCTTCAGGAAGCAGCTCAAGACCTGGCTGTTCGAGCAGTAGCGGACCCTCCTCCCCAAGCGCCTTGAGACCCTCCGGGTGAGTAGCGCGCTATATAAATGCTCTGATTGATTGATTGATTGATTGAGTCCACAGGTGATGTTTTAGCTTTCTATACCATAGGTGTATTTTCTGTACCGCATAGTATGGCATTGCAAGGAAGGTAAATGAAGGAATTAGCCAATTTCTTCAAGGTTTAGGGGTTAGATCACATACACTGGTAACTGAACAGCAGCGCCCGGGTTTGCAGAGTCTAAAAACCAGCAATAACACTAAGCAAACAAATTGGAGTGACCACACAAAATGGGACTTTTCTCACAGAAGCTTACATAGATGAAGTATCATGAAGGTTCTAGAAGTATAATATTCTCCTAGTGACTGAAACAATGCTTCAGTAGTTTGTGTTGCAACCATGACTATGGTGTGGTAATACTTCTACTTCAACATTTTTGCCTGCGCTTATTACACCAGGTAAAATCTTGTGCAAACTTTACACGCAAATGCATCACATTATCAGTAGGCGCACATCTGAATGGGTGAAGTGAGGTAGGGCCAGATGTATCAATATTAGAAATAGCGATTACCTAATTGCAATTCTCTGTGAAGCACTATTAGGAAATCGCTAATCCTAACATATGAAACTCATAAAGTTTCATTTGACTATTCCTAGTTAGTCGCAAATCGACCAACCTCATGAATAATAATAAGGTAGGTCACAATTTGCGACTCATCAGGAATCGCTAAAATCAAAGGAATGGCGACCTGCTGGGGTGAGCAGGCCATCATGTCTTTGATTGCTTCTAAATAAATCTTTAATCTATTTAAAATGCAGCCCATTTTCTTTAAAGGAAAATGGGATGCATATAAAAAAGAAAATTGAAAAGTTTTCTTTTCATTGTTTAAGAGTCGGCAGTGGTCCGGTGGACCTCAGCCTTCTCCTAAAAAAAGGTTTTTGGGAACATTCGCAAAGGGGAAGGGGTCTTTTGGGGGCCCCTTACCATTTGCTAATGTGCTACCACCTACTTGAAGTAGGCAGTAAAATGAGAATGTTTAGCTACTGCATTTAGGTTGCTAAACATTCTTGCATACCACTGCAATTGGGTATTAAGAAGGGACGCGGTTGAGGGAGGAGCCAAGATGGCGACCGGAGCGGACGCGTAAGCTCCCGGCTCCGCCAGCCCTTGAGCCCCGTCTTACTATCCTGCCTGCCATCCTGTCCGACTTACCGGCTGATCCAGCGGGGGCGACGTGCTGATATCGCCCATGGTTTTCCGGACTCTCAGCTTGCCCGGAATGCTGAGATATCCTGGTGCCCGTCCCGACTCCATTGCCCCGACGCTTTTCGCCGTTCGGTGCCAGACCTCGGCGAAGTGGAGACGAGCAACTTGCCTGCTGGGCGCTCACACCCTGAGAGAGGCGGCTCTCCCTGGATCGCGGATTTCAGCGCCTCGGATGCTGTGGTGTGCTGCACATCGCGATTGACACGCGACCGCAGGGAAGATCACACTGCACTCCGGCTCCTTTGTTCTGTGCTGTGGGGGGGGCGCCTCGACTCCATTACGGGGCTCGCCCGGACCTGGCTGATCGCCCGTTCGTCCTGACTGCCTGTTTTTGCTGACGGGGGCTCCTCACTTGCGACGCCACATTGCAACTCGTAGTGGTGGGAGACGGGGCGACTGCTGGCCCATGAGGCACCCCCCATGCTCCTGTGACTGGCTTGTGGGCGCTATGGATGTTCCCGCGGATCCGCGGGACGGAGATGGACGTCCGCCCTTGCCCCTTGCCTGTGTTGCCGTGGCTGTGCCGGGGATTGACTTGCCTGCACCTACCGGTGCCGTAGGCGGGGGGGACACACTACCTACCCTGTCCTATGGAGATGTCCTGCTTGCCCTATGTGAACTGCGGGCGACGCTACTGCAAGACTCCCAGGGGCTAAGTGACAAACTCGACAACATTGCCTTGGACCTGGCCCAGATTCGGCAGGACTGCTCCCAGCAACAACTGATCGCTCCCCTGATGGTTCCTGCTACTGATACTGTGTTGCCGAGTGTTCCCAGTGGGGCTGAGTTTCGTGCTGCCAGGACTGGCGCTTGCAGACGATCGCTCACTGACTCTGCCTGCGATACATTGTTCCCACATTCGGCTACTGTTCCATTATATCCGCTGCTACTATCAGAGGTGGGACTGCCGGCTATGCTACTCCTGGCCCCCTTGAAAACTCTTTCATCAGAGCCTCCGCTTTATCCCCTATTGTATCTGGTTTCTCAGGGTAATTTTGTGACTCTTTTTACTGTGACCGATGCATTACTGGGTATGGGGCGCCGTCCATTTTGTATTTGTGAATCTCCCCCTTCCTCTTTGCTTCCATCCTGTTCCTTTGTTGTGGAGGAGGTTGACACTCGTAGAGGGCTGTGTACTGAGGGGCGTCCGAGATCGGGCCAGGGTTAGGCAGTTTCTCTGCTATATTGCCCTCCTATCTGATGAGGGTTGGGTTCAGGTTGCTATGTGGGGGGAATGTATGGATCACACGCAGAATGTAACTTGATTTTTCCAGCTGATTGGAGTTATTAGATACTGCTAAGCTCTCGCTCTCAGAGCATCCTTGTGACATTGCACTGTATATGGCATAGTCGGCGCTACAACTGGCTATCCTGTTACCTAGTGAGCCGTCGGCTCTGTTGCATTCTTTTGGGTGCCTGACTTGCCAGTAACGTTCATTGGGACAGGGGGTTTGTTTCCGAGGGGTGGCGTCCATTTTACTTTACTTTGTCTCTACGTTGCCTGGGGCGGCCATCTTAGTCTTTGTTCTGGCTGGGGCGGGATTCGGGCGGGTACTGTGGTGTAGTAATCGCTTGCGACCTACTTAGGGCTAAGGGGCTCCGGGTGTCAACTTGCACTGGCCCATTTGATGTGGTTCAGACTTGCGGCACCCCTTTGGCGCGTATCTACGCTACAGCTCCTCACATTTAGTTTGCTCTTTTTGTCTATCCTGGTACCTTCGACTGTGAATTGGAGCTGCTCATATCCTGTTGTCTACTTTACACGTGGGGTGGTGATTTATGGGTTCATTCCGCGTTCTGGGTGTACCTGTATTTGTACCCCCCCTTGATTTTATGGCCTTTGTCTTTTTGATTCCAATGGCGTAGTACCTGCTAATGGCTGGGTGTCCGGGAGTTCTGTTATTGTATTGGCTCCTCCCCACCTTCTTTAGTGGGAGATCTGGGACAGTTTTTCCTTGCTCCCTATATCACTAGTGAATGTTTTTCTTTGCCTTTTCTTTTCTCTCTTTGTCTCTACTTTCTTTTCTTCCTAAATTTCGGGTTTTTGGGGCGACAGACACTCTGCTGGGGTGGGGCAGGCCGTAGCCTCTGCATGTGTGTAGGGTGGGGGGTTATATTTCATTTTTGTTGGTTTATATGGTGCCTATGTATGATCTCTTTTATAATTTTCTCTTTTTTCTATTCTGGGTCTGTGACAGGGGTTTAGTAGGAAGTGGGTGGCGCTGTGGGTGGTACGTAAACGCGAACTGTCTTCTGTTGCCTTGCGTTGATGAGATGGCCTTCACTACTGTTGGTTTTCTTGATGCCGCCTGCCCATGCTGTGAAAGTTAATGTACGGACTCAGTTCTCCTTGATTCCATTCTTTACGGATTTATTTTCAGACTAAAAAACTTTAAAAATTTTAACCTTCAATGCTCCTTCTCCCCGGCGACATGAGTCCGTTCAGTGTAACTGCTGTTAATTGTAGCTGTATTTCCTGATGACGCTGGGGACCCGTAATGCTTGCTCATGTGCTTAAAAGTATTGTGGCCGGCCTGACGGTTGTAGGCCCGTATTTGTCTCATTTTTCATGCACAATAAAGGTTTTCAAAAATTTAAAAAAAAAAAAAAAAAAGAAGGGACGCGGTTAACATGGCCCGCCCGCATACCGAATCGATATGTATTCGCAATTCCAAAGTGCAATTCGGTAACATGGCAACACCAATAAGCAACACACTGCTTAACAGTGTCTTGCTGTCTAAGTATGGTGAACTTTCAGCCAATAACCTTCATGACAAATTCTTTTCTAGGAATGAGGGTTATATTTAGGTACCTCCCAAATGCTCTGCAAAACGTTTTGTTGGATATCCCACCTTTTTTGTGCTCTACGGACTACTGTCATGTGACTTCTACTTAGTATCTTATGTTGGCATTGGAGTTTTGTCATTGGACAGTGGGGTAGGTTAGAGGAACATTATGATGCTGTGATGATAATAAATTGTGAAGGATTTAACCTAAAGAAATGTATACTTCACAAGGGATCATGTGCATTGTAGCTATAGCCATGTTTTGACATTGATGAGCATGAACTGGGCTGCTAGGTTTAACATTAAAGTGCCTAAATGCTAGATTGTAAAGATATACATGTGTGTTTCCCATTGATCTATTGGAATTCCAGACTTAAGCCTGAGTAACTCACACCAACCCACAATAAATCTTTTAACCTCGCCCTTTGGGTGCAATCATCTAGGTTTTTTTCCATACGTGTATGTTTGATAGGTTCTGTTAAAATTGCATTTTGGCAGAAGAGGTATTTTGTACTAAAACGAGGAACTTCTGTAAGATAATTTATATAAATTTACGATTGATAACGTCTCAATTGCAGCCTTTTATATCTATATGTTTTAAAGAATGAATAACCCTTGCGTTTGAGTGAACTATGTAATGCCTATTATTTCAGCTGTGACTCATGGACTGGAATCGATGCGCAATAAAGCTTTTCATTTTAACAGCTGTTCTTTACATTGTACTAAACTGTGGCCATGTTGAAATGTTCTCTTAATGCATTGTATGGAAAAAAACGCAGGGTCTCCGACTCCATAAAAGATAATGTGCAATCATTTATTCTTTACAGAAGTTAAACACTGGTACATTCACGGGTGCCTGCGACTGCTCATAACAGCTTAGGTTAATGACTTGAAACATTAAGAGAGCAATTAAACAACTTATGTTGATGGGTTTTTGATGTGCTATTGATGAGTCAAGCCATTTTTCTTTGTCAAATGTGAATACAACACAATTGAACAAGAAGATTTTTACCAGAACCAAAACTTATTATCCTTGCGTTTTTAAAGTTTAAACCATAGATGTCAACTAGCAACTTTCTTATTTTGGAAAAAAAAACACAAGGGGCCATATATAGGTAGCTTAATACCGGTTGGTAACGGCCTAAAATCGGTAAATTTCCCGTTACCGACCAGTATTTAGCTTTTTCTAATGTAGGTGGCTGGATTCAAGGATTCGGTAATTTACCGAACCGGTAATTTAAGGAATCCATAAATTACCGAATTCTTAAAATACCGAATCAGTAAATTACCGAATCCTTAAATCCTATGTAGGGAGCACTCAAGTGAGTGCATTTTTGATTTAAGGATTTGTTATTTACCACCAACTACAAGTTGGTGGTAAATATCGAATACCTTTAAAAAAGCAATTTTGTGCTTTTTTAAAAGTGCCATGTGGCAGACATACATGCCCTTGGGGCATGTATGTGCGCCACAATTGCACAAATGTACGATTCAGGGGTACAGCAGGGTGTCAATGTGACACCCTGCCACCCTTGAATATGCTCCCCCTGTATTTACCGAATCGGTAATAGTAAATGGCTTCCCATTCATTCCTATGGGCCTCCAGGAATTACCGAATCAGTAAATACCAAATCGGTAATACCGAATATTATCGAATCGGTAACATTTACCAAATTTTTACCTACATACTATTTACCGATTCATAAATACTGAATATGTAAAATTCGGTGTTTAAGAATCGGTAAATAGAGATTACCTACATATGGCCTTATGTCTTATAAAGCTTAGAGAAATAACCCATTGTGTGGCACATGCACAAGGAGAATACTCATTTCGTAAACAAATCAAAATGTGCAAATGTGCTCAAGGCACCATCAGGATTTAACATAAAAAGACTTATGACAGTCTATGTGAAAGCAGTGTGAGGAGTTTAAGTCCTGGTCCCTAAATATTTCCTACTCACAAATGGACTTCTTAAAAAAGTACTATCTGCATATGATTAAAATAAAACAGTAAAATAAATAAATTTGCTAATAAAACATTGAAGTGAGTTGGGAGTTCCTTGGCAGGCAATTTAAGTTAAGTAAAAACTGAGAAAAATGCGAATCCCATAACAATGTTTTGTAATTCACTAAACAAAAGCGAATCATTTGATGATGTTTACAATTTTTATAATTTGGCAGTTTCCCAAAATTGTTCAACTCTGCTGTTGCTCACCTGCTAAAGAATATGCATTCTTACTTCCTCATAGCATGTTTGCCCGAAATAACATCTTTTTGAGTGGTTCCGTCACCACTGTAGATTACTTGCAGTGTGACAATGCTATTCAGTCCTAAGTGCATGTGTTCTGCAACATTGAAAACACCCAACTGACTTTAACTTTTCAGAATGGACTCGTTAAGAAGGTGCAGGAACTAGTGTAGCAGCTAGATAGTAGCGTAGTCATAAATCTCAGTTCTGCAAGTAGATAGACATATGGCATTATATCTCTCTATGTGGTCACTCTCTTGCAGCGCTGGGACGCGCCGTTAAGAGCAACCAAGCGCCTCACAAATTGACTTAATTTTTTATTTTTATATGTTACATTTGGACTGCAATGTACATATACACCACTCATATGTTTTGACTGGACAAACTTGTCACAAGGTTTAGCGTTGTGGCCTGTACTCCAGCACTAACATATGTTAGAGGAAAAAGCTATACCCAGTAAAAGAAAAACTACATTTATTCATTAAATGAATGCCAAGGTGGGATTTCTGTTACACTAGTGTGATCTCCCATAGGTTTAATAATTTCGCACTCAAAATGCTGAACACAATCCATGTCAGGGTGAACCTTAAAAGTCACTAAGTTAATCCATGCTTAACCCTCTGGCAGTTCAACACAAGTGTGTAAAATGTTTCTGGAGCACTCAAACTGTAATAAAAAGAAAACACAACACCAATGCAATCCCAAACCAGTTTAGAAAAATAGAGTACATTTTAATAAATTAGGTTACATCAAAGTGACAAAAGTCCAACCAGTAAAACCAAAAGCATGAGTTTTTAAAGTTTTAGGAGACAATAACTTCTAAAAGCACAAAGCACCACTCGCGGTTATCTGGTCGTGTTGGACTAGGTAAAGTAACAATTTCAGATTGATTGCGATGAAGCATGGGTCAGATTCAGGGACCAGGTTAGTCTTGCTCAAGTGAAACCATATCAAAGTCTGCACAAAAAGTTCCCTTTGCATTGGAGTTGGGCACAAAGAGGTCATTGTTGACACAAGGAGCGGGTCAAGCATCACAAACGCTCATTGCTGTAGCGCGAAGAGCCGCTCATCGCTGGAGCTTCACTTTAGCAATTGTAATCAGTATGTGCTGTAAGCATGAAGTGTCAGTCTCACATCGCCGATCATCATGGATGGTCACTGTTGGGGAAAAAAACGGGGTTTCCCAATGGAGCTTCAAATAGGTGGTCATTGCGGTTGGTCAATTCTTGGTATGAAAAGTTCACTTCAGTTGAAAGGAGCCCCAAACCCCTATATCTTCACCTTTTCTTCAGGAGAAGTTCACACTGATGCCAGTCAAGGATCAAGGATCTGGGTGGCACCTCTTGGAGACCAGTTCTTACTCCAGCAAAAGCCTGCAGCAGGGCTCAGGCAGATCCAGTTGGTGTTGGTGAGCTGGGAAGTTTCACGGAGGCCTCTGAAAGCTTGTTGTATCCCTGTAGCTCCCTCACGAGGTCAAACTAATGAACCTTGGAGTCCATCTTTATAGCGTGGGTTCAAGGCAAGCAGGTCTATTCTACTTTCTTCAGTCCCTCTTCCTCAGACTGCAGGGCAGTCCTTATTTATCTCCCTCAGATTCAAGAGTGTTCTGATGAGAGGTTCTGAAGTTCCCACTTTTGTACTTGGTGCCAGCCTTTGTGTGAGGGAATTCCCTGTCCTACCCCCAAAACTGGTTGTGGTCAGTTGTTCACCTTCCCATGGGTTTGGCTTCAAACTGTCTAGCATGACAAAAGCAAGGGCAGGCCTGGTTTTAGGTTCCTATGTGTGTGCTGCAGACAGGACATTTCACGTCTATTCAGAGCAGGGCAGAGCTCCTTCCCAGCTATCTTGTCAGGAAGACCCCTCCCTCTAGCAATAGCATCTTTCGTCTCAATATCTGGAAGCAATACACAAAAACACCACAGGAGAGCCATTCACAGTCATGTGACTCTGAACCCAGGCAGAAAGGCACATTTGATTTAGGGTAGAAAAATGCCAACTTTCAAAAAGTGCCATTTTCAGAATAGTAACTTAAAATCGGACTTTTCCACTAAAGAAGATTTTTAAATTACAATTAATTTGTGTGAAAACAGGATATCTTTAACTGGTCCTATACTCAAGTTAGTACTTATTAAGTGTATTAAGGCAACTCAGGTTTATTCAATAGGAAAGGTAGCCTTACACCAATGAAAATCAAGTCTAGGAGTTTTTTTATGGTTGGGATGTACAAGTATCCTAATTTTAAAATACCATACACCCTGCCATATGAGCCTTTAGGTCCTACATTTGGGGTGACTTATAAGTGATAAAAAGGTCTATTTTGCCAGGTCAAATGGCAAGTGACAGGTCGCAGTTTGAGGCTGCCTCTGATTGACTACAAATCCAGGATGGAGGTCTAAAAGCTACAACAGACCTCAGACCACCCTTGCTGATTTTCCATTTTTAAAACAAAAGTACTTTATTTAAATGCAGCCATGTTCATGTGCATATCCCATTTGGTTCAACTGCCTGCTCCCTGCAAGGTAAAAAGAACAGATGATGGGCGGAATGCTGAGTTCATCAAACATTCCCCCCTGTCACAGATCTAGGTTAAATCCATTGTTTTTTTGCACGCCACGCCATTCCAGTTTAGACCCAGCCATATGCAAATCAGTCTTGACCCTGTTCCCCATGGGAGCAGTCCAGCCCGAATTGCCAGCCATGTCTTCCCTGCACCAGAAACAAGCAGGCAAACCTGGACCCTAAGTGCGAAGGGTATGCTCACTGCTCCACTGGATTCAAGCTAGCCTGGCTGATGAGGGGTGATGCCCTCGAAACTGGTCTAGGGATGCTTGTTTCGGTTCCAGGGAGGACTCAGATTGGAAGTTCGGGTGGTCTGTTCCCAAGAGGAACAGGGCCAAGACTGATTTGTATATATGCTGGGTCCAAACTAGGGTGGCATGGCGAGCAAAAGAACAATGGATGAAACCCCGATCTTTGTGACTGGGGCGAATGTTTGCACTGCTCAGCATTCCATCCATTATTTTTTCTTTTTGGTTGTGCTTCCCTCAATGGGCAGGGTATGCCCAGACGTAGGTTGCATGCTCACTCCGCCACAGGATTCAAGCTAGCCTGGGTGAGAAGGGGTGATGCCCCAAAACCAGTTCCAGGATGCTTGTTTCTGGTCCAGGGAGAACCTGGGTTGGCCGTTCCGGCTGGACTGTTCCAGTGAGGAACAAGTCAAGAATGATTTGCATATGGCTGGGTCCAAACTGGGGTGGCGTGGTGAGCAAAAGAACGATGGATTAAACCCAGTTCTTTGTGACTAGGGAGTGAATGTTTGTATTGTTCAGCATTTTGTCCATCATTTGTTCATTTTGCTTTTGTCCTCTAAGTGGGAATAGTATGCCCAGATGTGGATCCTGTGCTCACTGCACCACTGGATTCAAGCTAGCCTGGCTTTTGAGGAGTGGGGCCACAAAACCAGTCCCAGTATGCTTGTTACTGGTCCTAGGAGGACCTGGCTTGGCAATTCGGGCTGGACTCTTCCCATGAGGAACAGGGTCAAGATTGATTTGCATATGGCTAGGTCCAAACTGGGGTAGCGTGGTGAGCAAAATAACAATGGATTAAACGCAGATCTTTGTGACAGGGGGTGAATGTTTGCATTGTTTAGCATTCCATCCATCATTTGTTCCTTTTGCTTTTGTCGCCCTAAGTGGGAAGGGTATTTTCAGATGTAGGTCCCATGCTCACTGTGTCACTAGATTCAAGAAAGCCTGGCTGATGAGGGGTGATGCCCTGAAGCCAGTCCCAGGATGCTTGTTTCCAGTCCTGGGAGGACTTGGCTCTGCAGTTCGGGCTCGACTGCTCCTATGAGGAACAGGATCAAGACTGATTTGTATATGGCTGTGTCCAAACTGGGGTGGCGTGGTGAGCAAAAAGAAATATGGATTAAATCCAGATCTTTGTAACTAGGAGTGAATATTTGCATTGTTCAACATGCCATCCATCATTTGTTCCTTTTGCTTTTGCTCCCTGCAAGGCAGGCCAAAGTAATTCCAAATGGGGAGCTGAGCTTTTGGGACCAGTTAGATACCACCCTAACTCTGAGCCTAGTAACGGATAAATACTTTGAGACATATTGGCTCGCTGACAGAATATTGCGGTAAATATTATTGTCAATAAAAATATTATGTCTAAAATATTGTTTACCACCATATCAAGTTCCCACACCTATAATGGAACTGTCAAAAATATTGAAAACAAATATTGTTGGCCATAATATAAAAAATGGACAACACATTATTTAGTGTATATATATATATATATATATATATATATATATATATATATATATATATATATATATATATATATATATATATATATATATATATATATATATATATATATATATATATATATAATTTAAAGTAGTAAATGTTAAATATTATATTATATTAAATGTATGTAATATAAAGTTAATACATTTCACTAATTATGTAATGCTATTCATATATATATTCACTAAAAAACCATAGGTTTCACACACGTTATAGTTAGGAATTAGCATTTTAAAAACCTTTGAAATTCACTGAAAAAACCATAGGTTTTACACCAGTTATAGTTAGCTGGTCATTTTACTCATACAAAACCTTTGAAATTCTCCCGTTACAGTTCAGCTAACTATAACTCGCGCGCCCACAATGCACTGCTGATGACGTCACATTTTACATCACTCATGACATGGTCAGTGACATCACTCATGACATCACTGATGACATCTCAAATGACATCACTGTACCCCACGATTTAAAAAAAATAAACATTTTTTTGCCTTGGGGGACCTTGTGGGACCCCCTGAGCAGGCCTAGGGGTCAGGGTGCTTCTACCCTGCCCCCTTTTTAAGTTCTATATGTTTGGTTTTCTGCTTTCTTTTGGAGTGTTGACAGACAGTGTCAGCCAATCAGCATGCAGCTCGTGCACGGGAAGGTACGCATACCGCGTGCGTACCGTACGTGTACGTTACGCGTAGAGTGCCCACACAGTGCGCGATTATAGATATATATATTTTTTCTCTTTTGATTTTCTCAGGAACTACTATAGGGATTTACACCACTTAAGTAAAAGCGTGATCTGCCAATCAGACTCTACCATTTTGCCAAATTTCTTGTAATTCCGTTCAGCCGTTCGGGCTGTAGCCGTGTCTAATCGTCCTATGGAAAATAACATGGGGAAAACACGTTTTGGGACCCCCCTTTTTTCTCAATTTTCTCAATCCCCACTTTACGAATCCCCTCAAAACGTTCAGGGAAGGAGGGGAGCGGAGCGGGCCATCTTCTTTGAGAAATTCGAAAAGATTCATCAACCGGCGCCAAAGTTATTGCCAATAGAATGTTGCGGATTTCCTATGGAAACTAGGTCCTAACTATAACTACCTACTGGTGACCGCAGTAGGTAATATATATATATATATATATATATATATACTACCTAAGGGGTTTTCTGAGAAGCCAGCTCGTATTTATTCCTCTTCTGGCAGCGGTGGCGAATGCATTTCGGCTTTGACAGCCTTCCTCAGCGCCCAACGCAGAACACATCCATCAATCCCCACCTCTGTAAAATACTGTCCAGCGCTCGCTGCTCCTCCCCCTAATGAAGTTGTCACACCCATAGCAGTTTGTTGTGGATGAAGAAACTACAGTTCCCAGCAGGCACTGTAATGTCCAGCCTGGGTGGGTGGTGTGGAGGAGTGAGGCAAAACAATGGGTTCGCGCTGGTTACAGGTAGGTTGTGTGCACATCCAAGTTGAGGAACATCCACGGCCGGCTCCCTTGGTCCCCTTACTCCGCAACTTCCAGCTCCACAGGAACACAGGCGGGGCAGGGGCAGTCAATGCGGACTTTGCACCAATCGGTAAAATACCTAAGTCTCCCCGGATTTCCCTGTGGCTGCTGGCGGTCCCAAGGAACTGTCGATACCTCGACGTATAGCAGCTGCAAGCAGTCTGATGCCAGTGTTTGTCCTTTGACCTTTGGTGTCGCGGGGCCTTCCGTAGCGCGTCCCTGGCAGGCGCAGCAAAATCTCGTGGAAACAGTCCCTCCCAACAAGAAGGACTCAGAGGCCGAAGGGGTTTTCTGAGAAGCCAGCTCATATTTATTCCTCTTCTGCCAGCGGTGGCGAATGCATTTCGGCTTTGACAGCCTTCCTCAGCGCCCAACGCAGAACACATCCATCAATCCCCACCTGTGTAAAATACTGTCCAGCGCTCGCTGCTCCTCCCCCTAATGAAGTTGTCACACCCATAGCAGTTTGTTGTGGATGAAGAAACTACAGTTCCCAGCAGGCACTGTAATGTCCAGCCTGGGTGGGTGGTGTGGAGGAGTGAGGCAAAACAATGGGTTCGCGCTGGTTACAGGTAGGTTGTGTGCACATCCAAGTTGAGGAACATCCACGGCCGGCTCCCTTGGTCCCCTTACTCCGCAATTTCCAGCTCCACAGGAACACAGGCGGGGCAGGGGCAGTCAATGCGGACTTTGCACCAATCGGTAAAATACCTAAGTCTCCCCGGATTTCCCTGTGGCTGCTGGCGGTCCCAAGGAACTGTCGATACCTCGACGTATAGCAGCTGCAAGCAGTCTGATGCCAGTGTTTGTCCTTTGACCTTTGGTGTCGCGGGGCCTTCCGTAGCGCGTCCCTGGCAGGCGCAGCAAAATCTCGTGGAAACAGTCCCTCCCAACAAGAAGGACTCAGAGGCCGAAGGGGTTTTCTGAGAAGCCAGCTCGTATTTATTCCTCTTCTGGCAGCGGTGGCGAATGCATTTCGGCTTTGACAGCCTTCCTCAGCGCCCAACGCAGAACACATCCATCAATCCCCACCTGTGTAAAATACTGTCCAGCGCTCGCTGCTCCTCCCCCTAATGAAGTTGTCACACCCATAGCAGTTTGTTGTGGATGAAGAAACTACAGTTACCAGCAGGCACTGTAATGTCCAGCCTGGGTGGGTGGTGTGGAGGAGTGAGGCAAAACAATGGGATCGCGCTGGTTACAGGTAGGTTGTGTGCACATCCAAGTTGAGGAACATCCACGGCCGGCTCCCTTGGTCCCCTTACTCCGCAACTTCCAGCTCCACAGGAACACAGGCGGGGCAGGGGCAGTCAATGCGGACTTTGCACCAATCGGTAAAATACCTAAGTCTCCCCGGATTTCCCTGTGGCTGCTGGCGGTCCCAAGGAACTGTCGATACCTCGACGTATAGCAGCTGCAAGCAGTCTGATGCCAGTGTTTGTCCTTTGACCTTTGGTGTCGCGGGGCCTTCCGTAGCGCGTCCCTGGCAGGCGCAGCAAAATCTCGTGGAAACAGTCCCTCCCAACAAGAAGGACTCAGAGGCCGAAGGGGTTTTCTGAGAAGCCAGCTCGTATTTATTCCTCTTCTGGCAGCGGTGGCGAATGCATTTCGGCTTTGACAGCCTTCCTCAGCGCCCAACGCAGAACACATCCATCAATCCCCACCTGTGTAAAATACTGTCCAGCGCTCGCTGCTCCTCCCCCTAATGAAGTTGTCACACCCATAGCAGTTTGTTGTGGATGAAGAAACTACAGTTCCCAGCAGGCACTGTAATGTCCAGCCTGGGTGGGTGGTGTGGAGGAGTGAGGCAAAACAATGGGTTCGCGCTGGTTACAGGTAGGTTGTGTGCACATCCAAGTTGAGGAACATCCACGGCCGGCTCCCTTGGTCCCCTTACTCCGCAACTTCCAGCTCCACAGGAACACAGGCGGGGCAGGGGCAGTCAATGCGGACTTTGCACCAATCAGTAAAATACCTAAGTCTCCCCGGATTTCCCTGTGGCTGCTGGCGGTCCCAAGGAACTGTCGATACCTCGACGTATAGCAGCTGCAAGCAGTCTGATGCCAGTGTTTGTCCTTTGACCTTTGGTGTCGCGCGGCCTTCCGTAGCGCGTCCCTGGCAGGCGCAGCAAAATCTCGTGGAAACAGTCCCTCCCAACAAGAAGGACTCAGAGGCCGAAGGGGTTTTCTGAGAAGCCAGCTCGTATTTATTCCTCTTCTGGCAGCGGTGGCGAATGCATTTCGGCTTTGACAGCCTTCCTCAGCGCCCAACGCAGAACACATCCATCAATCCCCACCTGTGTAAAATACTGTCCAGCGCTCGCTGCTCCTCCCCCTAATGAAGTTGTCACACCCATAGCAGTTTGTTGTGGATGAAGAAACTACAGTTCCCAGCAGGCACTGTAATGTCCAGCCTGGGTGGGTGGTGTGGAGGAGTGAGGCAAAACAATGGGTTCGCGCTGGTTACAGGTAGGTTGTGTGCACATCCAAGTTGAGGAACATCCACGGCCGGCTCCCTTGGTCCCCTTACTCCGCAACTTCCAGCTCCACAGGAACACAGGCGGGGCAGGGGCAGTCAATGCGGACTTTGCACCAATCGGTAAAATACCTAAGTCTCCCCGGATTTCCCTGTGGCTGCTGGCGGTCCCAAGGAACTGTCGATACCTCGACGTATAGCAGCTGCAAGCAGTCTGATGCCAGTGTTTGTCCTTTGACCTTTGGTGTCGCGGGGCCTTCTGTAGCGCGTCCCTGGCAGGCGCAGCAAAATCTCGTGGAAACAGTCCCTCCCAACAAGAAGGACTCAGAGGCCGAAGGGGTTTTCTGAGAAGCCAGCTCATATTTATTCCTCTTCTGGCAGCGGTGGCGAATGCATTTCGGCTTTGACAGCCTTCCTCAGCGCCCAACGCAGAACACATCCATCAATCCCCACCTGTGTAAAATACTGTCCAGCGCTCGCTGCTCCTCCCCCTAATGAAGTTGTCACACCCATAGCAGTTTGCTGTGGATGAAGAAACTACAGTTCCCATGTAAAGTCCCTTCAGAAGAAAAGACCAGAGGACAACAACGGGGATTCCAGGTAACCTTTAATTTGTCGCATTAGGGCATAATGCATTTCGGCGTTTTCGTTGCCTTCATCAGATGCCTAACCATGCCATAGGTCTGTATTTTTCCTCTCGTGGCCGTCGCGGTAACTCCGAGTATTTAGAGTCATGTAGATATATATATATATATATATATAGGCGCTTGAGATTTTGTTTTCTTGTGGAACTGGCACTGATGACGGCCAATGTGGGCCAGAAACGCGTCTGCCATGGCGTTTCACAAACTTCAGGAAGCGACTGCATAATTGCCAAATAAATCCTTCATTTGAGCCGGAGCATGTGTCTCGCTGATTTCTAAAGAGGTCAGCATTGGTTCTCCTTGTGTAGCCGGGTCTCTGCTGATACCGGCAAGGGGCACGCCCTCTCGTTCTGGAGCTCCGTGGATCAGCAAAAACTGTGGTGGAGTGTGAGAAGCACAACACGGCGCCCCCCCTAGCAGAGGTACTAACCAGCTGGTGTGTGTCTGCGCGAAGGGGAGAGAGGAGGCGGCATTGCGCTGCCTGATAAGGGCTCATTTGAAGGTAATGGCCGGAACATTATACCCAGGAACCCTGTGGTGGAATGCAGGAAACGCCAAGCAATTGGGGGCACGAAAGTGAGTCTGTTGTCCCATACACTGGTATACGGGACCTCGTGAACTGCAGGTTCCATCAGGCAGTGCGCCTGGGAGGTGCAACGCTGTTACTACACTCACCTGGAGGAGAAGGAGCCAAGGGACTGCTGATATTGAAGTGGTCTCTGGAGCGCTTGAGATTTTGTTTTCTTGTGGAACTGGCACTGATGACGGCCAATGTGGGCCAGAAACGCGTCTGCCATGGCGTTTCACAAACTTCAGGAAGCGACTGCATAATTGCCAAATAAATCCTTCATTTGAGCCCGGAGCATGTGTCTCGCTGATTTCTAAAGAGGTCAGCATTGGTTCTCCTTGTGTAGCCGGGTCTCTGCTGATACCGGCAAGGGGCACGCCCTCTCGTTCTGGAGCTCCGTGGATCAGCAAAAACTGTGGTGGAGTGTGAGAAGCACAACACGGCGCCCCCCCTAGCAGAGGTACTAACCAGCTGGTGTGTGTCTGCGCGAAGGGGAGAGAGGAGGCGGCATTGCGCTGCCTGATAAGGGCTCATTTGAAGGTAATGGCCGGAACATTATACCCAGGAACCCTGTGGTGGAATGCAGGAAGCGCCAAGCAATTGGGGGCACGAAAGTGAGTCTGTTGTCCCATACACTGGTATACAGGACCTCGTGAACTGCAGGTTCCATCAGGCAGTGCGCCTGGGAGGTGCAACGCTGTTACTACACTCACCTGGAGGAGGAGGAGCCAAGGGACTGCTGATATTGAAGTGGTCTCTGGAGCGCTTGAGATTTTGTTTTCTTGTGGAACTGGCACTGATGACGGCCAATGTGGGCCAGAAACGCGTCTGCCATGGCGTTTCACAAACTTCAGGAAGCGACTGCATAATTGCCAAATAAATCCTTCATTTGAGCCCGGAGCATGTGTCTCGCCGATTTCTAAAGAGGTCAGCATTGGTTCTCCTTGTGTAGCCGGGTCTCTGCTGATACCGGCAAGGGGCACGCCCTCTCGTTCTGGAGCTCCGTGGATCAGCAAAAACTGTGGTGGAGTGTGAGAAGCACAACACGGCGCCCCCCCTAGCAGAGGTACTAACCAGCTGGTGTGTGTCTGCGCGAAGGGGAGAGAGGAGGCGGCATTGCGCTGCCTGATAAGGGCTCATTTGAAGGTAATGGCCGGAACATTATACCCAGGAACCCTGTGGTGGAATGCAGGAAGCGCCAAGCAATTGGGGGCACGAAAGTGAGTCTGTTGTCCCATACACTGGTATACGGGACCTCGTGAACTGCAGGTTCCATCAGGCAGTGCGCCTGGGAGGTGCAACGCTGTTACTACACTCACCTGGAGGAGGAGGAGCCAAGGGACTGCTGATATTGAAGTGGTCTCTGGAGCGCTTGAGATTTTGTTTTCTTGTGGAACTGGCACTGATGACGGCCAATGTGGGCCAGAAACGCGTCTGCCATGGCGTTTCACAAACTTCAGGAAGCGACTGCATAATTGCCAAATAAATCCTTCATTTGAGCCCGGAGCATGTGTCTCGCTGATTTCTAAAGAGGTCAGCATTGGTTCTCCTTGTGTAGCCGGGTCTCTGCTGATACCGGCAAGGGGCACGCCCTCTCGTTCTGGAGCTCCGTGGATCAGCAAAAACTGTGGTGGGGTGTGAGAAGCACAACACGGCGCCCCCCCTAGCAGAGGTACTAACCAGCTGGTGTGTGTCTGCGCGAAGGGGAGAGAGGAGGCGGCATTGCGCTGCCTGATAAGGGCTCATTTGAAGGTAATGGCCGGAACATTATACCCAGGAACCCTGTGGTGGAATGCAGGAAGCGCCAAGCAATTGGGGGCACGAAAGTGAGTCTGTTGTCCCATACACTGGTATACGGGACCTCGTGAACTGCAGGTTCCATCAGGCAGTGCGCCTGGGAGGTGCAACGCTGTTACTACACTCACCTGGAGGAGGAGGAGCCAAGGGACTGCTGATATTGAAGTGGTCTCTGGAGCGCTTGAGATTTTGTTTTCTTGTGGAACTGGCACTGATGACGGCCAATGTGGGCCAGAAACGCGTCTGCCATGGCGTTTCACAAACTTCAGGAAGCGACTGCATAATTGCCAAATAAATCCTTCATTTGAGCCCGGAGCATGTGTCTCGCTGATTTCTAAAGAGGTCAGCATTGGTTCTCCTTGTGTAGCCGGGTCTCTGCTGATACCGGCAAGGGGCACGCCCTCTCGTTCTGGAGCTCCGTGGATCAGCAAAAACTGTGGTGGGGTGTGAGAAGCACAACACGGCGCCCCCCCTAGCAGAGGTACTAACCAGCTGGTGTGTGTCTGCGCGAAGGGGAGAGAGGAGGCGGCATTGCGCTGCCTGATAAGGGCTCATTTGAAGGTAATGGCCGGAACATTATACCCAGGAACCCTGTGGTGGAATGCAGGAAGCGCCAAGCAATTGGGGGCACGAAAGTGAGTCTGTTGTCCCATACACTGGTATACGGGACCTCGTGAACTGCAGGTTCCATCAGGCAGTGCGCCTGGGAGGTGCAACGCTGTTACTACACTCACCTGGAGGAGGAGGAGCCAAGGGACTGCTGATATTGAAGTGGTCTCTGGAGCGCTTGAGATTTTGTTTTCTTGTGGAACTGGCACTGATGACGGCCAATGTGGGCCAGAAACGCGTCTGCCATGGCGTTTCACAAACTTCAGGAAGCGACTGCATAATTGCCAAATAAATCCTTCATTTGAGCCCGGAGCATGTGTCTCGCTGATTTCTAAAGAGGTCAGCATTGGTTCTCCATATATATATATATATATATATATATATATATATCCATCAAAACAGGAGCCACAATTGAAGGAGGCCACAGAAAGTTCATTAATTTGCTCTTTTATTCGCAGTCAGGCAGCTTGCTGGCAGAGCCTTGTTCAGGAAAACAGAATCACAAAATGAAGCGCCGGACGCGTTTCAGGTTACAAAATCCCTTCTTCAGCTGCGTTAATTTTCGCAGGTAGTGAAGGCGCTAACACATGCACTTTTATCTTCATCAACCCCTCCCCGGTAGGCGTGGCCCTCACTGTGGCCTTGTGGGGTATGTAGTGCAGGTTCGTGAAACCTCAGTGGGCGCGCTGACATTACGTGCAAATTAGTCCAATAATCCCCAGTGGGCTGATATGCAGTCCTGATAGGTACATGCCCTGCTTTGTAGATGCCATCACAAGCTTCAAGCAGGCAACTCCCTGCAAAGCGCCGGCTTGACTTTCTCCCCAAGTTCGAACATCAAGGTGATGTCAAAGTGGGTCCGCAGCGGCGGCGAGCCTCCATTCACGACTTTGGCAAGCCATCATATATCCATCAAAACAGGAGCCACAATTGAAGGAGGCCACAGAAAGTTCATTAATTTGCTCTTTTATTCGCAGTCAGGCAGCTTGCTGGCAGAGCCTTGTTCAGGAAAACAGAATCACAAAATGATATCAGCCCACTGTCCCAGCGTGCACCTAATGAAAATCAGATGATGAAATGAGGCACACCCGAGGCCAGGTAATTATTTCAAAAGGCGCAGGGGACTGTGGGAACTTTGAACAGTGCTGCAGAAAAATGCCTCTGAGGAAAGAGCACGAAGGCTCTGAAACGCGTCAGGCAGAAGAACAGAATGACACTGGAAGGGTATTGCCTGCTCCCATGTAAATAAATGATTTTGTGAAAATCCGTGGCTGGAGGAGTGCGTCTCTTAATGCAGGGGCATCTTTGAAGGATAACTAAACATGGCGCGCCTCGCCGTGAAGAGGTCGCACCACCCTACCAACATGCAGAGTGCTCGTCTTTCCTGAACTGTGTCAGGGATTATGTGACGGCGCAGCCATTTACTAAATGAAGGAACAGGACATACCAGTCTGGGGCCCACTGGAGGGCTGGAATTGGTTCTTGGAATGTTTTTCTGCACACAAACCTACTTGAAGGTAATAATTAATTCAAAAACGAACTACATGTCCCAGCGTGCACCTAATGAAAATCAGATGATGAAATGAGGCACACCCGAGGCCAGGTAATTATTTCAAAAGGCGCAGGGGACTGTGGGAACTCTGAACAGTGCTGCAGAAAAAATGCCTCTGAGGAAAGAGCACGAAGGCTCTGAAACGCGTCAGGCAGAAGAACAGAATGACACTGGAAGGGTATTGCCTGCTCCCATGAAAATAAATGATTTTGTGAAAATCCGTGGCTGGAGGAGTGCGTCTCTTAATGCAGGGGCATCTTTGAAGGATATATATATATATATATATATATATTCACTGAAAAAACCATAGGTTTCACACCAGTTATAGTTAGCTGGAAATTTTACTGATATAAAACCATTGAAATTCCCACGTTATAGTTAGTCGGACTCACTATAACTTGCGCGTACAATGCACTGCTGATGACATCACTCATGACATCACTGATGAGACCATCCAGTGAATGTGTGTCTTTCTGAAAAATAAATTTGTATTATATATGTATTTGTAAAGGTCGATGGAAGAATAAATGTTTAAATAAGTGTGTAAATGGATGTTTTTTTAAAAAAAATTGGTTGGGTAACTGGCATATTATGTGTATCTTAGTGAATACATATATTAGCGAGTATTGTTTAAATATTTAAATGTTTGTATCAGTGTTTCTCTTTGTGTATAAGTGGCTGCATGGGGTTGGTGACTGACTCACTGTTTGTATGTGTTTTGAAGACAGCATATGTGCAGGACTGTATGGGTGGATGAGTGTATATATGTGTGTGTTAGTGAGTGAATGACTGTCTCACTAGTGTCTTCATTAGTAACGACATATGTTTTAATCTAGTATATGTGAGTATTGATGTATATAAGTGAGTATAGTATATATAGTGCGAGATTGTAGGAGTTCCTGTGTAAATAAGTATGTGTTTCTATAAGTGATTGTTTAAGAGAGTAAGTATGGGTAAGTTTCCTTAGAAGTAAGGTGGCAGTGTGTGTATAAATGTATATGCAAATAAATGGATGTTTAATAGTTTATTTGCATGTGTGAGTATGTGTGTGAGTAACTTTTGGATGATTGCTGATGTGTAACAGGATGTGTAGGTGTATCACTACATATGATGAGTGAGTATATATGAGTGACTATATAGAACTGTTGGTGAATGAGTGGATGTGTATATAGATGGTGGAATTACTGAATTGGTTGTTGTTACTGGTTTGGGTATCTCCATTTTTTTGAAAATGTTTGTTTCTATTTTTGAATATGTGTTTCAAGCGTTACATTACACTGAAATTAGGTCTGTCACTCTGTCACAAGGATGGTGTCATCAGTGATGTCATGAGTGATGTCATCAGCAGTGCATTGTACGCGCAAGTTATAGTGAGTCCGACTAACTATAACGTGGGAATTTCAATGGTTTTATATCAGTAAAATTTCCAGCTAACTATAACTGGTGTGAAACCTATGGTTTTTTCAGTGAATTTCATAGGTTTTTAAAATGCTAATTCCTAACTATAACTGGTGTGAAACCTATGGTTTTTTCAGTGAATTTCATAGGTTTTTTAAATGCTAATTCCTAACTATAACTGGTGTGAAACCTATGGTTTTTTCAGTGAATTTCATAGGTTTTTTTAATGCTAATTCCTTTGTATATCGAGTTTCTAACCTTTTTTTTTTTACAATTTGCTGTTTTTTTTAAGTATTCATTTTTTTTTATATTTTTTTCTTTTGCGCTCTGGGTGCGCGCTCCTGGAAGCTTTCAGCTAAGCTCTCCTGTAAGCTTCTCCGAGAGCTCATCTGAAAGCGCACCCAGAGCGCAACTGTCGTTCGTGAAAAAAAAATATGAATGAAAAGTTAATAATAATGCAAAACATTTCGTACCATACAAATAAAATTTGTTTTTTTTAATATTGAAAATGATTATGCATTTCTATTAAAGATTGATGACGTCACTTCGGCGCGCAACGTACGTGCCCTCGGAAGCGCCTACGTGCGCGGCTCCTAAACGCACGCAAAAGCGCCTACGATCGCGCCACGTGTGCGCCCCGGAAGCGCCTACGATCGCGGCACGTTTGCGCCCCGGAAGCGCCTACGATCGCGCCACGTGTGCGCCCCGGAAGCGCCTACAATCGCGCAGCGTAAACGCACCCGGAAGTGCACCCGAGCGCGCAGCGTAAGCGCGTCGGGTCATGTGACCCTAAAATAACACTTTTCATTGGTTGCTAACAGTTTTTTTTTACAATGAATGAAATCCCCACCCATTTCCTTCACTTCTTCTTTCACTTTTGTGACTGAAAGACCTACCTTTTTTGCTGCTCCTTTTTTCTTGGTTCATCATGGCTGCCAGATCATCCAGCAGTGAAGATGACTTCATTGATGAAGAGCCACCTACCCCAAAGGTGAAGGGACATTTCATTTGGAAATTTTTTAAGTTTCCAGAAGGCCAGAAGAAGGTGAATGCACCAAAAGTAGAGTGCAGGATCTGCAAAAAGGTCCTGTCACGGGGTAACCCCCTAAAGAAATACTCTTTTGGCAACTTCACTATGATTCGCCATGTGGAGACCAGGCACCCCCAGAATTTTGCCCGAGAAAGTGTCAGGGCTCTGGCACAGGAGGTTCCCAGAGGTGGGGCCTCTACATCAACAGGAGGAGCAACTTCTTCTGGAAGAGACCAATCTCAGGGGCAGGTGCCAAACATCCAACCTGCATTCAACCATGGGGTCGTCAGATGCAGATACTGCAATCAACTCCTCACCTATGGGGAGCAAAGTGTCCTGCTCATGGTTCGGGCATTAGAGAACCATCACTGCCCTTCCCACCCCTAATTTTTTTCTTTTCTTTTTGCTCCTGTTGAGCAGTTTCTATTCCCTGTTTTTGTTCCTCTTCAGTTAAAAGAAGAAAACCAAAAGTTCTTTTCAGAACTACCTCCAATTCTCATCAAAGAGCTATAATCTTTAAAAATGAAGAGTAAGTGAAATATAGTGCATTGATAATTGAAAGGAGAATGAGTAAGAAAGAACAGAAAGGTATGAGAGGTGAAAGGAAGTGAAGTAGGAGGACTGAAAGAAGGTGAGTGTTAGAAAAGAAATTTATGACACAGTGAATAAACTGGAGGCCTCATTTCTGAAAAGTGACGCATCGCTACGTGAAAATAGCGATGCGTCACTTATCTGGACGCACTCCTTATGACATTCCACATATGTCATATTTAATATATGACTAATCAATTCGCAAGGAGTTACAGATATGTCAGTATTTCTGACATATCTCTAAACACAAAAGTAACGCATTGCAGGAGTGCGTCACAAAAGTGACGCAACTCCAGTAATGTGTCCTTTCACATGGAAAAAGCACCATGTGAAAGGTTTGCTGAGAAGCAGGCGCAAGATTTTGGCGCAACTGCATCCTAAAAGTGACGCACTGCGTCATTATTAGCAAGCTTTTTGCAAGGAACACCCCCTCTGCATGCATTATACCTGACACTATTTTTTAAAAAGTGACGCATCTAGGTACATGGGTCACTTTTTAAAACTCTGCGCCATATTGTATCTGCATCAGGTATAATGTATGCAGAGGGGGCAATCCCTCGCAAAAAGCTTGGTAATAACAACGTACTGAAATCTATGAGATTTCCCTGCGTCATTTTTTGGATGCTATTGCGTCAAAATTTTGCGCCGGCCTCGCATCACTTTTATGTTTACACATATGTCAGAAATACTGACGTATCTGTAACTCCTTGCAACATGATTCGTCATACATTAAATATGACACATCTGGAATGTCATAAGGACTGTGTACAGAAAAGTGACGCATCACACCAGCAGTGTAATAAAATGTGCCTCGTTGCACTATATTTAAAGGATGCAACAGCATCCTAAAAGTGACGCAGTGAAATCTCAAACATTTCACTGCGTCGCTATTACAAAGCTTTTTGTGGGGGAACACCCCCTCTGCATACATTATACCTGACGCTATTTTTAAAAAGTGACGCATCTAGGTACATGGGTCACTTTTTAAAACTCTGCGCCATATTGTATCTGCAACATGATTCGTCATACATTAAATATGACACATCTGGAACGTCATAAGGAGTGCGCACAGAAAAGTGACGCATAACACCAGCAGTGTAATAAAATGTACCTCGTTGCACTATATTTAAAAAGTGACGCATCTAGATAGATGCGTCACTTTTTGAATATTGCATAACAATGCGCATTTTTTTACACCGCTGGTGCGTCACAAAAATTGACGCACAGGAAGCGCAAAACTAACAGCGCAAGGCCTTCATAAATATAGTCCTGGATTTAGGGGGTCAGAGGGGGTCTACTCTTCCCCCTTATGATCCAATCAGCTTCCTGCGCGCAAGTCGCTCGTCGCGCCTGGAGCGCTCTCCCGTGCGCGCACGGGAGAGCGCATATGCCCGCGCAAAACGAAAAAAATTTTTTAATGCCCTGCAGGACCCTATTTTAGTCCCTACATCAAACCTAGGGGGTCAGAGGGGGTCTACTCTTCCCCCTTATGGTCATTTGCCCCTTTTTTTTTCAAACCCCTTCTGTCTCGATTTTACCGAGACACAAGATGGCGGCCGCTCCGCACTGTTTAGAATGTTTACAGACAACTGAGATCCAATCAGCTTCCTGCGCGCAAGTCGCGTGTCGCGCCTGGAGCGCACTCCCGTGCGCGCACGGGAGCGCGGCTATTGTTAGGACCCGTAGCGCTTAGGGGGATTCTAGGCCTTCAAGCTTTGTGCCAAGTGTGTGGTAATGTGCTTTTTTCCTACCAGGGACTACATGTCCCAGAATGCCTTGAGGCGGGATATGGAATCCCTGCCTCCTTTGCACCAATCAGCTGCTGCCTGGGAGGTTCATATGTCTCCTCCCTCTTCTTGGCGGTGCTTGGTTTTCGTTCCTGGATTCCTGCCTGGTGCCGACCCGAGTCTCCTCTGGTTCTGTTCCTGAGTTCCCCGTGATCTGAAGTCGTGTGTCTCACCTTTTCCCCCTCCCGGTGAAGTCTCTCCTCGAGACCGCGTGGGCTCACGCGGTCTCTTTCAAGATCCGCCACGGAGTTTGTTTCAAGTCTCCTGCATGTTCTTTTTCCCGACGTGGAGATTGGAGTTACCCCGCCTCCTCCCTAAACGGCTCACAGGTGTGCCGCATAGACTCACTGCCTGGTGTCGTCAGTTTCTCTTCGGCTCCTCGGTGCCTCCGCACCGCCTCGCTGCAATTTTCAGAAAATAACTCTCTGCCTTTGTTTTGCGGACATTTCTCCGCGTAGTTCGTTTGATGCCCAGAGACCCTCCGCGAAGTTAGCGAGTTGGTTTGTCTCTCGGGGAACATTGTTACAAGCATTTATTGACCGGTGTATTTTTTGCCTACACAGAGAGGATCAACTTGTACCTACCGTTATTTATTACTGGATATACCGAATTAGGAAGTGACTCAAGACTATTATTGAACCCACGGAATTCGTATCCTTTTTTGTTTTGGAGAGACCAACGTATGCACCCATCTTTTGGTTCGTAATTACCTTTTCTTTCCTGGAAACCTTTTTGGGTTCTCTGCACTCCAAGGGCAGGTAGGAGCATTGCAGCACACTTGGTACATACACCTATTGTCTCCTTAGTTTGAATGTCCTTTTTGTTAATTTGCTAAGACCTTGTTGTATGTGTTGTTTTCTCTCTCCTCTGCAGGTTACTGCGTACGCTGTGCATATCCTTCCCAAGTGCCCTATCTTCTATTCAGGAGACCTATGGGTTTTGGTCTCTCTCTTTTCTAGCGACCACTCAAACCTATGTGTGTTTCTAATTCACTGGGTGCGTGGTGTCGTTTATAACAGAGAGAGACACTGTCTACACTTCTGAGGAAGCTGGTCTCTGCCTGGAACCCGTTGGGAGCCCGACAGAAAACCAAGCCCACGTTTTATTTTCCTCCCGAGTGTAGACAGTCATGGATGACGCAGCCATGCTAGGCGAGACAGATGAGGTAACATTAAGAGAGTTAGCGACCACTGTGGTGAATCTGCAAACAGAACTAAAACTAATCAGAAATGATAACCAAAGGTTACTAGCAGAAAACGCCCGATTAATAGAAGCCAGTAAAAACCCTGAAGTACAAGCTAGACATAGAAAAAGTTATATCCAACCCTCTCACTTTCCAGCGTCTAGCGTTAGCTCCTCGGGAGCCTCTCAGGACTCTACCACTCCTGTACAGGTTACTGTAGTTACTCCACCTCAAACGCCCTTAGCCATGCCCGAAAGATTTAGCGGAGACAGTCAGAAATTCAAAGTCTTTCTGAATCAATGCCACCTGATTTTTCTGTGTAAAGCTGCTTCGTTCCCGGATGACGCGGCTAAAGTCGCCTTTATCATTTCCTATTTAAGCGGGAATGCTGCCTCGTGGGCAGTGGCTTTGGTAGAAAATGATGATCCAGTGCTATATAACCTTAACCTATTTAAAGACAGAATGAAAAATCTATTCTCTAGGCACACCTATATGCAGGCAAGTGATAACGAGCTGCTGAATTTAAAACAGGGGTCAAAGGATTTATTGACATATATCACTGCCTTCAATAGATTAGTGACAGAGACCCACTGGCCGGATGATAAGAGAACGTCTATATTTTATAGAGGGCTGCGAGACGAACTAAAAGACATCTTATCACAAATCGTAGATCCTCCTGAAAACTGTGCTGAATTTATTGACCTGGTGGTCAAATTAGACCACAGACTGGCTGAAAGAAAGGGAGAAAAATCTCGTAGTGACCTCCCTAAATTCTTTCTAACGAAGCAGGTGAAGAGTGATCCCAAAGACACAAGCGAACCCATGCAAATCGGGGGTATTCGTGGCCCATTAACTCCAGAAGAAAAGGAAAAAAGGCGAAAGCTAAATCTTTGCCTATATTGTGGAAAGGCTGGCCATTTTGCCCGTGAATGTCCTGTGAAGCCCAAAACTTCCATGAGTGGGGGGTTACCGAAATACTCTAAGAATACGCCTTCGGAAAACTAGTTGACTTGGGGAGTACTGAGGTCGCTCTTCCAAGTCCCTCTTTGTCTCAGACCTCTAAATATGTGGCTAACACATATTCATCCATTCCCAAACCTTTTACCATTACAGTGGTATTAGTGTTGCCTTCACAGGGAAGACATTCTATGGCTCTTCTTTTGGATTCAGGGGCAACTGGTAACTTCCTGGATATCACTCTAGCTAAATCCTTGGGTATGCAGTTCATAAAAAAGGACGTACCTGAAAACGTCAGAGCAGTAGACGGATCAGCCCTATCATCTGGGATGTTGAAATACCATACCCCTGACATTCTTGTGTTATGCGACAATGGTCATAGTGAGAGCATATCCTTTGACCTAATTGATACCCCCAATTTCGGGGCTATCTTGGGTGTACCCTGGCTTCAGACTCACAATCCCCATATAGATTGGGTAGCCAGAACTGTTACCCTACGCTCAGCCCACTGTCTTACTCATTGTTATAGAGACATCAACCACTGGCATACTCCCGTATATTGTGCCTCTACCACTATTGACGGGGCGACATTGCCTTTTGAATATAGACAATTTGCTGACGTATTTGATGATGTAAAAGCAGTGGCCTTACCGCCACATCGTTCCTACGATTGTAGGATAGATTTAATACCAGGCGCTGATTTACCTGTTAGTCGCATATATGCGCTTACGGAAACAGAGACTAAATACCTGCAAGAATATTTACAAGACATGTTGGCCAAAGGTTTCATCAGTCATTCCACCTCGCCAGTGTCATCCCCCCTTTTTTTTATTCCTAAACGGGAAGGGGGACTCAGAGCTTGCCTAGACTACAGAGTATTGAATAAAGCAACCATAAAAAACAAATATCCTCTTCCCCTCATTTCCACGCTGCTTGATCAGGTTAGAAAGGCCACTATTTTTACCAAACTTGACTTAAGAGGAGCCTATCACCTGATCAGAGTTAAACGAGGGGATGAATGGAAGACTGCCTTCCGAACGAAATTCGGGCTCTATGAGTACAACGTCATGCCCTTCGGGCTGTGTAATGCTCCCGCAGCGTTTCAGTTTTTTATAAATGAGATACTGCGGGAGTATCTGGACATTTTTGTCATCGTGTATATCGATGATATACTCATTTATTCCTCTAACGAGTCTGAACATGTGTCCCATGTACAAGCCATATTGGGAAAACTACAAGAACATCACCTCTTTGCAAAACTTGACAAGTGCATCTTCCATACCCACAGCGTAGCCTTTTTAGGATTTGTTATTTCATCCAAGGGGATACATATGGATCCTGCAAAAATTTCTGCCATTATAGAGTGGGCCAGTCCCACTTCCGTAAAGGAGATTCAATCCTTCCTAGGATTTGCCAACTTTTATAGAAGGTTTGTGGACCATTTTTCTGATCTGGTAGCTCCCATCACACGCCTGCTAAAAAAAGGGGTTGAGTTTATCTGGGATGGGGAAGCCGAAAAAGCCTTTCAGACTCTTAAGGTCAGTTTCACTTCCGATCCCATTATGAAACATGCAGACGAAACGCAACCCTACTTCTTGGAAGTGGATGCTTCGCAATATGCGGTGGGTGGCGTGTTATCACAACGTGACATCATCAAAGGCACCCTCCATCCTATTGCGTATTTTTCGAAAACCTTGACACAATCAGAACAAAATTATACCATCGGGGAAAGGGAACTCCTTGCAATCAAGCGAGCCTTCCAAGAATGGCGTCACTACCTTTTAGGTTCCCCTCATGTGATCACTGTTTATTCGGATCATCAGAACTTACAATACTTTCGAACAGCTAAAGCCCTAACACCGAGACAGCTACGGTGGGTTGCATTTTTTGGGGAATATGATTTTTTGATTCATTTCAGGCCAGGAATAAGACAGGGTAAGGCGGATGCCTTATCCAGACTGGGTAAGGAAAACAAGTGGGTTCAGGAGAAGCCGGTGCCCCTTATGCCTGAGAATAGACTAGTGGCGCTAGGGGAAAGAATTCCTGATTCACGTACCTTCTTGGAGCACTTAGAACAGGCCTATGCCCCTTTAGATCCGCTCACCTGGTTACAAGATTCAAAAAACACCATTGTGGACAATCTGTGGTATCATGACAATAAAATCTTTTTACCTACTACAGACTTACATCATCTTGTTTTACAATGGTGTCACAATATGCCCTTAGCAGGTCATCCGGGGGAACACAAAACTAAGAGTCTCTGTCAACGATGGTTTTGGTGGCCACAACTATCGCATGATGTTAAGCATCATGTCAAGACCTGTCCCACATGTGCCCGCCAAAAGGCCTCACATTCCGTACCTGCGGGATTACTACAGCCCCTTCCTGTTCCCAATTGCCCCTGGACCACCCTTAGCATGGATTTCATAACAGACTTACCCAACACTCATGGATATACCACCATCCTGGTGGTAGTAGATCTATTGTCCAAAATGGCCCATTTTGTACCCCTAAAAAAGATCCCTTCAGCAGTGGAGTTAGCAGAGGTGTTTATCCGAGAAATTGTCCGGTTACATGGATTGCCTTCTGTTATAGTATCAGACAGGGGTCCCCAATTTGTTTCTAGATTCTGGCAAGGGTTATGCAAATCTCTCTACATCGATCATAGGTTGTCCTCAGCCTATCACCCCCAGACAGACGGGCAAACAGAGAGGACAAATCAAACCTTAGAGCAGTATCTCAGGTGTTTGATAACCACCTCCTGTCAGGATTGGGTACAAGCACTACCTCTAGCAGAATTTGCATACAATAATTCTACACACACTGCTTCTAAGATTTCTCCGTTCTTTTTCACCACTGGTTATCACCCCAAAATACTCCCCCTTGAGGTACTCCCCTCTGATACGTTAAACCCTGCGGTTCTCGATCATCACCAAACCCTGCTAAAGATATGGGAAACAGCCAAATCAGAACTAACCCTGGCGAAAGAGCAAATGAAGGCCCAAGAGGACAAACATAGAAGACCTGCTCCTGTTTACTCAGTAGGCGATAGGGTTTGGTTATCATCTAAGAACTTGAGACTCGAAGGGCCTCGTAAATTACAACCACGCTATCTAGGGCCCTTTGAAATACAAAAAGTCATATCCCCGGTGGTTCTCAAATTAGTCCTGCCCCCTGATATGCTGATACATCCTGTGTTTCATACATCTCTTCTGAAACCTTATGTGGCCCCTCTACTCCCAGAACCTCCTCCCCCCCCTGTCATGGTTGAGGGAGACATAGAATACGAGGTGCGAAGAGTTCTAGACTCACGCAGGCACAGGGGTAGACTCCAGTATTTAATTGACTGGGTGGGTTACCCTCCAGAAGACAGGACCTGGGAACCAGCGGATAACATTCATGCCCCTAGACTTATACGTAGATTCCATGCTCTTCATCCCTCCAAACCTCGACCTGTGCGTAGGCCTTTAGGGGGGGGTACTGTTAGGACCCGTAGCGCTTAGGGGGATTCTAGGCCTTCAAGCTTTGTGCCAAGTGTGTGGTAATGTGCTTTTTTCCTACCAGGGACTACATGTCCCAGAATGCCTTGAGGCGGGATATGGAATCCCTGCCTCCTTTGCACCAATCAGCTGCTGCCTGGGAGGTTCATATGTCTCCTCCCTCTTCTTGGCGGTGCTTGGTTTTCGTTCCTGGATTCCTGCCTGGTGCCGACCCGAGTCTCCTCTGGTTCTGTTCCTGAGTTCCCCGTGATCTGAAGTCGTGTGTCTCACCTTTTCCCCCTCCCGGTGAAGTCTCTCCTCGAGACCGCGTGGGCTCACGCGGTCTCTTTCAAGATCCGCCACGGAGTTTGTTTCAAGTCTCCTGCATGTTCTTTTTCCCGACGTGGAGATTGGAGTTACCCCGCCTCCTCCCTAAACGGCTCACAGGTGTGCCGCATAGACTCACTGCCTGGTGTCGTCAGTTTCTCTTCGGCTCCTCGGTGCCTCCGCACCGCCTCGCTGCAATTTTCAGAAAATAACTCTCTGCCTTTGTTTTGCGGACATTTCTCCGCGTAGTTCGTTTGATGCCCAGAGACCCTCCGCGAAGTTAGCGAGTTGGTTTGTCTCTCGGGGAACATTGTTACAAGCATTTATTGACCGGTGTATTTTTTGCCTACACAGAGAGGATCAACTTGTACCTACCGTTATTTATTACTGGATATACCGAATTAGGAAGTGACTCAAGACTATTATTGAACCCACGGAATTCGTATCCTTTTTTGTTTTGGAGAGACCAACGTATGCACCCATCTTTTGGTTCGTAATTACCTTTTCTTTCCTGGAAACCTTTTTGGGTTCTCTGCACTCCAAGGGCAGGTAGGAGCATTGCAGCACACTTGGTACATACACCTATTGTCTCCTTAGTTTGAATGTCCTTTTTGTTAATTTGCTAAGACCTTGTTGTATGTGTTGTTTTCTCTCTCCTCTGCAGGTTACTGCGTACGCTGTGCATATCCTTCCCAAGTGCCCTATCTTCTATTCAGGAGACCTATGGGTTTTGGTCTCTCTCTTTTCTAGCGACCACTCAAACCTATGTGTGTTTCTAATTCACTGGGTGCGTGGTGTCGTTTATAACAGAGAGAGACACTGTCTACACTTCTGAGGAAGCTGGTCTCTGCCTGGAACCCGTTGGGAGCCCGACAGCTATAGATATATATATTTTTTTGAACCTTAATTACTTAAAATCCACTGGAGCACATATCTTGAGACATAGCAAAGGCACATCGGGCTACCAGTCCCTACAATTTTGCCAAGTTTGGTGGAAATCCATTCAGCCGTTCGGGCTAAAAGTGAAATCGACCGCCCTATGGAAATTAACATGGGGAAAACGCGTTTTGGGACCCCCCTTTTATCTCGGCCCCCGCTTGACGAATCCCCCCCAAACTTTCAGGGAAGGACCGGACCGCCATGAGACCATTTTCCTGAAAATTTCAGGCAGATTCGTCAACCGGCGCCAAAGTTATTCAAAATAACCGCCAGTAGGTAATATATATATATATATATATATATATATATATATATATATATATATATTCACTGAAAAAACCATAGGTTATAGACCATATATAGTTAGGAATTCGCATTTACAAAACCTTATTTTACTCACACAAAACCATTGAAATTCCATATATAGTTAGTTGTACTAACTATATATCGCGCACCCGCAATCCACTGCTGATGATGTCACATATTACATCATTCATGACATGGTCAGTGACATCACTGAGGACATCACTGATGACATCTCAAATGACATCACTGATGACATCTCAAATGACATCACTGATGACATCACTGATGACATCTCATTTGACATTACTGATCACATCACTGATGATATCATTCATGTGATAATACGATGAACCTCTTCAGACTCTAATATAACCTTAGATACAATCAGTGTAAACAGACACTCACAGACTTTCACTCATCCATGGAGTTACTCACACACCTAGTCAGTCATGCAAATAATCAATCACACCTCCATTTCCTCAACTATACAGTTATACAAACTTTACTTATTCAAACATATACTAACACATATTTACTCTCTTATACAATCCCTGATACAAGTTCACAATGATCCATACAGCCACTCGCACATTCACTGGCTCTTATGCACAGTTATTTATATATGTCAACTCTCACATGTACTGTGTTTTACATATGTACTTACTTTGACATGTAGCACTGAGATATCCATTCACTCACCAATACACTCATGCACACAGTCAACCGCCCATACAGCTGTTTCCACATGCACTTTTGAAACCATACATCTAGTGAATCAACTGCTCACACATCTATGCACAGAGTCATACACCTCCCAGCCACCCACACACACACTCAGTCTCCCATACAAATACTTGGGCAAACAATCAATAACCCATATAGTTACTCATATAGCTACTTATCAACACATGCAACAGTTTACAGAACAACAGACATAATGATGCACAAATTAAGACAGTTTAGTCACTAACCCATGCACTCAGTGAGACACATTTAATCACTCACTCATAGTCAGTCATGCACCTACTAAATCCTTCATCCAGACACTTATACATCCACTCATTCTTCAATATGTAAGACATATTTTAACTTTACAGAAACATACAGTCACTGGATGTTGTCATCAGTGATGTCATCAGTGATGTCATTTGAGATGTCATCAGTGATGTCATCAGTGATGTCATTTGAGATGTCATCAGTGATGTCATCAGTGATGTCACTGACCATGTCATGAATGATGTAATATGTGACATCATCAGCAGTGGATTGCGGGTGCGCGATATATAGTTAGTACAACTAACTATATATGGAATTTCAATGGTTTTGTGTGAGTAAAATAAGGTTTTGTAAATGCAAATTCCTAACTATATATGGTCTATAACCTATGGTTTTTTCAGTGAATTTTCAAGGTTTTGTAAATGCTAATTCCTAACTATATATGGTCTATAACCTATGGTTTTTTCAGTAAATTTTCAAGGTTTTGTAAATGCTAATTCCTAACTATATATGGTCTATAGCCTATGGTTTTTTCAGTGAATATATATATATACATACTGATAGAGCGCGCAGGTCACCCGGGTCACTGAGTTTACAAATTTTCCACGCACTGAGCCCAGGCGAGCATGCAAATGACAATGTTTCTGCGTGAACCGGGTGAAACCCTTAGCACGCTACTATGAGTAATTCGGGGGGTGACTTCACACCACTGCTGATCATGTACCTGACTTACCACAGGCACATTACTCCTGATGGACCAGGAGCTAGCAGGGAATAGGTGACAGGGTTCCTAGGAAAAAATACACTTTATAAACCAAAATACATTTGTCCACACTATATACTGTGAAATGACCACCGACACCTGATGAGTTTTAAAGGTTTATCAAAAGATTTCAGAATGAATATGCCAAGATGATAAGCCAAATACACAATAACACATCAAGTGTTAAAATTAATGCCACAAGGTAACTATGGATTAGGGCAAGTACCATTAGAAAAATTGAGAACACTGAAAGGTAATGGGCTATTCACCGCAAACTTAAACTAGGGCAAGGGACATGAAACAGGACCTAATATGAGTACTTAACTAAGCTAGTTGTTCTATTCTTACTGAATTTCACTGCAATCATGCTAAGGGAAAGGGAAAAAATGGAACATACTACTATAATATGACAATTTAATAATGTCCTATAGGTAGGGAAAAAGTGGAACAGTTCTAACAACAATTGCATATAAGTTGCTTTAAACGGCAATAGGGCAATATCACAGGCAAGAGTGCTTTATTAAGAAAAGGAGAGAGAGAGACATAGAAAGACGTAAACCCACTGATTAATAAGTACCTAATTAGGAATGAGGACTAACCCTGGCCACGGGTCAGTTTGGAAAACCGGGGACAAGGACCCTCAAGGAATGGAATACCAGAATGCGAGCAGGTACAGCTCACGGACAGTCAGGACAGGATACCCCTCAGATTTTGGGTCAGGGCTGGGTTCACCAAGGTACGACCAACACCCACAGCTTCGGATGCAACGCCTGCGTTACCCATCTCTGCAAGTAATCCGCCAGTAACCCCGATTGGGTTTTCGAATTTCCCCAGCAAAGTGCTTCGCCAGCACTTAGGACTATTTTCCACCCCTAGGGACTTGTGGAAAAGTATGGACAGAGTGCTCCGCAGCACTCTAGATTGAGCACCTATAGAGTTCGTAGGGTCAGTGACAGGTCTGCTACTCGGACAAGTCGGACAATTTCCCTAAGCTACACTAGGCCAGTTATACGGTTTGGGGACCCTTAGACCACCCACTAATGTTGCAAGTGACAGTTTCCCACATTATGATTGGTCAGGAGAGGTGACTTGGTCATTGTCACCTCCTAGAATTCAGTGTTCCCATCATTACTATTAAATTTTACACACCCGCCCCTTGGGTTCACGTTCCCAGGCATAGGAATACAGAAGACAATACAAGTGCATAGCATATAGCAACAGTGTTGCTTCGGTCAAGGTAGAATTCAGTCTCCTGGAGAGGGTTCCCAGGCGCATCGGGCTTCAGGAGCCAGCTGGCTTGTTTTAGCTTCTGCGCAGTGAGGTTTCTCCCAGGTCACATGACAGGTTTCAGAGGAGCTTCATCATGGCGTAGCTCATGTTTGCCCCAGCCCCCAGAGACGCGGTACATGAAAAGTAAGCGAGAACAAATTAGAATCATACATAAAAACGATCACACTGTATACCGTGATAGATTTAAACACACCCCTTATTTTATAACATCTATAGTATTAAAGTTTAGTGCGAAAAGACAGATAGGCGAAAGCAGCGGTTGCAAGCAGAGAGCGTGGTGAGAGACAAGCGGCCATATTTGCATCAGTGCGCATGAGCAATACAATCCCTCCAAAATGCGAGTGCGTCACATCACATGGGTATGACCGACGCATGCGCAAACTGGATTTCTGCAAAGCAGCCATTTCCTTAGTGCAAGCATTGTGAGGATAAAACGACACACAGGCAAGCCTCTCGGGGACACCCGCGTGTTGGGGAAAATGCTAAATAAACGACGGACAGTTGGACTAATATGATTATACGTTAGGTGAGGTTCATGAGTGAGAGCAAGTCGCTTTACGTGCGAATCCTTGCTCCATCAATCCCCTCTTTGATGATATTTACTATCATCACTACATTAAGGAAACAGATGCCAACTTTCATTCATCCATATCTTTCATCTCAATCTCGACAAATTTATTGTTTAGTTTTCTTTCGGCTTCTCTATGAGAGTGGTGATTCTTTACCTTCTTGTAGATTTGATTCCTCAATTCTTCTAATTCTAACTCATCAATATTTCTTTTCACTCCTCTCTTATTCACTGTATACTTTCTGCATCTTTCACATTTACAGCAGATGAATATGATCAGTACAACCACACCCATTCCAATTATTGGCATCAGTATTTTCCACAGAAGATTTCTACCTAAGTTAGAAAACCAACTACCTATTGAGGAGAGACCTCCAGTCAGTCTCGTCCAGGCACTGTCAACCTCCAATGGTTTGAGCTCTTTTTCCAAATTACATATCTTTTAAGTTCGATACTTTTGTCAGGTATATAGGTGCAACAATGTTGCGCCTTCAGCATTCTACAGACTCCGCCCTCTTTTGCCAATAAGGTATCAAGAGCAAGGCGATTCTGCAAAACCATTGATCTGATCGCAACCATCTCAGTATTGACCAGCAGGAATCCAGCAGCAGTGTCAGTAGATAACCGATCCACTACTGTAGACAATTTGCAGATTCTGTGTGTGTTCAGAACTACCCCCATTCCAGGTATTAGTGCACTAAAAATATCACCTATGATTTCTCCTACACTCTCACGTTTACTACGCACTAAGCCATTAGTGTCTTCATCATTGCTTCCAGCAGCATTATTCACATGGTATATTTTCGGGAAAACAATGCCAAAGTAGCAGCTTCCATACCAGTGATCCGGCAATTTAAAATAAGACTTGTTCCCACATATATAATATATTCCGGGAAACACAGGTTCTGACCCATTTTTGAAACCCCAACCTCCAATTACCTTATAATTATGTTCACACTCGCTGGAACCAATGAATACATTGTTATAATATTCTGTCCTTTCTCTATGGAGACAAAGTTTTCCTTTCCGTTCAAAATCCAGTAACAAAGCAGGATTAGCTTCGCCTTGCGAGGTGTTATCCATATGTTCTGCTCACCTAGGGACTCTATCCTTTTCGTCATTTGCCTTTTTCTGAAACTTTTCTCTCCTTCTGTCTGCCATTTTTATGAACATCTTTTCCTGCTCTTGCAAGGAACAGGTCAGATTAGCCTGTCGTGCTTCATTTAAGTCTATGTCACCTATAGTCAGGAAATATTCTCCCATATACCGGGGTACCTCGCTCCTAATATGTACAAGGTTCAGGTGTCCCCTAATAGGGAGTTCGGAAAAGACTACGTCAGCATTTGAATAGTAGTACTGTAAAGTGCTTCTATAAAACAAGCTTGCCAATATACTACAGGAAATTCCGTAGGTTAGGGGTAAGTGGTGATATGTCACACCTTCAGCTACAGAAGTGGGTAGCTTCATGCAGACATAACAATCCTCTATTTCCATAGCTTCTACATAATGTACTAACAGGTTAGCGAAAACATTTAAATGCGTCCTGTTTTTCATCTTGTGAAAGTGCAGTCCACCCTCATCTGATGCTTCTAATTTTTGTCATGTGTGTCTCTGACTAACTGGGTTGTCACGTCGTTCTAAGCTTCGTGGTGTTTCTGCAGTCTGTACAACGTCTGTGTCTATTACTTCAGGTTCAGTAGGGGACAAGTTAGGATCTTTACTTATCATAAAAGGAATAAAAACTGTTAGTCCTATCCACATCACTATTAACATAGCTACACTACATAAGCATATCTTACAGCAAGTTTTACAACACCCAAATCTGGACCTTCCAGCTACGTTTGAATCAGACATTTTAGCTTACAGGTGGCTTTTGCAACCCCTCTTTGTCTCCTTACACCAAGAGTTCACTCGCTTTTGTCTCAAGGAGGGTCTTCGTCAGAACTCCGATCAGTACCGGACTCTTCGTCACTTTTGCCACTGTGATTGGGCTCATCAATTTCTTCCAGCACCAAGTATGTCCATTCAGGGCTCCGATACAGTCTGTTCTGTTTCTTCACTCTGTCGCTCTTTCTCAGAGACTTGCCTCGGGCTGCTTTTCTTTCACTTTCAGCCCTCTTACGGTCTTTCAGTTTTTCCTCGACTGTTTTTATTCGGAGTCTTAGCCTTTTGACGTACCTGGGTGTACTTTTGCTTCTGTGACTTTCAGTGGTCGAGGACACTTGGCCTTCCTCGTGCACTCTTTTTATGCGTTCTTTGAGTTTGACAGAGTCTATTTCCCTTCCTGTCTGACTAGTTCCAGGTCTTTCATCTATTTCTTCTGCCTGGTCCTTAAGCTGGCCCTGTTCAGGTTCGCTTTGTATGTTTTCTTTGCTTTCAGGTGAACTGGATTCTGATTCCTGAACACGTTCCTCTATTTCTATCTGCTCTGGTTCATGCACTTTGTTCCCTTCATTTTCTTCCGCATGAACTTCAACTTTGACCACTATCTGTCCCTTTCCAGATTCCGGAGTCTCAGGAGGAGTGTCGGTGTCTTGATCTGTCCCTACTTGGCCTATTTCCTGATCAGGTGTGATGTGAGTCTCGTTGACCTGACCTTCGTCTTCTAGTTCTGTCTCACCTGGACTATCCCACTCACTGTCTAGGTAGGAATATTTCCTGGTTCGTATTGGATCATGAACCTGGTCGTCGGCAGGGTACCATTCAACGTCTCGACTTGTGCTCGGCAGTTCGATGTCAGCGAGATCCGGACTCTCTTCGGGAGTCTCCTCAGCGGTGCTGCCTTCAGCTTCAGTCGCGTTTTCTCCGGTTACCCGCTTTGTGTGGCTGGCATGGATCCACTTTGGTACACCAGCACACTTTACAGCAGTAGTGGTGACAAGGATCACTTGTCTTGGCTTTCCCCACTTTGTTCCAAGGCAACTCTTCCGGGTGTGTTTCTTTAACACCACCCAATCACCTGGTTGTAGCTTATGTGCTGGAGTCTTGGGCCAGTCGTCAGCTGTCTCTCCAATCTGGTGGGAGAGAGAACGCACTTGGTCACCCAGTTGCTTGCAGTATTCTAGCACCAAATCATCAGTAATGCTTAGCAGTTTGTGTCCAGGTACCCATGCTTGTCGCATCACTCTCCCCATTAGTACCTCATGGGGGCTCAGGCCTGTTTTTCGATTCGGAATACTTCTCAGACTCATCAGCACAAGGGGCAAAGCTTCTGTCCAGTTCATTTTGGTGGAATCACACATCTTCGCCAATCTGGACTTGATCGTGCCATTTATCTGTTCAACCACCCCAGACGCCTCGGGATGGTAGGCACAGTGCAGTCTTTGCTTCATTTTAAAGGCCTTACAGAGCTCTTCTAGGACCTCGTTGGCAAAATGCCCACCTTGGTCTGTTTCAATCGTCTCAGGAATTCCATACCTAGGTATCAACTCCCTGAGTAATAATTTGGCTACAGTCAGGGCATCATTTTTCTTTGCTGGGTAAGCCTCCACCCACCGGGAAAACAGGCACACTATGACCAGGACATACCTATATCCCTTGCATCTGGGCATTGTTATAAAGTCTGCCTGCATCCTGACAAAGGGACCTACTGCCTTTCCGATGGTACTTTGTTCTACTACAGTCCTCTTTCCTGCATTAAATTGCTGACACACTAGACACCTCTGGCAAAACCTTTCCGCCTGGTTCCTGAACTTTGAATTGAAGAACACCTTGTCAAACACACGACACATTGCGTCCCTTCCCATATGTGTTGGTTCATGTATCATCCTGACCATGGGATCTATCAGGCTGTCAGGCAGCACAGGCACTCCAGTTGGGTTTACCACCACACAGTCATTCCTTACTTTGCATTCATTCTCACTCCATCTGCCTTTTTCTTCCCTGTCTGTTGATTTTGTAAGTCTTTTAATTCATCCCACGTTGACACATTATCAAACAACATCAGTTGGCAGCTGTGTCCACCCCATAACCCAATTTGGAGGGACATTTGGTGTCGGGCACAAAACTGTGCTATTTGGTCAGCGTATCTGTTTCCGGCTGTCACATCATCATTTCCGGATCTGTGAGCCGCACACTTGACCACAGCCAATTCTTTGGGCAATTGAATAGCTTCCAGTAATTCTTGTACCACCTTTCCATTTCTGATAGGGGTACCTGAGGAAGTCATGAATTCTCTTTGTAACCATAGTTGGCCGAAGTCATGAACAACCCCATAACAGTACTGGCTGTCGGTGTAAACAGTTATTCTTTTGTTTTTACCCCTCCTACAGGCTCTTGTCAATGCGATGAGCTCTGCTACTTGTGCAGATTTCACCTCGCATAGGTAAGAGGCTTCTATGGTGTTTGTCAATGTGACTACAGCATAGGCAGCACACAGACCTCCACTCTCATGTCTTAAACATGAGCCGTCCACAAAGATTGTAAGATCCCCATCAAGCAAGGCTACTTCTCGGATGTCAGGACGGGGCTTAGTGCTGAATTCTGTTAGATCAATACAGTTATGTTCCATTTCATCCTCGGCGTCTACATCCAGAGGAACAGGTAACAGGGTTGCACGGTTTAAGATATTGCACCGAGAAATGGTTACATTCTCAGCACCAATCAAAATTCTCTCATACTTAGTCAGCCGACTAGGTGTGAGATACTGAGTCTTGGTTCTTGTCAGTAGAATTACAACAGAATGTGGAAGATATACGGTGACAGGATGTCCCATGACAATATTCTCACTCTGTTCTAGACTGACGCAAGTAGCAGCTACTGCCTTCAGGCATCCGGGCAATCCAGCAGCCACCGGATCTAGAGTGGCCGAGAAATAGGCCACGGGACGCCTGACCAGCCCATGCTCCTGGGTCAGGACTGAGAGCGCACAGTTTTCTCTGGTGTCACAGAACAGTTCAAAGTGCTTGGAATAGTCAGGCATACCCAAGGCAGGAGCGGTACATAGACAATTTCGCAATGTTACCCAAGCGGACATGCTTTCACTGTCCCAACTGACTGGGTCTTCTACTCCTTTCTTGGTCATTTTTATCAAAGGTTTGGCTAGAGTTGCGAATCCCACAATCCACTGCCTGCAGTACCCCACAACTCCTAGAAACATCCTCACCTCTTTCTGAGTTCGGGGTAGGTCCATTGCTTTAATTATCTTGATCCTTTCTGTGGTGACTTTTCGGATCCCTTTCTCTATCTGGTGCCCCAGATATTTTACTGAGTTTTACAGAACTGTAATTTGTCAGGGGATACTTTATGTCCTCCCTTTCCTAGGTGATTCAGCAAGGCGATGGTGTTGGTGACACAGTCAGTTTGAGTTTTAGATGCCACTAAAAGGTCATCTATGTACTGCACCAAAACGGACTCTCTGGGCAGTATTAGAGATTCAAGGCATTTCTTTAGGATCTGGTTGAAAATCGATGGACTTTCAGTGTACCCTTGAGGGACACGATTCCAGACATAGATATGGCTGTCAAATTCAAAACTAAAAAGGAACTTGCTTTCCGGATGCAATGGGATGGAAAAGAATGCATGGCACAAGTCAATGACAGTGAACCATTCCGCATTCCAAGGAATCTGATATAGGATCACTGCAGGGTTGGGCACAATGGGACAGCAAGGTACAATAATTTGGTTTACCTTGCGCAGGTCCTGCACTACTCGGTACTTTCCACTAGGCTTTTTAATCCCAATGATGGGTGAATTGCAGGGACTGCTCATTACTTCCTGTATGATGTCTGCTTCGAACAATCTGTTAATTTCAACTGCGACTCCTGCTTTTACTTCTGCACTCATTTTGTACTGTCTTGTTCTGGGGTATACAGCATTTGTTTTTATCGCTATTTTATCTGGGTCCACATTTGCCATTAAGCCTACATCTTTTCCCGTGAAATCCCATACTTCAGGTACCACTCTTAACTGGAGCTCTTCAGGTAAGTCTTCAACGGACAAGGGTCTAATATCAGAGTCAGGTCTCACTAACATTAGTTTATACAAGCCATCTTCATCGGGGGTCTGAATTTCGACACCTTTTGGTGTGCAAAAGATGGTGCAGTTCATTTTGCACAACAAATCACGTCCTAGCAGGTTCACAGGACTGGAATCGCAGACCACAAATCTGTGCATTTCTTTAAAATTTCCTATGGAGATTTCCATAGGTTCAGTCACTGGAGTACTTATTATTTGATTGGAGACACCCACTACTTGGATTGCTTCTCCCGAGAGGAGTAGGTTAGGAACATCCACTGTTCTCACAGTGGACCGGGTAGCACCAGTGTCCAACAGAAAGGTGACGTCTTTTCCCTCAACCTTTCCTTCAATGTATGGTCCAGTCTGGTCTACCGGTAAGGAGGCGCCAAGCACGCACTCCTTATCCTCCCCCCTCAGGCCCCGTCAATCTTGTTCATCATAGAGGAACGTATCGTTTAACAAGTACTGTGGAATTGCTGCATTGCTTTCATTCTCTCCTTCCCATATTTCCGCCCTTTCATTCTGCTGGCCCTGATTCTTATAATTCTGTCTAGGAGCGCGAGGTACTGGAGGTAGCTTTACCTGTTGCTGGTTCTTTCTCGTCCCCTCTTTCTGCACCTGTGGATTTAAACCATTTATAGGGGCATTACCGGCCTGTAGGTGTGGACACTCGTCTCTCCAATGCCCTATCTGGCCACACCCGTGGCAGGGGAATTTCTTCATAGCCTCTTCCCGACTCATTTTTACCCGGGGCTTCCCTCCTCCCCCAGCGTTGGTATTCTGGGCATTATTATTAGAATTCAATTTACTTAACTGCTTTTCTTGCTGTTCAGCCAATTTCACTTGTGCCCACATCACTTTCTCCTTGAGGGCTTTCTTTTTATTCTCTATTTCATCTTCGCAGTACTTGGCGTACTTTAGGACATCATCTATGGGCTTTCCCTGCCAACTGATTTTATTGTCTCGAATCCATTGTGATATTTCAGGCCTTAATCCTAGCACGAATCTGTAACTGAAATGGGTCATGTCTTTCATGTCCACATTATCGATCCCACTGTAAGTTTTGAACACTTGTAGCAACCTTTCATAAAAGGAGTGGTCAGTTTCGTCGTGCTCTTGGGTAGTTCTATCTATCCGGGTCCAATCTGTTTCTTTTGCGGGCACCTTTTTCTTGAGGTATTGTATGCCTTGATCATACTTCCTCATTACTTCGGGTGAGGGAGCTCCGGTTTTGTCGTCCCTTGCATATTCCTCACTGGGCCAATCAATTTCAATTTTGCAGTCGGTCCACAAATCTACAGGAACCACAATGTCGAAAAACCCATCTAGGTCTTTCAAAAGACATTTCTGAACCTTTACGAAACGCTCGACCTGTCTGTACCAGTCGACTGGTTTTTCCCGCAATTTCGGGAAGTCATTAGTAAATGACACAATATCCTGTCGGGACCAAGGGACATGGACATATTTTCCCCCCGGGACCTCCCTCATGGGACACAATTTTTCTGCGGGAGTTACTTCCTTCAGCACATATTCTGAAGCCTGGGATTTTGCCCTGCTGTCTTCCTTTTTCTTTGCCCACCGGGTTCTCCATTTCCCTACATCCCCCCATTTCTGTAAGAGTTTTAATAATTCTTTTATCTGGATCTGTTTCCCTACCACATTCAAGCTCTCTAAGTCTTTGTCCGAAAAATCTACTCTGTAGGGTTTCTGAAGGATTTTGGAGCGACTGACATCTATTCCCATTTCTGTGGCTGTGTCCATCAATCTCTCATGGAGCAATCTAGCGTTCCGGGTAAGGTTTTTACTGATGAACAGTAACTCTTCTTCGCTGAAGGAGTTTAACCGGTCTAATCCTACATTTCCAGCCATCATTTCTTCTATTTTTATTCTTAGTTTATAGATCTCTAATGGCTTGGGTTGGGGAGTGGTCTCTTTCTCCAATTCTTTGGTCCATCTGTCTAATTCTTCGAGGGATACTACTGTGGCACTCCTAACCCCAGACGTACTTTCAATCAGAATCTCTTTTGTCCTACTCTGACTTCTCGCCCCTGGCATGCTAGTTCTAGGTTCCTGAATGGGCATATCCATCAGGACCACTGATTCGCACTCACTTTCTTGATCATCATCTATGAGTACTTCTTTTCTCGGGGGTGGGATGCTAGGAGTTGGCATTATTGGGGAGATAACAGGAGGACGAGGACTAGCCAGGTTATCTCTATAAAGAGGAATAGCGGGTCCAATGGTTACTGGGATAGTCAGGGAATCGGGATGGGGATGTATCTGGGCTATGGTCTGGACTAAATCATCTCGCTGTCTAGCCAGGGCTTCCTTCTCTTGTTCTCGCAAAGGATTTTTTCTGCGGAATTGTCATGCAATACTTGGGGTACCAAGGGAGGGTAAATACTTGGGGCAGTCGGAGTAACCAATCGAGGTGGGCCCTTCTCCAAACGGCTGATAATTTGGGACCGTGGATTTAGGTCTGCAAAACCCATCCCCTTCACTGGTTTTACCATCCGTACCCGTTCCATCTGTCTCGCTATCCCTCCGACACCTGGGATATTTGGCAAACGGGTTTGGTGAACTTAAAGGCTCTGACTCTGCTACATAGGGAGGTGGGTTTTTCATCAACAAATCTTCTAGGTGCTCGTCTTCTGAGTCCCCTACGGGCATTAAGTGATGGGTTTTTTCTTTACTTTTTCCTTTCCCTTGTTCTAATACCCCCATCATTGGAAACAAACCCTCCACCATCATGCTTTGTCTCCAATGTTTCATTTTCTGCTCTTTGGTTTCTCTATGGACCCTCGGATACCATTTGCTCACTCCCTTGTCCATCCGGGGTCTATCTCTCTCCAAAGCCTCAATTTCCCATTCTTCTAGGGCCTTGTACTGGGTTAATCTGGGTCTGGGATGTAATTCATTCATGCGGGTCCTCAAGTTAAACAGGATTCTGCCATTAAACGTACCATCAATAGGAAATGCTAGGACTCCGTCATCTGCAGTATACTTTGCCAAATTCTCTAGCCATACACAGGTATGATACCCCTTTTCAAACATCATGAAGGAAGCAGGAGTATTCGGTGGAGGAATGATCACACCCTCCCTCGTTCTAATGGGCTTGTCTGTTTTAAAAAAATTCTTTACCTTGTCGGCAAATGACATTTTTCTTTTTATTCCATACATCATGTGCGGTCTACCTCGTATAATCTGTTCCTTATAGAAGCCTGAGTTTTGTGGATTAGGTAAAAACTCAGGATACCACATATGCCTTTCCAGGCTCGCTTCTAATATTTTGAACCAATACAGTAGAAAATCAGCAGCACATTTTATTTTCACGGTTTGTTTATCAACTATCCTGTCTACCTATCTTAACTAGTCCTAACCATACTACTGCTACCAGAAAATTACTGATAGAGCGCGCAGGTCACCCGGGTCACTGAGTTTACCAATTTTCCACGCACTGAGCCCAGGCGAGCATGCAAATGACAATGTTTCTGCGTGAACCGGGTGAAACCCTTAGCACGCTACTATGAGTAATTCGGGGGGTGACTTCACACCACTGCTGATCATGTACCTGACTTACCACAGGCACATTACTCCTGATGGACCAGGAGCTAGCAGGGAATAGGTGACAGGGTTCCTAGGAAAAAATACACTTTATAAACCAAAATACATTTGTCCACACTATATACTGTGAAATGACCACAGACACCTGATGAGTTTTAAAGGTTTATCAAAAGATTTCAGAATGAATATGCCAAGATGATAAGCCAAATACACAATAACACATCAAGTGTTAAAATTAATGCCACAAGGTAACTATGGATTAGGGCAAGTACCATTAGAAAAATTGAGAACACTGAAAGGTAATGGGCTATTCACCGCAAACTTAAACTAGGGTAAGGGACATGAAACAGGACCTAATATGAGTACTTAACTAGGCTAGTTGTTCTATTCTTACTGAATTTCACTGCAATCATGCTAAGGGAAAGGGAAAAAATGGAACATACTACTATAATATGACAATTTAATAATGTCCTATAGGTAGGGAAAAAGTGGAACAGTTCTAACAACAATTGCATATAAGTTGCTTTAAACGGCAATAGGGCAATATCACAGGCAAGAGTGCTTTATTAAGAAAAGGAGAGAGAGAGAAATAGAAAGACGTAAACCCACTGATTAATAATTACCAAATTAGGAATGAGGACTAACCCTGGCCACGGGTCAGTTTGGAAAACCGGGGACAAGGACCCTCAAGGAATGGAATACCAGAATGCGAGCAGGTACAGCTCACGGACAGTCAGGACAGGATACCCCTCAGGTTTTGGGTCAGGCCTGGGCTCACCAAGGTACGACCAACACCCACAGCTTCGGATGCAACGCCTGCGTTACCCCTCTCTGCAAGTAATCCACCAGTAACCCCGATTGGGTTTTCGAATTTCCCCAGCAAAGTGCTTCGCCAGCACTTAGGACTATTTTCCACCCCTAGGGACTTGTGGAAAAGTATGGACAGAGTGCTCGGCAGCACTCTAGATTGAGCACCTATAGAGTTCGTAGGGTCAGTGACAGGTCTGCTACTCGGACAAGTCGGACAATTTCCCTAAGCTACACTAGGCCAGTTATACGGTTTGGGGACCCTTAGACCACCCACTAATGTTGCAAGTGACAGTTTCCCACATTATGATTGGTCAGGAGAGGTGACTTGGTCATTGTCACCTCCTAGAATTCAGTGTTCCCATCATTACTATTAAATTTTACACACCCGCCCCTTGGGTTCACGTTCCCAGGCATAGGAATACAGAAGACAATACAAGTGCATAGCATATAGCAACAGTGTTGCTTCGGTCAAGGTAGAATTCAGTCTCCTGGAGAGGGTTCCCAGGCGCATCGGGCTTCAGGAGCCAGCTGGCTTGTTTTAGCTTCTGCGCAGTGAGGTTTCTCCCAGGTCACATGACAGGTTTCAGAGGAGCTTCATCATGGCGTAGCTCATGTTTGCCCCAGCCCCCAGAGACGCGGTACATGAAAAGTAAGCGAGAACAAATTAGAATCATACATAAAAACGATCACACTGTATACCGTGATAGATTTAAACACACCCCTTATTTTATAACATCTATAGTATTAAAGTTTAGAGCGAAAAGACAGATAGGCGAAAGCAGCGGTAGCAAGCAGAGAGCGTGGTGAGAGACAAGCGGCCATATTTGCATCAGTGCGCATGAGCAATACAATCCCTCCAAAATGCGAGTGCCTCACATCACATGGGTATGACCGACGCATGCGCAAACTGGATTTCTGCAAAGCAGCCATTTCCTTAGTGCAAGCATTGTGAGGATAAAACGACACACAGGCAAGCCTCTCGGGGACACCCGTGTGTTGGGGAAAATGCTAAATAAACGACGGACAGTTGGATTAATATGATTATACGTTAGGTGAGGTTCATGAGTGAGAGCAAGTCGCTTTACGTGCGAATCCTTGCTCCATCAATACATATATAAACATATATCATCTGTATATCTATATAAATACAAACATAAATGCATGCATACATATACTTATATGCATACAGATGCATGTTATTTACATGAAAGTTGAAAAAACACTAATAAAAGCAAAGCTAAAAAGCCACCTCATTACAAACAGAATGGCTTTAACTTAAACGAGGGCGAGATCTATTGCATTTTCAATGCTTGTTTACTTTGGTTCCATCAAGAAGGCATTCAGATGTGTCACACATTTGCCATAAATTCTGAATGTTAGCACTCTAGTTGCACATTAGATCACTGTAGTAAAGCTACTGCTCACCAGGGACTTCTGCTGCTGGTATTCAAAGTGCATGTTTCAGTCTGCATGTCAGAATTTTTTTAATGAAATAGAAGAGGATTTGAGAAGTCACTCAAAATGATCCCTAATTTTTCTTTCTGAAGCACTAATCATACTTTCTATGGCAAAATTAACCCCCTCATGTTGTTCCTTTTTAAATTGAGTGTTTTCAGACTTACCACTTCATTCCAATCAAGATGGCTTCTGGTGTGCCATACTTTTGTCATAAGTAAGACTGTTAGCGCTCTAGTTGTTCTTTAGAACACTCTGGGACATTCTGTCATTGGGCTATACTTGGGGTACATCTGGGTGATATTTGGGCTACATTTAGGCTCTTTTGTCTCTGGTGGCCATCTTGGGAGACTGTATGTCAGAATTTTTTAATGAAATTGAAGAGGGTTTGAGAAGTCACTCAAAATGTGCCCTAATTTTTCTTTCTGCAGCAATAATCATAATTCATATGGCAAAATATACCCCCTCATTTTGTTCCTTTTTAAATTAAATGTTTTAAGAGTTACCACTTTATTCCAATCAAGATGGCTTCAGGTGTGCCATACCTTTGTAATAAGTAGGACTGTTAGCGCTCTAGTTGTTCTTTAGAACACTCTGGGGCATTCTGTCATTGGGCTATACTTGGGCTACATCTGGGTGATATTTGGGCTACATTTGGGCTCTTTTGTCTCTGGTGGCCATTTTGGGAGACTGCATGTCAGAATTTTTTAATGAAATAGAAGAGGATTTGAAAAGTCACTCAAAATGTGCCCTAATTTTTCTTTCTGCAGCACTAATAATACCTTCTATTGCATAATATACCCCCTCATTTTGTTCCTTTTTAAATTAAATGTTTTAAGAGTTACCACTTTATTCCCATCACGATGGCTCCAGGTGTGCTATACCTTTGTAATAAGTAGGACTGTTAGCGCTCTAGTTGTTCTTTAGAACACTCTGGGACATTCTGTCATTGGGCTATACTTGGGCTACATCTGGGTGATATTTGGGCTACATTTGGGCTCTTTTGTCTCTGGTGGCCATTTTGGGAGACTGCATGTCAGAATGTCTTAATGAAATAGAAAAGGATTTGAGAAGTCACTCAAAATGTGCCCTAATTTTTCATTCTGCAGCACTAATCATACTTTCTATGGCAAAATATACCCCCTCGTGTTGTTTCTTTTTAAATTAAATGTTTTAAGAGTTACCACTTCATTCCAATCAAGATGGCTTCAGGTGTGCCATACCTTTGTAATAAGTAGGACTGTTAGCGCTCTAGTTGTTCTTTAGAACACTCTAGGAGGCTGCAGTAGAACACAAAGGAATCAACTGACAGTCTCTGTCCTTGTTGGATGTACATGTTTTACTGAGAATGTCAGACTTCATTTTCACATGACTGAGAAAGATAATGTGAATTTACAGAAAATATGCTTTCAGTTTAGCTTATAGATCCCCTTCCAAACCACTGTGGGAAAATCATGAGATATTAGTTTTCTTTCAAACAATATTCATGATATCACAGCAGAAGGTTTTTTCACATGGTAAAATCACCTTAGAACCCACCACAATTCCTAAAACGAGTATGGTACCATCAACAAATGATTTGTAATGTAACTAAAGTCCTAAAACCCTCTATTAACTACAATGCTTTTTAATGAGGTGCTATCATGTATATTGGTCCCAAGATGGCTGCCAACACTTCTTGGATGAAGTGCTGACAGCCAATCAGATCAGATATGTGGTTAGGCTCCACCCAGATATATATCTTTTTTTGAACCTAAATTACTCAAAATCCACTGGAGCACATATATTGAGACCTAGCAAAGGCACATCGGGCTAACAGTCCCTACAATTTTGCCAAGTTTCGTGCAAATCCATTCCGCCGTTCGAGCTAAAAGTGAGGCCAACCGCCTTATGGAAATTAACATGGGAAAAACGCGTTTTGGGACCCCCCTTTTTTCTCCCCCCCCCTTGATAAAACCCCCCCAAATTGTCAGGGGCTGCTCAGAAACAAAATGTTCTATTTTCCTGAAAATTTCAGCCAATTCCGTCCACAAACGCCAAAGTTATTAGACATAGAATTTTCAAAAATCCCATAGAGAAAAAATCCTAACTATATATATATATATATATATATATATATATATATATATATATATATATATATATATATATATATATATATATATATATATATATATATATATATATATATATATATATATATATATATATACACACACAAATATATATAGTGTGTGAGTTTACTTAATACATATGGTGTGACATAAGCAATCAAAATAATTTTTTATTCATTATATATTATATTAATTTCATTATTTATATTTTTAAAAACATGTATTTTTATTTAATACTTTAAAAAGCATATGTAATAAGACACACAAATATAGGAGGTTCTTAGATCTCTGAGCACGGACACGAGCAGAGTTGTGGCTTTTGGGTTGTCTAGATATTGGAATGCGCTGTGTTTGAAAAGGTCCAAATGTTTGCCCTGAAGGATGCTGTAAAGTGATGGACAAAATCGGCATGAACTTTAGATTAAATCCTATTGAAGCAACATATGCTCATTCTATCCGGATTTTTTACCCTTACTTTACATCGATCACTGTTAACTGTATTTCCTACTATGCTGTGTGTACTTTTATGATCTTATGGTCGAAATGAAGTAAATGATGATGATGATGATATTTATATATAATATACAAAATACAAACACTAACAAAAAATAACATAAAAAATAAAGAGAATTCAGTAACAAAATACATAAATTAATATCACCTATATATAAAATGCAAAATGTTAAAAACTCAAAATAATATAAACATGTAAGAAAATGAAAAATGAAGTGTAACAATATTAAAAATACAATAGAAACAAATATTAATAGAAGTTCAATTTCACCAGTATCAGAAAACGTGTTCAACTCAAGAAAGGTTAGCTATACCTTTACCACTTCAGTTTGAACAACAGTAGGAAAAGTGTTGGACTTTGGAGAGATTACATTTACTATTTCCATTCCATTATAAATAACAGGGCACAAAGTGTTGGATTTCAAAGGGGTTAGATTAATTATTCCCTCTCCAGTCAAGCAACAGCAGAGAAATTGGTGGATTTTAGAGGGTTTATATTTACTATTCCCAGTCCACCCTGAACAACAATAGTGAAAGTGTTGGATTTCAGAGGATTTAGATTTACTAGTCCCAATCCGCTCTAAGCAATGACTTGTTGGTATCTAAACCCACTGCGGCAGAATTGGAGTGACGTTTGGATATTATGAAACTTCAGCCCACTGTGGCAGAATTGTATGATGGCCCACTGGGGCAGAAATGAAGGACACTTAATCATGTTCCAATTTGGATTATGAGTATTATTGTGGCCAAATCATGTTTTACTAGACTTAATCCGGTTAGAGATCTGGTAATGAATTGTTAAAAATACCCATGTAGCCCATGACAAGAATGTGTTACACAAATATTTTAACATTGTAAATCCACTGGGGCAGAATTGTATGAGCCCACTGGGGCAGATTTGATGGACATTATTCAGGTTCCAATTCAGATCATGAGTATTATTTTGGCCCAATTACGTAATTCTTATATCTTAATCCAGTTTGCTGGTCAGAGTTCGAGGTCCTCCTTCTCCCGCAGGCAAACGTCTGTGATCCATCATCCCTGGTGGTCCAGTGTGGAGCGTCTCTGCTCTGCCCTTTGTCTCTCTGCCTCCTGATCTCTTTTTCCTTCTCCCTTCTCTTTTTCATTTTTCGTTTCCTTTCTACTTTTCTCTCTTTCTGCTTCTGCTGTCTTGCCTCTCTTTTGTGCCATTTTTCCCTTTGCCCCTGCTCACTCCCGTGGCCCGCCCCCTCCAGACCGATTCCCTGCCTCCCAGCTGTCCAGTCCTCTCCCTCACACCAGTTATGGTGACCGCTGCACGTCCCTGATTTTCAGACCATCCACCACTATGACGCCAGCACCCTCCAAATCCTCAACACTGGACGCCAAACTGGCAGCCACAAGGCATCGCTGAATGACACCCCGGGCCCATTTTCCTGCTGGTACTGCAGCTACAATTTCGACTGCCACTGCCGACCAGCCCTCCACCACAAACCACCAGATAACTGACCAAACCACATAAACTGCATCCTGCTCAACACACGCTCCCTCCACAAACAAGCTGCAGAGATCTGAGACCTGCTCCAAGCCTTCGACCCCAACATCACCTTCCGCATGGAAACCTGAATGAACTCCACTTCAGCCCCGAACATCACCACCGCGACCTATGATGGCTACAGGATCACCCACAAGCACTGCATGAACAAACCACGGGGAGGCATCATCATCATACACAAAAGCACCCTCTACCTCACCACCCATGTGGATGACCAATCGACCAACATGGAGCGTTCAGGTCTAGTCTAACCCAAACACCACCCTCCGCGGCACCCTCATATACAGGCCCCCTGGACTCTGCCCACCCTTCAGTGATCCCATCATCCACTTCATTGCACCCCACACTCTTGCGTCCACAGACTACATCCTACTTGGCAACCTCAACTTCCACCTGGACAACTCCAATGACAAAAACACATCATGCATGCTGGAAAACATCACCGCTGTTGCAGTCAACCAATGGGTCACCTCCAAAACCCACTGAGCTGGGCACACGCTTAGCTCCATCTTCTTCACCAGTGACAATATGACCTTCAACCACACCACCGAGCTCCCATGGACCGACCACCACTGTGTCCATTTCTCCTTCATCCAACCCACAGTACACCATCATGCCCAAAGATACTCTCACAGTTGTTAAAACAAGATCACAGAAGAACAGCTCACCACCTGCCTCAGCAAAACTCCACCGCAATATCAAGGGAAACCACACCTCAGCACACACCCTCCACCAATAGATCTCCAACTGCTCCGACACCCTGGCTCCCCTGAAGAAAGCCTCAGGCAAGCAGCACTCCGAGAAAGCCAGCTAATTCTCTCCCACCCTTCACAAATCCAGGCATACCTGTAGAAGACTTGAGAAGAGATGGAGAAGCAGAACAACCCTGGAAAATAACTCAGTACTCAAAACTGCTGTCACTGCACACCACCACCTCATCTGAACATCAAATAAAGTAACCCTACAAGAAAGAATCAACGCCGGTGCACTCAAAAGTAAAGAATTCTGCACCATGATCAAAGAATTCACCGGACACAGCACAGAGACAGCAGACATTCCTAACTCCAAAACCTCTGTAACAACCAGGCACCATCTTCCATCACAAGATTAAGGAGATATATGACACCTTTGACAGCCTCAATACCCAGGACCCTCCCACCCCACCCTCAACCACTGCGCCCAATGACAGGAGGCCTCAGCAGACCCTCCTCACCTGGACTCTCCTCACCATGGACATCACTCTGAAGATCATGAAGAGCATCCACTCCGGAGCACCCTCGGACCCCTGCCTGCACCGATATCTTTTACAGAGCCAGCACCACGATTGCCCCCGAACTCTGCTGCATTATCAACTGTTACATTACCTCTGCCACCTTCCAGGAAGACTGGAAACATGCAGAGATCAACCCCTTGCTGAAGAAACCCTCTGCTGACCTGACGGACCTCAAGAACATCAGACCCATCTCTCTTCTCCTCTTTCCAGCCAAGGTAATTGAAAAGGCTATCAATGCCCAACTGTCTGAGTTCATCGAACCAAATCACATCCTGTATCTCCCAATTCTGCTCCCAAAGCAACCACAGCACCCAGTCCGCCCTCCTCGCCACCACAAATGACGTCTGCACCCTCCTTGACTCGCAGCCCTTCTGTACCTCTCAGCTGCCCTAGATACCATTTCTCACCGCACCATGTGCGCAAGACTCCATGGAAAGGAATAGATCTGCTCCTTCTTCACCGTCTGAACACAGAGAGTATGACTACCACTGTTTCTCTCCGAACCCACAGAGATCAGCTGTGGTGTCCCTCAGGACTCCTCCCTGAGCTCCACTCCCTTCAACTTTTACATGGCACCGCTCGCCACCATCATCAGGAACCATGGACTCAAATTTGTCTCCTATGCTGATGACACCCAGATGATTCCCTCCCTCACCAATGAACCCACAGTTGCCAAGGTCAAATTCCATGACGGGATGAAGGCTGTTGCCATCTGGACGAAGAACAGGCACGCTCAACTCAGAGAAGACCAAAGTTCTCATCATGGGCTCCATCCCCTTCTCCTTGGACGACTCCTGGTGACCCGCAGCACTTGGAAACCCCTAAACCCACAGACCAGGCACAAAACCTAGTTATCATACTGGATTCCTTGCTCACCATGAACCATCAGATCCACGCTGTCTCATCATTCTGCTTCCACACGCTATGCCTGCTCTGAAAGCTCTTCAAGTGGATCCCCACCAAGTCCAGAAAGACGGTCACCTACGCACTCATCAGCAGCAGAATCTTTAATGGGCATGCACTGTACGTGGGCATCGACCAGATACTCCTCAAGAAACTGCAGAACATTCAGAATGCACCTGCTTAACTCATAGTAAACATACCCCCCCACAGCCACAGCACCGGCCACCTGAGAGACCCCCATTGGCTCCTAGTCAACAAACGAATCACCTTCAAGGTCCTCACGCATGCCTACAAAGCTGTACATGACGCAGGACCTGGGTACCTTAACCATCGCCTTACATTCCACGCATTTACAGCAAACTCGACTCCACACAACTGTTCCTGGATACCATCCCATATATCCAAAAGAATATGGCCTGAGGAAGATCCCTCTCCTACCTCACAGCAAAGCTCTGGAACACCCTGCCCCTCCACCGCAGGCAGTCACCATCACTGCCTCAATTCAGGAAGGACCTTAATGTCATGAAAACCTAAACAATGGTCTCTCTGGGTTATCATAAAAGGTATAGGAAAGACTTGAAGGTAGCAATGCTTGTTTCCTTGCTTCTACCGACACAGGTAATGAATCTTGAAGAAACGCTCACTTGTTTGGACCAATGCTTGTTGTTTTCTCCAAGAGACATGAATATTCATTAGAGCTCACGTTGGACAGGTGCGCTCAACCGGCGCTGCCGCGCACGTGAAACACAGCCTATAAAAGGCTCACCGGCTCTCTGAAAGACGCTTCGCTTCGCAGCTTACACGTCGCTTCGAGAGCCTCCAGGGTTCCGATTCCAGCACCCCGGCCCCGCCCTTGGTCCTGACACGGCAGCTGCACCTACCGGATTCTGTAGGAGAGCAGCTTTCGAGGAACTTCTCTTCGGTTTCCAGCTATCGGCAGAGACGAGTTTTCGGACTTCAGCTTTCTGCATCGGAGCACCTTGGCAGTCGGACTTCCTGTTTTCTCCCCCGGCTTCAGAACTAGAGTTTCCGGTTCATTGAAGGAGATCAGTAAGACTTTTCTGTTGTTGTTGGTATAGAAACAAGCCTTGGCAATACCAAATCGAACCTTGTTAAACTTGGTGTTCAGTTGTCTTAAAAGGAAACAAACCTTGGCAATTCCAAACCGAACCTTGTTAGAGTTTGTAGAAGGACCTTGGCCAAGTCAGATTTGTGAATGTAACCTTGATTCCAAAATTTATCTGTTGTAGTGATTTTAAACTGCAAAAGTTTGTGATTAAGAAGTAGTTTCTTTGGGGCTTGTTTTCTTTCTTGTTCTCTTATTTTCACAGAACCCCATTATAAAGCCTCACATAAATAAGTGCAAGGTAAGAAAAGGATGCTGCATGCAAAGAGTTCTTTCAGTTCTTACTAACCAGTTACTCGAACAAGTTCACTGTCATACTCGAATATTTCATGTTTTAGAATACAAAAACTGACATGATATATTTATTTTCTAAGGAGGTTAAAAGACTTCAACGAAGTTTAAAGTACACAATAGATCTTGCACATGAAGTACAGGAATGGGCTTTTGAGACAGTTGGTATGTATCTATGTATGCATTAATCTAGCATTGTTATTGGGACATTAGGAGTGATGTTCATTAATGATTGATCTTAAAACGCAGTTAACTATCAGAGTCAACGTCATTGAAGAACAAAAGTCCAGAGTGCTTCAAAGGGAGAGACAGTCATCTCAAGAAGAGATCCTGTGTTTGTTTCTCTCTCTCACTTTCCGTCCCCCATTCCACTTCGCTTTTCCGTCCCCCACTTCCCTGTCCCTTTGGGGGTCAGCACTTGTGACTAGTGTTGAATTCCTGGCCACATTTGTTGGTTCCTAGAGGTGTTGGGATTAGTCATCTCCAAGACGGAAAGAACCTGGGCTCTTGAGGTGGCGCGCCTGACAGAAAGCGAAGCCAAAGCAACGGCCTTTATTTCCTCTTGTTTTTGACTAATCCTAATTCCATGGAGGACATGGATGTTGCTCAATTAGCAGAGTTAGTGCGCAAAATGAATGATGAAATACAGGATTTACATCTAGAAAATCAATCCCTTAGGCAGGAGCTAGATCACACCAGGGATGAGTTAGAAAACACTAGAGAAGGCTTCACCTCTTGGAGAGACAAAGGGGAGTTGAAGAAACCGATTCTGTCCCCATCTAAATTTGGAGTCTTGTTACAAAGTCAAACTCAGGGCCCAACCTTTGGTCAAGCTCAGCCTGCTCAAATCACTGTTGTCTCTCCACAACCGGTTCCCCTAGCCAATCCAGAACGCTTCTCAGGAGATAGTGCTCACTTTACCACTTTCATGAGTCAATGTCAATTACATTTCTTATGTAAACCTCACATATTCACTACTGACACCACTAAGGTAGCCTTTATAATCTCTTACTTAGGAGGAGTAGCGGCTAATTGGGCCATGCCCCTGGTGAACAAGAATGATCCTCTTTTGCACAACTTAACTCATTTCAAAACTGCAATGTCTAGTTTGTTTGCGAAACATGTGTTTCTCCAAGCATCTGACAACGAGCTACTAAATCTGCGTCAGGGCTCTCGAGATTTGATTTCTTATGTAACCACCTTTAATCGCCTGTTAGCAGAAACTCAATGGCCTGAAGATAAAAGAGTATCCTTATTTTATCGAGGGCTTAGAGAGGAGTTAAAAGATTCATTAGCACACATCGTGAACCTACCTGATGATTTTACCGAGTTTCAGGACCTTGTAGTTAAGTTAGACCATAGACTAGGAGAAAGAAGGACGGAAAGACCAAAGTCAGATTTTAGGACCTTACATTTTAAAACTGAAAAGAAGATTTCTGAGGATAAGAATGCCCAGGTAGAGCCAATGCAGATAGGAGGGATTAAAGGACCTCTATCACAAGATGAAAAAGATAAAAGAAGGAAAGCTAATTTGTGCCTATACTGTGGGAAGGCAGGACATTTCGCCAAAGAGTGTCCTATCCGGCCAGCTAAGAAGAGGCTATTGGCCACTGTACAGGATCAGGAATCGGAAAACTAGTGGTCTCGAGGGAAGAAGAGATCAATCCCTCGGGAAGAGACATGTTTGAGATCTCACGTTATGTAACCAGTATTGCAAATCATGTACCTCGTCATTTCACCATACGAGTGACTTTAATTCTAGCCAATCCACAAAAGCATAGCATTCCAGTACTTATTGATTCTGGAGCTACCGGAAACTTTTTTGATTTAGGATTTGCTAAAAAATTAAACCTAGATAAGATCCCCAAGAAAGAACCAGAACCCGTGCGAGCTGTAGACGGTTCGGCACTTTCATCTGGATTAATTAGGTTTCACACTCCTCCACTGCTTTTTCTATCTAGTAATGGACATACAGAACTAACAGTCTTTGATCTCATTGACACTCCGGCTTTCGGGGTAATTTTAGGCATTCCTTGGCTGGAACTTCATAACCCAAAGATTGATTGGGTTAAGCGTACTGTAACATTAGACTCCTCTCACTGTAAAGCTCATTGTTATCAGGAGTTTAGAGATCCTAGATTACCCCTTACTTGTGCTACTACCCAACCTGATCCAATTGAATTACCAGCTGAATTCCAAGATTTCTCGGATGTTTTTGATCCTGTGAAGGCGACTAAGTTACCCCCTCATAGGGTATACGACTGCCGAATAGATTTAATTCCTGGAGCAGTGTTACCCTGTAGTCGTATTTACGCACTCACGGAACCCGAAAACCAGTATCTGCGAACTTATTTAGATGAGTTACTGGAACTAGGTTTTATTCGACACTCTACCTCTCCAGTCTCATCTCCGTTATTTTTTGTCGCAAAAAAGACAGGCGATTTGAGGGCCTGCATAGACTATCGCGCAGTGAATAAGGCTACAATAAAAAAACGATATCCATTACCACTGGTTCCTGTACTGTTAAATCAGGTTAAAGGGTCAACCATTTACACCAAGCTGGATCTTCGTGGGGCTTACCACTTGATCCGAGTTAAAGAAGGAGACGAATGGAAGACGGCCTTCCGCACCAAATTTGGACTTTTCGAATATACAGTGATGCCCTTCGGGCTTTGCAACGCTCCGGCAGCTTTTCAATATTTCATTAATGAGGTATTACATGAGCTGTTGGACGTATGCGTCATTGTATATATCGATGACATTCTGATTTTTTCCAAAACTCCTGAGGACCATGTGTTACATGTTAGATCGGTCTTGCAGAAACTACGGGATAACTCCTTGTTTGTCAAACTTGAAAAATGTGTGTTTAATACATCAACGGTCGAATTTTTAGGCTATTTGGTTGTCACCAGAAGGAATAGTCATGGACCCCAAAAAGGTAAAAGCTATCCTAGATTGGCCAACTCCCACATCGGTCAAAGAGGTTCAAAGGATTTTGGGGTTCGCAAATTTCTACAGGAGGTTCATTTCAAAATTCTCGGAAATTGTAGTGCAAATCACCAGTCTTTTACAGAAAGGAAACAAATTTCAATGGAATTTAGAAGCAGAACAAGCTTTCCAACATTCTAAAAAAGGCTTTTACTTCTGCTCCCATTTTGACACACCCTGATCCTGACAGACCATTTTTTGTTGAAGCCGACGCTTCGCAAACCGCTGTTGGGGGAGTTCTATTGCAAAAAGACGCTAACTCAGGAAATTACCATCCTATCGCCTTTTTCTCTAGAAAATTATTACCAGCAGAACAAAACTACACGATTGCCGAGCGCGAACTTCTGGCAATTAAGGCTGTCTTTCAGGAATGGAGACACCATCTCCTGGGAGCCAAACATACAATAACCATATTCTCTGACCATAAGAACTTACAATTCTATTCCACTGTGAAGGCTTTCACGCCACGTCAAATGAGATGGTTACAATTCTTTAGCGAGTTTGATTTCGTTATTACTTATAGACCTGGAAGTAAACAATTACTGTCTGATACCCTTTCACGTTTGGTTTGTGATAAAAATTGTGAGATAGGAAAAGGACAACAGAGTATAATACCTATAGAGAAAATCTGTGCCGAAATCACACAGGTAGATTTTTTATCAATACTTAGGGACCAGACCAAAGATCTGAACCAAGATGATTGGCTTTCACAAGAGCAAACTTCAGTATCTGATGGTATATTCTATCTAAAAAAGAGAATATTCATTCCAAAGAAAGACTTGCGAGAACAAGTGATTAAGTGGAATCATGATTTAGCTATAGTAGCTCATCCAGGAGTTAACAAAACTACAGAGTTGTGTCAAAGGTATTTCTGGTGGAAAGGAATGAAGTCGGACATTCAGCAATATGTCCAGGCTTGTCCATAATGTGCCCGACAAAAGACTTCACATTCCTTACCAGCACTTATTACAACCAATGGAGGTACCCCCAACACCTTGGCATACAATCAGTCTAGATTTCGTAACAGATTTACCAAGATCATCAGGCATGACTACAATTCTGGTAGTTGTAGACTTACTATCAAAAATGGGTCATTTCGTTCCACTACCTAAACTCCCTTCAGCCGTTGAATTCAGTAATGTATTTCTAACTAATATTGTTAAATTGCATGGTTTACCACAGAAAATCATCTCAGACAGGGGTCCGCAATTCTTATCAAAATTCTGGAAACAATTGAGTACACATTTAGGAATTGATGTAGCGTTATCATCAGCTTTTCATCCTCAGACTGATGGTCAGACTGAAAAAGTAAATCAATACTTAGAACAAAGTCTGCGCTGTTTAACCACCACTTTGTCCACAGAATGGATAGACGCCCTGCCATTAGCTGAATTCACTTACAACAACACAGTACACTCTGCTCTTGGCTGTTCACCATTCTATTTCCTCACAGGCCAACATCCCAGAACACTACCGGTTATACTCCCTGAGAAGGAAACTGTTATGCCAGCAGTTTCAGACAGATTAACCAGTTTACGTAAGTTTCAAGAGAATGTGAAACAAGTGTTGATAAAACAAAAAGGAAAGATGAAACTTTATGCTGACAGACATAGAACACCAGCGCCAGTGTATAAACCAGGAGATCAGGTTTGGCTTTCGACCAAGAATATACAAATCGAGGGACCAAAGAAACTAAAACCGAGATTCATCAGTCCATTCCCCATTGAGAAAATTGTAAACCCAGTTTCTGTGAAATTACACCTTCCCCAACATTACAAAATCCACCCGGTTTTCCACGTGTCCCTGATTAAACCTGTACATCCTGACACTCGTCCCGATTCTCCGCCCCCACCAATTGTTGTAGGAGATCATATGGAGTATGAGGTCAAGAAAATACTGGATTCAAAAATGTTGAGGGGGCGTTTGTATTACCTGATTGATTGGAAAGGTTATGATAGTTCTGAGAGATCTTGGGAACCAGAGAATAATGTCCACGCCCCCCGTTTAATTCGCTCCTTCCATGCATTGAATCTCAATAAACCAAGACCCCTAAGAAGACCTTTGGGGGGGGGGAACTGTCACAAAAACCTAAACAATGTGTAATGACTGGACGGAGTCAGATGAGTAGAACAGCAAGTCTTTATTCACGAACTCCCACGGGCACGACTCTCTTGCCTGTGGCTATCAACAACGCACGTTACCTCCAACTGTCATTAACCTCTACGTCATCGCAGGCAGCGCAAGACACTGAATGTCCGCCTCGCGCTCAGGCAGCGCGAGACAGGTCAAGCCACTACATATCTCCTTTTCTTAGAGAACAGAGGAATAGAGAAAGCAGCGAAGAAGAGAGCAAGGGAAAAGGAAGGAAGAAAGAACGAACAAACGAGAGAGAGAAAGAGAGAGAGAGAGAGAGAGAGAGAGAGAGAGAGAGAGAGAGAGAGAGAGAGAGAGAGAGAGAGAGAGAGAGAGAGAGAGAGAGAGAGAGAGAGAGAAAGAAAGCATGTGCAGGCGAAACACAACAGTGGCATAAAGAAACACAGAAAATCATTGGCGGTACCTAACAGGAATATTAACTGTTCTGGTACTCCTCCTGACAGCGGCGTGGCTGGGAGAAGAACTCTGGACATCAAGTTTACCTTGAGAGATCCTATGAGAGACCTCACTTTTCAACATGGGACACTTGACGTCATTGAGCAAATTTTTGACTTTCACCACCTTGTTACTATTCCACCAGTCTTTTCCATTGACTCGAACCGCATTTCCACACACTTTATCCACCACCACAATTTCCCCATACTTAGCTTCTCCTTTTCTTACAAAACCTGGTTTCTTAATTCTGATCCTGTCTCCCACCGCAAATTCTCTGATCTTAACACGCTTCCTTTCATCAAAGTACTCTTTTTGTTTGACCTGGACCTCAGCAGACTTGGACCTCACTTTCTCATCCATTTCTTGGGGAGTAGAATTGGATTTATTCCATTTAGACATCCAAGCCGGCCTAAACTCGGTACATGGTTTCCTACCTCTCAGTAGTTCAAAGGGGGACACACCAGTGGAAGAATGGGGAGTGGTTCTATAAAACCACAACATAGTTCTGACACTTTGGGGAACAGCTTTGTGGTGGGCAAGAGCCCACTTAACACAATCACCTATGACTCTATTAAGTCTCTCTACCAAGCCGTTAGTTTGAGGATGATAGAGAGAACTTCGGTGATGAGTAATGGCAGATGCTCTAAGAAACTCTTCCACTTCGGATGATACAAATTGTACTCCGTTGTCTGATATTATAGATTGGGGGAACCCTTCTCTCATAAATGTTTCCCTTAAGAAGTCGATGATTTCTTGGGAATCGACCTTAGAGACAAACTTGGCCTCGGGCCATTTTGTGTAATAGTCCACCATGACAATTGCGAATCTGCATTGTTGGGGTAAACTGTGAAAGGGTCCTAGAACATCTATGCCAAGTTTTTCCCACGGTCCACCCGGGAGGGGAATTGGTGTAAGAGGGGGACTACTAGTGTGAAGACTTTTGTCACTAGACGAACAAACAGTGCACTCTTGCACCATTTCCTCAATATCTCTATCCATTTTAGGCCACCAAAAGTACTCTCTTACTCTACGCTTGGTTAATGTGGCACCTAGGTGCCCATCATGTGCTTTGGTCAGAAGAGTGGATCTGATGTCCACCGGTGGAACAAGTTTTTCTAACCTGAAAACGAGACCATCCTCAATCGAAAGTTCATCACACACCTTGACATAGGGTTGCAAATTAACATCCACATTCCTTTCCCTGGGCCACCCTTGGGAAATATATTTCATCACTTTTTTGGAAACTTCATCACCAGCCAACGCCTCCCTCCATCTTTGCTGATCAATAGTACAAACGTTATTAAGTTCAACACTTGCTATAATATAATCCTCCTTATCATCAAAACAACATTCATCAGTACCTTGTATGTCCTGACTGGTGTTAGCAGGTAAACGTGACAGTGCATCCGCTCTTACATTTTTTCCCCCAGCAATATGTACAATATCAAAGTTGAATTGTAAGAGTTTGGAAGCTAGGCGTGCGATGCGGGGAGTGGCCCCGCGGCTGTTGGTACATCCTAAAATCGCCACCAATGGTTTGTGGTCCGTTTGAAGAATAAATTGTTGTCCCCACAAATAATTTTTAAATTGTTCAATGCCCCACCAACACGCTAGAAGCTCCTTCTCAATGACAGAATAGTGAGTCTCTGCTTCTCTTAGTACTCTGGATGCAAATCCTACCGTGTGTTCCTTTTGGTCAACAATCTGTGTCAAAACAGCGCCCAGTCCATAACTGCTAGCATCAACAGTCAAGGTACACTGGACCCCTTGTACAAATGGCTTCAAGGCCTTGACAGTGCTAAGTTGCTCCTTGATCCAATCGAAGGCGGTTTTGCATTCCTCATCCCATACAAATTCACTTCTGTCTTGGAGCAGCTTGGAAATGGGACGAATCTTTGTAGCATAGTCTTGAATAAAGCGGGCATTAGATTCTGTGAGACCTAACAGTGATTTAACTCCTGCTTTGTCTTTGGGAGCGGAGGCATCAACAATGGCTTGAACCAAACTCGGTTTGGGCGTGACTCCTTCACTTGAGATCGTGTGACCCAGATAATCCATCTTGTCTTTAGAGAATTCACACTTGTCCCTTTTTAGGACCACCCCATGTTCCTGGAATACAGACAAGATCTTGTTCAGCACTATGTCGTGTTCTTGTTGGTCTTTTGCGAACAGCAGAATGTCATCTTGGAATATGGCCACGTTTTTTATCCCCTTCAGTAAATTGACCATGACTCTCTGAAAGACAGAGGCTGCTGAGGCCAATCCGAAAGGCATTCGACAAAATTGGAACAAACCTGCAGGAGAGTTGAACGCAGTGAAATGGCGTGAATCCTTGTCCAGTTCAATTTGGTGATATGCCGAGGCCAGATCTAATTTGGTGAAGACCTTGGCACCTTCGACTACACCCAGCATTTCTGATATATTCGGTAGAGGATGCGAATCCACCCAGATGACCTTGTTTAGATTGCGCAAATCAATGCAAATTCTGAGATCATTATTTTTCTTCCTTGCCACGACCAAAGCTGAAGACCAATCAGACGATTCTATGGGTTCAATAACCCCTCTTTTTTGCATGGACAAAAGTTCTTTTTCCAAGTCTTCTCTGATGCTGAAAGGAATACTCCTTATTTTGTGTTTTACTGGTTCCGCATCACTCTTTATCTTGATCTTGTGTTTGAATCCCTTGATTTTCCCCAATTCGCCTGAAAACACTCTAGGATATTTATTGAGTAGTTCCTCAACATGTGTTTGGTCCCGAACAACCAGAATCTGTTCCTTTGCTCCAGGGCACAGCATCATACTGAACAAACCTTGGTGGAACCATCCCAATATGTCTAATCCATTGACAGCGACGTATACTTTTCCATAGATGTGTCTGTTCTTGAAAATCAAGATGTCCTCAAAGTACCCCATAAGTTCTATACTTCTCCCTTCATAGGATACAGGTTCACGGTCAGGCGGTTGCAGAGGTCTGTTACCCCATTTTTTCCTGAACAAAGATTCACTGATCATTGTGATCCTTGCACCAGAGTCTACAAGCAGTCTCAAACTTTCTTCACCTACTCCAATGATGGCATAGGGATCAATACAGTCGTCAGGATTACCACTTCTTATGTTCCCTTCGCTGACAACTACAACCAAGTCCTTGAGTTCGCAAAGAGTGTCGTCGCTGTCACTACCACTTGCATCCATGGCACATGCTACCTGTTCTTTTTTATATTTTTGGCTTTGGCATACTTTGTCAAAATGTCCCAATTTTCCACATTTGCGACAGGTTGCATTTCTCGCAGGACACGGTCTACCACTTTTCACATGGGAGGGATATCCACATCTGTAACAGATATCAGTCCTTTTGAAAAAATTACTTGGCTGATAATCTTTTTTCCTCTCATACTTTTTAAAACGGACAGGGGTAACCACTTCAACACTTTTACTTTCCAGTTCCTTGATAGAAGATTGTGAAGTTTCAATACTTTTCGCTATGCGAATAGATTCATCAAGGGAGGGATTTTCCAAGGATAAGAGCTTTTGTCTTATGGTTTTGTCCAGACATTTTCCTATGAACTGGTCACGAATCAATTGTTCACTGAAATTTTCAAAATCACATTCTGCCACCAACTTCCTCAAAGCAGTAATGTATGTGTCTACATCTTCTTCGGTTTTCTGCACTCTTTTGAAGAATTTATGCCTAGACACCACCACACTGGGTTGCTTATCAAATCTGACTTTTAATTTCTTCACTGTGTCTTTGTATTCATCCGTATCTTCTTCTCCTTCACCCACTACATCAGGTAAATGTTTAAGGGTTTCTCTTCCTTCAAACCCCAGAGAATGAAGTAGTAGAAACTTTTTCCTTTCTGCCCTGAACCTATGTGCTCCTATTGCACCCAGGTAATTTTCAAACGCATCGAACCACTTTCTCCAAGGCACAGGAGGTTCACCAGGTGTGTCCAGGAAAGGAGGTGGAGGAAGAATAGACTGCATCATATAAAGCTTTTTCCCAAAGTGAGAATGAGGAAATATATATATATTTATTGTTCCTACTTATTAGTGGTTAACAGTAGCAATCCCAAGAGTCAGTACGAAATTACATCAAAGCCAGTATTCTTGATGAGCCACAACGTTCGAAACAGCCTCTATTACTCCAACAAGAGAGACTACGAGAAGAACTATAGGTTTTTTCCCTTTTTTTTTTTTTTTTTTAAGATCGTGCCCACGTCATGTCCTATTTGTCAATTGCAGAGTAAGTAACCCTTTTTGTCTTAATGGGTTTTTCTTCACACTTGTAGACACTGCCACGAACACACCAGTCCAATTTTTTTTTTTAAGCCCCAGCAATATTCGATGATAAGCCTTGCGCAGCAGACCATATGCACTGAAAGTGACAAAAACGAGGCTGCCTCTTTAAGAGCTGGGCGGGGAAGATCGTGTGTCAGAAGGCAGAAAGGGAGGGACAAACAGCGAAGTCTGCGCGCCTAACGCAGGGCGTCACAAGTTTCCTCACCTCAGGCTTATCCGAACCGATCACCAGGAGACATGCTCCAACATCAGGAAACAGACGCTCGCTTTTCCGTGTAAGGCTGTGGCAGTGGATCGGTACCGACCATTACGTGAGGAATGCGCAGCGCGTCCGATTCCTCGATTAATCAGGTACCTTTCACCGTAGTCTTCTGTGGGTTCTGTGGGAGTCGTCCTCGTCGCCACTTTCTTATGTAATGACTGGACGGAGTCAGATGAGTAGAACAGCAAGTCTTTATTCACGAACTCCCACGGGCACGACTCTCTTGCCTGTGGCTATCAACAACGCACGCTACCTCCAACTGTCATTAACCTCTACGTCATCGCAGGCAGCGCGAGACACTGAATGTCCGCCTCGCGCTCAGGCAGCGCGAGGCAGGTCAAGCCACTACACAATGGTCTCTCTGGGTTATCATAAAAGGTATAGGAAAGACTTGAAGGTAGCAATGCTTGTTTCCTTGCTTCTACCGACACAGGTAATGAATCTTGAAGAAACGCTCACTTGTTTGGACCAATGCTTGTTGTTTTCTCCAAGAGACATGAATATTCATTAGAGCTCACGTTGAACAGGTGCGCTCAACCGACGCTGCCGCGCACGTGAAACACAGCCTATAAAAGGCTCACCGGCTCTCTGAAAGACGCTTCGCTTCGCAGCTTACACGTCGCTTCGAGAGTCTCCAGGGTTCCGATTCCAGCACCCCAGCCCCGCCCTTGGTCCTGACACGGCAGCTGCACCTACCGGATTCTGTAGGAGAGCAGCTTTCGAGGAACTTCTCTTCGGTTTCCAGCTATCGGCAGAGACGAGTTTTCGGACTTCAGCTTTCTGCATCGGAGCATCTTGGCAGTCGGACTTCCTGTTTTCTCCCCCGGCTTCAGAACTAGAGTTTCCGGTTCATTGAAGGAGATCAGTAAGACTTTTCTGTTGTTGTTGGTATAGAAACAAGCCTTGGCAATACCAAATCGAACCTTGTTAAACTTGGTGTTCAGTTGTCTTAAAAGGAAACAAACCTTGGCAATTCCAAACCGAACCTTGTTAGAGTTTGTAGAAGGACCTTGGCCAAGTTAGATTTGTGAATGTAACCTTGATTCCAAAATGTATCTGTTGTAGTGATTTTAAACTGCAAAAGTTTGTGATTAAGAAGTAGTTTCTTTGGGGCTTGTTTTCTTTCTTGTTCTCTTATTTTCACAGAACCTCATTATAAAGCCTCACATAAATAAGTGCAAGGTAAGAATAGGAAGCTGCATGCAAAGAGTTCTTTCAGTTCTTACTAATCAGTTACTCGAACAAGTTCACTGTCATACTCGAATATTTCATGTTTTAGAATACAAAAACTGACATGATATATTTATTTTCTAAGGAGGTTAAAAGACTTCAACGAAGTTTAAAGTACACAATAGATCTTGCACATGAAGTACAGGAATGGGGCTTTTGAGACAGTTGGTATGTATCTATGTATGCATTAATCTAGCATTGTTATTGGGACATTAGGAGTGATGTTCTTTAATGATTGATCTTAAAACGCAGTTAACTATCATAGTCAACGTCATTGAAGAACAAAAGTCCAGAGTGCTTCAAAGGAAGAGACAGTCATCTCAAGAAGAGATCCTGTGTTTGTTTCTCTCTCTCACTTTCCGTCCCCCATTCCACTTCCCTTTTCCGTCCCCCACTTCCCTGTCCCTTTGGGGGTCAGCACTTGTGACTAGTGTTGAATTCCTGGTCACATTTGTTGGTTCCTAGAGGTGTTGGGATTAGTCATCTCCAAGACGGAAAGAACCTGGGCTCTTGAGGTGGCGCGCCTGACACTTAAGACCTGGCTCTTTAACTGACCTGTCCCCCCCCCCCCCCCCCGCCCCCCGCGACTTGAGACTTTTACAGGTGAATAGTTGCGCTATACAAGTAACCTAATTGATTGATTGATTGATTGTGGTTTCTGCTCCCCCTTCTCAATCAAAAATCAAGTTTCCTACAAGAACCATTCCTAGATCAGGAAGGTTCAATTGAAGTAGGAAAGGGGAAAGATTTTTTTTATCTTGCCACTCATACACTTTTAGCCTCTTTATATTTAAATCTGGCACCATAGGAGAGATCAAGAGCTATTCACTGAAGTGAAAGAGGTAATAGTTGTGTTTGCACTGGACATTGCAGGAAAAGTTAGGTAGCCTAGGAAAGGAACATTTAATTAGAATATCTAGGTCAGGAAACAACAATTCTAAAATAATACAACAGATTGCAGTGATTAAAGCTACGATTCACAGTATTTTGTGGTGAGAGGGTTGCCTGTAAATACCACATTCAAAAGCTAGTGGTAGTATTGTAAACGTACTGGCCCTAAGGAATTGCTAGAGAGAGACAAAGAATATAATTGCAGCCGTACTAAAGGAACTGAGGGCCATATTATCAAGGGGGTTTATCTCCGCTTTTTTGGCTTTAAAAGCCAAGAAAGCGGAGATAAAATTATCTCCCTATTACCTAGCTGTCGCTAACACCAGTTAGCGACAGCTAGTAGGAGATAGCGACCATCTTGGGCCCCACTTTGCATGTCAGTGATATTTAACACTAATGACATGCAAAGTGGGCGTGCCAAGATGTTAGCGACTGAAAACAGTCGCTAACATCACTATCTCCTATTACCAACTTTGGAGATATTCGCGCTAAGCGCGAATATCTCCAAAAGCTAACACCTGCCCTGAGCAGTTCTTAGCCATGTTATCCAATGGGAGGTGGATAACATGGCTAAGAGCATTAACTCGGTAGTGCATGAATATCGCTGACTTTTCAGCGATATTCATGCATTGCGGTGATTTTTATCGCATTTGCGATAAACCTTGGTAATACCAAGTTTTATTTGCGGAAAAAATCGCCGCAGCTCAGCGGTACATTTTTGTCTCTAACAAAGCAATAGCGATAATTATCGCTATTGCTTGGTAATATGCCCCTTAATCATTTGATATATGGATGACAGGAAATTATCAAGGTATTGAGGACTTTTATCAGAGGATAACAATTCTATATTAAATTTGATTGATTCTTTTGTGAGTGGAATATATTTATATTCACTATCTGAAGAAGAAAGAGTAGAAATTGAGAGCCCAGTAATTCTAATGGAAATTGTATCAGCTATTAAAAACGTACAAAGTAGGAATGCAGTGGGCTTGGAGAAGAATCCACTAGAGTTGTACTCATGCTTCAGTTCATTAATACTTCCCAAGATGCATATATTATTAAAGTATTGCAGGAAAGTCACGTAGCACTCGAATCCTGGACTAGGATCAAACATAGATTTTTTTGTTATGGTGAATCTCCAACATGTACAGGGTCATATATACCCATCTCTTTGATAAACAGCAATGTTAAAATGTATTCTAAAATCATGTTAAGCACCTGAGTGGGATCACTGCCAGATTTGTGTCTCCATGGCAACATGGATTTGTTAATGGGAGAGAAACAAAAAATCATGCCACATATCAGAAATGGAAGAATGTACTTCAATATTGTATGTCCTTCAATATATTTTCAATGGTCAACGCTATAATGGATGCCTGCTATCCTGGAACGTGTTCCGTCCGTGAGCATGAATGTAAATCCCAAAGATGCCAAAGATGCTGGAGCCTCGTCAGGCACCCCACTCCAACCCAGGATGCACAGCCAAAATGTATGTGAACCATCCAATAAAGTTCAAACTGTTAACCATTGTAAACCAATTTATTCCATCAGTGATCCAAAAGTAATCCATCCATGACAAGGCTCCAGAATATTTGGGAAAAAATCCTGTTAGCCATTTAATTGCTCTTTCCGATGTAGTAAAAACTCTAGGCACTAAACTGGCAGTGATCAGCTCGTTGATGAAAAAGCTTGTGATAGACTGTCTTGAATTTATCTGTGAAGGGTCTTGGTTAAGATGAGATTCGGCCCAGGATTGAATAAATCTATACAGATTCTCTACACAAATCCCAGAGCTAGACTGCAGCTCATGGCACAGGAGCCCAATGAAATTATAATTTTGCGAGGTACACAGCAGGAATGTTCTTGCTCTCCCCTGCTATTTGCTCTCTACATTGAGCTTTTTTTGTATAGGTTATTGTTGAATTATAAAATGGAATGTCCTTTAAATGCTGGTCATATATCTAAGGCACTTGCATGTGCAGATGATGTTGTGGTGATAATCATCAACCCAGATGTACATATTCATAAGAAAGAGAGAGAATCAGGGAAGTCTGGGATAATGTCAGGTTATCAATTAAACAGTGCTAAAACACAGTTAATTTGTAACCGTAGTATGCAGTTAACTCATGATTGATAAATAACTGTTGCCATTTATTTTAGGATTCAAATGTTAAGTTCCATAGTAAGCTTTATTCCACTGCATTATGACTTGTTATTAAACAAGATCGCAACAGACTTGAAAGAATGGATAATCAATCCCTAGCCAATGATCATCAGTCACTGCAACATCATTAAGATGTCATTATCACTAGCACCCAACATAATATACTTGATTAGAGCAATACCACTCGAAGTAGGTGTTCAATGGTTTCAGAAACGAAGGGGGTCAGTTACGACGGTGGACAGCCATCATGATGGTGACCAGGACCATCCACAATACATGCGGCGGTTCTGCACTCCAAATTAGGATGCGACAGCCACCATGGCATTCGCATCTTGCATTTTAACATTGCGGCTGGTGCTGCTAACAGCAGCACCCGCAGTGATGTTAAAAGAGCATGTTGTGCATTTCAGTGCACTACGTAACTTAGGCCTACATGTGCGAAAGGATTTTGCATTTCTAAACTCTCGGAATCTCTGGCCCACATGCATCAAGCATTTTTGGAGTTGCAAACGGTGCGATTCCTTAAAATCAGCCGTTTGCGATTCCAAAAATGCTTTTTTGGATGCATCAAGCAATTTTAGAAATCGCAACATTTTTGCGATTTCTAAAATTGCGATTCCTTTTAAGAAATCGCAAATTTGTGATTTCTTAAAAGCAATGCATGATTACTTTTTAAATTGCGAATTCGCAATTAGAGGGATAAATGTCTTCCCATTGCTTCCTATGGGCCTGTTGGCCCATAGGAAGCAATGGGAATAGCGAATTGGCAAATTGTATTTCGGTAATTTATGCGATTCGGTAAAAATTGCGATTTTTACCGAATCGCATAAATTTACCGAAAATAATCATGCATCCAGTTTTGCGAATTCTAAATTGCGAATCGCTATTTTTCGCAATTTAGAATTCGCAAACTCCCGGGATGATGCATGTGGCCGATTAGTGCACTGAAATGTAGAGTGTACCATGGATACTCCCCAGTGCACATACAGCTCCCCCAACACATGGGGGTCCACAACAGGCCCCCGAAAAGAACCTTCGCCAGCATTTTCATGACGGTTTCACCATCATGGAAAGGCTGGATCACAACCTGCATCATAATATAGTGGACAGTGCCTGCTAGGCACTGCCACCATTTTATGCATACAGACTGCTCTGCCAGGCAATCGGTCCAATTGCCTGTGGCGGCGTCCGCCACGGTGGTAGTGTGGATCCACCCGCCATCCTAATCTAGCAGTCGGTCAATTCACGTTTGATAGCGGACGGATCTCCACCGCACGGCTGGCGATGGCGGTCCTTCCGCCTACATAATAACCCCCTAAATGTGGCCTGCAATAGTTTTTATGGGGACAAAAGCAACAAAAAGGGCCATCAAAGTTTTAAAACTCTAAAGCTCAGGATGATGGACCTTCCCTAATTTCAAGCATTATTTCTACGCGGCAATTGTATAACATATTCAATATTTAGTTACAATACAATTGCTACTTTAATGAATGACACTAAATATAATTTTTATACTCCCTATTGTGACTCATCCATACTTCTGGCAGCTTTTTATGTTAGTTATTGTAAGAAAGGGTGGCACACTGGGATAAGAAAAATTTGTTGTATTTTCAGGGATGGGCAATTATGTTCTTGTCCATTTTTGCAAGAAAACTTCAATCTGGACAAACAGTGTTTTAATACTACCAGTTTAGATATCTCTTTCAGAAAATTGACTCAAATTAGATAAATGTCGCAGAAACTCCAATAATTCAATCAATGCTAACCAAGAAGGGACCTATAATTACCATATTATTAAACTCTGAAATTTCTAAATTAGATGCATATGATGTTAACTTGCAATCAACAAAGTCGGCAGAGAGATTTAAAAGTGGTGACTGGGGAGTGTATTTTGCAAGAATTTTCAGACATGGTGCTTAAAGCCTTAATATCAGCGACTCTAAAGGTTCAACATTTTAGAGCAATAAACAATTTGTACCATAACCTGATAGAGATACACAAATGTTGGAGATGCCCTATTTCCATAATACCCAATGTGTCCTAGCTAGCTCTGAATCGGACATAGTGCATATATTTTTTATTTGCACAATGTTAACGCTGTTCTGGACAAGGAACGAGGAGTTTTATCCACTGTTACAAATGCATGTATAAAGTTAACCTCTCAATTAATACTATTAGGATTGGACAGCCAAACTGTTTGAGATTCAGCTTTTAGTTCTCCTTTTTCTGATAATGGTCATTGCTAGAATTTGTGTAGTGAAAGATTGACTAAATTGGAATCCCCCGTTATTTCATCAGTGGATAGCATGTCATATATTATGTTATTATTTTGAAGTAAGTTTAATCAAATGTAAAGGGGAAAAGATTAGGAGAAAGTGCTCTATAAAAAAGAACTCTCATGCCAACTGGCTAGCAAATCTAGGTTTAGATTGACCAATTTGGCCTCTGTATTAAAGAAGGAATGGAGGGGAGTGTTCAGTTTATTTGTAATACCTGAATGGCAACATCAGATAACAATGGAAAAAGTAAGGGAAAGAGGTCAACGTTAATAATATATTGTATATCCAGATGCTAGCACTTTAATAAAAAAAAAGTATTTAGACAGTTAATTTTAGCTTCTTTGTCTTTTTTGTAAGATTCATTAGTTTGTTCTGTCCAATCAGACCATAAACATACATGAAGAAAAATAGTTCTGTGGATCTGGTACAATGTGGACCTATGCTTGCTGTGACATTTGTGTGTTTGCACACTCTAAAGATATAATTGCTTCTCCTTCAACAATGGTGGATTTTGTCATCAAGAACATATCCACATGTAAATAGCTCATGAGAAACCTAATGTTGATCACAACTGATCATAACGCCAGTGAAACCAGCAAACTGGCAAAACCTGATTTCTATAGTGTAAGCTATCACAGTGCCATCTCCATAATGCCTAATTGCCATGCAGAGGGGATGCTGTGAAGCAGCTACACAAGGTTTCCAAACGTCCACCCTCATGTAAATAAGGCTGTCACCAGAAACTCAATTGCAATGATGGCCATGATTCCCACTGGTTTTAATGTCCTGCTGCAATTAATACTTTGAGCTGCCCAGATTTCAGGGGGTAGATACTGGTCCTGGAATTAAAGATTCCATCTGGAACAACATCCCTGATTTCAGCAATTATGAGTTAGGATTCCTGGGAACACTGGTACCTTTACGTTATATGATTTCTGGATTCAGACTGAGTTCTTTACCATGGATATTTTCCACCTGCTCAGAGGAAATGGAAAATGTCAGCAGACACACAGTGCTTTTTCCAGGTGCAGAACACAGCTTGGTATTCCAGTGGTTGTTAATTTACTCTATAGCCAAGTCATAATGGATGGGCAGATTCTGGCATGCAATGGCCCTGCCCACCATTGGAAAAAAATCTAATTCACCTTTGTGTGATAAAGTCATAAAGACTATGCACAAGTTACTAGGGGAACTGTGGGTCACATTCACAGGAGGCTCAGAAATGTGCAAATTGTAGGCTTATGTCATACATTCATGTGTTTAGCAGCAAATTAGGGATTTAAAGTAAAAGTATGCATAAAATAAGTTAAGGCCCGCTCAGAGTCCACTATGCATACACCAAAGGTTTCTCTACTTAGTGGGTAACTTATTGAAATCCACATTATTAATGTGAAAAAACATGTTCATTTATGTTTCCCCAATGGGGAAAAACAGAGAACTTTTCAACAATTTCAACAGTTTCATTATGAAATGATCTTGAAGCATTTGCAAACACTTATGAATTCTGATTAACTCACATGTTTGTGGATCTTCATAAATCATTTGCTGGTGACTGCTTTTGAACTCCTGCTTTATATACCCCTTGCTGGAAATGTATGCATTCTTTAGCCCAAGGCTTCAAGGTGTAGAATACACTGTTGACAGCCTAGAATATTTCTACTCACCAGTTGGTATTAGAACTTTTTATGGATCGTCTCTAACGGCCATATTCATCAACATGAATTGCGCTCGCAAATGGCCAGATTCTGAGAATCTGGCCGTTTGCGAGTGCGATTTTTGCATTTGGGATTCATCATCCCAAATGCAAAAATCGCTATTACCGAAATCGCATATTTGCGAGGAATTGGATTTAAGGAATCTCTAATAAAGATTCCTTAAATCCAATTCATCAACCAATTGGAAATTGCGAATTCGCAATATTTGGTCGCAATTTACCACCAAGTCTGACTTGGTGGTAAATTGCGAAAAAAGAGTAAAAAGCACTTTAGTGCATTTTTTTCTTTTGCATGTTACACACACACATGTCCTCTGGACATGTGTGTGCGCAACACCTGTTCAAATGTGCATTTGAGGGGTGCTACAGGGTGTCCTTTGGGCACCCCTGGCACCCTTCAAATCGCAATCTTATTTGCAATTAGCAAATTGCTAATCGCAAATAAGGAATACTCCCCATTCATTCCTATGGGCCTTTTGGCCCATATGAATGAATGGGGAGTTTTTCCTTATTTGCGATTAGCAATTTGCTAATCGCAAATAAGGAATCAGTAGGAATCGCAATAAATGTTGCTAATCCTACATGAATCCCGTTTTGCGAGTCCTTAATAGCGAATCGCTATAATTCGCTATTAGGGCCTCGCAAAACGGGAGATGATGAATCAGGCTGTATGTCCCTACAAGTTGGAGAGATTGGAATTCAATGACTAGATGTAAATAAGAAATGTTAATGCTTTATTCACGGTGGTACTTCTTCACAAAACCTACTTTGGACTTTGCAAAGTCTTCCATTGAAGGACTAGAAGTTTCCACCAGACCAAGTCTCAAAAAAGGCACAGCATTGAAGGGCTGGTCTTTGCTCTATGGTTTTTCAAAATAAATAAAGCCCCCCAGAAATACCTCTAACTGGGATCTTGTAACATTTCCTCCCTTGAATTTGGTAAACCTGGAAAGACTCTAGATCTTGAGGATTGTCATAGACAAAGATATACAAAGTAATCAACAGCTTCTTTGCCTCAAAATCAGGCAGCATAAACCCACATTTTCCAGTTCTGAGCTTATAGAACCCAAATTTGCAGCTACGTAAATGATCAGACCAGTTTATCCAACATTCTCTAAACCTTATTAGACACTGCCTCAAGGTTTACCAGGGTTGTAAATGTTTCCTCCGCAAGCGGGTGAATGTTTGAAGGTAAACTAATATTTTTAAAATAATTTTTATTGAATAAAATCAGAAAGTACCAAGGATACATGTTACATAAGGAAGAGAAATACAACAGGTAAAATATAACCTTATGTAAAAAATGAAAAGGAAAAAGATTAGGGTACCTATTGGTAATTAGTTATTTATACAATTTGAAAATACAGGATTGACAGAAAGAAGTGAAAGAGAAGAAAAAGAAAAGAAGAAAGAAAGAAAGAAATAGAAAAGGTGAGAAAAGGGAAAGGGATAGTCAAATAGGTATTAGTGTAGAGATCAGTGTGCAGGTAGAAAAGTGGTAAAAGGTAACCATAGTAAATAAAATGTGATGTTTTGAGACAATGATGAAGATGAAACAGTAGAAATTCTATGATCATTGCAAATAAAATTCCACCGTGTTAGCTTACATATTTTAGAGTTATCTTTCCAGCAAGTAAGAATGACTTTAAATGCAAGAGCAATAAAGAGGTCAAATAATTTTAACTTCAACAATGTATCATGGAAATCAGCAGACATGGATCCAAGAAAAACATTATGAATTGACAATAGAATACAAAAAAGAAATATCTTAGAACATTTAGTCCACAGGGATTTCCAGAACTTGTAAATATTACGGCAATGGTATAACAAATGAAGAAATGCACCATTAGAGGAAAGACATGACCAACAAAAAGGAGAAGAAGAAGGGTTGATTTTCTGTATAAATATGGGTTTCCGAACTGCTCTATTATATAGGAAAAATAACGATTGAGTGATATTAGGAGTTAGTAGAGTCTAGAGTTAGTAAAAACTTTTTGCTATAATTTGTTCAATTTTTGAATTGAAAGGAAAATCGAGAGGTCTAGTTCCCATGCTAATTCAATTGATGATTTGAGTCTGTCAGAATTAGGAGTAGATAGAAGTTGATATATAGGAGAGGCTTTCAGGATTGAATCAGGAGGAATATTATATGAAGGCAAAAGAGTAAATGGGGTAACATTGGGGGAAAATCTTTGGTTGTTTGAAATGATTGAAGTTCCTATGATAATTGGGAATATTACGCTAAGCAATAGGAGGGTAAATCATAACAGTCTTGTAATGTATAGAAAAGTATAACAGAATTATGAGAGACAAGTTGGTGGACAAATATAATATTCTTCTCCTAGTGTTTGAAGTAGAAAGATTTAGGGCGAAACTTAATACATGTATTATATCAAATAGAGGAGGCAAGAAAAGTTTGGCAAAAATTAGAGCCATCTGTGAAAAGTGAGTGTGTCAGGTGGTGGGAGTATTTTAAAATATGATGTTTGGAAATAAAGGTGCAATTGAACATAAAACAAGACTCAAAAAAAGAAAGTTTGTGTAGTAAAGAGTGTTCAAAATTGATCCATATAGGTATCGATTCATTAAGGTATTGTTGGGTCACAGTGTAAATTTGTCTGATTAAAAAAGCAGTGTGATATAATTTAAAATTAGGAAATCATACACCCCTTCAATTTTTAGTTTGATTAATTTAGATAGAGCAATACGAGCAGGTTTGTTGTTCCAGAGAAATTTAGTACAAAGGGGGCTGATTTGATTAAAGTAGTAATAGGGAATTTTAAAGGGTATCATAGAAAGTAAGAATAGAATGAGTGGTACAATCATAATTTGGATGGTATCCAGTCAACCCCACCAGGATAAATAGAGGGGGACCAGGAAGAAAATACGTTTTGTATCTTGGTTTTCAAAGTATTACAATTGTGGGAGAGAGTTTGAGGAATGTTTGACGAAAACCAAACACCTAAGCTTTTATTTTTTGAAGGACACCATTTAAGTTGATATCAGAAGACTTGAATTGATAACATAAGGAATTTAAGGGTAAAATATCAGTTTTAGAGAAATTCAATTTATAGCCAGATACTTTAGAGTATAAGTCAATTTCCTGTAGAAAGGAAGGCAAGGAGGTTAAGGGTTTTGAAAGGTAAATCTAAATAGTGTCTGCTTAAATGGATAATTTAATTTCATGAGAGTTATGTTCGAAGACAGTTATCAAAGAATTACAGCAAATGCGTTCAAAAAAAGGTTTGAGACATAAAAGGAATAAAAGGGGAGAAAGGGGACAGCCTTGCCTGGAACCCTTATGCAAGTTAAAATAAGGGGATACAAAATCTACACATGCACAAGGTTCTGAATTCAATATGGCTGAGATACCCGCCACCCCCTCTCAACACAATCCCCAAGGATGGGAAACTGGAAACGGTTCTGAACTTTTGGAGGACGGGAGGGAGTGACCCTCCCGGCCGTATTTATTAAAATATGAAACAAAATTAAAACATTAAAATAACAGTTTCATATTATGTACAATTTCATTACCACATTGCGATGTTTGGCTAACCTTAACATATTCTCTAATACAAAGGTTCTCCTAGCCGAACTAACATCCTACAAAACATTTAACTTGAAATTTTGAAATTGTACATCCTAACGTTTAAGGGCCAACGGCAAGGTCGTAACCGGTGTCAAGATCCCTAACCATAATATCCCCCTCACTTGTGAGGGGCGACCGCACAGAGGCGTACCTCGAGTGCAACTACCAATTTCCCTTGACTTGACGGGGGCCCCAATAAACTCGACGCCACTTAGAGGTCGTCTGAGGACTCGTGTGAGGAATCTAGAAGGTAGCGTAGACCCCCCCCCAAACCCCACACAACTTACCGCATCTGCCGTCGCAGATGTCCTGGCCCCGGGAAATTCTCCAGGAGGGGCTGTAGCCCCTCCTACCCAGGAAGGGGCCTTGACCGCCTTTCCTTTCCTTTCGGCGGCCCATCCTTAGAAGGGACCGCCTTCCCCGTTGAGGGGCCAATGGCCACCTCCCTCGAGCGCTCCCAACCGTAATGGGTGACGCCCACTCATAGGGATCTTCCAATTAGTGCTCACCGATCATGACCTTACCGCCCGACCAAAATAAATACGACAGTTTCTAAACTAAATGACTAATTTACCTAAAAGACAGTTAAAACAACAACTTTATTAAACAGCATGCTACTGATCAACACTAGAGCAGGAATACTTTATTTGCAAAACATACCAAAATTGACCATTTCTTTATTGCATATTCAAAAATTATCACGATAATAATCCGAACCTGCAAACAAAAAAGGGGGTTACCACATCAAACTTTATTCAAAACCATTTGCTGTCCTCAGGGGCTGGTGGGTGGGTCAAAATTGGCTCTTCGTTCTGTCTCGAGCTCACGTGCAGCGAGGTGGTGCAGCTTCAGAGCACTGGAACAAGAGGATGCTTCCTTGGCTTGTTGTTCCTTTTATCCGTCTTCAGGGCGGGCGTAAACCCGCCCCGGCCTGCCCCGAGGGCGTGGCCCGGCCGCGTCAGTGTCTAGGCCAGCCCACTCCAGGGCGGGAAAAAGGCGCGCCCCGGCTACGCCGCTTCGGGCATACCAGCCTAGACTCGCCTCCCGCCCAAGATGGCTTCCCGGGGGGATCGTGGTACTCCGCCATACGTTCGGGGGGACCGAATGGTCGCCCCTTTCCATATGGCTGAGATACCCGCCACCCCCTCTCAACACAATCCCCAAGGATGGGAAACTGGAAACGGTTCTGAACTTTTGGAAGACGGGAGGGAGTGACCCTCCCGGCCGTATTTATTAAAATATGAAACAAAATTAAAACATTAAAATAACAGTTTCATATTATGTACAATTTCATTACCACATTGCGATGTTTGGCTAACCTTAACATATTCTCTAATACAAAGGTTCTCCTAGCCGAACTAACATCCTACAAAACATTTAACTTGAAATTTTGAAATTGTACATCCTAACGTTTAAGGGCCAACGGCAAGGTCGTAACCGGTGTCAAGATCCCTAACCATAATATCCCCCTCACTTGTGAGGGGCGACCGCACAGAGGCGTACCTCGAGTGCAACTACCAATTTCCCTTGACTTGACGGGGGCCCCAATAAACTCGACGCCACTTAGAGGTCGTCCGAGGACTCGTGTGAGGAATCTAGAAGGTAGCGTAGACCCCCCCCAAACCCCACACAACTTACCGCATCTGCCGTCGCGGATGTCCTGGCCCCGGGAAATTCTCCAGGAGGGGCTGTAGCCCCTCCTACCCAGGAAGGGGCCTTGACCGCCTTTCCTTTCCTTTCGGCGGCCCATCCTTAGAAGGGACCGCCTTCCCCGTTGAGGGGCCAATGGCCACCTCCCTCGAGCGCTCCCAACCGTAATGGGTGACGCCCACTCATAGGGATCTTCCAATTAGTGCTCACTGATCATGACCTTACCGCCACAGGCCGGATAGTTGACCGGCTATCCGGACCCCCCACAACACTCCTACCTAAAGGTCATGTCTTAAGGTCTTCAGCCAAGCTATAAAGTCTCCTATGAGTAACTCGTTCCCTACCCGGGACAAATGAACACCATCCCCCAAATACATGCTGTCACCAGTAATACAACCATGCGAAATAGAATGCAGTGTATTGGAACGGAACAATCTACTCACTTTGTTATTAATCTTTCTTACTGAATGATTCAGAGCAGAAACAGACATCGCCCCCGCCATACTTTCCGTGGGATCATATGGGACCATGCAATCGTGCACCCTGGAACTCTCCTCGCTAACCAACTTACAGTGGAAAGCATCGCCTCAAGAAGAAGTCGTCTACCAGTGGTGACCAAATCATTGCCCCCAAGATGTACTATGACTATACATGGCGGTGACCTTGTCCGCCCTAGCAAACCCTCAAAAAATGATTGAAACTGGTCAATACAGAGCCCGCCCTTTCCGTAGAAGGACACACTGTACCCGTATTCCCCAGCCACGTGAATCATGTCACCTGCTTTGAATACGTCCGCGGCACGCCTCACGTATGAGTGGCCCACGACCCACACCTCCTTTTTCACAGCCGGTGATGTCTGACCGCTGGCCCGGTGTTGGGTCGACTGCATAGTCCGCCCCGCCTCGTAGGCTTGCGCAACTGAAACCAAACAAAAACAAGAAGCGTGAGTACATCATTACAGCTTCACAACATGTGCAACCGCACATACCTTTTATAACAATTGGAGGACCAACGCCCCACACGTTTAACTTGTTCTACATTCAGACCCCTGGCTGTAGCCTCTGTAGCAGCCCCTATCCGAAAGGAATGGGTCCCAAACTCGCCCGGGTTCAAGCCCGCAGCGGCAATCGACATCGCAAGCACCCGCTGAAACGGAAACCTCGTCAGTGGGGTGGCGTCAGCGTGTCTCAACAAGGTCCCCCCCCATGATGCCACCCTTTGTGCTAAATATTCCTCTACACAACTCACCGGGCACATGGAGGACCCGGGAATCCTTTGTAAGATTATGCAATCACCCATCGCACCCTGATCGGTCTTGGACCTGACAAACGAGACAGTCATTGTCCCCCCTCTGACCTGAACGTGCTCTCGGCACAGTCCCCCCATCACATCCTGCTTGTTCTTTGCCACTAGTTCGCTTACCCGCATAGCCCCATGGAATGCCAGCGTAAAAGCGGCTCGGAATAACACTGTTTCATACTGGGATGAACACGTTGCAGGGAGTATGGATAATAACAGGGCCAACCTATCCCAACCTATCAGGCGCCTTTCATCTACTCTGCGACCCTCAAGGCGTTGCCAACCACGTAGCGCTTTTTGCACAACGAAAGACGCTGTCGGGTCCTGGATCCCATGAGCCCTAGCCACAAAGGAAATGGCGGCCCGATGCCTCTGGGCCGTAGCCACCGATTTGCCTGCCTGATGTAAAGACAGCAGAAATCCTACTACAGACTCTTCCTGACCCCAAAGCTCCCCCCTAGCAGCCCCCAAAAAGGCCCAATAGGAACGGAACGCCCCTTCATATGCCTTCCTCGTCCTGGGTGCTAAACTCTCTCCCACGAGGTTTTGTAGTTCGGGGCACCGAGAGACCAGAGAGCTTCGGGGAAGGGTGCCGCCACCGGGTCCGCTGTGGGCAGGAAACCCCAGAAGGCCTGCATACGAAAACGAGAAAGTGCATCAGCCGCATGGTTCAGCACCCCCGGTACATGTCTTGCCTTAAATAGCACATTCAATTGCATACACAGTAATACAATTTCCTTGAGCAATCTCAGAATCCATTTGCACCGTGCTGCCTGGCTATTGATACATTCAACCACGGTCATGTTATCAGACCAGAACACCACAGAGTGATCCCTGAACCCCTCGGGCCACGTTCTCAGGGCCACCAGAATGGGAAAAAGTTCCAGGAAAGCAATGTTACTTGTCAGTCCACTATCGTGCCACCATGACGGCCATTTTTGTGCCGACCAGTGAGTGCCGAATATGGCACCAAAACCAATGCTCCCTGCAGAGTCTGTCCACAGCCCCAGCTCATCAGAGGACACGGCCGGTTTGGTCCAGACAATTCGACCATTGAAATCCGCCAGAAATGCCAACCAAATGCGCATGTCCTGGCGAACCTCTGCCGAGAGCCTCGTGCGATGATGACCCTCCTTCAGGCCGACCATGGCTTGAGCGATCGAGCGGGAAAAGGGGCGGGCCATCGGTATAACTCTTAGGGCAAAATTCAACTGTCCCACCAATTGCTGTAATTGATGTAGCTTAACCTTAGATTTACTTATACACATTTGCAGGGATGCCCTGAATTTTAACACTTTGTCACCTGGTAAACGGAAACAACCTTCTTTGGAGTCGAGCTCGATCCCCAGAAACTCGAGGCAAGTCGAGGGACCCACAGTCTTACCTGGTGCCAATGGCACGCCAAACTGATTCATCAAGACACAAAATGCAGTCAAAGCCTGTCCACATTCCGGATCCCCGGCTGCCCCCAGAAACAAAAAGTCATCGAGATAATGCATAACATGTTGAAACCCCGTCTTCCTTGTGAAGACCCATTGCAGGAAACAACTGAACTTTTCGAAATAGGCACAAGATATAGAGCACCCCATCGGCATACACCTATCCATGTAATAGTGACCCTGAAACATGAAACCCAGGAGACGCTGATCGTCTGGGTGTACCGGGAGCAACCGGAACGCTGACTCGATATCGGATTTTGCCATCAGCGCACCGGGCCCCAGGCGATTCAATATGGCTACGGCCCCATCGAAGGATGCGTACCGCACCGAACACACTTCCGGGTCTATCGCGTCGTTTACGGAAAGACCACGTGGGGCTGATAAATTATGTATCAGCCGAAACTCACCCGGGTCCTTCTTGGGGACCACCCCTAAAGGGGAACAAACAAAGTTAGCAACTGGTGGCACGTTAAACAGACCGGCGACTCAACCTCGAGCCACCTCTTTCCCGATCTTTTCCTGTACCACGGACGTATGCTGTAAGACCGATATCTGGTTTTTACATTTCGCTATACCCTGAAACTCCCCCACTGGGATGCGGAAACCATATGAAAACCCGTTCCGCAACACCCCAGCGGCAGCGTGATCCGGGTATTCGCTGAGCCAGGGAATCATTGCCATGGTATCAATCGGGGTAGGTAAAGGCGCCCCTCGGACTATGTTAGACCTGTTTGGCGCCTCCTCTACCCCCGTTATCACCCGTTTTGGCTCTGCACATGGACTCAGGATGGGATGATTGCCCACACCCCCCACATTCGTGCCTAAATTTGCATGACCCCTGGGGCCTCGTACATTTCCCCCTGTTAAAGTTCCAACAAACCCCCCTTTTACCTGCGTTGCCGGTTGGCCTCGCGTGATTGTCGTTACTCGTACTTGATCGAAAGGGCGTCCCCGCATATTGGCGGGAAGATTCACCAATGTTACTCCCTACCAAAGGCACCTTCAACATACCAGAATCCTCCATTTTTGACCAGGACACAGAATCATAACAATCCCAAGTTAAGTATTTATCATGCTCTTTCGCTTTTCTGAAAACATTGTCGTAACAAAACCAATGATTGCCTTCGTGAGACACCGAATACCCCATGATCCGTGACTGATAAATCGGCAATTCGGGCAGCAATTCGGGCCTACGTTCACCCAAGATGGATGTAAAAACCCCCCAAGCTTTGCCCCAATTACCAATGTTTTCGTTTACCTTAAAGGCGGCCATCTTTGCGCCCCAAACACTCGGATGCATGAGCTCTTTCTGGCTCTTAACATGCTCCATCTCATAATGATCGGTAAGCAACGAGAAGATGTTTATATACTCCCCTGCCCATATCTTCTCTTTGATAGCCAGAGGGACGTGTTGACCCAACTTTTCCCTTCGAGAGGGTGCCGACTCATCCCTCGCAATCAGCAATGGCCGCTTACCTGAACCGGAAGCTGTATCTGCGACTGGACCTGAGCCAGGTGGTTGCTCTACTGCCGCAGCCGGCGATGTTGCCTTCGTCGCCTCCCTTGTTTCCCGCAGCTGCTTCATCAACACCTGCGCGTCGTCAGCCGTGGCGCCCTCGCTACCTTTACCCAACCACGCTGCAAGTTGCGCTGCCAGCTCGGGCGGCATATCCTCCCCGGACACGGGGGTGACCACCACGGGAATCGGATTCCCTTCCTCAGGCCCCAGAATGGGTGCTTCGAGTGGGGTAGAGGGTACTGGGACGTCTCCCCCAGCAGCTCCCCTTCTGGGCCTCTTGCCTTTTCCTCCCGGAACTGCTCCTGCCAGAGGACGTTTAGGCCCCCCTTCCTCGTCTTTCTCCGCCATTCGCTTCTTTAGGTCGGTCACCTCCTTCATGAGAATACGCAGCATCTGGTCGGTAGTCATTCGCTTTCCCGCCTTCTTAGGCATTCTCCGACAGAGTATCTGTAAAATAAACAAGAAAGATTACAACGCTCAAAATTGGCTCTTCGTTCCGTCTCGAGCTCACGTGCAGCGAGGTGGTGCAGCTTCAGAGCACTGGAACAAGAGGATGCTTCCTTGGCTTGTTGCTCCTTTTATCCGTCTTCAGGGCGGGCGTAAACCCGCCCCGGCCTGCCCCGAGGGCGTGGCCCGGCCGCGTCAGTGTCTAGGCCAGCCCACTCCAGGGCGGGAAAAAGGCGCGCCCCGGCTACGCCGCTTCGGGCATACCAGCCGAGACTCGCCTCCCGCCCAAGATGGCTTCCCGGGGGGATCGTGGTACTCCGCCATACGTTCGGGGGGACCGAATGGTCGCCCCTTTCCATAATTTGATGAACGATATAAAGTTGGGGCCGAGACCAAACTATTGAAGAGTTTTGAACATAAATTGCCAATTCATACAGTCAAAAGCTTTTTCTGAGTCAAGGGATAATGAGGCTAAATGATCAGGATATTGTTTTGTGATAGTAAGGATATTAGAGAACATTCTAGCATTATCTGAGGTAAGCCTCGCCTTAACAAAGCCAGATTGATCAGCTTTTACCAGTAAGGCTATAACATCTAATGAACAGGCGAGGATTTTAGCAAATATTTTGCAGTCATAATTGATTAATGAGATTGGATGACAATTTTGATAAAGGGAGTGATCTTTTATCAGGTTTGGGGATAATTACAATGAGAGCATAAAGGAAAGAACCTTCAGGGTTGTAGCGTATTAGAAAAAGAGTCAAATAGCTTATGTAAGTGTGGAGCAAAAATAGATGAAAAAGAGGAGTTAAGTTCAATAGAAAAACCATTAGATCCAGGGGCCTTAGCTCTCTTAATAGACTTAATTGCATCTAAAATCTCCTGAAGTGATATATCTTTTTCCTAGAGGGCCATACCAGCCAGTATAAAACGAAGAGAAGAGAGACCATCAAGGAAGATTTAAATATTGTTTTTGGGGGATGGGTGTCTTCCATGTATAATGAGTGATAGTAGGTCTGGAGTACATTGACAATATCTGAGTCAGAATAAAGTAAAGTGTGAGCATCATGAATAGGTCCAATGATTTTCCTTTCCGATTTAACTTTTAGATAGATGGCCAGCATTCTACCCACTTTGTTCTGACCCCATGGTATTTTGTTTTTTTTAAATAGAATATTATAAGAATCAGTTGTAGCTAGTTTATTCAAATCAGATTTAGCCTTGATGAGGTCCCAAAGGTGGTCAGGGGATTTAGAGATATAGTAAGCATGTTCAAAGGTTTTTATATTTATAACAGTGCAAAGGTATTGGGAATTTATTATCTTTTTCTGTCTGGCAGTATAGACAATGACAAAGGCTCTGAATAATGCTTTGAAGGCATCCTAGTTATTGTGAACAGAGGTGTCAATTGGTTTGTTAAATTGGAAAAATCTATACTACTATTATAAAGGAAGAACTTTGAACCTTTGAGGCGGGTAAACTCGGAAACCACAGCGCCAATCCACACACCCAATACATCGTTGAAATTGTCAAGGTGTGCAGATGGACATAGGCTATATAAATGTAAAAAATATACGTTATTTAAAAAATTTACGAGAAAAAAAAAGTAGTCCCATGGATGTAGTGCCGGCCGCGACATGCGTGCTGACATCAGTGCTGTGCCTCTGCGCCGTAATTATTAATGATGTGTTCTTGGTTCCTGCAGAGACCGGGAGCGCCGTTTGAATGTATGCAGTGCTCATGGCGCAAGAAGAAATGTGTAGGACATGTTAATGATTTGTAGATCCAGTCATCTAACCACTCATTGCTCTTACCTGACCCAACACTACAAGAATGGGTGTAGAGCACATGAGTTTTGCTTCTAGGAAAAGACGTGCTTCGCTGTTCTTTTTCCAAAACTCGGGTAAGATTCGTAGCTAGGCCTCCCTCTGCACACCTCTTTTCGCGTTTTGCGGGGTCTGAGGAGAGTCTTCCTGTGCAAGTGCTTATAATCATGGTCACTGCACTCATGCTATTTTCGTGTCGGTTGCCACATTTGCCACATTATCCTTCAACTGCTGCATAATCTGAAGATTTTAACAAAAAGAATGTTTTGTTTGTAGCTCACACCGATCAACAGTGACTAAAAGTGTGGTTACAAGTTGCAGTGCAATGAAAGGCCCCTCACAAAGTTTGACTGGTCACCATTCTCTTGAATATTGCTATATCAGGGTGTTAAACTTTTATTAATGAAGTAAAACCGACGTGCAGACAGTGTTAAGAATTGTAATAACGAAGTAATACTATCATAAAATGCGATGCATTATGCTGCATAGTTTGCTTTTTCTTGCCATCAAATGAAGTCAACTCTGAGGCATGATCGTCCCCGCCACATAGTTCAATAAACCCAGATTATAATTAACTGGTTATGCCCTGGGCCTAATGAATTAGTACCCCTCAGGCAGCTGTGCGCATGTTTAAATGCATGAACATTTATGTCCCACTTGCTCCCCGCACATTTTTATTTCCAGCAGCAATTGGGGCGAAGAAAACATTTTCATGGTCGAAATTCATTGTCCAGGTGTACATTATAGCACTGTGTGATCTTCATAATGCCCGTCTGTAGCAGCAGAGGTGTCACCGCTCTTTCTTGTCACTTTTCTGTGTGTGGGCTTTATACTGCAAACCACAGACTCTAACATGCAGTCACAGTTGTTGCTCGCCCCCTGCTGCAACTGAGCAGGAAGGACTAATCTTCTCAGACCACTGAGCAGTGATGGGAGATTAGCCCACAACACAATTACACTGAGAGGAAAGCCAGTGGCGTAGTGCAAAATGATTGCCCCCCCTACAGAATGTGATATGGTACACCTTAGTCTCCCATATCGATATTGAGATCGTCATTAGTCTTTGGGCTGCATGGGGCCACCCATTGAAGAATTTTGGGCACACTGGTAGTGACAGTCGCTCATTCCCAAAGCATTATTATATATGGCACTGAGTTGAGGGCCCTTGGAGAATCTGCTCAAACCCTTACAGGAGATTGTGGGAGAGAAAATAATGCCAACTTATTTTTATTTAGCTATCCATACCACTATTTTGTCATTTTAAAGTGCTGTTATCAATGAGTGCTTCTTTTCACAGATTTGATGGTTCTCAGTTGACTGTCCTCGGAAGGATGGAAGGTTGTGTTGGCCTTGGTAGGATTCAAACTTATGGCCTGTAGTCTGGAACAGGCATTAGCAGTGCTTATTTAACTAATAGAGACAAATTTCCTACGAAATGAGGTAGAAAACAGAGTAAGGGGAAGCAAGATTTCAAAGAATACTGGCGTGGAAATCTATATCTATACTACTATTATAAAGGAAGAACTTTGAACCTTTGAGGCGGGTAAACTCGGAAACCACAGCGCCAATCCACACACCCGATACATCGTTTAAATTTTCAGGGTGTGCAGATGGACATAGGCTAAAAAAAATTAAAAATATACGTTATTGAAAAAATTTACGAGAAAAAAAAAAGTAGTCCGATGGAAGTAGCGCTGGCCATGACGTGCTTGCTGACATCAGGAGCGCGGGGAGGAGCGATGTCCAGGAGCGTGAGGAGGAACGGCGGACATGAGCACAGGGAGGAGCGGCGGACAGGCGGAGAGGAGTGGTGAGGAGCGGCCGACAGGCTGGGAGGACCGTAGAGGAGCGGCGGACAGGCGGGGAAGAGAGGGGAGAAGCGGCGAGGAGCGGCGTACCGGTGAACTCAGGAGCGCGGGGAGGTGCGGCGGATGAGATAAGGCTCCGGGGGACCCACGGACAATGTCGGGGCAGGCAGGGGCCCTGAAGCCAAGGTCGGGACGGGCTGCTACTCCGGGGGACCCATGGACATTGTCGGGGCGGGCGGGGGCCGGGGCGGGCGAGGGCCCTGAAGCCTGATTGCTCCGGACAAGGTCGGGACGGGCTGCTAGTTATTTTATAAAAGAGGTATCATCTGAATTATACGTTTTGACAGGTAGTAATGAATTATTGAATCTCCATCTAGCATGTGTGGGTGTAACAAGGGATAAATTAAAAGAGACTGAAACAGGGGCATAATCAGAATTAAAAATGGAGCCAATCTCAGAGGTTTGGAGTGTGGGTAGTAAAGGTTTTGAAATCATATTATAATCTATGCATGACATGGTGTGATGGACATTTGAAAAGTATGTAAATTCCTGTTTATCAGGGTTGCTAGTTTTCCAGGCATCATAGAGTGGATGAGACGCAACAGCAGCTTGAAATGCTTTGTCTGGTTTGAATTTACAATCTGATTGCCTATCGGAAAAGAGGTCCATCCAATTATTGAAGTCTCCATCAATAATAATATTGGGGTTAGCGATTGAAGATAATTTTAATTTAATAGTATGCCAAAAGTCGGGATCAAACTTAAGTGGTCCATACATAATGAAGAAGGTGACCTGTTTATTGTGAACCATAGCATTACGCCTTACCCATCGTCCACTCACATAATTTTCAGTAGATACAATTTGCAATTTTAAATATTTATTACAAAGGATGGCAACATCTCCCTTACGGTTGACAGCTGGAGAAAAGACAACCTGACTCTCCCATTGATGTTTAAGTTTGAGAGATTCAACATCATAAAAGTGGGTTTCTTGCAAAAAAGCAATCTGGCAAGTACATTTTGATAAATGAGAAAGTACCTTTTGATGCTTGACAGGGTGACCCAGACCACAAAAGTTCCATAATACAACATTAAACATGCTGATGTTTAAGGAACGGGGGTACAGGTACAATGATGATGCACTGCAGGAAAAAAATGAAAACAAAATGACACCAATCATCAAGAGATGGGTAACATGATGAAATGAATAAGCACATAAGGAGGTAAAACAAATATGCACTCCTGTGAATACAAGAACAGGAAATAGGAGGTAGGAAAGGAAGAGGAGAGAGAGAGAGAGGGAGGGTATAGGGATAGAACAAATGATAGGAGAATATAAAAAATAAAGAGAGATAGGGACAAATCAAGGACATAAAGCCAGATCTGAAGTAAGAAGAGAGATAAACACGAATTGGGCGTGTTCACACTCGGAAACAAGAACAACAACAGAGTAAGAAGGAACTAAAAGAGATAAAAAAATAAAGATAATAAGATATTTAGACCGCATAACCTATATTTTAAAATATAAAGAGTAAAAAACCACAACAAGAGATGAAGAGTCTAGAAGTATTAACAATTTAACAATTTAACCCGTTCCGTGCTCCCGTCGGCCAATGGCCGATGGGAGCACTACCTGGCTGATGCTGCGAACGACCGTTGGCCAACGCAGCCCCACCCGTTTTTTTGAACGTCCGGCACTGGCGCAGAACGTTCGAAGCATGCAAGGTGTTAAGAACAATAAGAATTTGTGTCCATAGGATGTCTAGTGATGGATTGCAAAAACTGTTTTAGTTTAGATGGATCTTCGAATGAGCGAGAGACACCTTCATGTATAATTTTACAAAGACAGGAATGTGATATGCCATAGGGGATGTTCATAGATCTTAAATGAGGACAAAGAGCTAGGAATTCCTTGCGTCTGGCATTGGTAGCATTAGAAAGATCCAGTGAGATGAAGATATTATGACCAGACCATACAAGATGACTCTTTTCTCTGGCAACTGTTAATACATGCATCAGGTCAGCGAATTCTAAAAAGAACATTATGATACCAGGTGGTCTGTTAGATTGAGGTTGAAGTCCACCAAGACAATGTGCCCACTGGATTTTAAGAGGAGTAGAGGATTGAAGGTTAAGAAGGTCAAACAACAATTTCTTTAGAAAGGTAAGAAGATCCGGACCCTCAAATTTTCAGGCAAGCCATACAATGGAAGATTGTTCCTTTTGTTATCCCCAAACTTTTTGCTTCTTTCTCCAATTTTTACCTGACCTGTCTTTATTGGTTTTAGTACTCTGGGCACTTTATCACTGCTGATCAGTGCTAAAGTGTATATGCTCTCTGGGTAAATTATGTTATAGATTGGTGTTTCCATGATTGGCATATTTGATTTGATTTACATGTCAGTCCCTAGTAAAGTACACTGAGTGTGCCAGGGCCTGTAAATCAAATGCTACTAATGGGCCTGCAGCACTGATTGTGCCAACCACATGAGTAGCCTTGAAAAGGTAACTCAGACCTTCCACTGCAAAGTCTGCGCTCAGTTTGTAACTGCCATGTCGACTTAGCAAGTGCACCCACTTGCCAGGCCCTATCCTTCCCTTTTCTTACATGAGGGTTACCCCTAAGGTAGGCCTAATGTTCAGTGTATGTGAAAGATAGGACATGCACTGATGAGTGTGACATGTCCTGGTTGTGAATTGTAGTGCATTTAGTTTTTCACTATTGAAACATTATCTGGCCCATAGGAAGGTATCGGACTTAATTTATAACATCTTATAAATATAACTTCCCATTGGGACTAGATAGGAAAATAAAGTTTAGTATGCCTGAACTCAGAATGTTAAAATGCATCTTTTAGTGAGGTTTTTACATTTTGTGTTTGAAAATACCACTTTTAGAAAGTAGGTCTTTTCTTGCTTAGCCATCCAGTGTGCCTCTGCTAGGATGTGTATTGACTGTCTGGCTGTGGAGTGACAGTGGCTGGGGATGTGCAGTGGCTCTAGAGAGTCTGGATGAGCCTGGGCTGGGCTGAATATACCTGGGCTGCATTCAGAGCAGTGGGAGGAGTTGTCAAAGGACAACGGACAAAGGATTTTGGGATATAAAAAGTGGGGCCCAAACCCCTAAACTTTAGAAATCTTTTGGAACTAAAAAGACTGCCAAGAAGGAGAGCCAGAGAAGCTGTTAGCAGACTACCAGTTTGCTGTGTGCTTTGCCACATGATGCCACCACCGAGCCGCGGCACCGCTACCTGTGGGCACCACACTTCACACCTCCTGTCGACCTGGTATCCCCGACGATGCTGCTTCATGCCGATAGCAACACCGCTGCTTGCACTGTGGTTCGAAGGTTTTCTAGTAAGTTACACAATACATCGTCCTCATTCTGCACCGCTGCCTTGGACTACCGATGCCAGCTGCATCGACTCCAGTTCATTAGCCGACAACAGCACTTCAGGAACGACAGCGCTGCTGCTTGCACCGTGACCTGTCAGCACTGCGACAAGCACTACATCACTTCGCACCATAGCCCTGGTCTCACCAACCCCGCTGGATGAAGTTCACAGAGCCACTGCCTGCCCTTCACCTGACAGCACAGCACCCGACACTGCTGCACTTCACACTGCAGCACCCGAAACCTGCTGGCGCTCCTGACTTCCACAGCGAGGAGTTCCATCTGCAAAGCATGGAACTTTAAGGGCCCGACGCCTCCTGCACTGACCTATGGAAGCAACGACTACAGATACCGTGCTTTCGGAGCTCAACGAGAGGCCGCCGACACCCAGCATTTCTAAAGGTACTTTTTTGCGGGTCTTCCCGACACCGTAGCTGGCCCATGACACCACGGTCAGCCAGAACTGTTTGGATTTATTGTTCACAACGCCATGATAGCCCAGACAGAGCTATCGACTTCAAGGAACTTTATTTCAAGTCTATTTTGATAACTGAAGATTTTTAAGTACTGTATTGTGGATTTTTATCGTTTATGATCTTGTCTTAAATATATAAAATGATTGAATATTTTTGTAAACTGGTGTGTTGTCCTTTTGTAGTGCTTACACTGTGTTACTGTTGGTTATGTGCAAATGCTTTACAAACTGTCTCTAAGATAACCCGACTGCTCGTGCCAAGCTACCAAGTGATGAGCAGGGGTTATTTTAGGAGTGTAACTCCCTTATTCTGACTAGAAGGAAGGGCACCAACTTGGACAAAGGTGCAAACCCTTGCCAACTAGAGAACCTCATTTCTAACACTCGGTATGAAGTTTATGCTTGTGAATTTCTTGTTCAAGCATGGTTACTTTAGTAGCTACATGATGATCACTTAAACGTTGTTCCATTTCAGACATTTTACCCTCCATATTAATCCATCTGTCCTCAATCAGCTGTAATTTTTCATTAGTGGTATTCATGAACGGTTTTATAGCATGTAATTCATCTAAAATTGAGTACAGGATTTGAGGATGACTGGGCCGGGGATGGAGGGTCATTTTTGGCTTTTCTGTTTAGTGTTAGATGAAGTCGTTTTTGTCAGAGACAGAGAGTCACTAGCCATCTTTACAATATGCAATTTTCATTGAGGAAGATTTTTGATGGTGGAAATCCTGCCCATAAAACATATAATCAATGATATAGGTTGCATTCAATCACTGTAGTTAACGCTTTAACCGTAGCGTTTTTTCCGCCGCGGTGCGGGCGTTCTAAAGGGTGGGCGGGGCTTCGTCGGCCATTGGCCGACGGCAGCACTGGGGAGGGGCCTGACAGGGGAGCATGGAAGGGGTTAAGGAATGCCACGACCAGTTCCTGGGTGACAGGAATATATCAATATAGCAGATTATATAGTAGAGAGTAGTAAAGGCGTCCATAAACTTGTAGATGAGCAGGAAGCAGGATGGGAAGTGACAACTGAAGTAACACCTCACAACATATGAACACTGATTAGTATCCATTCAGACTCAAATTCATGAGAGAGTAAGGGTGGGACCATTACAGCAATGACAATATGACATATATACGTGATGATTATATGGGCTCTCAAAGCATGGCTGTGAGCAGTAAGACAGGTGAAGGCCCGACCAGATATCAAGTGCCGCGCTCAGCAGCACCCTGGGCGTTTTTCAGGAACGTGACACAGAGTATGCTGTCATGGTAACTGAAGCAGCTATCAGATTCTTCTGACAGGTATGTGGGCATTTCTGTTGATGTGCCCTTGTGCTTGCCCAAAATGGACAGTTGATAGAATGAGTGAACTGGCACTAGCAAGGAAGAACTTTTATTTTTTTTATACCAAACCCTGGCCCAAAAAAATTGTGGTTTTTAGTTTATTGAGTGTTCTGTGTCATCTGTGCTATTAAATCATCTCCAGTAATAAATTGCTTGGTAGACAGGGAATCCCCTAAACAAGAGAGGAGAGTCAGCATGCTCAATCGAAACCTGGATTCTTGTGTGGAGAAAAGGAATGACAGACTCGAAACGATCAACAAAATAGGTTATCTGATGGTCGCAGATAATAAGATGCCAGGGTAACTAATAGGAGCATTTGCAGCATATATGTGTATTTTCTGACTAACTACAAAGGCCTGTCCGCCGGCGGCCGCGCACTTCCGAAGGGATAAAAAATAAATGATGGCCGCTCTCATCACAAAGATGACATAGCGGCTAACCCAGTCAACCGGAGAGCCACAAACTCACCCGCTGCCCAACAAGTGAGCCGCCGCACATCGAATAGCACATCCAGCCTGAGGAGCACAGGATGATGTCTCCGAGCGGCTCAAAGTTCCCTCTTGGAGACAGAGCTTAACACACCGCCTCCATCTTGCCCTAGGGAGTACGCCACGCCCCCCAAAGATAAACAATTTTTTACCACGCCAAACTAGAGTCACCACTTGCATGAGCAGGTAAGTCAGTGAAGGAAATCCCCCCAAAAATGTACTTGTACATTGATCTGGGTGAACTATTTTCTTTTTTTCCCAAGACATTGATCTCTATATTATAATTTCCTATTACATTTGGTATGGTTCGAGAATATCTATGGCAAAATGTCATCTGACATAAATATGTGCCCTAAATATCTCCCCATCGCAGATAAAGATAGAAATATACACCCACTGGGATTTCTGTGAATTATATTTAGAACATAATATTTATAACAGATGATATTTCTGTTGCAATATTCACATATATACAACCTGACGTTTTGTCATTATAATGGATTCTTGCTTGAAATATTACATTCACCTGGAGCGTTGGATTGTGCTTTTGTGCTACACATAACACTTCGTGTATTCCCTTTGAGGAGTGCCCTTATTACAAGGTGCAAAATCCGGTCCGGTCCTCGGATGCTTGATTCCGGTCTGGGAAAGATATGGCTGTTGTAGTTCGGACTGGACTGTTCCCATGGGGCACAGGGTCAGAGCTGATTTGCATAAAGCCATTATCTGACCCAGGGTGGTGTGGAGTGCAAAAAACGATGGATTTAGGCCCAGATCCTTGTACTGGGGTGAATGTAAGACATTGATCTACATTCTGTCCATCAAATTGTTTTTTGTAATTTTCTCCCTGAGTGTACTGGGGTAGCTCAGACGTGGCCCAGAGCCTCCACACCACTGGAGTCAAACTAGCCGGGCTGATGAGAGGTGTTACCTCGAAACCGGTCCGGTCCTCGGATGCTTGATTCCGGTCTGGGAAAGATATGGCTGTTGTAGTTCGGACTGGACTGTTCCCATGGGGCACAGGGTCAGAGCTGATTTGCATAAAGCCATTATCTGACCCAGGGTGGTGTGGAGTGCAAAAAACGATGGATTTAGGCCCAGATCCTTGTACTGGGGTGAATGTAAGACATTGATCTACATTCTGTCCATCAAATTGTTTTTTTCTTATTACAAGGTGAGCATAAATTGCCCTAACTGAATGTTGCTAACTTTTGCTGATTTTCTGTGTAGTCTCTGTCTCTCTACCTCTCCCCTCTCCCACCCCCACCCGGGCCAAATTGCTCGATACCCAACACCATTTATTTATATTTATAATTACATTAAGTGTATTAGAATAACGCGTTTCACATTTCTGAACTGGAAACAACACTTACAACGCAACTTTTACAACGCGCTACCTTTACAAAGAAACTTTTACAACGCAACATCCATTACAACGCATGCCATTACAATGCAACCATTACAATGCATGCCACTACAACGCATACCACTACAAGGCATGTCATTACTACGCAGTCATTACAACGCATACCATTACAGCGCATACCTACACTATCCAACACTTACCCTACTGTTGCACCCCTTGGAGTTAGAATAGTAATTTTTACCCCTACACTATCCAGCACTTACCCTACTGTTGCACCCCCTGGAGTTAGCATAGTAATTTTTACCCCTACACTATCCAATACTTACCATACATGCTATGTAATGGTATGCATTGTAAATGTAGTATGCGTTGTAGTGGAATGCGTTGTAAAGGTAGTTTCAAAGAATTCGTTGTAATGGCATGCGTTGTAATGGAATGCGTTGTAATGGATGTTGCGGTGTAAAAAATGCGTTGTTAAGGTAGGCGTTGTAAAAGTATGCGTTGTAACGACATACATCTTGCAGAACTACATATGACCTATTTACAATTTTAGATACAGGGAGATGACATGTTTTGCCCCTAATCATCCAACTGTTTTCAAGTACTGGATCCAGGTCCACAACCCAGATATTTAAATTCCAGGACAGCAATTCAGCCACTGAAAGACCTTCCTCGACATGAATCTACTGCCCAAATGTAGGGAAAGGAAGAAGATCCTTGACTGCCTGAAACCAAAACAAACAAGAACTCCTCTGATGTGCATACTACTAGAAGAAATGCTGTATCCTCTAAGGCTAATTTCATTTTTCAAGTGTGGATTCATCAATAGCTAAACCATGCTCCTGTCACCTTTGTTAAGTGTGCTCACTAGAGCTTTATGCTTTGACTAATCTTTACTGCACTGTCAAGCTAGCGATTCCTGAAGCCGGGAATCATTTAAACTACTTCCCCAGCATTAGTGCTTGCTTTTTGAACTTGCACTCTACTATTTTAACTGTGCTCTGCCATTTCACACGCACTCACAGTTTCAGCCGATTAGGTGCTGACCAGGGGGGGACTCAGCAACTTTGGAAGGCCGCCATCTTGAGGGTAACTACAGCTTGCGGGCTAGTTGTTTTTGCCCTGGCAGTACAAATGACCGTGCTAGCGCGCGCACGCCCCACCTAGCAATTGCTGAGGCGGAAGCCGGGAATCATTTAAACTACTTCCCCCAGCATTAGCGCTTGGTTTTTAAACTTGCACTCTACTATTTTTAAGTGTGCTACGCACTCACCATTTCAGCTGATTAAGTGCTGACCAGGGGGGGGGGGACTTTGCAACTTTGGAAGGCCACCATCTTTGGGGTTACCTACAGCTTGCGGGCTAGTTGTTTTTGCCCTGACAGTACAAATGATCGTGCTAGTGTGCACGCGCCCCACCTAGCGATTCCTGAGGCGGAAGCCAGGAATCATTTTAACTACTTCCCCAGCATTAGCTTTTGGTTTTTAAACTTGCACTCTACTATTTTTAACTGTGATCTGCCATTTCACACGCACTCACCGTTTCAGCCGATTAGGTGCTGACTGGGGGGGGGCACTCGGCAACTTTGGAAGGCCGCCATCTTGGGGGTAACTACAGCTTGCGGGCTAGTTGTTTTTGCCCCGACAGTACTAATGACCGTGCTAGCGCGCACGCCCCCCCCTAGCGATTCCTGAGGCGGACGCTGGGAATCATTTAAACTACTTCCCCAGCATTAGCGCTTGGTTTTTAAACTTGCACTCTACTATTTTTAAGTGTGCTACGCACTCACCATTTCAGCTGATTAAGTGCTGACCAGGGGGGGGGGGACTTTGCAACTTTGGAAGGCCACCATCTTTGGGGTTACCTACAGCTTGCGGGCTAGTTGTTTTTGCCCTGGCAGTACAAATGACCATGCTAGCGCGCGCACGCCCCACCTAGCAATTGCTGAGGCGGAAGCCGGGAATCATTTAAACTACTTCCCCCAGCATTAGCGCTTGGTTTTTAAACTTGCACTCTACTATTTTTAAGTGTGCTACGCACTCACCACACTCACCATTTCAGCTGATTAAGTGCTGACCGGGGGGGGGGGACTTTGCAACTTTGGAAGGCCACCATCTTTGGGGTTACCTACAGCTTGCGGGCTAGTTGTTTTTGCCCTGACAGTACAAATGATCGTGCTAGTGTGCACGCGCCCCACCTAGCGATTCCTGAGGCGGAAGCCAGGAATCATTTTAATTACTTCCCCAGCATTAGCTTTTGGTTTTTAAACTTGCACTCTACTATTTTTAACTGTGATCTGCCATTTCACACGCACTCACCGTTTCAGCCGATTAGGTGCTGACTGGGGGGGGCACTCGGCAACTTTGGAAGGCCGCCATCTTGGGGGTAACTACAGCTTGCGGGCTAGTTGTTTTTGCCCCGACAGTACTAATGACCGTGCTAGCGCGCACGCCCCCCCCTAGCGATTCCTGAGGCGGACGCTGGGAATCATTTAAACTACTTCCCCAGCATTAGCGCTTGGTTTTTAAACTTGCACTCTACTATTTTTAACTGTACTCTGTCATTTCACACGCACTCACTGTTTCAGCCTATTAGGTGCTGACCGGAGGGGGGGGACTCGGCAACTTTGGAAGGCCGCCATCTTGGGGGTAACTACGACTTGTGGGTTAGTTGTTTTTGCCCTGACAGTACAAATGACCGCACTAAAGGCAAGCCCGTTTACACCCGTCCACACCCGACCGAGCCCAGAGGCAGGAAATGCTGCCCAAACAAGGACTACTACTCTGACCACGAATCGCCTGATTTATTCTGGAAAAACCTTGCTCGATATCAGAACGAGAGGATTAATTAATCACTCTCCCAAAATATGTTGCTCAACAAAGTTTCCAACTGTCCAGGAAGGACCAGTAGTTTGTAGAACCTGCCTCTTTCAGAACAATTTAGTCACCACATGCTCACTTGACCTACAAAACGAACGGGCCATGACACTACTAGCCCCAACTACATTTTATGCAATGTACGATCCTTAGCTAAACATCCCTTTGAAATATGGGATATGATCACCTCTTACTCCCCAGAGCTTTGCTTTATCACAGAGACTTGGCTAACACCTACAAACCATCCATCGATTAATTTGGCCATCCCGGATGGCTACAAATTCATCCATCTAGATAGAGTGGGCAAAACTGGGGGAGGCATTGCTATAGCCTTTAAAAACCATCTTAAGGTGCAATGGATTCCACCTGGGTAATGATAGCTTGGAACAGGGTATTTTTAAAATCACCATGTCTCCCACGGATAGCTGGAATGGAGCGCTAATTTATCGGCCTCCAGGTCCCAGAGCTAATTTTCCTAACTATCTGATTAAACAAATAGCCATGCAGGTCTTAGCTTCCAGCAAATTTGTTCTGCTGGGAGATTTTAACTATCATGGCAAAGATCTTGCCAATCCAGAAGTAAACAAACTCATAACTAGTCTTAACTTAATTGGACCCTCCCAAAGAGTTCTTGGCTCCACTCACTGGGCTGGCCATGACCTTGACTTAATTTTTACCAATATAGATCATCTCATCAGCTATCCCCCATATCCTTTAACGTGGACTGACTATTTTATGGTCATGTTTACCTATCAACCTCCGTCTATTCCGACTCCAACTGGAAATATGGAACGGATGAAGAAGGAATTATGCAGGCCTTGGCATAAACTATCTTTGGAATCCTTCAATGAGGTTTGCCAATTGTTTTGATATCCTCCCAACATTAGAGGACATCGATTGACCAAGAGCCCAAGATTCATCATGCTCAAAAGTGAGACTTAGGACTAATTTAGTAATCAGTGGTCCCCCGGCTCCAATTACTGCTAAAACAGTAAAGACTCGCTAGATAGGCAAGCTTACAAACTAGCTCTATCCAGCTACCATCAGAACATAAAAACGTCCAGGCGAACTTATACCATTAATTAAATAGATCAGTCTAGTAACTCATCCAAAGCCCTATTCAATATAGTTAAAGACTTTGTATTGCCTCAAGCCTGTAGACAATCCCCAGCTGAATCTCAAGTAGTCTGTGATTTATTAACAAGCTATTTGCAGGAAAAAATCATGCAGATTTATGCTAATTTCCCAACTATTAAATCTCAGAAGCCGGCACTCTTAACTGAACTAGCTGAGCTGGAGATACCATCAGCTAGCACTCTTGACCAGTTCGAAACAACCACGCTCCACGAGGTTTCTAACTCATTATCGCTGACTAAATCTGGCTTGCCTGGCGATCTAGGTCCTCCTAAAACTATGACCCTTCTATCTCCCAGTTGTGCCTTGGAAATTCTCAAAATGTTCAACTGTTCGATCCAATCAGGCATTATTCCTACCGTTTGGAAAGAAGCATATGTACGATCTATCCTGAAAAAACCTACAGCCAACCCTCAGGTGCTTAGTAACTAACGACCAATATCTTTTTTACCCCTGCTGGGCAAGCAATTGGAAAACCATTATAAATAGGCAGCTAAGCTCATATATCGAGTCCAATAAAATCTTAGACCCCTCACAATCTGGATTTCGTCCACGTTTCAGCACTGAGACTGCTATCTTGGCAGTAACTGACTCCGTGAAGCAGGTAATGGATGCCGGGGGATCAGTGGTTCTGATCCTCTGGGATCTCTCCGTGGCATTTGATACCATCTCACACTTAGTGCTCGTGGAGAGACTATATTCATGTGGCATTCGAGGCACAGCTCTAAAATGGCTGGAATTTTTTTGTCAGATAGATGGCAAATGATAATGTTAGGACCGTATCTTTCTCAGAAATCTTGTCTGGACAAGGGCGTACCTCAGGGCTCTTGTCTGAGTCCTACATTATTTAATGTTTACATGACCCCTCTGGCAAAAATTGTCGAACCGTTTGGGTTTGAGATATTCTCCTATGCTGACAATACTCAGCTGATGTTCCCAATCGGTTCCAATCTAGAAGATGAGAAAATCTGATTCTCTGCAGGTATGCTTGCCATCTCTAATTGGATGACGGAGAACTGCCTCCAGCTGAATCCTAGCAAAACCGAGATTATGCTTATCGGTAAAGCTTCAACCCTTTGGACGGAAGATTGGTGGCCTGGTCAGCTGGGAACGGCTCTCACTCCAACTCAATCCGTGAAAAATCTGGAAATAAAATTGGACCTCACACTCACTATGAAGGATCGTATTGCTACTACTATTAGCTCCTGTTATTACCATCTACGTCTTTACCTCAAGATACTTCCTTATTTGCCTATCAAACATCGAAGAACCTTGGTCAAGGCTATGGTGAAGAGTCGCCTTGACTATGGTACTGCGCTGTTGGCTGCAGTGAGTGAGACATTGCTTGCTAAACTGCAGGTGATTCAAAACACTGCGGCAAGGATGATTCTAAATCGCCCTCCAGGCTCTTCCTCAGCCCCCTTGCTGAGAGAGCTCCACTGGTTACCAGTGAAGAAGTGATCTTTTTTTAAGATTTGTTGCCTTACTTTTAATGCCTTAAATGGTAAAGTTCCTCTTTACCTGCAAAATAAATTTACAAAGCAGCTTTTGGGCTGTAACCTCAGATCTAACTCGTTAGCTCTTCTAAAGGTTCCCCGAATATGTCTAAGCCGCAGAGGGGGTAGAGGCTTCTCGTACCTTGCCCCACGGTACTGGAATCAGCTCCCCATGGCCCTGCGAAAATGTACTTCGTACTTTGTTTTTAGAAAATAACTAAAAACCTTTCAGTTTCAATATATTCATCAAATGTTAATGGTTCCTTCCTCTCCTCACTAGGTAAGCGCTGAGATGCCCCCGGATGAGTCGTGCGCTATAGAAATATACTTAACCTAACATACCATAACAAGCTCTCACTTAGAGACTCTGCTATTCCTAACCTACTACATTGTAAAGATGGCACAATTCCAAACCTGGGTTTAAGAAAATAATATTATAGCAATGTGTTTATAATAAAGGTAACCCATTACCAGTAAAGCAAAATGGAAAAACACACCACCCTGGCTTGATGTGAGTTATATGCTGCAGATCTTTACAGGGTTATCTGAGAATGCCAAACTCTGCACTTAATTCTTTATACCTCTACTTGATATTTGCCAACAAAAAAAAAACTAATGATTAAAACTTTAACATGATACATATGATGATATATCTCAATAATTACAAGAATCAGTGTCTTCTGAGTTTAAAGAATTACCTACTGGTTGTTTTTTCAGTTTGATGTCCTGTAACTGTCTTTACATCTGGTACAAAGTTTGTTTGACACACTGTACATTCAGGGCCTCATCTACAAGAAAATGAGGCAGCACATCGCTGCTTTATTTTCAAAGCACAGATATCCATTGTATTAACAACCATACGAGGCACCCCTGTGATTTCCCCTGCACTGGTGCATAATTGGCTACCATGCCCCAGCAGAAACACCTTTGCGTCATTTTCCAAGTGTGTCTGCACTGCAGGATGATTATTTTGTGCAGTAAGGGACACCTTCCTTCACAAAAACAATCATTAATGAAATGTTTCTCTTTCTATTTATGCTGCAGAATGCAGCACACATAGAAAGAGGAAAAACTGGAAGAAATTGAAGTATTTCTCCTCATTGCGCCATTCCAACTCCTCCCCTGGGGATTCTGAAGCATTCCAAGTTTTACAAAAAGTTGTCAAGTTCCATGGATTTTGCGCGGAAACACACAGAGCAACACCCATTGAATGCCCCTTTCACGCAGAGCATTGCATGAAAAAAGCCCTAATTTACAAGGTCATGAAAAGTCACGCAGGGCGACTTTATGTGGCCTTGTGAATATGGGCAAGCCCATTGAAATGCGGTGTGTCAAAAAAGTGACACAATAGCAGCGCAATGGGCTTGTAAATAAGCCCCCATGTGCAAATGTCATTGTTAAAAGTGGAAGGTACTGCAAACGAAGGTGAAATATCATGCTAAGATAGCATCAGAGCAATCTAAGTTGTTGCATAAACAGGTATGTATTCTGACCCAATTTAGTGTCAAATTGACTAGCTAAAATAATTGAGAATTTCATGTCTTGCATACAAAGGTCAAAGTGGGCGGGCCCTGTGAGGCACCATGTGCCCATGGTTTTTTAAGTTAACAAAACCAGTCCCCCTACTTTTTGCTAAAAACAACAATCCTGGTACTGTTAATTACGACAGTTGAGATGCTCCAGCTGAAATGAAAAGGAGGGAGTCTCCTGTGCTGTGTAACCGAAGGAGGAGCAGACAGGTTAACAAGAAATAAGCCTTCTAGCAAGGATTTCTGGCCTCGAAAAAATATAAATGTGTGCATTTGCTGAATCTGCAAATGTTCAAGCTGTTTGGAAGCTAGTACTGGCTTTAATTGGTGGAGTCACTCAAAGCTTCATGATGAGACATTTTTTTTCTCTTTGAGAGGTACTGTAAGGGTTGTACCAGCTGCCCTATTTTTTACTGGTGGTCTTCATTACTCCTGGTCAAGTTGTTCTCGTCTCATTCCTTACAAAGTGGAAAACAGAAAAAAGAACAGGAGAATGATGGGACACCTAACCCCACCCCCTCTAACTGGGAGTACATAAACTGCACCTAACCAGCATTCTGCCTGAACTACCAAGCTACCAACATGATGGCCGGCTGGGAGGGTAGGGCGTAAGGAATATGATGAGGACAATGGGACCATGAGTAATGAAGATTACCGTTAAGTAATAGGGCGTTACCTCCTGCTCCCTCCAGTCCTTATCCCATTCCTCACAAAGTGGAGCATACCAAAGCCAGAAACCCAGCCTTCTGAACTCCCACGAACACCTGGAACACTACACCGAAAGCAGCATAAAAAAAGAAGCAAACTGGAGATCCACAGGAAAAAACACAGGCAAGAGCAGACAACCTGCAACGCCCTTATCCAAACAACAGGGCAGAATTCCCCAAAACAAGCAGGAGACGACCGAGAAGAGCAAAAGAAGGAACCAAACGACGGAGCTGGTACCCAAAGGGCAGACAACCCACACGGAGAACACCTCTGAACCAACCGCAGAGGAGGAGAACCCAACAACAAAGGACCAGAGACCGACCCTAGCAGAAGGACAGAGAGGAGGCCGCCCACAGAAGAAGACCCAAGGCAACACGACACCACAAGAAGCCAGGGCCACACCAACAGGGACACAAGACCCCCAGCCAAGGCCAGAAAGGAGGCAAAGCACAAAGACCCAAACCCAAAACGAACCCCCAGAAGGGCCGAAGCAATCAGGAGAAGGGGGCCCAGAAGAAGCAGAAGTGCACACAGGGTAAAACAATCCAGAAAGGCACCTGACTCGTGAGAAGGACAGGAACACCACACAATGCTGAGCACCAGCAGCAGAAATGATAGAGAGCAACACACCCGCAGACAAAGGAAGAACGCCCCACACCGCTGAAAAAACCCCACAATTACCCCATCAGAAAGCTGAGGGGAGCAAAGAGAGACCCATCAGGCCCCACCCAAAGTAGGAGACAAAGGATTGACATGATCTACTACAGGACCAACCCCAACACACAGAGGGAGGTCTCCAGCAAGCCAACCCAGATAAAAGAGGACAAGGCCCATCGAAAGACCGAAGCCACTGACCTAGAGGACCAATCAAGGTCATGCCCAGATAGTGCAAACCAGGAAGAGAGGGAGCAGCGACCAAGAGAAAGCACCCCCAACCCGACAGCCCCAGCCACCAGAGCCCCTACAGGACATCACCACAAAAACCCCCAGAGGCGGACCAGGCTAAGGGGCAGGAACGTCCAGCACAACCACCAGTGGAGACACCGGAACACAGCCCTTAACCTCCAAACCCGGGGAAGGAACCTGGGCACAGGGACAGACAACCCCCCATTCCAAAAGCAAGGGAACTCAAGACAGAAACCCAGCACTCTGCCGAACAAAGGCAAGGGAGAAGCCAGAAGCACAACCTCCCCCTACCAAAACAAGGAAAAGGACCCTGCGCAAGACAAAGGAATGGATCATTTTTTAAAAGGACAGTAGACCCCAAACCAGACCATGGCATAATACCAAGAGAGGAGAGAGGCAAAACCATAAGGCCACTAAGACCAGGGGAACCCAAAGACCAAACAGGACCAACAGGGAAGTGTGGAAAATTAATACGGTTTGGTAAACATTATCTGCGTCATCTTGCCCTTTTCCCCCGAATGCCACTTTTGTCGTGCACACCCGCCATTTTAGGTGCCTTGGTCAGAACCACACTCTGCACGCCGCTGACCCCTAGCACTGCTCTTCACCCTCACAAGCACACCCCCCCGCATGCTGCCAGCCCCCCGCTCTCACATGCCTTGGGTTATAAACCCCTCTTCCAGGCAGCTCTGCCTCGGAACCCCATCCTGTTCCCAGCGCGACACTTCCCTCCATCCCTTTCATGGTCCCGGATCCCTTGATCACACCTCTCTTTCCTTTGTGCCCGTTTGTCTCACTCGTTCCCAAGCCGCCACCTGGCCCTGCGGGTACTGTCATTGACCCCTTCCTCCTGTACAGTAGGAAACACCCCCCCCCCCCATCAAAGGATCCTTGAGCTAATCAAAGCCCCCACCCCATGAGATCCGATCAACCTCACACATTCAGTGAATCGGCGGAATGTCCAGCTGCGCGATAATCATCATCCGTTGTGACCGGGGTGGGGACTTCAACTGTAAATGTGTGTGGGAACGGGCCTGAAGCGGGGATTCTGAGGATGTCTTTCCGTACATCAAAGGGTTGACAGAGATGTGTTTTATGCAATAAAGTAATAAACTTGTGTATAAGAGGCCAGGCCTCGGAGATGCAGTTAGAGCACCTCGTGACGATACTTGCTGTCCGAACTGATGTGTTTCTCCTCCGGAGAGAATAAAACTTCTGTTTCCTGCCTTCCAAGTCTCCAGCGCCTGCCTCTTTGTTTGGTAAACATAAGTGGGTATAGAGGCGGCTAACGCCGGGCAACTTCGGAAAAGGTCTTCTGCCTGTACCTTTTTCAACAATTGGCGTCCCAAACGTGGGGCCCATCAGCGACACGTGGATCCAGTGGGAGAGGTCCTGACGACAGAGTGAACGACTGCAACGATCGGGAGAGCTCCTGCCCAATAGACCCTCGTCTGGCAGCCGATCATCCGAACTTCACTGGTTCCGAACAGACCTCTCTCGAGTGATCTACGGTCCTGACTGGGAACCATCAGGAGTGCCGCGAGGAATACGAAGAAAAGAGGACGATCGGGCGCTGGATTTGGAAGACAAGAAACTGACCATGCGGTCCGGGTAAGGTCGTGTAAACACGACAAATTGCGAAATGATTGTTTGATTGTTTGGAAAATACTAGTATTACTCTTTGCTGATTTGTTTGGAGGCTCGCTGTCTGCAAACGGAGAAACAACCGGCTCTCTCTTTGCAAGCAGTGAAGGATAGGTAACGCAGCCGTCGTGCCTATCTTTCTCCCCCACCGATTGATTGTTTGAACTCGAACTACGGTTCGTGGATTGTTTTCGGGAGATCTCCCTCTCCCACACTGATTAATTGATTGAACTCGAACTACTGTTCGCGGATTGTTTTCTGGAGATTCTCTGTCTGCAAACAGGAAAGAACAGATTCCCTCTTTGTAGATAGTGAAAGGGTAGGTGACGCAGACCTTTGCGGGCCTACTTATTCTCCCCACTGATTGTTTTGATTGACCGAAAATTTTGATATTGGTTCTTGAGATATTCACTGCCTGCAAACAACGTAGAATAGAAATATTCTGTCTAGTCTTTGCAAGCAGTGATGAGATAGGTAGTGCTGACTTTTGACCCCATTGTGATCCGTCATGTCTATCTTCTCCTCACTGATTGGTAGCTGGTTCAACCCGGACCGTTTATTAGAGGTGGACCATCTAGCTCCGCTGGAAGGCACCTCTAATAAAGACATGTTCACAAAATATGGATTAGTTACCATAGCTTATAGTAAGCTATGGCACAAGTATACCAAAGTAAATCAAGAGAAACAGTGGCCACTGATAGGATCCTTCGACCTTGATAAAATAGAAACGTTAGAAATAGCCCTTTGTAGTAGTAAGACAACGCCTATTATGCTCGACAGTCTCGGTATGTGGTGCAAAGAAGCAATGCTACGAAAAGAAAGAGACGAGGTCAGAGTAGGTAAAGAAACGCGACAGACAACCATCCAAGCATCTGAAAGGCCAAAGGAAGGGATAGCGGCGACACGGTTCCAAGGAGTAAACACAGGAAGGGAACGGTGTAAAGGGATGTACCGACAGGACAACCCCAAGACACGACGACCTGAACGTAATCCTCCGACATTACGCGCAGGGCGAACAGACTTAGGACAAAATCAATGTGCTTTTTGTAAATATTCCGGGCACTGGAAAGCCCAATGCCCGACTCTACTGAACACAGGTAAGAGCAGAGAGCCGACAGAGATAACAGGCCGGCAGAAAGGGAAAAAGCGTGAGACAAAGATGAATCAGACTGATACAGACAGGCTGGATAGAACCACCACGTTTGATTACGCCCGATGGCACAGATTTCGCCAGACCGATTTCAGCGACATGTTTGAGTTCTCATAGATCGAACAGCGCTAAGACGGGAAACCCAGTCAAGCTCTAGGTTACCCGGTGACGAACCCTGTACTACCGCTACTATTCTCCAACACAAAAGCCACCCTTTCGGATAACATACAGAAACAACACACAGAGTAGTTTCGGACAGATTAGTACACATTCCATTAATGAACTCAAACTTTGAGCGCAATGGGACTGATTACTCTCTGCTGCCCCCACTCTGTGGAAAAAAGCAATTACAGGCCTGCATAGACAACCCCCCGTTCAGGAAAACCGTTCTTGTGGACACCCCACCCCCCATTACCCAGGCATAAATACCTACCCCCACTGCAGTGAGGTTCTCGTAGTAAAAAGATTCAAGGAAGCCAAGTCTCTGTCAATATAAGTTAAGATTTAATTCCAGTAAAATAAAACCATACTAATAGGAGCAATACAATACATATTATGCCCACTCCGGAAGTTCCCAAAATGCAACAGGTCACCGGTCACGCCCATCCGGAAGGTGAAACACTCAGCACGTGTGGGGCGGGGTCCTGCCGACAGCCAGCAATCACGGAGGTCGCCGGTGGGATGCCCAGAAGGCACCATGGGCCCGGCATGTCCCATCCTCTTCTCCCATATGGTCTAGCGGTTAGGATTCCTGGTTTTCACCGCCGCGGTCCGGGCCACGAGTAGGGAGGGGGCGGATGCAGATGACCCCCTCCCTCGTATCTTCTGGTCCGGCCATCACGAATACCTCCGCTGAAAATTGGTGCAGGGTGGACTGGGAGAGGGAGGCGACGCGAACGAGCCTCCCTCGCCTCCCCAGGTGGAGGTTTCCCAGCCCCGGCCCGGCGCAGAAATCCTCCAGCCGGGCGGCCACCCTACTTGCGCAGCACAGAACATGGAATGGCGGCCACCCTACTTGCGCAACACAGAACATGGAATGGCGGCCACCCTACTTGCGCAGCCCAGAACATGGAATGGCTGGCCACCCTACTTGCGCAGCACCGGACACAGAATGGCCCGCAGCCATTCTTGCGCAGCACAAGACATATGATGGCTCTCAAGTGTACTGGTGGAGGCGCCACAGCTGCACCCTAGCGCCCCAAGCCGAATGTCCTGCTCCAACAGCACAGTTCCGTTTTTTCGCCCTAAAAAGTCTGTGTAACTAGGACGCTTGCCCCCCTGGGCACGAGTCCCCACCTCCGACAGCATCTCCACGACCTTGAAGATTCTACAAGAGTCCCAGGAGCCCTCGGCCCCTACAGGCTTCCGGTGGGGAACAATTGCTTTGATCACTAACGACGTAGCCACAAGATGGAGGTGCTCTCGTGTCAGCGCCAGCTTCAGTCTGAACCATCCAGAAAGATTGTGGGCTAACAAATTCGAGCAAGTTCCGGCTGAACCTCAACGTGACCCGGTAGGGGAAATTTTGCTTCCCTCCCCACCCCCTTTTTTTTTGATTGATGGTCCACATTGCCTGCCCCTTCTGTTAGCACAAGTCTTTTTGAACTACTGAAAGGAACTCTGGTCCAACCGCCGGTTGTTGGAGACATTTTGTCCCTGATGCTGCTTCTGGACTAAACCCGGCCTCGCCCAAAATGGCGCCGGTGTCAACAGGAACTCACGAACACCTCGTGGTGTTTTTAGCTAATAAGACTTGATGTTCTGAAATATGTATATGATCCTTTGTACACTTGACGAAAAGGAGGGAAGGTTCACTTGGCGAACATGTAAAAAGATCCCGTTAAAATGTTGGTTTCAATGTACGATTTATTATGATATTATTGTAACTGATACATAACGTCGCTTATGACACACACCCACGGTATGCATCTAGGAAATTTGATTGCAACTAGTCTAACTATGCTTCCAATTACGAAACGAATGCCCCCTGATCCCTCGACTATTGATAGACGTGTTTATTCTCCTGCAAAATGACAAAACAAACCCTTTTTACACGTTTTATTAATGCTGCAAAATAGCCCCCTACTGTACGTGCTTCAACCAACACAGTGTCCGGCCAAATACGATTGCACTCTCATATTTTACATGCTGATCAAATCATGTTAATAAAGGTTTTTCAAACTATGGACAGGTATCGCATACTTTTGTAAATGTGGGATCAGCGGGAAGGTTTTTCTGTGCTATCTGTTTTGTTCTCTTTTTAAGGTTATTAGAAAATGGTTACCCAGCCCTGGATTAACGATTGAATCTAAAGCACGTTACGTTGCCTCCAAATGTGCGACTGACCCAGGAACAAACGCATGAAGAAGGACCTCGACTTCTGAGAACGGGTAAAGTGACACGGTGTAAATGATAAAATGTTATAAAAGCATGGTACTCACAAGTACTAAGGAACAGGGTTGGCCGAAGAGCCGATGTACCTTAGGACATCACCGCATGGGGAATGATTTAAGGATGCCGATAGCTGGATACATCTACAAACTAGATACCTCGCACTAAGCGCCTCTGATTTTTAACGTTTCCCTACACATGACCTATAAATGCCACACTCGGACCGTCTCCCTCATGAACAACCCATCGCTTGCCACCCTTACCATACTGCCCGCGTCCCTGGCTTCAGAAACCAAGACCCCAGGGATTGTATCGTGGGGGGGGATAAGACGAGTATGTGGTAAGTAAAGAATTTTCGTGCCCGTACATTTGATCTGCTCGAATGTTGTTCCCCCTCCCTTCCCCTCTTTTCCTCCCACTACAGGTTACATTGGAATCACGACTGGGGTATAGTGAAGATCCGAAGCCACGCCATGTCTGATGCATGAAGCAGACGAACACAGCAAGGTGGCACCTAAAGACACCCACACACTGCTCTTGTAACGAAAGAGCCAATCATTGTATGATATGATGAGACGCGATCACCCCTAACCTGTGTTGAGTGAATGAGCCCATGTCACGTATGTCTGAAGCTATGAGAAAAGGTTTTCTGTGCGACTGAAGCATTGACTTAACTAGGCAAAGGACCGAGAGTGCAAGAAGCGCAACACTATGGTGCTTTTTACTCAATGCATGTCCCTCTGTACCAGACCTAATGCTCGTCCGTCCCAAACTGCATGCTTTCTATATTCTAACCCAGATCTGTAATGTCTCATGTTGTGTAACGCGCTGAATGGCCTATCTTAGTACACGGTCACTCTCCATGTTGCACGTGTACTATTTAGCCTATTGTCGCATATCTCTCTCTCTCTCTCACTCATTCTCTCTCTCTCTCTCTCTCTCTCTCTCTCTTTTTCTCTCTCTCTCTCTTCCACACTCCCACTCTTCCTAACGACTGGCACCTAATTGGCGAACCACCATCCCTGGTGCACCACCCAATTGGCTCCAAATACCGCAAGTATTTGCACAAATTTGCCTTAACTAAAATTACATTGATACCATGTTACTACCTCTCCTTTCTGCTAAATATTGACGTGATCTAGATTGGCCAAGAAGGAAAGGACAGGTAAGACGACTGAGGTTCCCTAATCTGACCCGCAATAAGGGAACTACATGTCAGTGGCTTCTATGATAAAAATGCCTCAGGTAACGCGACCTTCCCCGTCCGGAATTGTCTCAATGTCCAGACAGTAAAAATGATCAAAGCATCCCCGTCTTCCCAGAACGCCCCCAGTCTTGTATCAGCTGCCCCGGACGAGAGTTTGAAAAATGTGGCTCACCCCTGGTCGTAAGAGATGGGTCGACTTACGACTGACCCAGGCCAACCGTTGTTCCTAGAAATGATTTTTTCTGATGAACAAGCTACAAAATTTAGAATTTAAGAAATGTCCCTGAACGCTTACCAACTGAACTGTAGCCTTCTGCTAGATAACGCCCCTGCGACTCAAAGCAAGACGATAGTCCCTCACCCCAGTTTGCTATGTTCCTGGTTGTTTTTCATAAAACCCCGGTCACCCCAAAGATGAGTCGAATAGTTATCGCAAGCCCCCCCCCCGTTTTTATGAAGTAGCCAGGTTGTAAGAGACTATGTAGAAATTAGAATGATGTTTGCAAAGTGAAGATTAGATTGAAATGAAGAAATTGTTGCAGTAAACCCTGTTGAGAGTAAAATGTTTAGCGGAAAGATAGGATGCATCGATATAATGGAAAATTGTTTAGCCCATGTTCATTTCTCAGAAAGATATCCATCAGGCCATAGTGATAGCACGTTGCACTTTTTCGTAAAATACACAGGCCTGAAGAACGGTATAGCTTTGTAAGACTCGTACTAGAAAAGTGGGTCTCTGCCAGTAGAGCTGACGTGACTGTAATAAACGAATGCAATGAATAGGTATCAGACCTCGTACCACGACAATGAATGTAATACTGACAAATGCCAAAGAAATAGTTACGATGGAAAGTTGTAGAGAAACCAGCAAACCTATCATCAATTATTTATACGTTGGTCGTAAACCCCAATGTAACGGATGTTTCCCCAGTTGCTTGGAGTTGGGAGAGAAATAGACTTATGTGATTACCTTCCTCTGCCAATTCTCTAAAGACTGTCTTTTCAAATCTCATTTAAGGGTACCCCTGTCGGAGGAGAGAGAGACCGGATGTGGGAGCACGCGGCCTGACTACAGATCGCGGAACACCTGCGACATCGACCAAGGCGGGACTGCAACAGTAAGGAGTCGCAGGACAAGGCACTGTTTCCGACAAAATGAAAGGAAAGGGCTGACCTGATGCCCCTGCTCGATGATCAACATGTGCCGAAAAGTCCCCGCCCTCTGAGCCCGGTCATGGGCCCACCTATCTGAAATTTTCCTTCCCCTTGGTCTGTTCCCGATCTGGCCCTGCTCCATCCCCTCCTCCCCCGACCTACCACAAGGACTACCCACACACCCCTTCTTCCACCTGAACTCTTTGACAATCGACTCGAAAAAGAGCAAAACTGCAGTCCGATTGACTAGGGTTTTGTTGCAAACTAAAATGAAACTTGGGTGCCCTGTCTAAGGTACCCATGAAAGAACAGTGAGGACTCAGAGCGAAAAAGGACCTTTTTGACCAGAAAAACGAGGAAAAGGTCATGCCCTGCAACGCAGGACCCGGAATAGAGCTGAACGCATAGCTCCACCGCCGGTGCTCAACAGTGCCAACAGAAGACGACAAAGAATGCTGAGGACTCACTGATAATGGTCCACGACAATAAAACACTGGAAAAAGCAACACCCCTCCTCTTCGAACGGTGACACCCCTGATTATCGTTTTTACTACGTCTCATTTCTCTCCCAGCCACCATTGTATTGATTATGCTCCAACCAAGTATGAAATGAACTTATATATGTAATAACCTATCAGTTCATATTCCGAATGACTATAAGCATCTATGAAATGTACCCAACGCTATCACTACAAGATCATTTTTTGTTCGACATTTCATTACTATGACTTTCCTGCAACAAGCTCAACGATGGGCCCGCCTCCTAAGATGAAAGATTTTAAATGTAATGTTTATGCTCAGCTTCTTTGCCTGAATTTCTACTCCTTTACTTACGACTGCCACAGTAGACATGGATGGGAAATAGGCCAGCAAGATGTCTTGTGAATGTTAAAGGGAGGACTGTGGAAAATTAATACGGTTTGGTAAACATTATCTGCGTCATCTTGCCCTTTTCCCCCGAATGCCACTTTTGTCGTGCACACCCGCCATTTTAGGTGCCTTGGTCAGAACCACACTCTGAACGCTGCTGACCCCTAGCACGGCTCTTCACCCTCACAAGCACACCCCCCCGCATGCTGCCAGCCCCCCGCTCTCACATGCCTTGGGTAATAAACCCCTCTTCCACGCAGCTCTGCCTCGGAACCCCATCCTGTTCCCAGCGCGACACTTCCCTCCATCCCTTTCATGGTCCCGGATCCCTTGATAACACCTCTCTTTCCTTTGTGCCCGTTTGTCTCACTCGTTCCCAAGCCGCCACCTGGCCCTGCGGGTACTGTCATTGACCCCTTCCTCCTGTACAGTAGGAAACACCCCCCCCCCCATCAAAGGATCCTTGAGCTAATCAAAGCCCCCACCCCATGAGATCCGATCAACCTCACACATTCCGTGAATCGGCGGAATGTCCAGCTGCGCGATAATCATCATCCGTTGTGACCGGGGTGGGGATTTCAACTGTAAATGTGTGTGGGAACGGGCCTGAAGCGGGGATTCTGAGGATGTCTTTCCGTACATCAAAGGGTTGACAGAGCTGTGTTTTATGCAATAAAGTAATAAACTTGTGTATAAGAGGCCAGGCCTCGGAGATGCAGTTAGAGCACCTCGTGACGATACTTGCTGTCCGAACTGATGTGTTTCTCCTCCGGAGAGAATAAAACTTCTGTTTCCTGCCTTCCAAGTCTCCAGCGCCTGCCTCTTTGTTTGGTAAACTTAAGTGGGTATAGAGGCGGCTAACGCCGGGCAACTTCGGAAAAGGTCTTCTGCCTGTACCTTTTTCAACAAAGAAGCCACCACAAACAACCCCCATCAATGGCGACACCCCCTAACAGAAACTGGGGGTCGACCACAGGAGAGAAACACAAGAAACCAGCAGACGGAACAACAGACACGCAAGCAAGACACAAGTCACCAACACAGCACCCCCATGGGCCCAGAAGGAGCGGCACAGGGCAACAGCCACAACCCCGAAACCTCCAACCACTGAGGGCACAGAGAAAGGCACAAGAACCAGCCACAGCCAGGCCACAAAGGGAGCTCAAAGTGGCAGAAAGACAGGGAGGGGTCCAAGAAGCCCACACCTGCATGCCAACGCCAAGACCCAGTCGGCACCTGGCAGGCACAGAGGAGAGGCCAGAGTAAAGGGAAACAAGGCCGGCCCAGGCCTCAACAACACCAGGCACAGGACCGCCGACCACCAAGGGGTTGTAAGACCTACACCCAAATCAGGTGCAAAGCGACCAGAGAAAGGAAAACCAGGCAAGGATACAGGCAGACACCCAAAGGCGACCCCCAGAGGACCAAGGCCCCCACGGGCAGAGCCGGACCCAACCAGGCAGAAAAAGCACCACCAACCCTCCGGCTGAGGCAAAAATGGGGCCAAACACAGGGACAGCGAGACCAAGACAGACAGAGGCAAAGCCAAGGCCCCACCAACAGACTGGAAGACACGAGGCCACACCACAACCCAAGGACAGACGAGCTCGGAGAATCCAAAGGTGCATAACCCACCGAGGGGGGAGGGACCGGAAGAGGAACAGGGTAGAATCCAAAACCCAGCAGACCCCTCAACTGCAGAGCCACCAAAAAGATACAGAAGAAGCGGGGGCAGAGACACCAATGGCCCAAAACCAGCCCCTGAACCAGAGCGCATGGCCAGTAAAAAAAAAAGCACAGCCTGAAGGCGCGCTGGAATACCAAAGGGCAAAGCTCAAATGACAAGCCCCGGGGGAAAGAGACAGGACCAAACCAACACCTCAGGCACTGCAGAAACGGGGCCATCAGCAACCAGGCACACCAGGGACACCCCAAACAAAACCCCATGAAGCCACTGCCCCAGGGCTAAGGCAAGGCCAGGGCAGAGAAAATATATAGCTCAGAAATAGGGAACAACAGGGCCGTCAAGCAGGAGTGAAAACCGGAAAGCTGCAATGCTGCACACACTGCAGGCAGGCACCAGACCACACAGGCTGCCCCACCAACACACCCACCAGCCAGGCAGAAGCAACAGGAGAGAAAGCAAGGTGCCGCAGAGGTGAAGGGTGACCCACAACACCCAGCCCCCACCAGTGGCTAACGATCCAGCAGCAGAGAGGAAGAGGACCCCCAAAAGTGGTCAAAGCACTCAAAAGGAACCAAAGAGGGGAGAAGGAAACCGCAACACAGCACCCACCTTCCACCAGCCAGCCCAAGCGTAACCCACAACCCAGTGCAGGGCAACAGGCAAATACCAATGCCGGTAACCAGGCCTACCTGGGGCACCACCAGCGCAGCCCCCGTGCCGGCAGCCAACCACGGACCACCGCGGGAGCCCAGCGAGAGGCCACAGAGGTAAAGTGCATCAGCGCCACAGGCCACACCAGGCCAGAGAGAGCAAAACAAAAGGGGATGATGGACGGAGCGTTTGAACAAATCAAACACTCACCCCCAGTCAACTGATCTGGGTTTAATCCATCACCATTCTTTAGCTCACTCAGCCATGTCTTCCCTGGACTGGAAACAAGTATCCTGGGACCAGTTTCGGATTCATAATCCTCATCAGCCAGGCTATCTTGAATCCAGTGGCCAAGTGAGCAAGGGACTCACGTCTGAGCATACCCTGCCAACTTAGGGCGCACAAAGCGAAACAAAAGGGGATGATGGACGGAGCGTTTGAGCAGGGTATGCTCAGACGTGAGTCCCTTGCTCACTTGGCTACTGGATTCAAGATAGCCTGGCTGATGAGGATTATGAATCCGAAACCGGTCCCAGGATGCTTGTTTCCGGTCCAGGGAAGACATGGCTTGGCAGTTTGGGCAGGACTGTTCCCTTGAGGCACAGGGTCAGACTGATTTGCATATGGCCATGTCTGAACTGGGGTGGCTGAGTGAGCTAAAGAATGCTGATGGATTAAACCCAGATCAGTTGGCGGGGGGTGAGTGTTTGATTCGCTCAAACGCTTCGTCCATCATCCCCTTTTGTTTCGCTTTGTTAGGCCAGAGAGAGGGCACAAAAACAACTCCCCCAGGTGAGAATGGAAACCAAGAAGTAGGGAGATCAATAATACCAAGGGCCAGACGCAGGATGCAAGAAATGTGACAGACCCACAGAGGAGCAAGGAAAACCTGAACGAAAAACAACCTAGGGTGGCAGACGCCACACACAACACAGGCAACCTCCACGAGGCACAGACCGTCAGCTCAGCGACGGACAAGAGGCAAAAAATACATACTCAAGCATCAGGGAGGCCGGGAACCCCAAAGGCCAAGGCCAGAGCCAGAGTGCCAGAACAGGAGACAAACCACCATGCTTTACTTACCCCTTGTGCAGGCCGACACCACAACACACCACCTATCCCCACTAGTCAGTCCAGGAACCGACAACAGCGTAGCGCCAGGCAGAAGGCCATCCAGAAACACCCCCTGAAAGAGAGAGAGACACAACAGAGACCCAAACACAGACCAAGCCACAGGGATGCCATGGCCCCAAAAGGCCAGAGAGCAGCCAACACCAACAGGCATTACCAGGCAGCCTCCCAGGGAAAGCACTAACCAGGCCCAAAACTGAGAGCAGACCAGAATACAGGCAAGAAGGGTGAAATAGCCGCCGGGATAACCAGGACTCGAAACAAAAAAAGCACTATGCAATACTCACCACTGGGGAAGGCAGACACCATCACACACTGTCTCCCCCCACCAGCCAGCCCAGGCTGCCTCCAACAGACTTGCGCAAGGCAAACAGGAAAAGCCAGCAGCATACAGCACACCCAGGTGGTTACACTTGTGGAAGCCAACAGGACCCGGTAATCCCAGGCACTCTCCCATCCAGGAACTTTATTACTCAATTGCTGAGAGCAGACGTGAACAGGAGTATCCAGGGAGGAAGGCTACAAGTGGAAAAGGCTGGAATGCAGGCAAAAAACACACCAGCCAGCCAGGAACTCCATGGGCATCACCAAGACCGGCCCAAGCCACCTCACAGAAGCAGCAAATGCGCTTCCTCTAGATCGCCCAGGACAATCGGTGCCCCAGTCACAAAGGGCCGGCCGCCAACAAACGCGGTCCCTGGCAGGCCAGGAGACCGCGCAGCAGGACTTCGAGGACAGCCAGCAGCCCAAAGACGCCATTCAGAGAAGAATGCTGCAAGAAGACGCAGCAGATAAGTTCAACCGGCAAATCTACAACAGATCCTGTCAGAAGACATGAAAAAAGAACAGGAGGAAAGCTGGGTAGGTACAGCCTATGTACTCCCAGTGGGAGGGGATGAGGTTAGGTGTCCCAGTATATTCTCCTGTTCTTTTTTTTCTGTCGTGGAGATGGTCATCTCCACTTTGTAAGGAATGGGACGAGGAATGGAGGGACCGGTGGTAATGAGCTGTAGTGTGCATGCTTTCTAACAGTCACTTGTAAAAAACATTGCACTATGCACAGTCGATTACTAAAAATCTATATTTTTAAAGCACTTATCTTAAACCTACATTATTATTTTTTTGCTATTTTTCTTACCTCCTGTCTTACTGTGTACAATAGTGCATTTCACACTTATTGGTTTAACTTGCATTTATTTTTCACTTAAGGTGTGTTTAATTTTATATGCTGTTATGCAAAGGTGAAAAACCAACAAGATAGTTTCAGAATATGCTGTTAGTTTTACCCACTCCTTCGACCTCCCCCCACACACACGCACCCCACCCTCAATGCACTAAGTATTACATTAACCAACATTTTTGATGTACTTTGACCCTAGAGTTGCTTATACAATTACAGAAGAGTTGCGTCTTATCAGTTATTCAAGGAAATATTGTCAACTTAGTTGCCTATACAATTTTAATTCACACTCTAAAAGCAAACTCTAAAAATAGAGGGATATGTGGTATGGACAGCTCAAACGCCTCAAATGTCGCTTGGGGCCTGATTCGCAAAGGGCTTCCGCTCTCCTGGTGGAGGGCGCAGTTGTGGGGGAGTCTCCTCTATCTGGGCGGATTCTCCGCCATGAATACTTTTCATGGCGTAGATTCTGCTACGAATGCGGAGACACCCCCACACCTGCCCCCCACGCCAAAGAGGGGGGGGGGGGGCCTTCGTAAAACAGACACTTTTGCTATAAAATGTGCATAGAGTTGAATAAATTTGAAAACAAGTTAAAAAAAGATGAGAATTTAACAAAATGTTTGTCTTGGAGACGACTATCTCTAACAGTAGTCATTTGCCAATCCTTGTAAGTAATGCGTGCACTTAAAATAAATAATTGCTTTATCCAAAGTTTTAATAAACAATGGTAACGTATTTTAAGGGTCATTAAGTAAACACTCATTACAGAGAATGAGGGTGCGTGTTGTTTGATAAGAGAAACTGGCTCATCAGATTTGCCTGTTTCTTCCTAATGTACCTGTTATAACCACGGGGCTGTAATTAGCGCGGAGATGCGATAAGGAGTTATTATTTTTATATGGCTACTGACAGTGAGTGATAAAAGCCAGGAGGGATTTATTACCCTACTTTTACATACCTGGAATCTAATATATAATTCATATGAGGATATGAATCCGTGAGTGGAATTGTAGAGTCTTGCTTATATTATCTCCAAGGCAACAACAAAAGCACAAAACACATTATTATTTGGCAGAGATGCGATCTACGATTCAAGGATGCAATTATGAGGCAGTAAAAGCCTGAAAAAGTTAAATAGTTTGCAGAGCAGAGTTTCACGGCTTGCAATATGCAATCTATCAATTCGACATGTTTCCAATGTTCCATCCTAAAGCAAGACTCAAAATTAGACCTGTCTACACCTCTATGTTTTGCTTAGCATTCAAAATACCTTTTTCGTGGCGCTAAAGATTATCCGCGATACATTTTAGCCCTCTAGCATGTGAAGTTTTGTGAAAGATTTTCTGTGAGTTTTAGGCTGTGATCGCCAAGTTCAGCGAAATGGCGGATGGCTGTGGGGTTTGACGTGGGCCAACCCCAGAGTCAGGTTTGTATGCCCAAAGCAGACAATTTAGGGCTCGATTAGGATTGCGGTGAATCCGCATCCTCCGGGCCGGCGGAAGCCACCACCGGCTCGGAGGAAGCGGATTCACAGCTGTGGTGAATGAAAAGACCCCCGCCACATTAGGATGGCTGGGGGATTTTCGGCGGACGGGAAGACCGTCCGCCTCTTTTCCGCCGCGGTCCGCTCCCGACCGTGGCGGAAAAGCTCTAATATGGTGGCGGTGTCTGATAGACATGTGCTTCAGGACATGCCTTTCCGTGGTGGCAACGCCGCCACGGAAAGGCATACGGTCTTTTCTGTGGGGGCCCGTTGCAGGCCCCCAGGGTGAAGGGGGCGTGGGGGGTGTACATGGGGGGTACCTATGGTACCCCCCTGCATTTGCATGCACAATGCGGCTGTCACAGCGCGGTGCCTGCCGCTTTGTGCATGCAAATGCCCAGCAAGCATATTTAACTTTGCGGCGGGTGCTGCTTAAAGCAGCACCCGCCGAAATGTTAAATATATGCGATGTGACCGCCAGAGTGGCGGTCACATCCTAATTCCACCGGAGGGACCACCACTGCCCCTGCTGACGGTCCCTCCACCTCGGGGGTGGCGGACAGAGGCAGGTACGTCCGCCATCCTAATAGGTGCCTAAGTTAGGTAAAGCAAGGCCCCGCATGTACAAGTCATTGTGATTGAAAAAAGGTTGTGGACAGCGAAATTGTGGGCCTTACGGGGCCTAGCCCACACCCAGAAGCCCCTAAATTCAGCCGATGCTGTGCAGGGGTTCTCCTCAACTTAGCAAATAAAAGCACCAACCCCGACTTCTATCCTAAGACCCACTTTATGAATTTGAGCTTTGAGTCAGGAGGCAGGTGTAGCCCTGAGAATAAACCCATTAGTGGATGGTCTAGCGAAAGGGAATTAAACGTAGGATCTATTCTAACTTCGGAGGTAGTTCCAATGTCTCCTGAAAAGAAACGAATCCCATTTGTAATTCAAGATGAAATAATCTCCATATTAAATTTTTTTATCATTTGGGTAGAGTGAGCGTTAACTCCTTCGCTAGTTGAACTTTCCACCTAATGATACCGATTCTGTCTCATTCAAGTTCTTCCAAATTCCAACGAGCTTGTTCCAAACTGTGGAAATCCAGTGCAGGTGGCCTCATGTCAATCAAAAGTTGTTTGGCCACATGTGGGTCAATTGGGGTGTTTCACCACTGGTGTCCTTGACCTTCATCGGGAGACGGAGTACAAATTATCTCACATGGTATTTTCCTTTATTATCCGAAAGTGGGCTGATGTGATGGAGGTTTGAAATAATCAAGTTCTTGAGGTGTGTCAGATGTCTGAAAAGAACATGCGAGATTATCAATTGGCAGATGCTGTCAGGAGAAAAAAGCGATCTCAAGAGCTTTGACTGTACCAGTGTATACAGAGAAAATTCCAAAAGCGAAATACTTGGTGACTTTTGACACTTTACAAACTCTGTAGGAGTGAGGTTACAGCTCACACATGCAGTCTACTAAGTCTTTCCTCATGCCTTCCAGTGATCCTCCCATGGGGAAGCTGAGCACATGGGAACCTAAAATAAGTCAATTTGTTGTCACCACTTCACAGGCCAGTTGCCACCCTGGCACTACCCTGTCCAGGTGAGGAGTCTGAAAGAATAAACATTAATAGTGGAGAGTATGCACTCACACAACAGATATTAACATATTTATCGTCAAAATCTGAGCTTATGAAAATAGACTACGGCACATTTTCAATTGTCAGCTGAATGTTTCACTCATCCTGAATCAAGAAAAAGGTGACTATAAATTGGATATAGAATGATGGACGGAGTGCTGAAACATTTCAGATAATTACCCCCAGTGACAGATCTAAGTTGAATCCATCATCATTCTTTAGCTCACTTCACCACCAATCAATCAATCATGGGCTTGTTGAGCACAACTAATCACCCGTGAGGGTCTCAAGGTGCTGGGGAGGGGGGGAGGTGCAGGTTTCAGTCCATTAAGGAGGAGGTCTGTTGAAGAGCCATGTTTTGACGTTTTTCGTGAAGATGGGGAGTGATGTTGTCTGTTTGAGGTGGAGCAGTAGGGTGTTCCAGGCTCCGGCCACGAGGAAGGAGAAGGAGCGGCCTCCCGATCTGGACTTCCGGGCACGGGGACCACGGCGTAGGAGAGCTGGGCTGATCATAGGGTCCTTTAGGGTGCATGGAATTCAAGTCGGTTATTCAGGTATGCAGGTCCGGTGTTGTGTAGGGCTTGTGTGCGTGGGTGACAATCTTGAAGGTTATTCCAGCCTCGATGGGGAGCCAATGGAGTGTGCGCAGGTGCTGGGAGATGTGGCAGTGTCTTGGCAGGTTGAAGACCAGTCTTGCGGTGGTGCTCTTTGTGAGACGTTGGCCTGGTATGTGATGCTCACTAATTCTAGTGATCACCCTGTACCATGCCAACCAACCCTTATGATGATCGGTTGTAAGTCAACCTTATAGACCAGTTATCCTAGTGGTAATGTGGACAAAGCAGTCTTAGGCTAAACTCTGAAAGGCATGTGAAGCCGGCTGTATTACCATACACAACCCCCTTGAATACCAAATGAAAGGACACCACACAGATATATATTGAAAATATATATATATGTATTAACTACAAATATCCCCTGAACTCTTTATAAGCACAGAAGCACAAGCGTTAAACAAAACACAGTTTAAAATACACAAAAGTTGCACAATATGGATGAGCCCTGGGCGCCACCTAAACCATATACTAAGAAAGTTGTATAAGAGGTACCAATCGATAGGGAAACAGGCCTAGGGCCTTGGGAATCGCTGGAGCTGTTCGGGACTAGCAGTGACTAAGTCGGGAAAGGCCCCAGTGACTCGGGTGCAGTGTTTAAAGTGCACGCACTCACCAATGCAAAGTCTATGGTGCGTAAAAGTTAGAAAGTTAGAAAGTTAGGAACCTTCCGAGTGACCTAGAAAGCTGAAACTTGAGACACAGGGCCTAGAGGTGTGTACCAGTGTTGGAACACCGGCGTTGCTGAAGTGTCGAAGTAGTGTCGGGTTTCGTCACGCTGGTCGAAGGTGTTTGGAAATGAAGATGCTGCAGGCGGCTCGATGTGAAGAGTTCCGGTGGATCCAAGGGTGGATCTGAAGATGTGAAGACCTGAAAGCAGAGGGGAAATGTTCAAAGTCACTAGCCAGTGACTACCGTGGAACCAGATCGGAACCAGGCGATGTCGGGTGCAAACAGGCGTTGAGGTGTAGCTTCTCTCTGCAGCCATGTGGACACCGGGGGTTGAGGACGTCCAGGAGTTAGTCACAAGCTGTCCCACGCAAGCTTCTCGCTGTTGGCGGTGTCGGCAACTTGATCGGAGCAAACAGGCCTTGGCTAATGCAAGCCACGCAGGAGTCAAAAAAGGCTTATCACTCGGACCAGCAAGGTCAGAGCGGGTGCTCCTTTTTACAGGAGCTAGGGCAAGTCTGGAGCAACCAGACCCGCAGTGTAGTTCTTCGGTTTCGTCGCCAAGATGGCCGCTGACCACATGGCTAGTGGCCGGGATGGCGCATCGAGTGGCACAATGCAAAAGGCCCCACGCAGATCGTGGAGTAGCTGGGGGGCTGATCTTCGGTGCAAGGGCTGCTCGGTGTTATGGGTTCTTAGTCCCCAAAGCACAACATCGAGGGTGCCTCTGATACTGCGCAGTCAGCTCTTCGGGTGTCTTCCAAGATGTCCGGTCCCACATCTCTCGGTGCCTCCACGGGTCCCTTCTTTGCAGGGACTGTGGATCGGGCTGTGAGAAGTCTGGGAGTCTGGGTCTTGTCAGGCTCTGGGCTCGGGCTCCAGCGGTAGGCAGCGGCAAAGCAGACGTCGATTCGCTGGTTGGTGCCTGTGTTCACAGGGTGGCCACTTCTAGGCCACAAGGGAGATGCTCTTCAGTCTTCTGTGCAGCAGAATGTCGAAGTCCAGTTGTCTTCTCAGTTTCAAGTTGATTCAGGATGATCTGAGGTGCTCTGGCACTGCTGCCACTCTTATTTCCAATCTGAGGGGTGGATCACCTGCTAGGTCCCTCCTCTGGGTGGGACCAGGAAGGGGGGCGGTTACACCCCCTTTCCTTTGTCCAGCTCCTCGCCAGGCCTGGGTCTGGAAACTCCCAGGACTGGTTTGGACTGGCTTATTCACGGGGACACCTTGTGTGCCCCGGGCATGTAATCTATTCAACCCTGTCCTACCCAATACACAAAATCCTGTCTGGGGTGGTGCTCGCACCTCCCAAGGCAGGAAACCCTTTGTCCAAGCCTCCCTTGCTGGAAGGACTCCCAGCAGCAGGAGGTCAGACTTGTGTCTGTGGTGGCAGCATCCATTTTGTGATGCTGAGGCTCTGATTAACTTTAACCGGGGTTAAGGCTACACACAAGTCGTGTCCCTCTAGAAGGGTGGAATGCTATCCCCGTCGACAGAACTGTCGAGGGGATAGTATTCCAAATCGTATGACACCTTACTCGACATGTTTTGATAAAGCCAAACCAAAGTTAGCATATAACCGCGAGGAATATAATGCATTTAAGAGTATATGGTATGGCAATATCCCGGAACAGCTAAGGGAGTGGTTCCCGACAGCTGCAGACAGGCTCAGCTCATGCTAGAGCACCATCTCACATATTTCCAAGCACTCTGCCTCCAGGATTGAAGAGGCCTTCCATTGGAGTGGCTGATAGGAACATATGTGTTCAGTTTAGGGTTAGATATAGGGATACTATATTTAAGTAAGAGGTGTTTACACCAACTTACCCCAGCTGAGTGATCATCCAGTTGTGTCAAATATGGAGGCCAGGCCAGGGGTGGCACAATACATGCTGCAGCCCCTGGTAGGCCTTGGAAACACCTATGCCCTGGGTACCTAGGGTACACTGTTACAGGGGCCAATAAGGTGAACCAGTTCCAATTCGTAATGCACTTAGGGTGCATTGGCTGAAATTTAGAGAGAGAACAGCAGGCTGTGGGTCTGATTAGAAAGCCCACAGCCACATTAAGTCATAAACCAGTGAAGCAAAAAGCAAAAAGTTGGGGTGACCATAGGATAGCAGACCCTACTCTCCTACACAACCCCCCCCCCCCCACAAACGCAGGGACATTAGACTAACCTTGACCAGTTGTGTCTTCATGTTCTAAGTGGAAGTACCTGGAGAGACCATCTGCGTTGCCATGGTCAGTCCCTGGGCGGTGCTCCACTGTAAAGTCCATCCCCTGTAGGGAAATGGACCACCTGAGTAGTTTGGGGTTTTCACCCTTCATCTGATTAAGCCATAAGAGGGGCTTATGGTCGGTCTGAATCTTGAAGTGAGTGCCAAACAAGTATGGTCTCAACTTCTTCAGGGCCCACACCACAGCAAAGGCCTCCCTCTCAATGGCTGACCAACGTTTTTCTCTGGGGGTCAGCCTTCTGCTAATAAAAGCAATGGGCTGGTCCTGGCCATCTACATTAAGCTGTGAAAGCACTGCTCCCACTCCCAACTCAGAAGCATCTGTTTGGACAATGAACTCTCTTGAGTATTCAGGACTCTTCAGGATAGGTGCAGAGCACATGGCCTTCTTCAGGTCATCAAATGCCTTTTGACAGTTTACTGTCCATGAACCTTTTTGGGCATCTTCTTGGATGTCAGATCATTAAGAGGAGTCACAATGGACCCATAATTCTTAACAAACTTCCTGTAGTACCCAGTCAGACCCAAGAAAGCTCTGACCTGAGTCTGGGTAGTTGGAGGGGACCAGTCCTTGATGGTCTGGATCTTACTCTCCAGTAGTTGAACTTGGCCTCCACCTACAAGGTGGCCCAGGTATACAACCTTGCTCTGCCCTATCTGGCACTTTGTTGCCTTGATAGTGAGGCCTGCCTTCTGCAGAGCCTCAAGCACTTCCTTCAGGTGGACCAGGTGATCCTCCCAGGTGGAGCTAAAGACAGCAATATCATCCAGATATGCTGCGGAAAAATCATCCAACCCAGTAAGGACTTGATTCACCAACCTTTGGAAGGTGGCAGGTGCATTTTTCAAACCAAAGGGCATCACCACAAATTGATAATGCCCACTAGGGGTAGAAAATGCTGTCTTGGCTTTAGACTCCTCAGCTTACCTGATTTGTCAGTAGCCAGCTGTCAAGTCAAATGTGCTCAAATATTTGGCAGAAGCCAACTTGTCAATGAGCTCATCTGCCCTTGGAATAGGGGGCGCATCTGTCCTGGTGACAGCATTGAGTCCTCTGTAATCCACACAGAACCTCATCTCTCTCTTGCCATCTTTGGTGTGAGGTTTGGGGACCAGAACCACAGGGCTAGCCCAGGGGCTCTCTGAAGGCTCATTGACACCTAATTCCAGCATCTTTTGCACCTCAGTCTTTATACAGTCCCTGACATGATCAGGTTGCCTGTAAATCTTACTCTTTACAGGAAGACTGTCACCAGTGTCCACCACATGGGTACACCAGTTAGTCTGACTGTGTGTCAATGAGAACATATGCCTGTATGCCTGAGAACTTGTCTACAGTCATTTTGCTGATGTTCAGTGAGGCTGCCATCTAAGGCCACACCATCAACTGAGCCATCCTCAGGGTTCTGAGTGAGCAGGTAACTCCCATCCTTCCCTCACCAGACATAGGGGTCCTCTTACAGGGTGCCCAAACAACAATTCAAAGGGGCTGAAGCCAACCTCCTTTTGAGGGACCTCTCTATAAGCAAACAAATGGCAGGGTAGAAGGATGTCCCATCTGCGCCTGAGCTTTTCAGGTAATCCTTTGATCATACCCTTTAGGGTCTTGTTAAACCTTTAAACAAGCCCATTACACTGTGGATGGTAAGGAGTGGTGAACTTGTAGTTGACACCACATTCCTTCCACATAGATGTCAAATATCCTGACATGAAGTTGGCACCTCTGTCAGATATTACCTCCTTAGGAAACCCCACTCTGGAGAAAACTCCAAGTAAGGCCCTGGCCACAACAGGAGCTGTTGTGGTCCTAAGTGGAATTGCCTCTGGGTACCTGGTGGCATGGTCCACCACCACCAGTATGAATCTGTGCCCAAATGCTGTAGGGGGATCCATTGGACCTACAATACCAATCCCCACTCTTTCAAAGAGAACCCCCACCACAGGTAGTGGTATCAGGGGGGCCTTTGTGGTTCTACCTGCTTTACCACTGGCTTGGCAGGTTACACAGGAGCGCCAAAACTCCTTGGTGCCTTCAGACATGTGAGGCCAGTGAAAGTGAGGGACAAGCCTGTCCCAGGTCTTATTCTGGCCTAAGTGTCCTGCTAAAGGAAAATCATGGGCCAAGGTGAGAAGGAAACCCCTAAATTGCAGAGGTATAACCAACCTCCTGGTTGTACCAGGCTAGGGGTCTCTACCCTCTGTGTAAAGGAGTCCATCATCCCAATATACTTTATGGGCACCTTGAGCATTCCCAGCAGCCTCAGCAGCAGCCTGCTGTCTGAGGGGTTCAAGAGAAGGACAGGTTAACTGAGCCTGCCCCAAGTCTGCCCTAGAAGGTCCCCCTGTCCCCAGAAACTCAACCTGGTCAGGTTCAAGTTCTTCAGAGACAGTTCCTTCAGGGGTCTCAAGACCAGTTTCCTGTGAAGCCTGATCCTCACTTGTAGGTAGTTGGGAAGGCACAGCCTTTACCCTCCTGTTCTTCTTCTTGGAAGGTGCTTGGTCCATTGTTCCAGGATCCAAGACCTGAGGTTCAGAGAGGCACTTTTTGGCCTGTGACCTGGTCACAGCAAGGACATGTGATGATATCCCTAACATCTCTGCATGAGTCCTGTAGTCAACTTCGTTCTGACCATAGAGAGCTCTCCAGGTCATTGCCCAACAAACATTCAACTGGGAGATCAGCACTAACCACAACTCTTTTTAGGCCAGTTACCCCACCCCAGGAAAAGTTAACAATTGCCACACTATGGGTAGTGGTGACATTGCTGGCATTGGTCACCAGGTAATTATCACCTGGCATGTATTGTCCAGGGTCTACAAAGTTAGGTGTTACCATAGTGACACTGGCACATGCGTCCCTGTAAGCTTGAGCCACTTTGTCATTAATCAAAGGTGTCTGTCTGTATTTGCCCAGATTACTGGGACTTATGGTAGGGCCCAAATCTATGTCCCCCTCACAAATCAGAACAGTCTGTGTAATGGTTCTGACTAGGTCAGAATCTCCTTCAGTTCCCAAGGTGATACCCACTACCCCCTTGGTTTGTGGAACAGCACTGCTAGCTGTACTAGTGGTTGCAGGTGCCTTAGGGGCTGCAGTGCTGGGGGCTCCGCCCTTTTTACACTCACTAGTCCAGTGAGAGGTGTTTTTACAAGTACTACACCAGGGTTTTCTTTGACCTTCTTTCTTCTTCTTCTTAGAAGTTTGGGACCCACCCTCTGCATTAGTTTGGGGCCCTGTTGAAGACTTCTGGTCTTTAGCCTTCTGCTCCCCACCCTTCTGGTCTGTTTTCTTCTGGTCACTACCCTGGTTCTGGTTCTGGTTCTTTTGCTTAACTCTGGTTCTAACCCATTTATCTGGCCTCTTTTCCAATTCTTGGGGAGAGGTCAAATCTGAGTCAACCAAATGTTGATGCAACTGCTGGTTCTGACAATTATTTAAAATGTGTTCTCTCATCAGCAAATTATACAATCCTTCATAGTCTGTAACCTTGCTTCCCAGCAACCATCCCTCCAGAGCCTTAGTGGCACACTCAACAAATTCAGACCAGTCCTGAGTCTGTGTCTTCTGGGTGTCTCTGAGCATTAACCTGTACTGTTCAGTGGTTAAGCCTAACCCATCAATCAGAGCACTCTTCAGGACCAGGTAGTTTCTATAATCCCCATCACTAACTGTGAGGAGTCTGTCTCGGCCTCTACCTTCAAAGGAGATCCACAAGATTGCTGCCCACTGCTCCTGAGGGATCTGCTGTACCTTGCAGGTTCTCTCAAGTGCAGTCATCCATTTGTGGATATCATCCCCAGCTTTGTAGGGGGGCACAATCTTACTCAGGTTTCTGTTATCAAAAGACCTGTCTTTATCCTTGTGGATATTGCTGCCACCAGTGGGTTCTATTACCCCACTCTCTCTAGGCTGTCTTGCTCTAGCAAGTTTCTCTTGGGCCAGGGCAACTTCTAATTCTTGTCTCTGGATCCTCAATTCAGCCTCTCTCATTTTAGCCTCATGTTCCCTTCTCTGATGGTTGTCAACTCCCTTCTGGAGTGACCATGAGAACCTCTAAAAGCCTGGGAGGTATTGGATTCACCTGAGTGATTCCTCCTCCTCCTACGCTCCTGGTTAAGTCCACTTGGGTGTCTGGGCAAGGTCAGCCTTGCTTCAGTCCCAAATACACTTAAGTTAGCCTGGTTAAGCCTACTGACTAGCACCTGGCTATTTCTACCATCATCAGAATCACAGCTCCCCCTTCTGTCTCTTCTTCCTCTTCCTCCTCTGGACCTACCTGAGGAGCTCCAGTGATGTGGACATCCTCATCTACCAGGACTATAAGGACAGGGGCATCAGCATTGTCATCCTCTGAAGGAGAGCCTCCTTCAGCATTCCCTGTGGGGTCTGCTTTAGAGGTCTTTAGAGTCTCAGACTGGTCTAAGATCTCTCTAAAGTGGTCTGTAGTAGGGAAAGGCCCTGTCTTCAGACCCCTTAAGGCACAAAGCTGCCTTAATTCCTTAAAGGAAAAGATAGCAAATTTGGATGGTGCCCTTGGAGGGTCACTCTCAACAGGAGTAAGTCCATTGGACCGCTCTGCTCCAGACATTGCTCTAGTGTGGGTAGATATGTTGCAATCTACCTACACTGGTGTTTACCTACTAAACCTATCTAGTAGTTGTAGTCAGGGTGTGCTACTCCCTATCCTCTACAACAACTAAGTTCAGTAGAACTTATGTATACTAGTCTTGTTTTATATGTACCTAACAGGTACCTGTATGATCTTTCAAATGATAATCTCAAAGATTGTAATGGTAAAACAACAGCAAGCTCAGATCCCAATCCGCTGCTCACCAATGTGAGAAGTTGGCCTGGTATGTGATGCTCACTAATTCTAGTGATCACCCTGTACCATGCCAAGCAACCCTTATGATGATCGGTTGTAAGTCAACCTTATAGACCAGTTATCCTAGTGGTAACGTGGACAAAGCAGTCTTAGGCTAAACTCTGAAAGGCATGTGAAGCCAGCTGTATTACCATACGCAACCCACTTGAATACCAAATGAAAGGACACCACACAGATATATATTGAAAATATATATATATTTATTAACTACAAATATACCCTGAACTCTTTATGAGCACAGAAGCACAAGCGTTAAACAAAACACAGTTTAAAATACACAAAGGTTGCACAATATGGATGAGCCCTAGGGGCCACCTAAACCATATACTAAGAAAGTGGTATAAGAGATGCCAATCGATAGGGAAACAGGCCTAGGGCTTTGGGAATCGCTGGAGCTGTTCGGGACTAGCAGTGACTAAGTCGGGAAAGGCCCGCGGGACTCGGGTGCAGTGTTTAAAGTGCACGCACTCACCAATGCAAAGTCTATGGTGCGTAAAAGTTAGAAAGTTAGGAACCTTCCGAGTGACCTAGAAAGCTGAAACTTGAGACACAGGCCCTAGAGGTGTGTACCAGTGTGGGAACACAGGCGTTGCTGAGTTACCTCACCCACAGGAGGCGGGTGCATAGGGTCGAAGTAGTGTCGGGTTTCGTCACGCTGGTAGAAGGTGTTTGGAAATGAAGATGCTGCAGGCGGCTCGATGTGAAGAGTTCCGGTGGATCCAAGGGTGGATCTGAAGATGTGAAGACCTGAAAGCAGAGGGGACAATGTTCAAAGTCACTAGCCAGTGACTACCATGGAACCAGATCGGAACCAGGCGATGTCGGGTGCAAACAGGCGTTGAGGTGTAGCTTCTCTCTGCAGCCACGTGGACACCGGGGGTTGAGGACGTCCAGGAGTTAGTCACAAGCTGTCCCACGCAAGCTTCTCGCTGTTGGCGGTGTCGGCAACTTGATCGGAGCAAACAGGCCTTGGCTAATGCAAGCCACGCAGGAGTCAAAAAAGGCTTATCACTCGGACCAGCAAGGTCAGAGCGGGTGCTCCTTTTTACAGGAGCTAGGGCAAGTCTGGAGCAACCAGACCCGCAGTGTAGTTCTTCGGTTTCGTCGCCAAGATGGCCGCTGACCACATGGCTAGTGGCCGGGATGGCGCATCAAGTGGCACAATGCAAAAGGCCCCACGCAGATCGTGGAGTGGCTGGGGGGCTGATCTTCGGTGCAAGGGCTGCTCGGTGTTATGGGTTCTTAGTCCCCAAAGCACAACATCGAGGGTGCCTCTGATACTGCGCAGTCAGCTCTTCGGGTGTCTTCCAAGATGTCCGGTCCCACATCTCTCGGTGCCTCCACGGGTCCCTTCTTTGCAGGGACTGTGGATCGGGCTGTGAGAAGTCTGGGAGTCTGGGTCTTGTCAGGCTCTGGGCTCGGGCTCCAGCGGGAGGCAGCGGCAAAGCAGACGTCGATTCGCTGGTTGGTGCCTGTGTTCACAGGGTGGCCACTTCTAGGCCACAAGGGAGATGCTCTTCAGTCTTCTGTGCAGCAGAATGTCGAAGTCCAGTTGTCTTCTCAGTTTCAAGTTGATTCAGGATGATCTGAGGTGCTCTGGCACTGCTCCCACTCTTATTTCCAATCTGAGTGGTGGATCACCTGCTAGGTCCCTCCTCTGGGTGGGACCAGGAAGGGGGGCGGTTACACCCCCTTTCCTTTGTCCAGCTCCTCGCCAGGCCTGGGTCTGGAAAGTCCCAGGACCGGTTTGGACTGGCTTATGCACGGGGACACCTTGTGTGCCCCGGGCATGTCTCAATCTATTCAGCCCTGTCCTACCCAATACACAAAATCCTGTCTGGGGTGGTGCTCGCACCTCCCAAGGCAGGAAACCCTTTGTCCAAGCCTCCCTCGCTGGAAGGACTCCCAGCAGCAGGAGGTCAGACTTGTGTCTGTGGTGGCAGCATCCATTTTGTGATGCTGAGGCTCTGATTAACTTTAACCAGGGCTAAGGCTACACACATGTCGTGTCCCTCTAGAAGGGTGGAATGCTATCCCCGTCGACAGAACTGTCGAGGGGATAGTATTCCAAATCGTATGACACCTTACTCGACATGTTTTGATAAAGCCAAACCAAAGTTAGCATATAACCGCGAGGATTATAATTCACTTAAGAGTATATGGTATGGCAATATCCCGGAACAGCTAAGGGAGTAGTTCCCGACAGCTGCAGACAGGCTCAGCTCATGCTAGAGCACCATCTCACATATTTCCAAGCACTCTGCCTCCAGGATTGAAGAGGCCTTCCATAGGAGTGGCTGATAGGAACATATGTGTCCAGTTTAGGGTTAGATATAGGGATACTATATCTAAGTAAGAGGTGATTACACCAACTTACCCCAGCTGAGTGATCAGCCAGTTGTGTCAAATATGGAGGCCAGGCCAGGGGTGGCACAATACATGCTGCAGCCCCTGGTAGGCCTTGGAAACACCTATGCCCTGGGTACCTAGGGTACACTGTTACAGGGGCCAAGAAGGTGAACCAGTTCCAATTCGTAATGCACCTAGGGTGCATTGGCTGTAATTTAGAGAGAGAACAGCAGGCTGCGGGTCTGATTAGCAGGCCCACAGCCACATTAAGTCATAAACCAGTGAAGCAAAAAGCAAAAATTTGGGGTGACGATAGGATAGCAGACCCTACTCTCCTACACTCTTTATGTTTTGTAGCTGGTGGGTGAGTTTTTTGTTTAATCCGGCATAGAGTGTATTGCCGTAGTCCAGTCTGCTGGTGACAAGAGTGTGAGTGATGGTCTTTCTGTGCTTGAGGGGGATCCATTTGAAAGTCTTGCGTAGGAGGTGGAGGGTGTGGAAGCAGGAGGATGCGACAGAGTTGATCTGGTGGTCCATTTTGAGTTCAGAGTCCAGGATGATTTCGAGGTTGCGTGCGTGTTCAGTGGAGGTGGGTGGGTTTCCGAGGGCGGGGGTCCACCAGGTGTCATTCCAGGCATCGGGGTGTGGGCCCATGATGAGTGCTTCTGTTTTGTCAGTAATAAGTTGTAGGCAGCTGCTTTTCATCCATTTGGCGACTGCTTCCAAGCCTTCTTGAAAGTTGTGCTTGTCTGCATTGGGTTCCTTGGATAGGAAGAGGATGATTTGGGTGTCGTCTGCATATGAGACAATGTTGAGCCTGTGTGTTCTGACAATGGGGGCAAGCAGAGCCATGTAGATGTTGAACAGCGTGAGGTTGAGTGAGGATCCCTAGGTGGTTGGTGTAGGGTCCAAGAGGACAGGGGGGAGGCTGACCCGCTGTGTTCTGCCGGAGAGGAAAGAGCGGAACTAGTCGAGGGCCTTGCCCCGGATCCCTGCGTCGTGAAGTCTACGTGTTACGGTGCGGTGAGAGACTGTGCCGAAAGGCAGCTGAGAGGTCAAGGAGGATGAGGGCTACTCTTTCTGCTCTGTCCAGGATTAAGCGGATGTCATCTGTAGAGGCGTGCCCAGTTCAGACCCAGCAATATGCAAATCAGCCTTGACCCCATGCCTTATGGGAACAGTCTAGCCCGAACTGCCAAGCCAGGTCTTCCCTGGCCTGGAAACAAGCATCCTGGGACTGGGTTCGGGATAACACCCCTCATCAGCCAGGCTCGCTTGAATCCAGTGGCTAAGTGAGCAAGGAACCCAAATCTGGGAATACCCTGCCAACTTAGGGCATACAAAGCAAACACAAGGATATGATGGACGGAGCGCTGAAACTTTTCAGACATGCAACCCAAGTCACAGATCTGCGTTGAATCCATCATCGTTCTTTAGCTCACTTCACCACCCCAGTTCGGACCCAGCTATATGCAAATCAGTCTTGATTCTCCTCCTCATGGGATCAGTACAGCCTGAACTGCCAAGCCAGGTCCTCCGTGAACCGGAATCAGGCATCCTGGGACCAGTTTCAGGGCATCACCCCTTGTAAGCCAGGTTTACCTTGAATCCAGTGGCGCAGTGAGCACGGGACCTACATCTGAGCATACCCTTCCCTCTTATTGCGACAAAATCAACAAATCGTGGACGGAATGCTGAACAATGCAAACATTCACCCCCAGTTTTCTGAGAGGTGAGCACACTCCTTTTCCTAACACCTGCTTCAAGGAGGCATTATTGCTAAAACTATGGGGGCTTGCACTGATCCACTCAAGTGCTCTCAGACAAGAGCACCTTTCCAGCACAAAATACCATTTGCTCTGGAAAGTAAATACCTATCAGTTGCGTTGCATCAGTTTGTGATGGTGCAAAGGCTTAGTAAATATGGGCCTGAGTTGAAGTTTTTAAGCTCCAAATATCACCAATATATAGAACTACAAAAAAAGAAGCATGTGTATGGGCTGATGTTCCTAATAAATATATAGCTAGATAGATTTTAACAGTTCATACTGTAATTATTAGGTAGAGCAATATGATGTTTTAAAGAGGGAATGATTGGCTTGGTTCACTGAGGATGAGATATTTCAATTTGAAATGGAAAACAATAAACACCATTACCTGAAACTATTTTTAGGATAGGCTACAGTAAAGTAATTAATTTAAAATCTCTGTTTTCACCAGCACACACTTCTAAATCTTTACCTTGTAGTTTTGAATGCCAGTGAAATAATTATGTGTTCTCTTTCTTTGTTTCCTTGGAGATGCGAGCAAGCGTCTGCATTTACAGTCACCGATTCATATTCTGGTATACATTATTTATCAGGTGTTCGGCGTAGTTAGAATGAATTTTCACCCTGAGCAATCACTTTAAAAAACCATCTCACAAGTTTTAGTAAATATATACTAATTAAAGACACAGTTAAAACAGGTGAATCTAGAATTAATGAACAATCGTGAAAGGCAGACACTTAATTTTCTCTCAATTAGCACATAGCAATCTTGTTTCAAATGACTGTGCATTTAACTTTAAATGCTTGCATACACATTGTAACACCGCATAAGAAGGCAAATCCTAGAGTGAGGTACGATGGAGAACGTTAAACATTTTTGCCATGCTGTGCGTAAATCAAATAAACGTAGCTCAAAAACACATTATCTTACAAGTGTATTAATTAGCACACGTTCACACATTTATTACTGCTATAGAATGGTCAAATACATATAATTACCGCAGAACTTTGTAACTGGCACGACAAAACACTGGTATTATCTCACAGAATGTCTTAACGACTTGTCAAAAAACTCTATAAGTAGTCAAAAGGTCTATTCAGCATAATTTTACCACAATGCATAGGTTTATCCCATATATTCTGATAAAAAATACATTACCGCTAAACATCAAAGGCATGACAACCCCCGCATGAAGATTTGCTTCGAGCAATTTACTCCTCATTACCAATTTTTAGGTATTGAAAGGTCACGATAAACACACCAGGTTCAGCCTCTCATGAGTCATGGCCCACATTTAAGATTGTTAGTAGATGGAATATTACAATTACCCCCTGCACATTTGCATGCATGCTCTCTCTCTGGCTCTCACTCTCTCTCTATATAAATATTACCTACTGGCGGTCGCCAGTAGGTATATATAGTTAGGACCTAGTTACCAAAGGAAATCCCCAGCATTCTATTGGGAATAACTTTGGCGCCGATTGAGGAATCTGCGTGTAATTTTCCTTAAAATTGATTCGCTCCGCTCCTTCCCTGAAAGTTTCAAGGGGATTCGACAAGCGGGGGCCGAGAAAAAAGGGGGGTCCCAAAATGTGTTTTTTCCCATGTTAATTTCCATAGGGACCTTTAGACACGGCTACAGCCCGAACGGCTGAATGGAATTACACCAAACATGGCAAAATGGTAGGGCCTGTTATGCATATGTGCCTTTGCTATGTTTGGTGAAAATCCCTTCAGTAGTTCTTGAGAAAATTGAATTAGAAATTTTTCAAATGGCATTTTCTATGGGACCTTTAGACACGGCTACAGCCCGAACGGCTGAACGGAATTACACCAAACTTGGCAAAATGGTAGGGACAGGTATGCAGTAGTGCCTTTTCTATATTTGGTGAAAATCCCTCTAGTAGTTGTTGAGAAAATTGAATTTGAGCAAATTATATATCTATATGCGCTCAACATTCTATTGGGAATAACTTTGACGCCCATTGAGGAATCTGTGTGTAATTTTCCAGAATTTTGTCCAGCTCCACCCGGCTCCTTCCCTGAAAGTTTCAGGGGGATTCGTCAAGCAGGGGCCGAAAGGGGGGTCCCAAAACGTGTTTTCCCCATGTTAATTTCAATAGGGACCTTTAGACACGGCTGCAGCCCGAATGGCTGAATGGAATTACACCAAACTTGGCAAAAAGGTAGGGCCTGGTATGCAAATGTGCCTTTGCTATGTTTGGTGAAAATCCCTCCAGTAGTTCTTGAGCAAATTGAATTTGAAATTTTTCAAATGCCATTTTCTATGGGACATTTAGACACGGCTACAGCCCGAACGGCTGAACGGAATTACACCAAACTTGGCAAAATGGTAGGGACAGGTATGCAGTAGTGCCTTTTCTATATTTGGTGAAAATCCCTCCCGTAGTTGTTGAGAAAATTGAATTTGAGCAAATTATATATCTATATGCGCTCACCGTACGCACACCGTACGCGTACGGTACGCGTACCGTATGTATACGTGCGCGTACCCTTACGTGCGCGAGCAAGTTTCTGATTGGCTGGCTGTCGACTGTCAAAATTCCAAACTGTCCAAACCAGGAAGTGTTAGCTACCATCTTGTTTTTCAGGAGAACTGAGGCATAAGAGAGCCCAAAACAAGAGTGGAAAACATGGAAAGGGGGCAGAGTAGAGACCCCCCAACCCTCTAGCCCTTCTCAGGGGGTCCCAAAAAGACCCCCAAGGGCAAAAAAAAAAAAAAAAAAAATCGGAAAAATCGTGTCTTCTTTTTTGCACTTGGTGGTCCTTCTGGGACCCCCTGAGAAGGGCTAGGGGGTCAGGGGGTCTCAACCCAGCTCGCGTTTTCCACTCTTGTTTCGTGCTCTCTTGTGACACACTTCTCCTGAGAAACAAGATGGCTGCTCAGGTGGTCCCAGAAGGATAATAACATATATAAATGTTATCCGCTAATAGAATTAGCGTTTACAAAACCTTTGAAATTTATTGAAAAAAAATATAGTTTTCACGCCTGATATAGTTAGGAATTAGCATTTAAAAAACCTTGCAAATTCACTGAAAAAACCATAGGTTTCAAGTCTTATATGGTTAGGAATTAGCATTTAAAAAACCTTGCAAATTCACTTAAAAACCATAGGTTTCAGGCCTTATATAGTTAGGAATTAGCATTGAAAAAAACTTGCAAATTCACTTAAAAAACCATAGGTTTCAGGCCTTATATAGTTAGGAATTAGCATTTTAAAAACCTTGCAAATTCACTTAAAAAAACATAGGCTTCAGGCCTTATATAGTTAGGAATTAGCATTTAAAAAACCTTTGAAATTGCTCCTATATAGTTAGTTGTACTAACTATATTTCGCGCACCCGCAATCCACTGCTGATGATGTCACATATTACATCATTCATGACATGGTCAGTGACATCACTGATGACATGACATCTCAAATGAGATCACTGATGACATCACTGATGACATCTCATTTGACATCACTGATCACATCACTGATGATATCATTCATGTGATAATACGATGCACCTCCTCACACTCTAATATAACCTTTGATACACCCAGTGTTAAATACAGACTACCATTCTTAAAACCATTGACACATCAATACCAGTTACTACATATGCACTCACTGATTCCTAGGTCTACACACACATTCACTCATTCACCCATAGAATCACTTATACATACAGTCACTCATCAATACAACACTATCATATGCACTCATACACCTATACAGACACTCACACACTGCCACTCATCCATGGAGTTACTCACACACCTAGTCAGTCATGCAAAGAATCAATCACACTTCCATTTCCTCAACTATACAGTTATACACACAACACCTTACTTATTCAAACATATACTAACACATACTTACTCTCTTATACAATCACTGATACAAGTACACAATGATCCATACAGCCACTCGGACATTCACTAACCCATGCATTCAGTAAGACACATTTAATCACTCACTCATACAGTCAGTCACGCACCTACTAAATCCTTCATCCAGACACTTATACATCCACTCATTCTTCAATATGTAAAACATATTTAAACTTTACAGAAACACAGAGACACTGGATGATGTCATCAGTGATGACATTTGAGATGTCATCAGTGATATCATCAGTGATGTCATTTGAGATGTCATCAGTGATGTCATCAGTGATGTCACTGACCATGTCATGAATGATGTAATATGTGAATAATCAGCAGTGGATTGCGGGCGCGCGAGTTATAGTGAGTCCAACTAACTAAAACGTGGGAATTTCAATGGTTTTGTATGAGTAAAATGTTCAGCTAACTATAACTGGTGTGAAACCTATGGTTTTTTCAGTGAATTTCAAAGGTTTTTTAAATGCTAATTCCTAACCATAACGAGTGTTAAACCTATGGTTTTTTCAGTGAATTTCAAAGGTTTTTTAAAAGCTAATTCCTAACTATAACGAGTTTGTAACCTACGGTTTTTAAAGTGAATTATTAAGTTTTTTTAATAGCTATTTTTTATAGCTATTAATTATTATATATTATTATAATTATATTATATATTATTATAATTTTAATAAAATTATTTAAAAAATGTTTATTTTTCTAACATTAATTTTTCAATGTATTTTTTCGGTGTTTTAAAAAAAATCTTTTTACCCCGGAGTGCTCAGGGTACGCGCACCTGTAAATGCCCGTGCAAGCGCACCCTGAGCTTACTCCGCAAAATAAAAAATAAAAAAAAAATAAATAGTGTTTTTGCTCTTCAGGGTCCTCCTAGGCCCCCCTAAGAATACCTAGGGGTCAGGGGGTCTCTACCCTGCCCCTTTTGGGTAGGTTGAAGATTATGTGAGTTTGAAAGTGTTGATCTGTATAACCAATTAAAATGTTAGTTTGGTTTAGTATTTGTGTGTGAAGAAATTTGATTGCTTAGGGACGGGTATAAGTGTGAAGAAAGAGAGGGAATGACGGCCATTATGTGATTGCAGTGTCTGAGGTAGATTTGTGAGGAGTTTTTGGTTTTCAGTTTCTGGTGTGAGAATTTTCAACAGCATTCTAAAAGGTTAGTTGTTAATTTGTAAGGGGTACTATGTTTTACACGTTAAGTTAATAAGAATAATGTTTTTTAATATAAAAATTTCTTACTCTCACTGTCTTTCTCTCTCTCTCTCTCTTTATAGTACCCTAACAGCAATGATGGATCTTAATGAGGAGTCAGTTGACATTGTTTTTGAAATTTCTGCAACTATTTTATACAATTTGAATGATCTAGTTAATGTGAATACACATAATGAAGACCTTATTGAAGAAGGAGATGGCATGGGGGATTTTTACGATGAATCTTTGGATTCAGAATTATTTGAATATTTGGAGTTCATTGAGTTCCAGGATTCTTCTTTGGAGACTACCAATGACGAAATTTCTGACGAATCAATGTTAAAAGTTCTTTCAAATTACGAAAATTCAGAACAATAAATTTATATTTAGTGATTAAAAATTGTTAAAAATGTTTATTTTTAAAAAAATACTACTTGTAGGTACTTAATTCACCGAGATAACACAACAGCTCTTTTCAGAGCTACACTACCTCTAAACACTCTAAATTCATTATTTAAACTAAATTTCTTTCTCTGTTTTTCCCCGTGGTACGCGTACCTGTACGTGCACCTGGAGTGCACTTTGCGAAAATTTCAACAACAAAAAAAAAGTTTTTTTGCGCCATCGTGGTCCTTCTAGCCCCCCTCAGAAAACCTAGGGGGTCAGGGGGTGTCTACCCTGCCCCCTTTTAATAATTTCTCCCTTTTTTTTCACCTCTTGTGTCTCGATTTTACCGACACACAAGATGGCGGACTCTCCGGACTGTTTGGAATGTTGACAGACACCCGAGAGCCAATCAGCTTTCCGCTCGCGCACTTCTGTTGCGCGCCGGGTGCGCTCCCCGGTACACATACCGGTGAGCGCTCGAAGCGCGCATATATATATATATATATATATATATGTTTTTGAACTTACTTTTCATAAAAACCACTGGAGCAATTTTCACCAAATATAGAAAAGGCACTTCTGCGTACCAGTCCCTACAATTTTGCCAAGTTTGCTGTAATTCCGTTCAGCGGTTTGGGCTGTAGCCGTGTCTAAACGTCCTATTGAAAATAACATGGGGAAAACACGTTTTGGGACACCCCTTTTTTCTCGGCCCCCACATGACGAATCCCACCGAAACTTCCAGGGAAGGAGCGGAGCGGAGCTGGCCTAAATTTTGGAAAATTTTGCATTCATTCCTCAACAGGCGCCAAAGTTATCCCCAATAGAATGTTGCGGATTTCCTATGGTAACTAGGTCCTAACTATAACTACCTTGTATAACGCCTCTGTAAACATTTTTTGGTGAAATTATAAGGTTTTTAAAATTCTATTTCTTATCTATAACGCCACTGTTACCCTTTGTGATTTTCAGTAAATTTCTAAAATATTTTAATACTATTTCCTAAATATTATTTTCCTGGGGCTCAAACTGAGTCCCAAGTCCCAAAATGGCGGCAAACACTTCCTGGTTGAAGTAGTGGCAGCCAAACAGATTTGAGCATTAAATACGTGGGATCTGCGAACCCTCTGCATCTCTAGATGTCCATAAATACTTTTACTTTAATAACTCCAAAACTACTGAATGGATTTACACCAAATAACAGAAAGAGCTCTTTCTGGACCAAGACCTAGCTTTCTGCCAAATTTGGTGTAATTCCATTCAACGGTTCGGGCAGTAGTTGTGTCTAAAGTCCCTATGGGCAACAGCATGGGTAAACGCTTTTTGGGACCCCCCTCTTTATCTCTGCCCTCGAATAACTGCAACATTTTCCAGACAGCAGCTGAAGTGAGTGGCAAACTAGGTTTGAAATGTTCATGAAGATTCGTCAAACAGCGGCAAAGTTTGTAGCAAAACAAAACTCGCTTTCCCTATGGAAGCTGGGTCCTAACGATGACTAGCTACTGGTATATATAATCACTGAACAAAACAAAGGTTACAGGGACGGAATAGTTAGGCGCATGTTTCATTTGTGCAGCTGTTTGATTAAGTGAGTTTGTGTGGAAGTGGCTGTATTGGAGAGTAAGTGTAATTGCGAATAGATGTATGGGTGAGTGAGCAGATGTGTTAGTGTTTGTATGGAAGTGTGAATAGGTATCTAAGTGGTTGTGGGGATGTGTGAGTGAGTATGTGATTAGTTATATGGTGAGTGAGTGGCGAGAGGCTTTATGGGTGAGTGAGTAGCTGTGTGAGCAGCTGTATATTGTAATAGCTGGGTGTGTGAATAGCTGTATGGGAGAGTGGTTGGCTCTATGAGTGGCTGTATGGGTAAGTGACTGGTTGAATGAGTAGCTGTATGAGTGAATGAGTGGGTATGTGAGTGGCTCTATGGATGAGTGAATGGTTGTATGAGTAGTTGTATGGGTCTCCAAATGGGTATGTGAGTGGCTGGGTGGCAGTACCAGTGGGTGTATGACATGTTCTATAGGTGTGTGAGTGGGTGTTTGAGTGGTTCTGTGGATCATTTAATCAGTGATGTCATTTGAAAGGTCATCAGCGATGTCATTACTAGTCTCACTGACCAGTGCATTACAGGGGCGTAAGTTATAGTTAGCTCAGCTAACTGTAACTGCTGCATTTTTATGGTTTTATATGACTATGACACCGAATGGAGGCACCTCTTGAATGAACGTAAGAATGATACCCCTCTGGACACTGACCCTTCCACGCAGCTCAGGGCCACTATCTCCAACTTGGTCGATTGTGCAGTAACTAATGGCCACATCTCTAAACAAGAAGCTGATTTCTTGACGACAATGTCAGCCTAACTTTAATATAACTGTAAGCTTTGTCTTTTTCACTGAATTTCTAAGGTTTTTATAATTCTATATCTAAACTATAACGTCTCTGTAACCTTTGTGATTTTTCCATGAATTTTGTGTTGAAATTTTCTTTATTTGCTAAATATAATGTCCCTGTAACCTTTGTTCTTATTAATGAATCACATTTTTATTTTATTTTATTGCCTTACTGTAAGTTGTAAGTGATGAGAGTGAGTGTGCGTCTTACTGCATTAGTGTCTTAGTAGGTGTGTTAGTGAGTATGTGAGCGTTTTACTCTGTGTTTAAGTCAGTGTTTCTTGGTACCTATATAAGTCTTGCACTGGGTGTGTTTTTTGTTGCATGAGAGTCTGAGTGCATCTGTGAGTGCATATGTAACTATCTGAGTATGTCTGTAAATTGGTTTATGAGTGTTTGTAACTGAGTATGTGAGTGAGTAATAATTCTCTTGCTGACTTTGTGAGCTTATTAGTCTCTGGACGCATTTATGAGAGTATGAGTGGGTGTGTAAGTACGTTTTTAAGTTTTGTGTGTGACAGGATGCATCAATGTGTGAGTGAGTGTGCGACTAGGTGTGTGAGTGCCTGAGTGTGTCTGTGAATGGAAGCATCCCTGTTTGAATGTATGTATGATTGAGTGCATAAGTGTGAGTGTGTTTGTAATAAAATGTTTTAGAATTGTACTCAATATCTTTGAAAACACAGTTTATTGTATGTTACATTTATACTGAGATTACAGTTAAATATTTTTTAAACCTGAACGTACTCGCCCATCGTGACCCCTCACGTGTGATATGCGACTCTGACCTAGTTTAGACAGTAATATTATACATTCAAATAGAGAGCTCTACAAATTACATTTAGGTTAGAGAATTAGTGAAATAATAAAGATGAAAGAGTAGCAAGAAGAAAAGTTCATGTTTACAGTCGTTTGCATAGATTTTAGTGAGTCGCGCTGCCCTCGGGCACCGTTACCTGATGTATTTCCAGAGTCGCACAGGGGATGTGCAATCTAGTTTTTGTAGTACTAATATGGATACTTCTATGGTTTAGTTTTACGTTAGGGGTTTACTAATACAGTAAAAAAAGTAGTGTCATATCAAATAAAAAACATTTTACTGGTTGTCTTAGAAGGTTTTAAGGAGAAATGATACCCTCATGCACTGTCATGGCACATACTTCTGGTGTCGCACAGGGGGCGTACCCAATTATTTTTTACACTATGAAAATACAATTTTTTAAACATTTTTTTTGCTACTTTAAAGAAAGAGGTATAGTCATGGTAAAAAGTAGTAGTATATATTGTGAGTTAATTTTGTACAAATAAGAATTTTATACATTTTAGTGGAATATGCATTCCAGGCACGACAGAACAGTGTAGGGGTTGCACATCTCATGAGATACAAAAATAAAATGATCTGATAGGTTAAACAGCTTTCTATCAGCAAGAAAGACAGGTCCCACACTTTTTCTTCTATATTTGGGTGTGGCTCTCAGTGGTCACAGTTTTTGAGGAAGTTTCCATTTTGGAGATATTTGGTGTTTTTTCTGCATTTTCTACTTCCTCATGACATCATCAACAGAGTTTGAGGAGCATGAGGAAGAAAATCGGCAGCAGGAAGATGAGGAATCTTTAAAAACAAAAGAAAAGAAAGGGTGGTGTCTGAGTTTTTCAGCATCCCAAAGGGACAGAAAAAGGTAAATGCTGAAAAAGTGACATGCACAATCTGTCAGATGGTGCGCTCACCTGGGAGTGAGAAAAAACGTTCTTGTGGTACGTTGTCAATATACAAACATCTGCGTACCGTGCACAGCTTGCCAAGGCAGAATTAAGAAGGCTGAAGGAACAGAATGAATTATCAGGTTAAGGAGAAAATCAGCCTGGAACATCTGGAGCAGGAGGCCAGTTTGTCAACATGCCTGTTACTTGACCATATTTTGCAAATACTGGCATCTTCTGTTGGAGAACAAGTTGTTGCAAAAATGCTGGACACTAATTACACTCACCGTTGCAATTTTTTTTGCTAGAGCACAGCTTTTTTCTGTGCCTTTGCTTTCCCAAAAGACAGTTCTTCTAGAACAGGGATACTCAAAGTACGGCACAGGGCCTGCTAAGCTCTCTTGACCCTTACATGTGGCCCCCCTGATGAACAGCAGCACGAGCTGCTGTTTACTTGCTGAGTACTAATATTCAGAAAACATCTTTTAATAAATGGGCAAGCAAGCTTAAATGAAGTTATGAAGTTACTACAGTGTTGCACTTCCCAACTTAATTTTAGTTAACCTGCAATAAAATGCTTGCCCTCCTTACACCTTCCCTGGTCCACCCAGACCTCTTTCCTCCATCCTCCGTGCATCAGTGCGGCCTTTGATCACATCACAGACCATATTTTGTGGCCCCACTGCAAATCTTTATAAGTACTCATGTTCTAGAACCACCTATTCTGGTTAAAGAAAGAATAGTTACATGTTACATGTATGTTTTTAACAGTGTGAATATGTATTGTTCTATGTTTTGGTGTGTGGATTAGTTTATATGCAATTGACTGTGTATGTAAGTAACTGTATGTGTAATTGTGTGTGTAAGTGGCTGTATGGATGTGTCCCATGGTATATGAATTCTTGAATGAGTGAGTGAATGACTGTGAGAGTGGGAATATATGTGAGAAAGTGCATGAGCACCTCTATTGGTAAATAAATGGATGTTGAGGGTTTGTATGATTGAATGAGTGGGTGTTTCAGTCGCTGTGTGATTGAGTGACAGGTGCATAAATGAGTATAATTGTGAATGAATGGTGATCAGTGGCTGTACGGGTTAAAACATGGATGTGTGAGTAGATGTATGACTGATTGAGTGAGTGAGTGAGTGTGAGAGTAGATGGTATATGAGTGAGTAAATGGATGTGTGAATAGTTGTATATGTGAGCAACTGAATGTGTGATTGACGGGCTATGTGAGTGATTGTATAAGTGATACAGTGAGTGTATAAGTAGCTGTATGGGTGAGTGTGTGATTAGGTGTATGAGTGGCTGTATTGGTGAGTGGGTGGGTGTATAGGTGGCTGTATGGGTGTGGGAGTGGGTATGATAGTGACTGTATGGGTGAATGAGTGGGTGTCTGAATGGCTGTATGAATGAGTTACTCAGTGTGGTGTGTAAGTGCACTGTATGTATGAGTGAGTAGCTCTGTGAGTTGGAGTTTGATTAAATGAGTTGGTGAGTGAGTGGTGGTAGTGGTAGTGGTATTATTGAGTAAGTGTCTGTGTGAATAGATGTATGGGTGGGTGAGCAGATGTGTGAGTGTTTACATAGAAGTGTGGGTGGGTATGTAAGTGGTTGTGTGGGTGTGTGAGTGAGTGTGCGATTAGTTGTATGGGTGAGTGAGCGGTAGTGGTGAGAGGCTGTATGGGTGAGTTAGTGGCTATATGAGAGGCTGATTAGGTGAATACGTGGGTGTGTAGTAGCTGTATGGGTGAGTGTGTAGCTGTATGGGTGAGTGACTAGTTGTATGAGTAACTGTATGGCTGAGTGAGTGATTGTGTGAGTGGCTGTGTGAGTAAGTGAGTGCGTGGGTGGGTGGCTCTATGGATAAGTAAGTGGATGTATGATTTCTTGTATGGGTCTGTGAAGGGGTATGTGACTGGTTGTGTGGGTGAGTGTGTAGGCATACACAAGGTTGAATGGGGATGTGAGTGGATATGTGGATGATGTCATCAGTGATGTCATTTGACATGTCATCAGTGATGTCATGAGTGATGTCCCTGACCATGTCATGAGTAATGTAATATGTGAGAGTGGATGTATAACTGAGCATATGGGCCTGAAAGTGTGCACATAAGAGAGTACTGTATAGCCTACCTATGCACTACTTTACTGTTGAGTTATATGTGTGTGGTAGAACAAGAGGGTAAGGCTTGTCAAGGGGTTTTAAATATCAAGTCGGCTTACCAGGAGAACTGGATGCGCAACCTCAAATATACCCAGTGTAAAATATGTTTAAAGAGCTACTACTCTGGATGGTTCACTTTGTAGTGTCAGTTCTTTACGACGTATGTGAAGGTGTCTCTTAGTCTCTATCTGAGATCAGTTTCCATTTGTAAGTATCCTCAAGCTGAAGCTGTACAATTTCTTGATGAGTCTTTTGCACAGAAATCTCCCCCCTACATCTCTTTTATCTCTAACTTCTCTGATTTTGTGATATATGATGTGACATAACAAGCAACAGCAATCAAACTGTCTGCAATAAACTGTATATCCATGTTCGCATTCCACATTTTCAGAATGACTGGATTATATTAATAATGTACTTGAAGCTTCTGTTCTCCTTGGGTTGCACGTGTTTTTGGTGATTTCCCAGTTAGTGTATGTCTTACTGCTGACAAAATGCTGTTTACTCTTCCTTGTGAACTGACAGGTAGTGGGAATCCAAAAATACATCTTGTATAAAATGTACCTTTACATCTGTATTTTCAATGGCAGTATTTTCCACATCAATGGCTTTGAAACTGTAAAACGTGTTGTCTCAAGGTGTTTTCACCACCATTGTTTGGGATGGCACATAACACATACTCTTTGATTAAAGACAGGACAGCCTCATCACTATTTGTCCCACATTTTGTTGCATCCTTTATCCATAATAGCATATGTATATGAAATGCACCTCTTGCTTGGTACTCTTGTCGCCAAAAGAAATCAGTTACTTCTCAAAGAGGAAGATTTTGTAACCAGATAAAAGACATCGTAGCTTGAAACCTTCGGTTAAATTATCTGCAAACATTGGGGGGATCCAAGGAACATAGATCTCAAGCTGTCTTCATTTCGATATTCCTAATGTTTGAATTCACTTCTGACAAGAATTCAAGCAGGTCATCAAACACATACTCAGCACAACTCCGAGTTAGAAAATGTTAGATTTGGGGGTCTCTAGTTGGCACATGTAGGTACTTGTGACTTGCCTCTAGTCAGCATAAGGGGATTACACTCCTAACTGACTCCTGCTTATTCCCTTGGTAGCTTGGCATTAGCAGACAGGCTTATCTCAGAGGCAGCATGTAAAGCATTTGTGACCACATACAGTAACCCCAGTGACAAAACTACAGATGGACACCACACAAGGTTTTATATACAAAATAAGTATACTTTCTATAGATTTACCACAAGACCATAAACAACAAAAATACACAATACTGTTACTTTAAGATGGTAGTTTTAGCTTAGTTCAGTTCAGTTTTTAAGATGCGACACTTTGCGTCAATGTACTTACGATGCTTTCGCTTCCACAAAAAGCAATGTTGCAGCGATGAAAATGAGGCAAAGGTCCGGTGCAAAGAAATTAAGACATGAAGATCTTCCAGATGCGGGACGCTTCTTCAAGACTGCGAGAAGCTTCCGCACGATGCGACAACTACAGCACTGACATTCAAGATGCGATGGCAGCAGCCCCGACGGTGGCGCGTTTTTCTGGGGATGCGGGAAATCTCCGTTCGATGCGTCAGCTGAACTAAACACCCTTGTTCAGCGACGAGACGGCAACAGCCTTGGCTGCAGCACTCTTCTCCGATGTTGCGAGTAGCTTCCGCACAATGCGACAACTACAGCGCTGGCATTCATGATGCAACGGCAGCAGCTCTGACGGTGGCGAGCTTCTCCGGGGGATGCGAAGTGCTTTTCTCGATACAGTGCAATACGACAGTTACAGCGCCAACATCCATGATGCGACGGCAGCAACAGCAACAGTGACACACTTCTCATTCGTTGCGAGACTCTACTCTTGATGGGGTGCAATACGACAGCTACAGCGGCGACACCCTCCTTCGGAGGTGCGACGGCAGCAGCAGCGACACGCTTCCTCTTCGTTCCGAGGCGCTTCTCTTGATGCAGTGCAATACGACAGCTACAGCGCCGACATTCACAATGCGACGGCAGCAGCACCGACGGTGAAACGCTTCTTCTTCGATGAGTCGCGCTTCCAACTCCTTGCGATACGCAGTCCCTCAGAAGGCCCAAAACAGAAGCAGGCCCTTCCAAAGAACTCTGGGAAGCTGAGGTGTGAAGTCTGTTGTCCCTGCGACTTCAGAAGGAGGAAGCTCTTTTCCAAGCCCTTGGCGATCCTCCACAAGTTGAAAGTAAAGCACACAAAGTTCTTTCTCCTCTCTTTGACAGTAAGGCAACCACTGCAGGCCAATCCCCTAAGCAGCACTTCAGCTTAGGAATAGTCTCTCCTCAGTTTCTTCAGGTTCCTCTCCTCATCAGAGGTTTCTTCTTGTAGTTCAAAAGTGATCTAATTTCATGGGATCAGGGTCCCAATATTTATACCCCAAAATCCTTTGTTCTCTGAGGGGAGAGAGGCCTTTCTTAAAAACCAGTTCTGAAGCACTCTGTTTACCAGACCTCTCCTTTCCTTTCACAGTGCGGCAGAAACATCAGATGCCCCACAGGAGGTGGAGCCAGCATTGTGGAAGGCAAGTACTGTCCTGGAGCACTTTGTTGATAGGATTCCTTCTCTTCTTTCAGGGTGCAGGGCAGAGACATCAGCCGCACCCCAGGAGGTGGAGCCAGAATTGTGGAAGGCAGGCACTGCCCTATTCAAAGTTCAGGTGCAACTCCTCCCTCTCATATAGATGCAGAGCTCTCTATTCACCACTGGGCTGACTCATCCTGTCTGTTGAAATCCCCCAGTCCTGTCACTCACAAACTACAGACAAGGAATACGCAACCTTTCAGAGGAAGCCTTGAAAGGTTAGACAAGAAAATACCTACTTTCTAAAAGTGGTATTTTCAAACACAGAATATTAAAATCAACTTCACTAAAAGATGTATTCCAGGCATACTAAACTTGAATTTCCAACATATTCTCTGAGTCAGTTAGGATTATAAGAATGTAATAATCTAACTGCCCATTCTGGCCTGTGGAGAAAAGGTAGCCTTGCAATAGTGAAAAACGAAAATGGCTGTAATTCACTTTTAGGACATGCCACACACATCAGGGCTTGTCCTACCTTATACTTACAATGCACCCTGCCCTCGGGCCTACCATAGAGGTGTCTGTTATGAAGAAAAGGGAAGGTTTTAGGGACTGGCAAGTGGGTGCACTTTCCCAGTCAGTGTGACAGTACCAGACTGCACACAGGCTCTACAATAGCAGACCTTAGACACATTTTAAAAGGCTGCTTCTTTGGGTGGCACAACCAGTGAGGCAAGCCCACCAGCAACATTTGGATTTACATGCCCTGGTCACACTCAGTGCACTGTACTGGGGTCTGACAAGTAAACCAAATAGCCAAACATGGAACCACTGATCAATACATCAATTTACAATAGGGAGCACTTGCACTGTGGCACTGGACAGCAGTGGCACAGTGCCCAAAGCATCTAACACCAGCAAAAATACATGAGGCAACAGCAAAAATGGAAGGGAAACCCACGCCAATGGTGCCAGGTCTAACAGAAGCCATGTAGGAGCTCCTAGGTTTCTCAGCCTACATGAGATCATCATGACGACGATAACAATACTCGTTAGTGCCCCGTTGTTATGCCATGAACTTGATTAATCTACATTCCAAATTGTCATCCCATCCATTACCTTTGTCAATGAATTCCCTTGCAGAAAGATTTTGTATATAAAGTTCTGTCTTAAATGTACGGTTCACCACATTTGAAAGTCCAGACAAGTAACTACCAAACAGAAGATGAAAGATATAGGGAATGCACTGAAGAAACCTTGGATCTTCTGAGTATAATCTTCTGAGGGCTCGGACCCACTTGCTTTTATGTTTATTGTGTTGCTTTCTTTATTGCAAACATATCTCTACTGTTGAAAGGGTGTGTGTTTGTGTTTTGTATCTTTTTGCTTGTGCTTTCAGGTGGTAGATTTAAATGCTACGTCCAAACCTTTTCTGTGTAGTGGTCGGTTCTTCTGTGGATGGATTCTCAAACCACTTTTACGGGGCACTTTCGCTCAATTTTCGCATTTACTGCTGTCTGGTGATGGACATTTTTCTGTTTTCAAATTTCTTCTGAGTGGTGATGGGTACTTCTAATAATGTTACTCAAACCACATTAGGTGGACATTTTCACTCCATGCTTGCATGTTTTATGTGCAATTCTGAGTGGTGGTGGGTTTTTCTTATACTAATATTCAAACCACATTAAGTAAGCATTTTCGCTCCTTGATTGCTTTTACTGTTGTGCACAATGCATTTTGTTGTTCCAGGTGTTAGGATGCTACTGAGGGCTCAAACCCACTTGCTTTTATGTTTATTGTGTTGCTTTCATTACTGCACACATATCTCTACTGCTGAAAGGGTGTGTGTGTGTGTGTTTTGTCTTTTAACCTGTTTTTCCTTTCTCTTTACTTATTTGTTCTCACTTTCATACCTCTTGCCTCTTTATTTGTCATTGTCTTTGTTAGGTAGGGCGGTGTGTGGTATCTTGCTCTTTTCTCTGTCTGGTCCTTTCTCTGTGTTCTGTTCTCTGCTGCTCAGCCAGTGTAAGTGATGTCAAAGAATGCTCCCTGTGTGTTTGTTTGAGTGGAATTGTCAGTTGCTGTATGTGTGCTGAGCAGCAGGGATGCTGCTCCCGGTGGGGCTGATTCTCCTGATACTACTTTCAATCCTACTACTACCATCTTATCCTCTAATGTTCCTGTTCTGATTGAACTAAAGAATATACCTACCATTTGGATACAACTACATCTCTGCGTACATTCTTTTCATGCATTCTACACCTGCATTTCGATGCTGGTATCTGTACAGCGTGGTCATCATAGCATCTGCCTTTTACAGGGGGAACAGTTGTGTAAAACAGCGGGCTTCTAAACTTTTCTCTCATATACTCAAGGGAGCTCCTTCTGCTTGTTTTATTTGAAATAAATCAATGGTATCACAGATCACTTCTTTTGAATGCAGAGGATGAAGGCTATAAGTTCATAAATCTTTTCTGATCTGGATCAATCCACTTTTTCAATCTGTCGACATGACACTAATGTTTTATTTTGTACATGTGTTGTGCCTTCTAGAACATCGACATTCTTATAATAAACATTATTTTGTACCAGGTATGTCAACTTTCTACCCTTACAGATATCTACTAACTTTTGCCATATTTTTTAACTATTTGTAGGCACACCTTTTACTAGAACAATAAGTGGTTTATGATTGTCTCTGTCTACACCAACAGTTTTAATTTTCTGTTTAAAATCTAAAGGTAAGTACAAGACTCTTCCTTTTAAGCCGTTCTGTAGGTCAGTTGGTGGCAGCTTCTCTATTTTAGGCTCTATAAGAAGTATAGCCAGGAATGGGTGTACACATTGTATTAGAATAGGCTCTTAAACATTTAAATCCACTAGTTCTTGAGGAATAGGTACCAACTTTAAGTTGTTATGTCCTGCTCTAGCTGGCACTTTGTTTACTTCTATTTTGTAACCGTACTTACATATAACTTAACAGATGGACATGTCAAATCGCTCTTCTACAAATAAATAAACAGCACATTGTTGCCACTTATCTTATCTTTATTAAGTTCAAGTTGCAGGATGGAAATAATGTACATCTGCTCTTCAGCCTGGTAATTCTTACACACCAGCCCCACCAGGAGCAGCCTGCCTGCTGCTCAGCCCATTTTCCAACAGTCACACCTCATCCACACAGGCACCCAAGCATTCCAAGCATCACAGTCACACCAGCATTCTACTCTCAACACTCACACTGGCTGAGCAGCAAGGAGATAGGTAACCTGGGATACATATGATTAAATAGGCAGGATAGAACATCTTCAAGCTACCTTAGGGGTGAGGTATATGTAGTAGAAAAGCAATTTAAGGCTTGTCAAGTGGTTTTAAATGCCAAAGTGGCCTAGAGGTAGAACTGGGTGCAAAGGCTCAAGTGTAGCAAGCCTGAGATATGTTTAAAGGGCTACTTCTCTGGATGGGTGACTCGGTAGTGTCAGTTCTTTAGTAGAAATCAAAATGAGTGTATCAGTCCCTATGTGGGTCTGTGTTTCCACACATAAGTAAGATTGCAGGTAAATAGCTGGGTCTCTTTGTGACTGTATGGGACTGTAAAACATATGTAAGGGGTGGCATGGATAGCCTCCTTTGTGTATTAGTTACCTTTGTATTATTTAAGTGAGTGTGCTACCACCTACATTAGCACTTGATACATAAAATTTGTGCCTGTGTGTGGGAGTGAATGTTCCCATTCTTCTGACACTGTCTGAGGGGTGTTTTAGTGGCTCTCCCATTTTGTATGTACTTATATTAGATACAAATCAGGATGAAAGACTCAATGTAGAACTGAACATATGGGCTTGTAAGTGTGTATATAGCTCCCAGAAACTTGTGTTAGCTTTTAAGCTACCTTGGGGTGAGTTATATGTGGGAGAACATCAGGTAACACTTGTGGAAGGGGTTTAATTTTCAAAGTCGACCTAGTAGTAGAAGTGGTGCACACCCTCAGGTATACCAGGCCTCAGACGTGCTTAAAAAGCTATTTCTTTAGATGGGTGGCCTGGTAGTGTCAGTTCCTTATTAGATATGTGAATAAGTGTCTCTGTCTCTATGTGGGGCTTGTTTCTATATCTAAGTAAGTTTGTTGGTACATCGCTGGCTCTGTTTGTTACTGCATGGCTGTGTAAATGCATATGTAAGGGATTGCCTCTTGAGTGTCTTACTTACTATTGGATTTTTTAAGTGAATCTGTTGCTGCCTCAATTAGTGCTTGATACAAAAGACTTGTGTCTGTGCATGTGAATGAAAGCTTAGATGCTTGTGACCCTTTTTGAGGTGGTTTATTAGTGTTTCCCCTTTTTTATGTACTTACATGAGATTCAAATCAAGGTGAAACACTAGATGACTAACTCAGCATACAGATCTGAAGATGTGCATGTAGCTCACTGAAACTTCTACTTATATCTCTTACCTTTTATGGAGATAGGAGCATACTCTATGGAATATCTACAACCTACCTTAGGGTTTAGTATTTTGTGGTAGAACAGCAGGTTAACACTTACCAAGGGCTTTTAAATGCCAAGTCGGCCTAGCAGTAGAACTGGCTGGGTCTGTGACTTGGTGTGTTACTGTTTGAGTAGGTCTGTAAGTGGATGCATGAGTGTCTGAGTGGGTCTGTGAGTATACACAGGCACTCAGACCCACTCATACCCTCCACTGATCCATTGTGCTCCTTGGTAGACAGGAGGTCTAGGTAAGGCTCACTTTCCTCTTCCACCCCATAATCTGTCGCCAAGAGCATTCTCACTTCGGACCTCTCAAAGTGGGGCTTGAGGCGGTTCACATGGAGGACCGGCAAAGGGTTTCTTGGAGTACGCAAATCCACCAGGTAGGTGATGTTACTTTTGCACTCCACCACCTCAAACCAGTGTGGCATTCTGGTCACACCACTTCTTCATTTCTTCCTGGCTTGCTTCTAGGTTCTCCTGAGCGAGTTTCCTGAAGCAGATAGTTTGGTTTTTGAAAGCCAGCATGTAACTAAACACATCCTGGGGAATTTTCCTGAGAGCTGCCTCCCAGCCTTCCTTCACCAAACTCAGAGGTCCTCTGACAGGGTGGCCATACAGGAGCTCAAAGGGGCAGTACCCAAGAGACTTCTGAGGCACCTCTCTGTATGCAAACAGAAGGCATGGCAAGAGGACGTCCCACTTATGCCTCATAGGTTCTGTTAGACCCTTGATCATGCCTTTTAAGGTCTGGTTGAATCTCTCCACCAGACTGTTTCCTTGGGGGTGGTAAGGAGTGGTGAACTTATAGGTTACACCACACTCCTTCCACAGGGATGTCACATACTTGGATATGAATTTGGTCCCCGTCAGAAACCACCTCTCTTGGGAATCCCACATGGGAAAAGATCCCCATTAACACTGGCCCACCACTGGTGCCATCGTTGTCCTGAGAGGAATTGCCCTTGGGTACCGGGTGGCATGGTCCACAAAGACCAGGATGTACCTGTTGTCCATGGCCGTCTTGGGATCGAGTGGCCCCACAATATCCATCCCTATCCTTTCAAAGGGTGTTCCAACAACAGGAAAATGTTGGAGAGGAGCTTTGACCGTCCTCCCACTCTTGCCACTTGCCTGGCAAAATTTGGTAGGACCTGCATGGTCCATCTGATTGCCTTTGCATTTGCGGCCAAAAGAAGTGGGTGACAAGCCTGTCAAAGGTCTTGTCCTGCCCCAAATGTCCTAGACCCAGTAGGAAGGTCCTGAAGCACTGGGGTACCGCCAGCACACAGGCTGACCCGGGCTCAGCAACCTAAGGCTCGCTGTATAGGAGACCATTCTCCCAGTAGATCATATGTAATCCGGACTGATCACCAGCTGCCTGGTCTGCAGCCTGCCACCGCAGACCCTCCAGAGTAGGGCACTCTTTCTGCTCCTTGCAGAATTCCTCCCTGGTGGGACCCCCTTTTTGCTGCCAATGGGTAAGCTCAGAGATGTCCCCCAGTTTGGCTGCCTGTTCCCTTGTAGGCACCAGGGCATCCCCCTCGAGGTCTGCCTCCTCCCGGTCCGTGGGAACTTCAGGGGCTGGTTTCCAGTGCCCCCTGCCCTTTCTCTTGGCAGGGACTTGGCCACTGTTTCACGCTCCAAGTCCTCTTGATCACCCTAGACACACATGCCCACTCTGGCAACCCGAGCGTCTCCAAGTGAGACCTGAGCTCAATATCCTTCCATAAGGACTGCTCCAGGTCGTTACCTAGCAGACAATCTACAGGCATGGTAGGGCTCAAAACCACCCTCAAGGGACCTGAGACAACCCCCCCCCCCCAACTCAAAGGGAACCAGCACCACCATACATGGGCGCTCTGATTTGTTCAAAGCAACTACTTGGTAGAATACCCTTGCGACTACCTGCTTCTCAGAGACCAGGTGACACCAGACTAAGGTCACACTGGCTCCAGTATCTCGGAGAGCCTCTACCCTTCTCCCATTAATGGTCACCCAGGTGCTATATTTCTTTGTGTTAGGAGGCACCTGGTTTCCTGGGACCAACTCACTCTCCCCTTGTGAGATGAGGGTAATTTCTGCAGGATCTCCACCCTCCTGTGGGCATCCCTCCTCCCCAAACCCACCTGGGCAGATGCAAAACACTTGCGGGCCGGTCTCAGCAGGCTTTCCTGTAGAGACCCCTTTCTTCTTATCACCTGGGGGATGGGAACCTTTACCCTGGGTACTAGTTTGGGGCCCTTTAGAGAACTCTTGTGCTTTACCATTCTACCCCCACTTTTCTGGTGGGAACCCTGCCCACCTTTGGCAGAGTCTCCCCCAAAAGCTTTCTTGTGGACCCTGGTACTCACCCAGCGGTCCACCTCCATAGCAAGCTTCCTGGGGTCAGTCAGCTTAATATCAACTAGGAACTGGCGCAGATCTGCAAAACATAGACTAGACAAGAGCTCCCATGCAATCAAATTGTAGAGCCCATGAAAATCTGTCACATTACTGCCCTTCACCCAGCCATCCAGCGACCTACAGAACATATCTACACATTTTAACCAAGTGTTGGCCTCAGACTTGTTACTGGACCTAAACTGGTCCCTGTACTTTTCAGGAGTGAGTCCATACCTAGTGAGGAGAGGATCTTTCATGTCAGCATAAGTGAGGTCCTGCCCCTTACCCAAAGCTATCAGAGTATCCCTAGCTTCTTCTGGAAAGAGAGGCAACAATCTTTATGTATTTATTTATTTAGTTGCTTGTATCGCGCCAGAATCGGTATAAGTCCAGTGCAAACACAAGTCCTATCCTCATCACGGCGTCGTGAGCAAACAATTCCAAACAGTTCTGGCTGACCGCGGCGACGAGGGCCAGCTACGGTGTCGGGAAGACCCGCAAACAGTACCTGTCAGAAAAGCAGGGTGTCGATGACCTCTCGTTGAGCTTGCGAAAACACAGCATCTGCAGGCGTTGGTTCCGGAGGTCGGTGAAGGAGTCGTCGGGGCCCTTGAAGTCACATGCGTTGCAAATCGAACTCCTCTCTGTTGAAGTCAGGAGCGATGCCGTCGGCAGGCTTTGGGTGCTGCGGTGCGAAGTGCAACTGTGCGGCGTGCGGTGCCCACAAGTCGCAGCGTTAGCAGCAGCTCAGTTTCGGCATCTGTGAAACCAGGTTTGCGGTGTGAGATGAAGTTGGTGCTTGTCACAGTGATGGCAGGTCATGTGCAGCAGCGGCGTCGTCAATGTTGAAGTGCTGTCGTCGGCTGAAGAGCTGGAGTTGATTGCAACAGCGTTGGTATGCCAAGGCTGCAGTGCGGGATGAGGGCAGTGCGTCATGTAACCTTACGAGCGGTGCCCTCAAACCACGGTACAAGCAGCGGTGTCGATTCCAGCATGGAGAGGCGTCATCAGGAATACCACGGCGGCGTCGTGAAGCGAGGCGGTGCGGAATGCAGGACCCACAGGTCGTGGTGCGAGCAGCGGCTCAGTGGCGGTGTCAGCAGGCATTGTTGGTGAGACCAGGTTATGGTGCAGAGTTGCGGCAGTGCCCTCTGCACTGCCGTCAGGACACGGAGTCGGCAGTGGTTGAGGTTCCGTGACGATTTGAACCCGTGTTTTCAATATTGTCGTAAATACATAATTTTGGTATCAGTGAACCGCAAATGGTCCATTTAGCATATCCTGGTGTTTTCGCTATGCTACGAGCAAGAGTACCCCTGTTACAAACACATTTCTGATTTACCCATGGCATCCATCTTAGATCATGGCAGCCATTTTGTGTTTCTTGCCCTCACATAGACAATGGACACGCAATGACCTCTGATTACTTCATTTCGATTAAGGACACGTAGGCTTGGCCGGAGAATCACCTCTCTAGTGACACGTGCACCTTAGAACAGAACACGCTGTGGCTGCATGACTCGACAAAGGCTGCCTCCTCTGCCCGAGGCGAGTCCTGCTATACTGGTTCTCGTGTTCGTTGGCCTGATCATGATTAGGCGGCCGAAGCTGGTAGCCTTGCCCATTTACAACCCACAAACATCTCTTATCCTGCTTTCCTATCTTCTGCACCTGGCTCCGCTCCTTTCTTTCTGGGCATTTATTAGGGGGAGGTAACGAAATTTACGATGAGGAGGTCCGGCTCTTGAATGAAATGTTGACATGGGATTGTGATGGAATAGTGGGAACCCCTCTTCGTAATGTTTGACATCAGATATTATCGACGATTCCTGTGCAACGCCAAATATTTATTGTTTAGGACACAAAGGTTTGGGAATGTACTAACATGTGAAGAATTTGCCGGAAGGCCAATATTTCGTATATAAGGAGCAACCCTTCTTGTACAAATTGAACAGGCTCCTAGACACTGCCCGTGTGTAGTTTCTGTGACTTCTGTGTCCCTGCAGTAATAAACCTTTGGTCTTTGACGCCACCATCGAGAAGCCCGTGTTTCTGTTTATTTGTGCACCGAGACAGGTAGAACTCAGGGGTCTTCGGGTGTTATCCCTGACACCTCTGGACGGAACCAAAAAGTCCAGAACTCCAATTGGCGCCCAACATGGGGCGACGTCATCCGGTACCGGTCCAAAAGCCTGAAGAGTTCGAGAAGCTTCGTGTGAAGATTCCTGAGGGAGGCGCCCCACTTCATCGATCCCGGCATATCGCAAAAGTGGCCCGACGTTCTCTTCCACGAGGGTTCCCGTCCAAGACGGCTGCAGTGGTCCGTTGCCTTGACCGTCGCCCTGTCTTGGACCCGAGGTGCAGTCCTTAGTACGGCGAGACGAGACGGGTTTCTCCTTGGTGACGTCTTCAGTGCCTCAGTTAAGTATTTAGTGGTTGCTAGTTGGTTACTTCGTAAGGGTTGTTAAAATCCTTTTGGTTCTTGGTTTGGTTTGGTTTCGTAAGATTATCACTGGTTATTCTGGTTACGATAATCTATTTGGTTCAGTTTTGGGTATCGATACTTAGATTCGTTTTTGGTAGGCCTAAGTTCTTGGTTCGAGTGCACATTTCTGTTCGTGTTGTTGTTTGTTTTGTGTTCCGGATTACAAAATGGTAAGTCGGAAAAATTGTATGTTGTCGTGCTTTGGTTGCAACAGTGATTCCCGGTTGGAGGACTCATGTCTGGTTCCTCCGATTGGAACTCCCCTATATGATCTTTATTGTAAACACGGTGTGGGTCCTATATCTTATAATGAGGTGTGGGTCCGATACACAGAAAAAGACGGTGTCCTTAGTTGGCCACTGCATGGTAGTTTTGAACCTGAAGTTCTAGATAATTTGGAAGTGAAATTGTTCAAGAAGAAAGCCCGGCCGGCAATGTTTGATTCTTTCCGTTACTGGCGAAAAGAATCTAAACAGAGAGAAATTAAAAGGTTAAAGAAAGAACAGAAAGAGCAAGAGTTGACTTTAGAGCAAGCTGCTAAACAGCTGCAAGTCAACGAGTCTGAGAAGGCAATAGAGGTGGCTACTAGAGAGCGTAATTTAGCGATAGACAAGTGCTATCCTGCCTTGCCATCGAGTACAGCTAAGATAGTAGAGGACCCCGAAAGTGATCCTTTGTTGTCTTATTTGTTACAGTCACCTCCACCGTATGCACAGGGTGCTACGGTTCCGCCTTTACCTAATGTTCAATTGCCGGTTGCTGGACAACCTGGTATTCCTGCTCCTGCCCCCTTGAATCAAGCTCCTGTACCTCCAGTAGTCAATGTGAATGTTCCTTCGGCAGCCCTCTTCCTGGGTTGCCGGCTTCTTTGCCTGTACCTGTATCACTTATACCTGCTGTTTCACAAGCTACCTTGCCTGATACTCCTACTGTTTCTGGTCTATCTGTTCCAACTTCTACTGTATTTTCTGCATCTGCTAGTATTATGACTCCGCTTTCTGTTCGTCGAAGAATCACTGATTCTGTCTCAAATATTCTGTCTCCTTTCTATAATTCTTTAATTAAGACTCCTACTTCTGACTCTGTACAGAGGCGAAGTCAGCTTCCAAGTACTGAGGAACGGGAAATATTAGATTCCACGGCTCTCAGATGGATTTCGAAGAGTAGGAGATATAGTACTAGAGATGTATTAGATACATTTATGCAGTGGAAAGAACCAACACAACCAATCAGTGACACTTATAAAGCGCGCTACATACCCGTAGGGTCTCAAGGCGCTGGGGGGGGGGGGGTGCCGCTACTGCTCGAACAGCCAGGTCTTCAGCTTCTTCCTGAAGGAGAGGTGGTCTTGGGTCAGGCGCAGGTCGGACGGGAGGGAGTTCCAGGTCTTGGCGGCCAGGTAGGAGAAGGACCTTCCTCCTGTAGTCGCTCTTCGGATGCGGGGGACGGCGGCGAGGGCGTGGTTGGCTGATCGGAGGTGGCGTTTGGGAGCGTAGAAGTTGACTCGGCTGTTGAGGTAGCTCGGGCCTTGGTCGTGTAGGGCTTTGTGTGCGTGGGTGAGGAGGCGGAAGGTGATTCTCTTGTTGACGGGGAGCCAGTGAAGGTCTCTCAGATGTCTGGAGATGTGGCTGGATCGTGGGATGTCGAGGATGAGTCTGGCTGAGGCGTTTTGGATCCGCTGGAGTCTCTTCTGGAGCTTGGCGGTGGTACCGGCGTAGAGGGCGTTACCGTAGTCCAGTCGGCTGGTGATGAGGGCCTGGGTGACGGTCTTCCTGGTCTCTGTGGGGATCCACCAGAAGATCTTCCGTAGCATGCGTAGGATGTTGAAGCACGCCGAGGAGACGTTGTTGACTTGCCTGGTCATGGAGAGGGAGGAGTCCAGGATGAAGCCCAGGTTTCGTGCATGGTCTGTCGGTTTGGGTGCGGTGCCCAGGGCGGGAGGCCACCAGGAGTCGTCCCAGGCGGAGGGTGAGGAGCCCAGGATGAGGACCTCCGTCTTGTCCGAGTTCAGTTTCAGGCGGCTGGTCGTCATCCACTCGGCTACCTCTTTCATCCCTTCGTGCAGGTTGGCTCTGGCGGCGGCGGGGTCGTTGGTCAGGGAGAGGATCAGCTGGGTGTCGTCGGCGTAGGAGATTATGCTGAGGTGGTGTTTGCGTACGATGGCCGCGAGGGGGCTCATGTAGACGTTGAAGAGGGTGGGGCTCAGGGATGATCCTTGGGGGACGCCGCAGATGACTTCGGAGGCCTCTGACTTGTACGGTGGTAGGCGGACTCTCTGTGTTCTTCCGTCGAGGAAGGAGATGATCCATTCCAGCGCCTTGTCCTGGATTCCGATGTTGCTGAGGCGCCGTACTAGGGTGCGGTGGCAGACCATGTCGAATGCCGCGGAGAGGTCTAGGAGGATGAGGGCCGCTGTTTCTCCATTGTCCATCAGGGCTCGGATGTCATCGGTGGCGGCGATGAGGGCGGTCTCGGTGCTGTGTTTGGCTCGGAAGCCGGACTGTGAGGGGTCGAGGGATCCGTTCGTCTCGAGGAAGGCGGCCATCTGCTTGTTGACGGTCTTCTCGATGACTTTGGCTGGAAACGGGAGAAGCGAGATGGGGCGGTAATTCTTGAGGTCGGTGGGGTCCGCTGTTGGTTTCTTGAGTAGAGCGCTGAGTTCGGCGTGTTTCCAGCTCTCAGGGAAGATGGCGGTGTCGAAGGAGGTGTTGATGATGTCTCGCAGGTGGGGTGCGATGACAGCGTCGGCCCTGTTGAAGACGTGGTGAGGGCAGCGGTCGGTCGGTGATCCGGAGTGGATGGAGTTCATCGTGCGGATGGTGTCTTCGGTGCTGATCGGGGTCCAGGCGTGGAGGGTGGTGGTGGGGGGGGGTGGTTGGTCGGTCATGGTGTGCGTTGGTTGGTTGTTGAAACTGCTGTGTATGTCCGTGATCTTGCTGTGGAAGTATGAGGCGAGGGAGTTGCAGAGGTCTTGCGATGGGGTGATGTCGTTGTTTCCTGCGCTGGGGTTGGAAAGCTCTTTCACGATGTTGAAGAGTTCCTTGCAGTTGTGTGCGTTGTTGTCCAACCGGTCCTTGAATGCTGTTTTCTTGGCGGCGCGGATCAGCTGGTGGTGTTTCCGGGTGGCAAGTTTGTAGGAGGTCCTGTTGTCCGGTGTCGGTTCCCTTTTCCAGACTTTCTCGAGGGCTCGGCAGTTCTTCTTGGAGCTCTTGAGTTCGTCGGTGAACCATGGGGCCTTCTTGCTGCCGGGTCTGCTAGGCGGGGTCCTCAGCGGGGCGAGTTCGTCCGCGCAGTTGCTGATCCACTTCGTGAGGTTGTCGGCGGCCAGGCTGGGGTTCGCTGAGCTGGCAGGAGGGTGCTGGCTCAGGGAGGTGGCGAGCTGGTCTGCTGTGATCTTGTTCCAGCTTCTGCGGGCGGTCTGTTGCTGGTGATGGTGGGTCGTCGTTCTCTTGAAGGTGAAGTGGACGCAGCTGTGGTCCGTCCATTGAAGCTCTGTGGCGTGGCTGAAGTCGATGTCTGTGCTGGATGAGAAGACGGCGTCGAGTGTGTGTCCGGCGAGGTGGGTGGGGGTGGACACCAGTTGCTTGAGTCCCAGGTTGGCGAGGTTGTCGAGCAGGGTGCTGGTGTTGTGGTCGTTGTTGTTCTCCAGATGGAAGTTGAGGTCTCAGAGGAGGATGTAGTCAGCGGAGGGGAGGGCATGCGGGCTGATGAAGTCGGCGATGTCCTCGCTGAATTGCGTGCGTGGTCCAGGGGGTCGGTAGATCAGGGTGCCTCTGAGGGTGGTGTTCGGGTTGGTGTGGATCTGGAAATGCAGGTGTTCGGCGCTGGTCAGGGTGTTGTCGGTGCTGGTCGTGAGACGGATGGTGTTCCTGTGGATGATGGCGATGCCTCCTCCCATCTGGTTGGCGTTTCGGTCCCTCCGGACGATCTTGTAGCCCTCTGGGATAGCGATGGCGATGTCGGGAGCTGAAGAGGCGTTCATCCAGGTCTCCGTGAGGAAGGCAACGTCAGGCGCTGTGGCGTCTAGGAGGTTCCAGAGTTCGATGGCGTGTCTGTGGACGGAGCGGGTGTTGAGCAGGATGCACTTGTGGTGGGTGCTGCTGGTGTTCGACTTGGCGGGTGCTGGTGCGGGGCTGGTCCGGATGCAGGAGAACTTGCAGGTGTGGCAGCTGAAAGGTCCGTGGGTGCGTCTTGGAGTGGCTTGGTGGCATTCTGGGAGTCGGCCGGTGTTGAGAGCGATGAGGGGGGCGGCTGAGTACATCAGGTGGGTAGGTCGAGGTCTTCGAGGTCCAGGGGTCCTGGCGCTGGTTGCGATCCGGTCGCGGACGGGCGCAGACGGGCTTACCTTTGGCGCGCCTTCGGCGCACAATCGGCGCGCCCGCTGCGCGTGACCGCTGCGCGTTCGCACGGTCGCCATTTAAGGCGAAGTGCGCGGGTGGGCGGAGCAGCTGGGAGGCGGGAGCGGGGAGGGTTACAGAAGACAAAAAAGGGGCGGGGACAAGCGGCGGTGGCGGGAAGGGAGAGCGGGGGGCGGCGAGGTAGGCGGACAACAAGGAAGGAGAGCAAACACGGGGAAAATGAAAATACAATAAAACAGGCACAAATAAACGCTAAAACAGGGGAAAAAAAGAGAGTTAAACCAAGCAAGCACAAAATAACGTCAAAACAAGGGCAAAAACACTCGCAGCGGCGGCAGCCGGCAAACGAGGCAGCAGCGAGGCAGAGGGCAGGCAAGGGGCACACGCAGCAGCTGGTGGCCGTGCGGCGCGGGGGTGTCCCACAAGTGGGTCACACTCACCTGCGTCGCACGGTCGCCATTTAAGGCCAAGTGCGCGGGTGGGCGGAGCAGCTGGGAGGCGGGAGCGGGGAGGGTTACAGAAGACAAAAAAGGGGCGGGGACAAGCGGCGGTGGCGGGAAGGGAGGGCGGGGGGCGGCGAGGTAGGCGGACAACAAGGAAGGAGAGCAAACACGGGGAAAATGAAAATACAATAAAACAGGCACAAATAAACGCTAAAACAGGGGAAAAAAAGAGAGTTAAACCAAGCAAGCACAAAATAACGTCAAAACAAGGGCAAAAACACTCGCAGCGGCGGCAGCCGGCAAACGAGGCAGCAGCGAGGCAGAGGACAGGCAAGGGGCACACGCAGCAGCTGGTGGCCGTGCGGCGCGGGGGTGTCCCACAAGTGGTATGTGTTCGACGAGATGTGCTCCCTTTTACGTGAGGAGTTAGAAGAAGATGATTCCGAATCGAATTTAGGAGAATTAATTAATGTTCAGAAACAATTTGCTGCAGGTATGATAGTTGGCCAAGATATAAAAGAAGCGATGGAGCTAATTTTAAGTTATAGGAATGATCCATCACTCCGTTCACCAAGGGAGTTAGAGAAGAGTAGCACTAAGCAGAATCGCCAATATCCAATGAGGGAGGTTCCTCCAATTTGGCGCGAAGCTGTACAAGCAGATGCACACCGTGGTATTGCTGCCGCTCCGGCGCAATTCCAGAGAGTGTGGATACACATTCCGTGGAAGCGAGCTGAAGTGCTAGCAGTGAAACAGGCCTTACCAGATCCGCGTAAAAATCCTGCCGGATATTATAAGGAGTTAGCGCAGACAGTTGAGGCTTGTGTAATGAATCTAGCGGACATTGACATGTTATTTGGGAATGTAGTTCCGCAACCAATTTGGGCTAAAATTCGTAAAGAGAATCATCCAGTTGCTCTAGGTGGTGATTGGGCAGCTATCATAACAGCAGATGGTCAGCAAATAGGTGGTTCCAAACCCGAACCTCTAATTGCTAATCTTCCAGGTAGAATAATTGACTTAATGAAGACTCTGATGCCAGCATTGCGCGTTAACTGGGACAAGTTGTCCGCATGCAGGCAGAAGAAAGACGAAAGTGTCTCCGACTTTTTCACAAGGTTCGAAGAGACTTTCGAAGATCATAGTGGTCAGGATATGAGCACGGAAGGAGGTCAGAGACTATTTGTCGACAAATTTGTACACAATCTGCTACCAGAGCTCTGCAATAAATTGAAAGATTCCGAGAGTGCGTGGGCTGTCTCTACGACTGCGCAAATACTTGCCACTGCACAGTATTATGAAAATAGGGATAAAGAGGAGAAAGAGAAATCAGATAAGAAAACGAAAGATTTAAAGACTAAAGTTCTTTTGCAACAGGCATATCCTCCTCGTATGAATCAGACAAATACACAGCAAGGGCCATATCAAAGGACAGATTATAGTTCACCGAGACCACAATACCAGTGGAACCAGTGTGCATACTGTAAGAAAGAGGGTCATTATAAGAATGAATGTCCGATCTTAGCGCAAAATAATGCTGCAGCAGCTCAGAGAGGTCGTGGTGGTTCCATGCAGAATTCTAGGGGTCGAGGACGAGGTGCTATGCCTCCGCAAACGAATGATCACCCTTCTAATCACTTTGATCAGCGAAATGGACAGTCTGCCCAACAGAATAGATCTCAACAGTACCATGTTGAAGACTATTGTGAAGTAGATGAGGGATTTCAACAAACTGAATACTAGGACAGCCATGGACAAAGAGAGGGAGTGGTATCAGTTCCAGTGGATCAGAGTGGGCCTTATGTCGCGGTAGCAACATCAGGTGTAGTCGAACCATTTCTGTTGGATACTGATGCCGCAAAAAGTTCTTTCAATCATGCGAAACTCCCTGGCGCACCTTTGTCCGGCTTAACAAATGTTTCTGTAGGTTTTTCAGGCGCCCCTGTTTACAACCCCGTATCTGTTCCTTTGGCTATTTCTGTTGGACCCCGTCAATTGAAAGCACCTTTGATTTTGACGACAGGTTGTAATGAAAATCTGCTTGGTTTAGACTTGTTAAAACGCCTATATGCGACATTGTACTGTTCTCCGGAAGGAGTGCAGCTTACGTTGGGTAAACAAATCACCTCTCCGATGTACTTATCAATGGATGCACTCCCGCCCGAGCTGCGTTCACTCCCTGATACTCTTTGGGCGACTGGTCCTAATGATGTAGGCCTTTTGGAAATACCACCATATGTAGTCACTTTGAAAGCAAATGTCAAATTTCCACGAATTCCTCAATACAAGATTTCTAGTGAAGGTGAACGTGCACTTTTATTGATTGTGCAAGATTTGATTAAGAAAGATGTGGTTGAGGAAACTAGAGGAAATGTCTGTAACAGTCCTGTATTACCGATTTTGAAACGCACTGATCCTTCAAAGCCTCCAGTGTATAGGTTTGTTATCGATCTCAGAGAAGTTAATAAAATTGTGGTTCCGCAGTTTCCTGTGGTTCCAGACATTACTGCATTGTTAACGTTGATTCCTGCAACAGCCACATGGTTTTCAGTCATCGACTTGAAGAATGCCTTTTTCAGCATTCCGATAGCCGAAGAAAGCAGAGATATTTTCAGCTTCTCTCTAGGAGGTCGAAGCTTCAGGTTTAAACGTGCTCCACAAGGCTATTGTGAGAGCCCATCCATTTACAGTCAGGCACTAAAAAGTCAGTTAGATTCCTTTGTACTTCCTCCTGGTTCGGCCCTAGTGCAGTATGTAGATGATCTTCTGGTGGCTGCTGATGACAAGGAAACTTGCAAAACAGCTACAATTTCGTTATTGCATCATTTGTCTAGTTTGAACCATAAGGTGTCACCTTCCAAAATGCAATACTGCTGCCAAGAAGTGACCTACCTAGGTCATCTCTTGTCAAAGGAGGGAAGGAAGTTGACCCCAGAGAGAATAAAAGCAATTACGCAGATGAGTGTTCCTCGCACACAGAGAGAAGTACGTGCCTTTTTAGGTATTACCTCGTACTGTAGGCAGTGGATCCCAAATTTTTCTCTGTTGGCAAAACCATTGGTAGCTTTGACTGGGAAAAATGTTCCGAGTCCGGTACCATGGTCTACTGAATGTCAGGAGAGTTTTTCTGAGTTACGAAATGCACTATGTTCAGCTCCTGTATTGGGTACACCCGATTACAGTAAGCCATTCACGCTCTATGTTCACGAGAGAGAAGGTTGCGCGTTGAGTGTTCTGACACAGAGATTTGGTGATAAACAACGCCCTTGTGCGTATTTTTCATCGACATTAGATCCAGTAGCTAGAGCATTGCCTTGTTGTTTGAGGGCTACAGCAGCAGCTGCGGCTTCCATTCGACAATCTGCTGGTTTGGTGATGAACAACATGCTAGTGGTCATGGTTCCTCATGCTGTGGACACACTCATGAACCGAACTAAGACGCAACACCTTACTAGTGCTAGATTATCAGGCTATGAGCTGACATTGTTAGCGAGTCATATTCAGATCAAAAGATGCAATGTATTGAATCCAGCAACATTGTTGCCGACTAATCAGGAGTCGAGTGATTCTGAACCCCATGATTGCTGTTTCAGAACCGAGGAAGAGACAAAAGGACGAATTGATTTAAAAGACACTCCGTTGTCAGATCCAGATGGCACGTTGTATGTTGATGGGTCATGCTTTAAATTGGAGAATGGTGATGTGACTGCTGCCTATGCCGTAACGACTTTGAGAACAATTGTGGAGACTGCAAGAGTGAGTCAGAATTCTGCCCAAGCTGCAGAATTAATCGCTCTAACGAGAGCGTGTGTTTTAGCTAAGGGAAAGAGAGTGAATTTTTTCACAGATAGTCAGTACGCGTTTGGCGTGGCCTATAGTTTTTGCCGTTTGTGGAAAGAAAGAGGTTTCATTACGTCCCATGGGACTAAGATTCAACATGGTCAGCTAGTTAACGACTTGTTGGAATCTCTAACCTTGCCGACTGAAGTCGCGATTGTGAAATGCAGTGCTCATAAAGCAATCACGGACGATGTTGGTCGTGGAAATGCTTTTGCTGATGAGCACGCTAAACAGACAGCTAGAAATATGATGAGTAGGATGTATGTTGCTACGTCTGCGAGATGGATTTCTGAATCTGGAATGTGTGAGGACACAGTGGAAAGTGTGAAAGAAATTCAGAAGGAAGCGACTGAGGAGGAAAAGCTTGCATGGAAAGAGAGTACGGGTAAATTGGACTCGAGTGGATGTTGGATTGATTTGTCGGAACAACAGCGTTGGATGTTGCCTGATGCGTATGTGCTTGCAGTGGTTACGATGGCACATGGAGTAGCACACATTAGTTCTAAAGGGATTTGTAAGATGTTGGCTCCAGTCTGGAAGAATGATGGGATTAGTAAGTGTGCAGAGAGAGTGGTGAAGAATTGTATGGTATGCCTGATGCATAATCCTGGCAAGGGAGTCCCCACACCTGCTGGTCACTTCGCTCCTCCTTCTTGCCCCTTTGAAGTGATTCAGTTAGACTTCATTCACATGGATCGCTGCAACAATCTAAAATACGTCCTGGTGGTAGTCTGTGCTTTTTCCAGATGGATCGAAGCATATCCACTGAAGGACAATACTGCCTTGTCAACTGCCAAAATTCTTCTCAAGGAATACTTCCCTAGGTACGGAATGCCACGGATTGTATGGTCAGATAACGGAAGTGAGTTCGTAGGGAAAGTTATGCAGAGTGTGTGTGCCGGTTTAGGGATCAAGCAAAAATTTCACAGTGCAAACCATCCCCAGTCTGCTGGTTTAGTTGAGGGTTACAATGGCACCCTCAAACTAAAACTTGCTAAAATACAGGCATCTACGGGTTTGTCCTGGCCAGATGCACTACCCTTAGCGTTGTTATCAACGAGAGCGACTGTACATTCTAGAGTAGGGCTTAGTCCCTATGAAATAGTCTTTGGACGTCCCGCTAATATTTGGGGAGTGCCTAGGCCAAAAGAATTTTGTTCTCTGGAATATCCAATGTTGATTGACTACCTTTACGACTTGACTGCTAAATTGAGTCTTATTCACCAACAGGTTTTCGATGCATTGCCAAAGCCACCGGAGAGTCCAGGTCATCAGCTGAAACCAGGGGACAACGTTGTCATCAGGAACTTTGAGAGGACGAAAAACCTTCAACCCAGATTTATCGGCCCCTACCAAGTGTTGCTGACGACGAGAACTGCTATTCGTGTGGCTGGTCGCAAAAACTGGATCCACGCGGCGCATGTCAAACGTGTGCCCCTGCCGCTTCCATACGATAACTGGGTTAAGAAGGGAATTGGTGCCTCTGAGTTTGAACGGACACCCAGGTTTGTCCCTTTCAGCGATGCCGAACTAATAACTGACACATCGAACTCTGGCTCTCCTCCTGAAATTGTTCCTTTGAATTCTGAACATTTGCCCTCTGCATCAGAAGAAACTTTGCCATCTGCGAACTTGAACATTGCAACCTCTGCTGAAAATACACTGTTTCCAGACCAAACAGCTCCTGCAAAACTGAGATACAATTTACGGTCTCGCAATATGGACAAAAAAAGCAGGAAACTGCCTATTGTAACATTTGAATTTTAACACTTTGCCTTCAGCCAGGAAGTTTGCTATTGTTTTGTTGTTTTAAATTGCCTTGCCGTCTGGGTAGCCGTAGGGTCGTGGCTGTGTGCCTAGTTGAATCTGCGGGGGTCAGACACAAGGTCGATCTTTCTGTTAGTTCTGGGAACTCCCAGGACTGATAGAGGCATTTTCATCTACGTACACATCATCAGTGGTCGCAAGCGGATTGTAGAAGATGGAGCTTCCTGCGCTGCAACGAGAAAATGTGATCTATGTTCGCAGAAAAAGACTTTACAGAATTTTACACAGCAAATGCTTTTTGATGCAATGTGCTATTACATTTTTAATTGTTTTGATAACGTTGGTGGGTGGAATCGTCTTTGGTGTGAATTTAATTTTTATGCCAGTAACTACAGTACCTCCCCTTGATCCTGCTACTTCTACTGTTTCTTCTATGCACTCTTTTCACTCATTTCCTGAACATGAGCAAGCTCGACGCTCAGAATTTATTAATAACACATTTGTACAGCTCTTGCATCAACACCAACTGGTAGTTAACACTTCAAACTGCTGGGTGTGTGGCTTGATACCCCACACTATGGATAAAGGCATTCCCTATCTAGTTTTGCCTTTTAGCTATAATGGATCATTTCAGGCCCTTCAGACCATTTTTGCTTATGCCCTTGAAACCTATCCTCCGCGTCCACCACATTCCACTAAATACAACTCTGCCAACAAAGCTTTAGTCCAGGGAATTATTGACATGATCAAGGACGTCAATAATACTCCATCCTACCCTAGAGATGAATTACGAGTATATTTGAGTTGGAATTCTTCAGAGTATCGCCTTAGTTTGGGAGAAAGCAAGCGTAAAAGCTCAACTCCAATCTGGGTCGTGCCTCACCGAGGTCTGGTCTGTTTGCAAGGTAATGGGAGAAATCCGAGAGCTCAGCTAGGGAGGAGTGAGTGCGTTGAGACTTATGTGTTTCCGTCTAACTCTTCCCCTGCCTTCCTTACTGCTAGGGGTACCTACTTTATCTGTCAAGACAGAGCGTATACATGGCTGCCTGCTGACTTTTCAGGTTCATGTTATATTGCTCGATTGTTGCCTCCAACATACACTGCTTCTTCAGATTATCACAAGACCAGAGTAGCAAGAGGTGTCTTCAGCAAGGAAGATACCGCTGGTCAGGAAGCTGGAGACTTCTTCAAAGGTTTCCTTCCGTTCTGGGGGCCTATGGCCAATAGTAGAAACATACGTCAGCTAACACGGGTAGTTGAATCTACTATTACCGAAACTGCAGGTGCCCTTAGCAACTTAACAGCTGAGCTTCAGGCGGATAGACTCATGACGTTGCAGAACCGTATGGTTCTAGACGTGATACTTGCAGATCAAGGTGGGGTATGCAGAATGATCCAATCGAGCTGCTGTGTTTTTATTCCCAATAATGCTCCAACTGTCTATGAGGCGATCTCTAAACTACACAAGATTTCCGACTCTATACACGTAGACCAGGGAAACTGGTCCTTTATGGAGTGGTTTTGGACTCTGATATCAGCGTGGGGATGGAAGGTTCTGATGGTCATTGGTGTCATCTTAGTATTCCTATTCTCATGCTGCCTGATTATCCAGTGTGGTCCAGCTTTGTGTAGTCTTTGTGCTGCAACATGTTTCAGAAAACCACCTGCGTTTGGAGAAAAGGCACGAGAGAGGATGATGATACAGCAGCATGTCACTGACCTGATGAGCATAGAATTAGACTCCGACATAGACTGAGTAATTGCCTATGTAAGGGCAAAAGGAGGGTCTGAGGTTCCGTGACGATTTGAACCCGTGTTTTCAATATTGTCGTAAATACATAATTTTGGTATCAGTGAACCGCAAATGGTCCATTTAGCATATCCTGGTGTTTTCGCTATGCTACGAGCAAGAGTACCCCTGTTACAAACACATTTCTGATTTACCCATGGCATCCATCTTAGATCATGGCAGCCATTTTGTGTTTCTTGCCCTCACATAGACAATGGACACGCAATGACCTCTGATTACTTCATTTCGATTAAGGACACGTAGGCTTGGCCGGAGAATCACCTCTCTAGTGACACGTGCACCTTAGAACAGAACACGCTGTGGCTGCATGACTCGACAAAGGCTGCCTCCTCTGCCCGAGGCCAGTCCTGCTATACTGGTTCTCGTGTTCGTTGGCCTGATCATGATTAGGCGGCCAAAGCTGGTAGCCTTGCCCATTTACAACCCACAAACATCTCTTATCCTGCTTTCCTATTTTCTGCACCTGGCTCCGCTCCTTTCTTTCTGGGCCTTTATTAGGGGGAGGTAACGAAATTTACGATGAGGAGGTCCGGCTCTTGAATGAAATGTTGACATGGGATTGTGATGGAATAGTGGGAACCCCTCTTCATAATGTTTGACATCAGATATTATCGACGATTCCTGTGCAACGCCAAATATTTATTGTTTAGGACACAAAGGTTTGGGAATGTACTAACATGTGAAGAATTTGCCGGAAGGCCAATATTTCGTATATAAGGAGCAACCCTTCTTGGACAAATTGAACAGGCTCCTAGACACTGCCCGTGTGTAGTTTCTGTGACTTCTGTGTCCCTGCAGTAATAAACCTTTGGTCTTTGACGCCACCATCGAGAAGCCCGTGTTTCTGTTTATTTGTGCACCGAGACAGGTAGAACTCAGGGGTCTTCGGGTGTTATCCCTGACACCTCTGGACGGAACCAAAAAGTCCAGAACTCCACGGTGTTCTAGACGTCGTTGAGTTGCTTTTCTTCTGTTGCAGCACAAAATACTCAGTTCCCAGTGCTAAGGGCAGAAGAGCTTGAAGTCTTTGCTCTTCCTGAGACTTCTTGAACAGGGGGAAAGCTCTAACTCAAGCCCTTGGAGAAACTCACAAAAGTAAATTGCAGAAAGTTCAGTCTAGTCCTTTCAATGCCCAAGCCAGAAGCAGCCAGTAAAGGTCAACACAGTAAACCACACAGTAACGTGGCAGTTCCTCCTCACAGCTTCTCCAGCTCTTCTTCTTGGCAGTCTTCTTGATCCCAAAAGAGTTCTAAAGTCTTGGGGTCTGGGCCCCAATATGTATACCAGCAATCCCTTTGTCCTCTGAAGGCAGTCTTGAAGCACTTTGTTTACAATACTCCTGCTTTTCCTTTGACAGTGTAGGCCAGGGACATCAGAAGCACAACAGGAGGTGGAGCCAGCATTATGGGAGGCAGGCACAGCCCTATTCAGACCCAGGTGCTACTCCTCTCACCCATCTATGTGCATTCAGCCCTGTGCTGGCTCACCCTGTCTCCTGGCATCTTCCCCAGCCCCTGTCACTCACAAACCAGACAGACAATACACAACCTCACAGAGGCAGGCTGGATGGTTAGGCGAGAAAATACCTACTTTCTAAAAGTGGTATTTTCAAACACAGAATGTTAAAACCAACTTCACTAAAATATGTATTTTATCATTCTGAGTTCAGGCACACCAAACTCGAATTTCTATCATGTTCCCTGAGTCAGTTAGAATTATAGGATGTTGTAATCAAACTGCCCACTCTGGCCTATGGGGAACAGTTAGCCTCGCAATAGTGAAAAATGAAGTAGGCTGTAATTCACTATCAGTACATGCCACACACACCAGGGCATGTCCTACCTTTCACATACATTGCACCCTGCCCATGGGGGTACCTTAGGCATACCTTAGGGTCGACTCTCATGTAGAAAAGGGAACGTTTAGGGACTGGCAAGTGTGTGCACTTTCCAAGTCGACATGGCAGCCCCAGGCTGTCATTTGAGATGTCATCAGTGATGTCATTAGTGATGTCACTGATCATGTCATAAGTGATGTAATATGTGACGTCATCAACAGTGCATTGCATGGGCGCGAGTTATAGTTAGCTGAACTAACTATAACAGGGGAATTTCTATGGTTTCGTACGAGTGAAATGTCCAACTAACTATAATGCCCCTGAAACCTATGTTTTTTTCTGTGAATTTCCTGGATCATTGGAAGTGGGCTAATGGTTCTTTGCCAGTGTCTGTGAATCCAGCAGAACTGATCCATCTCCTCCGCTGTGCAACCCCAAGCAGAACCAATGCATCTCTGCTGCTGCATGGATTGGACCCATCTCAAAGATTCACATCGCAGCCTGCATCGTGGCTCATCCTCAAAGCAGGACCTTGCAGCTCTTGTCAATAGCAGCGTCGATAACGACACTGCATCACAAGTCCTTGTCAATGGGAACTTTGAGGACGATGGAAGAGGAAGTTGTACTTCAGCCTCACTGCATCTTGGAACCAACACAGCACTTCAGCTGCATGGCATATCTTCGACGCCGACCCTAACAATGCTCTACAAATGAGGATTGAAGGTAATTTTGTTCAGCTGGGCTAATGGGTCCCTGTAGCCGGCTCACACTCCATCGCAGTAGTCCCAAACTTGTGGCTTTCCCCAATCTAGTGCAACCAGATATTCACAATTGGCATTTAACACCCTTTGGCACTATGTGTGCCAAAAACTTTTGAAATTGAATGTCTTCAGTTCTACTGGTTGGAATTTTGTCATTTTGGTCTTATTGTATTTATTGAATTCAGCTCTAATATTCTAACCTGGTATGTGAACCTTTTGTGTGATGGTTTCACTGTATTATTGTCTGATGTGTTAATCAAATACTTTTTCACACATTGACTCAAAGTGAAGCGTGGCTAATTTGGGGTTAGCTTGTGCCTTACCCTGACAAGGATTGTGGCTCCTGGTGGACCAAGGCTCACACCCCAGGAAACTAGTAACCCAATTTCTTACATCCTTCATAATCTAACAACAGACACTGTTGCCCCACGCTTCACCCCATCACTCACCAAATGGTTGTTTAAGGAAGACTACTCAGTAGCCCTCTGTATCAGTAAGGACATAATCAAGTTTCTAAGGGAAAGCATGTTTCCTTTTTCACCACTTCAGTGTCTGGCTTCCCTACTTCCATTCTAAGGAATGTCAATAATAAGCTTCCACTGTCTTGGAAACCAACCTCACTTAGCTTGTGCACATGAACAGGCCAGGAACTTTTTAAGTGGAATTCACACATCTGTTAAGGGTGGGTAGTAAACTCCGCTCTGCTGGCGGAGGTCACAGAGTTTTTGTCACTCCACACTCTGCTTGGAGGGCAGAGTTTGGCAAAATCTCCGCCTACACCATGTAGAAGAGTTTACCAGCACCCACCACTAATGAAATCCTTCCTTCCACTGCACATGCTGAAATATAACACACTAATATACCAGGAATGCGTAAACTCCGCGCAGTAGGAGACACTCATCAGCCAGCAATTTACAGGAGCTTTGTGGCTGCACATCACCTCATGGGCCTTCATCACACAGGACAATGAACAATCACCCTTTCTTTCCCATATCAACCCTCGGCTCCAGGGTGGAGGGGCAGAGTGTCACCTCAGTCACTGGGAGGCTGTCAAGCAGGGATCCTGAGGAGCGCATCAAAGCTTGTCCAGTGAGCTGGACAGCTGCTGCCTGAAGTGACAAGAACAAACATGGCAGCAAGGAGGTCTGCCACATTTGGTGGCCTACTGATAACTGACAAGATTAGCAAGGCTTGTGGAGGGAAGCAGCAGGAGAACCAAGCATCTAATTGGTATCTAAAAATAGCTACATCCACCAGGTGACTGGTCCCTTTTCACAATTTTACCCCCAAATGTAATAGCTAAATAATTGCGTGATTGACACAAAGAACCAGGACATGATTTTGGTGTCATCTCGGAAGCTGGGATGCATCCCCTGTTAGCCCAATGTCGGCAGTTATGGAGCTAATCTGAACTGCCCCATTACACATACATGAGCAGGAAATTACTTGATGCACTTAGCTGGGTGCAGGCAGATTAGTGAAGGCGCGTTCAGGTTACTTTCCCAAAGCTATAGCAAGAAAATGAAAATGGCATAGCTTTACATACTACTTCTGTGCTGTTTTTATAAAAACTTGAATGTATGAATAGCCCTACAAAAGAGGATTTGCAGTCGAAGATACAAATTCTTCCAGAAAGGGAGTTTCGCTTTGAAGAATCGCTTGATGAAGCTTAACATTTCTGCATGGGATTAGATGTAACATACAATAACTGGTGAGAAACCAAGACCCAGAACCAAACCGTTTTCCTGAAGCCAAAAAAAGCAAAGGATTAGAAAGATATAAAAAGAATAAAATTTAAATTTCCCCCTCACTCCAGGCTAAGGAAATCTCTAATTGAAAATGCTGCATCTGAAAAGTGGCATCATGTTATACTTTGCTAAGGTTCTCTTTTTCAGGATCTTGCAACATACGTCAGTCGACTTTATTTAGTAAATATTTCATGCATTTAACTTGTATGAGTAGCATTTTAATCCAGGGGTGGGCGAGTGAAGCAACTCCACCCTGTCGCGGAACTCGGCGGAATCCCATGGACCTTTTTATGCAACTCCACGGAATTCTGTGTAAAGCAACTCCACGAGCTCCGCCAACCTCTAAAACCTGTATCACTCTGATCGACTCTGGTACTCATACTGTGTATACCTCCCTAGTATACATGCACATATCCATATACATGGGATCTTGCCACAAGGAATGCAGGTTCACCATTAGAAGAGTAGCTTTGTGTGAATGAGTCTGTAGGATCGACTTCACGTGACACAGGTAATAAGGTCTGGTCACACTAGAATCATGACAAAACATGGTATGCTGCCACTACAGCTCTACTTGATGCACCCCACTATGTCCAGGACAGGACCAGGACTCGTCACAAATCAAGGACAGGACTAGACCTTCATGAACATACCAGATTAGCACGAAACTGGGGCTAAAGTCTAAAAAATGAGATAAGAGATACTTGCAGTTGATCACACAGGGCTGGGAAACCCAACTGTACATCATGCAGTGGACATTCTGGTCCCAAGAGATGATCTGTCATCTTTCTCACCACTCTTTACACTGAAAGAGACAAAGGAGTGTCAACCGCCACAACCCTACCCACCAGAAGCAGAAATGTCTGTGAGACAGTGACAGAATGATTGTCCTGTGAGAGAGTAGCTTTCAGTGCAGTGTGAATTCCCTGTTAGTCATGGGTCTATGTGTACCTGGGCTGAAAGGGTAATGGAGGTTGCCTCTAACAGCTAGTCTCTCAAAGGGCGTATTCCTGTCACTGGCTCTCGGCCATCGCTGCTTCCAGGGCAGAGAGGGATGCCCCAGAGGGTGGGAGGGGCAAGATAGCATGACATCAGGAATTGATTTCTTAAATTGGTGGTGGAGTGAGTTACCAAGGATGGTTTCAGAGTATTGCAGGTATTCAATTATTTTAAACAGGGGGTATAGAGAAATGAGTATTGAGGGTGGTGGAGAAGGATCTCTGAACACCAGATATTGATGTAATTGTTTGAGGAGAGGGTAATGTTAAGGGTGGTGTGGGAGGCTGAGAAGGTGCTGTATTATATAAAGTACCCCAGGGACACAACAGGCTTGTGTGCCCACTTTCTGCGTCCGACAATCGGTATAAAGAAGGGGCTTCAGACACCTGTGCTACCTTTTCTGCAATATACATAGCCCCAGCGCACATGCATTGTTGATGTTATCCTTAATGGGCATTCCCTCGTTGGCATAGGAGTGTGGCCCCACTCAAACATTGAAAACTCCTTCTCTCTGCTCCCATGCTGTATAATGGAAGCAGGTGCAGAGGCAAGGCGGTTGTGAGGAGGTGTACTGAGTGTGCCCCAGAAAGAGGTGGTGTACAGCCAGTGTACCTACCAAAGGCATCCTTCTGTAAGGGGGAAAAAGGTGTTCCCTTGGACCAGCTCCAGGCATCCCTAGCAGGCAGAGATCCAGTCTGCCTGTTAAAGGTGCCCCGCAGCAGAGACAGTGACAGTGCACCCCATCCACAATACAGCGTCGGGTTTTCAAATATTTTGGCAACGAAGGATGAAACATGGCCAGACTTTTGTGGGGACGAGTTACAATCCAGCAAACAGATACTCCTTTTGAATTAGTCAGAGTGAAAGGCTGTTGGAGGAGCAGGGAAATACACATTTCAGATGGTCTACATATATGAAATTGTACATTGATAAATGCCGATAATGTTGAGTTTTTCTACTCTGGGTTGCAAGAGACATCATAACAACTTTTGCTTAAATTTCATTTGCGAATCTGATACCAAACAACCTCTGTTATTGGCAGCTACTCATTTATAAATATATAAATTACTATTATTGTTAGCAGCTGTGGTAGTAGCAGCAGTAGGGGACATTGTAGTACAAAAGTTCCTGAAAGACGGAACTCATGGAGCCCTGTTTCACCCAGGATTCACAGTTAATAGTTTTAAAACAATTATTCTGAAATGTATTTAGAAGGAAGCACACTTACTTAACCACCTTATTGCCCAATATCAGTTTATTCTAGCCAATAATGTTGCTCCGTTATTAATTATTCATGGAACTTTTAGATAGTTGAGGAAACTATACTTTTTTATTTAGAAGTTTTCTTTGTTTGCCCTTAAACTACTTCCCATTCCACACTCACCCTGTCATTTGTACACTCTAGGAAACAATTTCCACATCTGTTGCAGCTCCTACGCCAGAGCAATTCAAATGCAAGTTAGAAGTGATGCTTACTTTGTAAAATGCATCGCAAAGGAAACACTGTATAGATTTTCACCACAGTTGCACCAGTTACATCTTCTAATGTTACTAGAGCACCCATAGGAATGCACACATGGAGTTAAAAACTATGTCTCTGTGTGCCTGTGTGTTGACGTCTGCACATTTGTATAGTCTGCACATCATAAAGGGCCATATGTCTGAAAATGTCCATTTGCGATTCTCAAATAGCGATTTTTTGCGAAACGCTATTTGAGAATCGTAAAACGCTATGTATGTAGGATTTGCAATAAATTTTGCGAATCATACATATTCCTTAATTGCGAATAGCAAATTGTGATTCGCAATTAAGGAATACCTCCCCATTCATTCCTATGGGCCAAAAGGCCCATAGGAAGGATTTGGAAGACATTCTCAATTTGCGATTCCCAATTAGAGAATTGCGATTCGCGAATGCAATTTTAAGGGTGCCAGGGTGTGAAAAGGGTACCCTGTTGCACCCCTGAAATGAGCATGGGTGCGGATGTGGCGCACATACATACCCTAAGGGCATGTATGTGAGTCACATGGCACTTTGAAAAATACAAAAAAGGGCATTTTTCAAAGAAATCGCAAATTACCACCAACTTGAAGTTGGATGGTAATTTGCGATTCCTTAAATCCAAATTGCACTTTTTCTGTGCTTCTTACATTGCATTTAAGGAATCGCAATTTGCGATTCCTTAAGGAAATCGCAAAATTTGAAATTCCTTATTTTGCTAGGGGTGTTTTGTGTCATACATTGGACACTGCTGATTTGTGATCTCAAATGCCGAAATTCTGCGAATTTTGGCGTTTGCGATCGCAAAATTGCCTTCATTCATATGGCCCACATATTATCGATCCTTATGCATACCTAAATTATCTTTTTTGACCTAGGTCGCAAGTCACTTCTACTGCTAAAAATTCTTTGTGAATCAAGGTTTTTGTTTGTTTGTATAGACTGAAAAACCCAAGGATTTCGTTATTGTGACCATGTTAGCTGGGTGCGTGGCAAAACAGCGAAAAATGATTCCCTGTTTTATTGTGCTCCTAATTGTAGCACTGCTGAGTATATAAGCTCATATCTTTGACTGTCATTGCAGACCTCTGAGAGTCTGGAGGAAAAGAAGCAGGGTATTAGAAAGATGGCCTGGTCTACAGTACGACCAGTGTTATGGTATCATCACAAAATCCTAAAAATTTCAACAACTTACCTAAAATGATCTTGTAGGGAGAAGTTGAGTGCCAAAATGTATTTTGACCAGTCTTCCGAAAATTGTTTCACTTAGCTGACGAGAAGTACAAAAGTTATTACTGTTATTTCTGTGAGTGCCTTCTGCATTCTGTTCTAAACTCAGATGACTTCTTGAGAAGCTGTCTATATTGTGCTCGTTTTGTTATGCTACATGTATTTGTATAGTGCACAACTCACCTGGGAGGATATCCTGACACTGAAGCAGGAGCTGTATAGTCAAAGCCAGGGCTGGTGGTTTGGCGAAGAGCCGGGTCTTCAGTTTCTTGCAGAACTCCCGAATGAGGAGGTAGCTCTGTCGGACTGGGGCAGGTCGGTCCAGGATTTGGGAGAGCAGCAGGAAATGGCCTGAGTGCTGAATCTGCTTTTACTTAGCCTCTTCAGCGCAGCCCAAATTTTCGCGCTGTGCTGAAGATTCGAAAAACGGGTGTGGTCATGACGAAACGGTTCCGTCATCAGCACAGCCCAACCGATGCTGATGACGGAACCATTCCGTCATAAGCATCGAAGAGGCTAAGCGAGGGGTGTGTGAGTAGAAGTCTGACTTTATGCTGTTGTTGAGGTTTGTAGGCCAATGTTGTGTAAGATTTTGTATGTGTGCATGAGGAGTTTGAAGCACTGGGAGCCAATAGAACCTTGAGATGCCCCAGGGTGAGTTGAGCGCTATATTAAATATATTTAACATAACATAACAGGATGAAGTGGATACGGGGTGGGAGGGCGAGTCTGGTCGCTGAGTTTTGTATGATCTGCAGTTTTCTGGTCATGCACTGCAGTGGGAAAGATGTTTAGTACAAGAACACATTACAAAATGTTCGTTCTTGACCAACCTATGCACCTGTGGGGCACTGGCTCATTATTTCTTGGACAGCACCCTGGGAGGACTTTGCGAAAGCAGGGGCGGCACTAGGCATGTGCAAGCTGTGCACATGCACAGGGCCACCAACCCCCAGTGGCCACCACGTCAATATATATCCATAATATAATAATCCTCTGAGGATGGACACATATTTGCACGGTGGCCTCTGGCAGGGATTTGGCGGCCTCCAGTTCTGTTCCTCTTCCAAACACCCTGACCCTCCCCTCTTCACTGGCCTCTGCGCTCCGCCCCGCCCGGACCCCCTCTTCCGGGGCCTGCTACCTACGCTCCCTGCCCAGGGCCGCCATGAGCCTAGAGCCGCGCCCTGGCGAAAGCCAGTGTTTGCATTACTTTCTCGCTTCCAGAAGTCGGTGCAGTTAAATATGGCTTCATAAATTTGATAGTTACCTTCATGAAAGCTCTCAGATAGCTTCTGTGTAAAATGTCCACAGCGGTGTAATTGGGCGTAAAGTTAACTGCAGATAATTATGGGGATGGCACATCTAACCCTGCTCAATTTAAATGCTTTAAAAATACATGTTTTCAAAATGTCATCTGCAAAACATGTTTACTCAGGGAAGCTGACTGCATTTCCCTTGAAAATATGTGAATTCCCGCACTAGTGTGTCCGATTGTCTTTTGTCGTGTGTTTCGTCTTCATGTGAGTTCATTTTCACAGGATGTCGTTTTCACAGTGAAGATAGTTGAGGTATATTAGGTAAAAAAAAGAGTGCAACATAACCTTGGCCAGATTATTATCTGCACGACAGGTGCAGATATTTATTTGTGTGGAAGGAAACACTATTGTACTAAATCCATAAATTGCTGTTGCAACTTTTCCTGTCAAGCAGAGCGAAGGGTGACTTTGCGATCACGTGAAGGGATGGAGCCGAGAGATGCTGCAGGGAACCCGAGCAATCTGGTGAGAATACAAAATCACCTGCGAGAAGTGCGCTGGCAGGAGGAGGCTCTTAGAGGGATGGAAATGCTCACAGCAGGCGCAGTGCCAGGGACGTGAACCGATATGATGGATTTCCCAGGCACCCGCTGCCAACCTCTCATTAGCCTGGTATGATTAAAGAATTATCAGAATTCGATACTTCAAAATCACTGAACCAAGAAACCTTCTCTTAAGATAAATTGCACTTTTTGTGGCATGGCCTTTGCTTTTATTTAAATCTTGGTATGCGCCCTGCGCCGGCAAAATACAAACAAGTGATTTAAAATGATGATTATAACTCAATTAGGCATTCATTATTAGTGTTCCTCTACTAAAACGACTGCTTTTCAAAGGTATTAGAAATTTCAGCATGCATGTAAGAAGTTGAGTTACTGGTTGAGAGGGGTGAAACTCTTCTCAAGCAGCAACCACAATAGTGTGCCTACCGGGTGCAAGTCGCCTCCCCCCCATAAAAAACATGAAGCAGGTTGTTGTCGTTCACCGCGTAGTCTTTTATTAAAACTTCCAGCAGTGTCATTAATCCTTTATTCATCTTGAGTTAAGATAAATCTTTAAAATACTTGCTTATCAACATCACAGCATTAAAATAATCTCAAAGTTATGCATTGCCATTAAATTTACGCCCCGCTCTCCAAGGGGCCTTTTGCTTGTCCTTCGGGCTGTGCCAGCAGGCCACAACCAAGACAGCCTGCTCTCCTTAAGTTGACCACCCTCCGGTCAACAGAGCAGCAGGTAAATAATCTGCCACTACTTATGACAACCATACCGGGGTATACCCCCTCCAGGTTTATAAACCTACACCCCGGCATCTTGGGTAGGGCAGGAATGGTCAGGACCACCAGCAGGTCAGTCCCCCCTCTCCCGCCAGCAGCCCAGAGCCCCACAATGACTGCTTGCCCTTTCCATGGGCAGCCAGTCCATACTAAAAAGGAAGTCCACACCCTTTTCTTGTCTTGGACCCCGCCATTCTCTTCCTTGTTGCAGGGAAGGGTGGGTGGGTAATTCTTTGCTGGTCTGCTGCCGCCGGAGCTGTTGAGAGAGGACAAAGAGGGTTAGTTCAGCCTCCCCCGAGGCTTTTGTACCCTCGGGGGAGGGAAGGTCGACCCTGCCTTCCTGATGACGTTAGGCTCACGTGGTAGGCTCACGTGGTCATGCCTCCCTTCTATCTTGCTGGCTCTTCCCTGTCCTGTTTCTGCCTCGAGGACGTCTCTGCTGGCTCCTGCCCCGGATGCCACTAAGGGCACCACGCCCCTAGGAGTGGGTGGCGCCGTTCAGTCTTCTCAGGGTGACGTCACAAGCAAAACCTAAATTAACCTGGAATCAACCCTCGGGTAGCTTGACACAGAGCAGTCAGGCTTAACTCTGAGGCAATGTGTAAAGTATTTGTGCTCCCTTCAAAAAGTAACACAGTTAAAACACCACACAAAATGAATCCCACACCAGTTTAGACTAAAAGAATACTTTTTAATAAATAAAACAAGACCAAAATGACAAAAACGCAATAAGTAGTACTAAAAATAGTGGCAAAAGGCATACAGCGCCTGTAGCGTCCTCCCCAGAATGGGTACCGCAAAAGACTCCGCTACACAAAGATCTTAATTAGTTAGTTAGTTATAGGATTTTTAAAGTGCATAACTGCCCAAGGTACGGGCATAGAGCAAAGGGGGTTTTTAGAGGTACTGATGAGAAATCCATGTCTTCAGCTTTTTTCTGAAATTGTATTCTGTTTCCAGAAATCTTAGATCACGCAGTACTGTGTTCCACAACTTGGGTGCCAGATGTGAAAAGGATCTACCACCCCATCTAGTTCTTTTGATTCCAGTTGTTTTTAACAGGCGTTCAGAGCAGATCTAAGGCATCAATTGGGGATGTATAATACCACCAAGTCTCTAATTTTAAAGGCCCCCTTGTTGCTTATGGCTTTGTGTGTCAGGGAAAGTGCCTTAAATTTGCCTCTAGTCTCAATCAATTACCAGTGGAGTGCTTTTAGATTCTTTCCCAGTGGTTCCTGTACTAACTGCAGCATTCTGCATGACCTGAAGTTGTTTAATAACATATTTTGGGGCCCCTAAGTAGAGGGAGTTTGAATAATCAAGACGTGAAGTAGCCTGTGCGTGTATTACCGTTTTTCTTAAATTATTAGAATCAGCTCCAGAACCTTACGGAGCATTCTGAGTAGCCCAAAGCATGAGCCTGCTAGTTTCTTTGCTTGAACCTCGATTGTAAGTTCCCTGTTCATCCAGAAACTGAGATGTTTAATCGACAACCTCTGAGCTGGAAAATTACCCATACAGCTTTGCCAACTAGACAGAGGCCTCGGACCAATTTATTTCCGAGGACAATCAGCTCTGTTTTGTCCCCGTTCAGCTTAAGACCGCTGCATGTCATCCACTCCATGACCCTTTCCAGGCATGGCGCTAGTTGATGTGATTCGACGTGAGATCCGGGGTCAAATGAGACCACCAGCTGTGTGTCGACTGCATAAAGCTGCTTGCCATCCACTCCACGACCCTTTCCAAGCATGGCGCTAGTTGATCTGATTCAACGTTTGATCCGGAGTCAAATGAGACCACCAGCTGTGTATCGACTGCATAAGATACCATGTAGATGCCAAACTCCTGGACCATGTCACACAATGGCAGCATGTAAATATTGAAATATGTCGGACTAAGCGAGGAGCCCTGTGGCACCCCGCAGGTCAGTGGCATTTTGTCTGAGAAGAAGTTAGCTTCCATGACTTGGAAAGATCTATCCTTTAATAAGGATACAAGCAATGTCACCGTGCACATGGTACCAGAATCATGCCCACCCACTAACATACTCACTCATCCTGGGACACTCTCCCCTTTCCCCCTAGATCCCACTCAGGGACCAGCTACCTTGGGGACATCCCAGGAATTATTACACTTGGCTGGACATCTCAGCCTCTAAGGGACAACACTGCTCATGATGCATACTCCTCTGTCTACAGAGACCAACCCCACAGACAAAGAAGAGACACTACATGGCGCAAAGCATACAAAGACACTCTACACACTCACCCTGTGTATATTGGTGACCCCCAACCCACAGACTGGGATCAATCCCTCTCCCCCCCCATTCCTCCCCCAGCTCCCCTCCCATTACTTGGCAAGTATTGTTTCCTGCTAATACAATGCAACTACCAGTCATCTATGGCTCCTCTTCACTGATGTGTTTTGGATGTGTTGTATTGATGACAGATGATACCTATTAACATGTATCCACCTCCAACGTGTTTACCCTGTGAAACATTGATAAAAAATTGCAACACAAAAAAAGGATACAAGCCACTCCAAGGCTTTATCTCGAATACCAGTTTCCTTAAGTATATTTTGTAAAATGCAATAATCAACTGTGTTAAATGCCACGCTTAGATATAAAAGCAGTATGGCGGCAGATCTACCTTGGTCAAGAGTCATTTGTAATTCTTTTGACACTGCTAGATGAGCAGATTCCTTGCTATGCTGTGCGTGAAAGCCTATCTGCGTAGGGTGGAGGCAAAGGGTATTTTTCAGAAACTCAGAGAGAGCCCCATTTACATGTTTCTTTATCAGCTTACCAATAAATGGTAGGAGTGATGAAGGCTGATAATTACAAGGTTGAGCTGGATCTAAGTTGGATTTCTTTAGTAGTAGTCTGATTATTACATGTTTCCATGGTTTCAGGATTTTGACTGCCTCTAATAACAGATTGAGGATTTCCACAATTGACAAGAGCACCTCCTCTATGACTTTATTGAGCACGTGAGGTGGAGCTGATCTTATCCATAATAGTTTGCACATATATTTTGTTAGTGTGTAGAATGCGGGTTAAGGCAGGGGCAAAAGGGATCCACATGATCTCTTTTCTGAATTATTATTACATGTCTTTATTCATCTGTGTGTAACTGTGTACTCAACATTCTAAACTAGTCTTCAGTGCATTACGCTCTAACGCTTACGTCACAGTTCTACGGAGTCCTTCCAGAGCAAAAGGGTTCAATCATTTCTGACTCGGAAGACACTACATCTCCTCCTCTGTTAAATAAAAAGATCAACATTTTTTACATCATATTTATACAGGAAGACATATATACTCAAATCTCTTCAATTAATCTTCTTGGTGCTTTAATTGCTCAACCTGATCTTGTTTTGGAAAACTGGTAGGTGTGACCACCGATGTCCAAAATCTTCATCAATGGTGTAGAAGCAACAGCAGTTGCTGATGTTTCAGGCCTGGTACAAAAGGGGAGGGGGGGTGGTGATGGATGGAGCATCTGAATCAATCAAACACTCACACCCAGTCAAAAGATCTGGGTTTAATCCATCACCGTTCTTTAGCCCACTCTGCCACCCTAGTTCAGACATGGCTATATGCAAATCAGTCTGACCCTGTGCCTCATGGGAACAGTCCAGCCCGAACTGCCAAGCCATGTCTTCCCTGGACCGGAAACAAGCTTCCGAGGACCGGTTTCTGGCATTCCAGCCGTCTTCAGCCCAGTTTGTGGGCTAAAAAACGGTGATTGATTCATCCCAGATCTTTTGACTGGGTGTGAGTGTTTGATTGATTCAGATGCTCCGTCCATCACCACCCCCTTTTTTACCGCTTTTGGCCGCCATAAGTGTGGCAGGGTATGCTCAGACGTGAGTCCCTTGCTCACTTTGCCACTGGATTCAAGCAAGCCGGTGTGGTAAATTAAATATTACCCTGTCAGAATTTCTATACTTAAATAAAGGGTCATGCATATAATGAGAGGCAGAGTCCGTGGTGTCCGATTCAAAAGGGCTTTATTTCAGTAACTCGAGTTAAGGGAGAATCGGGTTCCGTCACCACTAAGGTTCAGGAAGGGTCTTCTGAACTTTATTCACAGAGTACAATATTTATACATTGAATATACATTGCATTGCATAGAGAAGGAGGAGCGCTCCAGGCAGAGCAAGAGAAAGAGAGAGATAAGAGCATGTGCGCGTGCAAGAGGGCGTACATGTGGGCGTTCACCTGAGGAGTCATAGGTGAGTCATAGGTGGGTGGATACTTAGAGGGGGTCTGCATGGTCAGCTGGAACCTTTACCCTACTCGTGTGCGCAACTTGGTCATGACGTGCAATTAACGTGTAACTGGGGGAAGCTGGGGAGAGCTGACTTTCGATCTAGTAGAGAAGCCTTCAGTGTCAGGACGACCTGCGCGTCTGGTATTATCTGATATCTTAAGTTTGGAGGATGTATTGTCTGAAGTAAAGGTCGCTCAAGCAAAGGTTGCTCATCACCAAGAGCCAGTGTGTGCATATAATTATTCGTGCATTTCGTGGGGGCCATGGGCTTTCTATGGATGCGAGCTCTGTAAATCACTTAAATGGAGACAGGAAGGCCAGGCCCTATCTCTGCAGACGGGTTCTGTTTACCTTCTTCACTAGGCAGGAATGTGTTTCTGTGGAGCAAGCAGATAACTGTGTGCAAAATACTGTCTTGGCACCCCGGGCTGGGCCCCTCTCGGCTGAGCCAGAAGTATGCGAGAGGTCAGGGATACGAAGCTGAGCTTTCAGAGTGTCTGGAGGCAAGAAACCTGAATTCGGAGACTGGCTCAGGCTGAGCCACAAAACGGGTTCATCTCGACTTGTATTAAACGTGCACAATGCAAATACATTGGCAACATGGGCCTCAGTGCAGAATTAACATTTCTTTCATGTAGGACTTGGTAACTGACATTCTAATGTGGGACGGAAATGCAGAGGCATTATTATTGCAGGCCATGGAGGAAAAATGCATGGGTGACATGCACATACACTAAACGTGGGGTACACGCAGGGGACACATTGACCATGTAAAATTTCTATTTCCTCATTCCCTCCTTGTCCCCTACTGTACCCTTCAGGACACATCTATATTCATGAGACCGTATATCTGATCATACAGCATCATTTGTTCGTCTTTCTTCTTTTGTATACGTGGATGGGGAATACAGGCAGTGGCACACAGGGCGCAAATCGCCGGGCCACACTGCAGACAGAGACAGCAGCCGAATATCATAAGCAGTATCATTCCTAGGAACGACAACACTGTCCATCCCCATCCCGATATTACACCCCAGAGCCAACCGGACCAAGTCCATGGGTCTTGATGTATCTCGTGAGCTATCTTGTGGAGTCTTGTTATTGCTGCGTACACAGATGGCGCGTTATTTGGAATAAACACGCAACAACTGGAGCCGATCACTCTACAAGCCCCACCCCTATCTGCCAGGATGACTTCAAGAACAAGTCGATTCTGAAGAACAACAAGTCGCATGGCAGACTGCTCCTGGGTCAAGTTAGCCAGGGCAGATGTAGTCTCATTCACTACTGCTTCTAGAGTTCTTGTTAACCTGCGTATGAGTCTACTGTTTTGGACAGGACCTATGAAGAAAAAGTATCCTCTAATGAAATCCATATATTGCTCCCAAGCTGTGTCAGTCTGATCAACCACTGGGGAATCGGTCTCCCTCCTGTGTCTAACATGCTCTAGTCGTGAATCTCGATGATAACGGGATGGGGCTAGAAAGACAGGTGGCAGCAGGAACGCTATATAACATGTCCCACCCCAGTCTAAGGGCAGATGTACATAGGCTGTCTGACCGCAAATGAAATAGGAATGGCGGGAAGCTTTGAAAGAAGATTTTCCTTTATCATTAAACTCGACTACAGCATTACACTCGCAGTGTCCCAAATGTACTGATCCTTTCTTTCTAACGCACAATTCACCTTTTACTGGTTGGACTGATATAAACGGTGGACCTGTATTTTGCTCGGGCTGAACATTCAGAATCATAAAGCTAAGGGAAGCATTTCCTTGCTCGTACTCTTCATTTTCTAGATCGGTCCCCTTCCTTTGGGGAAATCCGTCTTTGTCTGGAAAACATGCCTTATGCATTACTGTATTCAAGTTTCCCCATATCCAGACACCCTGGGAAACTGCGGACTTTCTGTCTAGTGATGACATTAAAGCAAACCATGCTCCGCACGAACCATTGTGCGAGAACGGAAAAGGAAAGAGGGGCAGAACTCCCTTCGTTTTCTGATAAGGTGGGAGTCGGCCACATACCCAGCAATTTGTTACATTGCTGGTCTGATGAGAATGGTGCAACATTCGAATAAAAGTATTGTTGCGCAGGGCCAGTCGATATGACAGTTCATGGGGTGGCAGATCACTGAATGTATGCTCTACAGTGTCATTAATGGAAAAGTGTATACGTGAAGAAAGAGGAGGAAAGAAGACATGTAGTGTCAAGCGGATACATATGATAGTGATGCACAGAAGAGACATAAAAATCAGAGTTACTATACATCTACTGCGTAATATCTTGCAGTATTTTTCTTTCATTTCTCTCTTTTTACTATTCTGGTCTACGATCTTATACATGTCAGGAACCTGTCTAACCGATTCACCACCTAGTGGACTTAAACAATTAAACGCTGTCTGACTTACTAGACCGTAACTTGGACCTATACTCTTGCTGCGGAGTCTTTTGTAGCAAAGGGGGCTTAAAGTCTGTACTCTTTGTACTGTCTTTTGTCTTTATCACAGTTCCGGAATCTCCAAAGTACTTCTTACAATGGTGGGCATGAAGCCATCCTTTTCGTCCTTCGACCTTGACGGCTGTCCTCGTGGTGAGCAATACTAATTTCGGTGTCTTCCAGCGCGGCTCAAGGGGGCTTGATCGATCAAAGTTCCGTATATAAACAAAATCTCCAGGGACTATGGCATGCTCCTTGACTTGGGTGTTGTTAGGGAAGGCGGCGGCAACCTGTGAATGAAAAGAGAGTAGTGCAGACATCAAGGAAGCCAGGTAATCTGTCAGCATGGTACTGTCAACATCAGTAATTTTCTTAGGCATAGGCGTACCCCACATATTCGGTGGTCTACCAAAAACCACTTCATAAGGAGATAGGCCTGTTCTGGAATGAGCTACCATACACATGTAAAAGAGGGCAACCGGCAAGGCTACCATCCAATCCATGCCTTTTTCTGCACAGACCTTCGCTAATCTCGTATTAAGTGTCTGATTATGGCGCTCTACGAGTCCTGCTGCTTCAGGGTGTCGTACACAATGAAACTTCCACTGATATCCTAACAGAAGGGACACTTGTTTCATTAATTCAGAAGAAAAGGGCTGACCATTATCTGAGTACACGACACGGGGCAGTCCATATCTGGGGAAAAATTCACGCACCAATTGCCTGGCGGTGGTCACAGCAGTATAATCTGGGACTGGGTACGCTTCTGTCCATCTAGATAGTGCACACACAACTACCAGGACATACTTGTAACCTCTACATCTGTCCATTTGGATATAATCCATCTGGAGGACCTCAAAAGGATGGTCAGGAGGATGAAATCCGCCTTGTTCCACCGGAATGCCTTTGCCTGGATTAAACTGGCAACAGATCATACAGGTACGTACTTTCTGTTTCGCTGCTGCACGCAGGTGCTTGTTAAACCAGATATTCTGTAAACTGTCTAGCATTGCCTTTTCTCCTAAGTGTGCTGGACTATGTGCTGTGTCTAGGATCACTTGTACCATAGAGTCTGGGAGAAACCATGTAGCTTTGCCTTTAGTCATCCAACCTTGGTCAGTCTGGACCCCTCCTTGTTCAGTCCATTTCTTTATTTCATCTGAAGTGGCATGTGTCTGTATGTCTAGTACATCTTGTGAAGGATCCCTGACTGTCATACCTTTTGTCAGTAATGGTACCTCTGTCTTTGTCGTGTCTGTTGGTGTCTGGGCTGTAAGTTTAGCAGTTCGGTCTGCCAGGTCATCACCCTGGGAAATGGTGTCTGTAACTTTGGTGTGTGCTTTGCATTTCAGGATAGCTATGGCTGTAGGTAAATGTATTGCTTCTAACAGGGCCTGAATAAGCGGACCGTGCTGAATCTTAGCCCCATGAGAGGTCAAGAAACCTCTCTCCCTCCATAACACTCCGAAGTCATGAACAACACCGAATGCATGCTGTGAATCTGTATAAATGTTCACTTTCAAGTTCTTGGCTCTTATGCAGGCTTGTGTCAGAGCGATGAGCTCTGCTGCTTGTGCTGACAGTGTGTCTATTCTCTGTGTCTCTATGACTTCAGTAGCAGTGGTCACGGCATATGCGGCCACTAACTCTCCCGAACTTGTTCTCATGCATGAACCATCTACATAAAGTGTCAGGTCAGGGTCTGGCAGTGCAATGTCTGTCAGGTCTTGTCTTGGTTTCGTCACTGTATTTATTACTTCCACACAGTCATGTGGTGCAGTGTCTACTGTACTTGAGGGCAAAAGTGTAGCAGGGTTGAGAATGTTGCATCGTCTGATCTCTATGTGTGGCTGAAATAACGTCAGTTCATATCCTGTAAAACTCGCTACAGTCAAGTGCTGTGTCTGTGTCCTGTTCAAGAGAACTTCCACTGCATGTGGTACCTGTACTGTCAGGGGGTGTCCCAGCACTATGGAGTCACTTTGTCTTATGGCTAGGGCTGTTGCTGCAACTGATTTCAGGCACGCAGGCAGAGCCTGGGCCACTGGATCCAGTGTACGAGAAAAATAAGCGCAAGGCTTGTGTTTTCCTGCATGATCCTGTGTGAGGACAGATAATGCTGTTCCATCTTGTTCAGTGACGAAAAGCATAAAAGGTTTGCTGTAACAAGGAGTCGCTAAAACTGGCGCTTGACATAAGACTCTTTTTAATTCTTCAAATGCCAAAGTATGTTCTTGTGTCCAAGGGAGGACAGTCGAAGACGCTGCCTCCTGTGTTGTCAACTGTATGAGTGGTTTGGCTAGATAGGCATACTGGGGAATCCATTGTCTGCAGTATGAAGTGAGGCCAATGAAGGCCCGTACTTCCTTTTGTGTCTTGGGCTGTGAAAGATTAGCAATTAACTGAATACGTTCTTGTGTCAGCTGTCTACCCCTCTTGGACAGCAAGTGTCCAAGGTACACCACTTGCTGTGCACAGAATTGCAACTTTGAAGGGGACACTTTGTGCCCCTTGTCTGCCAGAAAGTGTAAAACTGTCAGTGATGCATTTTCGCAGTCTGGTTCTGATCGTGCTGTAATTAGGATGTCGTCTACATACTGGAGCAGTGCAGTGTTGGTATGCATATGAATACTGTCCAGCTGTCTTTTTAATGCTTGGCTGTAAACGCTAGGACTCTCTGTAAAACCTTGGGGAGCTCTCGTAAATTTAAAGCTGCGTCCATTTAAACTGAATCCGAAAAGATACTGACTATCTGGATGAATTGGAACACTGAAAAAGGCATTCTTTAAGTCAATGACAGTAAAGAACGTTGCCTCAGAATCAATAGCAGTCAGTAATGAAGAAATGTCTGGGACCACTGGGTATTGTGGTACTACACATTTGTTCAATTCTCGAAGGTCAACCACTAGTCTGTAAACTGGTGGTGCATTAGGGTCTGTTCGTTTAAGAATAGGAATAACAGGTGAATTACATACATTCGAGTCAGTCTCCACTACCACCCCTTGTGCAATGAGTTTGTCAACAATTTTCAGTAAGGCTACTACGGCCTCAGGTGGTAACTTGTATTGTCAGATACGTGGTAGTACTACTCCTGTCTTGAGAGTGACACGGTGTGGTGTAATGTGCATGCAACCTACGTCAGTCGGACCTTGTGCCCATAGGTGCTGTGGTACATTCTGGAGTCTGTGGTCAAATTCTTTCAATACATAATGTCCCTTAAAATCACGTAAGAACAGTCGTACTCCTTCCGGAGAACAACATATAACTGCTTCTAGTTCTTTTAATGTCTTTATACCAAGTAAGTTTTCTGGACATGATTTAGTAAGTAGCAAGTCTGTGGTACGTGACAATGGACCAACTCCTAGGGAGACTGGTTTCGATACTTCATTAACAATAGGCTTTCCTGAAAATCCCAGGGAAACATTCTGTGAGTCTGAGAGGGGTGCCCCTGGAACCTCGTCATGGCTGATGGTAGTTCTGCTCGCCCCTGTGTCAATCAGAAACTTTCTGTCTTTTCCCAGTACACGACTATGTACATAGGGACCCTCTTGATCTACAGGAACCTCAATAAGGGGCAAGCCAACTTCCCTCTCTAGGCTGTTTCATGAGAACTGTTGGTATTCTGGATAGTCTGACTGCGTGTACTGATACATTTGTGTCGGTGGTGGTGGGGGTGGAAAATTCGCTACTGTCTGTTGCGTGTTCTGTGGGGTGCTATTCTGCCTAGGAACGTGTGATCGTTCTTTGGTTCTGCCTGTAGCTATATTGTGTTTCAGGACAGCACAATCTTTTACAAAGTGACCTGGCTGTTTGCAATAATTACAGTTCCCTTTAACAAGTGTCGTGACATTTTTGTTCGTATTTGCCGGCACCGTTTGGGCAACCAGCACTTTCATTTTCGTCTCTTTCATGCGTCTCTTTTCATGATCCTGCTCTTCTCTAATTCTGTTCTGGTGATATTGTAGCATTTGCAACATTTGTGAAGGGCTATTTGCTTGCCAAGTACTCTCAACCTTCAGTACTCTATTCTTGATCGGGGTAAGGAATTCCCTACTAACTTGCTCACGAAAAGATGTGGATATGACTCGCTACTGGGCTTAAGGCCACTATTAATAGAAAAACATTTCTCGAATCTAGAATAGAAATCACTTGTGTCCTTGTCTTGTTTCTGTTTACAGGCCGAAATAGCATCCCAGTCTTCCTTTTTAGTAATCAATAATCTCGCCAAAACCTGTATCAGGAGTTCAGGTAGTTCTTTAGCTTTGTCCCCAAGACCAGCACCCGGGTCCCGGCCTTTATTCTCTGTTTCCAATGCTGCCCAACTTAACTTTTTCTCTCCCACTTCCCAGTCTTTTTCCTTAAGCTTTTCATAAATACCAGCAGGTAACAGTACTTTTAATAGTTTCAGAATGTCAGCGTACGTGTAATCTCCTATGCGGAGAATGTCTTTTAATTCTCGGTGAAACCCCCCCGGGTCTTTATCATGGCAGGGCAGCATCTTTTTCATTTCCAGTATTTCTAATTTCGTCAAGGGGGTGTAAACATACACTCGTTGAAGCTCACCCACTGCATTTTTGACGGGATGCACCTCTCGTAGGGGGTTCTGTCTGTCTATGTATAAGTTCTTTCTGTCGTGGTGTGGGGCAGGAAGCATGCATGTGGTCAGAAAATTCAAGTACTTATGTCGTTGATCCAGAATGACATTAATTAAATCAGTACCTAGGCCTGTCCATCTGTCTAGAAGTATGTCGTCCAGTAATTTATACAAGTGACCAGGATCAGAATATTGGCTCTCATACAACGTTATCAAATTTTGAACCATGTAAATACCGGCCAAACGCTGTTCGTTCGGCGGAAGGCTCAAGAAAGTCTGGGCCACTATATCATTGCTATATATGTTAGAATTGGAAACCCACTGGACGGCTGACCGGACCAATTCCTTTTCGTGTGGGGTGTGGGATCGCTCGCTCTCTATCCGTCGTTTCAGTGCTTTTTCAGTAGCTTGGAATAGATTTTCAAGTGAATATCTTTCTTTTATAGCCTGTCCCTGTTTACGGTAGTCGAGGCACTTGGGCCTGTCAAACTGTCGTGCTTTGCCTACATAATTTATTTTGTCCTTCGCCTCATTTCCTGACTCTAAATCTTCATACTTCTCGTCAGACTCTTCTCTGTGTATTTCTAATATTTCCTTCCGTATTTTCTTGTACATTCTCTCCTTCTGTCCCTGTCTATCATGCCGACCGGCATCTATGTTGTCACTCCATTCTATCAGACCTCGCTTTACATCTCTGTCTGGTTGGTCTTGTTCCCTGATCAGACAGTTAATCATAAAACGTAGGATGTAGTTCTTAACCTCCACCTTTCTGTGTTCCATGGCCTCTTCTATACACTCGGGTCCCTCCCCCGTTCTAATGAAATGGTATATTTAATCTAGGTGTTCCTTCATGTCTGGTAATGTGACCAAATAGTCGACGGCTTTTCTTAATCTTAGTGAAAACACGAGCATTGAACCCTTTCCTGGTACTGGATCGTATATACAACGTGGAATTGCTACATCTACAGAATACTTAAATGGCGTTGATGTCGTTTGTGGCGTTTGTGGCGTTGGCGGTGGCCCCCCTCCCCCTACCGCCCCGGGCCCTACGTCGTCTTTCACGATCTGCTAGAGCTGAGCTGCTGTTGGGGGCGGAGGGAAATCTGCGTTTACATAGTCCGGTGCGGGCTCTTCTAGATAGGAGGAAATAAAAGCTTCAGAGGCTGTCGGCTTCGCTCTACGCACTCTAAAGGGTACTGGTGGTGGAGTACGCGACCTACGGGATATTTCTGAGGGGGTCACTTTAGCTAGTTCCTCTGAGAGGACGGGATAAATACCAGCAACGAGGGCATTTCTTTCTCTTTCAGCCTGTTCTGTCTTGACTCGTTCCCCCTCCTCCCGCAGTTCTTTTTCTTTGGCTTTTTCCGCTGCTTGTTTAATTCTCTCTGCTTGGTGGAATTCTTTCTCTGCCCTCCTATGCGCTTCTTTACGCCATAACTCAATGGCATCTTTCTGAGACGGTCTTACTTTCCTTTTCCATAGCGCTTCCTCTACTTTCATAATGCATTCAGAATCCCATGTTCCTGAGGCAGGCCATCTGTACTTCTCCTCTAAATCCTTTGTGTAATCTACCCACAAGTCTAAAAACAATATGGCATCTAGCCCGTGCTTGTTATACATGAAATGACCAGGTGTGTCTCTAGGCGGGACGGGAACTGACTCTTCGAGTATTCCTTTCCTGGTCCCTATCTGACGTAATTTCGAAAACAGTGGCATGCTGAGACTAACTTAACGAAAACACAATATACACCAAAATAGACTGACTGAAACAATCATTCACACTACAACAGTAAAACACTAAAACAGATACATTCTAACTAAGCATGGGCGGAAAATCCGTTTCGCTCGCGGATTTTGCGGATTTTCGGTAAATTCTCAATCCGCGAGATTCGCGAATCTCCCGCAAAATCCGCAAATCCGCGAGCAGCGGATTTTGGTCGCACTGCTCGCACTGTTCGCGTGAGTTCGCGGCTTCCCAGTACAACTTCGCGCCCCGCGAATAAGTGCAAAATTGCAGAAATACGATCTTAGCAAAACTGAAACTACTTACCAGGTTCAAAAGTTCAGGCTCATCATTAGTAGCCATTTCCTGTAGTGCTTCCTGAGGGGCCCCTCCAGAGTTCAGTTGCCAGTTGCAACTATTATGTGACCCTGCTCTGAACCTCAGAATAGTTACACATATGCCACAAAGGTCCTGAATTACAGCTAAGGGAGACAAGCAGGAGCCAGGCTGGAAGTTCAAATCCATTAATCAGCCCCTAATTAATTATTGTCAGTTGGGGCAGGGCAGGTGTTGTAACTAATTTTGCAACAATGAAAGCACTTAGCAAGTGCAAAAGATCACTAATCAGGAAGCACTAAGGAAGCAGGTGCCAGCTAAAAAAATATTCTGTGACACATTAATCAGCCCCAAATTAATTCAGGTCACTTGAGGCAGGGAAGGTGTGCTTGCGTTGCCACAATAATGTACACTGACTGGACAACCAGAGGGTGCTGTGATGAAACAGAGGGTGGCATGGGTGGGCCAGAGGGTGACATGAGTAGTCAGAGAGTGGCAGTGGTGACAGAGAGTGGCAGTGATGAAGAAGAGTGTCCCAAACAGGCTGGACACGTAGAAACAACAAGTTCGCGAAACTTGCGACCCGACAGGTAAGTTCGCAATTTGCGACATTGTACAAAACCCTCGCGAACTGGCCGAAACCCGCGCAAACACAAAAAAAAAAAATCCGCAAATTCGCGAGAATTCGCGGATTTTGCGGATTGCGAGTTCGCAAATCCGCAAAATTCGCGAACCCGAGATTCGCAAAATTCGCCCATGCTTAATTCTAACTGATACATGGGGAAAAACATGAACTTGAAAACAGTTAACTTTATGCACTGGAATACAGTACAACCATACCGGTCTCATAAAGAGACACGTCTTTACCGTGCCCACCGAAATGGACTCGTCTTTACCGTGCCCGTATGAACGAGACACGTCTTTACCGAGCTCAAATAAATGAACCCGTCTTGAACTTTATGCGTTCCCAATAACGGTACTCACCGGGAAGCAGAACTTGAAGGCCTCGGAAACTGGATACTGCGTGAACTTGATACTGCGCATGCGCCTCGGAACAGGTGGGCCTCTGGAAACCTCGGACCTTGCTTTCTCACAGCTTGGGCTCTGGTTGGGATGATCCGCGATCCTCACTGCCTCGTGTGGATGCCTGGTCGCAGTCCGTCTCCTCCGTGGGCCTGAGGGAGTAAGCAGGAAGTCCCGCTGGCGTGTACACTGTGAAGTCCGTCATGGCTGTAGAAGGGGCAAGGGCTGGACCTACATCACCGGCGCGTGGGGAAGGGGACTTGTCCCTGTTCGGGCGCCAGAATTATGTGGTAAATTAAATATTACCCTGTCAGAATTTCTATACTTAAATAAAGGGTAATGCATATAATGAGAAGCAGAGTCCGTGGTGTCCGATTCAAAAGGGCTTTATTTCAGTAACTCGAGTTAAGGGAGAATCGGGTTCCGTCACCACTAAGGTTCAGGAAGGGTCTTCTGAACTTTATTCACAGAGTACAATATTTATACATTGAATATACATTGCATTGCATAGAGAAGGAGGAGCGCTCCAGGCAGAGCAAGAGAAAGAGAGAGATAAGAGCATGTGGGCGTGCAAGAGGGCGTACATGTGGGCGTTCACCTGAGGAGTCATAGGTGAGTCATAGGTGGGTGGATACTTAGAGGGGATCTGCATGGTCAGCTGGAACCTTTACCCTACTCGTGTGCGCAACTTGGTCATGACGTGCAATTAACGTGTAACTGGGGGAAGCTGGGGGGAGCTGATTTTCGATCTAGTAGAGAAGCCTTCAGTGTCAGGACGACCTGCGCGTCTGGTATTATCTGATATCTTAAGTTTGGAGGATGTATTGTCTGAAGTAAAGGTCGCTCAAGCAAAGGTTGCTCATCACCAAGAGCCAGTGTGTGCATATAATTCTTCGTGCATTTCGTGGGGGCCATGGGCTTTCTATGGATGCGAGCTCTGTAAATCACTTAAACGGAGACAGGAAGGCTAGGCCCTATCTCTGCAGACGGGTTCTGTTTACCTTCTTCACTAGGCAGGAATGTGTTTCTGTGGAGCAAGCAGATAACTGTGTGCAAAATACTGTCTTGGCACCCCGGGCTGGGCCCCTCTCGGCTGAGCCAGAAGTATGCGAGAGGTCAGGGATACGAAGCTGACCTTTCAGAGTGTCTGGAGGCAAGAAACCTGAATTCGGAGACTGGCTCAGGCTGAGCCACAAAACGGGTTCATCTCGACTTGTATTAAACGTGCACAATGCAAATACAATGCAAATACATTGGCAACATGGGCCTCAGTGCAGAATTAACATTTCTTTCATGGAGGAATTGGTAACTGACATTCTAATGTGGGACGGAAATGCAGAGGCATTATTATTGCAGGCCATGGAGGAAAAATGCATGGGTGACATGCACATACACTAAACGTGGGGTACACGCAGGGGACACATTGACCATGTAAAATTTCTATTTGCTCACCGGGCTGAAGACGGCTGGAATACCAGAAACCGGTCCTCGGGAGCTTGTTTCCGGTCCAGGGAATTTAAGGGTTTAATGCTTGTTTAAAACGCTTGTTTTTTTATAAATTGTATCTTTGATTGCTGGCACTACGATCTAGATAGCTCTCGTTCTGTGAATTGATGTGGTTTAGACGATGTACTTTGAGCTACATGGTGTAGTCAATTAGCTTGCTAATTTGGGATTTTTCTGTATTCTATGACTTTTGATTCCCCTTGTCCTGTATTGGATAAGTAAGGTGCCTCCCTAATTTGTTTGAACGTTGTCTGGGAGGAATACACAGTGCTCAACTGTCAGATACACCCAGTCTTGTAATCCAGGTGCAGGCTACATACACTAAATAGGTAAGGCAAAACAATGGCAACTTTCTAAAAGTGGAATTTTCAAACCTGTATGCTAAAGTCTGACTTTGTCATAAGTTAGGATTTGCCATAGCAATTCCAAAGACATCAAACATGAACTGGTTACCTGTTCTCCTTTGAAAATTACAGCTTATTACTGTTACAAGGTTACAGTAATGTTACTCTATGGTAGAGGTAGGACTTGTGGTAGTTCAAATCAAATGTAAGAGTTTTTCGCTACCAGCATATGAGAAACTTAAAAGAACATGTCCATTTTTTTAATGCTCTACACCCTACCCTCTGAGTCATCCAGGTCCTACCCTAAGGTTGACTCATATAAATTAAAAAGGACGGTTTGACCCTGGAAAAAGGTTTATTTCGCCATGTTTTAAGGAGTTTGCGTGTGTACTTTAGCACTGGCTAGCAGCGGTACAGTGTGCCTAGACCCAAGGCCAGCAAAAAAAAAGATCAACAAACATGGAGGAAGAAGGCACAAAGTTAGGTGGTCGATCACAATAAGGATAACAGATCTAACACATGTTCCCTCCAGATGAAAATGGGGAGAACTACCCAACCTCCTGGGTGCTCTGATCACTAAGGCGTAACAATCTGAATAGACCTTCAGCACTGGCGTGATCTGATCCAGGTAGATGTTCTATCAAAAAGTCCATTCCCTGTAGGCAGATAAGCTACATCAACAGTTCGGATATTTACTCCTCATCTGCATGAGCTATTTGAGGGTCCTGTGGTCTGTATGAGCCAAGAAGTAAGTACCAAACAGATATGGTAAGCTTCTTCAGTGCCCAGACCACACCAAAAGACTCCCTTTCAATCTCACTCCATCGCTGTCCCATGCAAGTATCCTCCTGCTGATGAAGGCTTGTCAGGAAGCTTGAGTGTAGGTTCTGTACACATGGCCTCCTTGAGGATATCAAAGGCTTTCTTGCTAGCCTCTGTCTAGAAATCCTTTTTGGCTGCTTCTTTGAAGTCAGCTCAGTTAAGGGGGCAACAATTGTGTCATATCCCTTAACAAGCCTCTTATAGTATCCTGTAAGGCCCAGTAAGGCCCTATCTTCAGTATGTGTTTTAGGGGATTGCCAGGCCAGGATGGTTTCAATCTTGAAGTGAACCATCATGCTACTGACCTATCAGGCTCCTGGGCACCCCCTTACCTGCCACCAGGAGCATATTGACTTCCGACCTCTCACAGTGTGGTTTGAGGTGGTTCATGTGGAGCACCGTACGGGGGTTTCTGGGTTTCTTGAGATCTACCAGGTAGGTGGACTTCCCCTTCCACTACCTTATCTCAAATGGGCATGTCCAGTGATCGTGGAGAGCCCTGGACTCCACACACTCCATGACCCAAACTTTCTGGCCCAGTTGAAACTCTAACAGAGTGCCTTCTGGTCATACCAGAGTTTCATAACTTCTTGACTGTTTTTCACCTTTCTCTAAAAGTAATGCATCTGGTTGTGGTGGGCCAGCATGTAACTGACAATATCCTGGACGCTTGCTCCCACTACACTCTGACAAGAGGTCCCCTAACAGGGTGGCCATAGTGAAGTTTGAAAGGGGCTAAACCCAACTCCCTTTGGTGGCACCTCCATGCAGGTAAAGAGATGGCATAGCAGGACGATGTCCTATTTACCCCTCATGGGTTCAGGTAGGCCCATTATCATGCCCTTCAGGGTCTTGCTGAACTTCGCCACAAGAACATTTGTTTGTGGGTGATAGGGTATGGAGAATTTATAAGCTGCTCCACATTAATCCCACATTTACTTCATGTATGCTGACATGATGCTAGTGCCTCATCAGACATTACCTCTTTGGGGAACACCACATGGGTAAAAATCCCCACCAGGGCCCTGGCCACTGTAAGTACAAACACGGACCTCAGAGGGAAGGCCTCTGGGTAGAGAGTGGTGTGGTCCACCAAGAATATGATGAACCTACTGACTAAAACTGCCTTGAGATTCAAGGGTCCAACAATGTTGATGCTCACCCGCTCAAAGAGAGTGATAACAATAGGTAATGGGGTCAGGGAAGCCTAGAGCCTCTTCACTGGCTTCCCACTGACCTGGCGGTTAGAACAGGACCAGCAGAATGCAGCAGAGGCTGTCTTCACCTAGGGCTAATGGAAATATACTTCACACTGCCCTCTGGGGTGCCCAAGGACTATTAAAGGAGTATTTTATATGTATTAAAAAGGGAGGTTTGAGCCTGCAAAAGGTTTATTTTTCAAGGCTGAAATTGCAGTTAATAACTGCAAACACAGGCTGCAATGGCTAGCCCAAGACGTGTTTAACCCCTTCGCTGCTCTTGACGAGCTCAGCTCGTCAGGCAGCACACTGGTCGTGTGCTTATGACGAGCTAAGCTCGTCATGAAACAATGGATATTCATATAAGCTCAGCACCGGAGGGGAAAAGCCATAGCAGCCAAGGTGTTAAAGAGCTACCTAAGTGGGTGGCACAATCAGTGCTGCAGTCGCACTACTAGGATTTGATTTACAGGCCCTTGGCACATATAGTGCCAATCTCCTAGGGACATACAGGTAAATTAAATATGGCAATTAGAAATTAGCCATAGTTACCATGTATTAAGGAGTGAGTGCATGCACTTTAGCACTGGTTAGCAGCGGTAAAGTGTGCAGAGTCCTACGGCCAGCAAAAACAAGATCATGGAGTAAGAGGGCAACTTTTGGGAGGAAGACGACCCTAAGACTGACAGGCCTAACAATTCACATCTTCAGTACCTTTAGTAACAATATCAGCGTCTTCAGTAACAACATAAAGAGCTCAATAACTTATTGTTAGCTCAGTAACAATATAAGGGGCTGGAAGTTTGCATAGTTATGGCACATGCATACACTCAATGACCAAACACTAATAAGATGAATAGTAGCATGACACTAATGGAAATGTTCTGTGTATATGTGTGTGTTGCGGGTTGATTACCATAATTACAGAAGCAGCACTGATTTATGTTGGCCTATGTTCTGATATTCAAGGGAACTACGTAATTCTTTAGAAATAAAGTTTACAATCTAGGGGAAGCAAAGAAAACATGGTCCTCACATGACAATCAAGGGTTTCCCTCTAAGCCAGTGTTTCACAAACATTTTTGAATTACAACCTAATTTTAAAGATGACAAATTGTCATGACCCATCTCGCTTTAATGGACATGAGGGGGGGAGTGATTATTTTACCGTAAAGAAGACATTTGCTACCTGTGATGATGATCCCTACTGGCTGGTGCAAGGGGCATCTGTGTGCATTGAGAAGTAGGTGCACCTTGGTACTGTCATGCACAGTTAGGTATAGCTTAATCAGATTTCTGGACTTTCTTCAGCATGTGTTACAGACAATAAAATACCAACAAATGTTCTCTTCAATGATGGGGAGATATGGTAATGTGGAAGTATGTCATTGATTGATCTGTTGTAACATAGTTTAAACAGACAATGTCGAGAACACGCACATCACTGGAAACACGTGTATGCCATTTCACTGCTGTCATGTTGAATTTACTTTGTAAATAAAGTATATGGGCCATTAGGATTGGGGAGATATGTGCTACAAATCAAGCACAAGCTTTAAATGTGACTGGCTTGGTTCTACTGGCCTTCCAACATAACTAGACTGCAAGTAATGACCTTTAGTGCCAGATGTACGAAGCATTTTACGGGCCGCAAACCAGACTGGTAAAATGCTTTTTGGTAGGTACCAACCCTAATTTGCGAGTCAATAATATATTCCTGACTCGCAAAATAGGGTTTGCAAGTCGCTATTAGGGAGCAGCGGTTTAAGGGCATCCCTTCCTAATAGCGAGTTGCACTTGTATGTAGGAATGTTTTGCGACTGAGAATGCAGTCCCATGGACCACTGACTACTCTATAAACAAGCATAGGCAATGCGAGAGCTATTGGATATGTCATTGTTTATTAGCCATTGACTAGAGCTTTGACATTGGCAGCAGACTTTCAGAAAAAGAAAGCAACAGATTGAAAAAAAGCATGATGGAAGAGAAGATGATTAAATGGAGAACAAAATCAGAATTGGTGGTAAATTAAATTTAAAAGAACAAAACAAGGAAAACTAAAGGAGAAAAACACATGGAAAACAATCAGCATGAAAGGTTACAGAGTACACACTACTGCTAGGAGCAGCCTCCTCCAGAGTCAGCACAAAGACCTTGACGTTGAAGGATGGGTTGTCTTACATTAATAAGGTGCCTCACCACACCGGCGTGCAATGGATGTGACATTGTGCAGGATCTGGAGGGAGGTTTTCACTGAAGTAACGCTAGCCTGTATTGCCTGCGCTCAACTCCTTTGCACTTTCCTCCTTGGCTGCTTCACAAAATTGGCAGTTACTGCTCCTCTTCCTTGATGCCTGGCCACATTGGTATCACAGACAGTGCTTCTGAATGTGAAGTTCACCATGTGGCTTCTCAGATGAGTACAGTTAACATAGCAACAATGCATCCTGAGTGAAGCAAGTGACAGGGAATGGGCTTTATGCAGAGGCCAGGGTTCTACACCTGTCCTACCATATTAATGCCAGGCCTAGTGGCTCTGTCAATGCCTGTTATGAACAGTAATCCGAGGGCGAGGTGGATGGGAGAAGGTAGGAACGTTTTGTGGGTTAAGCCTCCTATCACATTTATCGGTAACCAGAAAATTAAAGTTCCAAATCCCGCTCTGCGTTTCATCTTTAAGAGGTTGATAACAGTTATAAACAGAGCTTCCACTGTGTGAGTGAACGGTGCATAAAAAAATTAACATTATTGCAGAAATCAAATTGGACATAAAATGCACTACTTTACTAGGTTTCTAATATTTAATAAATTGCCCAACATCTGATTCCGATTATCTGAAACCTACATTTTTATTTAATACAAAGCAGCCATCGAAACCGCATGATTGCATCTGCAGGTTGCTTTATCGAAGGCATGCCGGATAACATAATGAATATTTGCTATTTAAATTGAATTTTACATAGCAATAAAAATGTATACAGCAATGAAAAGATGAGGTTATGAGATTTTGTCTACTTGGCGAGCCTTTATCCTCCACCTATCCCTCTTCGATAAGCAGGGCATCTCTCCCAATTTTTTGGATTGCATACAGATATACAATCCAACAAATAACATTTCACCTACAACAAGCCAGGTCTAATGGCTTTATAAATTAGCATAGTGTGGTGTCCCTCTGGTATTTTGCTACTTCTTTTTTTTTAGGTCAAGAAAATTTTATTAATCATAATAAAAGGTAATATTACAAAATACAGTGAGATAATCATGAGAAAGAGACATGGGAGGGGAAGGATGAAGGGGGGAGGGCGTAAAGGAAAATCAGTATGCAATAGTAGGAGAAAGAATAAACAATGAACTCATTCGATGCATTAAAAAGAGTAATAAGAAGAGTATAATCACTAAAAATAAAACAGCAAATGCAAATAAGGTTGTGCAGGTAAACATGTTAACATAGAGAATGGAATGAAAAGGAGGAATCAAGGAGGTTTGGAAACTTCCTGTTGGGCAGGATGTGGACGAAAGGAGCGGGTTGTACAGTTATCTAAATACAACGTAATAGGAAGCCACAATTCTGCATGTTTAGCTGCCAACTGGGCAGGGAATACAAAAGCAGTATCAAGCCTATGGTTGTGACAAACATTATACCACCATGCTTGGAAAGTATTAGTTGAGGAAGACTTCCAATTAACAGTAATTTGTTGAAAAGCAACTGCTAATTATAAATCAACAATACGGACAGTAGAATCAATAACATCCCAACAAGGTGAAAGACTACCTAAGAAGACATGGGTGGGGGAAAAAGGAATACCAGTGTGAAAAATAACATTAATTTGTGCCCAAATCTGTAACCAAAAAGCATGTACATGTTTGCAAAGTAATAACATGTGAAATAGGTTAGCATTTGGTAAAGTGCAAGACCAACAGTGATCTGGAGTGGCAGGAAATCGCTTATGGAGAGTAGTAGGTGTGTGAAGTAGTCTATTGTAAATGAAAAACATAGATTGCGTCAAGGACGCCGCTCTAGAGGTTTTACAAATTTTGATCCAAATCTTGTCCCATAAAGATATCAGCCATGAAGTCGAAAAATCATTTTCCCAATGATCCTCCACCCTGGATTTGGGTCTGGGGAGTGTGAGCATATGAAGGTGCTTGTATATAGCAGAAGCTTTAGGAGTATCTTCTAGAATAGAGTAAAGATGAAGGGCAGGGTTAGGTGGAGTAGGGGTCAAGGGCGTCTGCAAGAACTTCGTGTAAACCTCCATAACCGTTGCTTTGAGAAGAGGATATTTGGAAGCAAAGGAGGAAGGTAAATCAAATGTGGAACTTAGGGTAGAAAAAGATAAGAATGTGGAATGGGAGAAAAGCTGCGATATCCAGAGTAACCCCTTGGACCTCCAAGATTTCCAATAAAAGGGTTTACCTCGAATTAGAAGAGATTTATTATGCCAAATGGGGGAGGAAAGAAAGTCAGCAACTGTCGTAGGGGGAGGGGGATTGGAAGCTAGGAGGAGTTTAACAGTGCATTTATGAATGAGAGTAGGAATTAGGGAAGGTTTACGAGAAAAAGAAAGATATTCAGAAAAAGAGAAAGGAGAGAGAAAAAGACGTTCAACCTTGGTCCATAGAGGGCAAGGGGAATCAGGATCATGTAGCCAGAAGGAAGCTTGACGTAACAGAAAGGCTTTGTGGTATGATGGAAAATCAGGAAAATTAACTCCTCTTTCAGAAGCTGGGCGTAAAAGTCTAGCAAGGGACATTCTAGGTTTTTTGTTGTGCCATAAAAAGGAGGATAACATTGAATTGATTTTCTTTAAGAACTTTGCCGGGACAGAGACCGGGATATTAGAAAGTGTGTACAAAACAATGGGGGATAACATCATCTTGATAGTATCCAAGCGACCCCACCAGCACAGATATAGGGGATGCCACCTAGCTGTAAGGTCGGCTAGTTTTTGGGTGCACTTAGAGATACATAAAGAAATGGTGTCAGGAATGGAAGGGGTAATATGCAACCCCAAGTATTTAATGTGGGAGGGGCTCCAAGTAAAATTAGAGGCACTGAAGTCAGGTTTAAAAGTGAATTTTGTTAAGGGGAGGATCTCGCACTTATCATTATTAAATTTGTAACCAGAAATTGAGGAGTATTGCCGTACTTCCTCCAGGAAAGCAGGAATGGAAACTATAGGGTTTGAGATGAATAGTAAAATATCATCTGCGTAAGCAGCGAGTTTGATGGAAATTTCCGCAGTCTGAAAGCCGTGGATATCAGGGTTTTGGCGTAGTTTGGATAAGAAAGGTTCTAAGGCAAGGTTGGAAAGAAAAGGGGAGAGGGGGCAACCCTGTCAAACTCCTCTACCCAGATTGAAGTAGGAGGAAATCTGACCGTTGGCAAAAACTGCAGCTCTTGGGTGAGTAGTAATGAGATTAGAGAGATAAAGTTAGGGCCAAATCCGAACCATTCAAGAGTATGAAAGAGGTAAGGCCATTCAACCCTGTCAAATGCCTTCTCGGCATCTAGGGCAATTGCTGCGAGGGAATATTGGAGGTGGGAAGATTTTGATAAGATATTAAATAAAAGCCTGGTATTATCAGTGATGTGTCAGCCTTGAACAAAGCCAGATTGTTCCTCACCTAGGAGGTCAGGGAGTAAATGATCTAATCTGATTGCCAAAGATTTAGCGAAAATGTTATAATCAATATTAACAAGAGATATGGGTCTATAGCCATCTTGGTTTGGGACCAGGCTTTTTTCGGCGGGCGCCATCTTGGAGCGTCCACGCGCTCCTCCCTCCATTCCGGCGCCTATTTAAGGCACTTTCAGGCATCTGCCGGCCTGACAAGGTGGCATACTACCGCGCTGCGGTTTGTAAGCGCTTATGATTTTAATCTTTATTAGTTGACGCATTTAGCGCGTTTTTGCTTCGTTTTCATTTTTTCTGCATTTTTAAATGTGCACTGCTTGGGCTCTCCCCCCCCTCATACCTGCATTTAATTCGGAATTTTCACCACCGTTTTCGGTGGGCCCGGGTTCTCTGGGTGGTCCGGGGGCTGTTAGCTGATCGGCGACCAGCGCCATCTTGGTTTGGGACCAGGCTTTTTTCGGCGGGCGCCATCTTGGAGCGTCCACGTGCTCCTCCCTCCATTCCGGCGCCTATTTAAGGCACTTTCAGGCATCTGCCGGCCTGACAAGGTGGCATACTACCGCGCTGCGGTTTGTAAGCGCTTATGATTTTAATCTTTATTAGTTGACGCATTTAGCGCGTTTTTGCTTCGTTTTCATTTTTTCTGCATTTTTAAATGTGCACTGCTTGGGCTCTCCCCCCCCCTCATACCTGCATTTAATTCGGAATTTTCACCACCGTTTTCGGTGGGCCCGGGTTCTGTGGGTGGTCCGGGGGCTGTTAGCTGATCGGCGACCAGCGCCATCTTGGTTTGGGACCAGGCTTTTTTCGGCGGGCGCCATCTTGCAGCGTCCACGCGCTCCTCCCTCCATTCCGGCGCCTATTTAAAGTCGCTCTCTCCCGCGCAGCGGGAACGCGCAGCTGGGACGCCGTCGCATGCCGGAGTCGTGCCAGAGTCCTGCCCGTCTGCGCCCGTCCGCGACAGGACGCGCTGGACGTGGCTGTACTCTGGCCCCCCTCCTGGTCGGTCTATTCTACATCATGCGGTGCTACACCAGAGATAGTCTGGTTGCCATTGAGAGGTCGCGGCCACCCTGCTCTACACCTAGGGTGGATCCCTTATGCGGCCCGTTATCGTGTGGCTGCGGATGCTTTACGCTGGCTGCCCCCGTAAGCAGGAGCTGCGGGGACGTCCTGCGCACGCCCCTAAGCCCGTCGCCAGGTATTAGCATTTGGAATCTTAACGCTAGGTCGCTTGTCAAGCACCATCTTGACATTAATGATCTGCTAGGCAGGGAGTCGCCTGACCTATTCTGTGTAACAGAGACCTGGCTCCAGGATGCTGACACGGCCATTGTCAATCTGGCCTTCCCGCCGGAATACTCGGTATTCACCTTGAATAGGACCTCGAGAGGCGGGGGTATTGCTCTTGCCGTCAAGTCCTGTTACCCTACTACATGGCATGGGCAAAAGATCCCGGGGTGCGAAAGCGCCCTGTTTAAGGTCGCTATTACATCCAACTTCACCCTGTCGGGACTTGTAATCTATCGGCCCCCGGGGAGTGAAGTGGCCTTTAGAGCAGCGTTACCTGAGGCTATTAGCAATCTGGCTACGGGGTGCTCCAATTTTACCATCATTGGAGATTTAAATCTGCACTTCAATAACTCCAGTAGTCCCTCAGTATCCAGTTTCCTGGCAGACCTTGAGGCGTTACAGCTGAATCAGTTGGTGACGCAGCCCACACACTCAGGGGGTCACACCCTTGACCCGTTCTTTACCAATCTGACGGAAGTCTGTGTCACCAGCTACACACCTCTGGCATGGACTGATCACTATTTGATACAGTTCCACTGCCCTATCGTGGCTAGTCCATCTAAACCAGTGGTGTGTTCTGTTCCAAGAAGACGCTGGAACAAACTTAAGCTCGATGAGTTCTTTCATCTCTTATCAGCTGACCCGCTTGACGTCTCAGGTCCGCCTGATCAGATATACGACAGGTTTAGCGACTGGGTCTCCAGGGCCTTGGACACCCTCATCCCCTTGGTGACCTGTAAAACTGGTTCTGGCAAGGCCAGCCCCTGGTACGACGACTCTCTGCGGGCTCTGAAGGTTGCTTGCAGGCGCGCAGAGCGGGCATGGCGCAAAGCCTATTCCAGCTCTAAGAAAGTCCTATATCAGGCAACAGTGAAGGTGTACCATCGGCGGTGTGTAGAACTCGTGCCGCTTTTTATGCGACACAATTCAGGAACAGTTCGAACCCGGCAAAGGCTATCTTTAAGGTATTGAAAGACCTCACTGCCAAAAAAGTTACAACATCACACCAGAGCTCTGTGGAGCACTGTGAAAAGTTGGCAGAGTTTTTCCTGGAAAAGGTGAATGCCATCTATCGAGCCTTTCCTGTGGTCGTTCCCTCGGCGATTACATCTTCTAAGCCACCACCATCTGAGGGATTATGTTCTCTACCTCTGTTAAACTCTGATAGCCTAGGCACTTTGGCCCGCAGAGTGAAGTCTGGGTCCCCTGAGGATCCACTTTGCCCTGAAGTGTTCAAGGACCTGGCGGCACATGACATCTCTCCGCTTTGTTCCTTGGTCAATGCGTCCCTTACATCTGGCGTAGTTCCACTGAAGTGGAAGCGAGCCATGGTTCGTCCGATCCTGAAGAAACCTAGCCTGGATGGGAGCAAGCCGGAGAGCTATCGGCCTATTTCACTCTTGCCGTGGCCGGCTAAGGTGATGGAGGCACACGTAAATGCCGCTCTCTCGGAACATCTCCGGCGAGCTGATATACTCGACGCCACGCAGAATGGGTTTAGGGCAGGTCATAGCACGGAGACGGCTCTGCTTTATATGGTGGAGCACCTTCGCTCCGTGCTTGACGCGGGACAAACGGCAGCGCTGGTGCTATTAGATCTAAGCGCTGCCTTTGACACCGTCTCGCACCCTATCCTTCTGCAGCGTTTAGAGGAGGCTGGTGTTACCGGCACTGCTCTCGACTGGTTCCGGTCGTTCTTAACCAACCGGGCCTTTAGCGTGACCGTCCCACCTTATCAGTCAAAATTCCATCCGTTGAACCTAGGCGTCCCCCAAGGCTCCTCGCTGAGTCCTACGCTGTTCAATCTGTACGTAAGGCCGCTAGCTGAGGTTGTCAAACAATGGGGTATGACCATGGTGTCATATGCCGATGACACCCAGCTAGCGGTCACGATCAGCGGGGATGCTGAAGTCGACGCTCCTAGGTTTCAACAAGGACTGAGGGCAGTCGCTAGCTGGATGACGCTCAATTGTCTCCAGCTAAACGCTAGTAAGACCGAGGTGATGGTATTTGGTAGACAACCGGAACTGTGGGGAGAGAGATGGTGGCCGGAGGAGTTGGGTTCTGCTCCCATCCCAGTCGCCGAGCTTAAGAACCTCGGGGTCTGGTTGGACCCTTCCCTTACGTTTGCATGCCACACTAAACGCACGGCTGCTTGTTGCTTCGGCATCTTGCGTGGGCTCCGTCCTGTGCTAAAGTTCTTCGATGCCCCTACTCGGCAACTCATGATCCAAGCTACCGTCATCTCCAGGCTGGATTATGCTAGTTCTTTGCTGGCCGGGTTGAACGTAGCTGAGATCGGGCGTCTGCAACGGATCCAGAATGCCGCAGCGAGAGCGGTGGTAGGCCTTCCAAGATTCTGTCCTACGTCCAGCACCATACGAGCGCTGCATTGGCTCCCGGTGGCGCAGCGGATTCAGTTTAAGGTCCTCTGCGTCGCCTATAAGATCTTGAAGGGGTCCCCGGCAACGATCCTTACGACCCTCATGGCCAACTACATCCCAGCACGACCCTTAAGATCGGCAGACCTCGAATTGGCCGTGGTACCGCGCGTTAAGCGAGGTAGGGCCGGTGGACGCTCATTCCGAGTGCGGGCCGCTGCTTTGTGGAATTCCTTACCCCCGGCAATTCGCGCTATGAGCGATTTGCTTTCTTTTCGTCGCGCCGTGAAAACATTTTTATTCCCTTAGTCATTTTGCTTGTGCTGTTTTTATTTAGTTGTGTTGTGTAGCTGCCTTGTCGGGCGCCAGGACGCTCCTTAGCTGGAGCATCTGTGCGCCAAATAAAAAACCACATAACATAACATAACAACATTGCACATCTTTTCCGGGTTTAGGTATTAAACAAATGTGTGCATCTGAAAAAGTCCCTGAAGAGGCACCTAACTGAGCAAAGGAGTGAAGAAGAGAATATAGCTTTGGAATTAGTATTTTGGAAAAATGAAGGTAAAATTCAACGGTGAAACCGTCCAGGCCAGGAGCTTTGTTGAGTTTAAGATGTTGAAGTGCAGTAAGTAACTCCTTTTGTGAAATATCAGTCTCTAAAGAGGAAAGGTCAAGAGGGAAGTGTGTTGGCTTCTGAATAGTTGAGAAGAAATGTGTAAGAGAGTGAGGAGAGGGTTGGGTATCAGAGGTGTATAGGGTCTCATAAAAGCGGGAACATGTAGCAAGAATATCGGCATCTTTATGTTGCAAATGTGCATTAGTATCATAAACAGATTCAATATTCAGCTTGTTATGTTTAACCTTCAGGTAGTTAGCAAGGATTTTTCCAGCTTTATTCCTACCCCCATAAAATTTAGCACTAGACTTAAGTAGGTATAAGGAAGCATCTTCAGTAGATCTTTCATTAAACTTGAGTTTGGCAGCGACCAGAGTTGTCAAACTATACTTGGATTGTGAAGTGAAGTAGGCGTGTTCCAATCGTTTAATATCAAGAAGGAGGTTTTTAGTAGAGTGGCAAGCAATTCTGCGTTTCTTAGCAACATAATTGATAATGAAGTCACGTGCAGCTGCTTTAAAAGTATCCCAAACAATATGTTTAGAGATGGGCGGAACATCATTTAGTAGAAAAAAACCATCAAAAAATGCCGTGAAAGAAGTAGAAAATTTGGGATCTACAAGGAGAGCATTGTTAAAACGCCATCTTCTGGGTCCATCAAGTTTAGGGAGCACATCAAGACTAATCGTAACAGGGGCATGATCTGAAAGCAAAATCGGACCAATATCCGCCGAGTGAAGTGTTTGAGCAAAATCATGGGAAACAAAAATGTAGTCAATCCGTGACTGTGAACGGTGGTATGGTGAATAAAAGGTATACTCCTGCAAAGTCGGGTTACAAAGTCGCCAGGAGTCAACAAGCTTATGTTGAGAAATACCTTGGGCTAAAAATTTGTGTGATTTAGTGGGGATATACGTGGCATCAGATTTTCTATCAACAAATGTATCTAGGGGTTGGTTACAATCCCCTGCAAGGATGAAGTTATCATCCATAAATTGGGTAATGCGTGGTGAAAATTCTGCCCAAAAAAGGGGTTCACCAGTGGTCGGACCATAAACATTAAGGAGAGAGATTGAAACACCTCTAAGTGATAGTTTGACATGCGTCCATCTTCCATTGGTGTCAGATTCTTGGGAAATAACTGTATAAGGAAGAGACCTACGACATAAAATTGCAACACCATTGTGTTTACCATCACCTTGCGAGTAAAAGACATCGCCCACCCAACCTCTTTTAAGCTTAGCGGATTCTATGTCAGAAAGGTGAGTTTCTTGAAGAAACGCAATGTCAACATTCAACTTGGATAAGTGTGATAAAATGCGTTGACGCTTAATTGGGGAATTAATACCCTTAACATTCCATAAAGTTATATTTAGTGACATAACATGTACAATAAAATAGCAAGTTCATAGCAATTACATAAGTGTTGTAAAAAAAATAGGTTACAAAATATAACGCATATCAGAGTGACAAAAAAAACATAAAGAAAGAAAGGGAAAGGGAAAAGGGAGGAAAAGGTAGCATGGAAATTAGGACAGAAAAAAGTGGAAAGAGTACATCATAAAGAGAAATGGAGCAATAGCTTATAATGAATGATGCGAGAATTAGCAAGAAACACAGGAAGAATAACGAAAATGTAGGGATAATCTGAAGAGAACTACAACCTATAAAAGAAGAAATAATAACTTTCACATGAACAGGGGAGTTCAGACAGAAAAGAAAGAGTAAGGAAAAAAGGGAAGAAAAGAACAAATAGGAAAAAGGGGAAAACATACCTACAAAAGGAGAAGACAAAAATGGAGTCGGGGGGGGGGAGCCACCGAGGCAAGGCAGTAGCAACGTGCGCCGCCAAGCAGAAAGCTGGGGAGACATCATCAGACGGGGAAGGAAACCTGTGGAAGCAAAATGAGGAAATACAAAACAATTACACATGGGAAACATAGGGAAGAAAAAGTAAGTGACAACAGTATGGAAGGGAGAGGATAATCAACAGGAAAGCAAACGGGGAAGAAATGCAAACATGGTCAAAACGAGAACATCAACATGAGAAAGGCAATCAAAAGAAGTAAATCAGCCAGGATGAGACGAAGAAGGCCCAGAAGAGTCCATAGCAGTGGTTTTGTGCGCATTGATGAAGCTTTGTAGTCGAACTGGATCTTCATAGGTAGTCGTCTTGTTGTTATAGGTGACTTTGAACAAGCAAGGATGGTACAACCCATATCTGGCACCCATGGAGCGAAGTACATCTCTCATGCCTAAGAAGGCTTTTCGTCGATTAGCAGTCGCTTTAGCATAGTCTTGACCAAAGAACAAATGAGAACCAGACCATGCTAGTTTTGGTGAAGCTTTAGCTGCCAAGAGAACTTTCAGGAGGTCAGTATACTCCAAAAAATAAATGATGACACCTCTTGGACGCTGCGACATGGAAGCAGATGTCGGCAGACGGCCCAATCGATGAGCCCGTTGAATGTTAAGAGATGTTCCTTCTGGTAAATGGAGCAGTTTGGGAAGAAAGGAGCTAAAGAAAGCAATTGGGTCTGAGCCCTCAAGACCCTCCACTAGTCCGTAAATGCGTAAGTTATTACGTCTATTTCTGTTTTCCAATTCCTCCACCTGCTTCTGGAGGGCGCCAACCTGTGAAGTTAAGTGGGAGACTGTAGTGCGTGTTTCCTGGAATGAGGCAACAGATTGCTGAACTGAAGAGACTCTGGTTTCAATGTGTGACCAATTGTCCGTAAGAGTCTGAAGCGTAACATTAGTTTCCTCCATAAAAGGGCGCAAGATCCCAATTTCCTCCAGAAAAGGGCGAAAAGATCTTATTTCTTCCATCAGAAGTTCCATAGAGACAGGTGTAGATGCTTTGGCAGGTGAGGGGGGATCTTTTTTTAGTCTTTTGGTGGTAACTTTCCCTGATGCTGACTGAGGAGGATCCATGACAGTATCAGAACTGGATGAAGTGAAAGAGTCCTCTAATTTGGAAAACTCTGAGAACAATTTGGAGTTTTTCACGAAAGCCACGTTTGTTTTGGTGTTAGAGGGCAAACAGGACATGGATTTCAATAGTCCCATAAAAATTGTAGGAAGGTATACGAGCTATGACGATCCTTGAAAAGTGCACCTCTTTAACAATAGATATGAAATAATATCAAGAAAGCACAAACAAACAGTCTAAAGAGGCACTTCTGAGGATAAGAGGTTGCGCAGTGAAACACGGTGAAGGGTTCAGTACAACATCTGTGACTCCCAGAAGCAGCAATGTAAAACGATTTGTAGAGAAGGGGCAAACACCATGAGATGTATGGCCATGAAGTAAAAGCGTTGATATAAAGTCATAACGCCATGAAGTTGACGAGAGCAGTAAGTATCATGCAGCGAAGAACATTACAAAAGAGATTGCCTGAGCAATGTCACCATAGATCTGGTAGGAAGGTAAGGGTATATGCGCATATTGAGTAAAGGAAATGTCCCTGAAGATGTGGTAAGATGTCCTAAACTCAGAACTGTGAATCAAATTTGTGGTAGACGTCTGAGAAAGGAAGAAGCAGAGATTCCATGAAAGAGCAACTGCGCAAATAGCGAGGTGAGTTAATGGTGACTATGGTAAATGAGTCCAACTACCACAGTAACGAAATCTAGGTAGCAAATCACCTAGATAACTTGAATTGAAAAGCGTGCACTGCAAATGATCATCCTCATATTGATATTCGTGCTATTTCCAGCATTGTTGATGATCAAAACTCTGACTGAATGTGAGAGAATCCCGCAAAATGGCGGGTAAAAGATGCTGGGGTATGGAGATGAAGCCAGCATAGCTATAAATGCAGGGCAAAGAAACAATGCGTGACTACATGCTGATAACTGCAGGTCGCTTGGAAAAATTAAGAGTTTGCATGTCTTTGAAGACCAGATTATTGTAAAATGCGCCGTGAAGCAGTATCAAAACAGAGAGGCAGGGTCGTTACAAAATGGCGGCTGCATCGTATTGGAGGCGTACCTGAGGCGGCAGAAATACAAATGCGCCGTCCGAGTCGTCAGCGCATCATTTTGGGTTGAAAACAGCCGCGGCAGCCATCGGGGATGCTCGACGCCAGAAAATGCAGTCCCACAGGTAGTAAGCGGGAGTTGAAGTAGCGAAGCTCCCGAGCCTCTACGGAGCCTCACGCCAGCACCGCCATCACCGTCGGGCGCCAAGCCACGCCCCGTATTTTGCTGCTTCTGTCATTGCACTCGGATATACAATGCAACAAATAACGTTTCATCTACAACAAGCCAGGACTATTGGCTTGATCAATGGTTGTTAGCTGCATAAAAAAAAATAAAAAACAACTATGGCTTCCTTGTATATAATGTTGAAAATTACTCAGTTGTTGTGGGAGAGATTGTCTGCAAAAGTGATAGAGCTGCTGACCTTGTAGCTAGGGAAGCAAGGTCGAGCCTCGGCTTAACATTCTGTGATTCCGAAAAGCCACATGTTCTTCTGCAATATAACTGGTGTTCACAGAAAGAGCTCTGATACCTTCAGGTCAACTTCGCACTGCATAAAACTGAAAAAATGAAGTTCTGGAATGATGAGACTGAACAGCAATAAAATAAAGTTCTGGAATGTTGAGACTGTTAAGGAACTATAAGGAGTCTATGTGAAGGGTGGCATTGCTACAGAGTTAGATAATGGGGAGGCAACAATGGAGAGCCACAAATACGCAACGGTTTTGGCACTTGCTTTTCAAAGCTGCCGGTGCTGAGCGACAATGAGTTAAGAAGCTCCAATAAACAAGACGAGCTTCACTATAAGCATCTATGCAATGTGAGGGGGAGGGGCGGCGAGGCGGTCTGGGAGCAAAAAGCAATAGATTGGGAACAGAGTCAAGCCTTACTGACCGCGCAGGGTAGCGCTTGTGAGAAGCGCCTTTCAGTAAATAAAAAAAGGAGTCCGGAACAGTGCCCTACAATGCCCACTGCCCAAGCTGAAATGTAGTTCGGCGGAGCTCTTGGGGAGGTCTAAACACCGGAAAAGGTGTGACGTGCATGCCCTTTACGAATGGGGATGACAACAAATGGAGCAAAGGTGTTGCCAGTAAATGGCAAGCCTATGGGTGGACTGCAAGCCCAGATAAACCTACAGCAGTCTCGGTTTGAGACAGCGCATGCACGCCGTCTAGAGCCGAGACCTTAAAAAGGAAAGGTAGCTTTACATTTTTATTTTTGAAATGCTTCCCGTTTTCCTTTATGGAAAACGGGCTGCATTACAAAAACAATTGCTATATTTAAACAGCAATAACAGACATGTGGCCACATGCAACAACCTATTTAGGAAGTGCAAACGGTGCAAATCGGTAAATTCGGCCGTTTGCGATTCCTAAATAGGTTTTTGGGATGCATCAAGCATTTTTGGCAAAATCGCTATTTTTAGCGAATTCAAAAAATGCGATTGCTTTTAAGGAATCGCAAATTTGCAATTCCTTAAAAGCAATGCATGATTACTTTTAAAATTGCGAATTCGCAATTAGGGGGTGCATATTACCATGAGGGTGAACCTTGTGGTAATTTGCGAAAATGTATTAAAATGCTCAAAATTGCATTTTAAAACACTGTCATTCTACAGACACACATGTCCTTAGGACATGTGTGTGTGTGAAACATGCACTTCAAAATACATTTCAGGGGTGCAGGGGGGGGGGGTCCTTTGAACCCCCCCTGCACCCATGGAATGCATTAACATTTTGCGATTTCTAATTTGCGATTTCGCAATTCCCATTGATTCCTATGGGCCTTTTGGCTGGCCCATAGGAATCAATGGGAATTGCGAAATCGCAAATTAGAAATCGCATAATATTTAGGAGTCGGTAAAAATTGCGATTTTTACCGAATCGCAAATATTATGTGATTTAAATCATGCATCCCATTTTGCGATTCCTTATTTGCGATTCCCTAAAAATCGCAAATAAGGAATCGCAAAACCGGACTTTGATGCATGTGGCCGATGGTGGTTTGCTGACCCCAGCAGGCCACCATAACTGTGACTATAGGCCATTCCCAATGGGTCGCACAAGAGAATTACCTCATGAATATTAATGAGATAGTTCTCTTTGCGACCTACTGGGAATTGCAGAATTTGTCCTAAACACATTTGTATATGGGTGTTTGCGATTTTCTGATTGCGAATCTCAAAAATTCACAATTAGGAAATCAAAAACTGACTTATTTTTACATCTAGCCCTAAATTATCTACCTGGTCTAGTCCTGCTCTGGCCTTGGATATAGGAACATGCAGCTGACAGGACCTAGACACAGAAGGCTGCAGAACCGAACTCACATTGAGGCTATTGATCTGCAACAACAATAGAAAAGCAGACGCTGCAAATGTGTTAAGGTCGGGAATATTTGTGTACCATCTCTCCAAGGAGGTCAATTTCAGCTTTTGCCGAAAAAGGGGAAAGAAGCAATTATTCCTGCTTTTTATTTCCTGTAACAGAAGAGTAAGAAACACCCTGGGCCTCAAAAGTCTGATTACTTACATATATCAAGTATTTTGCAACCCACCAAATAGTGTTTCGCTAGCCACCAGTGGGTTGCAACTCACAGTTTGGGAGACCGTACTCTAAGCATAAAAATACATTTACATATTCAAAGGACAACAGATTCTGTTGGTGCTTGCATCCATCACTCATAGGAATGAGGTCCAGACATAACATTATATGCAGTCAGCTCTTCAGTGGTAAATTAACACTTGAAAGGTCAACTGTCAACCACAAACTACTGCAGTTGAATATACATTTACCACTTAAAAAAATATATTTTCTAAAACAATTGAGTCTACTAACATGAATAAAAAGTGTGTCTCTACTTTCCACTTCCGGCGTTACTCTTTTTTAACAGTATTTAACTTATACTACACGGCAGCATTTAATATTTGGAAAAAAAGTTTCCAGACTGCACTACTTAAAACACCATAGAGGGTAAAAATACATAAACATGTAATGTGGATCATGGTCCATTAATGTTGCCTAGGATTAGGCAATACCTGTAAATCTCTCAGAGTAATTTTCATGTCACCATTGCATTATGTTACCCTTCATATATACGCCATGAGAGGCTCAGGGGAAGTAAGGTTCCTGAAAGCCTTGCATTTATGGAAGGGGGTGAGGGCGATGAGCCAGTTATTGTGGAAGCTGGCACAGAGGAATCCACCACTAGTGCCAACTCCCATATTTGTGAGGCCGATGCTGAGACCTGCATCCACCACTAGCTCAGTAAAAGTACCCACTACAGAGAGCCAATATTCGACATACCCATCTACCGCCACTTCTTCAGGCATTGGTGATGCCCACATAAAAAGTATACCACCCCAGTTTGGGGCTTCTTGATGATTAGCAAGCAGAAGGACAACATTGTGATATGCTCCATTTACAAAAAGTGTTTATTAAGGTAAGTGTTATGTACCCCATTGTACCCCAATCTTGGCCTTGGTAGCTACACAACCTTTTACCTACATTTGTCCTACCTTGCTCTGTATAACGGTTCTAGCACTGACCTTTTCCCAAGTTATGTGCTGGATAAATGTCAATAGGTTTCCTTGAAACTAGCCTCATTTATTATGAGGTTTCTTAGAAAAGCCCATGCACATGACGTACATAACAGGATTAACACACTCTGTTTAAAAGTCATGGTCATCTTCATCCTAGGGTAAAAGAACCACTTTGCATAGTTGCAGGTATTGATCTAGGCTCATTTACTTAATCGTACTCACAACATAAAGAACCCCAAGGCTATCGTTATGGTATAAAAGAACCATACCAACACTAGATAGACAGAGGAGAAGCTTCTACGCCGACACGAGACCCTGATGTTCCTGCATGCAGAGGCTCCAGCACTCCAGCACGCAGAGGTCTGACATCCCTTGCAGTGTGTCCAACTCAAGGGATGGGGTCCTTGGTTCTCTCATATCAGGTAATGGGGTTGTCTCTTTCTTAGGGGATTCTTGGCTTTTACACCAACATACATGCTAGGTACAATTTGGTACACTTAGGTAGGGTTTGCATCTTAGGAGTATGCTTAATTACTGGCATGTATATATGCCTGCACATATTCACTGTTTTAGCACCATGGTAGAATTCTACCTTTTATTCACTCTGTTGGTGCTTGTAATCTTATACATTTGCTTCTGTGTAATGATTGTCACAGCAAACATGTTTTATACTAGAATGACACAGGTTCAATAAATGCCTATTGAAAACATCCCCATAGTTTATTCTGTGTATATCTTTAAGGCTCTACTATTTCCACAATCCCAGAAGTATCAAGGGTTGCTATGCTTGATAGATGCCAGAGACTATTCGCTCCTTAAGGTTAGGGGGCGTATTATGGCACTGTGAGCTACCTGGTATTAAGGCTAATGTATCTTTCGGGGGTGTCTGGAATCAGTCTGGACACCAATCATTTAGTTTATGTTGTCTAAACATGCAGATCCTATGTATTTTTAGAACACTATGCCACTGGATGCCAAGTGACCCATTTGAAAAATACATCTCACACTCTGCTGGGAAGCACAACTTCAAAAACTTTCTGCACATGGTGGTGGTTAAAGTATGGTGAGATGAGAAGCAACTCCAGAGGCTCCAATCACAGTGGGAGGTGTAGGTGGTGAGGATGAACAGGTTGACATCTTTATGCAAAGCAACTGTGTCCCCAGCTGTGTGCCAGTATCACCCACCTCCCAATGATACAAGAGCCAGTAGAGACACAAGAGCATACAGTGACTGCCGCAAGATGCAGATTGAGTCTATCAACTCCAGGTTCTCTCCAGAAATCGCCTGCTTCAGTGGCATCACAAAAGAAAAAACTGTTACTAGCATGTTTACGCAGGAGAGGCCATATGAACGCACTACCCAGAGGCACGTTTGTACAATGAGAAGCTGGCTACAAGGTTAGCACTGGACCTCCTCCCTTTTCTTTTATGGAAGGAGTGGGCTTTTTAGAGAATGTGGCGGACATCTGCTCCAATTTAAAGGTTCCCAGCAGGACCTACTCTGCCAGAGTGGCTGTTCTAGCACTCCACAATGTGCTAGTATTGGTTGTAAAATCTTTGCAGCAGAGTGCAGTTCAGACTATCCACCTGACAACAGACATGTGGACCAATTGTCAAGCCAGTAATTAGATGCGTATCACTGGATCATTTTTGTGAGGGTTAGGCAAGAGATAGCTACTGGTCTCAGCACTGAAAATACTTTTAAGGGCGACTGCAGCATGCAACAGTAGCCATGTTCACCATGGACAAATCCCATACAGCTAGAAACATCTTGGAATACTTTAACAGGAAGGTATTTGAATGACTACGACCCAAAGGTCTCAGAATTGGGTTTGTTGCCACAGACAATTTCAGTGATATAGTTAAGGCCACAGAAGATGGTGGCTATTTCAGAGTACTCTGTTCAGTGCATTGCATCAACAGCATTGTAGAGGACGTTCTCAAAAAGCAGACCTAGTCAGCAACTTACTGACCATCTACAGAAGAATCTTCACTCATTTCAGACATTCTGACAAGCCTGGAAGCAGTTGAGGATCATTCAGCATGCTAACAGAGAACTAGTTAAAGCCCTCACAGAGGAGGTGCCAACAAGTTGGAACTCAACCTATTACATATAGCAACTTATGTTTAAGCAGTACTGTCATTTTCCCAGTTAGGTCTAGAGGGAAACACTGCCATTTCTACATGTACATGGATGTTTTCCTAAAATTGCCTTCACTCTCACACAATGACTTTTGTCACACATGTGCATCCTTGACAGTGCAGATTTATTTCTAGGAGACTTTACCTGCTTACAAACCATCTTCACAAGAACACTATCATGATACCTTGAGGTTAATACATACATTGTGTAAATGTTATTATTTGTTTAGTATATGTGGAAACAGAGCTATCTATAACATCTGAACAATGTTAGCCAGACCACGATCTTGGCCCAAGGCAAGGATGCCTTTAGTTATAAATAAACATCAATTTCCGTGTGTTGGCAGAGGAGTGTTTTTCTGTCATTAAAGATGTCTCTACATGCTGATGCTTCAGCCCAGCAGCCTGCTATTATCTCTATGAAGGGTGCTAAGCTCGCGACCATGATGGGGACCTCCATTATTACAGTTCAGGTGACAGGGGTTGGATCATCCAGTAGAAAACATACACACACCCTAGGCACTTAGGTTAGGGGACACATAGTAGCAGTACCCCAGATCTCTATATTCTTTTGTATGCTTCCATATATACATTGTTTTAGCTCGATGGTGGAACTTTTCAATCTGTTCACTGTTCTAAAATTCCTAATAACTGTCATTTGCTACTGTCTATTAGAAATTGCAGCACATATATTTCATACAAGAATCACGTTGGTTCAATAAATATTGAAAAAGTTCCATTGTGCAGTCCTTGTATATTTCTCTGAGAGAAAGAGAGCCCGAGTGACAGAGGCAATCAGGGTTGTCTTATAAAGTGGTTGCCAGAATGATTTGATACCTGTCTAGGTTTAGGGGGCTTATGGTGACACTGTGAGCTAGCTGACCTATAGGACTACTTATCCTAGGGGGTGCATGGAATCGGTTTGGCATACCCAGCAGGTGTGCTGTCCACAAACACTCAGTTCCTACTGTAGAGTGGACACTACATGACATGGCGTCACTAAGATTGGTGGGGTTCCTATTTTTATGGATCACCTCAGTGGTTCAATCATGCCTGCTCAGAGAGTCCTGATTACCTCCTAACCAGAAATGTCTGTTGTGTTAGGGAAAATCCTCTTCAGCTGAGTAGGTATGGCTGTCTGCTGTTCAAGGTTGAGCTCATAAAGGATCTACATCCCACTGTGTTACCCTCTCTGTAATTCATCTATAGTTATGTCTGACACAGAAAATCCTCAGGCATTAAACATCACTGAGAACTGCAGACATGCAATTACTATGAAACTATTACACTCAGGGTTGGAGATGTTTTTTATTTATTATTTTTTTTTATGAGGACATTTTTTTCTGATTTTTTCCCCTAATTTGCTCCCCACCCGTGTTTTAACATAACTTACATTATAAACTAATTGTGAGGATTGCTTTTCCCACCCTGAGGAAGCCTCCCTTTTTCTTTTGGGTGGTATTTCCACCCGCTTCGAGCTCCGATTTCACCAATTTGCTTATTTTGCTTATTTTATTTAAAAGATCACTTTCCTTCTTTAATTAAACTGATCCTTTAAGATTTGAAAAGGTTCCTTCTCTAGTTAGTTTTCTCCCTTTGGATCTGGTCCTTTATCTGATTTATAAGATCCTCTACCTCATGGGGCTCCCTTATATTGTGCATTTTATTACGCCACATGAATCATGATTCTTAGAGCTGCCGGGAATTTTATCTGCACATTAGCCCCAAGAGATTTTAGCTCTTGCATATGCTGCCCCAGTTCCCACTGTCTGTCTTGTGTGACTTTACATATGTCCAAGCGAATTTTGAAGGACCAGTTGTCCTTGTTTTGTGTTCCACCTTTTAAACCCTCGCTTAGTATTTTTTCTTTAAGGGTATACGTCTTAAAGTTAACTAACATTTTTCTTGGGGTTTTCCTTTCTTTACTTTTCCTGAGGACCCTTTGAATGTCCTCCATCAAGTTACAGCTTTTCGTCTAAGAGAAGAATTTTTCAAAGAGGGAAACAATAAATGATTTTATATCTGAGCCCTCCAGATTTTCCGTTACATTTAGTACTCTAAGATTGTTCTTTCTTCCTTGGTTCTCCAGTGATTCCAGTTTCTCTTTAACCGATTGTTCACTGTCTTTTAGGTACCTGATCCTTTTTGATTTAAGCTCACCTTTTTACTAAGGGTTTCAACTGCTGCTTCTACTGCAGTAACTCTCTCCCCCAAGTCGTTTAGTTTTTGGGCCAAGCCTTCACAGACCTCACGTATCTTGTTCTGATTCCCCTCAGAGACAAAAATGTTTTCTCTCATTTCACCCATTATTTTTTCCACGAACATCTCCATGACTTTTTCGGTTTAATTTGCTGCTAGAGAGTCGTTGCTTGCTTGTTCTGTAGTTCTCTCTGGAAATTCTATTTGAGGCGTTGTAGAAAAGTCTCCGTTTACCTCCATTAGTGATATAGTGCTAGGAGCTATATTTAACGGAACAGTAGTAGATTCAGTTGACATTTCGCCCCTAATTATCTCTGATAGCCCCCTAGTTTTTAGGTCTTCTAGTTTCTCCTCAGACGTGAAGATTTTAACTGAGCAATCACCAGTGCTTGAAGACGGTATAATGGTCTCGTTCTGGATAGAGAAGTGACCTCCTCTCACTTGTACCGATTGCTGAACCTTAAAGTAGGACCTTAGGGAGGGGGTAACTTTAATTTTTTGTTTTGAGGTGAGCGATCCTTGTGGCTTCGGTTTCGTAAATCTTAATTTTATATTTTCTGACAGTTCCACTAAGTTGTGGGACACTCTCTGCTTTCTTTTAGTGCTTCTCGGGGTCACACTCTTTTTCAGGGGAACAAGCTGTTGGGGTAACTGACGGTTTCTCAGGCAATAGGAGGATTTCCCCCCACTTCCCAGCTCTTTGTCCTTTTCTGCCTCAGTTAAAGTATCTGTTTCTGCTCCCTTTTCTGCTTTCCTGGATCTTGTATTGTATAAAAATACCCCTGTTTGTGTTTGATTGTCACTCTCCCCTTTGCTTTCCCCAGTGCCCTTTTGTATAATGATGGTATGTTGAACACAACTTGTAATTAGATCCGGCGTTATTTTTTCCGAACCACTCACTTCTCCATGTACCTGTATTTTTGTTTTTGTAAAATTTTCCAGCTTTCCCAGTTCCTTAGGCTGCTTCTGCTCACTGTTTGTTTGTGGTTTTAAGGGCAATTCTGCTTTCTCTCCGTGGGGGAGAGGAGACTCCCTCTCCTTATTCATCAACAGTAGGGGGTTTAAAGTTTCGGGACTTGATAAGCTCTCTGCCTTTTACCTACCGACCTCCTTACTTTCTCTTTGTACTTGTACTAGTGTCTGGTCAAGAGTTTGTGCAAACGGCAGTCTCTCTATGTCAGTTACCAAACCTGAACCCAGAGGTAACCGCGCTGAGTCGATCTGATCGCCTCCCTGCTTCAGCTCCGTCCCATTGACTCCGCCACTCGTGCCCCAGAACAGGAAGGCAATCCTCTGGAACGCCCTACGGCAGCTCCGCATAGCTCTCAGCACTGCAGCCCAGGTTCCAACGTTCGGTGGCAGCAGTTGTGAAGATTGGGGTTTGAGAGGTACGTTCTGTTTCCACGGACTTCCGATTATCATGTCGTGCTGCAGATTTGAGGCTAATTTGGGGTTTTAACTCGCCCGTTTAAAACTCTTGTGGCTGGAGGGAGGGAACCGCCGAGGGTGAGCATCTATCAGCGTTCTTCGTTTCGTCTTCATTTTCGTAAATTACATTTTCCGTTCCGTTCCGTCCCGTTCTATGTTGCTCCCCCTCTCTTGCGCTTTCCGTGCCTTGATGGGACAGAGTAGATAAGAAAAGAAAAGCAGCAGAAAGTGTATCCTTCACTCCATTGTGGCTGGTGAGTCGGAGCTCCCGACCGAGCGTCTCAGCCGGCCGCCATCTTCCCCACTCCAAGATTGGTTGGGTTCCTATTTTTATGGATCACCTCAGTGGTTCAATCATGCCTGCTCTAAGAGATTCCTGCTTACCTCCTAACCAGAGATGTCTGTTGTGTTAGGGAAAATCCTCTTCAGCTGAGTAGGTAACTCTTATGTATTGGCTGTCTGCTGTTCAAGGTTGAGCTCTTAAAGGATCTACATCCCACTGTGTTACCTTCTCTGTAATTCATTTATAGTTATGTCTGACACAGACAATCCTCAGACATTAAACATCACTGAGAACTGCAGACATGCAATTACTCTGAAACTATTACACTCAGGGTTGGAGATGTTACCTTTGTGTGCACATAAAGCACTTAGGATGGAGGTGTTCTAATCTTGGGTTTGATTCCCGGCTGCAGACAACATTACGCAATAATTTCACACCTGCACTGAGGATGAAATACCGGATAACTATACTCCATATGAAGAGATAGAAATACCTCTAACCTACTGAGAACACAAACATTTATTTGAAGGTGCTCTCCCACCCCCATCAGCAAACGTTAGACTCAGTCCTCTCAGCAATGAGGAACCAGGTCACTGTGTGTAGGTTTTCTGAGGATGGAATTCTCCATTGTGCATGCACCCTTTCACAATTGTGCATGTTGCTGAGTATTGGTGCTTAGCCCCTACAGCAGGCTGAGCTGACCCATCATTATATATGATTTCATCATAGTGATCTGGCGGTATTATTTCATTAGGCGGAGGATATTCTTATTTGTACTGCATAAAAACTTTTGTTTGTAATGTAGAATTAAATCTGTAGTCTACATCTGTTGCGATAAGTGAGTTTGCAGCCAACTGTATCCATTGTGGATGTAAAGCTTTAGGGTTTGGAATGCTTGCTTTAGTGAAGGCCTCTAAGGTCATCACCGGGGTCACGTTAAATATGTGTTTGCCCTGAGGCAGGGCTAACTCTCTCACGACAGCAGTCTGCATTGATGTCAGGATTTCCTCAGTTGGTGCAAAATGCATTTCAGCAGTAGTGTATATATGTGATTTATATGAAATTGGTGTGTATCCTGATGCTTACAATGACACGGATCACTAGGTTGGTTGTGCTCACACATGAGTGTATATGGTTGGAAGCTATCATGTCAGCTTGTACGGAACATAAACTATTTATTTGTTTCTGTGTCTAATGTGTGCTTGAGAAAGCCTGGACGTATCAAGTCGTAGAATGTTTTAACCCCTTCTGCATAATCTAGAATGCATGTTCTGCCACAATTGTGAATACCAATAAGAAGGCTGTAGTAATGCTTTTGCCTTCACTTGACATCATTTCCCTGAAAAAGGTCATTGAGGTAGGCAATTTTTTTTTATTTCTAAATTGAATATGTAGCCCATTTGAGCAAATCCTAGCATTATGTGATCTACTCTTGCAAGTGTTTCATGAGATCATTATTCATCAGATATATGTCATCGATACAGGATCAATGCCTGGTCATCAAAATTTTATAGTAGCTCTGTTACTCTAGCTGAAAAAAAGCCCAGCGCTATTGTTATACCCCTGGGCAATGGACAGAATTGCAGCTGTGAGCCTAGAGTAAAAAATGCAGTCAGATGTCAACTTCCCGATGCTATATTCTGGCAGAAATATCCATTTGAGATATCAAGTGTTTTGTATTTCTTCTGCACAATGTTGTTCACTATTGCGGCACTGTGTGCATTCTGTACCGCAAATGTGCAAGTGGCTGTGTTAAAATGCCTGTAGTCTAATACTAGACAATATGAATGGGCCGGTTTCATTATTGTAAGCAAGGGATTATTCATAAATGAGATGCCACTCTCTCTTATACGCTGGTATTCAAGTTGTTCTAGGATTTCACTAACTTGTTTTTTAGGTTCATGTTTAAATGGGTATTTTTGTTGAGGTTGTGGGGTCATCTTCATTGGGATCTCATGATAAGGGAAACTGTCATCCCGCCCCACAATGTTGAAGTATGATGTAGGAGTTTATGCTGATGCCCACTGCTTGGCGTATAAATGTTTAACCAATTCTGGAACTAGGTTGGAGAAAGCAGCTAAAAGCACTGCTTTTCCATTTGGGTAATCCATTATGAAATCAGGTGGCCAATCCTTTTCAGCCTAAATAATGTTGTAACTGTGAGTTAAGTCTTCCCAAAAGAGAACATTATTGAACCTGGGTATGCCCCACTCCAACAGGAGTTGTATTTTATATAAATGATGTGGGACACTTACCATAGTATCCAGTGTTTTTACCAAGAAATAGATACTCAGTGATATTCCGACCAAACAATCCATCAGGTTTTAGTGAACTATTGTGTCTTCTACTGCGCTGTCTAGCATTATCACTGCCCATTCCTAGCTCAGAAGGAGAGTCCTCAATATCTGTGGCATGCCTGACCTTAATTAAGGCTACCTTCTTCTTTTTGAATTGAGGATAGGAAGGTTTTGGTTTATCTTCCTGTTTTATAATGTAGTCAGATGAGCGTTGTGAGTCCTTCTACAGTTCCATGTTCTTCTCTGATCTGTGCTCTCACTATCCACCTCTCTCCAAACGTTTATCAAATGACTCCTGAAAGGAACCATATGAACATGTCTAAGTATCCTGATACCTGTTAGGTAGTCTAATATCACAGTTTTTTAAGATTATATAGTTTTTCTGTGGCTTCCTGCTTAGGAGACCCCCCCTTTGTCTTGTCTTTATTCTTTTGTTTATTGTCCAACTTCTTCTTTGTTGAAGAGTTAGGTGCTTGCTTAGAGTTATCCTTTTCGGGAATTGCTGTTTAATTGTGGCAAATTATCTCTATCTATCGTAGCATAGGTTTCTTGGATAATATTTGGTAATTCAAGCTCCTTCTGTACAGGAGTCAAATTACGTATGTGCTGGAATTTACTTAATGCTGCTTCTTCCCCCTTTATGTTACTTAACATATTAACAGGGTGTGCAGCCTTCCACATAAGGAGACATCCTAATTAGTGAGCAAATAGTTAATATTATTAGTTTTTTCTACTGGCCAATATAGGAAAACACTGCTTCTAATTGACTTGTTTTAGTGCAATCTAGAACGAATCTCCCCCGTCTGACAGTAACATTTCCCTTTAATTCATTTTGCATTTGTGGACCGAGGCCTGCGGTAGACAATTTGTGGTTGTACAGCTTGAGCAGTCCGAGCAGTGATAAGTGGGAATGTTCGCATAACAAACTGTATAAGATACCAATTTATTATTACTAAGTCTTTGCATATTGTTCGCACCTCTGCTTTTGGTATATTATCAACATTATAATACAGTGTGTAGCCAGCTAAGACTGGTCTCACATGGAACTCCAAGGGCAGTTACAGCCGGTCTCTAGGCTGAAAGGGTGCGCGGCCAGAGAGTCACTCTTCCAGTGGGTTGGTCAGGCAAGCTTGCACACGCATGCGCATAAGGACGCAAGCATGCAGAATTGCAGCTCCCCTTCAATTAGTTTTACCAAATGTAATTGTATCATATTCATCAACATTGAAAGGCTAAATGGCAAAGTAGACCCCTTCGGATTCAAATCTCTTAGTTTTTAAAATTAGCAATTTACATCATGATTTCTATATTTCCATTGAGTACCATCTGTCCGATAATAAAACTGTACTCCCGTTCTGTTCTTCAATCTGCAGTGCCTAGAATGTGGCGTTATTGTAACTTGGCACATTTTAATAAACAGAAATAAAACTATTTTCTCCCCTCTTGCTTCTGTGGCCACTTGGGAATGCAGTTACTTTTGATAATGGAAATAGGTGCTTAGGCACACAAAGTAAAGTCTGAAAAGATACACGGAGTAATGCTGTGGATATTAGTCGAAACGGAGAAATGTTGTGACAGCACTAGTGTAGATGAATACATGTCATGATACCCCTGAAAAAGGGAAATATCCCAAAATGCATTTGGTGTTTTTTTAATAAAGTCGTGACATGCGGAATTGTGTCATTCTCCTGTGTCTTCATGATAAAGATCACAGAAATGAGTAAAATTAATTGATGAAACTAAGAAGATTAAAGGTGAAAAGAAATGGAGTAATACGTGAAAAGGGTAAGAATAATATTATAATTCGATTGATTGGATTCATTCAGGAATGGATTTGGCTGTGCAGCTTTTATGGGGATCAGATGACGTCCCCTCGTGTCAGTTCAGCTGGGTACCAGAGAAATTCAAGGTTGACCCATGACAGAGAAGGAGGTTTTGGTACACAGTAAACAGAGTCGCCAACAGGCTATGTGATGTAGCAACACAACACTCACACAGAAGGGCGTGTGTGGTTTACCCTGATTACACATGTGCATTGGAGAAGGGAGAGACTCACAGCACAGGTTACCATCAAACATGAATGCTTTTGCGTTGTTAATATAGGGATATTCATCGTTTTGTCTACTGCAGTCAGCAAGGCCGATGTGGTAAACGCCTCAGGTCACAAGAGACTATTGAAGGGCCACCTGAGAATGCATGCTTAGAACTTAATCTAAAAAAATGTACACTGGCTCTGGACATGTTAGACAAAGCTTGCCAGCTCGGGGATTGTTCTATAATAGTTCTGTAATTGAAACTATTGCTGAAGTCCTATATTAAATCGGGCTCCTAGACAGAAAACTGTGGTTGGAATATCATGCTCCCCTTCAGCATCTGGCACGCTCACATGCTTACAGTCCTTATAATGTTTGTAACCCAAGTCAAGTCTCTAAATTTGAGCAGTACCCTAGGAAAACAGGAGCGTTTCCCTAAACTGGTTACAAACCTCTGACACTAAAATGAAATAGACTCTGACGTCTGCAATGAATTCTGATATTAGATTATTTTACGAGTTATCGGTGTGGTACAAATTTTCCTGATAGAGGTTTGAGCACAATTCTCCCATCTGCACCAGTGTGTCATCAACAAAGAAGAACAAGGCGCTAAGCATTAAACAGAGAATCAACGAGTTGCTACATTTCAGGGGAGTGTTGTGCTTGAGTAAATACAATGATTGCGATTCTTTCTGAGGCTGGTGCAATTTACTGCAGATTGGTCAAACATGTTTCTTCCGCGTTGTATTTATTAATAACGGGACATGTTTTTGCCTGTGTCTTCCGGGCAGCATTTGTAAATACATCGATGCGCTGCTGGATAATAAAATGCACTTCTGCATTGGGTTCATTATACACATATTAGGCACATCAGTGATCACCCTGCTGAAATATGCTTGCATATCAGTTGATTCGCCTTACTTGCTGTAGTAGTGGTTCTTTCTTTATGAAGTACAAAACTCAATTTCCCTGCATATCACATTCACGAGTGACTAGTGGGTGTCACCGTCAGGCAATGATGAGGTTCAGCGGAAGTGGCAGTGCCGGGCTTCCACTTATTCGTGCGAGTGTCGTAGAAGAGTCAGAGCTGAATTTCGGGATATATATTTGCGACAAGATGGCATTGGCAGGGCTGGTCTGCAGGATCATTAAGGTGAGGGTCGATACACAGCAAAAAGGAATTGTTGGGGGCGTATGGGCCTTAGGACTTCCTCAGAATTCAGCATTGCACCGGGGTGAGTAACATCCAGCTGTCACTTTTTGTGACACTGTGTAAGTGGTGGAATAGTTACATTTGGAATTGATCTCTGACCAGAGAAATTACTAGGCCATTAGTGTTTAAAAGTATTATATAGAGTGAAACGGAGGAGAGCAGTCCACAGGACACCCAAGAGTTGACTAATCTCACTGATTAGGCCCGGATAAATGACATGTTTGTCCATCTAGGCATAGGCGGAGCTCCGCGGAATCTCACAGAGTTTTTATTCAACTCCGCAGGATTCCGCATAGTACAACTTTGTGAGCTCCTCCCAGGGCTACTTGAAAGGTTCCCTGTTGGCCATGATATGTCCGACTTTTAGATTGCCCTCTAATGGGAGTTATTTGATGTTGAACGGTCAAGGTTGCTGCAGAATGAACTCGGAGGTTGCTTATCTGGTGACAGTTTCTTATGTTGTTACTTGTAAACAAGAAATGTTTCCACCTACCCATACAGATAGACAATGCTTTGGCCTCCAATTAATCTTACCACTGTGCATTTTGACTCCCTGAGCAAACTGAACGCTTTACTGTCTCAAAAAGTTGCAGCCTTAACTTCTGCTAAAGAGGCGTTTGAGCTTCTGGTGGCATGGTCCTCTTAAGAAAAGCAAGCACTACTCTGCACTACCTTCCCATGACATTTTGAAGACATGGTGCATCGTATGTTTAACATGTCAAATATAAAAGGAATAGAGTATTTGTCAAAAGTATATGCTCTGGGTTGGTTAGCATATTCCAAACAGTTTTTTAAGTCAGTCCATCTTTTATTTACTCTGACCTCAGGAGCATCTTTGGAGGTCTTCCACTGGTCCTGTTCCTGATTGCTGGGATAATTACTTTAATATTTTTTCTCTGCAATGGAAGTCCCATTTCAAGATCGAATGGAGCTGGTACTACCTCATGTGCTAGTGTGCCTTGAGAGCATAGTAGATTGCTTTGATGCACCTTTGCTTCAAAGACTGAATGAGCATTGGTTCTTATAATTTCGCCTGTGTGGCTTCACTGCTTGCTACCCATGTTGCGCTGTTTATTGTGCACTTTCGAGTGTGCCATGGATTTATGCCTGTGATTGTAACTGGTTGAACCTTCAGACATACATTCACTGATGGACCCCTTAAAGGCCCATATGTATAGCTGTCCATTGTGTATTCCATTGCTCCTAGCTGTATTCTACGAGCCTTCCCAGGGATTCTTCTGCCCCAGATGGATTGGATCTTGGCTCTGGTTCAGTGGAACCCCGACTGGCTGTATTCGCTCCATCAGTGGCTGGTGTGGGGGTTCAAAGGGAACATATTCGCGCTATAAACCTGCTCCAAGGTATGCCTCTGGTACTATCATCTCTGGACACTGTGAACAGAAATGTTTTGTCTACCAGTCGAAACACATAAACATTCACCCATTCTGTTTGTTGGGAACCCTTTTAATGAGCCTGTTTTTAACATCCTACATTGATTTCAAATTGACCTCTTACGATTTTATTTTTTTAAGACCCCTTTCTTTATGCTATGGATTTTGAAATAGCATGATTGCCTTTTAAACATCTTTCAGCTTGATTTTCAAGTGTATACTTTAGGATTCCTTTTGCATATGCTGCTGCATTTTTAGCGATCAGATTTGCTCTTTAAAATAGCATCTTAGTTGACTTATGTCCTTGGAGTGTGTGTCATGTGTCCTAGTTAGGCCTAAAGGGAAACACTGACATTTTTACATGTACCCAGATTTCTTCCTCTAACACAATGACATTTGCCACACATTTGTAACCATGACAGTGCAAATTAATTTGTAAGAGCCTATACTTACTTACAAACCAATGTCGCAAAAACACTATCATTATACCGTGACACATCATGTACAAGGTTAATACATACATTTTGCAAATGTGTTTATTTGTTTTTACCTGTTGCAACAGAGCTATCTATAACACATAGCCAATGGCGGCCTGACCAGAATCTCAGCCCAATGGAAGGGTGCCTTTTGTTATAAATAAGCATCCATTTCTGAGTGTTGGTAGAGGAGCACTATGCTGTAATTGGTGAGGTCTCTACATGCTGATTCATTGGCCCAGCAGCCTACTGATATCTCTATAAGGAGTGTCCAGTTCCTAACCATCGTGTGGACCAATATTCTTCCCCTTCAGGTAACAGGGGTTAGATCATCCAGTATGGGGATTCTTGGCAGCACACGTACACATAACCTAGACACTGAGGTTAGGAAACGCATAGTAGGAGTACACTAGATTGGTATATTGTTTTAGCATTATTGTACAGTTTTTCATTTTGTTCACTGTACTAATACTCCTAATAACTTTCATTTGTTTCTGTCTATTGAACAATGCAGCACATATTTGTTATACAAGAATCATGTTGGTTCCATAAATATTGAAAATGTCCCACTGTGTATTCCTTTTATATTTCTCTGAGAGAAAGAGAGCGCGAGTAACTGAGCCAAAGGGTTCTACATCTGTTACCATGATTCCTGGGAGGTCAGGGTTGTCATGTTAAGTTGCTGCCAGAACCATTTGCTACCCTCCAAAGGTTAGCAGAGCGTATGGTGACACAGTGAGCTAGCTAGCCTATAGGTTGACATATCCTGAGGGAATGCATGGAATTAGCTTTTCAACCACCCAACAGTCATGGTCTCCACAAACATGTGGTTCCCACCGTAGAGTGGAAATTATGCGACAGTACAAACTGATCAATCAGTATGTCATGCAAAAAGGCAGTATGTAACTAAAAGCATGACCATTGGGATGGACAAATGGGAACTAGTTGAATGCCTGACAGAAATGCTATTTCCTTTTGAGGTTTTCACATAGGAAGTCAGCAAGAAGGATGGTACCATGGGCCAATCCCGTTGTTGTTTCTGCTAAAAAACTGTTTGAAAGCATGTCTGATTTGTTTGCAGGGGAGGACGATGAAATCCAAGATGTGTATACCTTTGTTCAGAGCTTAATCATTCTCTTGACTGAGAATACAAGGCTGCAAAGAGACATCATGGTATCCAAATAGTACATCTGTGACACAATACTTGGTCCACATTACAAAAAAATACTGGCTACTTTCATTAGTTTTTCAGAAGGGGATGTTTCAGAATACAAGATGTGGATTGTTGAGTAAGCCCTAGTATTGGATGAAGTACGGCTGGAACATAGAGTCCAACTCACGGAAAGAAGTACTAGTGTGATGCCTTCAGCTTCCAGATATGGCAGTCCTTTTGTCTCACAGCAGCCAACACCAGTAACAAGAATACCAGCGGAAACAACAAAAAGAACACAAGAGTTGCCCAAAACCTCTGCATTGACTTGGTATCAAAGGGCAGGTCTTAACTCCTATGCAGAGGAGAAGGCAAAAGAGGTAGAGCAAGTGACAGCACCAATGGCCATTGAGAGGATGATCCATAAGTATCTGGATGACCCAGGAGAAGTCTATGTTAATCAAAACTCATTGGTGTATTGGTAATGCGAAGATACCCCAATGGCCACAGCTCAGCAGGTTGCCAAAAAAGTATCTGGATTGTCCGGTAGCCAGTGTGTCTGCTGAGTGTGTGTTTAGTGCAGCTTGTGCAGTCGTCATAGAGAGAAGGGCCAGTCTCTCGCATAAAAACATTGAGATATTGACCATGATCAGAATGAACAGTTCATAGCACAGAATTTTGTCATACCTGAAATATCACAGGAAGAGGATGAGGGTGATTAGTCAGACTCAGGTCAAAGCATGTTAGCTGATCAACCTCTGTATGAACCACCTGAGTTTAAAGAACAAACTCTACTCCCCTGACTGAGTTGGCCACCATAGAACATTATTTCTGAAACTGTTTTGCCAAAAAAAATGGATATAGCTAGGTGAATATTAAATATCTTGTTTGTTTGTGTTTTCTTGACTTTTGCAGCCCTACTATGCACATTTATGGCAAGATTGGAGTTGGACCAGTGTACAGTGAAGAAGCCTCCTTCACATTCCCTCAATTGACATTGGAGAGACAATATTTGGCTCCTTTCCATGTCTTTTCTTTTTTCATCCCCTTGTAGGGCTGCCCCAGAACATTTGATTTACAAGACTGCTCAATATGTGTTGCGTGAATCAAAGAGGATCGACGATTATGTACCACTGTGCTTGGATTGGAACAGGTAAATACATTGCATCAAGGAATGATATAATATTGCATGATTGTGAGTGATGATTTTTTTTAACTACGTTTACCTTTTAACATACGTTAACAAATCAAAGGATCATGGCAGATATCGTCCATACCGTGTGCAATACAGACAGCATTTATGAAAATTCTTAATCCATTATTAATATTGACATTTTGTGTTCATCTTGCATATAAATAAACTCAGCACCCATTTAACAACATGTACACCAGACATTCCGACGGTACTTGGCACTCTATGCCCATGTTTTTTATATGCATATGATGCTGTTTTATTGGCACTCACGCCTGGAGCTCTTCAATTATTGGTCCATTTATTTGGAGAATTCATAGGCACCTTAGACCTTGTGACTTACTTTTTCGAAATCTTTCAATATGGCTTGCGGATCAAAGAGCATCCCATTAACACGTGTTTCGAAAGGAACAAATCACTTAACCAATACTAATACATTATCCTTTTTGGGATGTGGTCTGTAGTTCCACTGGGTTATGGATACCTAACATAGTTGAACGGAGAACCAAGCTATCTAAGGAGGTTGGTTTACTTTTTAGCCTGCCGTCCCCTCCTGGGGGTCGAGAATTCACTCCTAAGCTACAAACATAATTCCATGCAATGTGTACCAGCCTCTACTTATGGGGCAGGAGTCTGGGGCATCAGGAACTCTTCAGTAATCCAAACAGAAGACAATTGCTTCTGTTGAAAGCTCCTATCTGTTCTTCTCTCTAGAGCACATTTTGTTTGCTATTATGAGCTGGGGCTAAGCTACATAAGTGACAGTGGTCACATTTGGCCCTATTGTTCTGAATTTTGATTTAGTAAAATGAGGAAGCGCCACTGACAAGGGATACAATAAAATATTGTTTAGCTTGTGACAAAGGCCTTGATATTCCATGGGTAACAAAAACAATTTTTGGATGCTATTGGCTTTCCCCAGGCATTTTCTAACATTGAAAAATGTGCTGCAATGGGCAGGAAGCAAGTTAAAACATCACTGCTAATACATGGCCAGATAAAAATGCAAAGCGCTGAAACACAAAAAACTTCTATTTCAACATATCTGTTAGTGAACAACACTCTCTGCAGTTACCTAGGTGCTGCAAGTGAAAGATGGGAATGCTCTTTAACCCCTTCCATGCGGCCGCGATTCCCCTGGTATGCTGTAAACAGCACGAACAGGGGCGGGCCGTGACGAACCCCAGCCGTCATCAGCACACGAGCACCGTAGTGCATGACGGCTGGGGTTCATCATCAGCATGGAAGGGGTTAATGTTCCATTTTTGGGCAGACACAATAAACTATTTACTTTCCTTCCCGCAAGGTTCTCAGGACAATTTAAAATTACTTATATGCCCATGCAATAATTTAATTTAAATAGTCGATGTTATATATTAATTTTTTTGGTTTATTTTACCAGAAATATTTTTAAATGTTTTGAATGCCCTTTATGGAGTATTAAAACTGATGCATTTTACTCAGTCATTGCTCTTTTTAAAACAACTTCATGATGACGAAACATGTTTTTATGTACGTTTGTTTTTATGGGCTGCTTCACGCTCTAGACACTCAATGCACTTTGATTAAGATGCTGTTCTTCATTTGCATGTGTGCAAGCCCAGCATAATGTACAGTAGCAGTGTTTTAGAAGCACATAGCACTATAGTTAGGTCTTTTTATATCTGTTTTTATTCTTTATTTTTTGTTGAAATTGTGTACGAATATTGTAACTAATTGGTGTATGAAAACGTTTTATGATGGAAACCTGGTTGTTATATGTACCATTGATAATTCTGTACTTTTATGGTTGCATGACAGTTGAATAAAGCTTTTGAATTGAAAATACAGAAAAGTGGGGTGTCACTGATAAACATCATTTGTCTAAGCTTTGAATTAATCAGTCTCCATAGTTGTCGAATGTTGAAATGGAAAAATTAGAACAGGCGTAAATCCATTATGGAAACCATGAAATATATAAATCACTTGGCCAAAAAAAATGTGGCACCTGCCAGGAATGGCTTTCACAAATTGTTTGGCAGGTTGGGACCGAACTTAGGAAACACTAAAGGAGTGATGTACCAGGAGGTGACTGAGGGGGCACCGGGAGGGAAAGGAAACATACCTTGTTTTTGCTTTGTCATACATTCAAAACTTTTTGTAAATGGCGCATTACCTGATGCATATGCACATTGCTTAGCCAACACTGCAGTGACAAATTCAACCATGCAGCTGTTAGGTCATGGCACTGGCAAAATGCCATGGGCAGGGATATGATGATTCATGGGTGGGATATATGTCTGCCTTGCTTAACAAATAGAGGGAGTCAAGGGAGTAGTCAGAGGTACCCCCTACTTTGATCCAGACCTTTTATAAAACCATTCAAAGAAAGTGAAGTATGCGAGCATGCCCCTCGCCAGAGGAGATCCCTTGTTGCTTCATCCAAGCAAGTATCCATTCATCATTTCATTGTTCTAAAATTCTTCACTCTTTGATTCCCACCATTTAAGCTTTACACTCTCTCATCCAGACTTTCACAATTGAAAACCATCCAGCTGTATAAATCCATCCATCTATTCATTCACCTACCCACATCTCTCAACCATCCTTTCACTAACATATTCTTTACCCATGCATGCATCCTTTCACCTGTTCTGCTTTAACCCACCAGATTATTCATTTTACCCATCAACCCTTTCAGTCACCCAGGCCGCCATCATTTCACCCATTTACCCCTTTATCCATACTTCACCCTCCCATGCCTCCTATCACCCACCTATGCATCCTTTCACCTACCCATGCACCCTTCCACTTCTATACCATTTCACCCATCCATACTCCTTCCATCCTTTTTTCCTTTTCCATCAACCCATCATTTTAGAGTTCATTGTGAGTTTTTGTCTGCAGAGTTGCACATAGAAGAGGCCATTAAGAACTCAATCCTCACTATTGCTGCTAAAGCTGGGGGTTCAGGATGCCCTTACAGTGAGTAAACAAGAAATTGTCAATATGCAAGCAATGTGATTACCACTGCCCTTCCATGCCGCTGCTGGGACTCCCCCTTTGACCACCACCATGTGTGCTCAGTTGGCACTGTCGCTAGCCCCGGAAATGGAGGTGTGTGTGGCTCAAACATTGTTTATACATTTTAAATAACAGATATGCCTCTGCTTATTTTTACTTTCAACCAATTATAACTACAATGCATCACTACAGTTAGGTTGCAGTGCTTTCTATCACAAATATCACGTTGGGCATTTTGTTGGTTGGCAATGTTTGTGAGCCAGGTTGTCAAGCGAACCAAAAATGTTTCGCATTGAAGGTGCAGAGCTATGATGACTCCGAGTCATTGAAGCTCAATGGAGTGGTGGAATAATTGGTCGATGAAGGACATATGGTCTTGGTTGGCAAGTGCAATGGGACCGTCTCCATACAAGTTTTTAGAAACTGCTGATATACTATACTGCTACTGCATAAATGAATGATAATACATGCACAGCATTCAGTGGTGGGTTTACTCATGACCATGGCCACTCTCTAGTTTTACTGTTTGAGCATGATCAAGAAAAAGGAAGCCTGCTCAACAAACATGCATAGAAAAATGTACTTGGGCATGCACTTTTCACAGTAGAGTACCTGTCATAAAATCAGTTCTCTCAGTCTTACAGTACCAGTCCACAAGATATATATGGAAACAGAGAGAAAGCTTACTGACAAAGCAGAAGAAAGGGAAATTACAAACAGACTAGTACAGTCAGGAGAATGTCAACTACAGAAACTTGAAATTATAGAATAACTAGGATAATGCAGGGACAACAAGGATTTATCAAACATTAGATAGAAATAAGAGGAGTTGGAAAGAATTAGGAGACAGGCACAGTGAAAAAAAATGAAAACTTATTCTAAATGTGGAGTGGTAATAGTTAGGGAAATCATAATAATATTAACAGGAGGACTTACTGGGTCTAGCAGAACTGTTGGCATCGACTGCGGCGCTGGTGGTGGTGGAACTCCCACCCGCCACGGAACTGGTGGTCGCACCTCAAGCTACCTGACCTTCCTACATGCTGCTAGCCCTCTTTTTGCCCCTGATTGCTGATGTAAGAAATAAAGAAGATAAAAAGAAAGATTAGCTGTACAATTAATAATCTCCACAAATCATTTTGACAGGCAAAGGCAAATGTAGTAGCATTGTACTTTTCTAAATCAGATTGTCTGCAGTACTAGTATTGAGTTGACCTATTCCTAATTTTCTAAACCTAATTCCTATTCCATATTTCCTAAACTACATTTTGGAACTACTAATGCATTGCAAATAATGATCCTTGCTTCTCATCTCATTCTCAATCTCAACCCCTTTTTAGGGGCCCACCTCAGTCTCCCTTTTTTTCACTGCATAGATACATCCTATATATCATTGCAAGAATGCTTGGGACTGTATGAGCTACATAAATAAAGACACAGAAAATGCTACCCACTGATATTACTACTACTGCTCTCTTAGCAACAGGATAGAGGAGTCTGTATGACTTCTTAAATAATCAGCCAAAGCGAGCACCAATGAATATGATTAAGTAGCGCTGACCCCCTGGCTGGATCAAATAATATTGGTACAGTAAACTTAACTTACCTCTGATTGTGAGCAGCATGCTGTTTATTAGCATAGATAGAACACAACAAATAAATAATTACTCACTGAACCAGCAACCTCGATACCCAGCTGGTCGAGCAGGTCCTGCTCTCTGTCCAGAATATCCTCCCAGCAGTGCATTAACTGCTAGATCCCAAAGCTCGGTTTCACACACAAGCGCACCTTCCCCCTCAGCAAACGATGCTCATGCAGGCTGTAACCACTGCCAAGCCTGCCACCTGCAGTAGGGGTGGTGGCACTGCACATAAAAAACTGGTGCAGCCACCTCCACCTCTGACAAAATGGCATGGGGCAGCACCCCTTGGCCTCGCAGATGACAACAAGGGGTTAGATTAATGTAGTAACCACGCTATGCTGGTATGTTGTAACCAAGTAGGTTTATTCAGAAGAAAGAGAACAGGTGGTAAATCACAGCCCCACCAGGAGCAACCTGCTAGCTGCTCAGCCTCTCTGACTGACTGTCACACCTGATCCAGTCACCCAGCCATCCTAGTGAAGGTCCACGCACCAACATTCCATACTGAGGACACACACACAGGCTGAGCAGCTAGAGTGAAGAACACAAGGAAAGAAACAGCATGTGAAGATACTACATACCTCTTCCCTAATAAACAGAAGAAAGAGCGAATGCATAACAAAGAACAAACAGTTAACTATAAGCATAAATGTACATCATACATAAATAGCCCACATCCCAAAATGAAGAGAACATCATGAGGAAGAAATGAACCATTTAAAACAAAGTCAAAAGCCCCGACCCAGGGATGACGGAATGACCGCACCACGAGAGGGAAAGGAACCCAAGATAAGAAGGAAAGATGGCTACTCAATACAATACCCACCAGGAGCAGCCTGCTAGCTACTCAGCCTCTCTGACCAACTGTCACACTTCATCCAGTCACCCAGGCATTCTAGTGAAGGTCCACTCACCAATATTCCATACAGAGTAGACACACACAGGCTGAGCAGCTAGAGAGAGGAAACATAGGGAATGAAACATCATGAGAGAATACTACAGCTAGCAGCTTCACTGGTGCCGCTGTTCACTCTCTCGCCCTGCTCTGTATGACTCTGGGTGGTCAAAAAAAAAAAAGATTAGAAATAGGAGAATACAGAAGGGAAAAATTAAAGACTTAAAGGGAAAAACCCCAAAAATTACAAAAAGCCATTAAAACCCAAAAAAGACAAAATACATAAACATAAAAATGCCAACTGATACAATAAAGGAAAATTAAGGATGGATGAGTCAGATAGGATGGGCCAAACAGCACCATGCACAGAACAGAACAAAATGTCCATGGCCATGCGAACTGCGTAGAGCTGTTCACATGCAGTTTCCAGCTTGAGAACATGCGTTGCGCTATTGAATGTCAAAAACAGCACAAACAGGCATGTCGAGTAGCTCTGCTCATCCGCGGTATTTTGTAGAATCTTGCATAGGTTTTAGGCTGCTATACAGAATTTCATTGAGCGGAACTTCGCGAGCTCCACTCAGGCCTAGTTAAAACATACCCTGTTTAAACTAACAAAACCTCTAAAATTCACCAGTTATAGTTGTCTCAAGTACCTGTAACTCGTGATCTAAACTAACTATACCTCCTACCCTCTCCAGGCCTAGTATTGTCATAAATTATGTCATTCCAGATGTTGCAGTAATGCTATCAATGATGTCATAGAATATATAATGAGTGATTTAATATGTGAGGTCATAAGCAGTGAATAAGGAGAACATAAGTTATTGTTACTTGAGATAACTATAACCAGTGAATTGAAGTGGTTTTGTTTATTTAAAACTGTATGTTTTAACTGACATTTTCAGCTAACTATAACATCCGAGTGGCTTAGTGGACTAATGCATCCCCTGTAGGGTCCTATATTCAACCTCAGGGTCAAAGGTTCAAATCCTGGTGGGGCCACTCAGACTTTCATCCTTCTGAAGTCGATAACTTCTGTTATTTAATGCCAAGATACCCACGGGTGATCACGTGGTTCAAAAATACACTTGTTATGTCCCTTCTTCTTTGTTTTTTTCAGTGAATTTCTACTTTTTTTTAACGTAGAGCAACACTATATTGCCATACGTAATGGTAAACCCAAGGTCCCAGTCCAACCCCTCACAGGCCGCTAACTCCACAATGTGCACAGGTTTTGGTTGTGCATCCTGCAAGGTTGTCAGCCCCTCGCTGGCAGCCAACCCCATTAGGGGTGGACGGAATTTGCGTAATCACGTTACGCAAATCTCTGCAAAAAGGTAAAAAATCTCTGCGAACACGCAGAAATTCCGCGAACACGCAGAATTGCTTGTTCGCGATGCTTTTTTACTGTTTGCAATCTCTGTTTGCGTGCTCGGGGGAAATATCTTGCGAACACACATTTGAGAACGCGAACAAGCAAAACATTTCGCTAAGTTGCGGAACGCAGAATTTTGGGCAATTTTGCGTTCTCTGTGGAACGCGAAATTACCCAAGTTCCGCAATTTCCGCGAGAGAAACAGAATTTACCGCCCAGGCCTAACCCCATGCCACATTCTGCGTTCAACCATGCACAGGGTGGGGTTAGCTGCAGGCCAGGCTCTGCACCCAATCCCCACTGATGCCCATCCCCTGACTCCCACTGCACCTGAGTCAAGGGTAGCTGGAAAGGGTTGCTCGCAAAGCCGGGAGGGCGATTTTCAGTAAGGCAGACCTACTGACTTTGTCAAAGGATTCGAGTATCAAAATATAGAAAGTGGGCTTTTTGATTTATGACGTTATCAGATAGCAACATACTTAAAGCTCATGTATTGTCTTTGTTAAATAACGACCAATATTTCAATTAAACTTATATTTCAACAATTCATGCAGTGCAATGGTTAACAAAAGTGATTGTCATAACTAATGTTTTATTCCAAAAAACATGTTTATGAGTCTTTTTTAAAGATTTTTCAAGCTGCAAAATGCAACCACAGAACCTACCACAAGGAGGCTCTGCACTCTTGCTGAAGAGCATAGAGCTCTAGCTAAGAGTGCTTTGAAAATATGGTAAGCTCTCCCGGGGTCATGGATTTATTGACCACGGAGACTTACTTCTTTTTTTATGTTGCTGGGGGGATGCACCCCAAAGCATTAAGAAAATGGTTGATGGTGCTCCTATCCCTTCCAGGGATGTCACCAAGCTCACAAAAACAAGTTTAGACAGCCCTTGAAGGGCGTTATGAGGCGCTCCTTCAAGGAGCAATGAATAGTAAATGACCAGCTCCTGCTGCTCACTTATTATTAATGTTTACATTTTATTTTTATTTTGGATGTCCCGATGCCCACACAAATTACTTATTCTTTGTTGCCGGTTGAGCCACCGGGATCCTTGTTCTGCCTGCTCCTTTGCCAGCAACCATCCTAGGTACCAGCAGAAGCCAGCAATTCTTTTTTCTAATTATTCTGTAGGAGGTCTTGCGGCTCCCAGGACCACATCTCCCAACACCGTGTTCTATTTTTTAAGGGAGGTGGGAGAACGGGGATGAGAATTTTCAAAATGAAGTAGGTTGCTTTTATCAGTAGGTATAGTGTACATGTTTGTTATTCTACCATTATATGCTCTAATAGTCAGGTCGGGAAGTGAAATTTCTTTGTTGTTCATGGTCATAGTGAATTTAAGGAATAGGTTTTAGTTGTTCACCCATCCCCGGAATTCAGTGGAGCTATCAGTATCACGGTTTCAGGTGATGGATACGGCATCAATATACAGACTTATACACTAAACTTACTGATAAAAACTCAATTTTGAAAGTGTTCATCTCTGTTCTCAAAGGAAGAACATACCAGTAGGACAGTTACTATGTGTTAGAAGGAGTTATTCTAATAATCAGAACTATGAAGTAGAGACAGATGAGTTGACAAAAGAAAATTGGTTTGGAAACAATACCCCAGACACCTCAATGAATCAATCAATCCGGGAATTGTAAGCGCGCTACTCACCCGTGAGGGTCTCAAGGCGCTGGGGGAGGGGGAGAGGGCAGATATGTTTAGCCAAAGAACCAGGGGCCTTATTTATGAAGGCCTTGCGCCACCGGTGCGTGTCTTTTTCCCATTTTAAAAGTCACGTAAAAGTGGCGCAAGACCTTCATAAATAAGGCCCCAGGTTTTAAGGGTCTTTCTGAAGGTGTTCAGGGAGGGGGCGCGTCTGATGTCTGTCGGTAGCTCATTCCAGGTCTTGGTTGCAATGTGAGAGAAGGATCTTCCACCTGCTCTTGCTCTCTGGATGCTGGGGGTTTTGGCCTGAGTGAGGTTGGAAGATCGGAGGCTTCTTTTGGGTATTTGGAAGTTGATTCTGTTGTTGAGGTATTTGGGTCCGTTTTTGTGTAGGCATTTGCAGGCATGAGTGAGGATTCTGAAAGTGCCTCTTTTCTTCACGGGGAGCCAGTGGAGACTTTGTAGGTGTTGACTGATGTGTTTGTGTCGGGGGATGCCGAGGACGAGTGTGGCTGCTGTGTTCTGTATTGTCTGGAGTTTGCGGAGTAGGGACTTGTTGATGCCGTCATAGAGTGTATTTCCAAAGTCCACTCTTCTGGTGATTCAGAGGGGATCCACTGAACGTCTTGCTGAGGATGCGGTGGGTGTTGAAGCAGCTGGTGGTGACGGCGTTGGCCTGTCGGTTCATGGTGCGTGATGAGTCGAGTACGATGGCGAGGTTCTTGGCGTGGTCTGAGGTGGTGCGTGGGCTTCTGAGCATGGTCGGCCACCAGGTCGGCCATCTGAGAGACAAGGCATAAAAAAGAGAAAGGAACAACGATAGGGATGGGCTCCTTGAAGACAGGATAATGGAGGAGAAAAAACCTGTTGATTTATGTGAGCATTTACTGCAACATATCCAATGCAGTTATGAAAATTATAAACAAACAATGGCTGAATATAAATTTCAATAACTTAAACTTTGAAAAAACGTTATTCTCCTACTGTATTAACACAAGGTTGAGAGACCTTTTAGTTAACGCAAGACCTAAGTTCAGATTCAAAGAAGACCAAAGAACCCTTTGGGACCTCTCTAACATTTCATGACACTACCATTAGGGTCAATGTTCATTATGCCCTTTCACCTCACACAGCAAAGACTTAGAGGTGAGCAAAGAGACCACAAAAACCACAACTCCACTAACATCATCCATCTGATCTGATTGAATTTATACCTTATATACTGAGGTACATAGGCATGACACCTCGAAAGATAAAGACAAGAATTATCGAACCCCGGAGTAACATCCAATGTCAGAGGAAAACAATCCTCATAATGGCACATTACATTAGAGAAAAAATTAAAACGGACAAGGAACTGAAATGGACCACCGTTGAGAAAACAACATCAACAAACCATTGTCAGAACGTGAACAAAGTTGAGTATATAGATTACAGACACACAAGTCTGGCCTCAAAGATGAGATCATATCATATGTAATTAACTAAATAACATACAGTATATACAATAAGCGATCCCCAATACAGCCTTCTCTATCTATTTTCTCTTAGGAAATCTCTACACATTTCTCATGGAATAATCAGAGCATGAGCCATCCTTCTATGTCTCCTTATTTTTTCCCTCCAGAAGTTGCCATTTTTCAATTTATAACCATCTATTTGATAGTAGTATGTGATATAATTCCCTCTGATTAATTACCAACCATGCTACAATTGCAATAAAAGGGCAGAATAACCAAAATTACCACCCCACCCCTTGGGTAAAGCCATAAACAACCAAGAGCGATGTTGCTGTGATTGTATACCAGTCCATATGGTATATTTAGGTGATCCTGGGTAATGGTGATCCGATCATGCATCTTGTTAATTAAGGTAGCATGTGAGTAATTGCCAATATCAGTGTATTATTCACAACAGACCCTGACCTCAACTTAGCAGTGTGCACCATATGGAGTTCTGCAGTACAGGAACTAGAGTTTGCTTCATGCCAACTGCACTGAGAGCAACGTCAAAAGTCTTGGTAACCTCATACATTATACAGTGATGCAGATACAATCAGTACTGAGCTCGAGCTCCTAGAATATATGTGTTGCTTGTGGCCATGGTTTGCCAGCATCCAGGAAGTGTTTGGGAGCCATTATATGTGCTGAAAAGAAGCATGGCACCCTTGACAATGTAGGTAACCTACCTACGGGAGAGGTCATCATTCTAAGTAAGTTCAACTAACATCAGTTTGTTACTCTTCTGACATACCTGATCTCAATATGTTTTGAAAACTGCCATGTGAAGAGTGTGACTACAGGAGCATGCCACCCCGCCCCCATCTTTCTATATCACAGTAGACGATCCCAATAGGGTGAGATGTCATTGACTAATGATGTTATGTCTCAATCATTCACATTTTTTATTGCAGTGAACCACATGGATTGAATTACCAGGAGTGACCACATATTTATGTGTTTTCAATATATGTATTTGTAACAATTCAACGATGTCCCAAACCTTTCAAATAAGATGTGTTTCTAGCTCTATCCCCTCCTAGATGATGTATTTACACATCTGAGTGTAATGTTTCTGTGTGGTCCAATACATGTCAAAAGAAGCAACACAAAGACAACAACTGGAAGGATGTTATGCTAATGCATACTTATTGGTACATATCCCCTGGATCACAAATATAATTTTTTTTCTCTCCCACAGGAATTCAGAGAAACAGTTCCAACTTCAGGGTGAGTAGCCAATTGCATGTTTTTTTTGTGTGTAATGTCTTTGTGTCCAACTAGATGTAAGTAGGGCATAGGCAAATAGTTGAGAAGATGAATTGCTTTGTCTTAATCCTCCTCATTCCTACCTCGCAGTACATTACTTAGTCTTGTTGAAAGTCTGTACACCCTTTTTGGCACTTACCAACTAGGGTTGAAGCATGTCAATTTGGTTTAAGGTGTAGGGTCATACATTCTCCTCTATCACACTAAACACTGGGGCATATTACCAGCAACTAGCGATAATTATCGCTATGTTGGTTTAGCGGGGATATTTTTATCGCCGAGCTGCGGCGATTTTTATCGCTTAGGAACCTTGCTATTATCAAGGTTTATCTCCTAAGCGATAAAAATGGGCTGAAATGCATGAATATCGCTGAAAAGTCAGCGATATTCATGCATTACCGAGCTAATGCTCTTAGCCATGTTATCCACCTCCCATTGGATGACATGGCTAAGAACTGCTCAGGGCAGGTGTTAGCTTTTGGAGATATTCGCGCTTAGCGCGAATATCTCCAAAAGTTGGTAATAGGAGATAGCGATGTTAGCGACTGTTTCCAGTCGCTAACATCTTGGCACGCCCACTTTGCATGTCATTAGTGATAAATATCTCTGACATGCAAAGTGGGGCCCAAGATGGTCGCTATCTCCTACCAGCTGTCGCTACCTGCTGTTAGCGACAGCTAGGTAATAGGGAGATCATTTTATCTCCGCTTTCTTGGCATTTAAAGCCAAAAAAGCAGAGATAAACCCCCTTGATAATATGCCCCACTGTTTTTATTGTACCTGAACCACTTTGATTAAAGGGATACCTGTGTGTTTTTAAGGTATTTTTATCTGAAATCCCAGTAGACAAAAATCTCAAAGCGTGCTCCCTGGAATATAATTGAGCCCATGCTGGTTTTTAGAATTCAGGATGTAACCCGATGATGAGGAATGGCACTTCTAGAATGGGTGAAGGTCTTTAAAAAAAACAACTATGATTTTTTTGTTTTGTGTCACTGTGGGGACGTACCATAACCACTTTTAGATTCAACTGTGGGGCTCTGTGAATATAAAGGTGGTAGGATACCTTTGTGTGTGACATAGTTTGAGTTAGGAAGGTTGTAAATCAAAATCATAGTGCAAGGGCCCTATGATTGTGTTCTTTTTTTCTTTCTTCCCTTCTCAACAATGAACCTCTTAGGTTCACTTGGGTTCCTGTAAGAAATCTTTTTATGTAGGATATGAGGTATGCATTGTGGGTACTCAATGCTATGTTTTTTTGTATATAAATTTTTATTGAAGATAAAGAACACAGGAATAGACATGTACAGTCGTCAATTCTGATATAGAAAGAAGTATACAATTATAGGTAAGGAGTAATCGTAAAATTAGATGACGTATATCTTAAGGGGGTACAATATTTTATAACTCTTATATTAAAGTCCCATAACAGTACCTATGAAAAAACAGGAATACATAATACAAAATATATATCACATATTTTACTGACATAAAGAAAATAACCTGAGTAAATATTAGAGTGAATAAAACACAAAGAAAGACAAATGTTAGTTTCTTTATAGAAAAAGATTAGAAAAAGGAGCAAAGAGAAAGAAAGATAGAGAGAAAGAAGAAAGATAAGAAGAACAAGAAAGAAAAAGAGAGAGAAGAAAAAGGAAAAAGTATGAAATATAAAATAGGAAACTGTAAGTATTAAGATGATGATGATAGAAAAGTAGTGAAAGGTAACCATAGTAAATCAGATTTAATTTGTAAATGAATTGAAGATTGAGGAACAGAAGCAATTCTATGTTCATCAGAAATGAAATTCCACCAAAGTAAAAGAGATAATTTAAAGCTGTCTTCCCGACAAGTTAATATAACTTTAAAAGCCACAGCAAGAAATAGATCAAATAAAATAGATTTAGAGGTAATTTGATCAAAATCAGGTGGCATAGTACCTAGAAAAACACTGTGAACATTAACCTGATACGGAAAAATCAAGATACATTCTGACGATATAGCTTTCCAAAAAGCATGCACCTAAGGACAATAAAACAATAAGTGCATTAAAGAGCCATCCTTCAGCATTAAGACATGACCAACAAGATGATGTGTCAGAGTGGTTGAATGTATGTAAGAGGAGGGGAGTAATAAGAACTCTATTATAAATAAAATATAAAGATTGTGTGATATTTGCAGCTTTGGATGTCTTGAAAGGTTTTTGCTAAAAATTACCCCACTGGGAAATAGATAATGTCTGAGATCGATACTGTTCCCATTCAAGTTCAATACTTGATTTACTTCATGTGCCATCCGGTGTAGATTAGAATTTGTATATAGAGGAGGCACTAGGTATAGTATTTGTAGGAATTTGATATAAAGGAGTATCAGGTGTGAAAGAAGTAGGAATTGGGTGAGAGAGACTATTCTGTGTATACAATCCTGTAATATGGGAGTTAAAGTAATATACTACTGAATACATGAACCAGATAGGTGAAAGGTCTTTTGTAACTGATGGAAGGATAGCATCGTATTATTAATAATCATTTGATTGACATAAAAAAGACCCTTTTCTTTCCATTGTTTGTAGTAGAAAGATTTGTGACGAAATGTAATGTATTTATTGAACCATAATGAGGAAGCTAGAAAAGATTGATATTTGTCAACTTTTTAAAAGAAAAGTGTATGTAACAGGTATTGAGAATGTTTCAGAGTTGGGAATCTGGAAATAAAAGTATGTATGCAATATCTCGCACAGAAAAATCATTTAGCAATGAGCATTCAACATTAACCCATGAAGGTTTAGGTAAATCGTGATAATCCTTAGATAAAGCATAACATTGACGAATTCAAAAAGCATTATGGTGCAATTGAAAATCAGGAAATCTTACGTCCCCCTCGCTCTTGGGACTAATCAGTTTGGATATAGCAATACATGCATGTTTATTATTCCAAAGAAATTTAATACATAACAGATTAATCTGAGTAAAATAGTATTTAGGGGTTTTGAATGGTATCATCGATAACAAAAACAGTATCTGAGAAACAATCATAATATTAATTGTGTCAAATCTGCCCTACCATGATAAAAATAAAGTTGACCAAAGGTTTAGTAAATTGATAATTTTAAGTTTTAAAACAGTGACATTATGGAGTAATGTACACAAATGTTAGGGGAGAACCAAGTACCTAGATATTTAAATTTCTGAGGACACCATGCAAAATTGGTTGATTCAAACATATGTCTGTAACATGAAGAATTTAGGGGAAGAATCTCGGTCTTAGAGAAATTCAATTTATAGCCTGAAACATTAGAGAAAGCAGAAATCTCTTGTGGAAAGGGGGTAAGGAGGACTCAGGATTAGACATATAAATAAGGACATCATCAGTATAGGCAGATAATTTGATCTGATGGGATTTTATTTTAAAACCAGTAATGAAAAAATTACTTCTAATGCGCTCCAGAAAAGGTTTTAAGCATAACAAAAGAGTAATGGGGAAAGGGGATAGCCCCGACGAGTACCTCTTTGAAGATTAAAATATGGGGGAAAAAGACCATTAACAAAAACACAAGTTTTTGATTTACATATAATAATTTGACATATGAAATAAACTTTGGGACAAAACCAAACCAATTTAATGTGTGAATCATGAAATCCCAGTTAATTCTATCGAAGGTTTTTTCTGTGTCTAAAGATAATGCAACTAATGGAGAGGAATATTTTTTACTAAGAGTCAGAATATTGGAAAACATTCTAGCATTATCAGAAGTCAGACGACCTTTAACAAAACCAGCTTGATCAGAATGAATGATATTGGGGATAACTTTCTCTAGAGTAGATGCTAAGAAGAGTTTCGCAAAAATGTTACAATCATAATTGATTAGTGATATAGGACAACATTTTTTGCAAAAGGAGGGATCCTTATCTGGTTTGGGGATTACTATGATGAGTGCTTCCAAAAAAGAGCCACAGGCCTTAGAATTGGATATGAAAGAATTAAAAAGTTCTAATAATTTCAGGGCAAAAAAGAAGCAGAAGGCTAGAAATAGTTCAACTGAAAATCAATCAGGGCCAGGAGCTTTCGCTTTTTGGAGTTGAGAGCATTAGATAATTCTTGAAGAGAAATATACTCCTCAAGCTGATTAAAAATATCTGGGGAAGTTTTAGGTATGAGAATATCTCGGAAAACACAGGTAGAGTCTTCCTCAGAGGGTTTAGTAGTTTCTGTGTATAAAAGATTGTAATATGATTGAAATGCATTATTAATCTCAATATCCGTTGAAAGGAGTGCATTAGTTGATTCTGAGTGTATAGGGCCAATAACTTTACGTACCTTGTTTTGGCCTCCATGATATTTCGATTTAATTTTAAGGAGGATATTACAAGCGTCCGTAGTGACTATTTTATTCAGGGTGGACTTAGCTTTAATTAGTTCTTGTAGAGACGATGGGTATTTGGATGAGTAGTAATTATGTTCTAATGTTTTGAGAAGAGTTAGTGTTTCTTTATATTTATCATTCATTCGTTTTTTTTCTTTGAAGAGTAAGCAATAGTAAAGGCTCTAAAGGATGCTTTAAATGCATCCCAGTTATTGTGTAATGATGTATCTAACGAGTTATTAAGTACAAAAAATTCTTTAATAAAGGCTGTTGCTTCTGACATAAAAGTACAATCTGATAAGAGATAATTATTAAAATGCCATCAACCTTGTTTACATGTTGTGATGGATAAATCAATAATGGTAGGGACAGGAGCATGGTCGGAAATAAAAATAGAGTAAATTTCAGATTTTTGGAGACAAGATAACAGCAATTTGGAAATTAAAATATAATCAATATGAGATCTAGTATGGTGTACAGGAGAGTAGAAAGTTAATTCTGTGGTATCTGAATTACATGTCTTCCATGTATCAAATAGGGTACGAGAGGCAATGGTCAATTGAAATGATTTATGGGCTTTACCTGGTTTAAATTTGCATTTAGAGTGTCTGTCTGAAAATGGGTCCACCCAGTTATTAAAATCACCACCACCCACAATGTTAGAATTTGATACCGATAATAGTTTCAATTTTATAGATTGCCAAAATTCAGGATCTTGTTTTACAGGCCCATAAATATTAAAGAAGGTGATTTGTCTTTTATTGATAGTAACATAAACCATTACCCAACGAACTTAGGGATCACAATCTGATGACGGAATCTGTGCATTAGTAGATTTATGAAACAATATAGCAACACCACCATGACGATCTATAGCAGGAGAAAAAACAATTTGATTGACCCATTGGCGTTTGAGTTTAAGAGACTCTTTGTCGTTACAGTGGGTTTCCTGTAAAAAAGCAACCTGAGCATTAAGTTTAGCTAAATGAGACAATACCTTTTGACATTTGACAGTATGATCAAGACCACGAACTTTCCATGAGACGACAGTAACCATGACGATGGAATAAGGGGGACATGAGGACGTAGGGACACAAAACTGTAAAATCAACAGGAGAAAAAATGGAAAGACATTGTTCAACATGTGAGAGAGAAGACATATCATTAAAATTAAAGTGATTACTAAAAAAAAAGATAAAGAATGAGATTGAATGTGACGTATTTTTAGAAGGAAAACAGTTATCAAAATACAAGACTAAAAATGAGATATACCAAGAAAAGTGGAGCGAAAGAGGTAAGAAGGAAAAGAAAATGAACAAAAGAAAGAAACAAGCAAACAGATCAAGGAATAACATCCAGATCTGTAAGAAGAAAAGAAGTTGAAAGAGGAGGAGCATAGCGACGCCAGAAGGTACAGACCTCAGAAATAGGAATAAAGAAGAAGAGACAAAGAGAACCTCATAAATATAAGGAAAAACTCATAATCTGAGAACACTGAGTAAGCATGTATAATGAATTCAAAGTGGCATTCCTCAAAAACTAGAGCAGTCAGGTATTAGTATCCATTCCATTATGTGAAAGGTTATGAAGATAAAGTTAAAGTTTTTCCGGATCATAAAAAGAGCGTGACCGACCATCATGTGTAATCTTGCAGAGACATGAATGAAGGATTCCATATTGGAAGTTAAGATGTCTCATCTGAGGACTTAAAGCAAGAAATTCTTTGCGACGTGCGTTAGTCACATTGGAAATATCCTGAGATATGAAGAGATTATGGCCAGACCAAATAAGACAACGTTTAAGTCTGAGAGCCTTCAAAATATGCATTAGCGCTGTAAATTCTAGAAAAAGCATTATGATCCTGCTTGGTTTTGTAGCGTTAGGATTTAGACGTCCCAGATGATGTGCTCTATGTATGATCAGGTGACTTGTTGAAGCTTGAAGATCTAGGAGTTCTGGAAGGAATTTCTGAAGAAACAATACCATATTTGAACCTTCAATATTTTCCGGAAGTCCATACAGGCATAAATTATTTCTATGATTTCAATTTTCAGGGTCCTCAGTATGGATTTTTAGTTTGTGAATTTCCTGTTCTAATACAGGAATCTTGATAGATACATCCTGCAGGTCGCTAACACGTTGTTCCAGTTCCATTACCGTACCTTCCATAACAATCCAGCTCTCCTCAATCTGTTTTAGATTTTCCTTTGTCGTAGACATAAAGGGTTGAAGACCACAGACTTAATGTAAAATAGAGTCCTAAACAGGATTCTGAGAAGAATGAATGGGAGAAGGCGGGTCATTTTTATGTCGTTTTGGTTTTGTACCAGATATGGAAGCTCTAGCAGAGTGGATATCACTAGCCATTGTAATATACAAAAAAACTCACCAAAAAACTGGATTAAAATGGAGGTATTCACAACAATTGCTGTAGAAAATCCAAGAAATAGTATGTTTATAATGACAATGCAATCAATGTGAGATCAAGAGTAAAAGAAACCTCCAAAATGCACAAATATTTATTGAACTTTAATTAAAGTTTTTCAGAAAAACACAGGTCAGCACTGTTCGATAAGAAGATTGCTTCGGTTCCACAGTATATTGGTAAGTGTGAATGAGGACAATTGTGTAGTATAAGCTGTTTAGTGACAGTAGTGGTTCCATTTCAATTAGGCACTATGAGTAGGAAGTTGAATCTTTTATTTCAGCCAAAGAAATGGAAAAAATGAAATAATTGGTGACAATGTGGCAGGTCTTTACCAGAAGCGGCAGAGTAGCCGCCTGCATCTCTAATAGGAATAAATTACCGCAAAATGAAAGCGGCTTGAAGAGGGCTCAAAATAATTCATAATGCGGTCTTCAAACTCACCACATTGTCTGCAGGATGGGTTTGTCACTCCGTGTTTTGTGATTTACTGAAGAGGTTGATTAGCACTGAGCTCTGTGAAGGGTGCCTCTCCGGGGTGGTATGGGTCCTTGTTAGTACAAGACGAATTTCGCTACATGAACTCTACACCTTTCCTTAGTGGGCACTTTGAAATTTCCGATGCCAGAGGGCTAACCCAGAAATAGGATTGCTGTAGGGTTTGCCATTTCCTTATTAAAAGCGGCAAAAGTTGTGCTTAGAGAGTCGCGGGCGCAGTGACCTAAAATGGCGGCCGCCCGCGTCTCTGATGGGAAGAATTTACTGCGAACTGAAAGCGGCTTGGAAAGTGCATAACTCCAACCAAAGTGCGGTCTCCAGACTTACCAGATTGTCTGCAGGACAGGCCTGTAACTCTGCACCTGAATGGCGGGATAAGAGGTTCAAAAGAAGCTTCCGAGTTCCGCAATGTAGCGGAGCTCACGCCGGGTCCGCTATTCCACCTCAGCACGCAAACCACGCCCCCCTCAATGCTTTGTTATTCTTACCCTGTGTCACACTACCATATTCATTATCTCGAGAGGCTAGGAAATGATGCAGCTAATAAGTGTGGTACTAATGTCTATTTTGGGTCTATTCCTGATCTACCCAGTCATAGGAGAGAAGTCTACAAGAACATTAGTAATATGATTGCTGTTAGCTATATGGTCTTTGGTGACAACAAACTCTGATGCTTTATAAAGAAGCCGGTAAAGTAGTAAGGAAACATCATGACCTATAGGATGCCGTCGGTCATTTGACTGTGCAATTCACTCTGTCAATGAAGCTTATTTTATATTCTTAGGCTATGACTTTGGGATTTTGTATTTATTTGAAAGGCAATTTGAGGACAACCAAGCATTGATTTCACCAAGCATTTGGGACTATGTTTTTATGTTATATTATGTTTTATTTGAAAGGTGTGCTTGGATTGTGCACCCGCAAGGCATGTGTGATAATTGTGCAAGGAACTTTACCTATATGTTCTATGCAATGTTTACTGTCATAGTGCTTCTCCCGGCTTAAGGGAAAGAAGGAGGACAGCTCAATATGTCTCCATTAAATTTGGTTCCAGTATGCAGTATGCCGCTCGTACACTAATTTGTAGATTCCCTGAGTTATTGCATGAAATCCAGTCAGCACATTTTAAGCAAAATTAATGCATTTGCACCTTCTGGGCCTGTGCAGCTTGCTGAAGATGTTTATGCTACATCAACATTGCCCTTCTGTATCAGGGTATATGACTCTTATACACATGCTTTTCAGACCATCACAATGTAAAACTAAGGAGTGTTTTGTACAGTGTGCAATTTGAGGCCATTGATTCTAGAGTTATCAATAAGCAAAGCGCTCTTTGTTTTCACACTCTACAGGGATCTTGAGATTTCAGAGAGCACAGCTCCATCTCACTCTTAGTAAATGAGAATGACATCAAGGTGGTGCCTCTTTCCTTTAATTGAGACACTGCTCATAGTTCAATTCTGAACCTGCTAGCCAGTACACATCACAGCACAGGAGTGTGCAGCGAACAGTGAGCTGAATCCATATGAAGTGAACCATGGTCCCTAAATGGTGAAAATGGTTATATAAAGTTACATGCCATGTCTGGAGGATCATAGTTGGAGCATTCATCAAAGAAGAGTGCTTAGATGTAGAGGCCGCACATTTACTGCTTTAGTACCACCGGTGGGTACTTTGAAATGTACAATATAGATGTACAAACATTTTGTGAGTCACAAATCATTCACAAAATCGTTTGTTACCACAAAGACCAGAGTTTGTGAAGTATCAAAGTGTGTTTGTATCCAGTTGCCATAATTATTATGTGAATCATCGAATGTTCTGACTCACTATTTTTGCGATTATCTATTGCTTATTTCCAAATTGCATTTCTTCATTGGTATGTATAAACTGTTTGTAATTTGTGAACACTTTGAAAAACAGCTTTTAGCATTTGCAAATTAGCATCCAGTGGTATCAGGTGGTAATGAGGTGCAAAGTATAAAAGGAGAAGAAAGACCTTTCTTTTCTTTCACAATGGCTGCTCTGTATGTTCAGGCAAGGATAGTGAGAGTTTTGCTCCACACCCACAGAGGAGAAGACAGGAGCCCATATTTAGAATTAGATTTATTTCATCAGACTGAGGATGAGCAGCAATGACATTTTGGACCTCATTGCAGATTTGGACCAAGTGTGGTCTATGGAAACACACAAAAGCATGTCTATTCTCTCACATGTTCAAGTTCTTTACCTTTTAGCATCAAGTAGCTAACAGGTTGCAGCAGCCACAGATGAAGGTGATTGCCAGAGCTCACTTTCATACGTATTTTTGTAATTTTCTTGAAGCCATACTACTTAACATCAACAGACGCATTGCATTTCCTAACACTCATGTTGTGTTGGAAATTGCCCTTTCAGCATGGTCATCCCCAACCTTTTGCCTTCCTCCTCCCCTTTTTGCTGAATTCATTTTGTTTGCCTTAGAACTGAACACTTTACCACTGCTCACCACTGCTGACCAGCGCTAACATGCATGTGCTCCGTCCTCTAAGCATGGTAATATTGGCTCATATCTAATTGGTAATCTGAGTGCTTAGGGCTTGTAAATTAAATGCTACTGGTGGATATGCAACACTGATTGTGCCACCCACTTAAGCAGCCTTTAAACTATGTATCAGGCCTACCACTGCAGAGTCTGTGTGTGCAGTTTTAAACTGCCATTTCGACCCAGCAGTTTAAACCTTTTGCCAGTCCCAAACCTTCCTTTTGAATACACATATGCCAACCTTAAGGTATGCCCTGGACAGCACAAAGGTCAGGGTGTAATGTATTTACAAAGCAGAACTCGTAATTTTAAGTTTTACATGTCTGGTTAGTGAAAAAAATGTAATTCATTTAAAACTACTGCAAGGTCTATGTCTCAAAAAAGCAAAACATTGGAATTATCTTATTGTATTTTTTGGTCTAATTATCAAATGGCGGATGTATATCTGATTCAGGTTTTGTGTCTCTGGATTCCTAATTTAAAATCCTAACATATGGTGAAGCCGGTTTTTAAATTACTATTCTGAAAATTACATTTTTAGAACGTTTCTTACATTAGAAATTTGGTGCCTGCTGCCTGTCTCTGGTCACATGACTAAGTGCAGTTGGCAGTAGGGCTTTGTGTACAACTCCTGGATAGCCACAGAGAATGGGTGTTTAGGTGTGACTGGGTGGGCCATCACTGTCAGGAAGGGAGGAAGATGGTGACACAACCCCTTCTTACATATGAATAGGCAGTGTCCTACCTCCACTGCATACCCCCTGTAATTAGTCTAGAACCAGGGCAGGGAATGCACTGTGCCTTGGGACTTCATAGTGAAACCTCTAAAAGTGTCTCCACCACCTCAAATGTACAACTGGGTATAAATACTGGATCTAAGCCACCAGCTCTTCAGTACACTTCTGGGCCTGCGGATACTTTGCCAGGTAGAAGGACTGCCACTCTGCTGGACTACACTCTGCTAGACTCCTGCTTTGCTGACCTGCTGCATGGTGCCCTCCTGCCTGGTTTAGAGTGGGAAACAGCGTTTAAAACACTGTCTCCAAAATGAATGCCATTACAACGCAGTTGTTACAACAACTGCATTGTTAGTATGCATACTAATACATTGAAAATAAATAGAATGACTTGTTCTAGAGGGTGCACTGGTATTGGATTTAGAATACAACACATTTCCTGCTGTCGCACAAACTGGAGTAGGAATAGTAAATAATACTATTCCTAAGTCCAGCGCGTCAAGTACAGCAAGTCATTGTAATAACTTGCAATGTAATGGTATGCTTACTAACAACGCATTCGTTGTAACAACCGCGTTGGAATGGCATGCATTGTAAACAGCCATATTCATTAGAGGGAATGGTCCTGCATCTCTTGAACCCAGAACCGCAAAGTGACTCCAATGGCTAGTTGGCTGGCCTCCTGACATGAGCCTCAGGGATGGGGGGATCCAACAACTTTGCACCTGGGCTCTGCCATCTGTGAGTCTACCCTGCAAAGTTGTGTAACCTTAGTCCTGGACCCTTGGAAGTTGTCAAAGTTGCTTTGACTCCCTATGTGGATCCAGTGGAACTGACATATCATCCAGAGCAGAGTTCACCTATCTCCACTGTTGTGTGGATTCGAATCTGCTGCAAAGACTTGCATTGCTGCCACAGTGTGCATCACATTTCGATTTACTACTAAGTGACACACCCTTAGCGCAGGTCCTCGTATCTCAATGATGATGCCAGACTCCACATCGCATCCTCGCAGCTCCCTAGAACCAGCGCATTGCTCCAATTGCACAACATATCCCCAACTCCAGGCTTTACATCGCAAGCCCTCATTGATGGAAATTTCGACGACAACGCAACAGGACCTTGCACATCAGCCCCACGCATCTCGGAACAGAAACATTGCTTTGTCTGCATGAAGCATCTCCAACGCTGGTTCTAGCAACCATCTGCAAATCAGGATGAAGGTACTTTTGTTCAGCATGCCTGTGCTTCACCATAGTCAGGTTGAACTTGCGTCTTTGTTCCGGTCCGGTGCAACCAGATATCCACAGTTGCCGCTTACCCCGGAATAGGTTGTATCCTGTTAATGCACAAAGGGCTGGACCCCCCTGCAATTAGAGTCAGCACTCAATGAGTTGAGACTGAGAGCGCTCCTCTGGATCAATGTGACCTACAACAAGGTCCACCTCAAGATATCACCAATTCGGCTTACTGTAAAAGCACAGGAGGTTAAAGTGATCAAGTGAGGGAATGGGATATGGGTAGCTAACAGTGAGGAATGGGACCTAAAATGAAAAAAAGGTAATAATTATTATATCTGTTCTTGGTAAGAAATCAATGTGTGAAATATGGTTCACTGATGAAATATCGATGTACAAAATATCGATATGCAAAAATATTGATGCAAAAATATAGAATACAAAACTATCGACTCCCTATATTTAAACAGGTAAATAAAAGAATATTGAATACAAAATGTTGATTTAAAAATATAGATGAACAAAATATGGACTAAAAAATATATATAACAAAATAAATATATTAAATATTGATAATTTTAACATAATAAATTAAATTGAATATACATTTTAACTAAATATAACAAACAAACTTAATTTAAAAAATATAAACACATACATATACATATATTTATTTACATATAATTTATTAACTATTATCTTTATTTAATTTTTAAACCTGTAAATATAAAAAAGTAGATATACATATATCAATAACATAAAATTACAAAAATGACCATTTTACAATAAATTCAAACATTTAACTACAAATAAAATTCAAACATAGATTTTGCAATACAATAAGTACGACAGTAGGGAAAGTGCAGGATAGCGAAGGGGTAAAAGTTACTATTCCCACTCCAGTTAGTGCAACAGTAGGGAAAGTGCAGCATAGCGGATGAGTGAAAATGATTATTCCCACTCCAGTGACTGCAACAGTAGGGAAAGTGCTGGATAGCAAAGGGGTCAAAATTAGTATTCCCACTCTAGTGAGCAGAACAGTAGGGAAGAGCTGGATAGTGGATCAGTGAAAACTACTATTCCCACTCCAGTGAGTGCAACAGTAGGGAAAGTGCTGGATGGCGGAGGGTTAAAAATTACTATTCCCACTCCAGTGAGTGCAACAGTAGGGAAAGTGCTGGATAGCGGAGGGTAAAAAATTACTATTCCCACTCCAGTGAGTGCAACAGTAGGGAAAATGCTGGATAGCGGAGGGTTAAAAATTACTATTCCCACTCCAGTGAGTGCAACAGTAAGGAAAGTGTTGGATAGCAGAGAAACAAAAATTAATAATAACATTTAAATATTTACAAAAATTTAAACAATATAAAATATAAATAAACATAAGTTTTAAAATAGCAGATTAAATATTTTAAAAAATAACTTTAAATATAATAATCACAGATATCAAAAAGGTAGATCCATTATCTAAAATAAATACATTTATGAACAATATTTATTTAAAATGAGCAAATATTAGCCAACACATTTAAAAATATATATATATATATTTATTTAATATCCTAACCTATAACAGCAATAAACAAATGTCAACATTTTCCTGTTCATTTATTTCCATAACTAACATATTTATTAATCATTCGCCAAATTATTAGTAATAAAAATAATTAGAAACATTGCTGGAATATGCATTCTATAACACTATATTATTCACAACACACACCTAAAATGAAGTACACAATTCCCATAATTAATTACTAAGTAACTATTTTTAATCAATTAACTACTATTTAATAATAAATTACTTCCCATCCTTCCCACCATTTTTACCTATAAACACCACAACACTCCTTTTTATACAATGAACATAATTCATTGTCAATTCATTAATTACAAATAATGAACTAATTATCAAATCATCAATTAAAAATGAAATTACTTCCCACCATTTTCACCATTTCCACCTATAAACAGCACAACACACACATTAAAAATAATTACAGGGGCGTGGCCAAGATGGCGGGCTAAGCGGACGTGGTTTCCCTCGGCTCCCCAGCCCTAGCCCCAAACTAGCCTCTTTACAGCAGTGGTGACCCCCTAGAAACAGGCAATTTTCCGCCCCTGTGGTGTGGGCAAGTGGCCACCAGCGACGAGACCGGCCCCCCGGCCCGGACCTGCAGGAGGGGACGAAGTGGCCCACGCTCCGACCCGGAGCGGGAGACAGCCGCTGACGAGGTGGGCCCTGGAGACTGGGCGGCCCGGTGGGAGCAGCGGAACGACCTGCAAGAGACACGGACGGGTCAGTGGTGAGCCCCACAAGACGCGGCCAGACTCGGCCGGCGGCCGGAGCCGCGCAATTCCCCTGAGGCAGCGGAGGCAGTGAGAAGCGGTGGCCACCCGACGCCCGGCCCGCGGGCTGCTCCACTCGAGGCCCCGGCTTCGGGCCTAGGCAGCCGCGACGGGGCCTCGCTGAACGGCGCGGCAGCGGCACTGGGCCGTAGTGGATGAGGCCCAACGAGTAAAGCACTGACCCCGAGGAAGTGGAGGTCTCCTGCACAGTGCCTGGAGCCTACATTGCGGCGAGGCCAAGACTGGACCACGACCAGAGGTGAGCCCACGCGCCCCTGGGGACAGTGCGACGCTGATAATCAGGGGCGGCGGACCCGGAGACGGAGCGAGCCACAGGGGGCCCGGGGGTGAGCGGCTGGGCCCCCGTCATGGGCGCTGCACCTGAGGGCCAGTACCGGGGATTAGAGACTCTGTCAGAGCACTGAGACACCGCACTTGAGGACCCGGCTTTAGGCCTAGGCGGCAGGATACGAGCTCACACAGCCGAGTGGGGCTCCTACACCCTGGCGAGCGAGAGACTGGGCGGGAGGGCAGAGGCCCCGAGATTGGAAGCAGCGACAAGGGGGCCCGGACCTCCGAGACGGTGAGTGGCCTGGGGCCCGGGTCCGCGGCGGCAACGGACCGGACGGGACGAAGAGAGACAGGCACCCCCCGGAGCGCGGGGCACGGGGTAAGCCATCTGCGCGCCTCCCGACCACCCGGGCAAGTCAGCAGGGAGACACTAGGCCCCATCACTATTGAGGAAGACTCGGGGTACATGGGGAGACGTGCCGGTGGGACACATGGCGGAACCCCAAGGAGGCCCGAACTGAGGTGAGGACTGGGCCACATATCTCGGGGGGCAAGGTGATCGGGCCCCCAGCGGGAGGTGTGAGGGACACCTGTCGGAGGCAGGCCGGGATTGTGGAGGCAGGCGGGGGCGGGCGACGGCGGGCCTCGCGGGCAGGAGCCGGAGTGGAGGAGACCACGAGGGGGGCCTGAAGGCCACAGAGATACGCCGGTGGACGCGAGTCACCCACTGGCAGGCGGGAGCGGTCACCCCCCTGGGCTCATGAGGGGCGCGGGCCTACACCAGGGGGCAGCATGGCTAACTCGAGCCGCAGAGCTAACCCCACCATCACACACATGCTCAACAAACCTACAACTAAGGGAGGGAAGGCTCAGACACCCCCCAGGGGTGCAGCACCAGGAAGAGCACGAAGCACCCATCACCCGCACCTTCCTGGAAGCGCTGTTCAACACCCTCAGAGATGACTTCCAGGCTCTCAAACAAGACATCGCTGGGGAACAATGGGAACTCCGTTGAGACCTGGATGGTTTAGGGGAAAGAGTGGCTGCGGTGGAGGAGGCCGGACATGCCCGCAGTGAAGAGCTAGTGCACCTTCAACAGGAAGTCCTCCGTCTTCAGGAGCAACAGGTGGGTCTTCAGGCCCACACAGAGGACCTTGAGAACCGCTCTCAGAGAAATAATATATGGGTCAGGAATGTGCCACAGGGTGCTGAAGGGAACAGTGTCACTGGATACCTGCAGGATCTCTTCCGGGAGGTGCTGGGGGAATCGGAGGACTTCCCCATACGCATAGACCGTGCCCACAGGGTGGGCCTGCCGAGATGGGCCCGGCCCCACCACCGGACTTCTGGCCTACCTCCCTGATTTCCCTGGGAAGGAACGGATCCTCCAGGAGGCCCAGCAGAAGCAACCTTTGCAATTTAGAGGGGTTGGCATTGCGCTGTTTCAGGACCTGTCAGCCATCACGCTGCAAAAGAGACGCAAATTTAAGGTCGTAACAACTTTCTTGCGCGAGAAAGAGATACCATATTCATGGGGCCACCCGTTCCGGATCATTTTCATATGGCAGGGGAAACTGCATCAACTTCGCTCCCTCAGAGACACCTGCTCCCTCTTGAACATTGACCTGCCGGATCCCTCAGACTCGGAGGATGGGTTGCCCCACGGTTCTCAGGACAGGCTGACGCAGCGCAACCAGGACGGCTGGCAGAGGGTCGGAAGGCGGCGCAGGCGTGGTGCGCGCCTGAAACCGGACCCTGAGACAATCGCCCAGGAACAAGCAGCGGCCGTCCAGGAAGTGGTGCTGGATACCACTGTTGCCCCATGAACAGCATGATGGGGTCGCTCATCACACTTTGCTTTAATATTGGGGGGGGGTGGGGGGCCAGAGGGGAGCCGCCACTGCCACGTTTCCCACAGAGACTCTTCTACGGACCTGTGTTGCCTACCAGGACCGGGACTATGGTTTGTTCTTTGGGGTTTCAAGTTGGGGTACTGTTGGGGGGAGGAGGTGGGGAGGGAGGTCGGGTGAGGGCGGGGTGGGATTTGTGGGATTCTCCAGTTGGGGTTCGAGTGGGACAGTCTTTTGGAGGGGAGGGAGGGGGGACGGGCGGGAACCTTCTTGTCCGCAGATGCTGGGATGTACCATTGATTTTTTATCCTTCAGGCCACCAGCTCACACTAAACATGAGCTTGCCCTCACTCCACGCCTGGAATGATGCGTCCGCTGACTATTCTTTCCCTAAATATCAGGGGGCTTAACAGCCCCAACAAGCGCATGGCGATCCTCTCCTTCCTAGAGCGCTCGCAGGCCGACATCTGCCTCCTGCAGGAGACACATCTGCTGTCCAAGGACCACCACAGGCTTCGGTCCCGCGCCTTCCCTGAGCAGCTTTTCTGGTCCACGTCCAAGAAAATCGCTGGGGTGGCCATACTGGTGGCAAGGTCCTTTCAGGGACGGGTGTTGCAGAAGGAGGCGGAAGTAAAGGGTAGGCTACTAATCCACAGCTTCCTTGTGGCAGGGCAGACACTCCTAATAGGCTCCATGTATGCACCCAATGAGGGACAAGAAAAGTACTTGCACTCCGCCCTTGAGGGGGCCACAGCCAACACGCACCAACACCTGCTACTAGGGGGGGACTTAAACCTGGTGTTTCTCAATGTCGCTGATCGCTCCAACCAGAGGGTGGGCCAGGTAGGGGCATTGTCAGTGGAGGGCCACGCACACCTTGCAGACCTGGGACTGATCGATTTGTGGAGACACTTTCATCCCCACGCCACAGCCTACACTCACTACTCAGCAGCCCATAAGTCTTATGCGCGACTAGATTACCTGATTTGCTCCGCCCAACTAGCGACACGCGCGCAGGAGGTTGAGATCCACCCGGCCTCGCTCTCTGATCACTCCCCGGTTTCAGCATCCTTTCTGGTACCCGACACACCCAGCCCACAACGTCACTGGCGCTTGCGAGACGGCTTGCTGCAGAACCCCTCTTCGGTGGAGAAGATCAAGGCAGCCATCAACCAATTCCTCACACACAATGCTAACGGTGACACTACCAAAGCTACCCAATGGGCAACACTAAAAGCTGTCCTCCGTGGCGAGTTTATTTTACTGTCCGCAGCCATCAATAGGGAGCGCGCGCAGAAAAGGGCCGACCTCACACAGCGCGTAAAGGAGCTGGAACAACTGCACCAACGCACCGGGGCGGCCAGGGCTTGGCGCCAGCTCTGCACAGAGCGGAAGATGCTAGCTGCGCTGGATCAGGATGTTGCGGAATTCGCCGCTATACGCCTGAAACATGCCTACTATACAGGTGGGGACCGCTGCGGGAAACTGTTGGCGTACAAGCTGCGGGAACAACGGCAGCAGCGGCACATCAACGCCATCCGACCCGCTCGAGGGGATACACTCACCGATGACGCTGCCATAGCCGCTGTATTCGGGACCTTCTACGCCGACCTGTATGAAGCAGACAGGCTGGACATACAGCGCGGTAGCGACTACCTCGACGGGGTGACCCTTCCATCGCTGACCGAAGCGCAGTCTCAGTTCCTCGATAGGCCCATAGGTCTGGAGGAAGTCATCTCCGTGATTTCCCGCCTCAAGCTGGGGAAATCCCCAGGCCCAGATGGCTACTCCGCGGCTTTTTACAAGAAATTCTGCCAGCAGGTGGCCCCCCTACTGCGGGATCTCTTCAACACCTTCGACCAGGCCGGGACTATCCCCCGGAACTGCTGGAGGCAGCGATTTCGGTGATACCCAAAGTCGGCAGGGACCCCACTCAGTGCGGCTCCTACAGGCCGATATCTCTATTGAACGTAGACCTTAAGCTGTATACGGGTATCATCGCGAGCCGGTTGGTGCCATACATGCAGCAGCTGGTCAAACCCGATCAGACCGGCTTCATTCCCCAGCGACAAACGAGCGATAACACCAGAGCGTCCTCCACCTTATCGAGGCAGGATCGCGCACGAGGCCAGGCTGGATGCTTCTCACCATAGACGCCGAGAAGGCGTTCGATCGGGTGCACTGGCCCTATCTAGAACAGACGCTCCAGAGATTCGGCTTTGGGGAGAATCGGATATTTAACTGCTACAGACAGCCCACCGCGACGGTCCGGGTTAACCACATTGCTGCGGCGCATATTTTTGCGCTGTGCTTTTTTTTTCAAAAAGCTGCGTTAGATGACGAGCTCAGCTCGTCATCCGCACACGACCATCGTGGCTGATGACGAGCTGAGCTCGCCATCAGCAGCGAAGGGGTTAATGGTCATACCTCGCCGCGGTTCCCGATAGGCAGAGGGACCAGGCAGGGCTGCCCGCTCTCTCCTCTCCTGTTTGAGCTCTACATGGAGCCACTAGCACAAAGGGTCAGGCACCACCACTGCATTAGAGGCATCCCCTTTGGGGGAGACACACACAAGATCAGCTTATATGCAGATGACATCCTGCTCTCCCTAATGGACCCTATGCAATCCCTGCAGGCACTTCTGGCCGAACTGCACTCCTTTGCACAGGCCTCGGGTTTTAAAATTAATGTGGAAAAATCTGTGGCCCTGAATGTGTCCCTGCCCCCCGACGTGTTGGCGGATGCCAAAGCCGAGTTTGACCTGCAGTGGTCCAGTTCCACAGTTCCGTATCTGGGGGTCTTACTAGCGCCGACGGTGCAAGGTCCGGCAGAAGCCAACTACGCCAGGTTGAGCACACAAATTAGCGAGACACTGCGGAAATGGAATCGCGTCACACTTTCCTGGCTCGGACGTGTAGCGGCGGTCAAGATGACCCTCTAACTGCAGGTCCTTTACATCTTCCAGACCCTTCCTCTACGCCCACCGCCGGGATGGCTCCAGAAGACGCAAGCGGATCTGGCGCGCTATGTCTGGAACGGGCGTCGTCCCCGCTTTAAGCAGCGGATCGCGACTCTTCCCCCGGGCCATGGAGGCGTGGGCCTGCCGCACCTCACCCTGTACTTTCAAGCAGCGCAGCTGCGCACTCTGGTAGAGTGGTACCAACTTGAGTCCAGCAAGCATTGGCTCTTCCAGGACCAAGCCGTAGCTGGTCGACCCCTCCAGGGTGTACCCTTTCTACCGCGGTGTCATAGGCCCCCTAACCTCTATGCATCATACATTACGAGTACGGTGATGAAAGTTTGAGATCAAGTGGCTGTACAGAGAGAACTCACCTCGTTTCCCTCCCCACTGACGCCAATATTCGGGAATCCCGACCTTACACCGGGCTTGGACCCACAGCTTTTTAAAACGTGGAGGACTACTCCCTGTAGGGAAGCAGGCCACATGTTCAATCTGGAGGGCATCCTCTCCTTTCAGAAGGTGAAAGAGGAGTATGGGATACAGGAGACAGACCGACTTCCCTACTTACAGGTCAGACACTGGGTCTTACGCCCCTCCATTAAGCCGGGAGCGCAGCGTTTCTTCACGCCATACGAGAAATGGCTCCTCACGCGCACGTCTGAGAAGAAATTGCTCTCCGATTTATACCAACACTTGCTCCTCACCAACATATACACCTACCACCCAGGGAAAGCTAGATGGGAGGACCACTTGGGGAGGCAACTCACGCGTAAGGAGTGGGAGGGGATATATCACAGAGCCAGTCATCTCCGTGATTTCCCGCCTCAAGCTGGGGAAATCCCCAGGCCCAGATGGCTACTCCGCGGCTTTTTACAAGAAATTCTGCCAGCAGGTGGCCCCCCTACTGCGGGATCTCTTCAACACCTTCGACCAGGCCGGGACTATCCCCCGGAACTGCTGGAGGCAGCGATTTCGGTGATACCCAAAGTCGGCAGGGACCCCACTCAGTGCGGCTCCTACAGGCCGATATCTCTATTGAACGTAGACCTTAAGCTGTATACGGGTATCATCGCCAGCCGGTTGGTGCCATACATGCAGCAGCTGGTCAAACCCGATCAGACCGGCTTCATTCCCCAGCGACAAACGAGCGATAACACCAGAGCGTCCTCCACCTTATCGAGGCAGGATCGCGCACGAGGCCAGGCTGGATGCTTCTCACCATAGACGCCGAGAAGGCGTTCGATCGGGTGCACTGGCCCTATCTAGAACAGACGCTCCAGAGATTCGGCTTTGGGGAGAATCGGATATTTAACTGCTACAGACAGCCCACCGCGACGGTCCGGGTTAACCACATTGCTGCGGCGCATATTTTTGCGCTGTGCTTTTTTTTTCAAAAAGCTGCGTTAGATGACGAGCTCAGCTCGTCATCCGCACACGACCATCGTGGCTGATGACGAGCTGAGCTCGCCATCAGCAGCGAAGGGGTTAATGGTCATACCTCGCCGCGGTTCCCGATAGGCAGAGGGACCAGGCAGGGCTGCTCGCTCTCTCCTCTCCTGTTTGAGCTCTACATGGAGCCACTAGCACAAAGGGTCAGGCACCACCACTGCATTAGAGGCATCCCCTTTGGGGGAGACACACACAAGATCAGCTTATATGCAGATGACATCCTGCTCTCCCTAATGGACCCTATGCAATCCCTGCAGGCACTTCTGGCCGAACTGCACTCCTTTGCACAGGCCTCGGGTTTTAAAATTAATGTGGAAAAATCTGTGGCCCTGAATGTGTCCCTGCCCCCCGATGTGTTGGCGGATGCCATCGCCGAGTTTGACCTGCAGTGGTCCAGTTCCACAGTTCCGTATCTGGGGGTCTTACTAGCGCCGACGGTGCAAGGTACGGCAGAAGCCAACCACGCCAGGTTGAGCACACAAATTAGCGAGACACTGCGGAAATGGAATCGCGTCACACTTTCCTGGCTCGGACGTGTAGCGGCGGTCAAGATGACCCTCTTACTGCAGGTCCTTTACATCTTCCAGACCCTTCCTCTACGCCCACCGCCGGGATGGCTCCAGAAGACGCAAGCGGATCTGGCGCGCTATGTCTGGAACGGGCGTCGTCCCCGCTTTAAGCAGCGGATCGCGACTCTTCCCCCGGGCCATGGAGGCGTGGGCCTGCCGCACCTCACCCTGTACTTTCAAGCAGCGCAGCTGCGCACTCTGGTAGAGTGGTACCAACTTGAGTCCAGCAAGCATTGGCTCTTCCAGGACCAAGCCGTAGCTGGTCGACCCCTCCAGGGTGTACCCTTTCTACCGCGGTGTCATAGGCCCCCTAACCTCTATGCATCATACATTACGAGTACGGTGATGAAAGTTTGAGATCAAGTGGCTGTACGGAGAGAACTCACCTCGTTTCCCTTCCCACTGACGCCAATATTCGGGAATCCCGACCTTACACCGGGCTTGGACCCACAGCTTTTTAAAACGTGGAGGACTACTCCCTGTAGGGAAGCAGGCCACATGTTCAATCTGGAGGGCATCCTCTCCTTTCAGAAGGTGAAAGAGGAGTATGGGATACAGGAGACAGACCGACTTCCCTACTTACAGGTCAGACACTGGGTCTTACGCCCCTCCATTAAGCCGGGAGCGCAGCGTTTCTTCACGCCATACGAGAAATGGCTCCTCACGCGCACGTCTGAGAAGAAATTGCTCTCCGATTTATACCAACACTTGCTCCTCACCAACATATACACCTACCACCCAGGGAAAGCTAGATGGGAGGACCACTTGGGGAGGCAACTCACGCGTAAGGAGTGGGAGGGGATATATCACAGAGCCAGGCACTCGGCCTACCACACCGGCCTCACAGAGACCCTGACTAAAGTAGCCACATATTGGTACCATACCCCATCGTTGGGAACCCCAGGCAAGTGATCGCTGTTGGAAGGGATGTGGGGAGCGGGAAACACTTGAACACCTGCTTTGGAGCTGTGAGCGGCTGCGACAATATTGGTCCGCCATCCTAGATCTCGTAGACGCGCACTTAGACACGCAGCTTCCTAGGTTCCCTGCCTATATAATTCTTGGCTTGTCAAATGCGCTGATGTATCCCCTGAAATCCATGAGAGGGAGGCTGATTGCCATAGCACTGGGAGCCGCGGTGCAGAACATTGTGGCACGCTGGAGAGATCCACAGCCCCCCATACAACTTGGCTGGCTACATAGACTCTGGACAATCCTGGGAATGGAGAAGCTGTCCCTGACAGCGGCAGGGCGAGGCGAGGAGTTTGCAGACCTCTGTAGGCCATTTTTGACTTTGCTCACCGGGGAATTCCGGGAGCTGAGCTTCCCCCGATACCTACGATTGCTGCATCTCTCAGACACCCCTCTCACTGAGCCTAAGGCCAAGGCCCGCAGGCGTAGAGTCCAGATGTGAAACAGTTCGAAGACCGCCCCTTTAGGGCTGGAGGGCTGGATGGGGTTTTGCTAGGTTTACTCAGCGGACAAGAAGGGGGGTGGGGGGTAGGGGAAGGGGGGGGGGGTTTGTTGCACAGATAATTACAGCATCCGGCACGCTCCATTGCCTTTCGACGCGGCCGGCCCGACTGGGTTGTAGGCGGCTTGCTGTGCTTAATGCATCTTGAATGACACTGGTGCCCGCTATGGTCTTACTTTGCATTGTAATTGTGTGGCCGGTGCCTTCACAAGCATGGGTCGGTATTTTTGCTATGAATAAACAGATTTAATACTAAAAATAATTACACAATCAATATATTCAATTGACAATTAATTAATTAAAATGAATTAGAACTAATTATTAGATAATTGATAAAAATGAATTTACACATTTAAAACTATACCATCTCAATTAAAAAATGATTAATAAATTAAAATGATTCAATAGATTTAATATAATTAAATTACTTCCCACCCTATTCCCCTATAAACCCACAACCTGCTACTGTACTAAAAGGACAAAATTCAAAATAAAACAGATTAATAACTACTCAAAACATTCAATACATTTTATATATTTAAATTACTATTACCATGAAAACCCACCATCCGCTAAAAAACTAAAAAGGCACAATTCAAACAAAAAATATTTAATAATTACTAAAAATACAAATCTTATACAAAAAATACATAGATCACACACAAATAAAATATATACTAATAGCCATAAAATTGATACCAAATCGATATTTTGAACATCTTTATTTTTACAAACTATATTAAACACTTCAATATTTTTTACATCGATTTTACTTACCCAAAGTCGATATTCTGCACCACAATATTTTGTCTTTCGATATTCTTGAGCCACAATATTTTTGCAACGATATTCAGGTAAGTTTATATTTGTGATTCGATATTTAGTCTCTGCACCATGATATATACTGAGACTTACACTAATTACCAATCTCTTCATCTGTGAATTTTGGCGAAGGCATGTTTTCGATGAGGTCTCCCACACTGACAAATGTTATCATGAATTCTTCACCTGCAATATAAAACTAAGAATACATGCAATTTCAGAACATCAACTCTAGCACATAATCACGTGTGACATTTAAACAGGATTTTCCATACATACCCCAAACATGGCTTTGTTTCTTTTGCCCCCCCCAAAAATGAATTACTTTACTATTGATTCAGAATCTGCATTTTTATCAGACTACAATCTCCTTGATTTACTTCACCAAAGGAGAACAATTTGCAGAATGTTCGGTTGCTACAAAAATAGATCAAAGGAAAACAATAAAGAAGGCAGGTTTCTATGCTGTAGTACCCCAGTAGAAAAAGAATGTTGAATATAAATTTAGAGCATTCAAATATTTTTGCAGGCACCTTGGAATGGATCACGTAAGTCATGTAACAGTGGATCATCATGTAACTTTCCAGTGATCCTGACTGAAAGTTAAAGCAAATGGAGCTCCTTAGTCTCTGATAAAGAAATACAGCATAAGACGTGCTTTGCAGGGTTAAGCACAGTACATTTTCTGAGATCTGCAAAATGGAGTATCCCAACCTGGGAGTCAGCCGCAGCAGCTGACATTAAACAGAAAATATTGAAGCTCAATATGCGCTTCCACAAGGCTAAAACCCAGGACATGTCCCCTGATCTACAAACGGAGTATCCCTACCTGCGATCTCGTCAAAGCAGCAGACTCAGAGTACGTTTCCGTCCTCCTTAATCCAGAAAAAAACACAAAGCATGCAAACAGAAAGAGACAATAATCCTTTCTGACTACTCTGCAACAATCAACTCTGACTCCTTCCAGCCTTAGTTAGACATTATTAAGTGAAACTTCCAAATGGGGCCAGGACAAGAAAGGAAGGGCATCTGTGCACTCCAAAGACATTCCTCTGGAACCATATCCCCACTTTATATCCTCACTTCAAAGGCACAACTGTATGTAAAAGAAGGACCTCAGACCCCACCACTTCAGTATATACTCTGCCAGAAAAAAAGACTGCTGTGCTGCTGAAGGACTGCTACTCTGCTGCAATACACTATGCTGGACTCCTGCTTTGCTATGCTTATCTCCTGCGTGGTGCCCTCTTGCATAGGTAAGAAGGATTGGACATGTGTCTCTTGAACCCATAACCTAGAGTGACTCCAAGAGGTAGCAGGCTAGCCTCCACATCTGAAGCCTTCTGGACATAAAAGGCTTTCAACCTCCTGCACCTGGACTCTGCCATCTGTGAATCTACCCTGTTAAGTGGTGCCAACCCAGTCCTGTACCCTTGGAAGTGGGCCTAAGGTGCTTGCCTGCTGACCGAATGCATTGTCTCCTCAACTGAGCGGCACATCACTGTGTAGAACCAACACATCACCGCTGCTGCCTGAATTGGAGCCATCTCAAGAGATCCACATCGTAGCCCTGCAAGTCTGCGGAACTGATGCATCGCCTCAAAAGTGTGGCGCATCCACAGCCCAGATCTTCATTTCTCTCATTGACTTCAGCCTTGACGATGACCCTGGACTCTGCATCAGAGCCTGTTAGCTCCTCAGAACTGATGCAGCACCAACTGCATCAACAGGACCCTCGACAACGATGCAGCAGGACCTCACACCACAGCCTTACTACATCTCAGAAGCGGTGCATCTCTTCGGCTGCACTGCATTTCTTTGCTCAATGCTAATTGCTCCACAACCAGGATTCAAGATACACTGTTCAGTGGATCTAACTGGGTTCCAGTAGCCGGCCTGTGCTCCACTGCGGTCACCCTGATTATGTAACTTTATCCTGGTCTGGCGCATTCACATATCCCAGTAGTGATTTATGCTTTTGGGCACATTTCCACTATAATCTTTAAAATCCATTATCATCAGTTCTACTAATTAGATAGATTTTTGTCATTTTGGACTTGTTTTATGAAATATATGTACTTTTTTTCCTAAACCTGTTTTGGCCTCCTTTTTCTGGTGTGTATTCACTGTTCTACTTTTTGAAGTGTTGCAAAAATACTTTACACATTACCTCTAGGTTAAGCCTGCCTATTCTGTGCCAAGTTACCAAGGGGGTGAGCACAGGTTAATTTGGAGATTCCTTGTTACTTATCCTGACAAGGATTGTGTTTGCTGCTTGGCCAGGGCTTACCCTCCTGTCAATCAACAACCCAATTTCTTGTAACTTATGTTTTAATTTGTACAGTGAGTGCCAGGGAATATTTATACTGGAATCACAAAAGCCAACACTGATTAAATGTAGAAATCATCTGCAATCAGGCTGTTGGATAACTGACCTTTTACCTAAGTTTCTAAGCTCAATGCATGATTCCTACAGTTTCAGACACTGAGGCCTATACAACTACCTTTCAAAAGGAGAGTTTGTTGATGACTACCTATTTGGTATTAAATGTAATGTTGAAATGATTTATGTAAACGTATAATTGTAAAAAATGTAACTTTAACATTGTGTTTGTTGTAGGTGAGAGGGCACATGCTCTATGCACTTGGATTATGGTACTTTGTTTGAATGTTTCTACACCCAGTGAAAGAAGATGTAATGTTGCTCTCAGACGAGCAATAATAGAGGCTTTAAGGGCAATAATGGAGTGTATGTTTGAACCTCTGAAGGCTATATTCAGTTGTCACCCTTTTAGAGGCCAGGGGGCATGTAGTAAGTGCTTTCTGTGGCTAGGGCCGGCCACTGGGACCAGAATGAGACCAAGATCATTAAAATTGTCCCAGCGGGACCCAAAGATATTGCTTTTGTAAGGATCCAACCTTTGACCCTTAGGAGCTCATTAGGATGACGGTTGGATTTAGTCCACCCACCATCCTATAGGTCATTGGATCTAATAGACATCGCCACCATATTAAACCCTTTCCGCCCCGCCGCGGACCCCCCAGCCATCCTAATGTAGCGGGGGGTCATTTCAGTGCGGATGGTGGGCGGATTGCTCCCGCCAGGCCGGCGGTGTCTACCGCCAGCCTGGATGGGGCAATCCACCAGCCATCCTAATGGGCCCCTTAATGGAGAACAAAGAGCTTGCAACTCTGCCTCTGTTTCTAACCTTATCCCCCAGAGTGCAGCAGTGCCTGGGGTTCAGCACAAGGAAAATTTCTGCTTATCTGGAGGTGAGGGGTATGAGTGTGCCCACCAAAAGGTTCTTTAGATCCTGGGGACCTAATCTTCGATGCCAGATGCAACAATGCTCTGTTTGGCGCTGCAACATTCAGGAAAACCCTAATTTAAGAAGGGACGGGGAGCCGTGCCATAGTACCCTGCATTTCCCTAAACTTCTTGCCTATGTCTGGGGAAGAGGGCTCTCAACTATCTGTCTCCACCCTGCCTGCATGGAGAGGGCATGGAGAATCAAGAAGCTACCTCCCATGCCAGAAAACAGGAGTGCAGTCCAGGTGTGGAGCCAGATGAGTACCACTGGAATGGACTGCCCCACACTGCTGCAACATTCAGGAAGACTGTGGGTGCCATCGCGGGACCGTGGCATACACAAAGTGTAGAAAAAAAAGAAAATTGCAAAGGAAAGGAGACAATCTGCTCATTAAGAATGCATTTGTTTTGCCAATGAGTGCCCTATAATGCCTCGAGAGAAACCAATATGCATAGGTCTGCTGCCTTGTGGTGCCCTATGGAGGAACAGTGGCACTACCATTGTGATTGCAAAGTATTGTGGGGTGCTGCAGAGAATGCACCTGCCCCTCTGAAGAATGGAAATTCGGATCCTCCTGGAGGAACTTGGGTTGCTTTAAATGCTCTTTGGGCTAGAGTTTCTCCTTTACAGCTCAGGTGTCTGGAGACTGATTGTCGTTGTCAGATGGGTACATTATGTGACCTAAAGGTGGTAATGAACAAATCTAACACTTGTTGAATGTTGGTTTGAGTAACCAATGATTTATTGATATTTGATGATCAACATTGCAATATCTTTATTAACAGGTACATGCATTTATTAACAGTAATGATTATGATTACAAATGTTTATTAATTCCAGTGATAAGATGGTCGGTTTTAAAATGTGGTTATTTGTTTTACTGTGTTGACCCCCTGACATAGCTTCTAGACCTGCTTTATTTCAAATGATGCCCCCTTAAATTGTGATTTTCTATTTTTTTATGGTTGGGGTATGTTATGATATTGGGGTCACAACCCATTAGTGGTCAAATGTAGTTTAAGAATTTCAAAGGTATTTCCACCTACTTTCTGTATATTTTTCCAATTTAGTGCATAGCACTTAGCAGTGTATGTATTAAATGTACTTTTCATTTTCCAAAGAAAAAGCACTGAGTGGACCATCATTTATTGACTGTTGGAATTTCGTGCCAATGAACGGAGATTACTAGCCCACCCCGCCACCCCTGAGGAGGCATTGAACTGCTACACTTCGCTACCCTGAGAGAATCAAGTGCTGCTAAGGAGATTTTGCTTCCCAGTTAGGAGAGAATTGTGGACCTATTACTTGAGCAGGTTTCACATCATGCACAAATAAAAACCCAAGTTCTTACTTCAACATACCAATATAGTAATATATGTCTAATGTGTGTTTGGGTTGATAACATAATGCATTTGTTCCATATCAGGAAGAGTTGAACAGGAAAATATTGTCAAAATCATGGACTATGTTCAGTTTGTAGCGTTGATATACCGAAGCACATCAATTTAAAATAAATATGAGGACATATTACTTCTAACAAACGTAAGTAATCTCCATTCATTGGTACGAAATACCAACATGAGCCAAAGTCAGATGCTCTGGCTGCTACGCCACATCTCTCCCTATCTAATTCAAGAAACAATAAGTTCTTTTTTTTTTTTTTTTTTTTTTTTTTTTAAGTTTGAAGTTTATTGAAATATAAAGAAACAAAAAGAGACAATAAGTTCTGAAGGTATAATCACAGAAACTTTGGGTGAAGCAGCCTGAGCATCTGACTCTGGAGCGCGGGGCTCATGGTTTGATTGCTGGGGGCAGCTCAGCTCAGCACCATGTGACTCTCTCTGATGGGCCTCCAGCGCCTTGAAACCCTAAGGGGTCATATGGTCGCGCTTCACAAATATGTAAGTATTATCATTATAATTCTATTCCAGATCCTTTTTTTTGGTTGCTTCAGGACTTGTTAATGAGGCTTTACCAAAAAGCTGATGATTGTTGGCCGCACACTCTTCAACAGCTATTTCATTCTCTTGTTTGTAAATTTACTTTTTCTTTTCCACCCGGGCGCCTCTTGCTGATCTTCTTGTCTTGCCATTCTCAAGGATTACAGTGGATTGTAGTTGCAGTACTTCTCCGCTAGAAGTTCTTGTGCTTTTCAATGTGAAGGAAATAATCTATTACATGCTTCTGATGTTATCACGTTGTGTCTGTGTCACCATTTAAATTTCGGTATTTGAGGGAATCTAATCTTAGAAGTCACTTTTTCATAATTTCCTCAAAAGCACTTTTCATTTAGCTAGTCACAATTTTTGATTTGTTAATAATCGCAAACTAAGGTTTTGTAAAAGTAACATTAATGAAGCATTTAGGGGCATATTACCAAGCCTGGCGATATTAGATTATAAAACGGCCGCTAAAGCGGCGATAATTATATCGCCCTATTAGCAAGCTGTTGCTAACTGATGTTAGCGACAGCTTTGAGGAGATAGCGAGCGGTTTGGGGCCCACTTTGCATGTCAGCGATATTTATCGCTAATGACATGCAAAGTGGGCGTACCCAATCTGTTAGCGACTAAAAACAGTTGCTAGCATCGCTATCGCCTATTATCAACACAGGCGTAGCGATCGAAATATTTGCGCTAAGCGCGAATATCTCCAAAAGCTAATGCCTGCTCAGACCAGTTCTTAGCCATTATATCCAATGGGAGGTGGATATTATGGCTAAGACCCGATTGGCGTTAATGCCTGAATATCGCTGTATTCTCAGCGATATTCACACATTTCGCCGCTATCGCCGGATATTTTATCGCTTTAGAGATAGACGTTGCTAATAGCACGTTATCTCTGCGATAATATCCGGCGATGCTTGGCGATAAAAAAAAACTCGCTAAGCCCAATTAAAGATAAATATCTCTAGTTGTTGGTAATATGCCCCTTGGTTTTAGCAAATCTCCAGTAACTGACCACTTGTAATGAAGACCTTGGTGATTACACTGCTTTGGAAGAAAAGCCATCCACTAATTATGGAGCATGGTAGGACAGAAACAGACTAACTTTAAAGACTGGGTAAAAGATAAATTATGCATTTGGATTCAATTAGTGTAGTATTATTTTTTAGAATTAAACATGATGATTTTGCCAAATAAATGTCCAATACATGTTATATTCTGATTATTTTGGTCTCTGTTATCCAAAAAACCACTACTGGAAAGCACTGAATAAATTTGGTTGGAGCTGAAAAAAAAACACTACAGGAAAACACTGAATCAAGTTGGTTGGAGCTGAAGAATTAAACCCAACAACACCAGGTCTTGATTGTGACATAGGTGCAATGACTTTCTTTTAATCCTCCGTCATGATTAGCAGTGAATATAATGTCATGTATTGCATTAAATATGAGTCTTTAGGTCTGGTAGTGTTTTTAAGGAGTAACAATTTTGGATATAACGCTTGCCTTTAGGTTTGGGTAGAAGTTAATTTCTGTGTTTTTCAGCCCTCCGGTGCCAGCAAAACAAAGCATAAAGGGAGGGAGTGCCTTTTAGTTTTAATTTGATTCAACCAGTTATATATTTTGTCACTGTTGGACCTGGCCCTCTCTGTCTGTTCATCCCCAAACAGTTTGCCTATACCCTCCATTTTTCTGCTGAAATTTGTTTTATTGGCCTTAGAACTCTGTGCACTTTGTCACTGCTAAGCAGAGCTGAAGTGTTTATGCTCACTCCCCTAGACATGGTTAAATTGGTTTCACCTGATTGGCATATTGAATTTGCTTATAGCCTCTGGTATGGTGGTATACCATATACCCAGGGTCTCTAGATTGATTTAATGCTACCAGTGGGCCTGTGTTAGAAATGGGATTTCTGTTCGGCTAAAGTTTGCGCCTAAGCCAGGCAGAAACCACCACTCTAGTCTGGGCAAGGGAGTTACACGCTGAAGATAACCCCTGCTCACCCCCTTGGTAGCTTGGCACGAGCAGTGAGGCTTATCCCAGAGGCAATGTGTAAAGCATTTGCGCAACACACACACACAGCAGCAACACACTAGGCACACCACAAAAGAACCTCCACACAAGGTTATATTAAAAATAGCCTTTGTATTATTCAAAACACATTAGAATCATAATCACAAATGTACACTGTGCCACCTGGCACAAGGCAATACTTCACAGGGGATTATATACAAGACAGGGCCAATCGGGCCGCTGTCAAAAGCATAAGAACAGGCAAGTAATGAAACAACCAGTGACTACTGGCAAAATACTGTACTTAGTGGAAACATATTCTGCATAAACACATCAGGCATAAATCACATATATAAGTATACCATAGTAACACTCCCTAGGTGCATACATCACCTCAGGCATAAACGCATCTTTTTAGGATGTTGCGCCCTACCAATACCACAGAAAATGACCCCAGGCCAACTGGCCTTCTTCAGGCCCATCTGGGCTGTCCCAACTGCCCTTTGTCCCAAAAGTCAGGGCTTGATAATCATAGCGCCTCCCACCAGGCCCTCGGGCTGCCAATGCAGCAGAGAAATGTCCTTGATGCACAGGGGGTGGGGTGCATCTCACTCCTCCCTCATTGTGAAAATAGGCATGCCCCCATTGTTGAAGCTGCCCGCACTCTTGTGGTGCAGCTGTGACAGAAAAACAAGCACTGGCACCAACTGTTTTTCGGAAACCCCTTTCGCTGGGGCCCTACCAGTGCCGCTCATGTTACCACAATGCTCGATTGCATCCCCACTCACCAGGACTTTTTTTTCAGGACCAGACAGGAATGACTTCGTCAGTGCGGGAATCTGGTAACCAAGACCCAGGCACCAACAGTGCCTTCACAGCCCCAGACAGCGGACAAGTGACTTCTCCTCTGGAAGACTCCAGTTGAGCTTCTCTTCTCACCATCACTCTCCGGCAGGTACACAACGGCTGCGAGCAGTCCCAAGGCTCCGTCTCCGTTGCAGTATCTCCGCCCCTGATCAGGCAGACTTGCCTGACTCCCAGCCCATACCTGGGTGATTCAGCATCTGGAGCGAAGTCTCCTTTTCCTGGGATCCTTCTTTGGGGCTTGGACACCCTTGAACGCGGGGTAGGCTCCCGCCCAACACTCGGCGCAGCTCTGACCTGGAGCACACATGGAGCGAAGCCTCCATTGACCCAGGCTCCCTTCTGCGTCATGCTTCTTTCGGCCCTGCCCACAGTCAGGCGGCTTGCCTGGCTCCCTGGACACCTCTCGTGGTGCAGCGGTTCTCGGGACAATAAAAACACGGGGTGGGCTCTTGCTCTACCTTCCTGCAGCACGAGGGAATCCCTTCGCCAGGATTTCTGCCGAACACTTTTAAAGGTTAGCGCTGAAGGGCATAAGCGCTCCTCCCGTCCTGGCGCCAGTAATTAAGATGTAGCGCTCACAAGGCGTTAGGTCTCAGTTCAGAGAGGCAGAGCTGGAGCAAAGCTAGGCCCAGGCAGGGCAGCTCACAGGGCCCTCCAGCAGAGGGGAAATCCCTCATGGAGGTTCCTCCTGGGGCCCAGCAGGTACAAACAAGCACCCAAGACAGCACAGGGACGTTGGGTCACAGCCCCAATATTTATACCATGTTTTGTCTTTGTTCTGCCCTGGCACAGGGCTTCGGGGACCAGTCCCAACTGGTTCTAGGGGTACTGAAGCACTATGCTTACAGTGCTCACACTCTCCTTTGTCAGGTTGGGATCTGTCCTCAAACACACCACAGGGTGGATGAGCCAGCATTGAACAATGCAGGCACACTCCTTTTCGGGGTCAGGGGCTACTCCTTCCACTACTCCAATGCACATCTGGTTATTCAGACTAGCACTGACTCACCCTGCCCGTCTGGATACACACACATTACTAACCCCTGTCACTCCAGAGCCAGACATGCAATACACATCAGGCAGGCAAAGACAATAGCACACAGAAATGCTAACTTCTAAAAGTGGCAATTCTAAAATAATGATCATAAATCTGCGCACACCATTACGCTGCATTTATTATCACTATTCCAAACACACCAAACTTGACCACGCTGTTCCAGGAATTACCACTGAAACATTTATCAGGGAATCCCATGCATCCCTATGAGAGGGCAGCCTCACAGCAGTGAGAAACCAAAATGGCTGTTTGTCACTACCAGGACATGTCACGCACTTAAGGTACATTTCCTACCTATTACTTAAATGCACCTTGCACATAGGGCTAGCTAGGGCCTACCTTAGGGGTTACTGACACGCAGTAACAGGGTGGTCACAGACGTGACAGTGTGGCACACATTTTAGGTGGTACAAAAAGGGGTGGTGATGGACGGAGCATCTGAATCAATCAAACACTCACACCCAGTCAAAAGATCTGGGTTTAATCCATCACCGTTCTTTAGCCCACTCTGCCACCCCAGTTCAGACATGGCTATATGCAAATCAGTCTGACCCTGTGCCTCATGGGAACAGTGCAGCCCGAACTGCCAAGCATTTTAGGTGCCACGTCACAGCAATGGCAGAGGCCTGAGACCGTTTTGAAGGGCTACTTTGGTGGGTGACGCAATCCCACCAGTAGCATTTCATTTACTGGCCCTGGGTATCTGAGATACCAGTTTACAAGGGACGGACAGGTAAATTAAATACTCCAAATAGGTGTAGACCAATCTTACCATGTTTACCACAGAGAGCACCCGCACTTTACACTGGAGAGCAGTGCTAAAGGGCCCAGAGTCCTAAAACCACCAACACCAGGTCAGAAAAAAGACTAGGAGTAAGGCAAAAAGTTCAGGGATGACCCTGCAAAAAGGGCCAAGTCCAACAGCCTGCAACACATATTGTGCCACCCACTTCAGTAGCCACTTAACACCAGTCCAGGTTTTGCTATTGCAGCCTGCATGCAGTTTTAAACTTTTCAATTCAACCTGGCTATATAACCCCCTTGCCAAGCCTTAAACTCCCCTTTAATTGCATATAGGTCACCCCTAAGATAGTCTATAGGAAGCCCAAAGTACTGGGTGCATTGTAATTAAAAGTTTAGACATGCACATTTAGGGGCCCATTAGGATGGCTAGTGGATTGCCCCCACCAAGCTGGCGGTAGCCACCGCCGGCCTGGCGGGGCCAATCCGCCCGCCATCCTCACTGAAATGACCCCCCGCCACATTAGGATGGCTGGGGGGTCCGCGGCGGACGGTCTTTTCTGCCCCGGTCGCCTTGTGACAGGAGCGGAAAAGGTCTAATATGGTGGCAGTGTCTGTTTGACACCGCCAGCCATATTAGTATGGGCCCAATCTGATGACTTTCCGTGGTGGCAATACCGCCACGGAAAGGCAGGCGGTCTTCACTTCGGGGGCCCCCTGCGGGCCCCGGAGTGAAGGCAAGGTGGGGGGTGCAAATGGGGGTACCTGTGGTACCCCCCAGCATTTGCATACACAAAGCGGCAGGCACCGTGCGGTGCCTGCTGCTTTGTGTATGCAAATGCATACATGCATTTTTAGCATTGTGGCGGGCGGTGCTGAGAGCACCGCCCGCCACAATGTTAAAAATGTAGGATGCGCTCGCATCTGTGGTGGGTGCATCCTCATATCCCGCATGGGACCCCCGCCCTTAACCGCCCTTAGTTTGTGCATGTCCTGGTAGTAAAAACTCATAAATTCGTTTTCACTACTGTGAGGCCTATATGTTCCATAGGATAACTTGGGTAGCCTTATTACATTTAAGTGTTAACTTTTGATTTAGCGAGTATTACTGCATGATGCAAACTCTAACGCTGTAGGGGATGCCACACCGCCTATGAATAATAACCAAGAGGTATTAAAAGAAAACAAACTGGGCTCCTCTTTGCAACAGAATCAAGCAGAAATGAAAAATGTAGCCTCTATATGGGAAATTATATAAAGGTCCCACAGCTAACACTGGACGGTCTGGCCTATCAATCTGAGAAAATGGATATTCAAATTGATTTACTGAATTTGATGGCAACCGTAGTATCCAGTATTGACCAGAAAATGGCTGAATTAAATAATCTGATAAATCAGGCCAAAAATAGATTGCTCTTGTGCTCCAGTGGTAAATAAACTGTCTACAATACTGGAAGCAATGATTGCATTAATAGAATAGCAAAAAACAAACTGAGCAATAAATTCAAATTCTCCATGCAATAAAAAAGAGCATTGCCAGAGCAGGCAACACAATCTCATAATGGCAAATCCTTCATATGCAAAGGAAATGAAAGAAAAGAAAAAAGTATGAAAATGAAATTCCCATACAATGCAGAAAATCACTCAAAACATCCGCTTTTGTGGATGAATCTTCCCTACAAAATACAGAAATCCTTGTAGCCAAATCAAACCTGAATGCTGTATCTTCCCTTGCCTCACAAATAGAACAGGAAATAAACGAATGATAAAAGGGTAATCTATAACAATCTGAATCTAAAACAACTAAGAAACAATGGGAAGAAATGAGTAAGGCCCAAAATGAACAAAGATCAACCAGCGTAAAGAAATTTAGTTTCACTGCAACAAACCCGCGAGGTGATATAAGCATATTGTCCCAAAATGATGTAAAGCCAGATAACAGACAAAAAATGTTAGTACAATTTATTATGTCATTATGTCATTTCCAATATTTGAGAAGACAAAAGACCTTCAAAAAGTGAAGGAATTAAATAAAAACATAGATAGTGGAAATATTCAACATATGGCTTCCTTACAAATAAAGGAAACAATAAAAAACAAATCATTAGATAGATAAAAGGAAAAAAAGGTGTTAGAGCTTGCGATGAAAAAATTAATGGAGATAGATGGTGCGGCAGGAGTGATAGACTATGGGAAACAAGATGAGAAAGGGGATATCATGTCCTACAACCACGCTGAAAGGGGAATAACCCAAGATATAAAATCCAAATGGGTAACACAGTGCCCTAAAAGGGAAGAGACGAATGATCAAGATAAAATCATTTCACTTTGTGAGGGGGAATCTACATCAAAAACAATCTTCACTCCTAAATATCAGTCGAAAGGAAGACACGATATCCACAACAGAGGTAATCTCATTAAACTTTTGCAGGCTATCCTCAACTAATGGAAATTACTTCAGGGATTCTGTTGCTGACGCTGACTCTGTGCAAAGCACCTTCTATTCCAGCGAGGAACCCTGTGACCCTGCTGACGCTGTCTCTGTGCAAAGCACCTCCTACTCCAGCGAGGAAGCCTGTGACCCTGCTGTAGCCGCCACTCCTCGCCGGACCCGCTGCGCGGATCCCGCTTCGCGGCGTGCAGCACTTCTCTGGTTCGTGAAGGGGCATTGCTGTGGACTAACCGGCAGGGCTGCGAGCATAGCGGAGGACTCCGAGGACCAGGAGTCCCCGCGCGCCCTTACTCCAGCTGGGCTGCTCTCCCTGCCGGCCCCGCCCCCACCTCGTCATCGTTTAAATCACTGCCCCATCTGGACCTCAGCGGATTCTGTTGCTGACGCTGACTCTGTGCAAAGCACCTTCTATTCCAGCGAGGAACCCTGTGACCCTGCTGACGCTGTCTCTGTGCAAAGCACCTCCTACTCCAGCGAGGAAGCCTGTGACCCTGCTGTAGCCGCCACTCCTCGCCGGACCCGCTGCGCGGGTCCCGCTTCGCGGCGTGCAGCACTTCTCTGGTTCGTGAAGGGGCATTGCTGTGGACTAACCGGCAGGACTGCGAGCATAGCGGAGGACTCCGAGGACCAGGAGTCCCCGCGCGCCCTTACTCCAGCTGGGCTGCTCTCCCTGCCGGCCCCGCCCCCACCTCGTCATCGTTTAAATCACTGCCCCATCTGGACCTCAGCGGATTCTGTTGCTGACGCTGACTCTGTGCAAAGCACCTTCTATTCCAGCGAGGAACCCTGTGACCCTGCTGACGCTGTCTCTGTGCAAAGCACCTCCTACTCCAGAGAGGAAGCCTGTGACCCTGCTGTAGCCGCCACTCCTCGCCGGACCCGCTGCGCGGGTCCCGCTTCGCGGCGTGCAGCACTTCTCTGGTTCGTGAAGGGGCATTGCTGTGGACTAACCGGCAGGGCTGCGAGCATAGCGGAGGACTCCGAGGACCAGGAGTCCCCGCGCGCCCTTACTCCAGCTGGGCTGCTCTCCCTGCCGGCCCCGCCCCCACCTTGTCATCGTTTAAATCACTGCCCCATCTGGACCTCAGCGGATTCTGTTGCTGACGCTGACTCTGTGCAAAGCACCTTCTATTCCAGCGAGGAACCCTGTGACCCTGCTGACGCTGTCTCTGTGCAAAGCACCTCCTACTCCAGCGAGGAAGCCTGTGACCCTGCTGACGCTGTCTCTGTGCAAAGCACCTCCTACTCCAGCGAGGAAGCCTGTGACCCTGCTGTAGCCGCCACTCCTCGCCGGACCCGCTGCGCGGGTCCCGCTTCGCGGCGTGCAGCACTTCTCTGGTTCGTGAAGGGGCATTGCTGTGGACTAACCGGCAGGGCTGCCAGCATAGCGGAGGACTCCGAGGACCAGGAGTCCCCGCGCGCCCTTACTCCAGCTGGGCTGCTCTCCCTGCCGGCCCCGCCCTCCGGGTAACTAGTTGGACAGCTATATTAAGGAACCTCCACTCCCGCTGCGCGGGAGCGCGCGGGAGGGCGCCGGGAGAAGCCCGGGACAAGGGCGGGCCCTCTGAGGCCCTCAGAGGCTCGAGAAGGCTAGGCAAGGCCAGCCCTCTAACAATCGCTCCCCCGTAAGCTCTACTATCTATCTGGTCACTGCCTCGCAACCTCCCATTCGCACAAAAGATTTGTATCAGAAGACATAGACCAACTACTTAGGATTGGTACCCCTTCTTTTGTGCACTTTAGATTTAATTCACCTAATCCCCTCCTTAGTGATAAATAGTTAAGCCCTTCATCTTTGGCTTATAAACTGGTAGACGTTTTCTAGTATTATCTCCCCTGCCCTTTTCTGATACTATTTGAGTGGGATGATGACAAAGAAATTGAGGTCGGGGAGAATACTGGTGGGGAGATCAAACTCTAAAACCAGATCGAACCCCCTCCGAAACAAGCTTGGCCAGGCCTCTAATTTGAAGAGCACTTGTCAGCTTTTCAATTTATGGGAAAAGGGCAAGAATAAAGCCACAATGGAGGATAACAAATCAGTGGTACTCAAGGAATCCGGAGATGTTCTCTCAGATAGATTATCCAACTTTCCAAGAGAACTGCCTGAAAATAGAAAGGAAACTGCGGTTAACAGTATAGTAGAATCAAAAGTAGTTCCTCTGACTGTTGAGAGTGTTTTCTCTCCTCCTGTATTCTCCACAGCGAAAAATAATACTGAATTAGAACCAGATGTAATTATAAAAACTAGGAACGATGCAGAAGATGATATCCTGCACATAGGGGAAACCCCGCAAGTAGATGCCCATCACATTCCAAATATATCTCTGGCAAAAGTTTCCTTCAATAATGGTCTGTCCCCATTGTTGCTGGATAATGACTTATGTCAAAGATATATGGAAAATGATCCGGTCAAAGCGGAGATGGCCCTAAAAACCCCGTTAACATCGACCCACGCCGGCCTGAAGTTGTATAGTAGTACCCCTTCCAGATCCTCTCATTCGAATTTTTCCATTAGTCCGAACCTAAATCTGTCCGGGATGGATGCACTGCAATGTCAGGGGACTGACAAACCCATTTCTGATTCCCTACATATATTAGAACATTTATTGTCGTCCATCTTACAACTATTGGAAAAATTTGTGGGGGGATCTGACTGCGTCTTGGATACGGTGACCAAAATTTTAAAGGTCTTATTGGCCACTCAAAAAGAGAAGGATATAGTCCAAGTACAGTCCTCCCCTGCTCTAGTACTAAATGGGGCAGATATAAAAGACCAGCACTCCAAAATCAACAATATCGTAAATGAAGTACATGAAAATGGAAATCTAAGTGTCAATGATTTAGAATTAAATTCCTATGAAATTCCCCTTCTAAAACCGGAGACTGACCTTTTCCCGATTTTCAAAAAGCAATTGGGCAAAGGAGATAGAGAGGTGGGTGAGGCCTTAGAAGAGAATGGCAACAAAGGGAAGTTTCAGGAAATAAAAAAGAATGGGAAAAATAAAAGAAAACTGCTGAGACGGATAGAAAAAAATAGGCGGAGAAAAATCCTTTTTAGGAAACACCTTAATTTATCTATAAATAATGGGGTTCCCCAAATTCAGGTGGTAGCGGAAAAGGAGAATAATACTGAAATCAAGAGCAATACGGAAAACATTGCTCCCCTGCCTTTGGTTACGCCAGCCATACCCCTGATTCCCTTCCTTCCCCCCTTATTAACAGTCGATTCAAATGTCACCTCCCAACAAGTTCCCGTTAATAGGGAAATAACAGGGACCAATAAACCTGTACTCCTAGGTCAGGACTATAAATCCCCGAGTAAAGTGGGCCCAATACTTAATCCCTTGGCACCTTCTTTTTCAGGAATAGTAGCGAGAGGTACTATATCGGCCGAGCCCAAAGAAAAATGTATAGACACTGTATGGGTGGAATTCTTTCCCCTGTTCGATACCGAATGCATTTTGAACAGATCCCTCCTTCTAAAATACTTTCAAGAATCAGCCAATCTGAAATTGATACAATCGGCTGATTTAGATAGAGTACAAATATTAAAATCGGAAGCGGGGATGACAACCAGGGTGAGGTTCTACTCTAAATTAGTAGCCAACCTTATTCTACAACGTTCAGAAGATTTGCAGAGCAGAGGGATAGATGTAATCCCGGTATTGGAGCATACAAGTCAAACTAAGGTTTATAAATCTAAACCCTCCCAGAAAACCCCATTCTCCCTGCTGCAAGCAGCAACAGGGCGCATAAATAAGTCAGGTGAACTAACAGAGCTAAAAATATGTAAATCTAAGGACTCCCGTACGGTGTCCTATCTTGTTCCCCCTCTGTTATCTCACCAACCAGATTCAGGAAACGAAAGTGTCCAATGGAACTGGCTCCCCCGAGTCTTGGCAGAAAAATCCTTAAATAATCATTTAAATAATCAGGGTCTTTAGCACAAAATTATCCATAATTTCTTGGAATGCAGCGGGCCTAAAAAATAGTCCGGAGAAACTGGCTTTTCTCCTATCTCTGGAGCAAAACATAATATGCCTCCAAGAGACATGGTGCCACGATAAAATCCAACTAGGGAAGGACTATTACGTTTTAGAAGGCAGTGCTACCTTGAACAAAAAAGGTCATGTGAGTGGGGGGATAGCCTGTCTTTTATCAAACAAAATAAATTGGAACTACGAGCATTATCTGGACCCCAGTAAACTGTTCCAAGTAGAACTATACTTGGGTCAGATAACTTAAAAACTAATAATCGTCTGGTCCTGATTAATGCTTACATCCCTCCAGAAATTGGCTTTAACGTAATACTTAAAAGAGTTTTCATGCATATCCAGGGTATTAGGGAGAAAGATCCGATGACAGATATAATTTTAGTTGGGGATCTAAATTGTAAGATTTCCAATTTAAGTATAAACTTATTCAGTGATAAACCAAGAGAGGAAACTCTCAGTATTCCCCGGGCAGTGTTTCCCGAAAGTATAAAAACAAATAAACGTGGTAATACTAAAGGAGTTGTCAGAAATAGACGGGCTCATAGTTAATGGGAGACTCCCATCGGATTCCCCAGCTAACTTCACACATAAATCCTATAGAGGGAAATCGATTTTGGATTATGTAATAACGGGGATCCACTCATTCGAGTTGGTGAAGGATCTCATGGTTATTGATACTCCACTAAGCGATCACAACATCCTTTCCATCTTGATGAATGTAAAGCCTCCAAGTTGTGATCAATGGTCACTGAACAATGACCAAACAAACTTCCATTCTAAATCAGGAAGATGCTATTGGAATGCGAGGGCGCATCGAAATTTGGAGGAAATGCTGGATACAGCAATCTCCGAGCTCCAGTCCTGGAATGGCTTTGAAATTGAAAATTTTTGCGTTTTTATGAAGTCAGTGGTAGCAGGGACAAAAAAACTCAACAGGAAAAAATCTAATAGGAAAACCCCAAGCCCTTTGAGATCTCTAAATATAGAAATAAACAAACTAGTAAGGGCCCAATACCTGAATAGATTGACGGAAACAGCACAAAAAATAACTACGCTAAAAAGGAAAAGGAGAAGGTTATTGTCTAGGCTTCGCAAAGAAAGGGAGGATACCATTTGGGTAAAAATAAGAGAAGCGGCTATTCATAGGGAAATGAGGCAATTTTGGTCCCTCATAGGCGAAGGGTGCGGAATGAGAACAAGTCCCACTCCCATTGCCATTGAGGAACGAATATGGAGGGATTTTGTCATCAACCTCTATGCGAGTAATAACGAGGCAAACTCACAAGTGTGGCGAACAGACTCGAGGGAACCATTAGAACCATTCACAGAAAAGGACATAGATTTGTCAATCAGTGAAATGCGGCAGTCCGGGGCCATGGGCCCAGATGAGGTACCCATTAACGTATTAAAACAGAATAGGGCTAAATGGTGCAAGTTACTCTGTCCAGTCTTTAATATTTGTTTATCAAGAGGTAAGGTTTTACCTTCCTGGAAGGGAAGTATCCTGGTGCCATTGTTTAAAAAAGGAGATCGCCTAGCCCCTCAGAATTATCGCCAGATTGCATTACTGGACGCAATCGGCAAAGTTTTCACAAGATGTCTGCTCAAGCGGATAAATATCTGGGTGGAGCACTCGGGTGTTCTCCCACTTGAGCAGACGGGCTTTAGGAAAAATCACGGTACCTTGGATACTTTAGCAGCCCTCCAGGTAATAACAGACAAATATATTGGAGCCAGAAAGGGGAGAGTCTATGAGGCATTCATAGATTTCTCTCCGGCTTTCGATAAGGTTGAACGACAGTTACTGTGGAGAAAGCTACACGATCTAGGAATGCCTCATGGTCTCTTAGGTTTGGTTCAAGACCTACACGACAACACATGGTGCAGAGTACTACTGGGGGGGAAAGAGGCTTATCCCAGCTCATACCATCCGCAAATGGCCTCAAACAGGGCTGTCTTTTAGCCCCCCTTTTATTTTCCCTATACGTTAGTGATCTTCCCCATAGAATATCAGCAGGTGAAGGCATTGCCCCACGCTTGGGAGATTCATACATCTCTTGCCTAATGTACGCGGATGACATATTGATTTTAGACCTCACCCCAAAAGGTCTCAATAACCGTCTCCAATTATTACATGCATTCTCCGAAGAGCATTACCTGAAAATAAACATCTCTAAAAGTAAGGTAATGTGCATGGAGGGGAGGAAAAAACTAAGGTTAGAAAACGTCAGCTGGGAATTGGGAGGAAAAAAATTAGAAAGAGTGTCATCTTACGTATTTTTGGGCAAGGTTGTGAATAGTAATTTAAGCAATAAATCCCATATTGAAAATAGTATCCACAAGGCAAAATCACAGGGAAATGGCTTAAGAGCACTATATAAGTCGACTGGTAAAAGGCACTTTGAATATCTGTTGGAGGCATTCCGGGCAAAAATCCCCCCAACTCTACTTTATGGCATAGAGTTTATTGAGCTAGCGGAATGGGGTTTCTTAGACACTGTTGAGGGATCCCTCTTGAGAAGCTTAACATCAACTAACAATAGCTGTAGTACTGCTGCCCTTCGTTTGGAACTCGGGCTAAGAAGCAGCTGGGCTCAGGCTTTGGCAGGAGTTATCCGCTGGGTAATATGTCTTATCAAGGGAAAGCCGGCAACATTAAGATCCCTAATTAAAAAAGAGCTGATGGGCCCACTAAAAGAGTACTCATTGCTTATAAAGAACTATAGGAAGGCCCTCAAACTCTTGGATCTGGAGGAAGTCCCCCTCTTAGCCCTTTCTACACAACAACTAAAGCTCACATTAAAGCATGCCACCTGGAAGTTGAGCTATGAAAGGGATCGTAACCTGATCTTACACAAAAAGGGGACACACCAAGTTGTTGATTCTTGTTTGGTAAGACAAATACAACCTTACGTCACTTGGAATATGCCCCATGGCTTGCGCCGCTTCTGGCTACTTCTTAGGCATGATATACTCCCATTGAATAAGCTGCTAGCCAAATGGTATGGCATTTCTAATATATGTAATTTTTGTAACAATTCAGTCCAAGACTCCATACATGTTTTGTTAGTTTGTCCAGCACTAATGGCACATCGACGGCAGTGGGTAAAGCCTGTATGTATCCAGCTTGGTATTTTATCTGCTAGATCCTTGATTGATGCAATTGTCTGTCCCCCGAATGAAATTTTCTGTAATAGAATCTTCAATTTTTTTAAATGTTTTTTAGAATTGTACTAATTGAATGGCATGAAATTTGGTATATTACTGTCGAAAAGGTTGATAACATGTGGCCTTATTCTATTATGTTTAACTTGTATTATTGTAATATGTGGATCTCCACGGAGTTCCAAAATCATATTTATAAATAAATAAATAAAAATAGGTGGAAATTACTTCAGCTGATATGGATTCTATTGAATTTATATAACCACCAGACGGAATCACTTCTGAATTAACTCTAGTCACCTGGGCATGTCTTGTTATGGAAAATAGGGTACTTCTGCCAAAAGATTGCCCACAGTTCTGGGGCATTCAAATCAAAATGGCCTCCCCTCTAGGTTATCCAGCCCCATTTGTCTCACAAAACACTGAATGAAGGATGGATAACTCCGAGAATTATAGACACCCATATTCTAACTCAGTATGAAGTATGTTCACCATCTCATCCCCACATCTAAAAATGAAGACAGCATTAGATAAAACAGGAAAGATAAAATAAAATATAGGTTGGTTAACCGAGGCTCTGCTTGGGTAGAGTACCTCATGATAATGGTAGACTGTCAAATTAGAGGGATCTAAAATTCCTAGTGAAAAAGATGCTTTAATATTTTGCTTTTGGAATATTAATGATGCTTTACCCAAAGCCATGGAAAAAATCTCTTGCAACTATTGGAAGATAATAAGATAATATGCCTTCAAGAGATTTAGGCATTACAACCATTTCCGATAAATGGCTACGTAGGTTTTTATTCTCCAGCAGTAAAACAAATTAGGTTGCCTATAAGGTTGGTGTAGCCATATTCGTAGCAGCAGCTCTATGAATTAAAATAGAATTATTTAAGACAAAGAACATTTTAATAATAAAATTTACAAGATGGCTTAACAATGGAAAAATTTCACTTTTTTTTAATATATCTCTATTTCGCACCAAACACAAGAGCATGGTCAACAATGATCATTGAGATACTGCAGATAATCCTTGAAAGTCCACACAATGGATTGCTTCCAGAGGCTTTAGTAACAGGGGACTTTAATATGAATTTACTAAAGCCATTTCTCTGAGATGAGCTCGACTAGATGAGCAGGACTATATATGGACAGTTTTGAGGGGGAGGTTTTCGCACTCCGACTCACCCACCAGCAGGTGTGCCCCAGGAGCATCATGGTCGATGCAGTCTCTTAATAGCGTGTGCGCTATTGCGTTGAAAGTGTGTCGGAGCAAGGTTGCAGCACCAACTCTGGACACCGGTGTTTCGGAATTCTTGTTCCTCGTCAGCAGAGTGTAGGTTTTTCGGGGTTAGCTGTGCAGGCTGCCAAGTGTTCTCAGGTATGTACCTCTCTGGCGCGGGATAGGTGCTACGGTGACGCTGCGACAGATGTGTGACTTATCATGGTCAACATACTAAGTTAAGAACTTTGAACCAATCGTCAAGGAATATGATGCACCATTACCTAAGTGCATCTGTTTTGAAACATATTCTCTAACCACTGCTCTGAATGCCAGCACTTACCCTACAAGAATCGGATTGTGAAGACTGTGGACTATAGTTTGTTCCTAAAAATACCTTTGCCGTTGTGACTGTAGAACTTGGACATATCCACTTCTCCATACAACAAGACTCGTGGTATTTGAGATCAGTACACCTTGTCCGTCTTTTTGGCCTTGAAAAAGTCTCCATAGAGACGAAACACGTGTCGGCAGGACAAGCTGGAAATAATTTTAATGAATATATAATAAAAGATTTGAAGTCCAACGCCTGACTCTGGATCCCTGTTTTGTAAATCTCTCTCCTATCAGTGAACTGTACTTTATAAAATTGTGATTAGTACTTGGATCATTACACTTCCTGTGAGGGTGCCTGATCAATGCCTGTCTTCCTCTTGGCTATTTAACATTAGCATAAAATTTATTTTCTGCTAATTTAACACTCCTGGTGGTGAGTGTTTGACAGGATAATAGAGCACCTCACATTTAAAACTGTATAAGTAATATTACACGTATACGTGCTCAGAGTATTGTATCACCCATAGGTGCGGACGTTTTCTCATCTCTGAGAAACACTACCACCATTTACCTGTTTTGCTCTCTGGCGCGGGTGCGAGCTCCGAGCTCGTCAGCTCTAGCTCAGGGGAGCCAATCAGTTTTGAGGGGGAGGTTTTCGCACTCCGACTCACCCACCAGCAGGTGTGCCCCAGGAGCATCATGGTCGATGCAGTCTCTTAATAGCGTGTGCGCTATTGCGTTGAAAGTGTGTCGTAGCAAGGTTGCAGCACCAACTCTGGACACCGGTGTTTCGGAATTCTTGTTCCTCGTCAGCAGGGTGTAGGTTTTTCGGGGTTAGCTGTGCAGGCTGCCAAGTGTTCTCAGGTATGTACCTCTCTGGCGCGGGTGCGAGCTCCGAGCTCGTCAGCTCTAGCTCAGGGGAGCCAATCAGTTTTGAGGGGGAGGTTTTCGCACTCCGACTCACCCACCAGCAGGTGTGCCCCAGGAGCATCATGGTCGATGCAGTCTCTTAATAGCGTGTGCGCTATTGCGTTGAAAGTGTGTCGTAGCAAGGTTGCAGCACCAACTCTGGACACCGGTGTTTCAGAATTCTTGTTCCTCGTCAGCAGAGTGTAGGTTTTTCGGGGTTAGCTGTGCAGGCTGCCAAGTGTTCTCAGGTATGTACCTCTCTGGCGCAGGTGCGAGCTCCGAGCTCGACAGCTCCAGCTCAGGGGAGCCAATCAGTTTTGAGGGGGAGGTTTTCGCACTCCAACTCACCCACCAGCAGGTGTGCCCCAGGAGCATCATGGTCGATGCAGTCTCTTAATAGCGTGTGCGCTATTGCGTTGAAAGTGTGTCGTAGCAAGGTTGCAGCACCAACTCTGGACACCGGTGTTTCGGAATTCTTGTTCCTCGTCAGCAGAGTGTAGGTTTTTCGGGGTTAGCTGTGCAGGCTGCCAAGTGTTCTCAGGTATGTACCTCTCTGGCGCGGGTGCGAGCTCCGAGCTCGTCAGCTCTAGCTCAGGGGAGCCAATCAGTTTTGAGGGGGAGGTTTTCGCACTCCGACTCACCCACCAGCAGGTGTGCCCCAGGAGCATCATGGTCGATGCAGTCTCTTAATAGCGTGTGCGCTATTGCGTTGAAAGTGTGTCGTAGCAAGGTTGCAGCACCAACTCTGGGCACCGGTGTTTCGGAATTCTTGTTCCTCGTCAGCAGAGTGTAGGTTTTTCGGGGTTAGCTGTGCAGGCTGCCAAGTGTTCTCAGGTATGTACCTCTCTGGCGCGGGTGCGAGCTCCGAGCTCGTCAGCTCTAGCTCAGGGGAGCCAATCAGTTTTGAGGGGGAGGTTTTCGCACTCCGACTCACCCACCAGCAGGTGTGCCCCAGGAGCATCATGGTTGATGCAGTCTCTTAATAGCGTGTGCGCTATTGCGTTGAAAGTGTGTCGTAGCAAGGTTGCAGCACCAACTCTGGACACCGGTGTTTCGGAATTCTTGTTCCTCGTCAGCAGAGTGTAGGTTTTTCCGGGTTAGCTGTGCAGGCTGCCAAGTGTTCTCAGGTATGTACCTCTCTGGCGCGGGTGCGAGCTCCGAGCTCGTCAGCTCTAGCTCAGGGGAGCCAATCAGTTTTGAGGGGGAGGTTTTCGCACTCCGACTCACCCACCAGCAGGTGTGCCCCAGGAGCATCATGGTCGATGCAGTCTCTTAATAGCGTGTGCGCTATTGCGTTGAAAGTGTGTCGTAGCAAGGTTGCAGCACCAACTCTGGACACCGGTGTTTCGGAATTCTTGTTCCTCGTCAGCAGAGTGTAGGTTTTTCGGGGTTAGCTGTGCAGGCTGCCAAGTGTTCTCAGGTATGTACCTCTCTGGCGCGGGTGCGAGCTCCGAGCTCGTCAGCTCTAGCTCAGGGGAGCCAATCAGTTTTGAGGGGGAGGTTTTCGCACTCCGACTCACCCACCAGCAGGTGTGCCCCAGGAGCATCATGGTCGATGCAGTCTCTTAATAGCGTGTGCGCTATTGCGTTGAAAGTGTGTTGTAGCAAGGTTGCAGCACCAACTCTGGACACCGGTGTTTCGGAATTCTTGTTCCTCGTCAGCAGAGTGTAGGTTTTTCGGGGTTAGCTGTGCAGGCTGCCAAGTGTTCTCAGGTATGTACCTCTCTGGCGCGGGTGCGAGCTCCGAGCTCGTCAGCTCTAGCTCAGGGGAGCCAATCAGTTTTGAGGGGGAGGTTTTCGCACTCCGACTCACCCACCAGCAGGTGTGCCCCAGGAGCATCATGGTCGATGCAGTCTCTTAATAGCGTGTGCGCTATTGCGTTGAAAGTGTGTCGTAGCAAGGTTGCAGCACCAACTCTGGACACCGGTGTTTCGGAATTCTTGTTCCTCGTCAGCAGAGTGTAGGTTTTTCGGGGTTAGCTGTGCAGGCTGCCAAGTGTTCTCAGGTATGTACCTCTCTGGCACGGGTGCGAGCTCCGAGCTCGTCAGCTCTAGCTCAGGGGAGCCAATCAGTTTTGAGGGGGAGGTTTTCGCACTCCGACTCACCCACCAGCTGGTGTGCCCCAGGAGCATCATGGTCGATGCAGTCTCTTAATAGCGTGTGCGCTATTGCGTTGAAAGTGTGTCGTAGCAAGGTTGCAGCACCAACTCTGGACACCGGTGTTTCGGAATTCTTGTTCCTCGTCAGCAGAGTGTAGGTTTTTCGGGGTTAGCTGTGCAGGCTGCCAAGTGTTCTCAGGTATTTACCTCTCTGGCGCGGGTGCGAGCTCCGAGCTCGTCAGCTCTAGCTCAGGGGAGCCAATCAGTTTTGAGGGGGAGGTTTTCGCACTCTGACTCACCCACCAGCAGGTGTGCCCCAGGAGCATCATGGTCGATGCAGTCTCTTAATAGCGTGTGCGCTATTGCGTTGAAAGTGTGTCGTAGCAAGGTTGCAGCACCAACTCTGGACACCGGTGTTTCGGAATTCTTGTTCCTCGTCAGCAGAGTGTAGGTTTTTCGGGGTTAGCTGTGCAGGCTGCCAAGTGTTCTCAGGTATGTACCTCTCTGGCGCGGGTGCGAGCTCCGAGCTCGTCAGCTCTAGCTCAGGGGAGCCAATCAGTTTTGAGGGGGAGGTTTTCGCACTCCGACTCACCCACCAGCAGGTGTTCCCCAGGAGCATCATGGTCGATGCAGTCTCTTAATAGCGTGTGCGCTATTGCGTTGAAAGTGTGTCGTAGCAAGGTTGCAGCACCAACTCTGGACACCGGTGTTTCGGAATTCTTGTTCCTCGTCAGCAGAGTGTAGGTTTTTTGGGGTTAGCTGTGCAGGCTGCCAAGTGTTCTCAGGTATGTACCTCTCTGGCGCGGGTGCGAGCTCCGAGCTCGTCAGCTCTAGCTCAGGGGAGCCAATCAGTTTTGAGGGGGAGGTTTTCGCACTCCGACTCACCCACCAGCAGGTGTGCCCCAGGAGCATCATGGTCGATGCAGTCTCTTAATAGCGTGTGCGCTATTGCGTTGAAAGTGTGTCGTAGCAAGGTTGCAGCACCAACTCTGGACACCGGTGTTTCGGAATTCTTGTTCCTCGTCAGCAGAGTGTAGGTTTTTCGGGGTTAGCTGTGCAGGCTGCCAAGTGTTCTCAGGTATGTACCTCTCTGGCACGGGTGCGAGCTCCGAGCTCGTCAGCTCTAGCTCAGGGGAGCCAATCAGTTTTGAGGGGGAGGTTTTCGCACTCCGACTCACCCACCAGCAGGTGTGCCCCAGGAGCATCATGGTCGATGCAGTCTCTTAATAGCGTGTGCGCTATTTCGTTGAAAGTGTGTCGTAGCAAGGTTGCAGCACCAACTCTGGACACCGGTGTTTCGGAATTCTTGTTCCTCGTCAGCAGAGTGTAGGTTTTTCGGGGTTAGCTGTGCAGGCTGCCAAGTGTTCTCAGGTATGTACCTCTCTGGCGCGGGTGCGAGCTCCGAGCTCGTCAGCTCTAGCTCAGGGGAGCCAATCAGTTTTGAGGGGGAGGTTTTCGCACTCCGACTCACCCACCAGCAGGTGTGCCCCAGGAGCATCATGGTCGATGCAGTCTCTTAATAGCGTGTGCGCTATTGCGTTGAAAGTGTGTCGCAGCAAGGTTGCAGCACCAACTCTGGACACCGGTGTTTCGGAATTCTTGTTCCTCGTCAGCAGAGTGTAGGTTTTTCGGGGTTAGCTGTGCAGGCTGACAAGTGTTCTCAGGTATGTACCTCTCTGGCGCGGGTGCGAGCTCCGAGCTCGTCAGCTCTAGCTCAGGGGAGCCAATCAGTTTTGAGGGGGAGGTTTTCGCACTCCGACTCACCCACCAGCAGGTGTGCCCCAGGAGCATCATGGTCGATGCAGTCTCTTAATAGCGTGTGCGCTATTGCGTTGAAAGTGTGTCGTAGCAAGGTTGCAGCACCAACTCTGGACACCGGTGTTTCGGAATTCTTGTTCCTCGTCAGCAGAGTGTAGGTTTTTCGGTGTTAGCTGTGCAGGCTGCCAAGTGTTCTCAGGTATGTACCTCTCTGGCGCGGGTGCGAGCTCCGAGCTCGTCAGCTCTAGCTCAGGGGAGCCAATCAGTTTTGAGGGGGAGGTTTTTGCACTCCGACTCACCCACCAGCAGGTGTGCCCCAGGAGCATCATGGTCGATGCAGTCTCTTAATAGCGTGTGCGCTATTGCGTTGAAAGTGTGTCGTAGCAAGGTTGCAGCACCAACTCTGGACACCGGTGTTTCGGAATTCTTGTTCCTCGTCAGCAGAGTGTAGGTTTTTCGGGGTTAGCTGTGCAGGCTGCCAAGTGTTCTCAGGTATGTACCTCTCTGGCGCGGGTGCGAGCTCCGAGCTCGTCAGCTCTAGCTCAGGGGAGCCAATCAGTTTTGAGGGGGAGGTTTTCGCACTCCGACTCACCCACCAGCAGGTGTGCCCCAGGAGCATCATGGTCGATGCAGTCTCTTAATAGCGTGTGCGCTATTGCGTTGAAAGTGTGTCGTAGCAAGGTTGCAGCACCAACTCTGGACACCGGTGTTTCGGAATTCTTGTTCCTCGTCAGCAGAGTGTAGGTTTTTCGGGATTAGCTGTGCAGGCTGCCAAGTGTTCTCAGGTATGTACCTCTCTGGCGCGGGTGCGAGCTCCGAGCTCGTCAGCTCTAGCTCAGGGGAGCCAATCAGTTTTGAGGGGGGAGGTTTTCGCACTCCGACTCACCCACCAGCAGGTGTGCCCCAGGAGCATCATGGTCGATGCAGTCTCTTAATAGCGTGTGCGCTATTGCGTTGAAAGTGTGTCGTAGCAAGGTTGCAGCACCAACTCTGGACACCGGTGTTTCGGAATTCTTGTTCCTCGTCAGCAGAGTGTAGGTTTTTCGGGGTTAGCTGTGCAGGCTGCCAAGTGTTCTCAGGTATGTACCTCTCTGGCACGGGTGCGAGCTCCGAGCTCGTCAGCTCTAGCTCAGGGGAGCCAATCAGTTTTGAGGGGGAGGTTTTCGCACTCCGACTCACCCACCAGCAGGTGTGCCCCAGGAGCATCATGGTCGATGCAGTCTCTTAATAGCGTGTGCGCTATTTCGTTGAAAGTGTGTCGTAGCAAGGTTGCAGCACCAACTCTGGACACCGGTGTTTCGGAATTCTTGTTCCTCGTCAGCAGAGTGTAGGTTTTTCGGGGTTAGCTGTGCAGGCTGCCAAGTGTTCTCAGGTATGTACCTCTCTGGCGCGGGTGCGAGCTCCGAGCTCGTCAGCTCTAGCTCAGGGGAGCCAATCAGTTTTGAGGGGGAGGTTTTCGCACTCCGACTCACCCACCAGCAGGTGTGCCCCAGGAGCATCATGGTCGATGCAGTCTCTTAATAGCGTGTGCGCTATTGCGTTGAAAGTGTGTCGCAGCAAGGTTGCAGCACCAACTCTGGACACCGGTGTTTCGGAATTCTTGTTCCTCGTCAGCAGAGTGTAGGTTTTTCGGGGTTAGCTGTGCAGGCTGACAAGTGTTCTCAGGTATGTACCTCTCTGGCGCGGGTGCGAGCTCCGAGCTCGTCAGCTCTAGCTCAGGGGAGCCAATCAGTTTTGAGGGGGAGGTTTTCGCACTCCGACTCACCCACCAGCAGGTGTGCCCCAGGAGCATCATGGTCGATGCAGTCTCTTAATAGCGTGTGCGCTATTGCGTTGAAAGTGTGTCGTAGCAAGGTTGCAGCACCAACTCTGGACACCGGTGTTTCGGAATTCTTGTTCCTCGTCAGCAGAGTGTAGGTTTTTCGGTGTTAGCTGTGCAGGCTGCCAAGTGTTCTCAGGTATGTACCTCTCTGGCGCGGGTGCGAGCTCCGAGCTCGTCAGCTCTAGCTCAGGGGAGCCAATCAGTTTTGAGGGGGAGGTTTTTGCACTCCGACTCACCCACCAGCAGGTGTGCCCCAGGAGCATCATGGTCGATGCAGTCTCTTAATAGCGTGTGCGCTATTGCGTTGAAAGTGTGTCGTAGCAAGGTTGCAGCACCAACTCTGGACACCGGTGTTTCGGAATTCTTGTTCCTCGTCAGCAGAGTGTAGGTTTTTCGGGGTTAGCTGTGCAGGCTGCCAAGTGTTCTCAGGTATGTACCTCTCTGGCGCGGGTGCGAGCTCCGAGCTCGTCAGCTCTAGCTCAGGGGAGCCAATCAGTTTTGAGGGGGAGGTTTTCGCACTCCGACTCACCCACCAGCAGGTGTGCCCCAGGAGCATCATGGTCGATGCAGTCTCTTAATAGCGTGTGCGCTATTGCGTTGAAAGTGTGTCGTAGCAAGGTTGCAGCACCAACTCTGGACACCGGTGTTTCGGAATTCTTGTTCCTCGTCAGCAGAGTGTAGGTTTTTCGGGATTAGCTGTGCAGGCTGCCAAGTGTTCTCAGGTATGTACCTCTCTGGCGCGGGTGCGAGCTCCGAGCTCGTCAGCTCTAGCTCAGGGGAGCCAATCAGTTTTGAGGGGGGAGGTTTTCGCACTCCGACTCACCCACCAGCAGGTGTGCCCCAGGAGCATCATGGTCGATGCAGTCTCTTAATAGCGTGTGCGCTATTGCGTTGAAAGTGTGTCGTAGCAAGGTTGCAGCACCAACTCTGGACACCGGTGTTTCGGAATTCTTGTTCCTCGTCAGCAGAGTGTAGGTTATATATGGACAGTACCAACACAAGCTATGAGAGAAACAAGCAAAAGATTCTATGATACAAAAGCTATTTCTTTAGTAAAAGATTTTGAATCCCTCGGTTTACGAATCCTCAACGGGGGATGCCAGCAAGACTTCCCTCCAGAATGAATTTACTACACCACCTTTTCAAATTCCATCCTTGATTACACACTAATATCTCTTCTGCTCTTGCATCAAATGACATATTTCAGAATATTATAGACTAATAAAAGCGACCACGGACAACAGATAATAGAAATTAGTGTCCAAAACCGCTTCCATCAAAAACCTCCATTTATCCCTGAAGAATAAACAGCAATCATTTATAGGAAATTGATATGGCCAGAATACACACAATTAGAAATTAAACAAATAGTAGAAACTAGAGCAAACAATAGGTTTTGTAAAGACTTATTAAACCCAATAGTGAAGTGGACAAACTTCACCGAAAAAAATGAGTGATGATCATCAAATTACTAGGACTGTAAAATTAATTTGTAACACTTCCAAATCCGATGAACAAAGAGAAAATTAAAATAGCGGCACATTGTTGAGCAGTCAAAATTGAGCTTAATTGATTGAGGAGACTAAGAGATTTCCAGAAAATGACAACTGTCATTCAACTTTCAATGCCATAAATAAAATTTTCAGAAGGACAGTGTGAAAGATCATTTTACTCTCACTACTAAATCAATACAGCACCATAATGAACAAAAAATACAGTTAAGTTCACAAAATGTGGCACCACATCAAGTTTCGGAGGCTCAAATAATTTGAGTAAATCAAAGAAGCAGGAATGATGGGGCCACTGGGCCGAATGGGCTGCCACCAGCTTTTTTAAAATCAAATATAGTATTTTGGTCAAGTAAGTTATCCCTGGTATATAATTATGTATTACAGTAAGAGATGGTTTGAGACTCATGGAAGAGATTGATAATAACCCAATGTGTAAGGAAGGGAATAGGCAGCAACCGGAAATCTATCACCTAATCACCCTGCAAGATATTGAAGCCAAATATTTTGCTAATCTGCTTCTTAGTGAATTGTTGGAATGGTCGAATGATAATAACACCGTCCCCCCTAATCAAACAGTATTTTCCAAAGACCAAGGTACAGAAACTAACCTCCTGTTAGTATCGTTATTAAAGGACAAAATGAAAAATACAACCAGGCACTTATTTGTGCTATGTGGTTCATAAGGCTGCTTTCGACTCAGTAAATCGAAATCTCTTATGGCCCAAGTTATCTCTCTGGGGTATCCCACCCCGCTTTTAAAAGCAATACAGCTGTTATACTTGGATGAGTGTAAAAATAGGAGACAGATCGAGGATATCAAGGAAAATGGAGACACATCAGGGCCTAAAGCAGGGTTGGGTCCTTGCTCCATACGTATTCAATTTATTTTAGCTGACCTCACAACTGTTCTGGATACAGTAAATCCTCATCCTCCAAAATAGAGTTCCACCCCTATATCTAACCTTCTATATGCTGATGATGTTATATTACTTAGCCAGACAAAAATAGGCCTGCAGAGACTTATAGATCAACTCTATATATATTCCACAACAAATGGATTGACGGTTAACCTAAAGAAAACTAAGACTATGGACATGAGCAGAAAAATTGAAAAGAGACGTAAATGGTTTTATAGGAAAAAAACAACTAGAGTAATTAACAACACGTAGATGCTTTTGAGTACTTTTTGATGATCTGGCTACTTTTAAATATCATAAGATGAACTTGAAGAGGAAAGCTCTCTCCCTGACCGAGGCATTCAGGATCATTAAAAGAAGTTTAGAAGGTTCCAGCTATACTTATCATCAGTTGTGGAGGGAGAAGGAAATTGTGATCCATTCAACTTCTACGTATTTATAATCAAAATGAGAAGGGATCACTTGTCCTGCTTTAACCTGGGTTTGCAGGAAGCGTACTTCTGTCCCAATATAAAAAACCCTCATGCTCGTTATGCCCTGTATCTCCAATTTTAATCAAACAGGGTATGAGGCTAATAAAATTCTGGGTGTGTGTTTTGAGACAATTGAGGTATCTCACACACTGTTATTTATTGTTCTAAAAAGGTCAACCTTTTTAGAACAATAAATAACAGTGTGTGAGATACCTCAATTGGAGATACAGGGCAACACGAGCGTTTTTAATACTTTCACGGCACAACACTTCACTATCACCAATCACTACTGCTGTAACCAAGGGTTTTCCTCCTGATGGAGGGTGCATAAACCACTAACCCCATGATTATGCACACACAAGTCTAAAAGCGGAGAATCAAGATATACCGCTCTCGCTTAACATCAGACACGTGCATGAGGGTTTTTTATATTGGGACAGAAGTACGCTTCCTGCAAACCCAGGTTAATGCAGGACAAGTCATCCCTTCTCATTTTGGTTCCAGATATACACCACTATTGAAAGTGATTTCAGCCAGTCTTCTAACAACCATCACATAAGGTAGTGAAGTACTTCGCGGAAGGGATGCTGTTCTTTTCAATTTGATCTCCTCCGAACTATTTAGATCTCTGTTCCACCTACCCTTGAAAACATCACAAGCCCAGATGAGACTGGAGTTTGGACCTATAATCAAATAATAGCAAGGAATGGGACCTACGTGAAAACCTGGAACAGAATAAGAAAAGCATCGGAAAATCACTTATGCAAAGCTTTGTGTCAGGAGAGGCAACAGACAGACCCATATTTATTTAAATGCAGCAATAAAAGAACTGGGGATTCAATCAATGTGGGAAAATTCCCTGCCGCCAACTGCTTTTAAAAAAGTGATTAATAAGGCAGTAAAGGCAGTATCTGTTATAAATGATAAAGAGAAATTTTCCAGCAGAGCCTATGCCTGGTCAGTGAGCAATAAATACAAAACTCAACAATATTTAGAAAATTGATTTTATGCACTATTGTTTAGGCCGAATCCCAGGTGAAGAAAATGAATGGAATACAATATCTGCAAAAACATTCTGTAGACTGTGTGAGAAAGGGAAGGAGAACATTATACACATTAATGTGTGTGCCCAGAACTGACAAATCGAAGAAGAAAAATGCTGAAATTATTATTTAATGAGCAGGGAATCTGCACTTGTAGGCAGGATGTCATTGCATGTATAAGATCTATAGATCCAATTATCAACTGTCACTATACAAAATTTTTAAGTAGTGCCAGAAAAAACTATTAGATACTGCAGAGCATTGAGCGGCACATGAGATTGTATAAAATAAGTGAAGGTTATTCTGTAATATTTTGATTTGTCATAACCTCAGGTCTTATTTCTATTTACAATTTCTAATACCACTGCCTTTTTAAAACAGCACAGCACATTTGCACTTTAGGGGTACAAAAAAACGCCAGGGTTTAGGGACAGGTTGAACATAAATCTCTTCTCTGATATGTAATGCCGTTCACATTTTACAAAGAGTATATGCTTTTAGAAATGCTTCCTTCTTTTTATCTGTTTAAAATAATATTTGATGAAATACGTTTGATGTATAATCTTTATTTATCAAAAATAATCCAGAGGGGAACGGATCACTTGTCCTGTGTAACCAGAGTTTTACGTTTTTTGTTTAGTATACCGATAAAAAACCCTGATTCATGTACAGAGGATGGAATTGGTGGTATATCTTGATTCTCCGCCTATCTCTTAAAAACTTGACAGCATCATCATCGGGTTAGTTCTCATGCTTCCTCCATCCGGAGGTGTACCCCTGGTTAGTGCAATAGTGATCAGTGATAGAGGGGTCACTAGAACGTGAAAAGTAACTACTTAAAATACTCGTACAGCCAGATAGATGATTTAATGGGTCTGGATTCGAGATGTTTTAAAAAAAGATTCAGTGCCTAAGGGGATTTATTAGGAATCTCCTGCACCTAATATATCCAAAAAAGGTTGACATGTTTCAGCCCTTATTTTTGCCCCTGTGGGTCAAGTTGGCTTTATTCAGGACCTAGAGTGAAAAAGAAGGGGCAAGACTGAGTGCGTCTCTGTGGGTACAGACCGTGATTTTTAAGGGACTTGTTAGGATCAAGACATATTAATCTGATTCAAATGAGGTCCATGGGTACCTCATGTCTGACAATGCGGACATCATCGGGCGGCCAAAGACTCTTTATCCTGCTTCTGCGCTTCTACAGCACTGCTTGTGCTGACTCTTCCTCTGGGAGCCCGGTGTTTTAAATCATTGTTTTTCTTATGGTATATGCTCTGGTTTTAATGAACTATGCAGATGCATTGGGTACACAAAGAGTTGCACAAATATTCAGTGTATTTTTTAACATGCCTGCGATTACATAAATAAGCTTACTGGCTTTGACAATGTCTTTTATGGCTAGTATATGATAAACTCACTTGTTATTTCTCCAGTGATCAGCAATCAGCTAGAGTGGGAGAGATGAGAGTGTTGTTGGGAGGGGAAAACTAGAAGCACTTTCAATTGCCTAATAGGGAAGGAAAGTACCATCATGAGGCAGGTTTGAAAAATACACAGAAGGAATTGTTGGGTGATCAAATCAATCAAGTATTTAGTCATCAATGGAGCACACACCGCTAGCCCCTCCTCCGGATCGCCCATCGGGACTCTGGTACTTGTAGTTCTTTAGTGGATCACCCAGGTGGGTGCAAGTCGGTGCTTGTTGGACTGATGAATCTCTAGACCCGATACATGTCCCGGGTTTTAGGATATCGCCCGAGACATGTCTCGGGTTTCGGGATAACTTCCCTCATCAGTAGAGAAAGATCGTTAGGGGTGGAAGAGAAGGCCGCCACACAACAGTCAAAGGCCTCGATGCCAGAACCGGCACGCAGGGGCGATCCGGACGAGGGGCTAGCGGTGTGTGCTCCATTTATGACGAAACACAATACGGCTCCCTTGAGCTTTGGGCCGACGGGCTCTTGGAAGACGCACCTGCGTGCCGGTTCTGGCATCGAAGCCTTTGACTGTTGTGTGGCGGCCTTCTCTTCCACCCCTAAACAATCTTTCTCTACTGATGAGGAAAGTCATCCCGAAACCCGAGCAATGTCTCGGGCGATATCCTAAAACCCGGGACATGTATCGGGTCTAGAGATTCATCAGTCCTACAAGTACCGACTTGCACCCACCTGGGTGATCCACTGAAGAACTGCAAGTACCAGAGTCCTGAGGGGCGATCCGGAGGAGGGGCTAGCGGTGTGCGCTCCATTTATGATGAAACACAATACGGCTCCCTTGAGCTTTGGGCCGACGGGCTCTTGGAAGACGCACCTGCGTGCCGGTTCTGGCATCGAAGCCTTTGACTGTTGTGTGGCGGCCTTCTCTTCCACCCCTAAACAATCTTTCTCTACTGATGAGGGAAGTCATCCTGAAACCAGAGACATGTCTCGGGCGATATCCTAAAACCCGGGACATGTATCGGGTCTAGAGATTCATCAGTCCTACAAGTACCGACTTGCACCCACCTGGGTGATCCACTGAAGAACTGCAAGTACCAGAGTCCTGAGGGGCGATCCGGAGGAGGGGCTAGCGGTGTGCGCTCCATTTATGATGAAACACAATACGGCTCCCTTGAGCTTTGGGCCGACGGGCTCTTGGAAGACGCACCTGCGTGCCGGTTCTGGCATCGAAGCCTTTGACTGTTGTGTGGCGGCCTTCTCTTCCACCCCTAAACAATCTTTCTCTACTGATGAGGGAAGTCATCCTGAAACCAGAGACATGTCTCGGGCGATATCCTAAAACCCGGGACATGTATCGGGTCTAGAGATTCATCAGTCCTACAAGTACCGACTTGCACCCACCTGGGTGATCCACTGAAGTACTGCAAGTACCAGAGTCCTGAGGGGCGATCCGGAGGAGGGGCTAGCGGTGTGCGCTCCATTTATGATGAAACACAATACGGCTCCCTTGAGCTTTGGGCCGACGGGCTCTTGGAAGACGCACCTGCGTGCCGGTTCTGGCATCGAAGCCTTTGACTGTTGTATGGCGGCCTTCTCTTCCGCCCCTAAACAATCTTTCTCTACTGATGAGGGAAGTCATCCCGAAACCCGAGACATGTCTCGGGTGATATCCTAAAACCCGGGACATGTATCGGGTCTAGAGATTCATCAGTCCTACAAGTACCGACTTGGACCTGGGTGATCCACTGAAGAACTGCAAGTACCAGAGTCCTGAGGGGCGATACGGAGGAGGGGCTAGCGGTGTAAGCTCCATTTATGATGAAACAAATCAATCAAGTATGTTGGATTGGTGCTTATTAGTTTGAATTTCAATGGTGACTTGTAAAACCCAAGCCAAATGCACCTTAATAAGTCCTTTTTGGGCGGGCTGACGACACAGGTAATTTTTCTTCAAAAGCCTCTTTTGGCACACTCCAAGTAAGCAGTTTTAAGTCAATTCATTCTCAGAAATCAATGAATGACATCTAAAACTTCTAACTTTCAAGATGTATCATTTATTATCGTGTGTGAAGTTGCAATTTTTATCCCAAGTCCTTTGAGAATTTTTTTGAAAAAATCTTTACATTTGCCTAATTTTTATCAAATATTTTCAATTTCATCGTTTTGTACTCATGCATAATTTCACCTAATTTTTCCGCACAAGTGTTGGGTTTCCTGTGAAGAAAAGATATACAAGATCACTAAATATTGATTGGCAACACTCATATAAAGTAGCTCATAACTTTTCACAGGAGCATGCTTTCAGTAATTAGGCCTTCAGTAAGTATAAATTCAGCTCCGCCGGCAAAGTGCATGAGTTTATCCCCCTCCCGTTACGCTTGTAATGCAGATTTCAGGTGGAGATCAAGAATCGGTGCCCCCTAGCATGATTTTCAGGTGCTAGGGCGGAACCCAGCGACATTTTGTCAACACGGGCGGTTGCAGGCAGGTGCAACACTTTACAGTGAGAAAGCTGCCGCTCACATTAAAAGAAAGCTGCTGCTTGAGTAGAAAATCTACTTGAGCAGCAGCAAAGAAGCAGTTTCTTCTGGTGCGCAGGCTAGTGCTGTTTGCACTGATTTTGAAGTGCGGAACAAGCTCCTTGCTCTCAAAATCAGCAGGACGTTCCAATTCTGCCTGCTTATAGAACTCAGCAGACACTCACAGATTTCTTATGTAACTCTTCAAAACTGCCCACCTCTAAATCATATATAAAGCAACTTTTACAAATTTCTTACATCCCTAGCTGAGAGTGCCAATGTGCCGCTAGTAGTTTGTTGAGAAATGATCCAGTGGCATAGAAGTGCAAGAAAGACAGAACCTTCAGTCCTGATAGCCTTTCTGTCCACTTTTATGAGTTGCAATAGTTAATGAATAGTTTTATTATATGCTCAGCACTGTTTAATTTGAGCTGGTGTTTTCCGGTGCTCAGCACTGGCACTTGATACAATGCTGGACACCAGCACTTAATCGTCAACACCACACTTATGAAGATTTGCCGCATAGTAGCGCTGCTCATCGAATTTAGAGATGAGCAGAACAACTGTTGTTTATGAATACAATGTACATTAAAAATGATTAATACCTGCCTCCCCAGCCATTCCTACAGCTTTGGGGAACTCAAATAATCTGAACTGTCTCACGAATAATCTGGTCGGAGAGAGTGAGAGCGCACCGAATTTGGGGGGAGGTATGGCAGCCCCGGTGTTCCAGGGCATTCCATTGAGACTTGATAATCGTTTTGCTCTGCTTGCTGATGTACAGGCAAACCCACTTAAATCATCTCAGAACAGGTCAACGATGGAACAAGACACGAATAGTGAATCTGTAAATGGGGCTTTGTCTCCAGAACTTTTGTATCCTCTTCAAGATGAAGCTAGTTTAGGGGCTTCAGGAGGTCAGTTGATGGATCTCTTAAACAGCCTGAGGCAAGAGATTCTAGCCACATTCGAGACTTCTGAAAACAATCAAAAGGAAATCGAGGGTAGAGGGGAGATCCTTGAGCAGAAGGTCGATGGATTAGCCAAACGCACAGAGAGTTAGGCAGAAGAGGTGAAGGTCTTAAGTGAGACCATTGCCTCAAATCTCAGAGAGATTGAGAAGCTCAAACAAGTGAAAAGGGCATTACAAGAGGATATGGAAAGGCTAGAATTGCAGGCCAGACGAAATAATATCAGCCTTCTTAGTATAAATGAAAATGCAGAAGGGGCAGATATTAAAGGTTTTGTATGTAAGCTGTTGGGGGAGCTCTTTCAAGATAGAACTGATATAGATTGGGGGAAGGAGCTCCAGAGAGTGCGTAGAGACCCATACAGGTTACAGTCTGGGAGGAAAGCCCCAAGGAAGATATTGGTTTATTTTCTTTCTTATTCGGTTAATGAGCTTGTTTTGGCCCGGGAATTAAAAGATCGATCACTGATGTATGTGGGTTCCACTTACTTTTTCGATCCCATATGGGTAAAAGGACAGCAGGGCGCCAATGGCTTTTAGGCTCAAAAATGAATGATCTGCGGTCCAGGGAGGCGCAAGTTCATATGAAATTCCCTGCCATGTTGAAGACCATGTGGCAAAACAAGATGTATAATATCCGAGAGCCGGAGGAGGTCGATGCACTACTAAACCAGATGGGAGGATCAGAGTAGATTGTAGCCTTATTGCTGTTTCGGTTGAGGATATAATTTGTAAATAATTCATAAATAGTTGGAAGTAGAGGATCATTTTATGTTTCTGTTATATCCGACATGAGGTTAGAATGGGCTATTCTAGGATAATTGGATGCTACAGCCGCACTGCTAATATTATAGAATATAGGTACTGATGTTAATTTCTAATTTGGGTTTTGCACCTAGACTTGCCTTCCTCATCAGCGTAGGGATATCTCAAAGGCATTTGCGCCCCAAGAGACAACTAAGCGGGTTTCCCGGGGTGGGTTGGTGGGGTCACTGGGTGTTGGGAGCATTTGGGAGAAAACCATCAAATAAAATGAGTGTCCTTAATCTGCCATATACGATAGGTATAGATTTTGTATATCTCACCTCATGAAGTGAGAATGAGGTGAGATCTATGAAGAAATTGGCCTGTATTATGGAGTATCTTAAGAAATCTGAGGCAAATGTCATTCTTCTACAGGAGACTCACTAAGAAAGTAATGAATGTGTGACTATGTTTAAAAAATTGTCCTGGGTTCAGGATGTAGTTAGTTCTAATCAGAGGGGTAGCACAAGAGGTGTAGCTATAATAACAAGAGCAAATAGAGGAATCAAATTGGAAAGTCATGTTACAGATTTCTCAGGGAGATGGATACTTGCAAATATTATAATTCAGAATCGGGCATTTGCTTCTGTAAATTACTATGGCCCGAATCAGGATAATCCAGGATCATTACTCAAACTGGAGGCCGCCCTTCTATTGACTAATAGCCCGGTGATCATTGGAGGAGATTTTAACCTAGTTTTAAGACGCGATCTAGATGGAACGTCTAAAGCAAAATATATTACTCCTTCACATTCAATGACTACATTAAGAACATTGATTCAAGAGTTACATCTAGTTGATGTATGGCGAATCAAAATGGGAGAAAAGAAGGGATATACTTTCTTTAGTAAGAAATATGGCCATCACTCCTGCATTGATTATGTCCTAATAGATAGTTGTTTACTTCAGGGTGTAGAAAGGGTCAGACATCTTCCGGCTACCCTCTCTGATCATTCTGCGGTCAGCCTTATGTTAAGACTGCAGGATAAAAGTGACATAATGAGATGGACTCTTGATCTGACAATCTTACTAGATGTGGATGTCCAATCTAAGAGGCAAGAAGAGGTTATGACTTTTTTTAAGAACAATAATGGGTCTGCAAAAATCCAGGTTATTTGGGATGCCTATAAGGCATTTCTTAGAACCTTGGGTACATCATGTATGGCTGGGAAGAAGCGTAGCTCTAGGCAACAAGAGAATGAACTTGTGGAAAAGATTCAACTTAAAGAATCTGAATTGCAGAAGGCTTCTTTAGAGTCTCTTAATAAAGAACCTCCAGTTAGAATATCAGGGTGTCTTAGATAAGATTCAAATGGAAAAATGGAAGGTCAGTAAACTCCAAAATTTAGCATTTGCGTAGAAGAGTGGCCGGCTTTTGGCCTGGAAAGCAAAAACTGATTAAGTACGGAATTACATAAGTGGCCTAAGAGAGAGCTCTACTAGTCAGATATTGGAGACTAACAATATAATAGGGGCTGAAGTCCGTGGTTATATGGCCAGGTTGTATAGAGAGTATACTGTGCCGGGGTTGGAAAGGATCAAAGCATTTTTCGACAAAGTGGAGCTCCCCTCCTTGAATGAATAACAACAAGAGTTTCTGGCCTACGAAATAAGGGAAGAAGAGATTAGAGCACAGTTGAGAAGGATGACAAAAGGGAAGGAGCCCGGGCCAGATGGCCTTCCGATTGAAATGTATCAATCTCTTGAAGACTGTTTAATACCAGGGTTTAAAGAGCTCTTTAATAAGATATTGATAGAAGGCGAGGACCTCCTGATATTGTGGGCTGAGGCAACAATTGTTTTAATTTTAAAGCCAAATAAGGACCCACAGGCAGTTGAATCGTATAGGCCTATATCCCTGTTGAACACCGATTCTAAAGTGTTCACAGGGATATTGCCAGCTAGAGTTGCTAAAACTATAAAGAGTGTAGTTCATGGTGACTAGGGGCTTTATTCCGGGAAGGCAGCTTAATGAACTTACTCTTATGATGTTGGGGGTAGTGGACCTGGCAGAATCTTTCAATCTTCCCATGACTTTGGTGGCGGTAGATGCTGCTAAAGCGCTTGACCAGGTCCACTGGCCGTACCTCTGGGAGTCGTTAAGAACTTTTGGATTCCCCATGAATTTAATAAAAGCGGTACAGTCACTCTATAGTGCACCTAGAGCTAGACTCTTAGTTAATGGGGAGCTATCGGACTGGTTCAGCATTATGCGGGGAACAAGGCAGGGATGCCCGATGTCCCCTCTGTTATTTAATACCTATATTGAAACTTTTGTAGCCCTAATTAGACAAGATGCCTCCATTCTTCCATTTAGATATAAAAACTTTGAGGTCAAATTGGCTTTATACGTGGATGACCTTATCCTTTATATGCAGAACCCCAAGGAAGCTACCCCCAGGTTGTGGGCTAAAGCAGATTGGTTTGGGAAGGTCTCCGATTATAGTGTCAACAGAGATAAAACTGAAGTTATGGAGTGGAATCAGCCCTTTCAGACTCCAGGGGTTAAAGCCACAATGCAATATCTTGGCATCATAATTACCCAAAGGCTAGCTGATGTCCCTGAGGACAATTGGAGGAAGATCATTCAGGAAGTAGAAGGCTATCTCCCTCTCAATTTATACGGCAAGATAAATTTGGTTAAAATGATTATACTCCCCAAAATTACTTTTCTTTTTAATAATATACCCCTTCCTTTTGATAAAAATGAGGTAGCAAAATTGCAGGGCAAGATCTGAAGTTTTATATGGGCTTCAAAGAGGCCACGTATATCTTGGAAAAGGTTGAGGAGAAAACTAGAGAAGGGGAGACTTGCCCTCCCTGATTTGTGGGTTTATGCACATGTTTTTCATTTTAAGAATTTTCGGATGTTATTAAACAAACTAGATGATTCTACAGTCGGTCTCGTGTTTGGGGTACTTCTTAGTGATTTGGCTGATGTTCAGGAGCAGTTCCTTGGAGATCCAAAGTTTAAAAAAAGTAAGATTAAAAATCTTGCTGCAGGCTGTGAAGAACTGGGTGTATATTCGGAAAAAAACTGGGAATGTCATATTATTCAGATCACGCACCAATCTGGGGCTTGCCTGGCACTCCAGCATGTTTAGATGACCAACTCAGCCTACCACTGATGCATGCTGGTATATCCCGTTGGGGGGATTTAAAAACAGGTGCAGACTTGATTACTTGGGAAACTTTGACTTTATGTACCCGTGGTCAATTAACCAGATTTAAGTATTATCAATTGTCTGCCTGGTGGGCTGGACAACAGTGGGAGGATCAGATGAATGATACTTGGTTAATTCAAGCCATGAAAATTGGGAGTAATAACAAAAAGGTGGCTATGTGGTATCGAACCCTGATTGAAGCAGAATATGATGTAAAACAAGATGTTCATAAGCTTCGGAGTAACAAAGTAGTAAATATCGATATGAATGATGCTTGGTCGAGCTCCTTTTTATTGCTCCGTGACACTGTTGAGCCTGCATATTTTAGGCGAAATCATCTTTTCACTCTTTATCGGGTGTATTGGTCCTGGGAAACGTACAAAATTTTTGAGAAATCATTCTTTTTGTTCGAGGTGCCAAAACCATTCAGCAAATGACTATCATAAGTTTTTAACTTGTCCTGCAATTACCACATTTTTTGACCGATCTTTGTGAATTTTTGACTGAGGTAACAGGAATCCAGATAGAAGTGAACCCTGTACTTAGGGGCTGATTAGGATGGAGGATTTTCCGCATCCTCAGGGCCGGCGCAAGCCACCGCCGGCCCGGAGGATGCGGAAAATCCTCTGCGGACCCACCAAAGACCCACCGCTACATTAGGATGGCTGGTGGGTCCTGGTTTCAGTCCGCCACTTTTCCGCCGCGTGTTGACTTACAACCGCGGCGGAAAAGCTGTAACATGGCTGGCGGTGTCTATCAGACTTCAGTGCGTATTTTTGAATGAAGAGGTTCGGATGGCCCATCAAGAATATAAGAAATAGTGGACAATTGGCTTTTCCTTGTTCGTGGATGTATTAGATTAAAAATGACTCAAGACTTGAAAATAACGGATCATAAAGGAGAAATTAATATGAAAATAGCATAAATGTGCGCAATTGCAAAAGCAACAGTGCCATGGTTTGGGGCACTGATCCAGTGCCCTGTCACAGTGATTCAATGTAACACGTGTCTCAGAAGCTGGGCACGTTACCATTGAGCATGCATATCTAAAAATGAAGAGAAGAATAAAATGGATGAAAAGAGGTGTGCAGCCTACTCTTCCCATATGTTGTTATAAAATCGGCTTCAATGGGCTAGCACCCACTTAAGATTGGAATAAAAAGAACTCACGGAGATAATAATTCTTCGAGCCACGCGCAAGGCAGAACATCTGGTTTCACTCAGCATGTTTATTTATAGAATCGTTGGAAGTTTCTTGGAATTGATTTTTTAACATAAATGATGACAATGGAATTTGAGCAAGCGCTTTGATCTTCACAGTTTTTTTATATTTATACATACGACGATCGGACAATAATGAACATTTACCATGTTGTGCAGATCGGAAATGGACTATTAATGCAAATTTAAGATGTAACATGGGAGTTGTAGTTTAAGGGAAGTGCGGATTGATTGTAGTTGCATTGAAGGTTATAGGTCACTTTAACGGGCGGGCAACTGTGGGAGGAGGGGTCGAGAAAGCATTTAAATGAGAGGCGAGTTGTGAACCAGGAGACAGGCTTGCCGAGATCAGGTCGATAGAATGGTTTACAGCAGGTACGTGATGAGGGTAGTTGTTAAAAACGGAGGGAGGGGATAGCGATTAACTCCTGTTTAAACACCCGGTTTATAGCACTGAGCATGATACAAAGACAGAACTGATCACAGCACGAGGCACGAGCAATGAGAAGTAAAATATAAAATGTTTTGACGCTGTTGATGATACGTGACTAGAAAGGGCGGAAACATGGGTGTTGTTAGACTTGGGTGGGATTAGTATTTTTGTTGGAAACCTCATCGCGTGAGGTACATGATAGCCTCAATACCAGTGATTAAACTGAGGATAAGGGAGGAGGGAAGGTACATTAAGGGTACAACAGCCCACAGGTGACTCTGAAACTGTTTAGAATGTTAAGGCATCAGATCAGCACAGAATAATTTCATGTACTCATGGTAAAAGCGTAGAATGCTGATTTGATAGTATGAAGGTTACAGTAAATGATTTTAACCTGACATGTGGAGAAGTGATTTGGTTAATTAGCAGCGCATTGTATTTTAATATTTGTTTAATTAATTCTTACAGTTACTCCTGACGAAGGGCCCCTGGAAGCCCGAAATGCATTGGGTTGTAATAAACTGCTTAAAGATAAAACATGCCTTCAGTGCGTATTTTTGAATGAAGAGGTTCGGATGGCCCATCAAGAATATAAGAAATAGTGGAAAATTGGCTTTTCCTTGTTCGTGGATGTATTAGATTAAAAATGACTCAAGACTTGAAAATAACGGATCATAAAGGAGAAATTAATATGAAAATAGCATAAATGTGCGCAATTGCAAAAGCAACAGTGCCATGGTTTGGGGCACTGATCCAGTGCCCTGTCACAGTGGTATCAGACACCGCCAGCCATATTAGGATAGAGTAAAAGAGATGCTTTTCCTCTACGGCTTTTCCACCGTGGAAAAGCATACGGAAATTGACTTCAGGGGCCCGTTGCGGGCCCCCTGGGTGAAGGGGGGGTGGGGGTGCACATGGGGGGGACCCATGGTACCCCACTGCATTTGTATGCAGAAATCAGCAGGCACCGCGCGCCGCCTGCCGCTTTCTGCATACAAATGCAATGTATGCATTTTTAACATTGCGGCGGGTGCAGCTTGAAGCTGCACCCGCCGCAATGTTAAAGATAGAGGATGTGACCGCCACCCTGGCAGTCACATCCTAATCTGCACGGAGGGAACGCCGCTGCCCATGCGGACGTTCCCTCGTACTCTGGGGTCGCGGATGGACTCAAGTCCGTCCGCGATCCTAATGAGCCCCTTACATTTTTGGGGGATTAAACCAGGAAAGTACTTTTGTTTCAAATAAAACTGTGGCAAGATTGATTTTTTTATGTTATTTTACTGGGAAGACGAGAGATCTGTAAAGCCTGGAAGTCGGCTGTTCCACCGCTCTTCTCTGAGTGTAAAAAGAGTATTATATATACTGTGATCCTATAAGTCGAGGAAAGATATGGGCTATGTTGGTTGATTGGTGCCTGAGGAATGGGGTCCAATGATTACGTCAATAAACAGCAGTCAGTCCTGGCCCCCTCTTTTCGGCATCTTCAATATGTCATGTATTAGAGGGGTTAGAATGGAAACAGCTGGATTTCTTGTGTGGAAAGACTCTATTTCCTATCCGGACCCAGTAAGGGAAAGTGAGTATCGCCAACAAGTTAATGGCAGAATGAGGACCAAAAAAAAACGAATAATCTGAACTGTCTCACTTGCAGACGAGAGAGAATGTTAGTAATTGTTTGGGCAGCGATGACCGGGCAAGCTGCAGAGGCCTTCTGGTCTGGGCCCAGGCACATATTATTTTACAAATTAAGCACTGGTGCTCAGTCTGTGCTTTTGGACCAATCATCACAGCCCTCCTATTCATATGAAGAGTGCTCTCTTGTTTTTCAACTCGATTATATTGTCTTGCATGCAAAAGTAAGAGGGCATTTCCTTTATGGGCAGGAACTGAGCAGCAGCTGCTTCCCAGTGCTTCGAGTGTGGATACTGACATTGGTTTTTATTCCAAGGCAGTGAAAATATATGAGACAATAACATGCTACTTAGAGCAACAGTACTAATAAACACACAGTCATATCTTTATTACTACAAAGGTCAAATTCTAGTTTATTACCACAGTAAAAGAATTTTGAAATGAGAAAAACAATTTGCTGCCTCTCAGATTATATGCATTTTACACAGGGAAACAACATAACAAAATGCCATGACTTGACCCACATAAGGAGAAGTGCAGATAATAATATGCTATTTACTACGAGTCTTGAGAGACAGGAGGGGCATCACGACACTCTTTAAGCTTCAACTCAAAAACGCGAATAAATTACATATTGTATTTGGTGCATCCGCATATGAACAATGTATAGTGTTCCATTTACTTGATTTAATAGTTCTTTTGATGTCCAATTTGGGCAGTAATTGCGCTGATTTCCAATGAAATTATGTTGATCCAGATATTATTGCGACAAATCATTTTAACACCTTTAAAATTTGGATCTCTTTTCTAACACAATTATTCTCAGGCAACGGAGAGCACTGTTTTTAACGTAGCATATGTTCAACATCCTTAATTAACGATGTCCTTAAAACGAGCTTTGTTTATGGCTCTGAAAAGTCTGGTCATTTCCATAATGTTACATTTGAGGCGGGCACTTTTAATAGAAGTAGATAAAATGTGGAGATTGGCACTTAAATTCCATAAGTGCAACTTGCCCTAGTCCTAAAATGCAGCTTCAGACAGCTGTTTTTTAATATTTGATAGCATCAGGGCACTTGACATTTATGAACACTTATTGTTTGAATAGCGAAAGTACAGGCGAGGCATCTGCTGTTGGCCAAAATGACAGAAACATATTTCGTGGGAATAGCTGGCAAGTGGCAACTGAAATATTTTGTGACTTCATTAACTACTTTTGAGCAATGGTTCATTTATAATGAAATAATTTTGCATACCTCCTGGTGTTTCATTTGAAACCTGATATAGTTAGAAACTTTCAGAGCATCAATTCGGAATCACAAGTAATATAAAACAGTTTGTGGTAAAAAAAAGAAAAAATTAGGAGCATTTTAAAGTTTCATCCATGACATTCAATGCAGCGTCTGGAAAAAGTGCTTGAGGGTTCCTAGACCAACTTTCTCATTACTTTAGCTTCTCGCTTGAGAGGAAACAGGTTTAGTTTTGTCACACTCCTCAGAGGCAACGGGTCACTAATAGCTTGACACATTAGCTTTGTTGAAAAATACCACCGCCCTTGGCCACATTTGCCCAGCTTGACTCTGTGGCTGTTATTGTTGCCTCTTCGTTTTCATTTACAGTTTCTTTCCAGTGTAAGATGCGCGCGTCTTCACTCAGTCACGGGTGTCCATTGCTTACCCTGCCGTAATGTTCTAACACGACTGCGCGATATCTGAGGTTTCTAATGGAGTGGGGTGTTCAACGTAGGTCCACAAGGGCTGAATGAGATTAGAGTGTATCCAAATAAAATAAATGTTATACAATAAATTTGATATAACACACTTATATTGTCAATAGCCTGAAAATCTGGCATGGCTCTGAGCCAGTATACCGACACTCCTGTCATTGAGGGGCTAATTATAAGTGCCTCCCCCCCCCCCCCCCCCCCGACCCCCCCCAGAATTCCAGCATAGGAAGGAGTTTACATTAGCACACGTCAAGTTCAAGACGCAGTCTTTCTTAAATGGGAAAGTTATCCAGTGCTTTTAAAATTGCACCACTGCAGTTTTTACCTGATCAATATTGACTGGTCAAATATGTTGAAAGTTACCTGGGGTAATGCTGGTAATTTACCTGTACTTATGAATTGTGGTGTTGAGGCACTAAAATCTGAATGATGTTCCCCATTTTTGGAGGAAAAGATACAAACTTCCAAACTTCAGAGTACAAAGGTCCTAATTAAGAGTTGGTTTGTTGGTTGGTGTATTCCTACCCATGTGTAAACCCTTGTTTATGCACAGGTAGGAATTACAAGTCGGTAGGTATTAACCCATTTGATAATTATCAGATGCATTAAATACCACAACCTTCGATAAAGTTTGACATGTCAAATCTCCCGAAATTTAACCGGGAAAATCATATGGTACCTACTGTTTCATTCGAATTATGGTGCAATAAACACCAAAATCTGCATATTATTCCCCTTAAAAATGATAATAGGTGTTATTTATTGCACCCAATAAATAACGCGCTCTCTGGTATTGCTATTTAGATAAAAGTTAGTGTTGTGGTTACTGCAAATGGTGTGAACACCCACAGACATGTTCACTGGCTCATGTGCACTCCTAAAGAAGCACAAAATCATACAACTTAAAAAGTGAGTGGTGCAAAAAGAGTGTGAAGGTACACGGAGCTATCAGCAGCGGCTGCCAGTAGAGGGCGTCAGGGCACTGCCCATTAATATCTCCAAGCTATCTGGATGGTAATTACCAAGAGCAGGTTTAATCCACATACATAGTTTTTTTTAAATTAAATAAGGGCTTTAAGCCCATGCCAGTGCTTTCCTCGTCTGGTTGGCTCTTGTCCTTGTGAGACGAGATTCAGGCAGCCAGGCTCTCTCGAGAGGGACACATGCTCCAGTGAACATGTAACAAATAGCAGATTTTTTCTTTTTAATCACTTAGCAGGGTAAGGGCTGGACTGATTTTTCGGGGTCTAAAGAGACCTCCCATTTCTGATGCACAGCAGCGTCATATTTATAAGAAGTTCCCGGCGTCTATGGCATAAGTCCTGTATTCTTGGGACTGCCTGTCAATCACTTCATAGGCTGCAAGCAACACCCTTTCCCTGCTCGTCACAGGTGTGATGAGCAGGGAAAGGGTGTTGCTTGCAGCCTCTGAAGTGATTGAGGACATGTGACCTAACTCTGTGACCTGGTAAATGCAAGAGCTCCCAAAATAATTAGCTGCCGAAGGCCACCGTAGCAGTACCAAGGTGCAAATCTCTGAACACCTTCAGTGTAAACGCAAACCTCTTGCTTCCACCAGAAGGGGACTTTAGATTCTCTGTGAAAGTCCAAGTCTGAGAAAAAAGAAAAAGAGGAATTGGGTATTCTAGGCAATCAGTAAAGGTGGAATGGAAGAGCCTGCTCCAGGTCTTAATGGAGAGAGTACCAGTGGAGCTTTGGCACAGTGAAAAGGTCAGAAGAGTGCAGGGTTCTTGTGGGGTGGCAGAAGGGGTAGCAAATTAAACTTTCATTGATGCATACGGTGAATTACCATGCATAATTGTCAACGCTGTAAATGCCTCTATTGTGGGCAGAGAGCAAACCAGCCTGGTGTAGAGAGGAGGAAGGGAAGCAGGTGGGTGGATGGTGACGATGAAGACTTTATTTTTGTTCAGGAACCATAAAGTGTGAGCTGGAATGTGCTCGTCTTGTTGACTTCTGCCTGCTGAAGTGTGAAGAGCGAAATTAAACCTTATGAATAATTCCAGTGCCACACGGTTGCGAAGAAGGAAAAGCTGGTCTTGGAATTTAGACAATGACGTTCACATTTTTAAAGCCAGGTGCCTTGTGTTTTTTTTCTTACTGTTAATTATTCTTTTCTGTGGCACATCTGCTCTCAGTGGCAGGTTTAGCTCCTCAGTGCTCTGACAGTGATTTGAACTGGTGATTCATTACTGCTAAGTTTTCATACTGCTAATGCGTGGCATTTCCATAGATGCAGTGAACTTATGATTGACACTCTACTACCATAGATGAACCTTCGACCATATATAAATAAAATTGTAAAGTAATGACTGCCATATACACTGCTTTCTCTCTTATAGACTGGAACCTCATAACACTGCAATACAAAAGTCATTAGTCCCTATTGCTCCTACGAAGATTCACTTCTGTTTCTCTCTGGTTGCACACCAATATGAAAGGCAAAAAACAGAGGGGAGAATAGAGGGTTTAAGAACTATATCCGCCTTCCATTGGTATACTGGAAATACAACCCAAGATAATGGGTAAAGGATCTAGCTAATGGGTGGGATTGGCTTTCCAGACCAAAACTTGATAGGAAATGCCTGCAGGAAAGAAAAAATTATTTCTTGAGTCCCCTCACTCACCAGGGTTTCCCAACGGTGACATACTTCATCATTGGGTCCAACTCAGCTCCCTAGGAACTGAGGCGTGCTGCGACTTGCAAAATTATGTAGGAGCACTTTAATGGAAGACTTTTTGTAGTGCAAAAGTGTAGTGGAGTAGGTTAAAGTGAATTAAAAATACTTTCCTAGGGGGTGAGAATATTTTATTGTTGCTCCTAGATTGGCATGTCTAAAACGGGGTGATACCAGAGTTCCTAACTATAATGGGCTAGTGATTCTGGGTATGCATCAACATGTTTCGAGCGTCCCCCAAGCTCTTCCTCAGTACCACACAGGGACCAGCCCTGTGTTTGACACTCCTAAAATGACCTAAATGTGGTAATATAAACACAAAAAATATATAGGTGAAAAAACGCTGCAACTAATGAAGCACGATTTAATTACATACATACGCTCAAGACTTGTCAAGTAGTATTTTAAATGAAGCAAGACTGTGCCCCATGGACCGTGGGGGGCAAGGTACTCCAAATCCTATGTTCGTATTGTGAGTGCCTCGTGAGATAATACCTGAAACATCTCCCCACATAGGAAGGTATTTTTAATTCACTTTAACCCACTCCACCACACTTTTGCACTACACATAGTCTTCCATTAAAGTGCTCCTACGTAATTTCGCAAGTTGCAGCCGGCCTCAGTTCATAGAAAGCTGAGATGGCCCCAATGATGAAGCATGTCACTGTAGGGAACCCCTGGAGAGTGAGGGGACTCAAGAAAGAAATTCTTCTTTCCTGCAGGCATTTCCTATCAGGTTTTGGTCAGGAAAGCCAATCCCACCTATTAGGTAGATCCTTTACCCATTAACTTGGGTTGTATTCTGCACACCAATATCCTCAGTGATTGCTTTACCAATTGATGTAAAGGAACGTATTTCTAACTGATTACTTTCATTCCCATTTATCTTTAATTTAAGGTGTGCGCACTTGTTTTATACTAAACAAAAATTCTCTATACAGTTTTTGTGGCAACTAGTCTTATACTGTGTGCATAATAATGTTAAATAATGGCTTGCATATTAATAGTACCTTCTCAGTCGCAGGCTGTGACCTTGTAGCACTATAAACACAAAAGTGAAAATTTCGCAAAGTGTCAACAAGATGTAATTCTGTTTCTCTCTGGTTACACATACTTTCCTAAATTTGCTTTAAAATACACCGTTTACCATTTCAAAATGTTCTCTGGGGAACCTCCTAAATAACCCTTATATCAGTGGGGGTGTAACATTCATCCCCAACTTTTATGCCTCACCAATTAGAAATATCACCAGCAGACTCCAGGAGCTATTCCGTTTTTGCACGTAATCTGTTGTAAAATAAATCATCAAATGCAAACCAACAGAAATGTTCTGCAATGAAGATAATCCAAACATATAGGGCTGGAACAGAAGTAAAAAAAAATGTTGAAGTGGTGAATTACCCTAAAGTATGTGGACCTTTTGCTTGTTAGAACACTTAACTGGTGCCCTTGCCCATGAACCATATGTTCACTGATGCTGACAGCAGACGTGCAACAGTGAGTTTCCAAGTCACAAATGCCCCATTAATTCAGAGTTTTTAGGCCGAGCATAGGCAGTGCAGATGCGCTGTCTGCAAGACCTGTTGTTATCTTCTCTATCAACTTTTGGCATGCCCATTAATTGCCTTTGTTCGTTGTTGTGCCATGTAGAAATACGGGAGGTTTATTGGTGGATTGGGTCAGATTCTCCCGCTTTTACATGCTTGGGTCATGCCCAGGCAATTTCACTCATTGTTTGCTTGCGTTGGCCATCCCAATACATCCGCAGTACCCCCTGGTCATCCTGATCTGCCTTTTTATTTTGTAGTCTATCCACATCGTTGCAGGCTTTCAGGCTGTTTCATGGAGCAATGCTTTGTCCAGCACCTGCAAAGTGGCAATTTCTGTCCAGTAGCTGGTGAGGTATGCCAATAGCTCTAGCTCAAAAGAAAAACCAGACCTATTGCATTTCTAATGCTTGTTATTAATAGTTAGCCCAGCAGTACTCTCAATTTCATTTTCATTATCCCACATTTTTTTCTAAAGCAAAAGAAAAGAAAAAAGTGGCTAAGTAACCTTTTGTCATGCATGATACCTTCAGGCTTTTATCAACAAAATGTAGCATTCTCTAACTTGTACTTTCAGTTTTTCTAATGACCATGCAACAAAATTGTTGTTTTCTAAAATGTCAATAGCATTTGATCGTGGCACACAATGAAAAATAGCCACGCAGCTATGCTGGGAGCTGAAGGTGGGGCAGCTGTATCATGGTAAAATAGTTTGCCACCTTCTGAACTGTCCCAGCCTCAAAGCAGATCCACGACATGATGGGAACAAATGTAGAACTGCCTCATGATGAATGACAATATTACTTACACACATCTGCAGTCGCCCCCAATACGTGCCATTATCCGGGAGAACCTTTTCTTCAAAAAAAAATAATTATGGCAGCCTTTAGAAAACGATTGCCATTGTTAGGAGAAAGTACTCATTATGGATTGGATAGCCTATGCATGTTTAATTAAGGAGTAATGATAAGTTAATTAGTCTCGTGATTATTATAGCTGTATTAGACATTGCATGAGAACGATTTATACAGTGCAATTTACATATTCTGCACTTGTGCAATACATTTTTGAGTCAAATATGAAACGTTTGGATGTTGTGGTATTGTTTGATGTTTGATTTGATTTTGTAAAGCGCTCCATTGCCCTGAGGAGTCTTGGCACTTGTTCTATCATTAAAAAGGGGCCGCAGAGGCTGGTTGTTGAAGAGCCAGGTTTTGAGAACTTTTCAAAAGGACAGAAGGTTAGGACTGTTTTTCAAGACATGGGGAGGGCATTCCACAGTTTGGAAGATCCTGAAATAAATGCTTTACCCCCCCAAGAGGCTCTTTTAGTTAGTGTTTGGAATCGCCAAAAACTTGGCTGTTGATGATGTTTAAATTCTGAATGGGAAGTACCAGATAAATGTGTCTACTAAATAGTCTGATCCAATGTTATGCATTGCCTTAAAGGCTATACATAGTGATTTAAAATGAAAGTTTCTTTTCAACCGGGAGACAGTACACTTTGACCAGGCCCAGAGTCACAGATTGGCATTTGGGAATGTCCAGCAGTAGCTGAGCTCATGCATTGTGCAACATCTGTAACTTCTGGAGAAGTTTTTTGGAATGTTCAAAAATAGTGCATTGCCATAGTCCAATCTGGATAATACTAATGCAGTCACCACCGTTTAGGTGGAATAAAATGGCAGATTTTCCTAATAATCTTCAGAATAAAAAAGACTGAAGACCCTAGAGCGCTGAGCCAATCTTCAAAATGTAATTTATTATCGGAATTAAGCATTACGCAATTGATCTTCATCCAGTTGTCTATGTGATCCATACAGGAACTAAATTGTACTGCTGTTTAGTCTGGAATGCTGATTACTGAGATCACTATTTGAGTGTCATTGGCATATGAGACAACAGAGAAGCCAAAAGATGTGAAAAGCTTTGCCAGTGGGGTAACATAAAGATTCCAAAGAGTAGGGCCCAATGGGATGTCATTGTTCACCATGCCAAAGGATTCCGGGAGATCCAATAGGATCAGAGAAGCCTTTTCACCTCCATTCAAAATGGACCAAAGTTCTACCAATACCACAATCAAAGTGGTTTCAGTGAAATGCACACTTTCAAAATCCAAGTTGAGTTTTGTCCAAAAGCTTGCTGTTGTTAATGTAGGAAGCAAGTTCCATGTTCAGTGCCTTTTTTAGTTCTCTGGATGAAAAGGGTATTCGAGAAATGGGTGTATAGCTACTGGGCTCTAGTGGGATATGACTGAGTATTTTTTGTAAAGGAGAATGGAGGCTGTCTTCCATTCTACAAGAAATTGTCCTGATTTCATTCTTTTATTAAAAATTATGGTCAGTTGAGTACTTACAATTTCTTGTGAAAGATGTAAAATCTTGGGTGCACAGTAGCCTAGGTGGGAACCAGATTTTGTTGTCTTAAATAAGCTTAGAGCCTGCTTGGAATTAATAGGGAAAACGTGTCCAACACTGCAGGACTATAGGATTCGTCCTTTACTTTCTGATAGTCTTTCTAGTTAATTGCGAAATTCTTGACTATGGTACTTATTGATGGATTCAGTACTGTAGTAAATAACTCTTTGTTGAGTTCTTCGATTATAAAATCGTAATGGAGAAATAATAGTTTTTTTCTTCCAAGATTAGCTTTTGTAGTCTGTTATGGATTGCTTATAGGCTTCCCGGTGCCGTGGGCCGTAGTTACATCTCCACTTCCGATCTTTCCTTCTGCAGAGCTGTTTCTGCAATCTAAGCCTTGCCAAAAACCATAGTTCTGAGGGGATTTTCTAAGGTTGGAGTAAGTTGTTACAAGTGTGAGTACGTCTATCCCTGCACTGATCCAGTTAGAGTAATTTTATACTGCTAAATTGAGATCTGCCGTATTACAAGGCATAGAGCCAGATAACTATGACTGGAATTTTAAGGAGTCAATGTTTAAGGGAGAAGATGTAGCCTCAAGGCTATATCGGTCGACCTCAAAGCTGGGGAACTGGGTTAGAGTCTCAGCAACAACGCTTAACATCCTGTGATTCTGGGCAAATCACTTAATCTACCCGTGCCTAACAAAAATGAATGTGTCGTCATGTAACGAAACTGGTGCGCATGTAAAGCGTTTTAATACCCAATGTCTTGGGTCTAGTTCGCGCTATATAAAACAAAAAAAAATAATAATAATCTTGCACCAGTCCCGCACGCTGCTAACCGATGTGCGGGATGAAGTCCACTTGGCTACTGAGGGTCGTTGAGGGCAAAGAACTCCTATTGTTGCCATAAATATATCCCCCACAGCGGAATTGCTCAGACCTCATTGGAGGCAGCTCTACCTTTCTCAACCACTCAGCAAACACGCCTCCTGGTGCACTACTGGTTGGGGGGTGATGCCCCCTTGGCTGCTGAGGGATCTTTGAAGGCTAAAAAACCCTATTATTGCCAGAAGTAAGTCCCCCACAGTGCGATTGCTCAGACCGCGTTGAAGGCCTCACCTTCTTTCTCAACCACTCTGTAAATACGCCTCCTGGGGCACTACTGGTTAGGGGATGAAATCCCCTTGGCTGCTGAGGGTCATTGGGAGCCAAGAAACCCTATTGTTGCTACAAGTAAGTATCTCATAGCTGGAATGTTCATACCTTGGATGCCCACACCCTTCTTCAACCACTCTGAAAGCACGCCTCCTGGTGCACTACTAGTTCAGGGATGAAGTCCCCTTGGTTCCTGAAGGTCCTTGGGGTCCAAGAACCCCTATTGTTGCCGCAAGTAAGTACCCCACAGCCGGATTGCTCAGGCCTTACCCCTTTTCTCAACCACTCTGCAAACATGCATCCTGGTGCATTATTCATTGGGAATGAAGTCCCCTGGCTGCTGAGGGTTGTTCATGGCCAAGAACCCCTATTGTTGCCACAAGTAAGTCCCCTATAGTGGGATTGCTTAGAACCCGTCAGAGTCCCCACCCCTTTCTCAAATACTCTGAAAACACACCTCCTGGCACACTACTCTTGGGGGATAAAGTCTAGGGGTGAGCGTGGTGGTAAACTCCACCAGTGAGTGGTAGAATTCCACAAACTCTGCCAGCTGAGTTCAATGTCCACCCTATCAGAGACTCCCACACCAATTCAGACACTAAGATACCCATTTATATCCCCATTCATAGTCTCTTACACCCACTTACAAGCCAACTCATGCACCCACTGAGTCACTCACGCACTCATCACACAGTGTCAAAAGGTTAGTGGTTACAGATGGGAAACTCATTTTTTTTAAACTTACAAATTCATTTAAGAATCAAAGGTTATAGGGCGGCATTATAGTTAGGAAATAGAATGTAAAAAAGCATATATATTCACTAGAAAAACAAAAGTTACAAGAATGTTACTATACAATTAAATAGAATTAAAAAGCCTTAGAAATTCACTGAAAAAAACAAAGGTTACAGGGACGTTATAGTTCGAATCATATTTTAGTTGTAAAAAACCAGTTACAATCAGGAGTTATAGTTACCTGAACTAACTATAAATCATACCCCTGCAATGCACTGCTTATGACCTCACATATTACATCACTCATGACATGGTCAGTAACATCACTGATGGTATCACTCATGACATCTCAAATGACATAACTGATTATATTATCCACAAAACCACTCACACACCCACCCTCATGCAATCTCTTATATGCCCACTCTCATACCAACACAACCACTCACATACCCATTTACAGACCCATTCAAAAACATATGCAACCTCTTGCTTATCCATTGAGCCACTCACACACCCACTCACTCACTCATAGATACTGATCATACAACCAGTCTCACCCATGCAGCCACTCACACAGCCACTCACTCACCCATACAGCCTCTCCACAGAGTCACTTACTCATCCATTCAGCCACTCACTCGCACACCCACACAACCACTTTCACACTCATTCATACATCTATACAACAACTCACACAGCCACTCACTCACCCATACAGCCAATCCCACACTCACTCACCCATACACCATCTCTACAGACCTACTGACATACCCATGTGACTACTCATACACACACTGACACATTCTCACAACTACTTACATACCCATTCACTCATCTCTGCAAGCACTCAGATGAATACTCACTCAGCCATACAGCCACTCACACAGATACTCACTCTACAATATAACCACTCACACACCAACATACTTAACCAAACACTCACTTGAACAGCCACATACTCATCCATGTAGCCACTCTCACAGCTAGTCACTCACTCATACATCCATTCAGGCACCCACTTCCTCACCCATACAGTCACTGACACACCCTCTCACCTTCCCATACAGGCACTCACTCACCCACATATACAGCCACTAACATACCCACTCACTCTAACAGCCACTAAGTCATCTACACAGCTACTCAGACATCCACTATAAACCCCATACAGCCACTCACACACCTGTTCAGTCACTCACAATCCCACTCATGCACACCTACACACAGTCACACAGCTACTCACATAACCTATCTTTTAAAAAGAATCACTCATTAGTAGTACAAAAGGTATACTAATTCAACTTTTGTGGTACCCTAGTATATACTTTTAACACCCAAAACCTTTTGAAAACACTCCCAATCACTGAATGATATCATCAGTTAGGTCATCAGTGATGTCATATGAGATGTCATCAGTGATGACATTTGAGATGTCACTGACAATGTCATGAGTGATGTAATATGTAATATGTGAGGTCATAAGCAGTGCATTGTGGGGACATATGTTACAGTTAGCTCAGGTAACTAAAATTGCTTAATTTTACTGGTTTTGTAAGAGTGAAATCTGAGCCTAACTATAACATCCCTGTAAACTTTGTTATTCTCAGTGAATATATATATATATATATATATATATATATATATATATATATATATATATATATATATATGCACCAAACCTCCTCCCAAACAGAAGAGGCAGAGAGCCAGGAGGAAACGGTAGGCAACTCCTTTAATCAGCACAGATGCGAATGCATTTCGGCAGCCTTCTGCCTTCTTCAGCGCCCAAAACGATCCGTCGAGTGGAGTTTATATATATATATAAACAGCGTGAATATCGGGCTTCTCGTCTTTGGAATGGATGGTTGACGACTGTTTGCTGCATATATATATATATATATATATATATATATATATATATATATATATATATATATATCCTGTGCACCGTCTGTTTCCCAGCTCGCACGCTTGCGCAACCACAGCAAGAAAACTCAGGACACGGACCTCGAGGTATATTCAGCTTTTAATCACGCAGAAAGAGTCACCAACGTTTCGGCTCTAACGGAGCCTTGATCACATGATGTAATATGTGACATCATCAGCAGTGGATTGCGGGTGCACGATATATAGTTAGTGCAACTAACTATATATGGAATTTCAATGGTTTTGTGTGAGTAAAATAAGGTTTTGTAAATGCGAATTCCTAACTATATATGGTCTATAACCTATGGTTTTTTCAGTGAATTTTCAAGGTTTTGTAAATGCTAATTCCTAACTATATATGGTCTATAACTTATGGTTTTTTCAGTGAATATACATATATATATATATATATATATATATATATATATATATATATATATATATATATATATATATATATATATATATATATATATATATTTTTAAATGTTTTTTTTCCGCACATATAAGCCTCCTCAGCCACCCACAGAAAACCTAGGGGGTCAAGATAAGTCTACCGTGCCCCCTTCTACCCATTCTGAACATTATTTGCCCTCCATCTTGTATCTTAAAGCGACCGAAACACAAAATGGTGGACTCCCGTGACGCTTAAGGTTCGCTAACCGGGCCGCTTTCCAGAAAGCGGTCCTAAAAAAAGGTGGGAAAGTAATTTACAGAAAAATGACTAGAGACACTCTCACCAAATATAGATTAGCTCATACTACATAACAATCCCTTTCATTCTCACAAATTTGATTGAAATTTCATTTAGCCATTTAGCCTGTAGACCTATCTAAATACCCTGAGGTAAATTACTTCACAAAACACATCTAAAATATTGGAATTGACAACCAATGAAAACTTTACTTTCATTTACAATTTGTATTACCTGACATTTGATTGGTTATATACCTGAATATATATAAAGGAAGAGAAGGAAACACAGCCATTTTCACTGCTACTTCCTGAACTACATTTCAAGAGCCTTTTCACCTCCCTGTAAAGTAAATTGATAATTTGTAAGTGGCACTTTAAATTAATTTGTAAAAACGTTTTTTGATAATTATTTACTGTCCCCCTGCTATAGTTATAGATACAGATAAGCTCCTCTGTTATATTTATTGATTGACTTACACTTCTCTGCTATAATTATGAATTTACTTACTTTAACTTCACTGTTAAAAAAACAGAACTACATGTCTGAACTTAAACCCAACAGTACCCTAACTCTTCTAATATAATTATTTTTTTATGCAATTTACAGCAAAAAAATGGAAGGGGAGCACGAAAAAACCAATGTTTCCTTCGACATTACAACAGAAGAGATTTTAACTGAAGAAAATGTGGATGAAGATTTTATGGATGAATCTTTTGATGAACAATTTATTGAAAGCTTACAAGACATAGAAACATCCATGTTTGACGAGATTCCAGATGATGTAATGCTGGAAGTTTTAATAAACAATGAAAATAATAAATACATTTTTTTTAAATCAAAATAAATAAATAAATTTAAAAAAAACGAACAAAAACAACAAATAATTAACATACAGTATTAGAAAAGTCTATCATTCTTTTATCCTTATAGTACGCTGCCCAGAACGCTTTCCAGTTCGCGAACTTGGCATTTACCACGCAAAAAAATATATATTTTTTTTTTGGACCCTCCTAGGCCCTTTTAAAACCTCCACATAAAACCTAGGGGGTCAACGAGGATCTACTATGCCCCCTTATGGTAATTTCCCCCTTTGTTTTGGCCTCCTCTTGTCTCTCGATCCTACCGAGAGACAAGATGGCGGCCGCTCCGGACTGTTTAGAATGTTGACAGACACCGTAGGGCCAATCAGCTTCGCATCGCAAAGTTCCGATACACGAAAAGTTCGCTAACCGGATCGCTGCCCGGAGCGCTGTTACAGATATATATCTTGATTTAAACGTTAATTTCTCAAAATCCACTGAAGCACATATATTGAGACCTAGCAAAGGCACATCGGGCTAACAGTCCCTACAATTTTGCCAAGTTTCGTGGAAATCCATTCAGCCGTTCGGGCTAAAAGTGAGTCCAACCGCCCTATGGAAATTAACATGGGAAACACGCGTTTTGGGACCCCCCTTTTTTCTCGGCCCCCCCCCTTGACGGAACCCCCCCAAATTTCCAGAAGCTGCTCAGAAACAAAATGTGCCATTTTCCTGAAACTTTCAGCCGATTCCGTCCACAAACGCCAAAGTTATTAGACATAGAATTTTCAGAAATCCCATAGAGAAAAAATCCTAACTATATATACCTACTGGCGACCGGCAGTAGGTAATATATATATATATATATATATATATATATATATATATATATATATATATATATATATATATATATATATATATATATAAACAAAAAGCTCTCTCCTAGGAAAGAATTAAGTCATACTCCTCACATTGACACTTTCATTTATTGGGCTATCAGCGCTGGCATATCCTGACGCGTGTCTGTCAATCATTTGACTTCTCTTAAAGGACGGCCACGGCAAACAAACAAACAATTGCTCCCGTTTACAGTTTTTGCCCCCTGGTGGGCGCTTCGAGTCCCAGCGTACATCGCTTTGAATTGATCACCTGAGATGGAACTTTGGGAATATGCAGGTGATTCAGATGGTAATGTAATAAAAGAGGGACTAATGTAACTGGTTGTTGTTTGCTTGCAGTCTAACAATATGAAGACATGCCTATGAAGAAGGGTGGTGAACCCGAAACGCGTCAGGCTCTGCGGGCGCCGACTGCATTTGCTTCTTCCCTTACCTGGAGAGTGCTAACAGGGAGTGCACTCCGCTTTTGGGCAACTTGTGAGACTTGAATAATTACGGCCGACCCGGCCGGGGAGAGCACCGCTGCACATCAGAGCGGTTCCACTGCTGGTTCTGGAATCAGCGGAACGGACCTGGTTTGCACAAAATTTGAACAGGGAAGTGCCTTGCAAGTGCTTTCGTGATTGTGGAAATATTTTATTGAGAGAACTGCATGCAGCCCACATGGGTGATATAAATGAACTTCCAGTCCCAGCGTACATCGCTTTGAATTGATCACCTGAGATGGAACTTTGGGAATATGCAGGTGATTCAGATGGTAATGTAATAAAAGAGGGATTAATGTAACTGGTTGTTGTTTGCTTGCAGTCTAACAATATGCAGACATGCCTATGAAGAAGGGTGGTGAACCCGAAACGCGTCAGGCTCTGCGGGCGCCGACTGCATTTGCTTCTTCCCTTACCTGGAGAGTGCTAACAGGGAGTGCACTCCGCTTTTGGGCAACTTGTGAGACTTGAATAATTACGGCCGTCCCGGCCGGGGAGAGCACCGCTGCACATCAGAGCGGTTCCACTGCTGCTTCTGGAATCAGCGGAACGGACCTGGTTTGCACAAAACTTGAACAGGGAAGTGCCTTGCAAGTGCTTTCGTGAATGTGGAAATATTTTATTGAGAGAACTGCATGCAGCCCACATGGGTGATATAAATGAACTTCCAGTCCCAGCGTACATCGCTTTGAATTGATCACCTGAGATGGAACTTTGGGAATATGCAGGTGATTCAGATGGTAATGTAATAAAAGAGGGACTAATGAAACTGGTTGTTGTTTGCTAGCAGTCAAACAATATGCAGACATGCCTATGAAGAAGGGTGGTGAACCCGAATCGCGTCAGGCTCTGCGGGCACCGACTGCATTTGCTTCTTCCCTTACCTGGAGAGTGCTAACAGGGAGTGCACTTCGCTTTTGGGCAACTTGTGAGACTTGAATAATTACGGCCGACCCGGCCGGGGAGAGCACCGCTGCACATCAGAGTGGTTCCACTGCTGGTTCTGGAATCAGCGGAACGGACCTGGTTTGCACAAAATTTGAACAGGGAAGTGCCTTGCAAGTGCTTTCGTGAATGTGGAAATATTTTATTGAGAGAACTGCATGCAGCCCACATGGGTTATATCAATGAACTTCCAGTACCAGCGTACATCGCTTTGAATTGATCACCTGAGATGGAACTTTGGGAATATGCAGGTGATTCAGATGGTAATGTAATAAAAGAGGGACTAATGAAACTGGTTGTTGTTTGCTTGCAGTCTAACAATATGCAGACATGCCTATGAAGAAGGGTGGTGAACCCGAAACGCGTCAGGCTCTGCGGGCGCCGACTGCATTTGCTTCTTCCCTTACCTGGAGAGTGCTAACAGGGAGTGCACTCCGCTTTTGGGCAACTTGTGAGACTTGAATAATTACGGCCGACCCGGACGGGGAGAGCACCGCTGCACATCAGAGCGGTTCCACTGCTGGTTCTGGAATCAGCGGAACGGACCTGGTTTGCACAAAATTTGAACAGGGAAGTGCCTTGCAAGTGCTTTCGTGAATGTGGAAATATTTTATTGAGAGAACTGCATGCAGCCCACATGGGTGATATCAATGAACTTCCAGTCCCAGCGTACATCGCTTTGAATTGATCACCTGAGATGGAACTTTGGGAATATGCAGGTGACTCAGATGGTAATGTAATAAAAGAGGGACTAATGAAACTGGTTGTTGTTTGCTTGCAGTCTAACAATATGCAGACATGCCTATGAAGAAGGGTGGTGAACCCAAAACGCGTCAGGCTCTGCGGGCGCCGACTGCATTTGCTTCTTCCCTTACCTGGAGAGTGCTAACAGGGAGTGCACTACGCTTTTGGGCAACTTGTGAGACTTGAATAAGTACGGCCGACCCGGCCGGGGAGAGCACCGCTGCACATCAGAGCGGTTCCACTGCTGGTTCTGGAATCAGCGGAACGGACCTGGTTTGCACAAAATTTGAACAGGGAAGTGCCTTGCAAGTGCTTTCGTGAATGTGGAAATATTTTATTGAGAGAACTGCATGCAGCCCACATGGGTGATATAAATGAACTTCCAGTCCCAGCGTACATCGCTTTGAATTGATCACCTGAAATGGAACTTTGGGAATATGCAGGTGATTCAGATGGTAATGTAATAAAAGAGGGACTAATGAAACTGGTTATTGTTTGCTTGCAGTCTAACAATATGCAGACATGCCTATGAAGAAGGGTGGTGAACCCGAAACGCGTCAGGCTCTGCGGGCGCCGACTGCATTTGCTTCTTCCCTTACCTGGAGAGTGCTAACAGGGAGTGCACTCCGCTTTTGGGCAACTTGTGAGACTTGAATAATTACGGCCGACCCGGCCGGGGAGAGCACCGCTGCACATCAGAGCGGTTCCACTGCTGGTTCTGGAATCAGCGGAATGGACCTGGTTTGCACAAAATTTGAACAGGGAAGTGCCTTGCAAGTGCTTTCGTGAATGTGGAAATATTTTATTGAGAGAACTGCATGCAGCCCACATGGGTGATATAAATGAACTTCCAGTCCCAGCGTACATCGCTTTGAATTGATCACCTGAGATGGAACTTTGGGAATATGCAGGTGATTCAGATGGTAATGTAATAAAAGAGGGACTAATGAAACTGGTTGTTGTTTGCTTGCAGTCTAACAATATGCAGACATGCCTATGAAGAAGGGTGGTGAACCCGAAACGCGTCAGGCTCTGCGGGCGCCGACTGCATTTGCTTCTTCCCTTACCTGGAGAGTGCTAACAGGGAGTGCACTCCGCTTTTGGGCAACTTGTGAGACTTGAATAATTACGGCCGACCCGGCCGGGGAGAGCACCGCTGCACATCAGAGCGGTTCCACTGCTGGTTCTGGAATCAGCGGAACGGACCTGGTTTGCACAAAATTTGAACAGGGAAGTGCCTTGCAAGTGCTTTCGTGAATGTGGAAATATTTTATTGAGAGAACTGCATGCAGCCCACATGGGTGATATCAAAGAACTTCCAGTACCAGCGTACATCGCTTTGAATTGATCACCTGAGATGGAACTTTGGGAATATGCAGGTGATTCAGATGGTAATGTAATAAAAGAGGGACTAATGAAACTGGTTGTTGTTTGCTTGCAGTCTAACAATATGCAGACATGCCTATGAAGAAGGGTGGTGAACCCGAAACGCGTCAGGCTCTGCGGGCGCCAACTGCATTTGCTTCTTCCCTTACCTGGAGAGTGCTAACAGGGAGTGCACTCCGCTTTTGGGCAACTTGTGAGACTTGAATAATTACGGCCGACCCGGCCGGGGAGAGCACCGCTGCACATCAGAGCGGTTCCACTGCTGGTTCTGGAATCAGCGGAACGGACCTGGTTTGCACAAAATTTGAACAGGGAAGTGCCTTGCAAGTGCTTTCGTGAATGTGGAAATATTTTATTGAGAGAACTGCATGCAGCCCACATGGGTGATATAAATGAACTTCCAGTCCCAGCGTACATCGCTTTGAATTGATCACCTGAGATGGAACTTTGGGAATATTCAGGTGATTCAGATGGTAATGTAATAAAAGAGGGACTAATGAAACTGGTTGTTGTTTGCTTGCAGTCTAACAATATGCAGACATTCCTATGAAGAAGGGTGGTGAACCCGAAACGCGTCAGGCTCTGCGGGCGCCGACTGCATTTGCTTCTTCCCTTACCTGGAGAGTGCTAACAGGGAGTGCACTCCGCTTTTGGGCAACTTGTGAGACTTGAATATATATATATATATATATATATATATATATATATATATATATATATATATATATATATATATATTATATATATCGAAACGCCCACCAGGTCGCCAGTAGGTAGTTATAGTTAGGATTTTTTTCAATGAAAAATTACAAAATTATATTTGGAATAACTTTGGCGCCGGTTGACGAATCTGCCTGAAAATTTCCTCAAAATGGCCTCGTCGAGCTCCGGTCCTTCCCTGAAAGTGTGGGGGGGATGTGTCAAGCGGGGGCCAAGATAAAAGGGGGGTCCCAAAACGCGTTTTCCCCATGTTAATTTCCATAGGGCGGTCGACCTCACTTTTAGCCCGAACGGCTGAATGGATTTCCACCAAACTTGGCAAAATTGTAGGGACTGGTACCCCGATGTGCCTTTGCTATGTCTCAAGATATGTGCTCCAGTGGATTTTGAGTAATTTAGGTTAAAAAATATATATATATCTATAGGCGCGCCCCGGTATGCGCACCGGGGAGCGCCCCGGGTGTGCTACGCGACTTGCGCATGGAAAGCTGATTGGCTCACGGGTGTCTGTAAACATTCAAAACAGTCTGGAGCGGCCGCCATCTTGTGTCTCGGTAGGATCGAGACACAAGAGGTGGCATAAAAAATGGGGGAAATGACTATAAAGGGGCAGGGTAGACCCCCCCTGACCACCTAGTTTTGATGTGGGGGCTATAATAGGGTCCCGCGGGGCATTTAAAAAAATAAATTCGATTTGCGCGGGGGGAGCACCCGGTACGCGCACTGGGGAGCGGACCGGGGAGCGAAGCATGGGGAAAATCCAGGGCCTTATTTATGAAGGCCTTGCGAAAGTTTTGCGCCGCTGGTGCGTCACTTTTTGTTAAGCACCAGCGGTGTAAAAAATGCTCCTTGTTGCGCCATATTTAAAAAGTGACGCATCTAGGTAGATGCGTCACTTTTTAAACCCCTGCGCCACATTATACCTGCGTCAGGTATAATGTATGCAGAGGGGGCGTTCCCCCGGAAAAAGCCTCGTAATAGTGACGCAGTGAAATCTATGAGATTTCACTGCGTCACTTTTAGGACGCTGTTGCATCAAAATTTTGCGCCTGCCTCACAGCAGACGTAAGACTGACGCAAGCCCTTTCACATGGGGCTTTCCCCATGTGAAAGGACGTATTACTGGAGTTGCGTCACTTTTGTGACACACTCCAGCAATGCGTCACTTTTGCGCTTACAGATACGTCAGGAATACTGACGTATCTATAACCCCTTGTGACATGATTCGTCATACATTAAATATGACGCATCAGGAATGTCGTAAGGAGTGCACACTGAAAAGTGACGCATCGCTGTTTTCACGCAGCGATGCGTCACTTTTCATAAATGAGGCCCCCAATTTATTCACTGTGTCACCTCTACGACCCTTTCTTGCGTCAATACGTCCGTTTTGCATACATTACACCTGACATAGGAGTAATGTGGTGCAGGGCCTTACAAAGTGACGCAACTACCTAGATGCGTCACTTTGTAAATATGACTGAATAAGGTGCATTTTTTACAGCACTGGTGCGTCACAAAAAGTGACGCTCCGGTGGCATTAAAGTGACGCATGGCCTCATAAATGAGTCCTTCAGTCTTCTACTCATGCGTCATATTACATTTATGACGTATTATGTTGGAAGTTCTTACAGATACGTCAGTATTTCAGACGTATCTGTAAGCGCAAAAGTGATGCATTGCTGGAGTGTGTCACAAAAATGAAGCAACTCCAGCAATGCATCCTTTCACATGGGGCCAAGCCCCATGTGAAAGGGCCTGCACGCCTGCTGTGAAACAGTCGTAATATCTGAAAGCAACAGCGTCATAACATTGATGCAGTGATATCTCATAGATTTCACTACGTCACCTCTACGACCCTTTCTTGCGTCAATACGTCCCTTTTGCATACATTACACCTGACGTAGGTATAATGTGGCGCAGGGGCTAACAAAGTGACACATCTACCTAGATGCATCACTTTGTAAATATGACTGAATAAGGTGCATTATTTACAGCACTGGTGCGTCACAAAAAGTGACGCACCGGTGGCGTTAAAGTGACGCATGGCCTCATAAATGAGGCCTTTAGTCTTCTACTCATGTGTCATATTAAATTTATGACATATTATGTTGGAAGTTCTTACAGATACGTCAGTATTTCAGACGTATCTGTAAGCGCAAAAGTGATGTATTGCTGGAGTGTGTCTCAAAAATGATGCAACTCCAGCAATGCATCCTTTCACATGGGGCCAGGCCCCATGTGAAAGGGCCTGCAAGTCTGCTGTGAAACAGGCGTAGATGCGCCACTTTGTAAATATGACTGAATAAGGTGCATTTTTTACTGTACTGATGCATCACAAAAAGTGATGCTCCGGTGGCGTTAAAGTGACGCATGGCTTCATAAATGAGGACTTCAGTCTTCAACTCCAGCAATGCATCTTTTCTTACCCTTCCACACCTCCGTTCCCTTTCAACATTTTCTTTGAATATCCACATTCCCCATATTCACTCTTCTTCTCCTTACTTTCCTTCCCAACACTCACCTTCTTTCAGTCCCCCTACTTCACTTCCTTTCTCCTCTCATACCTTTCTGTTCTTTCTTACTCATTTTCCTTTCCATTATCAATGCACTCCATTTCACTTACTCTTTTTCATTTTTTTAAGAATATAGCTCTTTGATGAGAATTGGAGGTAGTTCTGAAAAGAACTTTTTTTTTCTTCTTTTTTTTAAGAACAGAAACAAAAACAGGGAATGGAAACTGCTCAACAGGAGCAAAAAAAACAAAAAAAATTAGGGCTGGGAACGGCAGTGATGGTTCTCCAATGCTCGAACCATGAGCAGGACACTTTGCTCCCCATAGGTAAGGAGTTGATCGCAGTATCTGCACTTCAGGACAGCATTGTTGAAAGCAGGTTGAATATTTGGCACGAGCTCCTGTGATCGCCCCCTCCCAGAAGTAGTTGGTCCTCCGGTGGATGTAGAGGCCCCATCACTGGGAACCTCTTGTGCCAGAGCCCTGACACTTTCCCGGGCAAAATTCTGGGGGTGCCTCCTCTCCACATGCCGTATCATAGTAAAGATCCCAAAAGAATATTTCTTTTTGGGGTCACCCCGTGACAGGACTTGTTTGCAGATCCTGCACTCCACTTTTGGAGCATTCACCTTTTTCTGGTTAGGTGGTATTTAAAAAAATTTCCAAATGAAATGCTCCTTCACCTTTGGCTGAGGAGGCTCCTCATCGATGAATTCACGCTCATCATCACTGCTGGATTTTCTGGCAGCCATGGTAAACCAAGAAAGATCCAAGAGCAAAAAACAGGTCTTTCAGTCACAAAAGTGAAAGAAGAAGTTAAGGAAATGGGTGGGGATTTCATTCTTTGTAAAAAAAAACTGTTAGCAACCAATGAAAAGTGTTATTTTAAGGTCACATGACTTGACCCACTGACGCTGCGCGAACGTAGGCGCTTCCGGGGCGCATACGCGGCGCGAACGTAGGCGCTTCGGGGGGCGCTTACGCGGCGCACCGAAGTGACGTTTTGATAGTTTCACGGAAATGCTAAATCATTTTCATTTCCTTATAAAAAAAAATGCTTTTATATGTATGGTACTAAATGTCTTGCGTTATTATTTACTTTTCATTCATATTTTTTTTCACGAACGAAAGTAGCGCTCTGGATGCGCTTTCTGGAGAGCTTACCGGAGCGCGCACCCAGAGCGCCCCAGGAAAAAATGATAAAAAAAAATAATAATAATAATAAATACTTACACAAAACAGCAAATTTAATAAAAAATCATAGGTTAGAAACTCGATATAGAAAGGAATTAGCATTTAAAAAACCTGTGAAATTCACTGAAAAAACTATAGGTTTCACACCAGTTATAGTTAGAAATCAGCATTTAAAAAACCTATTAAATTCACTGAAAAAACCATAGGTTTCACACCAGTTATAGTTAGCTGGAAATTTTACTGACATAAAACCATTGAAATTCCCACGTTATAGTTAGTTGGACTCACTATAACTTGCGCGCCTGCAATGCACTGCTGATGACTTCACATATTACATCACTCATGACATGGTCAGTGACATCACTCATGACATCACTGATGACACCATCCTTGTGACAGAGGGATAGACCTCCTTTCAGTGTAATGTAAGCCTTGAAACACATATTCAAAAATAGTATTTAACATTTTCAAAAAAATGGAGATACCCACACCAGTTACAACAAACAATTCAGTAATTCCACCATCTATATACACATCCACTCATTCACCAACAGTTCTATATAGTCACTCATACATATACTCACTATATGTAGTGATAGACCTATACATCCTGTTACACACCGACAGTCATCCAAAAGTTACTCACACAGATATTCACACATGCAAAAAAACTATTGAACATCCATTTATTTGCATATACAGCTATACACACACTACCACTTTACTTCTAAGGAAACTTACACATACTTACTCTCTTAAACAATCACTTATAGAAACACATACTTATTTAAACAGGAACTCTTACAATCTCTCACTCTCACATATACTCACTTATATATATCAATACTCACATATACTAGATTAAAACATATGTTGTTACTGAAAAAGACAATAGTGAGACAGTCGTTTACTCACTAACATACACATATCCAAACTCATCCATCCATACAGTCCTGTACATATGCTGTCTTCAAAACACATACAAACAGTGAGTCAGTCACCAACCCATACAGCCACTTATACACAAAGTGAAACACTGATACATACATTTCAATATTTAAAAGTTACTTGCTAATATATGTATTCACTAAGATACACTTAATAAGGCAGTTAACCAATCAATTCTTTTAAAAACAAACATCCATTTACACACTTATTTAACCATTTATTCTTCCATTGTCCTTTACAAATACATATATAAAACATATATGTTTTTCAGAAAGACACACATTCACTGGATGGTGTCATCAGTGATGTCATGAGTGATGTCACTGACCATGTCATGAGTGATGTAATATGTGACGTCATCAGCAGTACATTGCAGGCGCGCAAGTTATAGTGAGTCCAACTAACTATAACGTGGGAATTTCAATGGTTTTATGTCAGTAAAATTTCCAGTTACTATAACTGGTGTGAAACCTATGGTTTTTTCAGTGAATTTAATAGGTTTTTTAAATGCTAATTCCTAACTATAACGGGTGTGAAACCTATGGTTTTTTCAGTGAATATATATATATATATATATATATATATATATATAGGTCTGCTCTGGGATTTGCAAGAAATGGAAAGTGGAACTGAGATCACTAATCAAGACCAGTACCTTCCTCTTTAGGAGAAAGTGCAAGATCAACTACTACTACAACTAAATCCAAATTTGTCCCCATCATGGCTCGAGATGCCTTGGATGTTTTTAGTGAGCATGTTGTGGCTCAGAGAAAGAAATTGAACATCACTATAAATGGTTCAACTAGAAAATATACCAACTAGGAAAGAGAATATAATCAATTAATCACTAAGCTAAGAGAGGAAAAAGATTTGGTGATTAGGAACTCTGACAAAGGCGGTAATATCTTCCTATGGCCATTGAAGGAATATAAAAAGTAGGTGTACAGTCAATTGAACGATCAGCAGTGCTACAAGAAAAGTTCTGCACTCAAATTCAAAAACATGCAGGACTAATTTTTTAAACACCTATTAGCATGGAAGAGCCTGGGACTTCTCAGCTGGGAGGAATATAAATTTATCAGAAAAGAGCATCCCTTGGTCTCGGTGGTATATTTCATATGAAAAATACACAAAACCATTCAGAGACCACCGGGGAGGCCTATTATCGCAGCATGCGATGGACCGTTGGAGAATATGTCCAGATATATTGAGTTCTTTCTGCAGGTGTATTTCAAAAAATTGAAATCTTATGTGCAGGATACATGTGATTTATTAAGAAAGATTAAGGATATTTGTTGGAGGCCTAAGTATTTTCTTATAGCCCTAGACATATCCTCTTTGTACACATGTATTAGGAACAAGAATGGTATTAGAGCTCTGGAGTACTTTTTAAACACTAGGTCAATCATATATGCACAGCACACCAAAATGTTACTTCACACTTTGCTCCTCTGTTTGGAGAACAATGTATTCCTGTTTAATGGTCAAATGTTTCAGCAGATACAGGGAGTGGCAATGGCGGCCAGCTTCTCCCCCAGTTATGCCTGTTTGTTTATGGAATGGTGGGAGGAGCTGGTCCTCATGCGGCAATATGAAGATATTTATCAAACAAATATTATTTCCTGGCTCCGTTTCATTGATGATATATTTATAGTGTGGAGAGGGAGTGAGGAAAGCGCCATTGAGTTTATTGATCTGATTAATCACAATGACATCAACTTGCAATTCACATCTACTATCAGCAGAGACACAGTGACATTTTTAGATGTGCAGGTCCAAGTCGAAAATAACTTTTTATCAACTACCCTTTTTAGAAAGCCTACGGACAGGAACACGGTGTTGGGTGCATCAAGTGCCCATCCTCCCCATCTCATAAAAACTATACCCTTATGGGGAGATGTTGCACAATCTACGCATTTGCAGTAATAATGAGAAAACTGAAATCAAACAGGCAGGAAGCCGGGCTCGGTTTATGGCCAGAGGGTACAGAACAGAAATTGATGATGCAGCAATAACTAGGGCCAGGGAACGGGCATGAGATTACCTATTAATATACAAGGTCAAATAGACAAGTGGGGATACCAACAAGGAAACTGATATACAACAACCCACTAGGCTCATTCGATCGTACTCAGAAAGGCAAATAAGGGCTATAGTTAGGAGCAACTGGCATCTCATCCAGGATGACCAGGTGGTCAGCAGGTTAGAACCATCCAATCCTTCTATAACATCTAGAAAAGGCCTGGACAATAGGTTTCCTGTCAGTTGGAGCTATAACCACCTCCCAGACAGGCTTTAGTTTATTGGGGCTGGGTAGGTGCATTCAGAGAATGCTTTTCAGACAGTGCTGGGAGCACACTTGGTGTCCCTGTCCATACCCCAGTTCAAACCGGTTGCAGGGGCACCCAGCCCCTGCTCTGGCACGAAACTGGACAAAGGGAAAGGGTTGTAACCACCCCTCCTCCCTGACCGTCCCATAGGTGGGTCCCCAGAGTATGTCCAACCCCCTATTTTAGTATAAGTATGGGACAACAGCCCTTAGGTCTTCAGATTACACCTGGACAAAACTCTGCAGCATATATCCTGGAACTTCCACATTCTACACGACTAGAAGATGGAATAATCTCCTTTGGGGTCAAGAAGTGACTCCCCTGTTCAAATAGGCACCAAAGTAGCATCTTGCCAGTCTGCATTTCCAAGGCTCCCGCCGGACCCCGAAGTATTTGCGATTCAGGACATGGACTTCCAGACTTCTTAGAGGGCAAAACGAGATCCCAGCAAAGCTGAGAACTGCAGCCCTCACAAATGACGTGGGACCGGAACTCCTGGACACCGTGCATATTTGCTAGTGCATCAACTTCTCAAGATTTTCCTGAAATTATGCATTGGGCTACTTGTAGTCCAAGCCCCGAGCACCATCTGCACCAAAGATTGGGGGCCTACACTCCACGAGTGTTCTGTGAGCCCGCTTCTAGTATTTCTGCTTGAGGCCCCTTTGCGATCCCTGGTCTGTCAACTGGTGGGTCCCCACGAAAGTTACTATCCTTTTTTTGGGCTTCCCTAGTTGCTTCAGACGTGCCCTGACTTCCCACCAAGTGGTGAGTCCCTCAGATCATGCTGGTCTGCACCAAAGCCAATCTTTGCTTTTTGCATGGGTTGCTGTTGCCAAGGCTTGTTGGGTACAATCTGGAAACCAACACTGCAGCACTTGACATCATTTGAGGGACAGCTTGAATCCAGCTCCTGGTCATCGTCTATGCCTCCTGGTCCTCATGGCTGAAGAGTCAAACTTCACCTGAAATCACCCGACCTTGGAGGGCATCCACTCATCGCCTTCCTGGTCACTGGCAAGTGACCAAGACTATGTCCCCTCTGCTTTCAGGTTCTTCACATCTCCGATCCACCCTTGGATCCACCTGGACACTTTCAACTTGGTCGCCAGCAGCACTTTGCAGCAGATCGCCATTGAAATCAACGACGAAACCCGACACGAAAAGACACCTATGCACCCAGCTTCCCTGGGTGAGGTAACCCGAGTACTCTGGTGCTCCCGTGGGTGTTGATTCGGGAACTTCCTAGTTCTAATGGGGTTTACTCCAAGTCCTCTTCTAAGTGTCCTTAATCTTTAAAATTTCAACCGCGACTTTCCCCATAGAAGTCAATGGTGATTCACGGCTGTGTTTAGACACTGCACGCGTCCCCGTGGGCCCCCTTTGTCACTACCTTAGGTGGTTCCTGGTGTCCCCAGCAGTTCTAAAGGCTCTGGGCCTTGTCTCTATGTCAGTCTTGGTTCTTAGACCACTTTCTTAATATATGGTTTCATACGCCCCTGGGGCTCTACGTATGTTGTGCTAATTTACTGTGTGCTAATTAAGTTTACTGAATGTACTTTTGCCTATAGCCTCATAAAGGGACTAGAAGGATGTGTTTAGAATAAATACATATATTTTATATATATACCTGGTGTGGTTCTCCTTTCATTTGGTCATTCCTGAGAATATAGACTGGTAAAACATGCTGCTTTACATTCCTTCAAGACTTAGCCTGGAGGCTGCTCTCCACAGCTACCACTAGGATAGCTTTCTATATAGGCTGTCTTTAAACCTACCATCAATAAGGGTCGTTTGGACTGGTGCAAGGTTCCCACTAGAATAGTGGACAGCATATGCCAGGCCAACTTCTGACACTGGAAGTTGTGAAGGTGCAAGCAAGGAAATTTGCTAAAGAGGATAGATAGCAGATGTCAGACTTAAAACGTATTTATATATGTTAGTCTGCTCCAAAACAATTGGTATCTGATCTCAATTAAATTGTATGTCTATCAATTGAACAAAGAAACCATTTAAATAAAATAGTCTAAAGAAATGAAGAAGCAATCACCACTAGGTAGTTATAGTTAGATCGGCTTTTCCTTAGACAAAGCTATTTCTGGTTTGAATACCAACTTTGGCCCCGTTTGATGAATCTTCACAATATTTCCCCAAAAAAAGGTTACCCACTTAAGCTCCTTTCTAGAAAGTTAAGGGAGCCAGCCAGTCTGTAGACTTCTTTCGGTATGGCTACAACCAAAACTGCTAAACGAAATTACACCAAATTCAGCATGACACTAGATCTTAGTCCTCAAACATGCTTTCGGTGAGTTGGTGTAAATCAGTTTCATAGTTTTTAAGAAATTGAGGGTAAAATATAATTGTATATTTTGGCAGTAGGACTTGCGGGAAAGTAAAATAAAAAATGGAGTCCTGTGGTTGGTTGAGAGAACTGTTTAACCTATGAGCCTTCATGCTCTTGCTGGAGTGAGAGGTTGCCACTAATCTAGAGAGAGTGAGCGCTCCTATTGGCTGGCTGTTGGAATGTTGGAAATTCAATAGCTGCTACTGCTGTTTACTTTGAGTAATTGGAGGTGTTGTGGAAATGAAGTAAAAATCTATACAAGGAGGCAGCAGACAGGCATGTTGTTCCCCTAAGTTCAGAGAGAAGGTGGCTAAGGGGCACCTACTCTGAAGAAAAGAAATGCATATTGTTTTTAACCAATTTTTACGATATCCTGTGACTCTTGCGGGATCATGAATAGTAAAAAGGAGCAGATGAGTTCTCAGTACATTCTATTAGTAGGAATGCATATTGTGGTCCTTGCTTTTGAAAAGAAGTGTGTAACAGATAAGTACTGTGATGAGTAAATAGTAAATTCTTATATCCAAAAAAGGCTATGATCACACAAGACTCTCACAGGATCAGGAAAAGTAGGAAGAAATAGGTGATGTTTGATCACACTTCGCTATGCACACATGTTACTGTAGGAAGGAGTTTTAATGGAGATGTTGTTCATCAAAGTTTACAATTTATAAACATTGGCTTGGAAAGAGTTGTGCATAGAGATTAGGCTCATCCACACACCCTGCTATGCACACCTGTCACCTGAGATAGAGGTCAGAAAGGAGAGGTTAGTCCCTCCCCATGCCCTGCTATGCACACCCATCATCTGAGAGAGAGGTCTGAAAGGCAAGCCCTGTCCCTATCAAAACCCTACTATGCACACTCATCATAACAGAGAGAGGTCTCAGCAGAGAAGTTAATCCCTCCCACACCCTACTACGCACACCCAGCATCCAATGGAGAGAGGTTTGAAAGAAGAGCCCAGTCCCTTCCACACCCTACTACACCCACCCATTATTACAGAGAGAGGTCTCAGCAGAGATGGCAGTACCTCTATACACCCTGCTACACAAACCTGTCATTTCTGAGAGAGGTCTGAAAGGATTTCCCTGCCCTCTCCAGACTCTACTACACACGCCTTTCACCCGAGAACAGTCCCCCCACACCCTACTATGCACAACCATCATTTTAGAGTAGGGTCCGAAAGGAAAGTCATGTTCATCAACATCCCCTATTATGCACTTCTGTCATCTGAGAGAGCGGGCTGAGGCAAAATGCCAGTCTCTCTCTACACTTTAAAAGGCACACCTGTCATATGAAAGAGAAGTCTCAAGAGGCTAGTCCATCCACACACCCTACACACCCTGTCATCTAAAAGTGAGGTCTGAAATGAAAGGTCAGCCCCTAACCACTCACTACTATGCAAACCCATCATCTGAATGAGAGGTCTCAAAAGAAAGGCCAGTCCAGCCCCACTGACTACTATGTACACCCATTATCTGAGAGAGAGGTCTGAAAGGAGTTTTCGTCCCACACTCACCCAACTATGTACACCCGTTATGAAAGCCAGGGTCTCAGTGGTTTAGGTTTAGGTTTGTTTATTGTACAGTTAATAAAAACTCACAATTATAAAACGTACAAATTTTTTAAAAAGTCAGTATCTTCTTTAAAACAAGTAAAGTGCAGTAGTTCAAATGTAAAAAGTCTCAGCTTTGGTTGTATATGAATCTGTGGAGTTTTCGTGGCCTTAATGCATCCACTTCGATAACCATGGTAGCCAGGGGTATTTGTTTTGTTATTATTTGACTTCTGCTAGGGAATACCCTCTGGTTTTTTCGTTTAGTCTCAGTGGAGAGGACAGTCACTGCACATGCCTTACTGTGCATAGCGTTATTTGAGAGAGAAGTTTGAAAGTTGAAGTTAGTCCCTCCTCGTACCCCAGTATGCAGACCGATTATCCAAAAGAGGTTTCTCAATTGGGAGGCTAGTTCTTCGCATAGACTAGTATTTCCATACAATTGTGTGGTGATTCTGCAGGTGTCTTGCGAGACCCGCATGGAAAATTGCTGAGCGTGCCACAAGATGTTTTATGATCCAGTGAGCCTCTCGCAACATCCCCATGGAAAAGTGCTGAGCCTGCCACAAGGTGTTATATGATCCAGTGAGCCTCTTGCAAGACCCTTATGAAAAACTACTTGGCCTGCCACAAGGTGTTTTATAATCCTGTGATAGTCTTGTGAGATCATATAGGGAGAAGTAAAAAAGGGCCACGTTTTAGCCAATAGTTGCTATTCTTATTAAATGGTTGAGGAAATGCTATCAAGTGATGGGGTGCATAACCAGAGATAGCTCAGTTTGTCCAAGGAAGGAAGTCCGTTTGAGTTGTGCTAGTGGACGTGAATTTATGTGGATCAAGTTCAGGTATTTAATACTATAGTTTATAAACTTTGTTTTGAAGTGTCAGTAAGTCTACTAATGTTGGATAACCTATTCTAAACAATGTTTACAGAGAGAAAAGCTGTTTGGGGAGGTGTAGATGTGCTAATATAGCTTTTTCAAGGTGCACACTATATTGAAGAGAGATGTGAGCAAGGTTTGCAGATAGCACTAAAAAAATAAGCGTTTCAACTGTATATACTTGTAAGTTAAGGAAGTACTGTTTTTAAATCAAAGATCAAAGAGTGTAATAATACAAGCTCTACTGTTTTTATGAACCTCATTGTTTACATATTTTAGCCCTATGAGATATTCGTTGGCGATACTGCTATTTCTAGAGTGAAACTCTGTTTTGAGTGTTAGCAAATATGTGTCAAGATGAATATGCTACTTTATAATCTGGTATGGAAACAGGGTTCATGGAATGTTATAGTGTAATTACAAACATATGAAAATAGACTAGTTGAGGGTGTGGAATTTTTCAGGAGAAAAGAATACCACGTTCCTGGTGCACTGCATATAAATATGTGATTGTGCATGAAACATAAGCAGGGTCATTATTCTGTTCAACAATAACAACATCTTCAGGCACAGTGTATTCAGGTTGGAAGGATGTCAACAGTTGTGTAGTTCAGCATCACGAGCTGCCTCTGCCCGACCTAGGCTTTGCAATCCATAGAATATTGATATGCTGCTTTGCTGAGACGTTCTAACCATCTAACCTGCTATGAAACAGTATGTAACTGAAGACTCTTTGGCAGGCTAAGGTGGCTAAACGAAGTGCTACCTGTATCAGCATCCAGTAGACAAATGAAGCAGATGGGGGAAATTTAAGTGCCTGCTGATGAGCGTCAGAGGAAAATACTTTTATTGCTAAATTTGTTTGTTTCATTTTGTGTATAGTTGTTGATGTAATTTGCTGATATAGTTGTTGTAGTTACTTGTAATTTCTTATTTTTACAATTCTTATACATTTCAATTTTATTATAGTAATGCAATATTGACTAAATTGGGCATTTCTCAAATGGGAGGATACTCCATTTTATACTCTACTATGGACATTCATCACTATGATGAGACGTATGTGCAGAGAGAGTCTACTTTGCAAATGTGTTACTCTGGGGAGTTGTCTCTGCTGACAGAACTGTGTGTTTCCATACCATAGTCTCTATAGTTGTATGCAAGACAGATATCTCAGCATACAACTAATGTTATCCCCACATCTTACTTGTACACCTGTCATCTTGGAGGGAGCTGTGAGCGGTGAAGTAAGCCTCTTATCACACCCTAACTTGCACACCCACCATCCAAGACACAGGTCACACCTCTCCCCACACTACTATGCAGACTTATCATGCCAAGCTTGTTGGCTGAGCGGCAACATTTATGTCAGAACATTCCCAAAGCACTCATTCTTGTGCGCTCATTGATTTAATTTCAAATGTCTGTACATGCTCTTTTTGCTCTGCTAACCACTTCATAAAATGCCTGGCACTTCCATGTCTTCCCATCTCCTTGTAGTGCATGGTGATTGAGTACACATGGAGTAAGAATACATTTTTGTCGTTTTTTGTCAATATTGGTGTCTCCAACGAACCTTTCAACTCCTAAGCTGCCAAATCCAAAATGGTAAAACCTCAAAGCAACTTTCCACAATGAGCCATAAAGCTGCCATTAAAAGATGCACAATTCATGCAAATATTTGCATTCTTGTCCATGCTGTGTTCCAGTGCAAAACTTTCTTTATGCAAGAACGCTCAATGGACATGTCTCTAATAACACTGGATATTCACCTGCAAGTTTGTTACTTCACATGTGTGTAAGTTTCTAAATATTATGAATTCACAAAGGTTTCTAAGAGAACTCCTAGAAACTGACAAGAATCACCGTTTTCCGGAAGCACTGCCAGAACACATAATTCATTTTATGCAATGGACTTTCTATACGGGCATTTGAACAAAATCCTTCACATTTGAGTCCACACTTTTGAGCCTTTTATTGGTAGACTGAAAATACGTGCTCCTGTGGAGAAATCCATTCACTGCTCTACCCCAATTATTTGCCTTTATTTTTATAGTTTGCATACCACATGTACAACATAATGATACATTGTTTATACATGACCATACAAATGTTTCCAATCTGTCGACGAGGTCAGCCTTTCCCGCATTACATGGACAGTGATCATATTGTACATGACCCATGGTAGTGCTGAACTGAGGCAGTGGGAATGGCCAGTATGCAATCTCCTTCAATCAGAATTTGTGGACAACCAGCGCAGGCATTTATCCACTGCTAGCAGCAAGGTGACCAGACCATCTTCCAGGCATTACTTCAGTCAAGTGAGTTTGGAGATAGGAGTGTAGGGGTTAACAAACATCAGGGGTCTGGAAGTGGGTGGTAATAATTTGGCATAGAGTGTCAATTGTTCATTACAGTATATTAGATCTGCAAGCCAGGTCTTGAACTTGGGTACTAGCCCTCTTTCCCATCTACAGGCCACCCTCCTATTTCCCTGCATGAGTGCTGGCCAATAGGAGGGTATTCTAACAGGCACATGCATCAAGCGATTAAGAAATCACAAAATGTGCGAATTGCTAAGTAAATGCATTTGCGATCGCAATTTACTGTGTGGCAATGCATCAACCTTATTTTTGCGAAAACATTTATTTTTTTGCGAAAATAAGGAATTGCTCAATTATTCTGAGAAAACATTTGCGATTCTTTATTTGCGATTCTCAAATACAGAATTGCTAATAAAGAATCGCAATTGAAATGCATAAAAAATGGCTAATAGCGATTTTCCTAGAAATCGCAAAATTGCAATAGCAAATTAAGAAGGGACACAACCAGGTGGTAATCATGAGTGCAAATCCGAAACAGCTGCAAATCAACAGAAACTGATTTAAACACACCCACAATGAGCTACTACAAGTCAAAATGGCAGGGCTGTACCTGATGGCGAGGAGGCTGAGGCTGCAGGCTGCTCCACAGAGAGGTAGGCAAATCAATGAGCGCATCTTCAGAGTCCGCATAACTTTGCTAGGACAGCAGGAGGACGAGATATACGATAAGTATAGGCTGAATGCAGCAATGATACATGATCTCATCAATGAATTGGACCCCATCCTGCAACGACAGACTCATAGGACCAATGCAATCCCAACGCATGTACAGGTTTTATGTTGCCTACATCTACTGGCGTCAGGCAGTTTTCAGGGTGTAATTGCAGTAGCAGGAAGTGTGTCGCAAAGCGCATTGTCAAGAATATTCAAAGCATTCCTTGATGCCATGATGGCCCGGATAGACTCACATATAAGTTTCCCTACCACAGCCCATGACATTGCTAAGACTAAGCAGGAGTTTTACCAGATTGCAGGCTTCCCACAAGTTCTGGGTTGTATTGATTGCACCCATGCGGCAATATGTCCCCCAGCAGCACAGGAATATTTGTATAGGAATAGGAAATGTTATCATTCCCTCAATATTCAGGTTGTGTGTAATGCCAAAAATATCATAACGGACATTGTGGCACAATTTCCCGGCAGTGCACATGATTCATATCTCTTCAGGCAAAGTGGCATTCATACCCGTCTTGAAAGGGGAGAATTTAGAGAGGGACATTTGCTAGGTAAATATGTGCAAAGCAGTAATACATTTGTTCTTACCACAGGTTTCTTTTAACACATTTCTGTCTAAATATGATCTATTTGAATTTAGGTCACTTCCCTAAATGGAGCAATCCTGGACAGGCACTACCGTGCTCCTGCGATAATTTTTCCAAGCAAGACACAATGCATTTTTTGATGTTTTGTGATTATTGCACGGTGTAAGGACGAAGTTTCTTGTCCCCATCCTTAAGGAGGCAGGGTTTTTTCAAGTCAAGCCCGCTCTCCTATATCTTCAACTATTAAAGAGCCCTAGGGTTATTTTTCATGTTGCCAGTTATTTGGTGGGTGCTGTTAGGGTTAGGAACAAGAGAATGATAAATTGTAATTAACTGTATTTCCATAAAGCTGGATTTTTTTGTATTGTAAATATTTTGTTTTTGTTATTGGGTAATGTAATATGGCAGCTAAATCTTTTGTGACATGATTTTTTTACATTTATGAAATTTGTGGGATATTTTTAAATATAATAATTGTAATTGTTTTTAAAGTGTTTTTGAATGTATATTACGTATCATCGTCTTTTTATGATATTGAATTGTCGAAATAAAGTATTTTGACTGACTGACTGACAGTAATACATTCATTGTACGTATGTCAATGTCAAACAACCACTGACAACCTTTACCTCCTCACATGTAGGTGACAGCGCATTTGCCTTGTGGAATTACCTTATGACCCCTTATGTCAATCCTACAACTGCCGCCCAAAAAAGATACAATGCAGCACATATATCAACAAGGAACATCATAGAGCGCACTTTTGGGCTGCTGAAGAGTCGATTTCAACGCCTTCATAAGACCGGTGGAACACTGAAATACAACCCTGAACAATGCTGCAAGGTAGTGGCAGCATGTGCCATGCTGCACAACATTGCGACAAAGGGAGGTTTGGAAATGGAGCTGTCTGACAGTGACTCGGAGGATGGGAACCAGCAAGTGCAACACCACCGTGCCCTACAAGGATCAGGCGCAGCAGAAGGGCGCAGGCGAAGATTGGAGATCACACAAAATTACTTCTAAGGTGAGTAATGATGGCAAAAACACACTATACGAAAAGAAAAGTAAGCTTTATGTAAACAAATTATGACAGGGTGTTGAAACACACTTTCAAAGTGAGTAGTGGCACAAGAGTCTTGCAAAGAAACATGTACAGATTAAAAGGAACAATTACTTGAAAGTCAGTAATAAGGTCACATTGTAACAATGGTTATGTCACCATCTTAGAAAAACAATGTACATGGGAGCCTAGCGCTTTCTCCCACGAACACCCTGATGCCTGTCAGTGGCAGCATCTTCTTGCCTCACGTTGGGAGTGGAGGGGGTGCCGCTGCATGTATTGCGTCTCACTGCAGTGGTAACCTGCATTATTGTACTGCCCATGCTTGAGCCACACTCACTACTTTCTTCCTGCGCAGACATGTTGCCTCCACTAGTGGATGCATTCATCATCTCAACAGCATTGATACTTGGTCTAGTTCTTTGGCTACATCTCCGCTCCAATGACACATTTGGGTTTGCATGGTCGCAGACTTATGTGCCAGCAGTGCAGTTGTAGTGGCAAGCCTATTGTTTGACTTGACATGCAGTTTGAGCTGCTGCATGAGTTGCCGATGCTGTCTATTGTGCGATGCATGCCCCTCCTGCATGACCTTGGTCAGTTCCTGCACAGTACTGGACAGTACTGCTATGTTTTCTGCCATCTTTGCAATTTCCATGCTGTCTAATGAGTGTTCTTGCTCTGCAGGCGATGTGTATGAAGCATCTGTCCCTCCAAGCCACCCCAGACCTCATTTGTCTGCTCCACCTGCTGTGGTCTGCGTGCTCTGCGTCTTCTCCGTCACACTCTGACATTGCCTCTACGGTTCTCTGTTGGTGTAGTTGTGTTGCTAGTACCTTGCCGAAGGCTGACCTCAGGTGCTGCATCGGCCTCATCATCTGACGCCATGGGAACCAGTGTTGGGACAGGTGACCTATAGGAATGTGGTACATGTGACTGTGAAGTTGGCAGAGCTGGTGTGTCCTCATGTTCAGATGCGCTGGTGTGCTGCATTTCCAGGACCTCACTATCCCCGGCCTCACCACGTCATGCATCTGTGAGGTTAAACAGTGCAAGATAGCATTAATGTATGCATGTGAGGTCATGTCACATTTGACAAGTATTAAATTTTCATTTCATGTGAACATCTGCTACACTATTTGTATTCGTTTTTTACATATGTGTGTGTGTTTGTCATTGTAACTGCTTGCCCTGCCTACATCTCCCATGATGCACTTCCCTTTTTAATAAAAAATGTAGTAAATGCTTTACAGTGTGCACTTACGCTGTGCTGAGCTCAAGTTCTGACTTAAGTAATTGGGACAATGGCAACATGCATTCCTCTTACCTTCAGATGTGTGTGCAGCTCCTGAGGTGTCCAGCTGTGTCACACCAACAACAACTTCAGGCTGGATTGTGGACTCCACCAAGCCCTCCAGGGAAGTGTTTCCAGTGTCTGTTGGTGTTCTCCCTCCTGTTTTATGTGCCTCCTTCAACCGGTCTGCAATGCGCACCTTAGCCCGACAGCGCAGAGTATACCATCGCTTTTTTAGCTCTTCATTGGTGCAGTGTGTCCCCCCAATTGCATTAACTCTGTTCTGGATCCAGATCCATATTTTCCTTTTCTCCTGCTCTGGTACCTTCAAAGAAGCTTTGCCAAACAGCTTATCATGGCTGTGCACTACTACCTCAATCAGTGTTTCAATTTCTTTTTCAGAAAATTTTACTTTTCTTTTCCTGCATGTTTGGCTGTCCTCTGCAGTTTGTGCAGCTTCCATTTTCAGTTGTTTGTCAAGTGTTTTCAATCTCTCTCTCCAAGTCCTCTTCTGCTCCCAGAGCCAGCTCCCTCCTCTCCCTGAGCCTCTGCACTGAAAATGAGGCTTGAAGTGCAGACTTCCTGGTTCTGATGTCATCAACATGCATCAATGTGCGACTCCGGAAATTGCAAAATTGCAATTAGCGAAATCGCTAAAACCAGAAATCGCAAAATATTCTGCGATTTTTACCGATTCCTTATTTTTTCGCAGATTTTATAATGCATCACGTTTTGCGATTCCTTAAAAATCGCAAATAAGGAATCGCAAACTTATAGCTTAATGCATGTGCCTGTATATGTTCTAATATTCTATATGTTGAGGACATGTCTTTTACATGGCCCATAAGTGCTATGACAGGGTTCAGCTGCACTGCCTCTTTATAGTGGAGACTGCAACCTGTATTTCTGGCTAATACGATTGTACTGTGCACTGCAAGACCATGCCAATTGGAAGAATTGTGCACCTGGCGATCTGCACCTGTTGCATCTTTCATCTTTCTTTGGTCAAAATCTGTGCAAGCTCGCCGGCGTATAATAGGCCCATTGTAGAATCTCATAATGAATGATCCTAAGCCGTCTTCTGGATGTGATGTGGTTAATTTGTGTACAACACTAACACCACTGGTCATTGCCTACCTCAAGTCCCATTCCCATCGCCCACTGCTATTGGACCTTCACGGAGAATGTGGAGCATTCCTCCTGTGCAAAACGGTATAAGGTGTGGTGCTGGTGATCTGTGGGAGGCCATATAATGTGGCAAAGATAGGGGCCTATGCAGGAAATCCCAGGATGGCAGCTCTGCAGTTGCATTTCACTTAGTGTTATGTAAATACGTCAAGAGGGGATCCAGGCTTATCTCCCGTATACTCAGACTAGTTGAGGAATGTACCATTTCAGTATAGATCAGTCTAGTGGAAGAGGCCTCTCGCCTCTTGCCCTGAGCTTTGTGGGAGTCACAGGTAATATATGAAGTATTTTCCTACTGTGTGGGATAGGTGCTCTCGAGCCTCATTTGAACATACAACAGTGGATGGACCAACAGTGGTTTACTGGGTGGGATACTTATGATCAATAGGAGGTGATGGGAGTCATACAGCACTAATCTATTGCCAGATGAGGGATTATACCAGTATACAGCATATTGTGCCTGGACCCATAAATAGTAAAGGTACATATCAGGTGCTTCAAAGCCCGCCGATAAAACAGCAGTTTCCCATGTGATACAGGGCGGTCTTCCAGCCTAAGCGAATCGATTCAGCTGAGATTTCAATGTGGCAAAGAAGGCAGTCGTGAGTGGGAAAAGGATTGTTCAGAAAAAAGGTGTTTAACTTGAGGAGAAGACCATATTCATCAATGCTAGGCACCCTGCAAGGGATAGAGGGAGTCTGATTAAACAGGTAATCTGATCAGAGATTTTGCAAAGAGGGATACCATAGTTAGCATGGATCGTCTTGTCTCTGTCATGGTGTATCCATATTCCTAGTTTTTTGAGTTCATCTGTGCACCATAAGAGGCAGGAGTATGGGATGAACCTGACAGCATTTGTTGTGGGTGGAAAAAAGCTGAGACTCCTCCCAGTTGATATATGCTCCTGAGAGGCCACTAAATATGAGGAGTTCCCTCAGAATCTCACTTAAGCTCGAGTTTGGGTCTCATACATTGATAGTTCTATCGTCTGCATAGAGAGAAATTAAAAATGCCTACTCAAGACCCGATGGGCATATTCCCAGTACTGCTGCATAGTTTAGCAACCAGAGCTCCATGGCAAGGGCAAACATAATGAGTGATAGTGGGCACTCTTGCCTAGTGTCCCTTGAGATTTTACAGGGCATAGATGCTGTCCCAGTTATACGCACTCTAGCATGCTGTCTCGTTGATACGCACTGTAGCGAAGGGGTGGGTTACAGCAGCTGTATACTGGACAGGAACATTCTTGAAAAGCCCATCCTAACCAATATAGCCTTTAAGTAATCACATTACATTCTATGGCCAAAATTGCCTTGGTGGTGCCCAAGAAGACCACTGCCACTTTCAAATCATTATATATGTCCTGCATGACATCAGAAAGTGTCCGGAAGTTATGGGAGGTAGAGAATCTGAAAATGAAGCCCGATTGATCTGGGTGCACTAATCATTTGGCTATACTTAGTCTCGCTATGGTGAGCTTAAAGGTCTCACACACAGTGTCCATCTATTCCACCAATCCATCATTGCATCAAAGAAATCAGATATTTCAAGCTGGAGCTCATCTACACACAAGTGGTGCAGCAGGGTACCAGAGGTAAGACGCCAGCTGAAACACCCATGATGGCCACCCTGGAGTGTCAACACCAATATGACGGGAACATGGTGAGAAAGGGTGTTAGCTAGATGATTGACCTGTTGCACCAACATGCCAGTTCCCCTAGCCAGTAGTCCAATCTTGAGCATCCCCCATAGACCCCTGAATAGTATGTTTCTTCCCTGTCAAGAGGGTGACATCCCTCCATATATCTAGAAGGTCATGATCCTGGATAGTGGCTTGAAAGTGTTTAGGGGCGATGCAATAGTTACTGGGTGGGACATGAGAATTGTCTATATTTCCATTGATGGTGCCATTAAAGTCTCCTTTTCAGAGTAGAGTGGATGAATCTTCAGAGTTGATTGAATAATTTAGTATCATTAGTGTTAGGTCCACTGCAGTTCACAATGGTGATTGTGTGTGTGTGTGTCAAGTCTGCCCCATACAATAATTTAATGGCCCTGCTCTTATTCCAGGAACCCCTGATGTGTGAATGATATTCCTCATCTAATCAAAATTGCCACTCCTCTGACATAGGATGAGTAGTATGGGAGCAGTCTATATGAGGCCCACTTAGATGCAAAAGAGGGGAGGCAGCTCGGGGTAATATTAGTTTCCTGTAGTAGCTCTATGCTGACTCAGTGTTGATCTAAATATGAAAGGTTTTGCTTGCACTTGGGAGGAGTTTTCCAAACCATGTGAGAGATGTGTATAGATGGGAGCTGGGAGCTCCTACCATGTCAGCTAGGTTAAAGTTAGTTCCTGCACACTAGGAGTGTAGTGTGGTCTGTTCCATCAACGGCATAATGCAGTGCCATGTCAGGCGGCAATTAGTATAACAATCCCAATCCCATTAGTTCCCTCCCGCACCTACACTGGTGGACCAATGCCACCATGAAAGTATTTGCTGACTTAAAATTTGCAACACAAAAAAGAATGCTGATTAGTTATCATATCAACCACAAACCAATCTAATCAAACCAGGGGGTAAACAGTGAACCTTCAGGAGTCCCCTTGACTAAGTCAAGGGTGTCAGAGGTGGCTTTAGTGTATCTTCCCCACAGCTGATGTACTGCATTGAAAATGAAGGCCTGAGTCCTTCTGAATGTACAGTAAAGGAATTTAAGGATATTACATTGTCCTTGCAATGGAATGGCCATGTAAAAGGAGGAGCAGCAAGTGTTTGGACATTGCTGGTAGTATGAATCATCCGGTGTGTTCAACTCAGGTCTGTCAATGGAGACTGAGATACTGAGGAAGCATCCAATTGTCCACCCAATCCTCCCAGCCTGGCAGTTTGCTCAAGTAATCTGATGCCAGCTGGGGAGAGTTGAAGATGCATTGTTTTCCTTGCACGGAGAGCAGTGTCTGTACCAGGTGGAGCATGGTTAATGGAGGCTTCGCCTGCATGTCGAGACTCAAAATCCCCTCTGCAAAGCATATGATGGGAGAGGAATTTGTCAGATCTATGCCTCTGAATGCAGGAGACTCAATGGTGTGTGGCCATCTTGCGCCGTCTCTTTGATCTACTCCCACTCCCACTAATTTTGGTGTAGTTTCAAACCCATCTTCAGCCTGCAAAAGTATTACATCTACCCTTGTCAGAATTTGGAGTCTAATTCATTAACATTGGTTTCGTCGCAAATTGTGCTCTGAACCATTGAGATTTTGTGAGCCAGCCTATGTACTATTAGGTCAGTTTGCAAAATAACCATTCAGAGTGGGTCACAATCCAATTTAAGTCATGAATATTAATGAGTTAGATCACAAATACTGACTTACGCTGTTAGGATGCTACCACAGGGACTGTGGCCCAATTTCCTTAAGGGAAACAAGGCTGTGTACAAAGAAGGTTTACTTTTTTGAAAAGTTAAAACAACTACCACTGCCTACCTCCCAAACACTTTCTTTCAACATTCACAGAGGGGAAGGGCGTCTCAAGTCCTTTGAGGAGTTGGTAAACTTTGGTACAGTGCATCGTGAATCGCTAGTAGGAAGTGACGCCCTGAACACTGCCTCTCCAAATTGCAATTCTTTATACATTTTTCAAGCCATTTTACTATTCAGTAACCATTTAGTGAATTGCAAAATGGGTTTACTACGTAATAAAGAGCCCTTTTGTAGTTGCAAACCCCGGGATTTTGCATATCGCAGGGTTTGCAATTGCAACAAGGCTTTGTGCATGAGAATCTAAATATCTGATCATGTGATCTAAACATTTCAGTCCTTACCCAGAAACTGTCACTCCCTACCCTTTGAGTAGAATGAACACAGGCAGAAAGTTTTAATAATAGGAAAACTACATCTGAACTCCTCAAACTAGTCAATTGCCAAATCCAGGCGGAAATAGCTTAGTAAAACTGCCCCTAAATATCCTACCGATCATTGTAATATTACTAAAGAGTAACACGGAATTAAATTCTTAAACCCTGCTAAATTAAATGAAAGCTTGAGAAAGGTTCTGTCAAGCCGCTATGGTGACGCACCTGTCTCCATGGTAACCACCTGCCTGTACCGTTGTCTTGTCAGTGGTTGCCTTTGTTTGAAGGGCAAAAGAGAAGTCTGTACATTTTTGCCAAGCTTTGATGATGCATATAGGTGCATAGATCTTAAAATTCCAATAGGTGTTTTATTGCAAATTACGTTTTTATAAACTGCTGAAATACTGTCAATTAGTTACTTAAATAAGTTTTGAAATATGGAAGACCTTATATTTTTATTTCTAGGTGGCCTCTTCAGCTAATCATAGGTGGAAGTGACTATTCTGAAGTCTCTACAGGAACGAAGATATTAATGACAGTGCAGCACTGGCATTTACGTTGTCACATACATTAACAGTAAAAAACGGATTTTTAACACTAGGGGGAAGTTAGGGAATTGTGAATGTGGCAGAGGATAAACACAAGAAACAAGCAATAACAACGAGGGAACAGAGTGAATTTACCTAACCAACCCAGAGGGCAATGAAAGCGTACTCCCTTGGAAAATGCAGTAAAGGTATTGGGACACATTGTGCATTTCTTCACCACAAATTCCCTTAAAATGTAGGTAGAAATTCACAGAATTTTCAAGCTGTTGGGAAAGGGACTGTGCCAATGCATCATAGCGGTCGATGTTTTGGGGAGTTATACTAAATCAAACAGTGCATTTCACAAATCATTTTCCTAGGAAATTGTCTAGAAAGGCAGAGGTTTTGCAGGAAGTTCAAATGAAATGTTCTGTTTGTTGTACATGAAGGGCCCCACTATCATCGTTCAAAATGTAGAAAGTATCCTCTTTCACGTAAACCTTACAGTTTCTTTACTTTGCAGAATCTTTAATAGTTATATAGATCTTCAGTCATGATATTTGAGTGACCATCAGCAGACCAAAAAAATAGATAAGGATCACACAATCACAGTATTAGACATCTCTTGAGATAAACATGCTGTATATGCTCAAACAGTGGAGATAACATTCAGGTTAATTAGGCCTTAAAATACAGAACAGAAACATATATCTTTGGTTACCCAAGTCAAAAGTCAGACATTAAACACTGAGGCCCAGATTAATTATGGTCTTGCATTGGGGTTGTGTCACTTTTGTGGCGCAGCCACGGCGCAAAATGATTTTGGGAATTTACTAAGCCACTCAAACCCATTTTGCTTGTTTTAGTAAATGCAAAGGGCTGCATTGCATTACTTTTCATATGGTAAGCGTTACATGGATGGAGCATGGTTGTTCCCATGCATCCACCCATGTATTTGGATGCAAACCAAGATTTACAGACTTTTAAACCTGGGTTTACACCAACATGGTGGGCATACCCGACAGAGGTGTAGCAAGGCAAATATCTATATTTCTCTTTGTTACTTCCTCTTTCCATGTGATGCGGCATCCTGAGGCACCCATAATAAGAGGAATATGCCTCTAAGGATTGTTTATAGCTTCCTGCACAAAAACAATCCTGCCCAACATGGAGGCACCCTTCTACTAAGTTGCAATGATGCCTGCACTGGTGTTAAGTAGCATACAGTGCACCAGCTCAAGTAGATAACCGAAATGCTCCATACCTTTGAAAATGTGGAGCATTTCTCCTTGCTCCCTTTCATGAAACACAGCACATCAAGTCCATTTGCTGCACTGCATTGTGGAAATTATTAGGACATGTGCCATAAAGTGCTTATAGGTCATTAGCAAATCAGATATCTTCCGTCAAGCAACTCAATAATTGCAGTAGGAACTGGTAGTTGCCCTTTGGATTATGTCCCAGATGTACAAAGTCTCTTTGTTCAGTTGTAAACGCCATGGTTTACAGAACTTGTCAATTTGGGATGGCAAAAAAGGACTTTTAGTATTGTGGTTCAGTAACACATTACCAAATTAGAATTCAGGTCTAAGATCAAAGCCTGAATCTTTAGGCTGGCCATTCCAGATCCCAAATTGGATTGACATATATTAATATTTTGCAACTGAAATCTGGTGGCAAAGCATTAATACTTTACAGACTACTCAAAGGTATTGGTAAAGCATTCACAAAAAGGGTGAGGTGCCCAGAGGACCCCTTCCCTTCTGTGAATGTTTATAACAATATTTTTAAGAGTAGGCATTGTTCTCATGCACCACTCCCTACTCTTACAGCTACACCTGTCAGAAGTTGCTTCGTTATGTACTAATATTAAATTTTTAACAATTGGTTGCAAATTACACACTGACTTATTGCAAATCAAGTGAGATTTTGTGAACCAACTCAAAATCACCATTCAGAGTGGGTCACAATTTGAACTAAGTCATGAATAATAATGAGGTACATCACAAATAGTGACTAATTCTTATAGGATGCTATCACAGGGATTGTGGCCCATTCTCCTCAGAGGGACTAGGGCTGTGTATAAAGAACTTAACTTTTTTGCAAAGTTGTTTTAGGAGATGTTTCTCGTACTGCACCCTAATTTTGCAAAATGTAAGTGACGTTTTTTAAAAGGCTCCAAAAACTGTGCCACATCACAAATAGGTATCCCCAACTAAGCATACATGCATATAAATTAAATGGTCTTTAATAATTTTGAAACTGCAATAATTTTGTCCAAAATATTTGTTTTTCCTACAGTGAACATACTCTCATTGTCTTACTAGCAATAGTTCTTATTTTTAGCAAAAAATGAATTTTGTAATCGGACATCAACTCGTCATTTCATGAAAACATATGCAGCATCTTTTCCTTCCTAATATAAAAAGAATATGCTAGTTCTCAAAATAAGTTAATAGTTTGCAAATCTGACTATTGTTAGCTAAAATATCATCTGTCTGAAATATTGGGCTTGATTCACAATGGGAATGTGCAGAGATTTTTGTACATGAAGATTTCCACCTATACCTTGGTGAAAATCTCCACCTAGGTGGTGTTCATCAATTCCAGGTTGAAATATCTGCTCAATACTAGGAATTACAATTTCTATCATCTTATCCAAGGGGGTGAAAAATATTACAGCAACTGAATTTGGGCTATAAAGGTATCACTACTAGCTTTAAGACCAGATTTCAGTTCTAAGCTGGGGACGGTACTTTCCACGTCAACTATTAAGAATTCGGAAAAGAGCAGAAACAATAATCCCATAGCCTGAATGTAACACCCTACACACATTAACCCTGTTATCACATAAATACAGCCCTTACTCCAGGCTCTACGATTCAGAAAAGGGGGTGGTGATGAACAGAGTGTCTGAATTAAGCAGACCACTCTTACCCAGTCCAAAGATCAGGGCTTGATCCCTCACCGTTTTTTAGCTCACTGCATCATCCCAGCTCAGAACCTGGCTACATGCAAATTAGTCTGTCCCTGGCCCAGTGCATCATGGGAACAGGGCAGACCAAACTACCAAGCCAATTCTTATACTGGGAAGGAAACAAGCTTCCGGGGACCGGTTTCTGGCATTACAGCCGTCTTCGGCCCGGCTTGCTTGAATCCTGATGGTGCAGTGAGCAAGGGACTCACATCTGAGTATACCCTTCCACGCTTATGGTGGACAAAACGATTCAGAAAAGGGGGTGGTGATGAACAGAGTGTCTGAATTAAGCAGACCACTCTTACCCAGTTCAAAGATCAGGGCTTGATCCATCACCGTTTTTTAGCTCACTGCACCATCCCAGCTCAGAACCCGGCTACATGCAAATTAGTCTATCCCTGGCCCAGTGCATCATGGGATCAGGGCAGACCAAAAAACCAAGCCAATTCTTATACTGGGAAGGAAACAAGCTTCCGGGACTGGTTTCTGGCATTACAGCCGTCTTCGGCCTGGCTTGCTTGAATCCTGATGGTGCAGTGAGCAAGGGACTCACATCTGAGTATACCCTTCCACGCTTATGGTGGACAAAACGATTCAGAAAAGGGGGTGGTGATGAACAGAGTGTGTGAATTGAGCAGACCACTCTTACCCAGTCCAGAGATCAGGGCTTGATCCATCACCGTTTTTTAGCTCACTGCACCATCCCAGCTCAGAACCTGGCTAGATGCAAATTAGTCTGTCCCTGGCCCAGTGCATCATGGGAACAGGGCAGACCAAACTACCAAGCCAATTCTTATACTGGGAAGGAAACAAGCTTCCGGGGACCGGTTTCTGGCATTACAGCCGTCTTCGGCCCGGCTTGCTTGAATCCTGATGGTGCAGTGAGCAAGGGACTCACATCTGAGTATACCCTTCCACGCTTATGGTGGACAAAACGATTCAGAAAAGGGTGGGGTGATGAACAGAGTGTCTGAATTAAGGAGATCACTCTTACCCAGTCCAAAGATCAGGGCTTGATCCATCACCGTTTTTTAGCTCACTGCACCATCCCAGCTCAGAACCTGGCTAGATGCAAATTAGTCTGTCCCTGGCCCAGTGCATCATGGGAACAGGGCAGACCAAACTAACAAGCCAATTCTTATACTGGGAAGGAAACAAGCTTCCGGGGACCGGTTTCTGGCATTACAGCCGTCTTCGGCCCGGCTTGCTTGAATCCTGATGGTGCAGTGAGCAAGGGACTCACATCTGAGTATACCCTTCCACGCTTATGGTGGACAAAACGATTCAGAAAAGGGTGGGGTGATGAACAGAGTGTTTGAATTAAGCAGACCACGCTTACCCAGTCCAAAGATCAGGGCTTGATCCATCACCGTTTTTTAGCTCACTGCACCATCCCAGCTCAGAACCTGGCTACATGCAAATTAGTCTGTCCCTGGCCCAGTGCATCATGGGAACAGGGCAGACCAAACTACCAAGCCAATTCTTATACTGGGAAGGAAACAAGCTTCCGGGGTCCGGTTTCTGGCATTACAGCCGTCTTCGGCCCGGCTTGCTTGAATCCTGATGGTGCAGTGAGCAAGGGACTCACATCTGAGTATACCCTTCCACGCTTATGGTGGACAAAACGATTCAGAAAAGGGGGTGGTGATGAACAGAGTGTCTGAATTAAGCAGACCACTCTTACCCAGTCCAAAGATCAGGGCTTGATCCATCACTGTTTTTTAGCTCACTACACCATCCTAGCTCAGAACCTGGCTACATGCAAATTAGTCTGTCCCTGGCCCAGTGCATCATGGGAACAGGGCAGACCAAACTACCAAGCCAATTCTTATACTAGGAAGGAAACAAGCTTCCGGGGACCGGTTTCTGGCATTACAGCCATCTTCGGCCCGGCTTGCTTGAATCCTGATGGTGCAGTGAGCAAGGGACTCCAGGTTCTGCACTCTTTCCCTTTGGACTGGGTCGCCTTTCTTGCGGAGCCTCCAGGATGCACCCAACAGTTTTTCAAGAGGAAAGGAACTTCATTGAGGAGGAGACAGAGGTTTTAATTGTCTCTGTTGGTGATCATTATAGGAAACTTCAAGATCTGCCCCCACACTATGTCAGTGGAACAGAGAGGGCTGATATGCAGCAGGTGCCAATGCACTGAGGGTGGATGGTACATATTGTGGGGATCAAAGAAATAGTGGCACAGCAGAGACTGTGAGTGAATGAGAGGATTTCCAGGTTTTAAGGAGCAAAGGCACTTCCTGTAGACAGACCTGGATCATGTGTCTTTCTCAAACCCCTCAATGAAGTATCCTATACATCATGCTCCCTGACCTGCCATGTGAGCGGCCCGCTCCTGGAAATCCCAACAAAAGGCCAAGTAAGAACTTAACTACCTTACCATAAAGCAATCTTTTGGGTGTACGGGAGAATTCTAGCGCTCATGGGACAATTCACTCTTGAGTGTATATAATCCCTCCTTATTCTCTTGGGTGCTTGCAATAAAAATGGGAGAAGAGAACCCCCTACTTCTCACTTCGCAATCCTAGGATTGACCACAATATTAAACCAGTGATTGCAGCACACCACTTATCAAGACAATATCATTAATTTCATAGAAAAACATAGGACAGTTAATTGGGCTCTTGAAGATTTCTTTGCTTTCTTTTATTTTTTCAAACTCCAATCCCCTTTTGTCATGCCAACGCGTTTCGCAGAGGTGAACATAAAGCAAACGGCTTCATCAGGGCTCAATCCTTATGTTGCATCTCGGTACCTCTGTGGAAAATTCACTTTATTTTCCTTCCATCAATACTTGGTTCTGAAAATCTTTTCAACCGCTTCAAAAAACGTCTGTGTTTCTTTCTTATGACTTCTACAAAATCGAGCAATAGGTTATGGGCCTCCCGTTGTTTACTCTTATCTTAATTGATGCCAGTCACTTTACATTCTTACGTGATGCCGATTCTCTTTCATATGAAAGTGACACGCTGCCGCTCGCTTTCTATGTTAGGTCTCCCCCTTCCGGTGTGCTCCTTCAAGCCCGAGTGCAGGCGTACCTTACCATAAACACTACTTTACTACACCACAAACTTTACACTTCCTCCTCTTTAATGATAGGGCCACAGCTCAGACACCTGACTAAAATTTGTTATAGTATACATTTGAGAATATATTCCTATTGCACTCTGCCATCCTGTTATGAAGTCCCCAAATCAAGCTCATTGGTGGCAATCATGGAAGCAGTAGTGGCAGTCCCTACTTTGGCAGACCAACAACCAGACCTTGCATCAACGCTCATCCCTACCACACACAGAAGTATGTCACACTGATATCAATGTCACTAATAAAATCTAGAGAATAGCATGACTTTGTTTGCCCTTCTTTAAAACCACACTGACATTAATATGTCTTAAATATATATGTTGAGACACAATGTACTCAACATTTACTTACATAATAGCTTTTTGGCATCTAAGGTGGTCATACACAGCATTTTATCTTTTACTTTGAAGGTTATTTGCCACACCACCAATTGCCACCACCTCCTCTTCTGTTGAAGACAGTTTGCTGATGTGTGGACAAATAAGCATCTGAAAATCCTTCATATGTTTCTGTATAAGAAACATATGTAACACATTCTATCATAATAGAATTATAACCCTCTGTTGTGAATGTTGCTTATCACCCATGCCTCCACTGCATACAATCAATGAGTAACATTCTTATGTCATACTACCTAACAGTCTCTTAATTCATGACAGCATCCGCCTATAAATAGCAACTTTGTCTATCTACAATCCAGGAGACAGTTATGTTCACATATTGCAATACACTGATACTATGTGTGTGGGTGTGTTTATTAAATAAATAGGTCTGTGATACAATAGCCCCTGGCCAGACCTAACGGCCATACCAATCTATGGCTCACTTTAACCTGTGTTTTCAGTCAATTTCTCGTTTTTTAATGTAAGGGAAGATCCTATCACTATATCTAACTACAAGAACTCTTTAAACTTTATTTTTGTCACTGGATTTCTGGGGATTTTGATCATATTCAGCCAACGCTCCCACTGCATATGACCTTTGACCATGCAAAACAGGTGGTTGTCCCACGCCTACGCATGTGGCCAACCCACTGCAGCCTGTTCTGCATGATCAGTTTGCTAACCCTGCTCCGCCCCAGGCTGCCCTCTAATCTCCTTCTGTGTGTTACTTCCCCTTTCCTCCTGCCCTCTATGGTCAGATTTCTGCCCATGCCTTCTCTGTGTGCAGGTCTCAAACCCCATCCTTACCTGGATCGTTGTGCTGGCACAGCCCCAGTACTGCCACTGCCCTCTGTTGCTGGCCCTGCACCCGTTCATGCTCCACAGTTCACTGCGGTTGTGCCCCTGCCATTTCCCTCCCAGGTCTGTTGTGCTGACACTGCCCTTATGCTGCCACCACTATCAGTTGCTGACACTAGCCCCCTTGTTGCTGGCACCTGTTGTCTGTGTACAAGCTCCTGCTCTAACCCTACCTGGTCTATTGTACTGACACTGCCCTCTGCACCTCCACTGCCCTCCATTGCTGCCCTGACCCTTTCCCTCATTCCATGTGTGCCTGCCCCGCTGCATAACACTCCGGTCTGTTGTGCTGCCACTGTCCCTGTCCTGCTACTGTCCTCTGTTGCTGGCCCTGCCCGTGATATGCTGCCCACCTGCCACCATTCTCTCTCTGTATGACCTTGCCTCCTTTCACGCTGCTCCATTATGCTTCCACTGCCCCTACCCTTCCCCACTGCCCCATTCTCTGAATGAGCATCCCTTCCTCTTGCTCCCTGGTCTGTAGAGCTGCCACTGCCTCAATGATGCTACTACACTCCTTTGCTGCCCCTACCCTCCCCAATCCCCTGCCGCCAATTTGATGTGTGCCTGCTCTTGCCCCTCCCTCCCTTGCCCATTGTGCTGCAGCTACCGCGGTGCTGCCTCTGTCCCCTACTGCTGCCCCTGCCCTCTCCCACTCCCTCATGTTTTCCATGTATGTGCCAACCTCTCCCTCCCTGGCCCATTGTGCTGCCACTGCCCCTGTGATGCCAACGCCCTTCACATCTCCCCCTGCCCCCCTTTCTCTGTATGTATCCTCTCCTCCCTCCAAGGTCCATTGTACTGCCACTGCTCCTCTGCTGCCATTGCCTTTTATCGGTGTCCCCTCTGACTCCCAAGTGAGCATACCTAGCTTTGCCTTGGTCACCCAATCAATAAAATGAGATTTGCAGAGCACTGCTTATCAACCGTGGGGGTTTCCAGGCCCTGGTGGTGGGGGAGGCTATTCCAGGCTTTAACAGCCAGGTAGGAGAAAGAGCATCCTCTGCTCTTGCTGCGGCGGATGTGGGGTTGTGGGTGAGGGAGAGGGTGGTGCAGCACAGGAATCCGAAGGGCTGGTGGAAATTCAGACAGTGATTATTGTATGCCAGTCCCGGATTGTACAGGGCTTTTTAAGCGTGTGTGGGCATCTTTCATTGGCACCTCTTGTGGACGGGTGAGCCAGCGGAGATTCCTGTGGTGTGGGGTGAAGTGGGCCCATTTGGGAGATTGAGGTCGAGTCTGGTGGCTGAGTTCTGTATGGTCTGTACTCTCTTCAGTAGATGTGAGGTGATTCCCACTTAGAGGGTGTTGCTGTAGTACAGGCGAATGGTGATGAGGGCCTGGGTCACAATGTGTCTGCTGCTGGCTGGGAGCCCCTTGAAGACATTCTGGAGCATTCTTGAGAGTGAAGAAGCAGTCTGAGGATAATGCGTTGATCTGGTTTCTCATGGTGAGTTTGGTGTCTAGTGTGAAGCTGAGGTTCATGGTGTGTTGCAAATTATGAATGGCTGTATGACACAGGATGTGACAGCATTTAATATTCTACAAGACTTGATGGACCATTGGTTAATTCTCCCCATTACAAGACATTATTTGCCATATCAATTACATTGCTCTCTATTACATTTCCCCCCTTGGTGCAATTTATGATATATCACTAGAAACATCCTTTCGAATTTCTGGTAACATTTCTTTTTGTCAAATGTTTTTACCTTAAAAAATGTAAATTACTAAAATACGGTACACATTGTGGAATCTACAATTGATATTCTCCTGACTCTGACTGCAGCTAGTTCTTATTTTCACAGTGATACTAAATTTATTGGTGACTATATCCCACTGTTCAAAAAATCCAAATGAAATCATATGTTTTCGGATAAATAGATGTCAATGTATATATATTTTAAAGCACTTTTAGCACCTTACTCAGAGTATGCTCACTTGTCATATAATTCAAGTTGGTATTTTGTTTAATTTCAGGGCTAAACCTAGCCCTCTTTCTGTACAAATGCAAGAGATTTTCATTTTATTTACATTTTTTCAGTGTTTGAAATATGGTGTCTTAGAAGAAAACAAACAAGGTTGTAATCATGGCAACCCAGCTTAAATGCATGGACCTTGTTTGTTAGCTATTCAAATGATGGCCATGGTATAAACCTCACTTGAGCAAAAGAATTGTCTGCAGCCCTTCTATCTCCGGTCAGGACAGATTTTGTTTCAATGTCTTTCAGAGGTTTGGAGACAACTCCAGGGGCAGGTGCCGGTTTGTTGAGGCGTGAAGTGCCAATGATGGAATTCACCCCAAAGTTTTGTTTAATTAATACATACATATACATCCCCAGGACAACCACTTTTCCGGGGCTGGCCTGTGCATAATAACGGAGGGGGACTGAGCAGCTCCGTCCTGGAGTCATAATATGGCCCCGGGGACCACCACCTCCCAGGCCTGGATCTCTATGTCCTGCGGTGCCCACCCACAGAACGTAACTCTTTGCTTTTACTTAGCAGGAGCTTTGATAGCTCCCCCCAAGTCAGACCAAACACTAACTCCACTCCCAGCAAATGGAAGCTGTCAAACCTCTCCAGCCTGCTGGGAGTGTTTTCGTCTGATGAAGCAATTGCTCTCACACACAGGGAGCAACATGTTTAGAAGCTCCCTGTGTGTGAAATCAATTGCAGCTCCCACAGCTGGCAGGGACAACAAGGGCATTGAGGCTCCTCTCACGGTCCCCAATGCTGAGGACTAGGTGCTCTGGGTGGGGTCCAGGGCACCCAGCATTTCAAGGCCGGACCCAGGGGATGGGGTTCCCAGGGTCCAAATTGGCCAGAGGAGAGTGGCAGTGTGGTCCCTGCCCCCATTGGCTTATGGCCAGATCCCAGGTGATGCAGACCCCGGGGCCTAAATTGGCCCAGGGAGGGGCCCCCTCTCCTTCAGATAATTGGCCAGGCTTCCCTACTCATCTTAGTAATATGCAAAGGTCTTCCTGGCTTTTGTCAGGATGGTGGACAGCTTACCTAAAGACCCCAGCATGTTTCCCGCTGATTTTGTTTTTTGTTATGAGGAACAGAAGGAGGGGGTATGCGCAGCCCCCCTCCAATAGTAAAATAAAGCCCAGCAGAAGGAGGTGCTCCCCGTGGCTTAAAACAGAATCAGGAGGCGGTCCTGTGTTAAATGTCTGCATGCCCAAGGGACCTGGCGCTCCTGGGGGCAATAATGTAAACATGCGTGGGATACGGTGCTTGTTTGTGTTTAAAATCTTGTGGAAGATTTGTGGCTCTGTTGCAATTTTGTGGCAAAGTGCTGTTTTGCCCTAGAATACACCCTTTGGGACCCCAGGGCCAGATCTAGTGGTCAGGGTATTTCTACCCTGCCCTCTTTTCATTTTTTCAAATGTTTTTTCTGGGACATGCCTGAAGTTGAGTCTCAAGATGGCTGCCAACACTTCCTAGCTGAGGCGTTGGCAGCCAATCAATCTTCAGTAGGAGATCAGCAGGCTTTGCTGGCCCTTCGCTTCCCTAGATTTCTAAATTAGAATTTCCTTTAATAACTTCATAGCTAATAAATGAATTTACATTACATAACAAAAATTGCGCTTTCTGGACCAAAAGCTACCTTTCTGCCATATTTGGTGTAATTCTGTCCAGCAGTTCGGGCTGTAGTCCTGTCTAAAATCCCTATGAGAATTAACATTATAAATGCATGTTTTTGATCCTCACTTTTTCTCAGCCCCAAATCCAAAACTTTCCATTTACAACTAGAATCAACTAGAGTCAACGGGACACTTTTTCTGGAAACTTTCAGGAAGAGTTTTCAAATGGCACCAAAGATATAGGGAAGTCAAAAAACGCTTTTCCTATGAAAACATGGTCCTAATTATAACTACCTACTGTCAACGGACAGTAGGCAATTTATTACAGAGTGAATAGTTTTTTGTTGTGCTAATAACTTTGTCACTGTTTTATGAATCTGGACAGATCTTTCCAAAGTACATTTTCATCCGCCTTAGCTCCTACCTAAAAGGTTTCAGGATAATCTGTCAAGCGAGGCCAAGAAAAAAGCAAAACATTGGTTTCAATTGTTAATTCCTCTAGGAAATTTTGCTCACCAATACAGAAAATGGCTGAATGGAACAAATTTACCCGAAAGTTAGAACTTTTTTCAGAAAGCATGATGATATAAATTAATTGGTGCACCCGTTCATCTGTTTTTAAGAAATTCACATTTGCCAGGGTTCTATATGGGTTGAAGAAGGGATTGAAAATTGAGGTACTCGTCCTTCGGTAGTCAGAGGGTACTATACATTTTTTTAAAAAGGGTCTTCTGATTGGCCCATTGAGGCTTTCTTCCATCAGCCATTTCAATACAGTGGAACAGGACTGGTCTCAAATTACTGAGCAATCAGATTTGCTGGCTGCAGCTCCCAGAAAAATGTTGTGAATGCCATTGCTGGACTTGGGGAGTCGGTCCCCATGTCCTTTCTATTTCAAGTACAATTAGGGGGCAGGGTAGGGACACCCTGAGCCTCTGGCACTTGTGGGGAGGACCCAGAAGGAACCCCACCCCTAAGGGTTCAGCAAAAATTGGTTCTGTTGGGTAAGACAGGTTATTTGTACAATACTCATAAATGCAAGTAAACACAAATCAGCTCTCTGATACAAGGAATAGTGTTAAGTGAGATATCAATTACTCAAGACAAGGAGGAACGCAGTTATCTGTTCAAAAGTCTTTGTATTATACACATTAATACATGTCAGCTTCTTTACAAAACTGAATTACTTCATTCGTAAATTATTTCATAAATACATGACAAGACCTTGATAAACAATTTTGTGACTTTTTGTGAATAAGTGCTCAGTGAATAGGATAATATGTACAGTGCGGGAAATAAATCTATACAGATGTATATACAGGTAGGATTGGGGCTTGGTCAGATGATGGTTTGATCTCAACCAAGGATTCTTTTGGATGCGGTTTCAGACACCAGTGAGTGAGATTCAATTGCAAGACTAACGCGATAGAAGCGAGAGGCCATTGAGCCAACCATGATCAATTCAAGGACCTCCCTGCTTTGATCTTCAAACCGCCCCCCTCCCCCTGTCTTGAGAAAGACCCGCCGTGACCACCTACAGGGGCACACAAGGGTCGAAAAATCAACGAATCCATAGGTTCAGAATCACCAGGATTCCCACAGTAACCATCCTATTCACTGAGCACTTATTCACAAAAAGTCACAAAATTGTTTATCACGGTCTTGTCATGTATTTAGGAAATAATTTACGAATGAAGTAATTCAGTTTTGTAAAGAAGCTGACATGTATTAATGTGTATAATACAAAGACTTTTGAACAGATAACTGCGTTCCTCCGTGTCTTGAGTAATTGATATCTCACTAAACACTATTCCTTGTATCAGAGAGCTTATTTGTGTTTACTTGCATTTATGAGCATTGTACAAATAACCTGTCTTACCCAACAGAACCAATTTTTGCTGAACTGTTATATGCCCAGGTTCAGAGGGACACCGGGTCACCCCGTTTTGTAAACCCACCCCTAAGGGACCACATAAAATAAAAACAAAATTCCATGCTTCTCCAAGGGAAACTATACTAGTGAACCTTAGTAGTTTTGGGGTTTTTGAACGTGTTTGTATTATTTCAGCCCAAAACTATAATAATACTTTACCTTTTGTTTTTTTCAGTGGATTTCTTAGGCTTTTTTAGGGTAAGCTAAGATTGTATTACGAATCCTAACTATAATGTCACTTTGAAATTTGTTTTTCCTGTGAAATAAATAAATATATATACTCAAGTAATTACCACTTTTGTTCTCGCCATGCACAGTGTTGTCATCAATGATGTAATTTCAGTTGTCCTTATTCATGTTTTCAATCATGTCATAGAACATGCCATGAGTTTTGTAGTATATCAGGTCATAAGCAGTGCAAGAGAGGGCTCAAGATAGAGTTATTTGAGTTAACTATAACTGATGAATGTTGGTTTATTATAGTTTAAAATGTTATGTTTTAACTGACATTTTCACCAAACTCCTATGTCATTTGAACCTTTGTTTCTTTCAGTGAATTTCTAGGGATTTTTACAGTTTTATTATTTTATATTGTAAAGTAAGTCTTTATTTACATACATAACTATGGCAACCTCCACCTGCGGTCAAGCACTTGTGCCCAACTGCCCAGGAGGCCAGTTCCCCCTACCACTACCTGATCCTGCTGATCTCCCACTGGAACCACGGGATTGCTCTGGCTCCGGTGGAACTCAAACAGGAGTCCAGGGGTCAGGGCAGGCTGTCATTGGACTCCCACAGGACCGCAGTGCCCAAAATATACCTTTTTCATACTTTGAGCCTTCCACAAGGTCCAGGGAGTCAGGCTACTCCTACCATGAATCCTTATAACTCATTTGTTTTTTTTATTTTCAGCCCTGTAATTGCGTCACCATCATTTTTGTTCAGGTTGCGTTCAAAAAATCAGAGAGCAAGCTCCTGTGCAACTCACAGAAGCTGTTTGCTACCGTGGGAGTAAAGAGGCTGATGGAAAAAAGCCTTTTTGGCCAATCAGATTGCTATTTTTTTTTTTTAAGCTGAAATTTGCAACTTAATTTCTCTAAAATTACTGAACATTTCTATACACCAAATCACAAAATGCATGCTTTCTAGTTAAAGTTCTAATTTTCTGCCAAATTGAGTGTACTTGTGTTCAGTTGTTTTGGCTGTAGCACTGCTCAATTTTCCTGTGGGATATTTCATGGGGAAAACAGGTATTGGCATGCCCCCTTTTTCTCGACCCACTACTTGATAGATCACCCCGAAACTTTCCTGGAAGGAGCTGCAGTCGATGAACCTTTTTTGGGTAACTTTGGCAAACAGAGTACTCTGTCCTTCAAACTCTAAATCAATCCCTAAGTCTTTTAGATATCTGCAGCAATATAGGGAAGTTATGAAATAATATATTGATGCTTCCTTACCACATGTGCACTTGCAGTCCCAGAGCGAGTTATTCATTCTTACTTAGTAAGATGTCACCAAAATACACAGTCACCACTAGTAGTGCAATATGTGGCTATTAGAAAATCGAGCTGTCATATGTGTTCCTGCAAAGGCAGAGAGACACATCAGCAACTGTTGGCATTGCAGACAGCTTGCATATTGATGGAGTGCCAGAGGTGTCAGTTGCAAAATGTTTGTTCCCTATATTGGGGTGGCTGAAGTGTCGTGTTGGTGCAACTGATTGCACCTAACACCAAAGAGAAGTGATCAATGGCATAAAATTCCTCACCACCAATGCCTTTCTGCCAATGACTGTGACATGGTGAGAAAATGGTGCACTTGGCTGGCGATGCATCTCAGTACCTGTTGCAAGCAGCATTATTGGTTTGCCTGTGAGATGCTCACGGTGATTCAACCAACCTACTGGATAGATTCATTAGCCAAGGAATGAAACGTGGTCAGTATGAGCACGGATTGCCTGGAAGCAGACTGTAGGTGAAACCATTACAGTCTACAAATATGTGAAAGATAACATCAAGTGAGAAGAGGTCCTAGCAGTCAATAGCTGCTTCTCTGGTCGCTAAAACCATGTTAATTCTTTACCTCTATGTCCTCCTATCTCCAATCTTCAAGTAAATGTTTCTCAATGAGTGGGAGAGTTGGACTGCAGCGGCCAAAGGAGCTGAATCTTGAGCGCAGGGCTCACGGTTCGAACACCGGCAGCAGCTCAACATTATATGACTCTGGTCAATAGCTCACTTATTCTCCCTGATAGCCCCCAGCGCCTTGAAACCATTTAAGGGGTAATATGTTTACGCTTTACAAATATGGATTAATATTACGAATGAGAGGTAAGGCAAAAAATATTTTTACTGGCATGATGAACTCTAAGATATGTGTCTTGATTTCCAATGTGGGAAGGATTTATTTATTTATTTGTTTTTTTTATTTTTATTTATTTGAAAAGTTTTATATAGCGCTGGCTACATCCATAGATATCAGACATGAGGATCAGCAAGTTAAAGATTAAATAATTACTTCAGTTACAGATTCCAAGTGTAGACATAAGGGAAAGGTAGAGGGAGGGAAACATAATGGGGAAGCGAGGAAAACAATGTCAGATGTCCAGCTGGGTAGGTGATGACCAAAGGGGTTAACCAGGGCCCAACTCCTCTATAGCTGCATAGGACAGCTCCACCGGGCATCGGCCAAGTTTGTTCGGACTCCACAGTGAGAACAGACAGTAGAAAAACATGAGATTACACGATAAAAAAGGTATCTTCTGGTTACATAGCAAAGACAGAAACATTGTATGTGGAATGGAAGGTAGAGGGAGAAAAGGAATGCAGATAGCGTCAGGCAGGCCAGAGGGGGGAAGAGATTTCAGGGGAAACAAGCAGTCAAAGTGGAATATATACAAGACCGTGAATCACTGTTAAAAACAATGTCCGATGTCCGGCTGGGTAGGTGACGCCCGAGGGGGTGAACCATGGCCAGATTCCTCTATAGCTGCATAGGAAAGCTCCACTGGGTAAGGGCCAATGGTACTCAGGTTCAGCGGTAATTTAAAACAGATTTGGTTTTTCACCCATAGGGCATCATCATACTTCAATTGAAGGCATCGGTCCCGGTGTAATTGGGAAACACCCTCCGCTTCGTCCTCCCGCTAGGCTAAGTCTGTAGATTGTGGGACAACCCATCGTTCTTGCGTTCAGGCCTCTAGTCTCTAGATCGAGGATCAAAGTCAGTATGTAAGGGAGCCCCAACGCATCTCCAGGCTGGAAGCGCCTGAGCCAGAAGTAGTCCGTGTGACCATGTCATGCCACCGTGCTATTGCGCCCTCACGAGTTCCACACTTGGGCACCACACCATTTATGCCACTTCTTTCTGTGGCATAAGGGCTGTGTTCTAGGCCTTCCTCTCTAGGGCGGGCAGCCCCCCTCCGCTTTGCGACCCCTTCGTATAGGCTGATGCGGAATAGTGGATGTCAGGCATGAGCCCAGTCAATGGTGGTCTTGCCAAGTTCAGCCTTAGGAGGCTATCTTAGGGTCAGGCATGTGGTATACCTTTGTGGCAGCGCAGTGTGCATCAGCCTTTTCACCTTGCACTTATGGATGAGATGCTTCAGATATATGGCTTTCTAGGTCTGTCCCCCATACTAGTAGCCAGTGTATATTAAAGTTTCCCCTATTGTGAGTTATACAGTCACCTGGACGCCATCTTGAGGTCAGGCGCCACTTCCAGCCTTCCACCCAGCTTAGTACTCATGAGTCAGCTCCGCCTTATTTACCGGCCCCACTCACCTCCTCAGCGTGTTGAGTCAGGCTAGGTTCCACAATCTCGTGAAGCTGTGCAATGGGGCCGCGCACCTCCCTCAGTCACGTGTGCAATGCATCGTAGGGGTTAGCCTCTCGACGGAGTCACCACTATCCTCTTACTGGACCCACTGCTCGTATTCCTTCCCCTCTGACTTGTCTACTGTCTCGCTGTGGAGACTGAGACTTAGATGCACTCTGGGTGCCTCGCAGAAAGGATCGGCAGCGCCATCTTGGGCACCGCCAATCCTTCCTGAGAGGCACTCAGAGTGTATTGATGTTGTAAGTGGATCACTGACTAAATATCGAGGGACAAAATATAGACTGCTCAAAATATAGATTCCAAAATATCGACAGACAATTATCAAATTCCTATCTACAAACAGGTAAGTACCAAAATATTGACCCCAAAATATCATTTATATATATATACATTATAAAAATATTGAATATCTTAAAATGTATGTAAAATTAAAAAAATATTAAAAATAAATAGCTAAAATATACTTAAAAATACTTAAATTACCTTAAAATTATTAAATAACTAATTTAACTTATAAAAAAGAAAATGCAATCATATCTGTTAAAACATATATATATATTAACATAATAGTAATAAAAAATACACAATATTATTACCGTAGGAAAGCGGAGGTGTAAAAATTACTATTCCCACTCCTGGAAGTGCAGCGGTAGGGAAAGCGTTGGATAGCGCAGGGGTAAAAATTACTATTCGCACTCCAGAGAGTGTAACAGTAGGGAAAACGTTGGATAACGTAGGGGTAAAAATTACTATTCCCACTCCAGAGAGTGCAGCAGTAGGGAAAGCATTGGATAGCGTAGGGGTAAAAATTACTATTCCCACTCCAGAGAGTGCAACAGTAGGGAAAGCGTTGGATAGCGCAGGGGTAAAAATTACTATTCTCACTCCAGAGAGTGCAACAGTAGGGAAAACGTTGGATAGTGTAGAGGTAAAAATTACTATTCCCACTCCAGAGAGTGCAACAGTAGGGAAAGCGTTGGATAGCGTAGGGGTAACATTTACTATCCCACTCCAGAGAGTGCAACAGCAGGGAAAGCATTGGATAGCGAAGGGGTAAAAATTACTATTCCCACTCCAGAGAGTGCAACAGTAGGGAAAGCATTGGATAGCGTAGGGGTAAAAATTACTATTCCTACTCCAGAGAGTGCAACAGTAGGGAAAGCGTTGGATAGCATAGGGGTAAATTTTACTATTCCCACTCTAGTGAAAGTAAATGAATATAATCCACATAATTATCAATTAACCAATTAATAAAAATTAATTTTCAATTAAGAATTAATTCATTATCGATTAAAAAGTAATTAACAATTTGTTCTAAATAAATACCAATAAATTAATTAACATATTTAATTAATTATAATTAAATTCCTTCCCGCCCTATTTTCCTATAAACCTACAACCCGCTACAGCAAATAAATTAATATTATTCACATAATTATCAATTAATCAATTAATAAAAAATAATCATTTAAGAATTATTGAATTACAAATTAAACATTAACAATGTAATCAAAATAAATACCAATTAATTAATTAACATATTTAATTAATTATAATTAAATTACTTCCCACCCTATTCCCCTATAAACCCACAACCCGCTTCAGAAAATACATTTTTTTATTTTACATAATTATCCATTAATCAATTAATTAAAAAAATTATCAATTAAGAATTAATTAATTACCAATTAAAAATTAATTAACAATTTATTCGAAATAAATACCAATTAATTAATTAACATATTTAATTAATTATAATTAAATTACTTCCCACCCTATTCCTCTATAAACCCACAACCCGCTGCAGAATTAAATTACACAATAATTAAATAACATAACATTAATTACTTAAAATAAATTACAAAAATATATACACTTTTCACACATATACTAACATAAAAAACACTTAAAAAATTCGAGATTATTAAAAATTCAATATTTTTAATAAACTATATTATGTACTTCGATATTTTGACTTTCTATATTTTTAAAATCGGAATTACATTACTTACCTTCAAAACGATATTTTTGATGTCTATATTCTGTCCATTCGATATTTTGTCCATTCTATATTCTGGACTCGATATTTTGGTTTGTCTATATTTTGGAATCGATATTTAGCGCATTTACCGTTGTAAGTACGTCCACCCAATAATGAACATGGTGGAGTTATATTGACTATCCCACTTCAGCCCATGACTGTTCCAGTCTTAAAACTTGCAGTTTTAACCTAGAACTCCTCATTGTCAAGGGTATTACTCTAATTAGTACAATGAAAGTAGAACAATACTGCAATGCGCTAAATGCATTATGCTATCACACAATAGTCCATGTCTGGTAACATTGTCCATATTAGCCTAGTGGGAAATGGTCATCTTAGGAGGCCTTTGTCATACTCGTTTGTGGGTTTTCTTACCACTACTACCGAACCCACCATTTCGTCAAGAACTGAGATCTCCACATGCATAGTTTGCACCATTCTTGGTAGAGAACTCTGCTCATAAGAGATAGGACAGCAATATATTGAGATCCCTGGCATAATGTTTTGTGAATAGCAATTGTGAGAACATAAAGCAGTGTTGCTTGAGAACTACTTTGTGCACTCAAAAATGCTTTCATGAATAGGTCCCATTATATCTCACATTTTGTTTACAAAATAATTGCCCACTGGGAGAATATTTTCTATAAACAACTCCAGTGGAATGATATATTTGTAAATACTAATGAGGGTAATTATATTTCTGTCAGACATTATCTTAGCAGCAATGTTCTGTTACAATATATTTTGTATTACTTCATGATCAGGCAGCCCATAAAATGTCAGACTCCTCAATCATGTGTTCAATGGTGGCCCTGTCAAGATGTGTTGTTTTCTTTCACATTTATATTAATTCCTGATGAATATAAATGAGCGACCCTTGACCCCACCAGGTAGGTCGCTCCCCCCCACACAGCACCGCCTATGCCTCCCTGCCCCAGTTGCCGCTGCTGAGGACGTTCAAGGCCCTCCACCATCCGCAGGCTACCACCTGCGCCTCATCCCTGGTGGCCAGTGGTAGGCCGTAGGTAGGTTTGTTCATCCTCTGCTTTATTGCTTTTATTGTATTGCCTGTATTTTCATTGTTGTGTCTGTGACTGCTGTTGTATGTCTTTCCCCGCTGCCTGTACGTACTCCATGCCCCTCTGTCTTCCCTCTGTTCCCCTCGCTGTCCCCGTGCTCTCTCTGCCCGGTCTTTCCTTCTGTACCCCTTGATGCCCCTGTGTCTCTTCCTGGGTTTCCCCTCTGTACCCCTCACTGCCCCGTGCCTCTCTGCCCGATCTGCCCTCTGTTGCACTCGTTTTTCCCTTGTTTTTTTGTGCCTCTCTGCCCTCTGTTCCACTCGTTTTTCCCTTGTTTTTTGTGCCTTTCTGCCCTCTGTGCCACTCGTTTTTCCTTCATTTATTGTGCTTTTCTGCCCTCTGTTCCACTCGTTTTCCCCTTGTTTTTGTGACCTTCTGCCCTCTGTTCCACTCGTTTTTTTGTGCCATTATGCCCTCTGTGCCACTCGTTTTCCCCTTGTTTTTGTGCCTTTCTGCCGTCTGCTTCACTCGTGTTTCCATCAGTTTTTTGTGCCTTTCTGCTCTCTGTTCCACTCGCTTAGCCCTAGCTTTTTGTGCCTTTCTGCCCTCCGTTCCACTCGTTTTTTGTGCCCTTCTGCCCTCTGTTCCACTCGTTTTTTTGTGCCCTTCTGCCCTCTGTGCCACTCGTCTTTTCCCTCATTTTGTCGTGCCCTTCTGCCCTCTGTGGCACTTGTTTTCTCTCTTTTTGTTTATGCCTTTCTGCCCTCAGTTCCACTCGTTTTTTCCTAGTTTTTTGTGCCCTTCTGCCCTCCGTTCCACTCGTTTTTTGTGCCCTTCTGCCCTCTGTGCCACTTGTTTTCCCCTCGTTTCTATGCCCCACCCCCCTTACTGCCCACTGCCCATTTCCTGCCCCTGCCTCCTGCCTCTCAGCTGCTCCTCCCTCCTACCTCTCCATTTATGCCAGCCGCTGCGCGCCACGCCGCTGGCACGCAGAATGCATGCCTAAGGTGAGCCCGTCTGCGCCCGTCCTCCTTGGACCGCGACCAGCGCCAGAACCCCTGTCCCCCGCAACCGCCACTACGACGCCAGCAGTATGCATGCTCTCAACTCCGGATGGAGCCACACCTGCTTTAAGGCTGCCCAAAAACACACACAAGGCCCCTTCACCTGCCGGAACTGCAGCTACACCAGCCTAAGAGCCTACGAACCACCCGCTAAGAAAGATCCCAACCACCTCTTAAGCATACTACTGAACACCCGCTCCGCACGCAAGCATGCCGTCGAGCTCTGGGACCTGCTCGACACAACATCCCCAGATGTTGCCTCCCTGACAGAGACCTGGTTTAACGACTCCTCCGCACCCAACATTGCCATAGCCATTCCAGATGGCTACAAGATCACCCGCAGAGACCTCACCAACGGAGTCGGAGGAGGAATCACAATTGTCCACAAGAACAGCATCAGGGTCTCGACTAGCACCGCCAAACACATGCATTTCCAGATCCACACAGACCCTAATTCCACCCTCAGAGGCACCCTCGTTTACCGACCCCCAGACCCTGCACCTAGTTTTGCGACTCCATCGCCAACTTGATCAGCATGCACGCCCTGACCTCCACCGACTACATCCTCCTCAGAAACCTGAACTTTCACCTTGATAACAACAATGACAACAACTCCATAACCCTGATCGATAACCTTGCCAACCTTGGACTAAAGCAACTCATCACAACGCCCACCCACTCCGCCGGCCACACGCTCGACCCAGTCTTCTCCTCAAGCCCGTACGTCTCCATCAGCCACACCACCAAACTCCTCTGGACCGTCCACCGCTGCATCCACTTTGCCTTCCAGAAACCCATCACACACCACCGCACCCAACAGATTCCCCAGCGCTGCTAGAGCAAAATCATCGAAGACCAACTACACGCAAACCTCGCTCTCAGCCCACTCACCGAACCCTCCAACAACGACGACGCTGCCCACAGCCTCAGACGCTGGATCGAGGACTGCGCCAACACCCTCTCCCCCATGAAGAAACCCCCCAACAGAGACACCAGTAAGAGGGCCAGCTGGTTCACCCCAGAACTCCTAGCCTCCAAGCAAGCCTGCCGGAAACTAGAGAAGAAATGGCACAGTGAACAAACTCCGGACAGCCACGCAGCACACAAGGAAACCATCCGCAACCACCACCACCTCATCAGGGCGGCCAAGAGGACCTCTTTTAAAGACCGCCTCAACAAAAACGCACACAATTGCAAGGAGCTCTTCAATATCGTGAAGGAACTCTCCAACCCCAGGCTCCAACACCAATGACATCCCGCTGTCGCAATCCCTGTGCGACTCCCTCGCCACCTTCTTCTACCGCAAGATAGCAGACATCCATGACAGCTTCAACACCCTGACAGCCCCAACAGACAGCCAGACAACAGACCCTCTGTACACCTGCTAGCCTGGGCCAGCGTGAGCATCAATGACACCATCAAGACCATGTGCTCAATCCACTCAGGCGCTCCATCAGACCCATTTCCGCACCACATCTTCAACATAGCAAGCAGCACCATCACACCCCACCTGTGCAACATCATCAATCTCTCCGTCGAGACTCCGACCTTCCCAGAGATCTGGAAACACGCCGAGATCAAAACCCTACTAAAAAAACCTAAGACAGAATCAAGAGACCTCAAGAATTTCGGTCCCATCTCTCTGTTCCCCTTCTCGGCCAAGGTCATTGAGAAAACCGTCAATAGACAGCTAACCAGATACCTCGAAGAAAACAGAATACTGGACCCTTCCCAGTCAGGGTTCCGCAGCAACCACAGCATCGAGACTGCCCTCATCACCTCCACCGACGACATCAGTACCCTGCTGTACAACGGCGAGACCGCAGCACTCATCCTCCTAAACCTCTCTGCCGCCTTCGACACGTCTGCCACTGCACACTACGCACACGCCTCCACGCCGCAGGGATCCGAGACAAAGTTCTGGATTGGACCACCTCCTTCCTCTCCAGCAGAACCCAGAGCCTCCGCCTCCCCCATTCCGTTCCAAAGCCTCTGAGATCATCTGCGGCGTACCCCAGGGATCCTGCTTCAGCCCGATGCTGTTCAACATGTACATGGCCCTGCTCACACACGTAGCCCTACAGCACGACCTCAACATAATCTCCTACGCAATGGCACTCAGCTGATCCTCTCCCTCACCAAGGACCCCATCACAGCCAAAGCCAACCTCCATGAAGGAATGAAGGCCGTCGCCGACTGGATGAATACCAGCCGTCGGAAGCTGAACTCGGACAAGACGGAGGTCCTCATTCTTGGCTCCAACCCTTCAGCCTGGTATGACTCATGGTGGCCGACAGCACTGGGGGCAGCCCCGACACCCACCGACCATGCACACAACTTGGGAATAGTCCTCGACTCAACGCTCTCAATGACGAAGCAAGTCAACGCCGTCTCCTCCTCCTGCTTCAACACCCTCCGCATGCTCCGCAAGATCTACAGATGGATTCCAACAGATACAAGAAAGACGGTCACCCAGGCCCTCGTCAGCAGCAGGCTGGACTACGGAAACACAACCTCTGAATGGTTGCCTCCACCAAGCTCATCAAACCACTACAACGCATCCAAAACGCCTCTGCACGACTGATCCTCGACATACCACAGCACAGCTACATCACCCCCCCACCTGAGAAACCTGCACTGGCTCCCCGTCAACAAAAGGATATCCTTCAAGCTTCTCACCCACGCACAAAAGGCACTCCACAAGACTGGCCCAGCCTACCTCAACAGATGGCTCTCCTTCTACATCCCCAACTGCCAGCTACGCTCCGCCGACCTCTCACTCGCCACCGTCCCGCGCATCCGAATCACAACCATCGGTGGGAGATACTTCTCCCACCTCGCCGCCAAGACATGGAACACCCTCCCACTGAGCCTACGACAGACCCAAGACCTTCTGACCTTCAGGAGGATACTCAAGACCTGGCTGTTCAATCAGTAGCGCCCCCCCCCCAGCGCCTTGAGACCCTCGCGGGTATGTAGTGCGCTTTACAAATGATTGATTGATTGATTGATGCACCACTATTCACACTCAAGCCACAATGCCACAATGCGCTTACGACCAATCAGATACCAGCTGTGCCATGATGTGCTTATATCATACGTACATGTCATTCCTTAATGTGATTGCTTCCCATCCAATGATAAGTATAAAATGTCTGGAACCACAAAAGTCGGAAATACCATAATTTTCGTATGCCCCTTCATGCCAGTCATACTACGCCGTGCCTATTTTCCTCACATGATAGCTATGCCATGATTTCCTCATTCCCTTTTCAAGCTGCCCTTTCAATCATCTCTATCTTCCACATATCTATTGCTCATGACACAATGTACCACTGTTCAAACATTTGCCACCCATGACAATATCTTCATATACTAGTTCACAATGATGTATCAACTTCCCCATCTATCTATGAAGCCACAAAAGACACCAGTTTCCTCCATTTTTCAGCCATGATAAACCCAGTCCTCCGATATACCAGACATGCCATCATGTGTCTACTCCCTTGTATCACAGGTGTTCCTATTTTCTCCCATATGCCAGGTTGTCTGTGTAACCAACAAATCCCACAATCAGGAGCAGCTCATTCCAGTAAAATATGCAGTGAATCAGTCCCAATGCATATACCACACAAGAAGCAAATTGTTGTATGAACTTTCATTGGTTCAACTGCATCACAATACTTCTGAAACATGCCTGGCACAGGTGTACCAGGAGTAGGAGTAGCAGGTTTTGAATATCAACATGATAATGCATGTCCAGGTACATGCCTTATACTACTTCAACATTAAGAATATCAATGTGATTATATAAGATTTGAAGCCCAACATATTCATGCGGACTGCCATCCCACCATTTTCAGAATTGATGAAAGCACTCCATTTCTATGTATATCGTGTCTCTTTCCAGAACATGGGGTTGTGGTTCATAAGTTGTTTCATTCTGCCTTCCCCAGATATAGAAGTAGGCCACAGATGCCCTAATGGAAAAAGTTTCACCAGCAAACAGTGTTCTCTTCTGAAAGAAACTGCAGTGTGGACCACATAATACTTTACTGTGGGGTTTTCCCAAGTGGCAATAGAATATGTTTAAATCTTCATCTTACTACACCCATAAATGTCAAGGAGCAAGGGTAAATAATGTTTGGCCGCACGTGGTTTGTGCACTGCAAGCTGTTACCATTTGAAAGTTGAGCACAATAAGGATGAGTACAGAGGAGGTCAGAAAGTGTCCAGGTTTACAGAGCTGAGTTCCAGGAAGTGTGGTTGACAGTGATAGTTTGGCTTCATTAAGAAGGAGGCAATAATGTGTGACACAACAGCTGAGGTGAGTCTGGGCATGAGGTAGATATCCCCTTCAGTTAGTGTGCAATATTCCAGGAGTCACACTGCGTTGAGGTGATGTCAGACGAATTGCATCTTCAGCTTTTTTTGAGATCCCAAGGATTGGAGCCTGTTGGATATGAATCATTTTGGAATTTTCAGATCCCTATGCACAACAGCTGGAGACATGGTGGCTTGCTTTTTCTCTTCTGCCTAGTAGGAAGTCTGGTCATGTTGGTTCTGTAGTGGATACGGTAAGCACTGGAGATTGTAATCTTGGATCACAGGTACCTTGAAGAAGTTGAGTTGAATATTTTCAAGATGATGCAGCAGGTCTAGAATGTGATGCATTGCAGTGGAGGACACCATTGAACTTCCAATACCTTTGATGACTAAGACTGTTGCATGAAGGACACTCTTCAGGGGGTCAAGTGCATTCTTGGGACACCAATTACCCGATTATCTATTAGAGCAAAAATAATTTGTACTATACCTGTATTTTATACCCCTCAACCAACAATGCTCTGTGCAATAAGGCACACTGCCCTGCTGCAGTGCCATTTAATGCTGCTAAGAGGGTAATGTCATGCTTTTATGAACTTCAGAATGCCAGGCCCTTCTCTCATACTCAGGTGCTTCAACACCTGTGTTGTTCCTGCTGTTGTGAACTTAGGAGTGTCACACAGATCGCACAGGTTTCATGAGTTTACTCAGAATCTTACTGTATTGACCCACACACTGCAGGGGTGACCCAATGCCAGCAATTCAGAATATCGTTGTATACAGGAACTCCATGTCCATCGATACCTAAAGAGGAGGTGTAATATGAGCTCCATCAGTACTGTGGGTATAGAAAGCCCTGTTATCATTGCACTGAATATTCACCCATTTCCCACATACTCCAGGTACCAGAGTAGAGCATGCAGCCCCGGTAGAATGTCACAGTATGCAGCTGGATAAAGCCATCACGTGTAGCTTCTTTGATGTTTTTCAACATTACAATATATTTATTTTATATTTTAATCTAATTTAAATAATGTAAATTAATGTAACATTTTTACCTATGGTGTTTATTTTAAGTCCCTATCCCCATTATTTTCTATGGTATGATATTGTAGTACCAGCGGGTTGGCCATTTCTGGTGCTGAGGTAATTTTCTACTGTTTTGAGTCCAATTTTGGCAGTAGCGTTTGTAGAAGTGCATTTTCAGTATAGCAATGGGCTTTCTCTTTGGTGGGTGGACGAATGTCCCCCAAACCCCTCTGTAGGCCTTCCCTAAATACCTCTTTCTTAACCCCCTCCCATTTAGTATCAAGGATGCCCCTTCTTCCAGCCACTCTTTCTTGCCCTTCCTACATTTACTACTAAGTAATAAACTCACATGTGTGATGATATCCTCTTAGAAAATATAGAAGAGATGGAGGGGGTATTTACACTTGAAGCTTTGTAAATAGCATTTTGTAGTACTTTAGTAGTGCTATTGTAATGCTGCTAGAAGTACCACAAAATGCAGTTTGTGAATAGGCCCTCCTACGTCCTGTGCATGGTCAATCTGCCTCTGCATTTACTCTAGCTATGTATGTTTACTGTGCTTCTACACCCATGTTTTACATGATCAGCATGCCTCTGTGTCTCTCACAACCATGCTCGATCCATACTCTTCTATGTGTTGGAGTCTGTTCAAGCTAGGTGTGCATATGAACCACTATGCCTCTGCTTGTTTATTATCCTTCTATGCCCCTATATATTTAGTGTGGCTCTGCTTACGTACTCCTTTTTGGGTGCATCAGAGTGCCACTGTTTTTCTGTGAATGTTCAGTTTTCTCTTTGCCCTACAATTGCATGGACAGCATGACTCTTTCTATACCCCTTTTTACAAAAAACAAGGGAACCCGATGAGTAACTAAGGACCCCGGGTATCAATTATTAAAGCAAACAATGGTCCTTAGAAAGAGAATAAAGGAAGCAAAAATGAAATATAGGCCTAAATAGGTACTATATATGTTTTCAGTGTCCACCGGACAAAGAATTTCAATATGCAGTATATTTAGAATAGCAAGTAATACACAAAGGAAGAATCATATACAATGGGACACAATCCTGCACCCGACACATAGGATAAAAAACAAACAAACAGTACATAAAACAGTTTTCAGGCAAGATTGGAGCTAGGGCAGCTTGTACTGGTCAAATAATAAAGCAAGCTGGCACAAAATAGTGACCACATTATATATACTTAATGGACCATAGTGGTACTATTTTCAATTGTCAACGACGTTTCGATCCCAAGCTCTAGTATCTTACGGGATCATCATCAGGACTGAGAATTAATTTTGCCTGGTATAGAACACAAAAAACAGTGGCCCTAGACCTTGTTTGTAAAAGAAACAAATCAATACCCTGTATGGTCTATGTAGCAAATTATTTCTTAAGCTAGTGGTGGAACCCATGAAAATATTTTTGATGGAACTTGTCATGTTCACACTTTATCATAGCTACTTCAAACATGAAGAAGAATGGTTTCTGCAACTGGTGGGCACGAGCATGGGAAACAGCGCAGCTCCTGTATACGCTAATATCTTTATGGGTGAGTTTGAAAATACCAACATCTGGACCAATCCCATTTGGAAAAATCACTTGAAAATGTATGTACGTTACATTGATGAATTATTCATCCTTTGGAAGGATACACGAGAGAATCTTGAGCAAGCCTTGATCACCTTAAATTCAGACAACAAACGGATCCAATTTACTTGGACAATAGATTCCAAAACAATAACATTCTTGGATGTTCTCATTGCCTTGCAGGATAATCAAATCATTACTGACATTTTCCGTAAACCAACTGACCGTAACAACCTGTTACATTATACTAGTTTCCATCAGCCATCTTTGAAAAAACACACCCAAATCACAACTACTTAGGGTTAAACGTATTACTTCTTAACACTGCAAAAAACAAGGTGAATGAACTTCATCGGTCGGATTTGTTACAACAACCTAGAGTCAGAACTGAAAATGACCGCATGGTCATAGTATCCAAATACTCCAATGTGAGTTTGATGTTCAAAAATATAATGTTAAAACATTGGCCAATGTTACAATTGGAGTCAGACTTCAAAGACATGTTCAAACCTAGACCTCTATTCGCCTACACGAGAGGAAGGAATCTGGGCGAAATTTTAAAACAACTCAAGGAACTTTCTTCCATTTCACGACGTACCAGACCATGTAACAATTGCAACAATTGTAATAACATAATTCCAGGAAACAAGGTGACACATCCCATGAAAGGACATGATATAACTTTGAATGTAAAGGCTACCTGTGATACTAACAACTTAATATACTTACTTAAATGCCCATGTGGCAAGGTATATATTGGGAAGACAGAACGCAAACTCAAAACCCGTCTTAATGAACACAAATCCAACATTAAGACTAAGAATCTCAAATCATCTGTAGCAAGTAATTTCATTGAAATGAACCATAATATCTCACAACTTAAGTTTATGGTTTTAGAAATTGTTAAAAAAGCAGAGAGGAGAGACAATAACAGGATGCTTCTGCAACGTGAAAACCACTGGATTTACAAACTCAATTCGATTAAACCACATGGACTCAATGAACGCATTGAGTTTTCAAGTTACTTGTGATTATATGCTACCATGACTTTGAGCTCATTATTATGGGCTTATTTGTGATTATCTGCTACCATGACTGCTAGCTCATTTTTTATGGGCTTATTTGTTCTGGACCTACCTCTTGACCGTGAATTTTTTCACCACTATGGTTCTACTATTCTTTAATTCTATTATTCTTTAATTCTTCAATTGTGTTTTCATGTTTGTTATCATCATTATCGTTATGATTGTGATTTACTGTGTATACATGTGTAATTTTGCTGAAACACTTTACTCCCACTTCCCCTTCACTCTATGTCTATCGACCAGTCCTCAGCACAATGCAAAATGCACATACATGACACTGTTCGGGGATCCATCGTCTACAGATGACATTAAATGACCAAATATCATGGTCCCCCCAATTAAATGGCTTCATTTTTAGATGTTCAAACCTTGCCTCATGCTCAACCCCACCAAGACTGAATTTGTTGTATTTGCCAAGAACAGCAAGAAACATGCAGCAAAATGTTGCTCAGTGATATGGACCTTGATGGCTTCAAATCCCAAATTCTACCCATCTGCAAGCCACTTGGATTCAACCTGGAACTGCTGTGCGAGCTCTCACATTATTGCACCAGGATGGTACCTATTCCCTGCTCCAAGGCCTCCCAGACTGCCATCTACACCCCTTTAAGGGCATCCTACATGCAGCATAATGCCTCATCCAGGGCCTGAAGAATTCTGTTCACATCACTCCCCCATCCTGACGGAACTCCATTGTCAGCCTGCACCATCTTCAAAACCAGCTGCATCATTTACAAAGCTGTCGTAGCCAGCACCCTTGCATAGTTCAACATCTCTTCTGGCTCTATGCACATACTCAGTCAGACACCATCAAAATGGATGCAAAGGAGTATGAAAAACAAGAAAACAAGGCAACAAGCCTTCATCTATGTATCCAGGATTTAGAACAACATCGCCATTTCCATCAGGAATGACCCACTCATGCTCTCGTTTAGGAAATCGTCTATCACACTCCTCTTTAAAGAACATTACATCACAATAGAGTAACAGTGCACTTCTGCTCCCAGAACCCCACTACCTCCCTAATCACTTGCTGATTGTATTTTTATTTTTGACCTTCATAGTTCTAGTAGTTCACTTCCATTTTCATACATCAGCCCGTAATCCCATTTTAAAAGTGTAATGTAATAAGAACATCTAAATTACAACATGCCTGAAACTGTTGATATCTACTATGAAAAACAGTTTAAATAAATAAATGTGCGAACACGCATTTTGAACCACTGTTGATGCATTAAGCCTATATAAAATTCAGATACACACGTGTACAATTTGTATTGTAAATATTTTTAAGAAAAAAGTACAGTATGGATTTTAAGTCATTTTAAGAAATAAATCCGGTTAATGTGTCCTTTTTGGCCGCATGGTAACAGGGTTCCTGAAGTTGTGCATATTTGCTCAAATTTAATGCATAACAAAGGGTGAGGCATACTAAGGGGCTAGGCGGATGTTGGGCCATTAAACACCACAAACAACCTAGAGAAACATTTAGGGTCCATCATAGGCTAAGGGTGTATTGCTGCACAGTATGACTCGGCAGTGGCGTCGTGAGGCCCCCGCTCCACCAGCTTAAGCAGGTGCTGGTCAGGTTAACTTCTAACAGACCCTCTAGGCAAATGACCAGCAGAGAGGACCAGGCACTGACTGAGCAACACTATCCATGGCAATAAAGGCCGTGACTAGAGACAATCTGCTTTACAGGAGCTGACATCCACAACCAGAACATCATCCTCCAGAGTTCCTTTTATGAGTGGGGGTGCAGCAGGGGCTTGCGGCTCGCCCACCACGTCACTGTATCAAAACTTTATGGAGCTGCCCTGCTAAGTACATAGACCCCTCCCCAGCCCACCGCCTGCCGCTTTTGCTGAGACCCTCCGGCCCCCTGGAGCTGCGGGGCCCACCTGTACCGCAGGGGGGCACAGGGCTAATATTACACCACTGATGCACCCCACATTGGATGTGAGCAACTCATTTTTCCAATGTGTTCTCTTGTTTGGATTAAAATGAAAACTTAAATATTGGCATAACTAAACGTACATCTACTGCTGCAAAACTAAATCCCTTCATGCATGCGGCTGAATTAGAGTGAAAGGTTAATTTTTTTTTCCTCCATTTTGCAGTTCAAGTTATGTGTCTAGCAGTCCCCGTTGCCACTTCTAGGGTTAATACATACCACTTTCCTGGTGATTGAGAAGGCTTTTCCCCGACTCCTTTCTTTTAAAGCATGAAAAGATGTCTTGAGTCTGTGAGCACAATTTTTATGAAGCAAGGTGAGCGCGCAAGCTAATGCGGTGGGAAGTTTTCCAGTCTGCTCCTCGGCTGACCTGAGACAGTCATCCATTCTCTCTTTTGATTCCCCCTGTTCCCAAAATTCAGAGTGCCTCTGACGTCTGTTGTGTAGCACGCGCGACCACCCGCTCGGTGGTGGGTGCGTGCGTGCGCTGCCTGCAGCCCGCAGTTGTGACCGTGCACTCAAAAAAATGGAGCGGCGGCCGCGCGGCAGTGGGGCCCGTTGCTGCGGCGGCATTTATACTTATTTGGGGACACTGACACTACTGTACTGACTGACGGTACTGTCAGTGAGTGTCCCCAAATAAAGTATAAAGGCCGCCGCAGCAACGGCCTGCCTAGTGGTAGTGCCGCACGGCCGCCGGCCACTAAATAGTGCCGCCTGGGGCGGTCTGTCCCCTCCGCCCCCCCTAGCTACGCCACTGAGTGGTCTCATGGATCTCTGCCTACTCCTAAAAAATGAAACTTAAATGTTTTCTATTTTTCTTTTTAAACACATCCTGTTATCGTTTAAGGAAAACAGGCTGCATTTCATTTTTTTTTAAATCACTTTATTTTGAAGCAATTTCAGACATGGTGGTCTGCTGACTCCCGCAGGCCACCATCCCTCATATGGCAGCAAATCCTAGTGGGCCGCAAATTGAGACCAACCTTGTTGATATGCTGGAGGTACGTCTATTTGGAACCCACTAAGAATCACTAATGAAACTCAAAAGAGTTTCATACATTAGAAATAGCAATTTCCTAATTATGATTCAGAGAAAATCACAATCAGGAAATCAGTATTCCTATTCTTCATACATCTGACCATAACATTTTTATTGGCATTTGACATAATGAATGCATTATTTTGCATAATTGTGCTGAAATTTCACATAATTACAAGTAAGCAAATTATGTTACATTCTCAACTGCCCCTCCCCCACATACACACTTAGGGGCTCAATATGATGGCGGAAGTACCGTCACCGCCGGGCCGGCGGTGGCGGTCCTTCCTCCATCACATGGTGATTTACCCACCGCCAAATTAGGATGGTGGTGGTACAGCGGCGGACAGAAAGTCAGTCCCCAACTTTTCCGCCGGTGGAAATCGCACCGATTGCCTGGTGGACGGAGCAGGGCCACTAAAATGGTGGCGGTGCCTAGCAGGCACCGCCAACCATATTAGGATGTGACTGGTAGGAGGCATTTCCATGATGCCAATTCCACCATGGAAAGGCTGGCGGGATTGGCCTTGGGGGCCTGTTGCGGGCACCCCCCTTGTGTGGGGGGATGTTGCTGCATGGGGGTATCCATGGTACCTCCCTGCATTTCCATTCACCAAGTGGCAGACACCACGTGGTGCATGCCACGTGGTGCAGGGAAATGCGGTGCATGCACCTTTATCATTGCGGTGGGTGCAGCAGCCAGCAGCACTGTCCGCAATGATAATGGCCAAGGATGCGCCCACCACTATGGTGGGTGCATCCTAATAGCAATAGTGGGACAGCCGCATGTCTGGTGGGCGGTCCCAAACACTGCTATGGTGACGGGCGGACCAAATCCACCCACCATCATAATGAGCCCCAAAGTACCTACCTCATGGTACCATTGTTTCTGGTGTAAACTCCAGTTCACCAATCTTATCTTAGTGCCATCATGGAAATGCCCATGCACCAGCCACGGGATGCTCCGTTGATGCAAAGGGCTGCTTTCCGGTGCAGAATGAATTTTGCGGTGGAAAATATATACATTATCAAGAATTTGTGCTGCTAGCCTCACTTTGTGTGACAGTGAACCAGTGCACAGCCTAGCTAAATGTGCCTCAAAATGTACTAGGCAAGTGGGAATATCTTTATAAATATTGTGCAAAAAATCAGTGTGGGTCAGACTTGTACCAGAGCTAACGCTGCATGCTACAGCACAGCTTTTTCCACAATCTGCCATTGTCCGATTCACAATTCCTTCCTCTTTCTAATCCCATCACGTGTTCCTTCCCCCTCTCTCTGTGCCTTTTATATGGTAATCTCCTCTGCCATCCTTCGATCTTTCCCGGACATAAGAGCGCTTTTAGCGAAGCATCTATAGTTCAAACGTGAAGCTCTTTGATGGGACAGAAATATATAGGATGGAAAACATGATTTTTGTAGTACTTTGTATCATTTGTGCCCCTGAACTCGAAGCAATCTTTTGCTGGATCAGCCATGTCTTACTCCTCCAAGGCATAGCATTTCCAACTCGTTTTCAAGAGATTGGAACTGAAAGTTAATAAAACCGCAGGCAGAGATTTTCTAGCAGCGTTTCTCACTTCTTTTTATGAAAAGCTTTTCAATTGCAAAGCGTAATAACACTTCTACAGGGCACTTTCCTTTTACTATAACATATTAAGATTCCGTGAGAATCATAACCTCTATAAAATTCACAAGGCATTGGCCTCATCTACTGAGGCTGAAGTATTATAGTTAGACTACTGGGCATAGTATTCACCCAACTTGAAGAAGAAAATAATACAGTAAGATCTACTTGCCTATGTGTCTGTAAATAGAGAAAACCCGATCAATAAATATCACCAATTGATCTTTTAATATATATTTTAGTATTTTCTAATATGGCTGTCTTACAAGAAACACGTCGTAAGATAAGTGCATGAAAAGAAGGGGCATTAAAAAAATTCTGAGGTTTATTTACTAGTTGCATGTGCTGCCGGTGCATTGCTTTTTGTGATGCACCGGCGGCGCATTTTGCTGCTCCATATTTAGAATGACAGGAAAAGCCACCTTGCGTGCCTTTTCCTGTCCTTCTAAATACAACCCTTTTACATGCAACACTTTGCGTGAAAGGAGCATTCCATGGGTGTTGCTGTGGGTGTTCCCACGCATCACCCATGGAACCTGACACATTTCCAGATTTATGAGAAATAGTTATCCTGGATCTGTGCCTGAATGCTACGCCTCTCCAAGGGAGGAATGGGGGGGCGAAACAAGGAGAAATGTATTCATATTTCTTGTTTTCATTCTCTTTCTATGCGTACTACATTTTGCTGCATAGAACGAGGAAATCACCTCTAGTGATAGTTAATGTGCAGGAAGGTGTCCATTCTGGCACATAAACAATCATTAAAAAAATGCATTTTTGCAAGTTCTATTTGTGCTAATGCAGCACATATAGGAGTTGAAAAACACCATTTTAGATTGTTTATGTGCATGAAGGGTCACCTTCCTTCACATAAACAATGTTCCCCGTGACGCAGGCATCCTTGGACCATGGTGCAAGGGTGCCTTCATCGCTGCATGGCAGTAAATTGTGCACCAATGCAGGGAAGAGCAAAGGGATCTGACATATCCTCGACGATATGACGCATGCCTGTGCTTTGAAAGTGCTGCAGTGTTTTCTTACGGCCAAAGGGTATGCGGGGCCACGCTGCAGAACTTTCTTGTAAATGAAGCCCTCTGTTTTTATGCTGCAACTTTTCAAAAAGATTATGCTTCTATAACCTAGGTAGCAAGTTGTTCCTCTTTTCTTTTATTTAAAATTATAAATGATAAATAAAAAAAAATCCTCACCTCAGTTTTTCCTTCTTTTTATGTTTCCATCTGCAGGTTAGATATCAACGCTTTATATCTACTGTATGTACGTAGATTGTTAAGAAGTCAGTAATAACTCAAATTGATTATGTTAATTCACAGATTCATATTCAAATCATGTCAAATCTTTTAATAGTTGGTTGAATCACAAAGCGTAATGGAGTGCAGATGGAGCCAATGCGTTTCACCCTGAATAGGGCTTCCTCAGGGCAGTGATATACTGCAATGTACTCTGTAATGTACTCTGAAATGTACGTAGATTGTTAAGAAGTCCGTGATAACTCAAATTGATGATGCTAATTCCCAGATTCACAGATCAAATTAATCTCCTGATCCTCAAATCCAAAAGAGAGATTAAATGTTCACTGTGATAGGTAGAACATCTAAAGGTTCCTCATCCGAATCTCAAGTGCACCGTGAGCACATTTCGAGGGACGGGATATCTCTCAACCACGCCGCCAAAATAATAACTAGTTATTAACCTTTGATTGTTCTATCACAGTGAACATTCTATAGCTCTTTTGGATTTGAGGATCAGGAAATTAATTTGATTCTATGAATCTGGGAATTAGCATCATCAATTTGAGTTATCACGGACTTCTTAACAATCTACGTACATTTCAGAGTACATTACAGAGTACATTGCAGTATATCACTGCCCTGAGGAAGCCCTATTCAGGGTGAAACGCATTGGCTCCATCTGCACTCCATTACGCTTTGTGATTCAACCAACTATTAAAAGATTTGACAAACGTCATTGAAGAGTCCGGATAGATAGTTTTGTTTACCATTTGTGCTTTTTTACATGTGTGTTGTCTCTCTGTGCTCTCTTTTTGATGAAATCTTCATAGGTACATTAGCAACATCTACCTGCCAGGTAGTGTGCAGTGTGTTCCTACATGAGACAAAATGATGACCGACCGACACCTGGCTTCAGTCATCACAGAGGGGTGCTTTCAAGAAATGAAGAAAAATACCAGACCTTCGTGGTTAGAGCCGGGCCCGAAGAGAAGTGTACTGCAATTTCACTCTCATCTGCCATCTTGTTTTTGCTTTATTCTCAGAATACTGTGTAGGGGACTGGGCAGCCACGTTGGAATTTTACTCCTGAGACTCTGTCTCAAGAAATAGCGACATAATCTCACTGACTTCCTCTCAGGACAAGAAGAGAAAGGACTTGCTGGGGACTCGAAAAGAAGGTCAGCTTGGACTTCTGTGGAAGGTCCTGTTTGCGGGTGTGCTGGAAATGTGAATTATAATATCTTAGTATGCATGCAGGAATGTTACAAGTGACTGACGTTTAGGGTGTTTGAGAATGGATAGCAGCGAAAGTGGACTGCCAGCGAAACTTTTGTCGCTGCTGCCAAGACAAGAGACCACCAGGGCAGGATATAAGGCTGTGCCAGTCTCTACAGCTACAGTTCTACAAGTAAGTGGAGGTAGATGTGCTGATGCTATGGAAAGACATTATAAACTTTGGGGTTGATGTGGGTCTACTGCAGCACTCCTGGTGGCTGGACAACACCACCAGGATCAGTGAACAAACAAATCACATCTAAATTGGACCAACAATGCTGTCTGTATTTGGAAAAGGTCTGCATTGCCATATCTGCAGTGGATGCCCTGAAGGTTGAGGTGACCTAACAAAATTGAAAAATGCTCCCAGGAAGCTCATGGTAAGATGGGACTCCTAGAGGCCAGGATCATTCACAATTTATGTTTAAATATCCTCTTGATTGAGGCTGTGAACCACCAACTTCACTTTCTTAACCACCTGAGAACCCCTTGGCCTGAGCTCTGTAGCACCAAGAGTAAGGCCCCCACGTAATCAAAGCCATGCGTCTGAATACAAACACAAGCCATAGATATTTATCAACACAAAAGAAAAGGCTACATTTGATGTCTGTGGTGGCTACATGTAAAGCAATCACTTCAGAGAAAAGGAGCAACCATGAGACATTTTAGACCCCTTAAAAAATTTTCAGAGACTGCTTGTAGTATTCCAAGAATTCAGCACAAAATAATGATTTGAGTATTTCTTATTAAGTTGACTTGAGTATGTGTGTTACCCTGGGGCTGCAGTTGACACCACTGTGGTTTGGCTCCTGAAAGGCTGATAGGTAAAATTGTATAAAAATAGAAACATTGTCTTTTAATGAAATATCCATTACTGTAAGATATGTATTATTTATTAGAACATTGGAATGCTGAGAGCTCCATTGAACAGAAAGGAATTGCTCTGGTCCAACAATGGCTTCCATAAATCCTCAGCTCATGCACTCTGACAATTGTCTTTCTATTTCTCCCTTTTTGATGTAGAATATTCTGCCCTCTGTGAGTCAAATGTTCTAATACCATTGTAGACTAAAGCTATACATGTTGTTAAAGTCTCTCTTCCTCCTTATAGACCCACACTGATGGCTTTGGTGTATACCTAGAGCCTTTAATATCGGGTACATCCCTGGGGATTGGATTATAATCCTCCTATAAACACGTGTCAAAGTCAATTAATCTGATTGTTTAACAGTAAAAGTTCAAGTGCCTTTTGAATTGTGGGAATGCAGTGAAATGTATTTGTTTCTTGAAAGGTCAATTTTTCATCATTAATTGAATTGTGAGTACCTCTTTGACAAAGCAATGAGGCCCTACCTTTGCATACCTTACACGAGTTGCTATAGGCATATATGGTAGATATAGGAAAGTGGATTATTATTTGGGTGGTCAAGTGTCCACCTCAAATGATAAGCCCACCACATGCTAGATATCACACAAATTAAATTAAATAAACCTCGCTCACAGCTCATACCTTGGACACGGGAAAGTGAAATTTGCATCTCTGCCGATTTGGGAGCCAGCAGCTTCGTGGAAGGAAATACTCGGCTCTGTTTGTTTGCCGGTCACAGCACAGGGGCCGGGACTGCGAGACCCAGGGTTCAGCGCATAGCAACTCAGTGCACCTGGAGTCTCTTCCCGCCCCCTGCTCCTCCCACCTCCAGCGCCTACAACAGCTTGCGGCCCCCACTTCGCGGGAGCCGCTCGCAGCTCATACCTTGGACACGGGAAAGTGAAATTTGCATCTCTGCCGATTTGGGAGCCAGCAGCTTCGTGGAAGGAAATACTCGGCTCTGTTTGTTTGCCTGTCACAGCACAGGGGCCGGAACTGCGAGACCCAGGGTTCAGCGCATAGCAACTCAGCGCACCTGGAGTCTCTTCCCGCCCCCTACTCCTCCTACTCTCCCTACATAGTTACGCCCCAACGCGTAGCGGGACGCGTAGCGGGACGCCCAGGCGAAGCCCGGGCAAAGGGCGGGCCCTCTGAGGCCCTCAGAGACCGAGAGAGGCCCGGCAGGGCCAAGTCTCTTTAATTTGGTATTGTGTCATTTTTGTATCTTGATGGCTCTAAGCCCGGGGAAATTGTTGCATGAGAAGGTAGGGCCTACAATTAATGGTCCTTTAGATAACTATTTCACGAAGGCTCTTGTGGACCAAGATAAGGAGAAAATGTTGGCAGTTCGTAAAGCAGAGCGCCGTCGCTCTATCGAAGGTTTGAAGAACACAACCCCTGCCGTTTCTCTTCTCAAAGACCTGGTGATTATTTCTGAGGGGACTTTATCCACTCAAGACCTGTTATGTTTGGAAAGCTTTCCACTATTGCTGCGTGACTCTACCCCAACTCCTATGGGTCAAACTGGTCAAAATGCATCACAATTTTCACCATCTATAACTGTATTGCCTGAAGCTAACTTGTGTACTCGGCCACTGACAAGACCAAAGCAAGTTGTTGTAAGTAAGCAGAGGAAAATAGTGCAGGCTAAAAGCCATGGGCCACCACCTGCTAAAAAAAGAAGGAAGGGGGTGGTTCTGCAAAAGCCAAAAATTAGTCATTCTGACTTTGGAAAATCTAACAAAGACACTAATAACATTGTTAAAAATCCCCTTGCTGAACAACCCAACAGGTCCTCTCAGATTAGCATGTCTCCTTCTACTACAGTTGTTCAGGTGGAGAATGTCGCTGCTCCAATAGCTGAAATGGTCGATATTCTTCAGGTGGATAATCCACCAGTAGCCTCACTTGATAATATGGAACATTTAATTGGATCATTTATTTTACCTATTATTGAGAGACTGAGGAGGGTGGAGAATAAACTCGAAGTTATCGAGACAGCAGTTAAAAATCAACATGGTTTAAATGAGACTGTGGGGAGTGGGGTTTTGAAATCACCAGTTATGGTGTCTACATGTACTCCCAGTGTCCTAAAAAATTCTGCCCAACCGACAACATCAATTATTACTACAAATCAAATAGTTCCACCACCCAAACAGACCACTAGTACAGTTCCTAAACCAACAAATATAGCACAGACAGGATCTACAAAACCACCAATGGGGGCTTCTCAACAACCAAAAGGGGATCCTATTAGACACACTAGGCCGCCACACCGTAGAAACCCCCAAGTAGAATTACCCCGAGAAGCGGCCCCGTATGTAGTTGTGTTGACGGGTTACCTAGCTTAACAACCAATAAGATGGAGGGATATTTCCAACTTAAAAATAAGATCATGCACTGGTTTTCACAATATAGACCACTATCACATGACATCGATGGTGACATAGTGCATGTTAGACGACTCCCTTGGTTGGGCAGCAGGGTTAAGGACATGGATGGTGATCTGGTAGTGATTAATTTTCGTGATCCCCGAGCAGTAACCTATATTTTGAATTGGCCGCAGGGTGGAGGTGGTAATTCTATTATACCACGCCCCCTGACTTATTTTTATCCTAGGTGCCTGGTCTTTCCCCCCAATCACACTGGAGCCCAAATTCCCAACCAGATTGTTCCCCCCTTATTTTCCATCAATCCCGGGTTCCCATTAGAACCTCGACAATATCACCTAGTCGCAGATCCCTTTGGGTGGAACAAGGTACCATCTAGGTCTACTAGAAACTCGAATAGGAGGATGGAACATATGAGACCCTTTACCCCTCTGGAAACAGCAAATAGATATGATATCTTCTCCGGGCTAGATGATTGTGATTGAAGATCACTGAATGACCATCAAGTAGCTGGCCATACTATTCCAACAGTGGATACTGTGGGTGGGTGTAAAACGGGACAGAAATTATTTCAATCCTTGCCGGAGAGCACAGGTGTTATCCATTCTAACCCTCTAGTATCTGTTACACATAACATAGTTTACGATTTGCCATCGACGCCCATCCCTGTTGATAAGTCATTGACCCAAGACCTGATACCATCTAGGTCAAACCACATGGAAGGAGATTTGGAAACTGGAGGTGTTTTGAATTCAGGGCAGTTAACTGGTATCTCATTTCCTTTTGTGGCAGGGTCCATATTGGGGGCTTGCAACAATGTGGCCATGAATCAGGGGTTATCTCCTGTCGGGGTAAAACCAGTATCGGGAGGGTTAAGACCAACCACACTAGAAAATATAGTTTTAATATCATGGAATATAGCTGGTTTGGCTAAAAACCTCTCTGATCCTGATTGGGCCAAATATATAGATTATTGTGATTTTTGCCTGCTCCAAGAGACTTGGTCCCTTGAAATGCCACATAGGGTGGGTTACAGGACCTACAATATTGCGGCAATTCCATCTGTCAGGGGGAGACCATCGGGGGCTCACAATCTGGATTAGTGTCTCCCTGGAGGTAAAAATTACGCAACTAACTACAGACTCTGCTGATATATTGGGTCTTTTAGTTAAGCTGAATGATGGAAAGTGTAATGTCTACAATCGCCCCTGTGGGTTAGCAAAGGAATCTGAAATTTTCAACAAATTGGATAAACTTCTTACTGAAATCATAGAGGCACCTACTGGTATAATTGTATGTGGTGATTTTAATTGTAATTTCGAACCGATTACCGGTTTTGGTGATGTTTTCTCAGAGGAGGATAGAGTCAATAATATTCCCCCATTATCATATATAGAGGGGGTGAGTTGCACGACATTAGCTACTCAGATTATGAGTTTGGTAGCAGTACATGGCCTGAGGGCCTGTAATGGTCGTTTTCCATCCGACTCTCCGAAAGCACCAACTTTTGTAAAAAACAACTATCAAAGTCGGATTGATTACATTTTGGTCTCTTTTGACATCTGGAATTTTTTATTGGATTTCGAAATTGACCATAGATATGAGAGTGATCATCGACCACTGTGTTTGTCAATGCATAACAGCCTAGTTCCTAGCTCTAGGTTTACTGTTACGCAAAATACTATGGATAATCCAACCAATACTGGCCCCTTAATGAGTAACAACAGGAGATCACTTAAATGGGCGAATTTATTAAGTAACAAGGAGGCATTATCCAGTATTTATTCACTCTTTGCGGATACTTTTGAAAAACATTTAGTACAACCATTAGAGGGTGAGGCTTTTACAAACCTACATACTGATTTTTTTGGTGCCTTGGTACCAATCGTGACGAAAATGCCACACAAAAAAAGGTTGAATAAAACCAGTTTCTTTGGTACGAAGCAATGGTATAATAAAGAATGTCGCAATTGTAAGAGTAAACTCCTAGAGGCAATAAAGAGTAACTCAATAAATACTATTAGGACCTTAAGACAAGAGTATAAGAGAGTGCAGCGAATGGCTAGAACTACATGGGATGAGGAATGTTGGGAGAAGATGCTTTTAGCGGTTAAACTCAAGGATAATGTGGGTTTCTGGCAACTTGTTGCTAATGAGAATACAGGAGGAAGATCACCGGATGACGTGTTTATTAATGAGCAAACCTGGGTTGATCATTTCACCAATTTGTATAAAGCTCCTGATAGTGCAGAGGTTGTAAATAGACCAGAGGCTGTAAATAGACCTTGGTTGGTAATGTCAACTAATACAGTAGAGTTTAGTCTCGAGGAAACTGAGTTAGCACTAAATGCTGTGAAAAATGGGAAAGCCCCCGGTTTAGATAAAATACCAGGGGATTTATATAAACATGAGACCAGCATTTGGGCGGCATACATAAACAAGCTTTTTAACGCAATAGTTGCAGGTGGGAAACCACCACACAGTTGGAGGGGAGCTGAAATTATATTAGTTTTTAAAAAGGGGGAGCAACAAGATCCTTGTAACTATCGTCCCATCTGTCTTTTAGACATTTTGCAAAAAAAAATTTCTAGGCATCTTTTAAATCGAATGGAAACGTGGATTGACGAGAATGAGATTCTTACCAAGTTTCAAGCAGGCTTTAGACGTAAGATAAGTATGATAGATCAGGTTTTTAGGTTTTGTTGCATTTGTTGGAAATATGTCTCTTTGTTAAAAGGCCATATTTATGTAGCGTTTGTTGATCTTAGGGCAGCTTTTGATTTAGTTTTGCGGGATCGTTTATGGGATTGTTTATTTGCAATGGGTTTACCCACATGTATACTCCAACAGTTAGTAAGATTACATGACAATAATGTTGCTAGAGTGCGCTGGGGCCCGAAAGGGGAAATAACAGAACCCATACCTATTAGACGCGGGGTTCGTCAAGGATGTGTGTAGGCCCCTACACTTTTTTCCTTATTTGTCAACGACATCCCAGAAATCCTAGATAGGTGTGGCAACGACTCACCAAAACTAAACGGTGTGAGGGTCCCATCCCTGTTATTTGCGGATGATACTATCTTAATCTCGCAAACGTCCATGGGCCTTCAAACCCTATTGAATACATTTAAAACATATTGTGATTTTAAAGGTCTTGAAATAAATGCAAAAAAAAACAAATGTATGTCTATAAATCCACATAAAACTTTTAAGGGACAATTTTTCCTAAATAACCAAAGGCTTGATCTGGTCACAAATTTTTCGTATTTGGGTGTTACCCTAGATTGAAAAACCTCATGGAGTACACAAATTGAAAAGAGCAAAACCATATATAATCAGAGCTCTCTACCAATTCTAAAGCGCCATGAGGCCAGTTTAAGTAAATCCATATCACAAGCACTAGAAGTTTGTAAATTTAAGGAGCAGTCTGGTGCTTTGTATGGAGCAGAAATCTGGGGCATGAAAGCAGGTAACATCTTTATGAACTGTGAAAATAACTTCTTCAGAAGGTTATTGAAGATGCCCAGACGTACACCCCTTGTACCCTTGTTTTTGGATTTAAACATAAAAAGAACGGATCATATCGCATTACTTAGGCCACTGGTGTTTTGGGTCAGAATCTGGAGTACACCTGAACTCACAGATTATAGACAAGGTATAATAGAAGTTAGGAGTCTGGATGATTATAATATAATCTCATGGCTTAATCATGTAAATCATTGGTTGCATCGTATAGGCCTTGCTCATTATTGGGATAACCCAGAAAGCTTGACGCAAAGATGTAAGACTGAGGTTAAGAATCGATTCTGGTTTTATATAATACACCATTATCAAAATAATCTTCCTTGTGGGTCCATTACTCGCAGTTTTCTTGATTTTAAGAATGTTCCATTGTTCGAGGAATTTTTAAATGAGATACAACCAGCCTTAGCAAAAAGCCTGTACCTAAAATTTAGATATGGTATATTAAAAACAAAAGCAGTACTAGCTAAATGGGATAAGACTCAAGGTCAATCAAAAAGTACAAATTGTACATGTTGTGATCTAAACTTACAAGAAGACGATATCCACATATTGTTCTTTTGTACTGCCTATAAACACGCTAGGAAAAAATGGATCAAACCTCTGTGTAAAGCCTTAGGCATTCGTGCATATCAGGAAGCATATGGGATTGTTAAAACTGACACTAGACGCCTTATGGTGTTTTGTCTTAGCAGATTCCTTTTGAATGTTGGTTATGCCTGTAAACTCATGGCATTAGATCTATAGATAATATACATTCGCATATCTGATACAGGCTAGGTTGTTTTTGATGTGTTAAAGATGGAAACTGTTAATCTACTTGATTTTACTATCATGCCTTTTTAACGGGGATGTTTCTTAATTTTTATTTGTTTGGAATGTTCAGTTTCTGCTTCCAATTGATTGTGTAATTACTATGTACAATGCAAGTTTGTTGTCTGAAATGTGCAGTTTTTTGCTTCAAATTGATTGGTAATTACTATGTATAATGTGTTGTGTTAAAATGCATCTTTTATGGCTAAAAATAGCCGAAATAAAGATTAAATGAATTAAATAAACCTGTGATGAATCCCTGGTAATGTGACACAAAGCAGTTAAGCTTAAATCAAAGGCAATGTGCAAAGTATTTAAGCATACACACTAGGTATAAAGTCACACAAACACAATAAAATCCCACAACCAATTGTAAAATAAAGAGAAAACATTTATGAGCCTCTCTGCCCTGCAGCATCGACCTATGAAGGGGGACTGCCAATGCGAAGCTCCAGCCAGCCCATTCTCAGCTCCCAGTCTGCTCTTCACGCCACCCTGACAGTCTTCCATGACGCTCTTCCTCCTCTCAGCCCTCTCCAACGTAAATGGGTCTCTTGACACAAAACGTCAGAAGGTAAAACTGCATCGAGACTAATATGGCAGCATTGTTCATGATATCAATATAATCGGCATATGCAACTACTGTGGTCGGATGACCAATATTTAAAACAGGATTAATACTCTGGTTTCACATAGATTTACTTTGTATGTGGTCTAGATATATGACAAATAAAAGTGGACATCATTATCATGTCCCATGAGTTACTATATCTTTTCTGATGATTCCTCCATGATTTGTAGGTTGGCAACCAAATGCTGTTATTACCCCTCATAGATATAACCAACTTACCAGGTATAATGCTTATCCACATCCAGCAGGATAATTGCCAAGGGGATCCTTTGATATTCCCCATTACCAATTAAGGCAATTGCTCTGTTGATGTGTTCTGTTGTTCCTTGGTGGAAGTTTGTATCCACCGTGGCAATGGTCCTGCTGAGGTGCTGGGCCATTATTTTAGAGTATATTTTCAATCCAGCATAAATTAGTAAAATTGGCCGATAAGATCCAAGATTTTTTGATCCCTTTCTTAGTTAACAAACTTTACAATATTTGTCTCACTCCATGAGGATGGTAGGTCATGGATTTCTTGGATCTCTATCATCAAAAAGAGTATTAAATTCCCCATAGATGACATAAAGCACAAGTAGAACTCAAGAGGAATGCGATCAGGACCTTCATTATTTCTAGAGGGTAAATTTAAGATTGCCAGTTTTTACTCTTCTGGAGTTTTTTCAGCCTGAAGAATTTGTTGATCTTCAAATATTATGCTTGACAATTGTACCACCTTTCCTTTAGATATTCTTCAATCATGTCCTTACTAAGTTGGACTTCTTCTCTACAGAGTGCCTGATAAAACCTGTAAAACTCTTGTATGATATTGCTCCATTCTTTTACCAAATTTCCTTTTTTATTCTAAATAGCATATATTTTATTTCTATTTGTTTTAAGATGTGTTTCCTGTGCTAAACCTTTACAAATTGGGCGACTTCATTAATAATGTATTCATTTATACACAGCATATTTATTTACTAATTGCCTGTTGTAATGTCTCAGTATTTCTGCCTTTTTAATAAGCAGTCTTATCCTGAATTCAATTCTCTATATTTACTTTATCAAGATGGCACTTAGATGTTTCAGCTCAAATTCTGCAAGTTGACGTTAGCAATGATACAACTATGTCTTTCCTTCTTTCTGTGTCCTTACAGTATATCACAGGGTCATCCCCCTAATGGAGGTCATAAATGTGTCCCAAACAATGTTCAGCTGTGAAAATATATAAATCAATGTAATCAGTAAACCATTGTTCCATGAATTGGATATATTTATTATCTTGAAGGAGACCTTTTTGAAAGTCCTTTTTCATGCTGGTTGATTCAACCTGATGTCTTGAAACCCAAATGTAATTGAGTTTTGAATTGACAGTTTTAGGTAATTTGAATATTAAAGCATCTAGTAGTTCATTAACAGACACTAGGATGTAGTCAATTTCCTGTGTAGATATGAATAGAAGGTATATCATGGATCTGCAGGGTGTAGAATTGACCAAGCGTCATGTATATCATGGCTCAATATTACGGCTTGAATTGCCTGAAGTATTTTTGTTGTTTGATCCTTATAGATCTGTGATGCAATATCTTTTCCAATGCTACAGTTAAAATCTCGTCAGACTATGAGTGTAGGATGCCACTGACCCAACTCTTAATTTGAAAAGTTGTACATCATGGGTTCATCTCTATTTGGGCCAAACAGCAAATGGTGAAATGGATTTTGACCAATACCTTTTCTGCATTCACCCATTCTGCTGAGCTATCAGCTTTTCTCTTCTCGCCCAGCCATAGAGCTCTTGATTAATCAGTATGGCTACACATCCGCTTGAAGCTTATTGATGGTATTCACCACTGCCAAGTACCCAATGTACTCAAGTCACTTTGCATTTTGATATTCCATATGAGTCTGTCAAAGACCTATTATATCCGATCCAGCCATGCTCTAGTGATAGCTCCTACCTTTTTTATCTTTCATTGAGAACCCTGACATTCAAAGACACTATACGGATGATCTCCACTTCATTACTATATCTGCACCTGGCCTGTCTTTTAAATCACAAAACGATAGACTGCAACTAATTATAGTGCTTGGGAATTTTAGGCCTGAGGAATGGCTGCAGGCTTGCAGATTAGGACACCAATGAATGAAATTGAGCATTTCAGGCCAATTTATGGAAGTTTGTGCTAGATTACCACAATCATATTTTCCCCCCACTGAAAGCAGATTTCTGTCCCCTAGCCACGGTTTTATCAAGAACAAGATATGCAACTGCATTTCAAGGCTATTAAAAGACTTGCACTAGTTACCCATCAAAGCTAGCATTGCATTCAAGGGGCCTCATTTATGAAAAGTGATGCATCGCTGCGTGAAAACAGCGATGCTTCACTTTTCACTGCGCACTCCTTGCGACACCAATGATGCGTCATATTTAATGTATGACGCATCATGTCGCAAGGACTTACAGATATGTCAATATTTCTGACGCATCTGTAAGAGCAAAAGTGACGCATTGCTGGAGTGTGTCACAAAAGTGACGCAACTCCAGCAATGCGTCCTTTCACATGGGGAAAGCCCCATATGAAAGGGCTTGCGTCAGTCTTACGCCTGCTGTGAGGCAGGTGCAAGATTTTGACGCAACAGCATCCTAAAAGTGACGCAGTGAAATCTCATAGATTTCACTGCGTCACTATTACGAGGCTTTTTGCGGGGGAACGCCCCCTCTGCATACATTATACCTGACGCAGGTATAATGTGGCGCAGGGGTTTAAAAAATGACGCATCTACCTAGATGCGCCACTTTTTAAATATGGCGCAACAAGGCGTATTTTTTACGCCGCTAGTGCGTCACAAAAAGTGACGCACCGGCGGCGCAAAACTGACGCAAGGCCTCATAAATAAGGGCCAAGGTCTTCTATCAGGCATACAAATAAATTGAACTAAATTTCAACTCTACATGATAGACTTACTCATTACATCTGGAAGTTAAAAATGCCAAAGTCTGTCCGACATCGGGCAGGAGCTGTTACCGACCGACCTGCTGTTGTCGGTTACAGCCCTGGTAGTATTATGCGACTAAACAGGGTTCGGTCGCATTCGTATACTATACAATGCAAGCATGCTTTCCGGTCCGAAAGCATGCTTGCATTGCTGAAAGCAAGGGTGCAGTGCATCCCTGCACCCTGTGGCCGGCACCACACGGTGCCTGCCACTGGGTGCAGGGATCAACGGGCCGCCATCCGGCAGCCTCACACCTGGGGGCCCTGCTGGGGGCCCCCAGAGACGGCTTCCGACTGCCTTTTTGTGCCGGACAGACCGGGACGAACAGGCAGTGAAAAGCTGCCATTGTACTTCCTCAGTCGCACAGTGGCGACCAGGGGAGTACTGGAGGATTTCCGGACAGCAGACAGGCTCGGCTGTCGTCCGTAATCCAGAAATCCGAGTCGGATTCCTTGCCAACAGAGCCCATCGGAATGGCTCGGTCGGGAAGGAATCCGACCGGGACTGACATATTCGGTCGGAAGGGCTCCGAACATGGTTCGGAGCCCTTCCGGCCGAAATCGGAATTGGCCCCTAAGAAATAAATACGTTTAAATCCTCTCTGGTGCATAAATATCATGAATGAGCCTACTGCTGATATAAAAACACATCTATACCTGAAGTAAAGTATCTAACTTCAGCATTAACTAAAATTCCCTGACCATGCCATATTGTTCAACACATCAATTCTCTTTTTTTTTTATTGATTTTTTTGTTGCAAGTTGAACAGATTATGTCATATTGTTCAAATGTTCCAGATATATACATACATTCTACAAAAAAACATTCAAAACGAAATACAATGAAAATAGGAGCGATGATCTTCCTTTTGTTGCATAGATTGCCAGTTCGAGTTTGTACCTAGCTAATAATCGACCCCTCCATATTGAAAACGACGGTGGTTCCGGGCTTATTCATTCCTGCGTGATGCATGCACGCAATTCAGACATCATAATAAATAATAAATTGTGTTGTTCCAGTTCTGTAGAGTCTTTAGATATACCAAATAGTATTAACTCAGGTGATAAGATCATTGTTTTGCCTATAGTTTTTTCAATACATTTTTGAATATCAGAAATTATACTTGCAAGCTTTATACAAGAGTTCCTCTCATATTACACCGATTACAGTTTATCCCAACCGTAGCCCCCCATTTCAAAACCTTAGCGGGTGTGTAGTAGAGATCACACATAACCATATAATGTTGAGTTCGAGTTCGCCCTGAAAATAAGATAGAATTAGCCATTTTAATTGATTCTTTTAGCAATAAATCCTTCATTCCTATTTTCTCTTCCCATTTATAACACATATTATTCAAGTCATCAGGGAGGTAGGTCATAAATATATTATAATAATAACCTATTTTTCTTTTAGTGGCTAAACTGTCCATAAGCAAAATTGGTTTTAAATCTTGTCTCTCATCATTAGAAAATGAATGTAAGAAGCTATGAATCTGTAAATATTTAAAAGAATATTGAGAAGCTATTTTATGCTTATTCTGGAGATCAACAAAAGAAAGTAAGGAAGCAGAGTTAGCTATATATAAATCGGAAAGATAGCAAATACCTTTGGTATTCCACTTCTTCATCACCAGGTCTCTAAATATAGGGGGAAAGCAATGAATTGAATTTAATGGGGTGTATCTTGTAACTTTTCTGATGCCAACCAATTTTGTAATGATTCGCCATACCTTGTATGCTGCCACTATAATCTTGAATTTTGTTTTTTTATAGTAGCTTGGTTCTATTATTTTTAAAAGATGATGATTAGCTTCAGTGCCTAATGCAAATTCATATATAGTTGGATAATGTGCTAATGAAGTGGGGATTTTATTACCAGCAATCAGAGGGGATATATATTGGAATACAGCTGCTAGGTAGTAAAATAAAAAATGTGGTACAGCCCAACCTCCTCTATCTCTTGGTATAATCATCTTCTTATAAGCTCTCCTGATGCCTCTATATCCCCACAAAAATCTTACTGAAATTTTTTCAAGTTCTCGAAAGAAGCCTAGCGGAAATTCCAAAGGAATTGTTCTAAATAGGTAAATAAATTTCGGAAGTATTAACATCTTTAATACATTCTTTCTGCCATGGAGAGATAAATGTAGATGATTTAATCTTTCCAAAGTTGAGTTGACTTTCTTAAGGATCGGGGTATAGTTTAGGCTAGGTATTTTCGAGATTGGTGTGGTTAATTTGAAACTGCTTCAGAAACTACATTTCTAATAGGCGGTGGATTAGGACCTATGAAAAGAATTTGGGTTTTGGATAAATTTAATTTATATCCTGAAAAAGATCCAAATGTATCAGCTAGTTCTTGGATCCTCAAGAAAGCTCTTTCAATATCTTTGGTGACCACTACCAAATCGTCTGCATAGGCAAGGGCTCTGTAGGAGATACCTCCTAGCTGTACCGTAATATATTCTCATCACGATTCAATTGATTAAGAAAAATGTCAATATATATGGCAAAAAGAAGAGGGGAAGATGGGCATCCCTGACGTGTTCCTCGCTGAATAGGAAATAGTGCAGACTTAGTGGGTCCTATTTTTACAGCTGATACCGGATTTTTATATAGGGCTTTAAATGCGTTTATTATTCCTGGACCAAAGCCTTTCATAGACAGCAAATCCCAGAGATAGGGCCATGCCACCCTGTCAAATGCTTTTTCAGCATCCAGAAGGGTAATCCCTATTGGTGTATTAGAAGCTTCCGCCCAATCCATCATGGCAATAATTCTTCGTATATGATCTCCTGTATCTCTGTTTGGAATGAATCCATGTTGCCATCGGGATACTATTAAGGATATTATTTTTGACAGTTGTGTGGCTAATATTTTAGAATATATTTCGCTGTCAGCATTAATTAAAGATATTGGCCTGTAAGATGCTGGATTAGTTGGATCCTTATCCTTTTTTAAGAAAGTCATGATTACTGATAGGGCCTAAGATTCTGGTGGTATGCCTTTCTGAGCTTCCAAAAAAGTAATGAGCATATCATGTTTAATATTATTTCTGAAAATCTTATAAAATTCTAATGGAATAAGATCAGGTCCAGTTGCTTTGCCTATTGCTAATGAATTTAGTGCATTTTCTATTTCTTCCCAGGTGATTGCTGAATCTAAAAAAGCAGTTTGATCATAAGAGAAAGATGGCAAGACATTTTCCATAGCAAAATTCATACAAGCTTCTGACGAATAGTAGTCATTCTCTTGTTTATAAAGTTTAAGGTAAAATTGGCGAAAGACTTCCAGAATTGCTTCCGGTTTATTATGTAATTGGACTGTTTTGTCTTGTATTACATTATTAGTGTTATAAGCCTCTTTTTGACTAGTTCTTTTTGCCAATATTTTCCCAGCATTTTCACCTATCTCATATAACTGAGATTTAAAAGTTGCCATCTGCTGTGCTGCCTTATTTGCAAAGAATTCATAACAAGAAGCTTTATGGATTGCTAGGCTCGCTTCTATGTCAGATAATGGTTGTTTTTGTGCAATTGCTATTATTCATTTCTTTTCCCAAAATAATACTTTTTCAAATGCTTTTTCGTTTTTTTTCACGTATAATTTTCTGTTTTTTTATAACATATGACAGCGATTCACCCCTTATCCCTGATTTGAACGTATCCCAGACTATTTGAACTGAGGCTGTTCCTCTATTGATGTCAAAGAATTCTTTTATCCATAAAGTCATCAAGTCTAAGTATTCCGGATCATACAGTAATTTACGATCAAAAGTCCAGGGCTTTAGTTGAACAATTGGTGTATCAGTTTTAATTTCAATCAGTATTGGGTTATGGTCCAAAATTATGCGTGGAAATAAGTCAAATTTAGTATCATAAATAAATGATTTTTTAATAAAGAAATAGTCCAAACGCACAAACTTTTTATGAGGATAAGAGAAAAATGTGAACCCAGGAGATGGTAATTTTTTTTCATAGACTACATCGACTAAACCATGATCCAAAACCAATGAACGTAAAGCCTTGAATGATTTTTTTTTAGACCCTTGATAACAAAAGAAGTCGCATATATCCATATTAGAATCTAAATGGATATTAAAGTCCCCACATAGTATTAGTGATGAGGACCAGTTAGCCAATTCCAAGTTCAAAAGGCCCAAGGTAGATGGATCATCTACATTTGAGGCATAGACAGCACAAATAGTCCAGACTATGTTGTTAATTCTGAACTCTGTAATTGCCCATCTACCATATTGGTCTGCCTTGTGCCGGATCAGAGTGCCCAAATCCTTCCTAAATAGAATTGCAACTACTTTTGTTGTTGAGCCTTGAGATGTACATACAGCTAAATTCATGCCTAAGTCTTTATATAAATGTCTTTCCTTCCACATTATATGTGATTCCTGGATACACAATATATCAAGTTTCATAGACTGTATGATCTGTGCCGCTATCCCCCTCTTTTTTTTATTATTCAAGCCACATATATTCCATGAGCAAATGCGTAGTTTTCCCATTTGAATTAAAGAAATGTTTTCCCCCCTTGCTTCGCAAATGAAAGAACAGGTAATACAGCATATAAGTATAAACAATCAAACAATACCTCCAATATTTCACCATGCCAGAGAACTTTAAGAATGAGATGAAAGCTTAAGAAATATTCACACATAGCAAAAAAAAAAGACCTTCTACTTTTACTTGCAACTGCGTTTTCCCCCCCAACCCTCCCCAGACTCAACCTGAGCCTACCCACCCCCCAAAGCTATCAGGGCAGAGGGACTTAATAGTCCCTCGCATTGATGATGTGATGAGCGCTAAGTGGTTCTCATCGTATGGCTCTATTCCATAATTATTGTTCCTTTCTGATAGTCATTTCAGATCCAGCATGTCTAAGAATATTATTCAATATATTAAGAAAAATAAAGAAGGAGAAGAAGAAAAAAAAAAGAAGATATCTAAGCAAATTTTATCATTCATTTGCTGAACCTTTTATCCATTTCTACCAGCCTGTAGAATCATAGAAAGGAAAACAAAGAAAAAAGAACTTGCACTATATTGAGTTCTTATTACACTCTTAAAGCAATGAAGCAGGTCTAATCAGTGAGCCGCTATAATCCATAATTATTCAGAGAGAATTTTTTTTTTTTTGTTCCCCTCAAGGATAGCTGAGAGTAAACATTGTATTTTTTTTTCCCTCTCTCATATAGATGTTAGAAATTCTTTGGCTGCTCCCTCTGAAGTGAAGAAAAAGGAGCGTTCCTTGTGTATTACTTTCAGTTTGGCAGGATTTAAGAGAAATGCCTGCGGTCCTTTCGCTTGGAATAGAGAGATGAGCTGTTGAAGCTGCCATCGTAGTTGAACGGTAGCATGGTAATAGTCAGGACGCATGAAGAATTCCACATCTTTAGCCTTACGCTTTTTATTAGGTCTTGCCAGATCGTAGAGAGCCTCTCTAGCTAAGAAGTTATTTAATGAGATCAAAATAGCTTGTGGTTTAAGGGCCGAGTCTTGTTGTGTTATCTGAAACGGGAATCTGTGTGCCCTTTGAATTTCTCAATGTATTAAACATATTCTTAAGCATCTTGAGTATCATTCGGTGTAAAGCATAATCATACTAAATTGTGCTGCAGTCAGATAAAATTGTTAAAGGACTATAAGAAATAAATAGTTGAAGTTAACTCATCACTCTTTTATTTTTATTTTTTTAAATTGCTCCTTGATTGATGAGAAAAAGTAAATACGGGGTACTTTCTCTGGTGTTTAAATTGTATGACCTCCCTGGTTATATATTGGACAGGAAATCAGTTGGTAGGCAATACTGTCAAAACGGTCAGCCATTAGCAACACACTCGGGGATTCAGTTTGATTGCCCCCTGCTGGAGACATCGGGCTGTAATGTGAGTCACTGTCATATATGGAGACAATGGTTAACAAACCTGCTGAAAACTTGCTATTCATAGTGGTAAATAATGTCACAAATGTGCTATTGGACCTGGTCCTCTCTACAGAGCCATGAACAAACTTGTTGCCTTTCATCCTCCACTTTTTGCTGAATATTTTTTTGTTGGCCTTGGGACACTGTGCACTTTACAACTGTTAACCAATGCTAAAGTGCTTGTTCTCACTCCCTTAAACATGGTTTGATTGTCTTAAACCTGATTGGCATGTCAAATTAATTCATAAGTCTCCTGTAGAGTGCTATACCATATATCCAAGTCCTATAAATTGAATGCTACCAGTTGGCCTGCAGCATCTATTGTCTCACCCACTTAAGTAGCACTTCAAGACATGTCCCAGGCCTTTTCCTGCAGCCTAAATGAAGTTTTAAACAGCCATGTCGACCTGGCATTAAAACCCCCTTGCGAAGCCTTAAGCTCCCTTTTTATTACATATAAGTCGCCCGTAAGGTAGGTGCCTAGCGGGCCCATGAGGCAAGGTGCATTGTAATTAAATCGTTGGATATGTATTTTTAAGTTTTACGTGTCCTTGTAGTGAAAGACTCCTAAATTCGATTTTCACTACTGTGAAGCCTATCCCTCCCATAGTATAACATTGGGGATTCCTTATTACATTCAATAAGATGTAATTTACAATTGGGAGCAGGTAACAATTTCATGTTTGGTGTCTATGAAATTGTAATAAACAACCCTCATTACTGGTTAAGTCAGATTTTTTATTCCAATTTTGAAAATGCCACTATGAGAAAGTTGGTATTTTCCTACCCTTAGCCCTTTGAGCCGGCAGCCTGTTTTGGGTCACATGACTGGGTGTAGCTGACAGTCAGACTTTGTGAATTCCTCCCAGACAGTCACACACTAGAGGAATTAGGTGTGCCTCAATGGGCCATCTGCTGGCAGGATGGGGGCGGAGCTGAGCACAACCCCATTTACAACTGAATAGCCTGTGTTCTGCCTTCACACAAATGATCTTGTATTGCCACTGCAGCCGGCTTGGAGGCAAAGGTGTCAGGAAATTCCATGCACTTCAAAGAACCTTTCCAGAAGCTTCTCCCACCACACAAAAGATGCGCACCCTAGTGTAAAAACTGGACCTGCAGACCCACTTTTCAGTTGTGCACTTTGCCAGACTGTTGCTGTACATGTAAGGACTGTTTTGCTGCCTGGAGCTTGCCTTGAACTATCAGAGTCCAGCCCTGCTGTTGAGCCCTATATCTTCGTCTGCACTGGGGACTACCAGAAGCGAGTCCAAGGTCTAGATTGCTGCCTAACTGTTCAGAACCACTTGGATATAAAAGGCTCCCAGCATCTTGAAACAACACCTGAGCCCAGCCTGAGTGAGTCCTCAACCCCCATGATGTGTCTCTCTACTCCTGAACACTTGCTTGTGGTGGTGAACGTGCACAGAGGGCAAAAGACCAGAGCTGAGAACTTAGATACATTTTGGCCTAAAAGTGCTCGGAGACCCAGGAAGATGTCAGACCAATCTGCTCGCCTATCTGGCCGTGGTGCATTGCTGGTCAGATTGACTTTGCGACTTCTCCAACTACGCTCTTCTCCACAACAAAAGGGTATCTAACCTTGTGAAAATATTTTCAGCTATAGCCCTCTGCCACGTCCTGGTGGAGATTTCAGACTTCCATTTCAGCAACTAAGTCTGAACATAGAAATCACCAAGGGTATGACACAAGGCCATCTGATGAAGATGCTCCCTTCTCAGACACCTCCTGCAGCATTGCTCACTGAACTTTATGTGACTCAGACACTCTTCAGAATTTCCTCAAAGTCCAAAGGTCAGAACTGACTGGGCCCAATTAACTTCTTTTATCCGAACTCCACTCCAATGTGGCCAGCCGTATTTTTCGACTGTGACCTGGTCTCCCATGATTAGATGTTCTCGGTTTGTGCTTTGATCTTTTAAGCACTGGTTTTCACCAAAAACTTTAAAATATTCGTAGCGCCAGTTCTACTGATTGGATTTATTTTGTTTTCGTGTCAAATAATTTATTAAGATGTACGCTATTTTTCTAAATTGGTTTGGAATTTTTCTTGTGTTGTGTCTTCACTTTATTACTGTTTGTGTGCTGCATAAATTGTTTACACACTGGCTCTATGTTAAGCCTGAATGCTTTTTCTGCCAAGCTACGCAGAGTTCAGCACAGGCTAATATAGTGACTTTTTGCGGTTCACCCTGCAAGGGATTGCGACTGTTGCTTGACCAGGGCTCATACCCCAGCCAACCAACAACCCAATTGCTCACATGTACTTAATGCAATCTCATATTTTCTGAAGGTACATAAAAACTGGCATAAGATATGAGCGAAACAAATTGTTAGGTTCTGAAAAGTAAGATGGAATTAATAATATATACACAATGAACAGTTCAGCGAAGAAAGAATGGGTCATGGATCAAGTGCTCCATGCCCAAACCTTGGATGTCTCAATGTATTAAGCAATATGAAATATCAAACAAGAAAGAATCCTAATGAATGAATAAACATAAAATACTAGTTTTGCATTGAATGTTTAGACATACCAAAAATACTATGAGCATATCAACATGTCCGTTCAAAGTTAGAAGTTAATGGCTTTTCCACCCAAAAAGAAATACAGGTCATTATCAGGAATGGAGAATTAAAGAAAGCTTGAGAAAAGGACATGTGGTGGGTCTGAGTTCCCAACTCAACTTATAGTGAGGTTTGTGTGCTATTGACAAGTATCAATAAGTTCAATATCCATTGACCATCTATGGGGACTAGAAGGTCATTTATGGAGGTGGTCAGGTAGGCACCTAAGGGGTACTTTACATTGGAACAAAGATTACAGGATAGAATTCCGAGGACATGCTGGGGAACGTGTGGCTGAAACACGCACAGAAGAATCCATTACGCCCACTTAAAACTGCACAGATCAGGAGGAATGCTGGTCACCGGATATAGATGTCCCGAATGTATGCCTGGAACATGTACAAGATTTGCAGATCAGGATGTTTAAGTCGAATCAGGGAATTTACCAGTTCCATCTAGATTCCGGGATCTCTGGGGCATCATTGATCAAGATCAATTAATGTAGGAACTTTTATTGAATCCAGAAAAGGTCCCAGGTAACAGTAACCTTGGTTATGGCTAAAGTGAAGGCTAATATATGTTAGAAATCCACCCAATATGTCCTGGCATTGTAATAGAGAACATTAATTATACAGGATTCAGGAATTCACAAAAAAGATGACATTTGTAATATCTTGTGTAGGTTCAAAACTGTATGAGCAATTTTATTAAAGTCATTGCGAAATTTTAGACTTGCTAACATATTTGTGGGCAATCTGATTCATCTTGTATATAATTTTGCCAAATTTCATAAATACTATTCAGCAATTCTATGACAGGCGGATTCAATTGTCTAGTGAAGGAAATTGGCTTATTAGTTGCGCAGGATGTGTCACCTGTACAAATAATAGGTCCATAATTCACTCCTTACTGGGAACCAAGCACCCCATTGTACCACCTGACTCTCTCAGGGAAGTGAAGCAGAGAAGTCCAATACCTGCTTAGGAGAGGTGGTGTGGACTAGTGATCTCCACTGGTTGGCACACAATAAAAACACTCAATAATTGATTCTGCAGTCAGTGCTTTTTCTTTGAAAAATGAAATGTACATTTCTTAAACACACAAACCACTAAGTACTGCACATTAATTACAAATATATACATAAGATTGGTGGAAATATCCTTGGGGACTTGCTGAAATCTCATTTGACCCCTAGTGGGACATGACCCTCAAAAACAGAACACTCCCAATACCAGATAGAACATCGCAGTAAAAAGGGGGTTCATTTGATATAAAGGAGGCCTATTGGCTTTGTCAAGTAGTCATAACACCAGTATATAAGGGAAGCATATTGAGTATGTATAGGGGTCACCACGCCAATATACAAGGCAAGCCTATTGTTTTTATCAAAGGGTCACAACCCTAAAGGAACAAGGTTTTGATTTGAAATAAATACCAACAGAACCCAAAAGCATATTCAAAAACATTCTGTATTAATAAAATGCATTGCAATATTCACCAACCTTCATTGGCAATAATGTTCTTTAAATAATGGATCATAAATAAAAAAAAAACTGTCTCCGCGTCTTTCTTTTACCACTTTAGGCCTCATAAAATCCAACCATAGTGCTAACTACTAGGGTCCCTGCATGCCCAAGCTGAAGAGCATCAAGCCCCGGTTCCAGCGAATGCTTGAAAGTCAATGATAAGTTATGTTTTGTTTATTTGTGAAGTGCACTGCGACCCGCTTGGGTATGCTGATATTGAGCAGGAGTGGAGCCAAGCCCTGCCTATGGTAAGTTGGTTAGTTGAAAAGCCAGGTCATCCGCTAGTTATGGAGTTCAAGAAGAGAGGAAGAGGCTCTGATATGAAATGGGAGGTCATTCCACACTTTAGGAGTGATGTAATACAACACTCATCTTCCAGATCTGTTTCTATGTATGAGTCGGATGTGTGTGAGTAGGAGACCTGTGGAGCCGAGGTGTCTGTTTTGTTGGTGTAAGGAGATGCAACTGTTCAGATAGGTGACACTTGAGTTGTGTAGTGTCTTGAATGGGTATGTGAGGAGTTTGAATTGAGCACATTTATGTATCAGGAGCAAGTGTAGGTTCTTGCCAGGCTGCTGATTTCTAAATGGATCATAGTTTTCTAGTGAGTTGCTTTTTGATCCCAGATTGGAGGGTGTTTCTATATTCCACCTTGCTAGTGACTAAGGTGTGGGTGACAGTTTTTCTAGTGTAGCTTAGGAGCCATTTCAAGATCTTCCTCAGCATCTTCAGGGTGTGGAAGCAGGATGCAGTGACAGCATTGACTTGTGCCTCAAAGTCCAGTTTGTTGTCAATGATTATTCTGAGGTTCCTGTCATGGGTTCTGGGTCCAAGTGCAGCCAACCACCAGTTGGAGCCCCATGGGAAGGTGCTCTTGTGGATGATCACTACTTCTGTCTTGCCCGTTTTGAGCTTTAGGGAGTTGGCTTTCATCCAGTTAGAAACTTTGATCATGCAGGCAGTGAACATGTTTCTTGTTGGAGTGGGAGATTATGAGTTGCATGTTATCTGCTTAGGAGAGGCTGTTGATGTTGTGTGCATTGATACTGTAGTCCACACAGATAGTGTATACGTTGAAAAGGGTGGGGCTGAGCAATTCATATTGCGTCACTCTGAAAATGAGTCTGGGGGCTTCCACAGATTAGGATGCCAGGCTGATGACTTGTGTTCCATCCATAGAGAAGAAACATATCCAGCAGAGGGCAGTTCCTTGGATTTCTTTCTCATGCATGCCCCTGATGAGAATGGGGTATGAGACCATGTTAACCCCTTGTATGCTTGTGACGGAACCGCTCCGTCACAAGCCACGGGTGAGCTGTTCTTGTGACGGAACGGTTCCGTCACGGCCCGCTCGGCGCGCCTGCGCGGCGCTGATTTCGCACCTGCGCGGCGCGTTCCATTGGGCGGGCGCGTTCGTGACGGAACCGTTCCGTCACAAGCACAGCTCACCCGCGAGCCGTGACAGAGCGGTTCCGTCACAAGCACGTGACCACCGCGCGGCCGCCCTACCCCCTTAGCGCTGCGGCGGAATAGCCGCCGCAGCGAAGGGGTTAAATGCTGCAGAGAGGTCCAGGAGAATGAGGTCTGCTGCGCTTCTTCTGTCAAGGATCATACAGATATCATCTGTGGGGGAAATTAGTGCTGTTTCTGAACTGTGGTTGGTCCTGAATCTGGACTGTGTGGTGTTGAGGAACTGGTGGTAGCTGAGGTAGTCAGTGAGGCATCAGTTGATTAGTTTCTTTAAGACCTTTGCTGGTTATGGTAGGAGGGAGATGGGTCTGTAGTTGGAAAGGAATCACTGACAGAATATCGAGGAGCTAAATATCGACCTACAAAAATATTGATGACAAAATATCGACTGCCAAAATATCAAATTCCTATCTACAAACAGGTAAGTACAAAAATATTGAATCCAAAATATCATTGTAAATAATATAGTTTGTTAAAGTATCACATTTTTAAAATGTCTTAAATGTAATGTAAAAATGAAATAATAAATATAATTAAGTAAAACATACTTAAAAATACTTAAATAGCCTTAACATTAATAAAGAATTATTGTAATTTAAAAAAACATGCATTTTTATTTTTTAATACATATATTTATTAACTTAATAATATTTAAAAATATTCAATATGTTTAGCATAGGATAGTGGGAGGGTAAAAATTACTATTCCGCTCAAGTGAGTGCAACAGTAGGGAAAGTGTTGGATAGCGTAAGGGTAAAAATTACTATTCCCACTCCAGTGAGTGGAACAGTTGGGAAAGTGCTCGATAGCGGAGGGGAAAAAATTACTATTCCCACTCCAGTGCATACAATAGTAGGGAAAGTTCTGGATAGCGGAGGGGGTAAAAATTACTATTCCCACTCCAGTGAGTGCAACAGGAGGGAAAGTTGTGGATAGCGGAGGGGTAAAGATTTCTATTAACACTCCAGTGAGTGCAACAGTAGGGAAAGTATTAGATAGCGGAGGGTAAAAATTACAATTCCCACGCAAGTGAGTGCAACAGTAGGGAAAATGCTGGATAGCGGAGGGGTAAAAATAACTATTCCCACACCAGTGAGTGCAACAGTAGGGAAAGTGTTAGATAGCAGAGAAACAAACATTACTAATAACATTTAAACCATTGAAATAAATTAAATTATCTCAAAAACAAATAAACAGTATTTTAAAAGTATATGATTAAATGTATTAAACATATAAAAAGAACACGTATTATAATGTTAATTACATATATTAAAAAGGTACAAATATTATATATAATAAATTAATAAATACATTTATACACAATATTTATTTAAAAGGAGCAAATATTAGCAAACAAATTATTTAAAACATAAATGTATTTATTTTATTTACTACCCTAAAACACCACACCAATAAAAAATACTTCAACATTTGTATTTATATGTATTTCCATATTTAACATAACTAATAATGAATTTAAAAAATATTATTAATAGAAAAACGTAATAAATATTCATTGAGTACATATTTTTTAACACTATAATATCCACAACACATACCTAAAACTAATTACTCAATTACCATAATTAATTACTAATTAATTAATTTAAAATAATTAACAACTAATTAATAATTCAGCAATAATAAATAAATTACTTCCCACCATTTACACCATTAACACCTATAAACACCACAACACACACCTAGAATTAATTACACAATTACCATCGTTAATTACAAATTAATGAATTTAAATACATTTATGAAGAATTCTTAAATATTTAATAATGAATTAATTTACACATTTTACACTATAACATCACAACGAAAAAAATATGAATAAATGCAAATTATTCAATACATTTTATATAATTAAATTACTTCCCACCCTATTTCCCTATAAACCCACAACCTGCAATGGAAATAAAAGCGCAAAAGAATTATTTTTATAACTACTAACAATGATCAATAAATGTTATATAATTAAATTACTTCCCACCCTATTCCCCAATAAACCCACAACCGGCTACGGAACTAAAATTGCAAAATTCCCCCCCCCCCCAAAAAAAAACTACTAAAATGTTAACACATATAATAAAAATACAAACAATTCTTATACAAAAAAAATACATCACATACGTATAAAATATATACTAAAATACATAACTTTAATAAAAATTCGAAATTTTTAACAACTATGGGCCAGATGTAGGTAGACATTTACCGACCGGTAAAAGCCGATTCGGCCGTTACCGACCGGTAAATGGCTATTCTAGATGTAGGTGGCCTATTTTACCGATTCGGTAAATTTACCGAATCAGTAAAATACCGAATCTGTATTTTTACCGATTCGGTAATTTTGAAATGTAGGTGGGACTCTTCTGAGTCCCACAGGCCTTACCGAATCGGTATTTTACCACCCAATCCAATAGGTGGTAAAATACCCATTCCAGGTGTGCATGCACATGTGTGCATGCACACCTATGGCATGTGACAGTCGGACATGCCCTTAGGGCTTGTCTGTGTGCCACATGACACACATGCCTTAAAACGGGGTGCTAGAGGGTGTCAAAGTGACACCCCCTGCACCCTTGCAAAATTCGGTATTTACCGAATCGGTAAAAACCGATACGGTAATGCCCATTGATTCCTATGGGCTTCAATGCCCATAGGAATCAATGGGCATTACCGAATCGGTATTTACCGATTCGGTAAATACCGATTCTTACAGAATCGTTAATTCAATTACCGATTCTTTCTACATCTCCCCCCTTCTATTTTACCGATTCATAAATACCGAATCGGTAAAATTCGGTATTTATGAACCGGTAAAATTAACTTACCTACATCTGGCCCCAAAATTTTTGCAAACGATATTAAATACTTTGATATTTTAAATGTCAATATTACTTACCTTAAATGGATATTCTTGACCCCGCTATTGTGTCTGTCAATATTTCTGACCTACGATATGTTTACCTCAATAATTGTGCAAGTTGCTATTTTTGCATCAATATTCTGTCTCTGCACCCTACCAAACATAGGCCACATTCCAGTAAGAAGGGAGGTTTTTGTTTCTTGAAATGCATTCATCAGTTGTTGAGAGAGGCTGCCCACCTTTCTGCATGATGGCTCAGTGAGTAAAAGACTCACCACTGACCCTTGATGTGGCCTTCAGGTCAATACTGGAGTTTGAATACCAGCAAAGCCAGTTCAGCATTACATCCTTCTAAGGTCAGAAAATTGAGTGCCATAAAATGTGTCAATAGTAAACCCTTCTTCATGTTGCTACTAGGAGATGCTCAAAACCTGTGATCTAAGACACCGTATAGAAGAACCAAATTATTAAAGTCATATTGGAGGAGTGGAGAAGTGTGGCTCACTGGTTAGAGGAGGCAGACCTGGAAGCAGAGGTCAGCCCGGGACCAGGGTTCAATTTCCGGCTCGGCGGGGTCTTGAGTCCTAAAATGTCCATGGACTCGACAATTCTCGCTCCGGTACCTACTCAATTCAGGGGTTCACACTCTGCGACTCTGGGCAATAACTTGCTTAATCTCCACAACGGCCCCTCGCGACGGGATGCCTGGCTTTCACCTTGCGGATACCCTGCTGGGGTTATCTCACAGGGGAATACCAGGACGGGTTCCCTAAGCAAGCCCTTAGAGACCGGTTGGTGATTTGCGCTATATAAATTCCTGTACATTTACATATTCTGTTTCGTAAACTCACATTGTTTTGGTATTCCAAACAGGCTATAATGTGAGGCTCTCTGGTAGACTTATCACAAAGTTTTAGGTTTCTTTTTTTACTTTTTGTTGTTAATTTACTTTGAAATGCTTTCACAATACATTGCAGTTGAAGGGCCATGTGCATCACCAGCAGAAGCGCAGCCTGTTTCTAGAAATCTTGAGATGCAATGAAAGATCTTCAGTTCTATAGGAGGTTTAGAAATACAACTCTGGGTTGCTATCTTACAAACGTTACAACATGCCACTATTCCCCTCGTCCGCCATTTGACCTATTTTAAAGATTAAATAACAAGACTTTGGAGCCCCACTGTATCTTTGATGTTCATATGGGTTCGAATGGGTTGTATGAGCTTTGCTTGCATCTTTAATGACAAGCCCCAGAAGACTACCCAGTAATTTCAGTCAAGGCCTTTCAAGTTATAGCTTGGAGGGTTAGAAATGATCTAGAGGGAGCTAACATGATTAAGATAACACATATGTGAACTCAGGGCGCCAGCTTCTTCTAGGCCAGCTGGGAGTGAGGAGGAAAACATATCTGCTTTCTCATTAAATTATGATTAGCAGAGGACGTTTGGAACTGACAATATTTGTGAAAATGCAAGTAGAAATTATAATCTCCAAGAAATCGAAAGGAAACACCTGCCTCAGCCCCCCTTTGGCTAATTACTGATTAAAAAGAAATGGGTTGTTTTCATCTAAGAAAAAAATGTACGTGCTGTAATTGTAAACCAAGAGCACGTCTCTGCCTATTCTATCAGACAGTATATGTTATGGATTCAGGGCTTCTGTTTACATGTACACTTTGAGAGCCTAAGAACCGCAGTTTAACGGAAAGTAGGCACAGCCAGGTTTAGCCCCTAATTAGCTCCTGGAAACTGGCTACATGGGTGAGTTATGGGGCATATTACCAACAACTAGCGATACTTGTCGCTAGGTTGGCTTAGCGGCAATAATTTTATCACCGCGTACAAGGACCATCTCCTAAGCGATAAAAATCGGCCGAAATGCATGAATATCGCTGAAAAGTCAGCGATATTCATGCATTACCGAGCAAATGCTCTTAGCTATGTTATCCACCTCCCATTGGATAACATGGCTAAGAACTGCTCTGGGCAGGCGTTAGCTTTTGGAGCAATTCGCACTTAGCGCGAATATCTCCAAAAGTTGGTAATAGGAGATAGTGATGTTAGCGACTGTTTCCAGTCGCTAACATCTTGGCACGCCCACTTTGCATGTCATTAGTGATAAATATCACTGACATGCAAAGCGGGGCTTAAGATGGTCGCTATCTCCTACTAGCTGTCGCTAACTGGTGTTAGCCACAGCTAGGTAATAGGGAGATAATTTTATCTCCGCTTTCTTGCCTTTTAAAGCCAGAAAAGTGGAGATAAACCCCCTTGATAATATGCCCCTATGTTTCCAACAACCTCAAAATGCTTTTGTTTTCATCTAGTTTTATGTTTTTGTTTTTTTCAGGAACGGTCCGTGCAAGTAAGTGCGGTAGGGCGGGGTGGGGGACTCGACAGACAACGACAGCGGCAAATTAATTAAATATTCACTATTTTAGTAGTCATTGTCTGTTAAGTTCCCCCCCCCTCCCCCCTCGCCCCATCGCTCTTATCTGCATGGGCCACTCTTGTTTTTTCTTAGTTTCTACAATTAATTTAAACCAGAGCCTGTGAACATACAAGAGCAATGCTCACTGTGTAGATATAGTTAGGTCATAATTACGATAGGTAGACCATTTTTTTTGCTAGTAATTTTAGTGCCATTTCGTGTTATGTTTTGTGTATTTGTAACAGGCACTATCACTCATAAGGATGTGTGCGTCATTTGACGAATATTCACAAAACTTTTGAAAAAAAATTAATTCACTTCAGTTCCTTCCCGGATAGTTTTTTAAGATCTATCAAGTGGGGTCCAAGAAAAAGATGGGGGGAGGGCCAAAAACTTTGATTTCCTATGTCATTAGATAATTTTGGGACGCAATACAAAAGAAACTGATGAATGGAATTATGCCAAATTTGGCAGTAAGTTAGAACTTTACTCTGAAGCATGAATTTTGTTGTTTTCGCTTAAATGCTCTAATAGTCCAATTTTTAACAGACATCAATCATGATTGGCTGGCCCCAACCTGAACAACATGTTGTGGCAGCATTTTCAGAACTAAGAGATGTGCAGTACCGGGTGCTGAAAACCAGCACGGTTCAGTAGAAGTTTATTCCAACTCAAGAACCCCAACTGCGCAGAGCCAGGAAGGATGTCTCAAATCCCTGGATACCAACTGATTCTCCAGACTTCACATTCCCATGTCATTGCATTCTGATGCAGTCAGAATGTGATGACAAGTGGAACTTAAAATCGTAATACCAGCACAACATAGGGCCAGATGTAGGAGATCAAATTTCGGCCGGTACCTACCGGTGTTTGGGTTTGTAATGTAGGGGGCCTTTGATTTACAGAATCTGTAAATTTACTGATTCAGTAAATTTACAGAATCGGTAAAATACCGAATCGGTAAATTTACTGATTCTGTAAATCAATATGTAGGTGGCACTGCAAACAGTGCCACAGGCCCCTAAGAATTCGTTATTTACCATGTAATACTATTGCATGGTAAATAACGAATTCCTGTGTACATGCACATCTGTGCATGTACACCTGTGCCATGTGGCACACAGACATGCCCTAAGGCATGTCTGTGTGTCACATGGCACACAGACATGCCCTAAGGGCATGTATGTGTGTCACATGGCACACAAGCCAGAAACAGGGGTGCAACAGGGTGTCAAAGTGACACCCTGTCCCCCTTGGCAATTCGGTATTTTTACCGATTCAGTAATTACCAAATCGGTATTTGCTATTGATTCCTATGGGCTTCAAGGCCCATAGAAATCAATGGCAAATACCGATTCGGTAATTACCGAATCGGTAAATACCAAATCCTACCGATTCAGTATTTGTTACCGAATAATTACCTACATCAGATTTACTGATTCATGAATACCGAATCGGTAAAATTTGGTATTTATGAATCGGGAAATCTGATTTACCTACATCTAACCCATATATCTTTATCTGTTGTAAAGTAATAGTAATAAATAATGCAAGCACTAAAGTTAGATTAATATGGAGACAATAACGCTTTCTGAAATTAAATGTGAAAGTTAAGATGCATAGGGTATATCAAATATTAAATTGCAAACATACATGTCAAATACAACTTTATGAAAAAACACATGCATGAATTCTAAGTAATGAACATGGCAATAGAAGGTACAGCGTATAATGCACCATTTGAATGAGGAACTACATAAGACTCAAACATTTTGATACATGTATGGCACTTCCTGTATGAGTGGTTCACTCCACTTCGTTTGTCTAACACTTGAGTCAGTATCTTCCAGTAGAGAACTTCTTCACTTATTTTCATCCCTTCTTTCCACATTATCATTCATTAAGCATTGCATGGGACCATCATGTGAGATCTCTTGCAGTGGCGTCCGCCACAAACAAAGGGTGGTGGAGAGGGTGTAGGGAATGCCTGATGGGTGGCATGGGGGAGACGTGGGGGTGTTAGAATATAAAAAAAAATAACTGACTGTTAGGTGCCAGCAGGGGCGGCTCTAGGCTCATGGTGGCCCTGGGCAGGGAGCGTAGGAAGGGGGCCCGGAAGAGGGGGTCCCGGCGGGGCGGAGCGGGAGGCCAGTGAAGAGGGGGGGGTCAGAGGATTATTATTTTATGGATATATATTGACGTGGTGGCCCCTGGGGTTTGGTGGCCCTGTGCAGGTGCACAGCTTGCACATGCCTAAGGCCGCCCCTGGTGCCAGCTGCCTCCTGCGTCGTGCTTCCTCTTCACTTTCGTCCAAGCAGACACTGGGACTACCACGTCACATACTGCCATTGAATCCCTGCTCACCTTCTAGGAGACCAGCACAAAGATTAGCCTGAGCGGGCTGAAAAGATGCTCCGGTCAGGCCAGGGAGTCTTTGGGGGTTTCTCCAGCCCATTTTTTTTTGGGCTAGCGTGAGATGGCCGGTCAAACACATATGCACACTTAGGGAGGGCATATAGCACTCCTCCTCCCGTGCCCCGCCCTGTCCCTCCCTGCACAAGCTTGCTCAGAGCCGACAAATGAAAAATAAAATTATATCAGAACGTTCATTTATTTTTCATTTGTTGGCTCTGAGCCAGGCAGTGAGGCAACGCTGGTCTGCCATTGTGGAGGATCCACCCCTGATTTCTCGTTTCCTAAATCTTCAGATTCCACACTCGAATGGCCCTCAGTCCTTAGTTTACTAAAAGACCAAACTTTACCATCACACAATTTGGCAAAGTTTGTAAACAATTTAGCCATTTTAATTGGTCCCCTAAAAGTACTGCAACCTTTCTAACACCTAACACTAACACCTACTCGTGTCTCCTGAGGCGGAAGCCGGGAGCTAGGATAGCGCAATTTTAAACCTTGACTGTCACTTATTCTGTGTTTTTAAAAATATACTTGAAACTTGCTCACCTTACTGCACGATATCTGTTACTCCCGCGCAGCGGATTTTATTGCTGACAAGGGCTAAACAAAGCTGTGTTAGGCTTTTCCTCGCCGTCCTCGGCAACAAGCAGGGACACGCCCCCTTTGACGAGGCCACGCCCACCATAGCACACTATTTAGGCGCCGCTGAATGCAAGCGACCCTAACAATACTCGTGTCTGCTGAGGCGGAAGCTGGGAGCTAGGATAGCGCAATTTTAAACCTTGACTTTCACTTATTCTATGTTTTTAAAAATATACTTGCAACTTGCTCACCTTACTGCACGATATCTGTTATTCCCGCGCAGCGGATTTTATCGCTGACACGGGCTAAACAAAGCTGTTTTAGGCTTTTCCTCGCCGTCCTCGGCAACAAGCAGGGACACGCCCCCTTTGACGAGGCCACGCCCACCAGAGCACACTATTTAGGCGCCGCTGAATGCAAGCGACCCTAACAATACTCGTGTCTCCTGAGGCGGAAGCCGGGAGCTAGGATAGCGCAATTTTAAACCTTGACTGTCACTTATTCTGTGTTTTTAAAAATATACTTGAAACTTGCTCACCTTACTGCACGATATCTGTTACTCCCGCTCAGCGGATTTTATCGCTGACACGGGCTAAACAAAGCTGTGTTAGGCTTTTCCTCGCCGTCCTCGGCAACAAGCAGGGACACGCCCCCTTTGACGAGGCCACGCCCACCAAAGCACACTATTTAGGCGCCGCTGAATGCAAGCGACCCTAACAATACTCGTGTCTCCTGAGGCGGAAGCCGCGAGCTAGGATAGCGCAATTTTAAACCTTGACTGTCACTTATTCTGTGTTTTTAAAAATATACTTGAAACTTGCTCACCTAACTGCATGATATCTGTTACTCCCGCGCAGCGGATTTTATCGCTGACACGGGCTAAACAAAGCTGTGTTAGGCTTTTCCTCGCCGTCCTCGGCAACAAGCAGGGACACGCCCCCTTTGACGAGGCCACGCCCACCAGAGCACACTATTTAGGCGCCGCTGAATGCAAGCGACCCTAACAATACTCGTGTCTCCTGAGGCGGAAGCCGGGAGCTAGGATAGCGCAATTTTAAACCTTGACTGTCACTTATTCTGTGTTTTTAAAAATATACTTGAAACTTGCTCACCTTACTGCACGATATCTGTTACTCCCGCGCAGCGGATTTTATCTCTGACACGGGCTAAACAAAGCTGTGTTAGGCTTTCCCTCGCCGTCCTCGGCAACAAGCAGGGACACGCCCCCTTTGACGAGGCCACACCCACCAGAGCACACTATTTAGGCGCCGCTGAATGCAAGTGACCCTAACAATACTCGTGTCTCCTGAGGCGGAAGCCGGGAGCTAGGATAGCGCAATTTTAAACCTTGACTGTCACTTATTCTGTGTTTTTAAAAATATACTTGAAACTTGCTCACCTTACTGCACGATATCTGTTACTCCCGCGCAGCGGATTTTATCGCTGACACGGGCTAAACAAAGCTGTGTTAGGCCTTTCCTCGCCGTCCTCGGCAACAAGCAGGGACACGCCCCCTTTGACGAGGCCACGCCCACCAGAGCACACTATTTAGGCGCCGCTGAATGCAAGCGACCCTAACAATACTCGTGTCTCCTGAGGCGGAACCCGGGAGCTAGGATAGCGCAATTTTAAACCTTGACTGTCACTTATTCTGTGTTTTTAAAAATATACTTGCAACTTGCTCACCTTACTGCACGATATCTGTTACTCCCGCGCAGCGGATTTTATCGCTGACACGGGCTAAACAAAGCTGTGTTAGGCTTTTCCTCGCCGTCCTCTGCAACAAGCAGGGACACGCCCCCTTTGACGAGGCCACGCCCACCAGAGCACACTATTTAGGCGCCGCTGAATGCAAGCGACCCTAACAATACTCGTGTCTCCTGAGGCGGAAGCCGGGAGCTAGGATAGCGCAATTTTAAACCTTGACTGTCACTTATTCTGTGTTTTTAAAAATATACTTGAAACTTGCTCACCTTACTGCACGATATCTGTTACTCCCGCGCAGCGGATTTTATCGCTGACACGGGCTAAACAAAGCTGTGTTAGGCTTTTCCTCGCCGTCCTCGGCAACAAGCAGGGACACGCCCCCTTTGACGAGGCCACGCCCACCAGAGCACACTATTTAGGCGCCGCTGAATGCAAGCGACCCTAACAATACTCGTGTCTCCTGAGGCGGAAGCCGCGAGCTAGGATAGCGCAATTTTAAACCTTGACTGTCACTTATTCTGTGTTTTTAAAAATATACTTGAAACTTGCTCACCTTACTGCATGATATCTGTTACTCCCGCGCAGCAGATTTTATCGCTGACACGGGCTAAACAAAGCTGTGTTAGGCTTTTCCTCGACGTCCTCGGCAACAAGCAGGGACACGCCCCCTTTGACGAGGCCATGCCCACCAGAGCACACTATTTAGGCGCCGCTGAATGCAAGCGACCCTAACAATACTCGTGTCTCCTGAGGCGGAAGCCGGGAGCTAGGATAGCGCAATTTTAAACCTTGACTGTCACTTATTCTGTGTTTTTAAAAATATACTTGAAACTTGCTCACCTTCCTGCACGATATCTGTTACTCCCGCGCAGCGGATTTTATCGCTGACACGGGCTAAACAAAGCTGTGTTAGGCTTTTCCTCGCCGTCCTCGGCAACAAGCAGGGACACGCCCCCTTTGACGAGGCCACGCCCACCAGAGCACACTATTTAGGCGTCGCTGAATGCAAGTGACCCTAACAATACTCGTGTCTCCTGAGGCGGAAGCCGGGAGCTAGGATAGCGCAATTTTAAACCTTGACTGTCACTTATTCTGTGTTTTTAAAAATATACTTGAAACTTGCTCACCTTACTGCACGATATCTGTTACTCCCGCGCAGCGGATTTTATCGCTGACACGGGCTAAACAAAGCTGTGTTAGGCTTTTCCTCGCCGTCCTCGGCAACAAGCAGGGACACGCCCCCTTTGACGAGGCCACGCCCACCAGAGCACACTATTTAGGCGCCGCTGAATGCAAGCGACCCTAACAATACTCGTGTCTCCTGAGGCGGAAGCCGGGAGCTAGGATAGCGCAATTTTAAACCTTGACTGTCACTTATTCTGTGTTTTTAAAAATATACTTGAAACTTGCTCACCTTACTGCACGATATCTGTTACTCCCGCTCAGCGGATTTTATCGCTGACACGGGCTAAACAAAGCTGTGTTAGGCTTTTCCTCGCCGTCCTCGGCAACAAGCAGGGACACGCCCCCTTTGACGAGGCCACGCCCACCAGAGCACACTATTTAGGCGCCGCTGAATGCAAGCGACCCTAACAATACTCGTGTCTCCTGAGGCGGAAGCCGCGAGCTAGGATAGCGCAATTTTAAACCTTGACTGTCACTTATTCTGTGTTTTTAAAAATATACTTGAAACTTGCTCACCTTACTGCATGATATCTGTTACTCCCGCGCAGCAGATTTTATCGCTGACACGGGCTAAACAAAGCTGTGTTAGGCTTTTCCTCGACGTCCTCGGCAACAAGCAGGGACACGCCCCCTTTGACGAGGCCACGCCCACCAGAGCACACTATTTAGGCGCCGCTGAATGCAAGCGACCCTAACAATACTCGTGTCTCCTGAGGCGGAAGCCGGGAGCTAGGATAGCGCAATTTTAAACCTTGACTGTCACTTATTCTGTGTTTTTAAAAATATACTTGAAACTTGCTCACCTTCCTGCACGATATCTGTTACTCCCGCGCAGCGGATTTTATCGCTGACACGGGCTAAACAAAGCTGTGTTAGGCTTTTCCTCGCCGTCCTCGGCAACAAGCAGGGACACGCCCCCTTTGACGAGGCCACGCCCACCAGAGCACACTATTTAGGCGTCGCTGAATGCAAGTGACCCTAACAATACTCGTGTCTCCTGAGGCGGAAGCCGGGAGCTAGGATAGCGCAATTTTAAACCTTGACTGTCACTTATTCTGTGTTTTTAAAAATATACTTGAAACTTGCTCACCTTACTGCACGATATCTGTTACTCCCGCGCAGCGGATTTTATCGCTGACACGGGCTAAACAAAGCTGTGTTAGGCTTTTCCTCGCCGTCCTCGGCAACAAGCAGGGACACGCCCCCTTTGTCGAGGCCACGCCCACCAGAGCACACTATTTAGGCGCCGCTGAATGCAAGCGACCCTAACAATACTTGTGTCTCCTGAGGCGGAAGCCGGGAGCTAGGATAGCGCAATTTTAAACCTTGACTGTCACTTATTCTGTGTTTTTAAAAATATACTTGAAACTTGCTCACCTTACTGCACGATATCTGTTACTCCCGCGCAGCGGATTTTATCGCTGACACGGGCTAAACAAAGCTGTGTTAGGCCTTTCCTCGCCGTCCTCGGCAACAAGCAGGGACACGCCCCCTTTGACGAGGCCACGCCCACCAGAGCACACTATTTAGGCGCCGCTGAATACAAGCGACCCTAACAATACTCGTGTCTCCTGAGGCGGAACCCGGGAGCTAGGATAGCGCAATTTTAAACCTTGACTGTCACTTATTCTGTGTTTTTAAAAATATACTTGAAACTTGCTCACCTTACTGCACGATATCTGTTACTCCCGCGCAGCGGATTTTATCGCTGACACGGGCTAAACAAAGCTGTGTTAGGCTTTTCCTCGCCGTCCTCGGCAACAAGCAGGGACACGCCCCCTTTGACAAGGCCACTCCCACCAGAGCACACTATTTAGGCGCCGCTGAATGCAAGCGACCCTAACAATACTCGTGTCTCCTGAGGCGGAAGCCGGGAGCTAGGATAGCGCAATTTTAAACCTTGACTGTCACTTATTCTGTGTTTTTAAAAATATACTTGAAACTTGCTCACCTTACTGCACGATATCTGTTACTCCCGCGCAGCGGATTTTATCGCTGACACGGGCTAAACAAAGCTGTGTTAGGCTTTTCCTCGCCGTCCTCGGCAACAAGCAGGGACACGCCCCCTTTGATGAGGCCACGCCCTCTGCAGACGTCACCTCCCCCCTATAAGTATGTGCCACTTCCAGACGCCTTTGGCGCGCCAAAGGCAAGCCCGTCTGGGCCCGTCCGGGCCCAGACGGCCTTAGGCCTAGACACTATGCCCGACGTTCAAAGGCACATAACCTACACCCATGACACGCTTCGAGCTTGGAACACGATTAAACATCCCCAGTGTAACTACATCCTCAAGGAAGACACCCCTTTCTCCGGCTGCACCCTCTGCAACCCGACAGAGGAAACGGAACACGGCCAAGCACTTCGACTCGGCCTTCTGAACTGCAGGTCTCTTGTAAAACATGCTCATGAGATAAACATCCTCGTCCAGAATTCTATGCTGGACATATTGTTCCTGACAGAAACATGGATGACACCAAACAGTGACTTTGACATGGTCAATGCCGTCCCACCAGGGTATCAAATATGCTCTTTGAATAGACCAGTCGGCAGAGGCGGGGGGCTAGCAATACTTCACAAAGATCACTTCACTTGCAGAATCAACAGTGGTACTGTCAAAGACTGTGAAAACTGCAATTTCACCTTCCAGATCTCGCCAACAGTCTCACTGTCGGGACTACTAGTGTACCGACCGCCAGGCTCACTAGGGGAATTCCCCGGTACCTTGATGGACCACATCACACTTAAAACTATTACTGCCTCCAACTTTCTCCTCCTAGGAGATCTGAATCTGCATTTCCTGGACCCCGCGGATAACACCACAGCTAACCTACTAGCAGATCTTGCATCAATAGACCTACACCTCCTGAACTCAAAAGCTACCCATGAGAAAGGCCAGCTTTTGGACCCGATCTTTACAAATATTAGGGACCTCAAAACCCAAGATCCCACCCCACTCCCATGGACAGACCACTTACTGGTCCCCATGTATTTGCACCGCCAAACCACACCGGCTCTAACACAGAAAACCAGGATACTCGGGAGACGGTGGCACAAGCTGATACCAGAGGAATGGGAAGCCAAGTTAAGAGAATCCACCGCACCTCTCTCCTCGGATCCCAACACGGCGGACAGAGAATTCAACGGCTGGCTCACCCACTCCCTAGACAGCCTTGTTCCACTAACCAGCACCCTTAAACACATCAAAAGGATCAACCCAGCTCCATGGTACACACCTTCCCTGAGCGCATTAAGGAAGGAGTGCAAAAGGACAGAACGCATTTGGAGGAAAGATAGGTCGATGAAGCAAAAAGATGCTTTTCAGTCATCCATGAAAGCGTACAAACTAGCACTTCGGAATGCTAAAAGTGCCTTTTACGAGGAAAAAATAAAGAATTCCTCCTGCTCAGCCAAGGAGACCTTCCTCATCCTTAAAGAGCTCCTCCATGTCCCTGACCCCCCACAAAAACCTATGGACCCCAAAGCAGCGGAAGAAAAGTGTGTCAATCTAGCCAACTTTTTTGACGAAAAAATTAAAAAAATCCTGGCCTCCCTTCCAACTGCTAAACCAGACACCACTGGAAAAACTAAGGACCTACCTCCCCTACAAAGGAACTCCTCCGCAAAACCCGATACACCCCAGCTGGCGTTATTCGGCCCGGTCACCATGGAGGAAGTTGCAGCAACATTTGCTTCAATCAAGAGTGGCGCCCCCAGTGACCCAGTACCCATAAGATTTCTCAAAGACATAACCCATACCATAGTTCCCCCGCTGACTGCCCTAATCAACACCTCTTTAGCCCATGGTGAAGTCCCTTCGAGTTGGAAGGAGGCGGTCGTGAAAGGGCTCCTTAAGAAACCATCACTAGACCCTGAGGATCTATCAAATTACAGACCAATCTCCCTCCTCCCGTGGATTGGTAAGGTCGCAGAGAAACTGGTAAACAAAAAACTGTCGCAATTCCTGGAAACCAACCACCTCCTCAAGAACTCCCAGACGGGTTTTCGACCAGGTCAGGGCACTGACACCGCTCTCCTCGCAGCAGTGGAGAAGACCAGAGAAATTCTCGATACAGGAGGATCAGTGGCAGTGGTCCTCCTGGATCTGAGCGCGGCATTCGACACTGTCAGCCACCAGGTCCATACCAAACGCCTAGAAAACATCGGAGTGAGAGACACAGCGCTGAAATGGCTCTCGTCCTTTCTTTACCAATGCTCTTTCCAAGTCTGGGAATGTGAAGGCCGCTCCCCCGCCATCCCCCTCCGGTGTGGTGTGCCACAGGGCTCATCACTAAGCCCCACGTTATTCAACGTGTACATGGCCCCACTGGAGGAGTTGGTTTCCCCATTTGGAGTCTCCATCGTCAGTTATGCTGACGACACTCAGTTGGTGGTAACTCTCTCTCACCTCAAGCTAGAGCCTTCCAATCTCCATGACTGCCTCTCCAATATACATCAATGGATGAGCGACTCAGCACTGAAATTAAATGGGTCAAAAACAGAGATCCTTATCCTAGGCCAAAAATCACTGACTCTACCCCCAAACATCTGGCCCGTCTGTATGGGTGAACCCCCCACCCCTAAGACGGAAGTTAAAAGTCTAGGAGTATGGTTAGAGAAAGATCTCACCTTCAGAACGCAGGCAAGGAAAACGGTCAGCATCTGTTACGGCCTACTAAGATCATGTAGAAAGGTGCTCCCCCTACTCCCTTTTCAGTCCCGACTACTGCTGATCCAAGGCCTAATTGTGTCCAGGGTGGACTACAGCAACGCCATTTATTTAGGAGCCCCGGAAACCACTCTCCAAATACTACAAAAAACCCAGAATGCCGCTGCCCGGATGCTCACGAATACCCCAGCCAGAACATCAGCTAGACCCGCACTGAAAGAACTACACTGGCTTCCGATCAGGGAAAGAGTGAGATTCAAGGCCCTATGCTTGGCTCACAAAGTACTCCACAACGCAGGCCCACCAATTCTCAACAACTGGATCATACCCTACAGACCGACAAGAGCGCTTCGATCGGACCATGAAAATCTTATTGTGGTTCCCAGGGTGAAAAAGGCCCGCGCAGGTGGCCGCCGCTTCTCAGTCCACACAGCGAAACAATGGAACGAGCTCCCCCTGAAACTTAGATCAGAACCCAACCTCCTCCGCTTCAGGAAATCCCTTAAAACCTTTCTGTTCCCATAAACTACTTTCACCCCCGTACCTTTATCCATCAGGACCACGAGGTTTAGCGCTGGGATACTCTTGGGTGACTACACGCTCTATAAAAACCTAAAATAAAATAAAATAAATTTTTACTTGTACCTTTGACTCTTACAAATGACAACTTTACCCTGTTCACACCATGCTCACAATCATAATACTTTTTATATTGAAACTTTGCTTTAACTTTTTTCTTGTACAGCTTGTAAGGAAACTAGCTCCTGTCTTTCATGCTTCAACCATGCTTGGTTATCTTTCATAAGCAGATCATTTACCTTGAGCATTTTGAAGGGTGCCAATCCTGCAACAGGATGTGTTGTGCGATAAGCCCGCACCAATTTATTTACTTTCAGTTTCCAAAGCCTGCTACTTTAATTAGCATTTGTATACTGCCAATCAATACTATATTAAAGTGTGCCATGGCGCTATTGCCTGCAAGATGACATACCGAGGTGTGTCTCTACTCATGTTGTATCTAATACGGAAATACTGCAGGACTTTTAAAATGAAAATGGGTGACATTGTCACTAAGTATCAATTTCTGCATGACTTCTCGCTGTGAAGTGTCATCCATGATTTTTATAACAGTATTAGAATCTGCCTTCTCCAGCACACACACTTCTGACCACTTAGAAGATAAATCAGACAAAACAGTCACGTATTTGGCAACTCCTTGTTGATCTTGTATATGGCTAGGCCTCAAAATGACAATAGCCAATGCTTCCCAAAGTCCATCCTGACATTTTAACGGTAACAAAGGGGGGATGTAAACAGATTGGCTTCTGTCTGCAATCATACACTACACATTTCTGCACAAATCTTTATATTTCAATATCAATCCCAGTCGGAGCGATCTGGGATGTATCTTCTTTCTATATGTGCACCTGAAGTCCTCCAACTGAAAGCCTAACCCATTTCACGTATCTTTCTGGGAGCATACACTAGGGATCACTGTAGAGGGTAAGCAATGGCGCACACTTTACAGTGATCATTTCTAAGCTTAATCTTCCATGGGGTTACAGTAAGCACACTACAAGTTCCTCTATGATTGGTATCTTTACCCCAAGAAACTTTTTTTTTAAATCCTGAATGTATCAGGTGCATGCTGGAGGGGGGGTGAGATGTTGGGAAACTTTCAACATAACTGGTGGGCTGCCCAGCAGTTCATCCGTATTGGAATGAACTATTGTCACAGATAAAAGACATTTTAGGCTACATAATTCCTGGCAACCCAGAGTGTGTACTTTTAGGTCTTCGGGATGCTTCTCTAAAACTCCAATTTCTGAGAGACCGCTCTGTTGTATGGCTTTGTTTAGGTGCAACCAATATGGCCTTAGAAGCCGCATGGAAGAAACATGACGTCACATCCATGTCCCAAGGACATGCCTGTCTCTGGCAGGCCCTTACAATGTAGCATATGGCTGACATCCTGGCTGTGGTGAAGAAAGGCTTTGTCTATATATGGGGTCCCTTGGTACAGCTCCCCTCAAGAGGACGCCCACTCTTCTCTTGTCTCTCCTGCATAAGGACACTTCACCTCCTCCAGATATAAAACCTCCCACTCCTACCTTCAATTAGACAATTGTTAAACTATTTCACGAGAATACCATCACCCATGAGATGGATCCCATGTTTGGGACTTTTTGCATTCACTCAATGCCATATGCCAGTTATGTTTTTTGACTCCTTAGTATTTGTGTTTTCCTTTTTACATGTTTCTCATCTTGGATGTTTCATTAAAAGGGAAAGGTGCTTTTATTTTCTATGTTAACACCACTGAATGATTGATATATTGTTTTATTTGACATGTATATTCACCATGGCGTCAGTCAATTATTTCTGATAATCTGTAACTGTCAGTAGCTCTCAATTGCTGTTCGCTCGAAGTAATAATGACAGTTTAATGACGTTTCTTTGTCCCTTTTAAAACCCAATAAAGAAAGTTTGACAAAAAAAAATGCCTTTGAGGTTCTGCAAGTGCTGAACAATTGTATAGTACTTGGCACAAATCTTGCTTTTTCCAGACAGAGACTGCACACAAAGGGGTCCTTTTTCTGATCTATCAATTTACCTATGTAGGTAGGCATTCACAGGTAAATTACCTAGCCTTAGATGTAACACTGTACTTCAATTACTATGTTCTGAAGATAAGAATCAATACTATTGAGCCTGTCTAAACGCTGTGCTTTTTGGAAAAAAGTTATACTGTTTCAGATTTGTGCACTGATTGTCAACGTAATCATGGAATAGCTTTCTTCTAAACAATGTCAGTTCTCTTGGTGACCATATTTGGAAAAAAATCTAATTTACAATCTAGTCTATCGAGTGCTGACTGAAGATTTACTGAAAAAGTGTCCTTCCTCTTGTTTGCTAAATGTCTCAGAATTTCAGGGGAGCATCCTCTGCTATGGCAGGAGAGTGTCGCCCTACGTGCTAGCAGTCAAAAAGTAGAATATAAAATGATAATAAACCCTTGTTTATTATTGTTTTTTTTATTCTTTTGGAGCCAAGGCTTGGGGCGGGGCCAGGGTGATGGCAGGCTGGTGGAGGACTGGTTGCATTGCTACCCAGTGGGCACAACAGTTTAGCCAGCCGTCTCAGGTTGGCCAAATCGTCATGCACACTGAAGCTCCCTCCAACCCGAGCTACGCTGTCAGGCTGGAGAGAGCAGGCACAGGCTCCCAGTGTAACTGGGAGTGCAAATCATCGGCACTTAGGCCAATCCTGACACTGCTTTCAGCAGCATGAAAGCAGCATCTGGTTTGACCACAGTGCACTTTGGGAGCCTCTGCCTGCAGGAGAGAGGGGCACGATGCAGCAGGTAGGTGTTTTTTTTTTATTTGTCTCGTCATTCCACCCCTCTGCCTCACCACTCTATCAATACACTGGCCGCTACAAACCATTCTCTCAGTGAGCCCGGTGGTGCATGAATTATGCAGTATGCCCAACAGACAACAATTGTGTTTGTTTGGGTGTATGTACTCAATAACCGACATTCTTGGGGCAATGCCTGAATGGGAATAGCTGTGATTGACTAACAAAATGTCCATATGATCTTGCCTTCATGTACACTCATATGAGACCATTGTCCAATGGGAGTATATTCTAGAGCATAGCTTTAAGTAGGTGGACTTTTTTACCTTTTATACATTTCAAGTAAAAATGTGAAATGCTTTCTTCCCAGGGGTTTATAAAATCTGTTCAGTGCATCAGCATGAGTTAATACCTTACCTCCTAACTGTTTAATATTGTTAATATTGAGAATTTGGGAACATTTTCAACTAAGATAGCTGTATATCTTAGCCAATTCAAGATTTTTTTCACCTATGAACCAAATTCCTGCCCTTAAATGTAACCACCTTTGTTCTAAAGATGTTAATTTTAAGAAAATGTTTTTCAGCTAAGGAATAAAATGCATTTAAATTGTGCTGGCGGCTTGTTTGGAGTTAGTGCAACATTGTCGGCGTACATCAATAAGTGAAGAGTATATACGCCTAATCTTTAAGCATATTTGGTAACTTCAGGAAATTGGGATGATAAATTGTGAAGGAACAGAGAAAACAAGACCAGAGCCTGGAGACAGCCCTGCTTTAACCCAGTTCTAGTGTGTATATTTAGAGTGAGAACTGTATTCCCTCACTTCAGGACTCCACATCATATTGATGTGTGCAATGCTATTTGTAGATCTGGAGTTATGCTAAACTCGGAACGTTTTCTCCAAAGGATTGGTCTAGCAGCTCAATCGAATGCTGTAGAGAAGTCTATGAGAGATGCATAAATTATTAGAGAATTAGAAGTCACATTTTTATCAATCAATGTTTGTACAACATCAGTGTTCACTATAAATGAGCATTTTGGTTGGAATTTTGATTTTTCAACCCATTTAAGGCACTATTAATCCAACAAGAAGCATCATATGAAGCCTACTCAGTAGCACAAGAGAAACAATAAAAAATAGCCCTTTGAAGGCACTGATAAACCACAGAGGGGTATTATATGTAGTCCACCATGAGGGAAGGATGAGCTGCTCAGGAGGAATGAGGAATAATCGTTTGGAGGCACAGTTAAAGCACCAAGAGGTAAAATATTGAGGCTTCCTATGTGTTGAAGGCACAGTAAAGCCCAGACGTGAGATAGGATCACCAGAGAAACAACTCATTGGAGGCAAAGCTCAACCAACACAGCGTATAATGCAGAGCCAAAGCAAGAGCATGCGTGCAAGAACAACAGAAAAGCAAGACATCTGAAGCACTGGTAAACAACCAAGGACTATTAACAGAGTCAACCAATGAGGGGGAACAGCGTTTACAACCCAACTTTTACCACGCAGTACCTTTACCACACAACTTTTACAACGCAAGTCCTTATAATGACTTGTGCTGGGGGGCGCTGTGGGATAGGGAATGGTTTAATTTACTATCCAAAACCTTCTCTACTATCCACGGGTACTGGAGTTGGAATAGTAAATTAAACTATTCACTATCCAACGCCCCCCAACGCAAGTCGTTGTAACGACTTGCGTTGTAAAACCTGCGTGGTAAAGGCATGCGTTGTAAAAGCATGCGTAGTAACAACATACATCCCCAATGAGCAAGAGAGGTAAAACATATTGGAAACTATGTTAAAGGAGTAATGTATCTTCAATCAGGATTGAATGAAAACGGATTCATTGAGACACAGGAGAGAATCAACAGAGATGTTGGTCCTATGTCCTAGCTTACCCTAGCAAATCTAAATTGAAGGAAGCATCAGAAATGTGGCCTTGATTATCCACTGTTTACTTGGACACCCTGGCTGCATGCTTACAAAGGGTAAGATTAAATAGTTGAAGAAAAGGAAGGAGTGGAGTAGGTGAAGATGGGCCAGAAGGGAGAGAAGTACCCGGCTACATTGGAGTATGGCATTCATGTAGTTTGGACAGGGGACTGGAAGAGAAAGAAAAAGAATGGGAGAAAGAAATAACGTAGTAAAAAGTGCACACAAGAAAAAGGGTTGAGATTGTGGCAGAAAGTGAAGGAAATGTATGAGAAAAATGCAGGGAAAGAGAAGAAAAGGGTAGGACTGAGAGTACAAAGAAAGAACAAAAGAAAATTAAAAAAAATAAGAAAGAAAAATAAAATAAACATGTAAATAAATGTAGCACAGGTACCAAATCCTTTCTAGGGGAAAGATGTGGACTGACGCCTGCATGTCTTCAAATGATAGTCACTTTTGGGGAGAACTGCAGAGAGAAACGTCTCTGGTACACGAGTCTTTCTGGACCTTTATTTCTATCGGGGTAAAGATGCTAAGACGTAAGTATCCAATAAGCATTACTTCCGCGGTACACTGTGTGACAACGAAACAAACTCAAATCAATGCTTTACTATTATCAGTCTAGTGCCTCACGGCGGGGGTGGAGTGGGTGGGGGTCAATATTTTAGAAAGGCACTCCATATTTCTTTTAAATAACTGTAAGTTATCCATCATTATGTAACTCGTTTATTCAAAGGCCGCAAACTTGTGCATATGTTCTAGCCAAGTCTGGAGTGTCAGGCTTGTACAAGTCCTACAGTGACGTAGGATAACCAATCTAGCCATACCCAATGCAGATGACAATCATATTGCATGTCTTGTTAGAGCAGGTAAATCTGAACCATCATGCAGCAGCGCCATGCAGGCAGGGGGCATATGAAGGGCAGCTTTAAACAGCCCTATACCTAAAGCCAGCGTTCTTCAAGTTTCGCGCTGTGCCACCGATGTGCACCATATCACTGTTGTGTTCCGTGCCTCTCCAACATCGGGTCGGTAATCATCACACAGTTTAGCCCAGCATAGTTTCTCTGGCGACCATTGCCAGCGGTGGAGTCTTCAAAAAGCCATATTTTAGCAAGCTACACTAAGCCATTTGATGTCATTAATCGGCTAGTCTGGTTTCCCACCCTCCTTCACGCCGTGTTTCCCCCACATGTGCACGCTGTGTAGGATGGGCCGGGGGAGACACAGTGATTAATCAGGGTGGCAGCTAACCTCCAGTATATGGACACAATCTGTCACCTCGCCCTTGGATTGTGTTAGCCACGAAAGAAAAAACAGGAGAATCACAACTTAATGATATTTCAATTAAATATGGTCATTTGTTGCAAGGATACTAGAACTACATCCTAATTTTGAATATGTATTGTATCTCACGAACGGGTGTACTTCATCGCTTCCTGGACAAAGGCGGGTTTGTTAAACAGCAATACTGCATTTATACTTTCCCTGAAACTGTACCCTCTGCGTGACTGAATTTGTTAAACGAGTTACAGTGCTTTCACCAGCCAGAATTGAATAACTGTAAAATCCATGTAAATCCTCTTACAGTACATTGGTCCTAATTTCCTCTGTCTGTCTGGTTCGTGGTGTTTATCGAATCTCAGTCATTTGCCGTGTAATGGAACATGTGTCTGAAAAGCACATCGATAAAGTAAAGCATCCTTTCAAGAAACTACCTAGGTTAAATTCGTGTTCCTTTTGAAAGGGTTGTTTGTCTTAGAAAATATCCATTGTAATAAGGCTACAGAAATGGTCTGTTGTGGAGTGTAATCCCATTTGGATTGCACAACATAAATTAGGGCTGGGTGAATCTGACCTATAACGTTTACTGAGCTTGCACTTGTGAAGTTTGCAAAGTTTGGTAAACTTTGCAAAACTTTACCAGAGGGAAAAAGAACTCTTCCAAAATAAAGGATTTGTGTAAAAGACTTCACCCTTTATTTTTCAAGTGAAGCTCAAATGGGTTCGCAAATGTCGAAATTTGCAGAATTTCGGCGTTTGCGAACTCATTTTCGCTAAATGGTATGTATGTAGCAAAATTGAGTGCAAAATAAGGAATTCGAAAAATTTGCAATTCCTTATTTTGCTATTGCATTTAAGGAATCGCAAATTTTGCGGTTCCTTAAATGCAATGTAAGAAGCATTAAAAAAATGCAAATTGGCCTTAAGGAATCGCAAATTAGCACCAACTTCAAGTTGGTGGTAAATTGCGAATTCCTTGAAAAATGCACTTTTTTGCATTTTTCAATGTGCAATGTGAAGCACATACATGCTCCAAGGGCATGTATGTGCGCCCCATGTGCACCCATGCTAATTTCAGGGGTGCAACAGGGTGTCCTTTGGACACCCCTGCACCCTTGAAATTATTCTCAATTTGCGATTTTCAAATTGCGAATCACAAATTGAGAATACCTTCCCATTCATTCCTATGTGTGTGTGCACATGTGGCACACATACATTCCCTAAGGGCATGTATGAAATGCACAAATGACACTTTGAAAAAAGCAAAAAAGTGTTTTTTTCAAGGAAATCGTAAATTACCACCAGCTTGAAGTTGGTGCTAATTTGCGATTCCTTACAGCAATATCGAAATTTGCGATGGGTACTAGAATAACATTTAGGGAATTGCAAATTGCGATTCTCTAAATACATGCGCAAAATAGGAAATCGCAAATTTTGAGATTTCTTATTTTGCGAGTAGGTTTTTCTTTCCTATATTGCACACAGCTAATTTGTGATCGCAATTCAGCTTGATATATCTGTCCCTCTGTGTCTAAATCGAATTCAGTGGCAGACTCTTTCATCAAATTAAGTTATTGATTTATTTGCAGCGAGTTTTTAATTATTCCATTTAAAACATGTTTTTCTGCTTCTGCAGATGTTCTCCACAGTTAAAATATTCATCCCCACAATTTAAAAAAATCCTATTCATATACTTCCATAAATCCCAAAATTCTGGCACTACACCCATGTCCTAGCAAACCCTAGAACCGAGAGCTTGATTCTGTAGACCAGAAGCCCACCTTATCTTGCACTACAGAGACAAGAGGATATTATCCTGCCGACTGGCAGCTCACCCCATCAAGGTCCTTAACCTAACTACACATTAAGCATGTGTACGTAATTACTCAGCCTGTCCACGCACAAGGAATTGTTTATCATAGTTTCTACCAGTCAGAAACCAGATCTACACTATATCACTGAGGCTTAGGGGGAGATCTCCAAGTCCGCTGCAACACTTTTACACCACTGTTGTGTAAGTTTTGTGACGCTGCAGCACCGTATAAAATGTGCCACGTTGCAACACATTTATAACCTGACTCATCTAGGGGGGTGCATCATGTTGTAAAGCCCTGTGCCACATTATACCTGCGTCAGGTATAATGTATGTAGGGTGGGCATTCCGACGCAGTCAAAAAACGCCTTGTTATAGTGACGCAGTGAAATCTACAAGATTTCAATAGATCACTTCTACGATGTCACTACGTCAAAACCTTATGCCTGCTTGAAGCTGGCGTAAGGAGTGAAGCAGCACAATAGGAATAGGCATTCCTGAGCATTGCTGGAGTTGCGTTGCACTTGCGACTCGACTCCCGCAATGCATTACCTTTATACCAACGGATGCGTGACACATCTGTCAATCCTTGCGCCACGGTGCGTTGCATTGTAAATGCGACGCATCCATGGTGGCACAAGGTTTTTTTTGCGTGATGCATTTTAACTATTGCGTTTCTCAGCTAAAATGAAGAGATGCATCAGTTCTTCTACATCTGCCCCACAGTTTCTAGTTCCTCCTCCCTACAGTTTGACCTGTTCATTCTAGATGGAAACAGCTTCGTTCATAAAGATAGTCGAGCAAGTGTTGGCCTATCCCCTATTGGACCCATATTGACATTCACACCACATTCCATGTATCTTTTCTTCATTTCTCTAAATCTTCATTTAGCTGAATATGTGTTTGAAAGTGAGCCATTTTTGGTTGGCCAAACCCAGTTTTTTATTCTTAACTGCTTGTAATTTTTCAATCTAACAGTGTCCAGGTGTGTGCTCCAATCCCTACAACCTAAAATAAAGTTGAGATTGGCTTAAAACCCAATTTGGCATATTTACCTTTATTAAAGGGCCAATATATTGGATGTAAAAACTACACCCAGGGAAACATCTGGACTGAAATTATATATTGTACCATCCACTTTGGGGCCCTGAAAACATGACATGGACCTTCACTAACACCTGGTCCCCTGCAGCCTGTGATCGTTCATGCTTGCAGACAGACTTGTAAAATAAATGTGTTTACAGTCCTAAAAGCCTACTTCTATGCAATAAATAAGTTACCACAAAATTTACCCTATTGCATATAAGGTAGGGTGCATAGCGCCTAAAAGTAGTGTACACCTAAATGAATTTTAACATATACCTGCAGTGAATAAATCACCAAAAGGTATTTTCAGAATATTGGATTTAGCTATTCCCATGAAAGATTTTGGTAAAGCAAGTTAAATCAGTATTTCTGTATTATCCAGCAGAAAACAGCTGCAGAAAAGTTCAACTTTCACTAAGTGTATTTTACAAACCCAATTGATTAGCAAAGCTAGGCTGTTTCTAACTAGTTAAAAAATAAAACTTTCAGAAAAATTATATTTACATGCCTGAGCCACTAAATGCTAATTAGCCTACATCTGCAGCTGCTGGCCAGCCCTGCCCTGCATGAAATGAGGTGTGAAAAACATTCCAGTGGCTGGAAAAAAGACCACGTTGAATGGCATGTCGACCTAGGCAAGGATGACCCATTCGAGCTCAGCTGCTGCCCTTCTGTTGGTGCATCATGTCATACCCTGCATGACAGGTCTGCCTGAGGCACATGAACAACTTTTGCAACATCGAAATGAGATAAACTGGCCCTGATCTTTTGTTTTCCCTTTCTGATTACTGAAGGACTCTGCTTTGTCTTATCAGATTTCTGTCTCATTTCTGTTGTGGGTTCAGAGCCTACTTAAAACTGGATTTTAGTGTTAGATGTGGTAAGACAGGGATTACCTCTTCTATGCTATTATTGGAATTTTACACATGTGCCGTGTTATACCTGGCATCATTGACATGAGTCTCTCCTCCATTTTTTTCTGTTGCAATCCTCAGTTTACGATGTTTTGCTGGAATATTGCTTTGGAAAACAATAAATCTTAGTTGTGAGTCGTACACATGTAACACACTCAAGTGTATCCACAGGATATCACACTTTGTAATTAGCTGGAATAGATCAAAGGAAGGAAGAGAGAACACACGGAGGAAGTGAGTTATATTCAGAAAAAATGTGTATTTAGTGATGAAGCAACAAATGTACATCTGGGGAGACGAATACAAAGAAATCAATTAAAGCAACAGCTATGAACAGAGGGATAAATAACATCTACTCATCAGTTCACAACTAAAGCATCAATTCCTGGTAATTATGACAGACAACCAAATTAATCAATAAACAATGGTGGTATGTTGGTGACAACGCACCGTTTCTGGAGATGATGGAGGTGTCGACGTTTCGGTCTAATATGCAGTCGTCATGAAGACCATCATCAGGACTGAATATTTCATTGCTGAAAAAACTCCCTGGAATTTCCAAGTAGGTTTGTTTCTAATTTCGGAAAGAAGCAAAAGATGTGGGGCAGAGGATCCAACAGATTAGTACAAATCTTCTATCTGGGATATAGAGGCCCCCTTTGATGAACGGTTCTCGGACAGCTGGTGGCTGAACATACAGCGTAAATTTTCAATCTGACAAGTTGCGCAATCGAGAAAGCAGCATCTTCCGTCGGCATGCCGGGTCATGAACCGTTCATCAAAGGGGGCCTCTATATACCAGATTGATGATTTGTACTAATCTGTTGGATCCACTGCCCCACATCTTTTGCTTCACCGAAATTAGAAACAAACCTTCTTGGACATTTCAGGGAGTTTTTTCAGCAATGAAATATTCTGTCCTGATGATGGTCTTCATGACGACTGCATATTAGACCGAAACGTCGACACCTCCATCATCTCCAGAAACGTTGCGTTGTCACCAACATACGACCATTGTTTATTGATTAATTTGGTTGTCTGTCATAATTACCAGGAGTTGATGCTTTAGTTGTGAACTGATGAGTAGATTTTATTTATACCTCTGTTCATAGCTGTTGCTTGAATTGATTTCTTTGTATTCGTCTCCCCAGATGTATATTTGTTGCTTCATCACTAAATAAAAATTTTTTCTGAATATAACTCACTTCCTCCGTGTGTTCTCTCTTCCTTCCTTTGATCTATTCCAGCTAATTACAGAGTGTGATATCCTGTGGATACACTTGAGTGTGTTCCATGTGTACGACTCACAACTAAGATTTATTGTTTTCTAAAATAAGTCCCTTGTAGCATACTTTGTCTTTAAATATCTAGTGCCCAAGCCTACAAGGGTTCATTGGGTTTCCCCTGCCTATATCACGGAATATTGCTTTGGGCACTGTGCCACTGCTGATCAGTGCCACAGTGCAAGTGCTCCCTATGTTAAAAATATACATTGATTAGTGATTCCATGATTGGCATATTTGTCTTACTGATCAGACCCTAGTCTAGTGCACTGGGTGTGCCAAGGGCAGGTAAGACAAATGCTGCTAGTGGGCTTGCAGCACTGGTTGTGCCACCCACAGGAGCAGCTTGTAAAATGTGTCTCAGGTCTGCCATTGCAGAGCCTGTGTGCAGTCCCTGACTGCCATGTCGACTTGGCAAGGAAACCTACTTGCCAGTCTCTAAATCTTCCCTGTGCAACATTTCAGACACCCCTATGGTAGGCCCTAGGGCTGGGTGCATTGTTGGTAAAAGGTAGGTCATGCCCTGATGTGTGTGGCATGACCTAATAGTGAAGTACAGCCATTTTCGTGTTTCACTATTGAAGGGCCAGAACGGGCAGATTGATTAATAGCCACATTATAATCTTATCTGACTAAGGGAGCATGGTAGCGGATCAAGTTTAGTGTCCATGAACTCAGAATTTAATAACACATCCTTTAGAGTGGATGGTTTTTAGATTCTGTGTTTTAAAATAGGCCTTTTAGGAAGTGGCTATTTTCTTGTCCAACTAACTACAGGTCTCTGCTGGTTTGGTGTGAGTGACAGGGGCTGGGTGGCTCCAGAGGTCTGCATGAGTCAGTGTGGGGCTAATGCTGCATTTACATTCAGAGTGGGGGAAGAGTAGTTCCTGGTAGCCCGCCCTGCCTGATAACCATTCTGGCTCCATCTCCTGCCGGGCGACTGATGACCCTGCCCCTGCCAATAACAATACTGGCTCCGCCTCCTGCTGGGCGGCTGATGACCCTGCCCTGCACAGTGAATAGGCCAGATGCCTCTGCCTGGCAACACCCACAACAAACCTGGGATGGGGGAATTTCCCGGCTTGGACACAGGGAACAATGCAGGAAAGGGGTATAAAAGAAGGACCCCTGAACCAAAGAACTCAGATCACTTCTGGACAAGGAAACCTCTACCGAGGACTAGAAGCCTGCTGATCCGAGGACCTGCCTACCCCTTCTGCCAGTGTGCTGTTGGCTGGGGGGAACCTGCATTTGCTTCTTTATTTTCACCAAGGGAAAGTAGAGAGGAACTTTTAATGTGTACTCTCAGCTTTGCAAGAAAATCTCCAAGGGCTGGAAGCAGTGCCAGCCTCCTGTTGAAGTCACAGGGCCAAAGGACTTCACCATCTTCTGCTTGCTTGTGCTTGAACATGGTGTTTTCAGTGCACAGAAGAAACCTGCAATCTCGACGTCAACAGTCGCCGCTGAATCCAGCCCGACACCGTGAGTAACGGCTCCAGTGTCCTGAGCCTTCGACGCCGGCCGCCGGGCCCCCCTCGACGCCAGTAGCGATGCCAGTGAGTAGCGAGTTTGGCTCCAGCTCTAAGTGGCCCTGTCTCGACTCCGCTGCTGGTCACATCGACGCTGCAGCCCTTTTTCGATGCCGTGAGTGCAGCTCAATCTGGCAACGACGAAATGTATTTATTTATTTATTTTTACAATTTGTAAAGTGTAACATCTGCCCGTAAGCGTCTTGGCGCTATGACTCAAATATGTGTCTCAACGTACAGAAACCAATTCTTAAAAGAGATGATAGTGAACTGGGAAATTACTGGTCGAACAACCAAGTCTTCAACAATTTCCTAAACTGAAACAATGAAGGTGTTGATCTAATCACCAGCGGAAGGGAGTTGAAGAGTCTTGCAGCAGTATTGGTAAAACATCTGTCTCCCCATGTAACAGTCCTAGTCCGCGGTACTACGCCGTATCCTGCTTCACCACCGGGAGCGCTGCCCCGGTCCGACACCTCTCGACGCCGCTGCAGATCGCCCTAACCCGAGGCTCGATCGACGCTGACCTCTCGATGCCGTGGATCATCGTTTTTCTTCATTCTCAAAGGTACTGTGTTTGTGGGGTCTATTGCAACTCCGGGCCCGACGTAGCCATTTACTAAGAAGAAACTCTACCTGAACTACTATTTTTCCTTCCAAAGAGTATTTATTAAGATTGTGGTATATTTTTGTCAATATTTGGTCTTGTGCTAAGCTTTATATAAAAACACTTATTTTCATAATAACTCCTGTGTTGTGTCCGTTTGTAGTGTATTCACTTGATTACTGTTTGGGGGCATAAATGCTTAACACACTGCCTCTGAGATAAGCCGGTCTGCTCTGCCAAGCTACCAAAGGGGTGAGCGGGGGGTATCTGAGTGTGTAGCCCCCTTGCCCTGACTAGAGGAGGTGGGTCCCTATTTGTCAGAAGTGTATGCCTCTGCCAACTAGAGACTGCCGATTCTAACATGTCCCAATAAGCCACTAATTACTTTCTGTATGCTAGGGCCAATGACAGGCTCACAAGCATAACATCACATTTTCATTCTCTCTCACTTACCTTATCACTCAATGTCCTGTTCTCTCTTGGTTAAAGTTTAAGCCATTTAACTTACCAGCAGCATTAACTGAGATGGAACCAGTCGAGCCAAATTTATTATAGACTAAACTCAGGCCACTTCTTTTTCTCTCACGTTTTAAAAGTTCTTTCTTGGCCAAGTAAGGTTGCACTTCACTTTAAAATCTGGACAAAGCACTCCCAAGAAAAATCTTCACCCTGTAGATTTTGTAAGGCTTTGCCCATAGTTAAAAAGTATACTGCTTGGTAAACAGATCAACAAAATGGTTGTGGTTCACTCACAAACTCACTTCAACTAACAAAACCTGATAAAATCTATCTGCAGTATGGAGACAGGGACTATTTAGGTTCTTGGCAACACTTTGTATGTTCTATCTATCAGTACATTACCCAGTTTTGGTATTGTTGAACTGTGCACAGCACCCTCGTAGGGGTCATGACAGTACATTTCATAACTAGTCTTCATCTTCACTCTCCAAAAGAATCAAATTCTTCAAGAGTTAGCACAACAGATTTGTTGATCTCAATCATGTGTTTTAAATTCATCAAAAAAATATCATGGGAACTAATTACACACTTTGCTGAGATTAATGGTGTCGGATGCAGCATCAACCAGACTCCAGAGGTTGCTAATTGTTTTGTCTGGGAGAATCTATCTGCACTAGCTAAAAACACAGAAAAAATGAAATGTACCCTTTCAATCAACTTAAATCCTGCATGTTAGAATTTATTTTACAATGGTAAAAACCATAAATAGAACTCTAACTTCAAAAATGTTACAATCAGCAGTTTTCTTTCTCCCTTTCAAAAACTGTTTCTTCCTGTCAATATTAAAACTGACACTTTGAACGAGCATGAATAGAATTTCAAAGATTGGTATAGCTCAAATTATGTACTAAGAAAGTAGTACCAAATATTTCTGATGCCCCAGACCTGTGTTCATAATAAGATTGACAGAGCCCCATATGCATTATTATATCGCACTGCTGTTGAAATATCACCATTTCTGCTTCAGGTTGTAGAGATAACATTCTAAATCTACAAAATCCTATACTTCAGCCTACCATCACACTTTAAAATGGATTGACTATGATTGGCTGATTTTGTAACACCAAACTCTTCCTCTCCGCAGGAGCCCAGCACATGGAAAATATGATGGCATTAGCCTTCTCGCTGAAGATATCTACCTCTCACTTGACCTGCTCACCCACATAAAGCTTTGAGCCTTTATTTACTCATAGCATCTTAAACTAACCTAGCTGGGTCTTGCAAAAGAAATGTCAGCATAGAATATGTAACTATTCCTTTTACTGGATTTGTTTTAAATACTGTTAATAAAACAATTTAATACAAAGTTATTGTCATTACTGCGAAGTCTTTAGCTCGTTTGGGGAGAAGCAGGGAGAAGACACCTCCACCATTCCAAGTGGTAACTTGTGCTTTTCAAAATGCAGAAACAAAACAGGACTTTAAAAACAAGGTCCATGATGGTTCTGTTTTATCTCACCTCACAGGTTAAGAAAATGGCCCTTATGCTTCCAATGTCTACTACCACCACAATTTCTGTCCAAACTCAGAATCAGAAAATAGCTTTATTCGATTTCAATTAGAAAAATCACAAAAGCACAAGTAAATATACAAGATAAACATTAATAAAATTCATTTAAAACTTAAAGAAATGCCGAGTAACAGTCTTAGAAATTTCAATTCATAGTTGATCTGCATCTAATTACACTTTTTACAAACATAGCAACTAAGTACATAGGCATCTCATCTTCTAGCATTCTCAGTTTCAATAATGCCAGTCTGCATTGTCTCAAACCCCATTGTTTCAGTAGAAGTTTTAAATACTTGTTCCTTGGCAATGTATAAAATTTACATAGCAAGTTAAAATGTATCAGTGACTGCTGTGATATATCATCACAGGGACAAGGTATCAAGTTTTTTGAACCAGATGTTCGGTTTGGGGAATGTAATTAACCTAAAGAAGTTCCCCCCCCCTGAAGCGTGTCAATAGCATCCTAGTGTAACAACTCTGGGTGTGTATTAGGTATTTCTGGATTCCCTGTCTCTGTAAAATAATATGATTCTCCATCACAGAGACCTTTTTACCCTCTAGCTGCCACCGTTTGTTCTCTAACAAAGCGAGGCAAATATCTTTCAGTTTTTTCCTCGATATTGTTGCTAGTATGATCGGAGAGTCAAAGAATTCGGGGTATCCGATCTCTTTAAAAAAGCCCTTTACATAAATAAACCAGTCAATCTTTAGGGCCCCCTGAAGCTTAAGGCAATACTGTATAATATTCCTATTTAGTTCTTTCTCGTTCGAGGTCCATACCTTATGCCACAGCAGCACAGGACTCAGTTTAATAAGGTCTGTGACGTAGTCCAGACCTAGTTCCTTGTGGAAAACATGCGTGGAGGTTGACTTCAGAACAGCTAATAGATATCTAAGGAAAGCATTTTCACATAGCTGAATATCACGGGTGTCTGCAATCCCCCAAACTCCTGCACCATATAATACAGTGGAAACACATTTTGATTTGTAAATATCCATCAAAATGTGTACAGGTCTACCACCTTATTTATTTGCAAAATGTTGTACTGCCCCAATTGCATGGGAAAACGCTAGTTTCCTCGTGTTAGCGGCTGCCAAGCAAGTCCCAGTTCTATCAAAGGTAATCCCCAGATAGGAGAAGATATTAGTTAGTTCTATCTTTGACTTCGCTAGGGAAATATTGCATTGGATGTTTCTTTTTAGGGTACAACACATACTAAAAATTTTCCCTATATTGATTTTTAAACCTCTGTTGCTCATATAGTCTGAGAAAGAACTAAGCACTTTTTGTAAACCTATCTGGGTCCTGGCCATGATTACCATGTCATTGGCATAAAGTAAGATGAGGGCAGGGCTACCACCTATTTGAGGGAAGTCCAGTTTTTCTTCCATTAAAAGGTTTGCCACATTATTTATATAAAGGTTAAATAAAAAAGGTGCTAATATGCAACCTTGGCGTACTCCCCTTTTTATGGGAAATTTTGAAGTGCATTGGCCCTTATTACCAAAACGTACTTTAGTACCAGCTCCCCGATATTATTCTTTGATGAAGTTCAAAATATTAGGTTCAATACCTAGTTGTAACAAGGTATCCCGTAATATTTTGTGGCTCAGGCAATCGAATGCCGAACTTAAATCGACAAAGGTTAAAAAGAGATTGCCTTTTTTAGCTGCCACGTGTTTTCCAATAATTATTGCCAGATTCAACCCTCGTTCCACAGTGCCCAATCCTGCTTTAAAACCATACTGAAACTTTGAGAGGGCTCCTGTGTCTTCTGCCCATATCTGTAGTCTATTTAACCGATCTCTAGAAAAAATCACACAGAAATGTATTTATAGGATAAAGGAAGAACGATATTACCACTTTTGCAAGTCTTTCAAGTCACAGTCCTTACACAAGTGATTTGAGTCTTCACCCTAAGACAGATACCCTATATTCTACATCTGGAAAGAAACCTTTTGTCCTTGTTCCACATTAAGGTTAAGCCTCTCTTCACTTCTCTTTCCTATGGGCGGGACCCTGTGATCAATAACACTGTTCAGCACTAAGGCACAATACGTTTTTTTCTGTGTTGGTACAGAGATGAGGCCCTGTGCTCTCAAGTAAGCTTTTCGTGTGTGTCATTAAGAGGTGTTTCAATTATATATATAGCTTGCATAGTCCATACTGCTTCCTCCTGACATGGCTTAGCTTGTGTGAATTATGCACAGCATAGCCTGTGGTCTGACTAGCTCATTTGCTTTAACTGAGAACTGAGGCAGTGTGGGACCTCGTCCCTAGGGTTGCCTCACTATAGCAGGCTCAGTCTCATTTTCGGCATCCTGCTGTTCTATGGGAATACCAGGATTACGAAAAAGCGGTGAATGAGAAGCATAGACCATCTTTTCCTAGCCAATTTTCTTCATTCCTGTTCTAGCGGGACTTGCTATTAGCATTGCATTACTTCCATTCCTTAATTGAGGCTGTGCGAAAGTGAATTACTATTTTATGTGGAGGTAGTCCTCTTCAATAAACAATATCACTATTCCTTACTATGTCCAGTTAGTTCACAATAATTTAAACCTGAGTTCAATCCTTGATAGCTGTAGACAGGAAGATCTTAGGAGAAATGGGTAAAGCATTTATCAGTACAAAAACAGTTAAAAAGTTGAAAACACAAAAGAATAAAATTCCAACTACACTTTATAAAAATAGAGACAATTTTATTGGAGAAACGGATGCTAAAACAACACAATCCAGATGTAGAGAACGAAATAATTTTTTTTCATAGTTTTACATACTTCTAGTACCAAAAAGCACCAAGCTCCAACCAAAGGTATCTGGTCACAATAGATCGACTCAAAGTCTAATGGTAAGGTCGAACAGGATGGAGCATCAGTAGGGGACAGAGACCAGATTCTCGTCAATGAAGCCATTGGCACGTTGGGCTGTAGACTGGGTCCGAAGAGGGGCTAGTTGATGGCAGTTAGCTGAAGCACAAGATCTCAGTCGGAGTCTCGGCTTCAACGTGAAGCTGGGACCCAAAAATGCATGTTTGTGATTCTGCCTGGCATTGGTCTTGGTGAAGTCCTCTATGTTTGTACTTAGAAACTTTTCTGGAAGCAGAGATTCTTTCAGCAAGAAGGATCTGACTGGAAGTCTGACGCAGGTGACTTTAGCCTTGTGGTGATCCGGTGGTAGCCTCTGGGTCTTTTAGAGAAAAGGTCAGAGGTTTCTAAGTGTTCAGTCTTTGAAAGGGCAAAGATCATGTCCTCACACTAGCCAGGGGTCCAGGACCTTTTGGACATAATTTGGGGATTAGGACTCAATCTCAGCAGAAATGTGGTCTTCTTGCAACTTTTATGTTTCTAAAGCTGAACAGGCAGCTAGCCAACTAGCCCTTTGAGTCCACTCTTCTGTACAAGTGTGGTGCAGGCCCAGTCTTTGGAGTTTCTTTTCACAGGTTCTACTGCAGATGCAGTCCTTCTTCTGTCTTCCACAGGTGCAGAAGTATTCTGAAGAGGGTAATGGGGGTGCCAGTTTAAGACACAGTGTCAGTTGTGGGTGTGGTAAAGGTTCACAGGGGTGCCCCTACCCACTTTTGTCACAGTTCCTCTGTATTTTACTGTAAACTATGCCAACGTCGCCCTCTCTAGCTAAAAGTAATATGTCAGAACCTTTCTTCCTCTGTGTAGAGTTCCTTAGGCTCTTGCAGATGCATGACTAGTATAATGGGAAATTCCTTCCTTGTGGTCCCTCAAAACCAGTTCTGGTGCAAACTCTCTCCCACTAGAATTGCTTGTGACATGGCAGGCATTGTTTGAATTATAAGTAAGTTCCTAGGCATAGCCTAGATGGACATCATGTCAGGGGGAAAACATCTCCCCACATCCAAGCCTTTTGTCTACTTATTGGCAGCAGATACATTTCACCAAAGAAGGCACTTCTGAGGCCAGAACAAAGGAAGGTATACACTCAGTGTACATGCGGGGAGCAGGTTGCTCCCATAAATGATACAGAAGTAGATGCAATCCGTTAGCCGCTGTGAAGCAACAGCATGGCCAACATAGATGTAAGCTCTGACTTGGAACTTTCTAAAGCAAAGCATTTGCTAAATACGCTGTAAGTTTACTGGAATATTTTGCAGTAGCTCTTTGAAATTAGCACATATATACAGCAAAACCTAACAAGCTCTCTAAGCTTGGACCATGCAGGTGTCTTTGGTCGAACAAACAATTGAAAGAAGCTCTAAAGTTGAATGTTAGGAAGCCAAGGGAAAAGTCATTGGGGTAAAATAAGTTCTAAGAAAAGTTCCATGAACACCACATTTGTATTAATACACCATTCCTTTTAACTATTTTTCAGCCAACAACAGGCCATTGCCCTGAGGAGACACTTGGAATTAGAACGGGTCGAAAAGCGTCAGCACAATCTAAGATAGGGAGTTGTCAATAGTAATTTTGTCGTGGAGTTAACTATTGGAAAATTGAGTTTTTCCTGTATACTAAAGACTTTCTACAACCCCTGGAAGTAGTTGTAGTAGTTCCAACAGCACCGGGCTGCCCAATATTCAATGAGGACGGGTGTCACATGGGTCTGCTAGACCTCTTTCCAACCTCTGCTTCTCCAATGCATGCTCAATATATCAGATGAAATTCACAGATCATTAGATGAAGGCGAAGCCAACCTCCTAATCCTACTCGACTTATCTGGAACAGTAAATCATCTTTACTTGAGACACTCAAAAATTGCACAAGTATCAGTGGCACAGTCCTGATATTGTTCATGTCCGATCTGCAACATAACTGTGAACAAATAAACATCAACAGTTGTCTCTCGAAACCTGCACCAGTTCCACAAATGTAATCTTTTCATGGAACCCCTCACAGTTATTTTGAGCCAAGCAGTGTCAAATATCACCTATATGCCGATGACACACAACTCTACTACAAAGTATCACACCCTACGGGAGAACCAAGATGGCGGGTAGACGCCGCCTCGGAGCAGCAGCGTTTTGAGAGGCTCCGTTCCCTGCCACTACAAGTTCTTCAGATTTATGGAGAGAACTATTGCACATAAGAAGTGAAACTTATATGAAATCAGATACTCCTTCTCGAGTTCTTTAAAAGGAGAAAAAACTTCACGTAGACCTCTTTCCAACCTCTGCTTCTCCAATGCAGCCCCAGAAGGTGAGGTGAGCAGCCAGGATGGGCTGTTGTGTCATGTGGGAGCCACTGCTGTTGCTTCTGTGAGCAGCTGTCTCAAAGCCTGTGGCAGTGGTGGCCCCTCCAGCGGCTGCCATTGACAAGACAGCAGCAGCCCAATGTTTACTTCCTAATTACTGGACAGGGCATGCCACACGAACAACATAACAGCACAGCAGCTTCCAGTGGAAGGATGTTGACTTTCCTAGAGGAAGGAGAGAATAATGTAACACCCACAACATGTTAAACATTCCCCATAGTCCTGTGCCACAAGCTGACCAGCCTGAACACATCTCCCTGACACTAGTGACTTCATATGCCTTTCCTACATCAAACGACTGCTCTCAGATCTCTCAAAAACGGCACACGGTTTAGTGGTGCAAGAGTGTTCTTTCCAGAGAAATGTGTTTCCTGAAACTCTCAGCTTGCAGAGACTCTTCAAAACAGAGCAAGTCCACCACCAGTCAAGTGCGACTGGATAGTTTCTCCCAGGGGAGCGAGGCTGAGTCCCCTTCTGGGAGAGCAACAACGTTTTTTTTCTGGGGTGTGTGGGCAGCCTTTTCTGTAGTGAGGCCTGTGTTTTGTTAGCAATTTCAGAAGGATTTATGGAGCAAAACCTCTGCCAGGCTCATTCTAGTACAGTTCTTTAACTCCTAATTGTACCCTAACCTCTCCATTTTAGGGCACCCTCCATATGCATCTGTTCTCATTCTCAAACCTGCTTTATCAAATCCTCAAATTTCTTTCTCATTCTATTAGGTGTGTACACGTTAAACTATGCCATGCAGTAGTTGTGGAGTTTTTGACGAACTTTTGGCAAACACCATGAACATTGCCAGCGGAGTGGAGTTTATCATCCACCCCTACAATAATGATCTCCCACAACTGAAAAACAATGTAAAATGGACAGCTTTAAAACCCATGACTGAAGGAAAAGACTTCAAAATAATCACAAAGATGAAGCCCACTGCCAACAGTATCGATCTAATCCCCTCCATTCTAGTACAGAACCTCACCCATATCATCTTCCCGTTTGGGACCAAAATCATCAATGCCTCTCTATCATCAGGCTGTGTTCCTAAATCCCTCCAAAAAGGCCAAGTCACACCCATTCTCAAAGGACCAGAAACGGACCCCAAAGACCTCAATAACCTCAGACCTATCTTCATCCTTTACTTCCTAGCTAAAACGATGGAGAATTGTGTCCTGCTTCAACTAACCCAACACATAGAGGAATTCAACCCCATAACACATTCCAATCAGGATTCAGAAACTGCTATGCTCAATATATCAGATGAAATTCACAGATCATTAGATGAAGGCGAAGCCAACCTCCTAATCCTACTCGACTTATCTGGAACAGTAAATCATCTTTACTTGAGACACTCAAAAATTGCACAAGTATCAGTGGCACAGTCCTGATATTGTTCATGTCCGATCTGCAACATAACTGTGAACAAATAAACATCAACAGTTGTCTCTCGAAACCTGCACCAGTTCCACAAATGTAATCTTTTCATGGAACCCCTCACAGTTATTTTGAGCCAAGCAGTGTCAAATATCACCTATATGCCGATGACACACAACTCTACTACAAAGTATCACACCCTACGGGAGAACCAAGATGGCGGGTAGACGCCGCCTCGGAGCAGCAGCGTTTTGAGAGGCTCCGTTCCCTGCCACTACAAGTTCTTCAGATTTATGGAGAGAACTATTGCACATAAGAAGTGAAACTTATATGAAATCAGATACTCCTTCTCGAGTTCTTTAAAAGGAGAAAAAACTTCACGTACCCGTGACCGCGAAGCTGCTGCCGGATGCTTCGTTTCCTGGGCGGCTAGTGTGGGCGGCGTCTGCCCGCTCTTGGAGCGCGGAGCTCGAGCTTGCTGTTGTTCTGCAGACCAGCCGTCCGCTGGGCGGCTCTTACTCCACTTCTGGTTTTGTTCGAGGACGGAGCCGTGCCGGGGGAACTGGTGCAACCGATACGCTTTGACCGGCTCTATCAACTGTTGCCTGAAACCGCGCCTCAGATGAAGATGGGGCCAAAGATCACGGTTAGAGCTACCCGTGCAGGAAAGGGAGTCGGCATTGAAACATCGGCACAGACGCCAACTTCCAAGAGTGCTACTAATACGGCCGCTGGGAAGACGACGCAGCAAGCGGGTAAGCCACTGATCCGTGCCCCACTCTTTACCGGCACAAACCCTTGCCTTGGCCCCAGTAATCAGCCTGCCTCAAGGGACTGCAACACTATGTCTGATAAAGACATTCCCTGCAACAATGTAATTAATCAGCAGATTCAATAGAAAGTACAGCCGCAGCGGCGGAGAACGGTTCGAGGCAAGTAGGGCTCACTGCTGAAATGCTCAGTGATACACTGCCCGAGACTGAAAATAATAGCGCAGGAGTTCAGATGGATACAGATACTGGGGACGGTTTGGCCGCTGAAAAGGGGGTAATGGGCGATGCGGGCCGGTAGGAGATAAGGACGTATTCAACATTGGTGAGTTTGAAAATGGCGATATTCGAATTGATAAGAATGGGGCAAAGGATGAGAAACCTCTCTCGTCATTAGGACGAGATGAAGAGCAACATCTTGAAATGGCTAATACACTGGAATCTGGCACTCTAAACATGGAAGGGGCTGTAGCTACAGTAACCATAGACTCTCCCGAATCTGCAGAAGAAAGTCCTATTGTCGAAAATGAAGAGGAACTTGATGACTTTGAAGACGATAAAAGCAATGAAGCCATGGATACTGGTAAACCTCTTGGACGTAGGAGGGGGAAAGCTAAAGTCAAGAATAGACTCAATAAAGGCAATATCGCTACTTCTTCTGTTAATTTGCGTGCAAAGTTGATTAGAGATGAAAGCCCCCTTCGCAAATGGATGCAAGCAAGGGGGGGAGTTAAATCATTGGCTTTGCGTTTATCTGGTGCCAGCACAAGATATTAATCAAAGCGAAGGGGTTCAATCAGTTGTGAGTGTTGGGGTATCCCCGACCCTTGCTCAATTAGAGCTAGAACCAAATGGGAGGGAGCAAACTTACGAATTGGTCACAAAATCTGTAGCTGATGCTTCAAAGTGCGCTGAAGCAGCTTGTCAGTCCCCTCTGATTGAGGTTTCACTAGCTCCTGACCCCTCTAGTCCTTGCGATCCCTCGGTTCCTGTATCAGGGGCACTCTAGAAAAATATAGGAGACGCTTCGTCTTCTGTTGATCTTATCCTAAAGAAACTCACTGTTCATAAGCCAGAAGCTCTGCAGCATTTTCTCCAGCTGAGAGAAGATAACAACATGTTACAGAATTCTCTGATGGAGGTCTCTAACAAACTAGGGGGTGTCACACAAGAGATCGAGGATCTAAAACAAAGAGTGGTCGAAGTAGAGGAAGGGACTATGCGTAATAAATCTCTTACCAACCAGCACGCGGCGCAAATCTCAAATCTCAAAATTAAGCTTGAGGACTTGGAAAACCGTCAAAGACGGCAAAATCTACTACTCTTTGGCATTCCGGGGGGATCTGAAGGCTCAGATTCCAGGGCTTATGTTGTTAAAATGTTTCAAAAAGCCTTTATAGACCTCTCGGACTGGGATTGGGACTGGCAGCTGCAGAGAGTTCATAGGCTACCCATCTTTCAAAGAGACAAGAATAGTAAGTTTCCACGTCCCCTCCTGATTTATTTTGGGAACTATCTACTGAGACAGGCCGTCTCATTAAAAGCTAGACCAAATACTCCTGTTACAGTCGAAAATATTAAATTTTTCATTCGATCTGATTTGAGCAAAAGCACGATGGATAGAAGGTTGAAACTTCGCCAGATGATTGACTCTTTTTAATCCATTGGGTGTGATGGATATCTGCAAGAACCTGCTCGTCTCAAAGTTATCAAGGCCGGTCAATCTCATTTTTTCACTGATTTAAGAGAAGCTGAGACGGCGCTCTCCAAGTTTAGTTTATGATTAAGTAATATATATAAAAAGGAGAAGTAATGTCTAGGAATATTGGGTACAGAAGGGTGGTATAGAAGGGGACCCTACTAGATACCAATAGAATGTATTATTGATAGTTGGAATAATTATCGAATATCCGCTGAACTGTGAAATATGATAGGTCTCTACTATGCCACTCAGTCTTTTTTTGTTTTTTTTGTTCTCTCTTTTCTTTTTTTTTTTTGGCAAAGGTTTTGGTTGTAGCCTCCTTGCTGCTTCTTCTCAGAGCTGCCTTTCCAGCGGCAGCAAGGTTAGTGGGGTGTTCTCCCCAATTGTACTAGGGAGGGTGGGTGGGGGATTGGTATGGGTGGAGCTAAAAAAAGGGGGAAAAATAATCATTGTTGGAGATATAGTTTTTAAGCGAAGACAAAATGCAACTATTACTTCACATAATGAATTAAAACAGAGGGATATATATCACTGTGTTATTGGTTTCTTCTTAGAAAAATGTTTTTTCTTAGATGTTTAAATTAGAATGTAGCCGGCCTCAATAGCAAAAATGAACGCAGATTGGTTCAGGAAAAACTTAATATGTACAAACCCCACCTTGCGTTGCTTACAGAAACTCATATTGGTGTTAAAGATGAAAAACTGCTGGGTCAATTGGGGTATGATCTTATTATCTATTCTACTTTGGGTGCTTCTATAAGGGGGGTTGCAATAATGAAATGAAAACATTTGAATTTAGAAATTATTCGGACTATGGCTGATTCAAAGGGCAGATGGGCCATTATTCAGGTTGAACTGGAGCATTCTAAATATGTATTTTGTGTGGTTTACGGTCCTAATATTGATAAACCAACTATGTATGATAGACTAACTATTGAATTATTAGATTGGGAAGGTGAACTACTTGTTATGGGAGATTTTAATTGTGTCATGAATTATCACTTAGACACTACTCGGCGTCATGCATTATTACGGATGTGTAAAGTTAGAACTGCGATATTAGAATTGAGTCGTATACATAACTTCAAAGATACTTGGCGTACCATTCACCCCAATATTGCCGGGTTCACATACTATTCAGCACCTCATAAACTATGCTCCCGAATTGATATGGTTTGGGCGGCTGACAGAATCATGAACAACTGTACAATAGAACTATGTCCTAGAGTGACGTCTGATCATAACCCTATACTGATGGAAATTAATATACCGACTAAAAAACAGGAGTTCGTTCAGATAATTCACTTTCCCGAGATATCTCTTTTCAGATACAACTTTTACTGCCCAGCCTAAACTACACATTACTGAATTTGTAGAGACTAATTTAAACTCTTTAGCAGTAGTACAAGTCTGGGATGCTTGCAAAGCTAGCATTGGGGGCTTTGCACAACAATATGTTTTACGAAGAATTTCAGAAAGACAGAAAGAGATTAAAACATTGAATTCTAGCCTTATATCGTTGTAAAACCAGCTAGTACAAGCTTTGCAGCAAGAAACACCTAATGCTGACCATATAAAGATGGATTTGATCGATCTGAAGCTAGCTACCAAAAAAATCATGATAGAGACATAGTCAGAAACTGCACCAATATCATCTTTCACAGTATGAAAGTGGGGACAAAATAGGAAAATTGTTAGCATACAAAGTTGCTGACAAGAAAGCAAAAACTATAATTAAAGTTATTAAAGTTGCTAAGGCTGTTTATCATACTCACTCGGAAGATATACTAGATCAGTTTGTTAACTATTACACCAGGCCATACACACCTGAGAACTCCCCTTCAAGTGACCATATTTTATCTTACATTAATAAAAATCTGGCCAATCAAAATGACGGAGAGAGGTTTAATCAACTGGAGGACGATATCTCCATTATGGAGATAAGATCAGCGATAGCTTCCCTTCCGTCCGGTAAAGCGGCTGGGGAAGACTTACTCCCAATCGAACTTTATAAAATATGTATACAGGAACTAGCTCCCCTTTTTAGCTTAGTCATCAATTCCATTAGGGAAACAGGGAAAGCTCCAGCTTCATGGAACTGGCTAAAATTGTTTTGAAAAAACAGAAACCAGCCAACGACTGTGGGTCTTACAGGCCTATTTCTTTAATAAACGCCGATGCCAAGGCTTTTGCCAAGATATTGGCTACTCGTTAGCTCCCTATATGTCAGAGCTGGTTAACACCCAACAGCATGGATTTTTTACAGGGAGAGACACAACGGCCCATATCAACATGGCCATTACAGCCTTCAACGTTGCTTCTACTGAGCTCCCCCCACTCGGTATGATAATGCTTGACGCGGAGAAAGCATTCGACCGAGTGGGGTGGGAGTATCTGTGGGCTGTTATTAGGGCATTCGGCTTTCAAAATAACTACATTGGCTGGATTAGATCCCTGTATGACCAACCCACAGCTAAGATAAGTTATGCAGGTATGGACTCTTTCAAATTTAGAATAGCAAGAGGAACCCAGCAGGGGTGTCCTCTCTCACCCCTGCTGTTTGCTCTTTCTTTAGAACCTTTTTTTAATGCACTCCTGACTCAAGCAAACATTATTCCTTTTCAATTTGGCAGACAAGTTCTAAAAATAACCGCATATGGGGACGATATAGCCATTTTCACAACTGATGTAGCTAAATCATTACCTGTGATCAGTAGAGAATCAGAAGAATCTGGGAAGGTCTCAGGGTATAAACTGAATTTAAATAAGACGCAATTTATAGTCAATTACAAAACACTGACCCCAGTTCCTGGCATCTGTAATAACGCTACGTATCTTGGAATAAAAATGTCAGCCTATCTTGGGGATCTAATCGCTCTTAATTATAGTCCACTTCTGAAAGAAGTGGCTTTGTCTTTCAAAAAATGGCACAAGATCCTGCTGAGCCTTGCTGGTCGGATTAACTTAATTAAAATGAAAATTGTCCCCAAATTTCTTTACTTATTTAGATGCATCCCCTTACGACTTAATAGCGTGTTTTTCAAAAGACTTGATGGGTTATGCAGCAGTTATATATGGGGCTATAAGAAAGCTCGTAGATAAGTTCAAGTTCAAGTTTACAATTTTTATAGCGCACTACTCACCCAGAGGGTCTCAAGGCGCTTGAGGGAAGGGGGGTATTTTACTTATCGAATATCCAAGTTTTTAGTTGTTTTCTGAAGGAGAGGTGGTTCTGTGTGAGGCGGAGGTGGGTGGGGAGAGAATTCCAGGTCTTGGGCGCTAAGTAGGAGAAGGATCTTCCCCCCATGGTGGATCTTTGGATGCGCGGACCTGCGGCAAGGGCTTGATTGGACGATCGTAGTTGGCGGGTGGGGGTGTAAAAGGACAGGCGCGTGTTGAGGTATTCGGGTCCTAGGTCGTAGAAGGCTTTGTGTGCGTGGGTGAGGAGACGGAACGTAATTCTCTTGTTGACGGGGAGCCAGTGGAGGTCTTTCAGGTGACCGGAAATGTGAGCTTGGCGGGGGATGTCTAGGATGAGTCTGGCTGAGGTGTTTTGGATGTGTTGGAGTTTTTTCTGTAGTTTGGCTGTGGTTCCGGCGTAAAGGGTGTTTCCGTAGTCCAGTCGGCTTGTGACCAGTGCATGGGTGACCGTCTTTCTTGTTTCGTTGGGGATCCAACGGAAGATTTTTTTGAGCATACGTAGGATGTTGAAGCATGATGATGAGACGGCGTTGACTTGTCTGGTCTTCGAGAGGGAGGAGTCCAGGATGAAGCCCAGGTTACGTGCGTGGTCCATTGGTATGGGTGCGTTTCCCAGGGCCGGTGGCCACCATGAGTCGTCCCAGGTGGAGGGGGATGATCCTAAGATGAGGACTTCCGTTTTGTCCGAGTTCAGTTTTAATCGGCTGTTCTTCATCCACTCGGCTACTTCTTTCATCCCTTCGTGTAGGTTGGTTTTGGCGGTGTTTGGGTCTTTGGTGAGGGAGAGGATCAGCTGGGTGTCGTCTGCGTAGGAGATGATGTTGAGGTTGTGTTTGCGCGCGATGGATGCGAGGGGACTCATGTATACATTAAAGAGGGTGGGACTGAGTGATAATCCTTGTGGAACGCCGCAGATGACTTCGGTGGCCTCTGATCTAAAAGGGGGGAGGCGGACTTTCTGGGTTCTTCCGGCGAGGAACGAGATGATCGAGTCCAATGCTTTTCCTTGTATTCCAACGTTGCTGAGGCGTTGTATATGGGGTGCTATGACAGACTGTGTCAAAGGCTGCGGAGAGGTCAAGTAGGATGAGGGCAGCTGTTTCTCCGTTGTCCAGTAGAGTTCGAATGTCGTCTGTTGCTGCGATGATGGCGGTCTCGGTGCTGTGTTTGGCTTGGAAGCCGGACTGTGAAGGGTCGAGGGATTTGTTGGATTCGAGGAAGGCGGCGAGCTGGCTGTTGACGGCTTTCTCAATGACTTTGGCAGGGAATGGGAGGAGCGAAACGTGGGGGTAGTTCTTAAGTTCAGTGGGGTCTGCTGTGGGTTTCTTCAGGAGGGCGCTGAGTTCGGCATGTTTCCAGCTTTCCGGGAAGGTAGCGGAGTTGAGGGAGCAGTTGATGACATCTCGGAGATGGGGTGCGATAATGGAGTCTGCTTTGTTGAAAATGTGGTGGGGACATGGGTCGGTTGGCGATCCTGAGTGGATGGAGTTCATCAGGCGGATGGTGTTTTCAGTGGTGATTGGGTTCCAGGCGCAAAGGTTGTTGGAGGGGGGTTTTAGTTCGGAGGTGGGTGGGGTGGACTGGTCTCCAAAGCTGTCATGTATGTCAGCGATTTTGTTGTGGAAGAACGAGGCTAGAGAGTCGCAGGGGTCTTGGGAGGGAGTGATGTCGTTGGTGCCGGTGGTGGGGTTGGTAAACTCTTTGACGATGTTGAATAGTTCCTTGTTGTTGTGGGCGTTGTTGTCGAGTCGATCCTTGATTGCAAGATTTCTTGGTGGATCAGATCAGTTGGTGGTGTTTGCGGGTGGCGTTCTTGAAGGTGGCCAGGTTGTCAGTGGTTGGGTTTTTTCGCCAGGCTTTCTCGAGGGTGCGTCAGATCTTCTTGGATTTCTTAAGGTCATCATTGAACCAGGGGGCTTTTTTGCTACCTTGCTTGATTTGATGGTTTTTCAAGGGTGCTAGTTCGTCAGCGCTGTGGGTGATCCATTGTGTGAGGTAGGTGGCTGCTTGGTTTGGGTCCGATGAATTGGCAGAAGGGGTTAGGTGAAGCGATGTGAAGAGCTGGTCGGTGGTAATTTTGTTCCAGTTTCTGCGGGGAATTGGTTGTGGGTGGTTGTGGGTCGTAGTCTTTTTGTAGTTGAAGTGGACGCAGCTGTGGTCCTTCCAATGGAGAGCTGTGGTGTGATTGAAGGAGATGTGCTTGCTGGAGGTGAAGATTGGGTCAAGCGTGTGCCCGGCATAGTGGGTGGGAGTGTCAACAAGTTGTTTGAGTCCGAGATTGGCGAGGTTGTCCAGAAGGGAGGTGGTGTTGCTGTTGTTGTTCTTTTCCAGGTGGAAGTTGAGGTCTCCCAGTAGAATGTAGTCCTTGGAGGGGAGGGCGTGTGGGCTGATGAAGTCGGTGATGTCTTCGCTGAATTGTGTGCGGGGTCCTGGTGGCCTGTAGATGAGGGTGCCTCTGAGTGTGGTCTTGGGGTCGGTGTGGATCTGGAAGTGAAGGTGTTCGGCGGCTACGAGGTTATCGTCGGAACTGGTCGTGATGCGGATGGTGTTCTTAAGGACGATGGCGATGCCTCCTACTATTTGGTTGATGCGGTCCTTTCGGATTATCTTGTATCCGTCCGGGATGGCTATGGCGATGTCGTGCGTTGATGAGGCATTCATCCAGGTTTCTGTAAGAAAGGCGACGTCCGGCGATGTGGTGTTGAGTAGGTTCCAAAGTTCAATGGCGTGTCTGTGGACCGAGCGGGTGTTGAGCAGGATGCACTTCAGGTGGTTACTGTCGGAGCTCTGTTTGGTGTTTGTGGGTTTAGTGTGGTGCCTGATGCAGTCGAACTTGCAGGAGTGGCAGGTGAAGGGTCCATGGGTGTGTCCTGGGGCGGCTTGGTGGCAGACGGGGAGACGGCCGGTGTTGAGAGCATAGAGGGTTGCGGCGTCGTATGTTAGGCAGGTGGAAGGGATTTTGGGGGGGACAGGGGCTCTGGCGCTGGGTGTGGTCCAGGCACGGACGGGCGAAGACGGGCTTATCTTTGGCACGCCATCGGCGCGCATAGGGCGCGTCCGCTGCGCGTCCGTGCGCGTCCGCTGCACGCAAAAGCATCTGTCATAAGTGGATGGTGGAGGGGGGTGGAGCGAGGGAGGAGCAGCTGGGAGGCAGGAGCGGGGTGGAGAGACGGGCTAGGAGTCACAACAACAAAATGGCAGCACAAACAAAAAGGGAAACAGGACGAGATTGGGGCACAACCGGAATAACGCTATGATATGGGCAGTGGTACCGGCACAATCAGGCACAAATTATTTTTGCAGGCAATGCGAGCAGTGCAACAATTACTAATTAACAGCAGTGAGCAGTAAGCAGTATGGCGCTACGATACCAAGCACAAATAATGTTACAGGCAATGCGAGCAGTGCTCAATTAATAATTAGCAGCAATGAGCGGTGAGCAGTAAGCGCTACGATACCAGGCAGCAATGAGGAGTATAGCGCTACAAAGTCAGGATGATCAGGGATTGTGAGGAGCGACCGCTTCTGAGCAAGCCAGGACGGTCACAGCGCTAGACCAGATGGGTCAATCCTTATCTATCAGTGGGAGGGAGGAGCATCTGGGAGGCGGGAGCGGGGTGGAGAGAAGGGCTAGGAGTCACAACAACAAAATGGCAGCACAAACAAAAAGCGAAACAGGACGAGATTGGGGCACAACCGGAATAACGCTATGATCTGGGCAGTGGTACCGGCACAATCAGGCACAAATTATTTTTGCAGGCAAACAATGAGAGCAGTGCAACAATTACTAATTAACAGCAGTGAGCAGTAAGCAGTATGGCGCTACGATACCAAGCACAAATAATGTTACAGGCAATGCGAGCAGTGCTCAATTAATAATTAGCAGCAATGAGCGGTGAGCAGTAAGTGCTACGATACCAGGCAGCAATGAGGAGTATAGCGCTACGAAGTCAGGATGATCAGGGAGCGTGAGGAGCGAAACTCTCCACTGAGAAAGGTGGATTGAAGTTCCCTGATTTTAAATTATATATTTTTGCTAATTTTTTCTCTCGTCTTCGAAGTTTGCTTACCATTAAACTGCCTCAGTTCTTTTTCTATCAATTTATGCTAGGCTCAGATAGCAGTTATTTTCAATTAAGGGTCCATGATCCTAACTTCTTCAAGCGTGTTAATTTTAAGACAGCTAGAGAAATGATCGCCATCTGGAACACCATTATGAATTATGGGAAATTCTCCTTCTTTCACTCAGACTTACCTCTATGGGATAACCCAGGTCTCCCTGGAATTTTTACAGACGGGGCAGGGATTTCCTGGGCTAGATGTGGCGTTCGTAAATTAGGAGACCTTTTCGGACACGAGGGCCTCTTAGACTTTACTTTACTAAAAACTACATATAAACTGGACGATGGTATGTACTTTAAATACATACAAATGAGGGACTTTCTAGTGCGGAAAATGAAAATTAAAGAAGTTGCCCAATCAGAGATTTTAAATTGTTTATACTCTGACAAAACTAAATCAATTATTAGTGAGGGGTACGCATGTCTAAATTATTTAAATATGGATGACTGTGGCAAACTTGCTATTAAATTGACCAATAGGATGGGTATAAATATAACACTAAATCAGATTTCGGGATCTCTGCACCAAATCAATCATGTGGTTCAGTCCTCTAGCCTAAAATTACAACATTATAGAAGTATATGCCACCTCTATTATACCCCGCAAAGAATATCTAGCTGGGCAGGCAACAATGATGTTAGCAGCCGCATGAAGTGTCCTAAATGCGATTTACATGCCGCTGACCTAGTGCACATGTTTTTCTCATGTCCCTCTCGGGGTGAGTTTTGGAAAAAAATAGAAGACATACTTTCCCATAAACAAATAACCAGCCCGAAATGTACTGCACAGCTGATCTTACTTGACTTGCAGGATATAAATAGCACTTTCAAAGATCTCATCACCATCTTAATCGCTTGTGCTCGACTGGTCACAGCCAGAGCATGGATCTCTCCTAATCCTCCGCATATCTCGGAATGGTGAGCTTTAATCAAGGAGATACAGATGATGGAACTTTCACTAGCAAAACTAAGGGGACATCAATCTCTAAGGAAAAGAGAGAAAATTTGGAGATCTTTTAGGTGATATTACTGTTTGGGCTATGTGGGCTACAATCACTATTCTTTTGAATTACGAAGTAATGAATTGCTTTTTATGTGTCCCTCTCTATTACTAATTACTGTGTATGATGTTAACATTGTATGAATTTTTTATGTTTCTTTTTCTCATGTATGTTTCTCCCGCAATGATAAATAAAAATATTTAAAAAAATAAAAAATAAAAAAATATCACACAGTGACCTTTCGAATCTTAATACCATACTAATTAATATGCAAACATGGCAAAATGACCTTAATGTGAACCTCAACAAGTCAGAACTACTACTAGTCTGCTAAAAAATATATACTTTACTTATCCAAGAATGGATCATGAGTATGGATGTGCTAAACTTCTCTCTTTCACTTTCCAACTCAGTTGAGTCTCTGGGTCTCACCCTGGGCAAAAACATGTCAATGAAAAAGCACATCAACAACTCAGCCAAAGGAGTGCTTTACACTCTAAAACATCTCAAGAAAATGAAGCCCTTTACTCCCCCAGTCAATCTTAAAATGGTAGTGCAATCACTAGTCATCTCGCAACTTGACTATGGCAATGCCATACTCACAGGAACTCCGAAATGTCCCCTTGCACACATAAAGGAAGTTCTCAATGTTGCTGCTAGGCTCTTCACAGGAATCAAATGATTTGATCAAATCTCTCCTGCCCTCAATAGTCCTAATTGGCTTCCCATTGAAGGAAGATGCATCTTCAAGACAGTTTGTGTCACCCGCAAATCCCTTCTTACAAAAATCCCCAAATACCTAGAAATCAAACTATCAAGAGCAGGTAGAGTTTTGGCACTGAGAAACTCTAACTCTTGTCTGCTCACATTTCCAAATCTGAAGACGAAATCATCTCAAGAATGCTTATTCTCAAGAAATGCTCCTAAGATCTGGAATTCACTTAAGGATCTCCACTGCAAACCCTCTCTTCCTTGCTTCTAACGGGACCTCAGATCTCTACCTCTAAGCAACTACTCCAACATGTGCAAAAGCTGATCTTTGTTTCCTTCATTGACTGGGTCCATCGAGATGGTTGTCTGAATCCTTCAGTCTCTTCTGTCTCCAACACCATTCCTCAATGCTTCCTTGTTTTATTCTTTTGTGAGTTTCATTACTTAGCGCTTTAACTTTTGACCCAAAAGAATCCCCACATGTACCTCTTGTAAACGTATTCACATAACCTGTAAAGTGCTCTGATACCCCTTGGGTCGAGCTTGCGCTATATAAAACTAAAATCAATAAATGTGCCAATTAGATCTTTAACAAATTTGACAAGTTTTCAGGGGGTCAGAGCACATGTAGATGCAAGTTAGCAGTGTACATAGTCCGAAAACAATAGCATCAGACAAAATAATGTGAGGATGATCATGTAAATTGAGACATTATCTTACAATGCTTCTGGAATGGTTTGGGCACATGGTCTGAATGTCCTGGGGCTGTCTGAAACTGGGTCCACATGTTGATGTGGCCTCTTTCTAGCAGGTTTGCTCTCAATTCTGAATGTGTGCAGTGGTCCTTATAGTCAATTTCTCTGTGGTTACGAAGTTATTAAGCTACAGAGCCTTATTGCCAAACAGCTGGTCTTGAGCAGCCAATAATATGTTGGTTCCCCTATGACTGAGATGGGACTTTGCATTCCCTGTGATTTCCTTCTTACTGCCTTCCTTGCAGGCTTCACCATTGCCATTGCCTTGTGTCCTGGGCTTGGTCATCTCTGCCATGACTTGGGGTGTGATGTGGGTTGTCCCTCCCTGCCACCTGCCCTGATGCTACTCTCAGATTGTTTCTATACTGCCTGCATGACCCATTGAGCTTGTGGAAGGTTTTGGACATTTCTTCACAGGCATCGGTAGCGTGGTCTGATCTGCCATTTCATTGTCCCCCCTGATGTAAAACTGTGGTGCAGTGACACTTTTATATGTTGTTTGCATCAAGGCCAGCCTATCTGTATCTGATTTAATATCTGTTCCTTTTAGAAGGGAATAGTCTTGTATCTATGTTCATGTCTATCCAACAACAGGGCAATGTTTTTCAAGGATCCACTGTACAAGCTGGTTTTTGCCTTGATTAAAATGGGCTTTTGGTAATCCCTTACTTACTAAGTGATGTACTTTCAGTGCACACTACCAGAAATGACATTTTAAGCACACTAGGTACAAATGAAAATTCTTAGCACACAAGTTTCATACATGTTACCTTTTGACCCATAAAGAGCCATTTTCACGAAAGGCATGGGAGTGTCTGAACTATATTTATTTTGCTGTGGCAGTGACTTAGAGCCTGATGTATCAACATTTCCGTTTGCAAATTGCGGTCGCAAATTCAGCATCATCTTTTTGCGAATGGAATGGAATTTTGTGAATCGAGTTATGTACTAAAAGGTAATTTACAATATTCTGAATTCATCAATATTCACAAGGTAGGGTGTAAATTGTGACTCACTACAATTGGATACCATTACAGTGATGATGGCCTCCTGACTTCAGCAAACCACTATGTCTATGATGGCATTTTAGATAAAGTCAAAAAAATGTTCTTAAATGCAGCCCGTTTCCCTTACCTGCTTGGGTGCTAGGGACATGATCTCCACATCCATAGTGCTCAGAACCAGGAGTTCTGGATGTGGCAGTCTCATCAAAATGCTGAGCATCGGAGAAGCAGCTGTTGTATGGTGCTCTGATGCCCTCCTCCTTCACAGCTACCTGGTTTGGAACAGGAGACACGTCCACTACGGCCCAGGAGAGAGTGACCGTCCTGCCAATGACACAATAGGGTCAGTGACACAATCACAAAATTCATAGGACTAGCACTCAGGAAACAGCTTCCTTATTTCCTTAGCACCAAAAACAGCCTATCCAAAATGCTCCCAAGGAATTGTGTCAAACTTAAGGCATCGGTGGAGAGTTGAGAAACTCTGCTTTCCATCTATACCTCCCTTTCTGTTCCATGTGCCAGGAGATCATGGAGCAATGTAATCTTCTTCACTTTCAAGAGACACCAGAGACTTGTTTTGCAGGGGTAATTGCTCCTTGAGCAAGGTGTGTGTTCTCCCCCTCTTAATTTCAGTCTTTCTGCCCCCTTGGAGGAGGATTGGGTTATTACCACTAATTTGCACCTGTAGGGGAAGAAAGATCACTAGACACCAGGAAAAAAATAGGAAGAAAACAAAGGGGTGGGGCAGCCCTCCTTGCACAGTGGCAAGCCCCATGCCCAAAAAGGGTCTTATGGTATTTATACTTCCCCTAGAGGGGCAGATTTCATCGGGCAGGCCTTTCCGGCCAATCTCTATTTAGCTTTGTTCCCGGGCCACAGATTGCCACAGCAACCTCGCTCGAAATTCCCTCGAGGAAAGGTACTACCTCCCGCCGTTTCCTAAATCCACTTTGACCCGATTACCTTCGGACCCCCTCTTTTGGCTGATTCCCTTTCCCCTTTCTTCACAGATTGACTCACCTCGCCTTTACTATTACGTGGAGATCAATTCCCACATCGCTCACCGATTACTTAGCTCCAGTCTAATTTCATCCCCGGTAAGTTCCCTTCTGCCTCGCATGCCTGGCTCTAGGTGTACTCAACCTCCAGATCCTTTTATCGCTGATTCCCTTCCCCCTTCTTCACAGATTGACTTACCACGTCCCGCCCATCACGCAGAGATCTACTCTCAGATGTGGAACAATGATGAAGCATGACACTGAAAAGTGTGTGAGGGCAGTGTTAAGAAATTACATTTCTTTCTCTTCCCCTTTTTGTGTCCCGTTTCAAACTGTAAGAACTAGAGTAGTCTACAGTGGGAATAGGGAATAGTATCTCATTGGATGAACTTACTCTGAAGTCCAAGAGCTCTTTTACATTTGTTGTCCTTTTCTTTACAGCTGGTTATAAGCTTTGGAAGGGGAGTTAGAGAAGGCTTATTCCTTTAGTTCCATTTATTCCATTAGTCATGGGTATGTTTCCCATTTGTATACAAAAGTGCACTTTAGAAAGTGATTATTTTCACATATGACGTCCTGTATGCTAGGCAATGAGCAGCTTTTAAAAGTAGGTTTGGCGTAAACTGTATCTCCTGTTTTTTTCCTTTGACCTACTCCTTACCTATTGTTCTTCACACCCTAAGGGATACAGTGTACCCATAGCTAACATGCCAATTCGTCTTGGCACCCATAATAACAAAATAATTATATTTTAACACCCAACTGCGGTAAGCTGTTATGCCTAGTCTAAAAGGTACGCAGTGTTATATCTAAATGCGTTGTCTCTATTAGCAGAGGTTAGATTATTTTGAGTCACAAAGTCGATGTCAGTTGCTGACTATACCTTCCAAACTAACTTCTTCATGTTAATTAAGTCCGCTGGGAAGCAGTTGATGTGCTAAACCCAGAAAGCTCCATCAAGGCATGTTGCAGGGGCACTGCTTTAAAGAAGACCATCTCAAATGAATGACTCTGGTTCCATTTGGATCCCCCTCCCATTGCCTTGGACACATGATGAGGTTTACCTTTGAGCTAAAAGAGTTGGAGAACAAAGGATAAAGCTTGGTACCTCACAGAAAACGAAATCCAGAGTGAATAAATAAGTAACTGCAAAGCATCCGTGGATTTGCACAGAAAAACGTGTTGTTTTTTATTTCTTGATGGGAAAATTACTTTTTTCCTGTGAAGGCATCCTCCCTTAAGAACCTCACTAATTTTTGGATGTGTTTTCTCACCTTTACCACTCTGAAAAAAATATTTATTACTACACTTTCCAGGGGTAAATCTACGACTTTCTTCGAGCCAAACTCACTAACTCATTTACCCTCTCACCCACCCACTCACTTGTCCTCCCATCTAACTGATCCATACCGTGTAATGGCTCTTTCACTTGAAACAAAGCCTAAGTATGAAACATCTGTGTTATCAAAGATAGATTTGTTTAATCAACACATAATTCACAATTCATTTTCAATAGGTTATCTGTCTAGACTCTGACTTTCGCATTCCTGATGGATGTGCACAACAGAAGAATCTGACATTAATTCCTAGCAAAATATTCCATCTACTAGGCATAATTGTCTCTAATAAGCTGTTGCCCTTTGCGACTTCTTGCCCTTTGGCTTTGTAAGTGGCAAAGACAAGCCTTTGTGGATTTGCTAAAAAGATGAAAGATGTTTCTGAATCTCTTTTGAGGGAAAGATATCCGTTTGGTGCTTTCAAGATTTTTAGGCACATGCATCAACCTATTTTGGAAGTGCAAACGGTGCGAATCGGTAAATTCGGCCGTTTGCGCTTCCCAAATACGTTTTTGGGATGCATGAAACAATTTGTCAAAATTCGCCTTTTTTTGCATTTCCTAAAAATGCGAATGCATTTAAGGAATCGCATTTGTGCGATTCCTTAAATGCAATGCATTCATTTTTTTTATAATGCACATTTTGAAATAGGAAGTGCAAATTAACACGAGGTTGACCCTCGTGTTAATTTGCGAAATTCTTTAAAAAAGCACAAAAATGCATTTTGGAAAGTGTCATGTTACAGACACACATGTCCTTATGACATGTGTGTGTGAAACATGCATTTTAAAATACATTTCAGGGGTGCAGGGGTGGTCCTTTGGACCCCCCTCTGCACCCTTGCAATGCATCAACAAATTGCGAATTCCAAAAGATAGAAATGCAAAACGGCATTGATTCCTATGGGCCTCTAGGCCCATAGGAATCAATGTAATGCCATTCCTTAATTGCGATTCGCAATTAAGGAATCGCAAATTCCGAAAATTAAGAAATCCTAAAAAAAATTCGGATTTCTTGATGCATAGGATTTTACAATTCCTAAATTGCGATTCCTTAATTTTCGCAATTTAGGAAATGCAAATTCCTACAATGATGCATGTGCCCCTTTGTTCCCTCAAACCACAGAACGCTGTGCTTTCAGACCAATATATCTTACAACTCTGCTGTGAACGCAAAGCGCGCAGAATATCCCTTTAAATGTTTTGTGATCTGCACAGCATACGAATAACCTAGTGCACACTCAATCATTTATTGCTATTTACTTGGGTTTGCCAAATTGCCTGTTTTGTCATTAAGGCATATAACATAATAAAAGGCTTCAATTAAGCGACTTGGAAATCAATATTTCATAAACAATGTGTGAAACTGACTCATCAAATTTTAGAGCTGACAACATTATGGGCAATGTTAAAAAGTTGTTTGTAATGAAGTATACTTTTACAATACCTCATGTTCCTCTTTCTTTTAACAAGTCACTTAAAAGAAGGTTTGTGTTTCAAGAGAGGTGCAGTAAGTGCAGAATTGTGTGGTGGTGGAATTTCCACATACTCCTAGCCATCCACATTTTTTTTTATTAGAATTTCTAAACCTAAGAAGTCCACATGCAGATATATCCACAGCCTCATTGTGAGACTTTCAAAGCACTTGAAATTTACGTTAATACCAAGAAAATTGTCGCTAAAAAACGGTGATTGGTAAACATTTGCACCAATTTTGATTAAAATTGGCACGTGTTCGCAATATGGGCCTGATTCACAAAGGTAAACCTACACTTTCATGCAAGTTTACCATTGTTTGCTATTCGTAAAGGGATTTATGCATAGTAGGTCTTCGAGTGCGGAGTCTTCGCACATAAAAAGACCTTTCTTCAGTGGTTAATTTGTAAAAGAATAAGTGCCGGGTCTCTCGCCAGGATGCAGCTTGCACCAGCCCATTTCTCCTGTAATGCTGCCCAAAGCAGAGCCAACTACTAACTAGGAAGTGGGTAGAGAATGTAGCCTAATGGCCAGAACTACCGACTTCGCAACCAGGTTACAGTCTCGGCAACTGCTCAACATCAGTGATTCTGGGCAAATCGTTGGGGAGCATATTATCAAGAACGGAGATAAAATTATCTCTGCTGCCGCTACAGCGGCGATTATGGGCTTGATAATATGCTCTTGTGAATTCCCATAGCAGCCCAGGTTCTGGTGTTAACCTGGGCTGCTTTGGGACTTCACAAGGGCATATTATCAAGCCCATTATCGCTGCTTTAGCGGCAGTTTCCTGCTGCTAAAGCGGTGATAATTTTAACACCGTTCTTGATAATATGCCCCTGAATCGCCAAAATCATTGAATACCGAAATAAGTGTGAAACTATAGCAATGGTTTTGGTTATTAAGTGCCCGTGCTGAGCACCGGAGACCACTGTCTCAAGTTAAGCACTGCCTATCTTTTTATGTGCAGAGACTCTGCACTTGTAAAGATACTCCTCATAAATTTCCTTTGTACATAGCAAACAATGGTACGCATACACAAAGTGTAAGTTTACCTTTCTGAATCAGGCACGAAGTGTTTAGACATTACGTTAATTAAAATTATGTTGTGCTAAACTAGCGTTTATGATTTGATCAAAGTCCCACACCTGCACAAGTGTTGAAAAATGTGCGAAAATGCCAGATACACAGATCTTATTTAGAATCTACGCTTTAGGTCTGTCGTTGGCCAACACCTTTCTTCTAAAATTCCTTTAAAAAATCCACATTTGTGTATGCCCATGTGCATGCCTGGGTGGCCATCTTTGAATTGTTTTTGTTATAGTTTAATAAAAGCCATTCAATGGTGACCACCTGTGTTGGCTCAAATTGGTGGCTAGATCATAACAGCATTTCTTATTCTTTTCGAAAAGCCATTCAAAGTAAACAACCATTGGCACAGTCAAAAGCTTGACAGCCAACACCAGACATTTTGGCTTTGTCATTGCTTGTGTATTCATATTTTTGGGCACACATTCTAGGGAAGGCTAGATTCAACTGGATATATGTCATTTTCTTAAAGCTAAAATCCTATTTCTGTGTTGTGGAATTTTAGGCAATCCAATTTACCTATAAAGAAAACAGGTCACAGGGTTCTTGTAAGCACTAACATCACTTTCACGTTTCTTAAACAGAAGAGTATACAAGTGACATTTTAGTATTTCAACTATTTTTTGGAGCAACTGCAAGTCGCTCCGATATGGAATGCCAGAATGATTGGGATGCTTTCATCTCTTGCATCTAAAAAGGAAACTTGCTTAAAAGCCATCTATTAAAATCATGACTGATGAAATGCATTGTGAGTGTATGTTAAGAAAAACCTACCACCAATTTGCATAGAGATGTAAGGAAAAATCTAAAATCAGTATGACATAATAGAATACCGAGATTCAGATTACATATGCCATTCATCTATATTTTTAGCTGTTTATTAGAACATAGGAATGTTGAGCGCTCAGTTGAAAACAATGGCGCAGCAGAGGCCTATATAAACTGATGTAGGCCCACTGCTCTCAACATTTCAATGTTCTGATACACAGCCTTTGCCTTTCTCTTTCCCCTGCCTCTCCACAATATATGATGTGGTCAGGGGAAAGAAAAAGGCAGAGGCACTGCTGCATGGTTCATTCACCTTCAGAAGGCCTTCAGCTGTTCACACCACATTGTGGGGCTTAATTACACGCCCTTTGCGCCTCCGGTGCATCACTTTTAACATGGGGAAAAGTGGTGCACCTATGGTGCAAGGGGCTTGTCAGTAAGCCCCTTATCTTTAAGTGCCTAATTAACCCTTGTTGTGAGGGTATCAGCTCTCTAGATTCAAAGGCGTCACACAAAGGGTACAGGAAGAATGAGAACCCTGCACCAACTCGCCCTGGTCGCCTACACCAGCTAAATTATACCCATAATACCAAATGTCATTGTGAAGAAGCCCTTTTTATAACCATCAGAACCACACAGAGCATGGGTGTTGGACCAGGCCCCCCCTGCAGGGTTACCCCAACCATTTTGCCTTTACCCTTTACTTTTTTTCTGAATTCGATTCACCAGGCCTTAGGACTCTGTGCACTTTACCACTGCTAAACAATGCTAAAGGGCTCACAACTCTAAACATAGATAAATTGACTTACACCAAATTGGCACATTTCATTGAATAATAATTTCCTAGTAAAGGGGTACCATGTGTACCCAAAGCCGGTAAATTAAATGCTACTAGTGGGCCTGTAGCACTGATTGTGCCGTTTAAACATGCTTGTTTCAGGCCTGCCACAGCAGCCTGTGCATGCATTTGTAAACTGCCATTATGACCTGGCAAACTAAACCTTTAGCCAGGCCTAAACCTTTGTTTTTAACCCATATAAGTCACCCCTAAGGGTAGGTCTTGGACAGCCCAGAGGAAGTGAAAAACGTGTAAATTTGACTTTCATTTCTGCAAGGCCCACCTATTCTATAGGATAACATTAATGTTATATAATTACATTTAATACACTATAATTTCCAAACTGGAAGTTCCAAGATTATGTTTGGTGTCTTTGGAAAGCTAATAAAAAATCCCATCCTATGGTAAAGTCAGATTTTAAATTGTAATTTTGAAAACACCACTTTTCGAAAGCCGTTGTCTAACAGCAAAGGGGTTGGCTCTAATCAGTAAGGCTGAGCCACATGTGAAAAAAACAACAACAGAATTGCCAATACTGATATCTTTTTTGAAAAAGACTAATTCAAAAGGAGCAAAGACTTAAATCATTGTCACCCAAATCTATTTGTATCAAACATTATTTTTTATTTAATTTCATGAGAGAGGGAACACATTTATCTTTTCGTTAAAAATGTGAATCTCTTGTTACCAAAACACGCATTAACTCATTGATCTAACACTTGGACAATACAAACATTAAATGGTCAAAGGATCGCTCCCGGCAGCTCGCCAGGGGGCGATGGGGGCTCTTGTTTCTCTGGGGTTGGTGCTCTGGGGGGGCAGGGCGCTGGCTGGCCTGAATTTCTATTAGCGGCCCTGGGCCCTGGGCCCTAGGCTTCTTGCTCTTGGGGAGAAGTGTGGGGGGCTGGGCTGGAGTGGCTGCCACTACTCGGGGACATAGGACAGAGGTACTCGGGTGGGGCCCCGCTCAGGTGACGGTGGGGGCCCCTGGGGGTGCGAAGGGCCACGCCGGGGAGGTTAGGTCTAACAACTCGATTGAAATCATGTTTTGCACTTCAAAAGGAAGCAGCACTAGCTACTATGCCACATCTCCTACCACAGGTCTGAAAGAGGGATTTGCAAATGGGTCTCAGTATCTGAAGAGTTCCAGTTCTAGTTCCATCTGTTGTATCAGGTAGAGGGCACAAGCAGTTGAAATGGGAATCTTAGATTTGCAAACAAAATGTTCTGTAAAAAAATGTTTTAAATAATTTTACCTCCACTCATTCAGGTAGTCTTCTGCAGGACATGGCTATCTGTTCTCTTATTTTTATACCCGAGTTTTCCCATGTATTTGCATGTCATAGCTTCTCATTCTTGTTCTACTCTGTTTTATGTGTACAGAAATATTATACAGTAGTATCGTCCAATTGGCAAATATATTTTAACTGGCCGAGTCAGTCAGGGCTTTGGCCTGGTCATGTGGCTATGAATGCTAAAGTAAACATGATTATTAAACCTTTTTCTGGCTTTTAACCTGGTGGTGATCCCTCTTAATATCTGATTTCTGTCAAATAAACACCTATTCTGGTTGGAATGGTCCAAAAGCTAGGTGTGCGCATTACCAAACTTTTACTTCACAGTACCACTCCAACACAAATAAAAGCTAGCCATGTTATTTTAATTCCCTTCAGATTTTATCATCATGAAACAGGACAGCTGGGAGACAATGCCTGGGTAGGAAGGGCCGATCATGAGAACACTTAAAATGGGCTTTTTTTTAAGGACTCTATAGTTTCAGTATTTACATTTCCAAAACCAATATTGGGAGACAGAAGTCTGAGTTTGCACGATTAGCACCTTGGTAACCATGGGATGTCCAGTATAGGCTAAACATGTTGTATATTAAAAAAATGTGTCAAGAGTTGTAAATGTAAGTGTATTTCACTGTTCAAGTGTACTCCGCTGTTGTTCTACATCACAATGGTACTTCACATATACACAAACCAAATATGTGACTAACAAACAATTCACTAGCAACTCATTTAATTAAATGGCTCAGAAAACTATTTCCTATTTAATCATTCACTCCCACTTTCGAGTCCTCACATCAAGTCCTTTGCCATCAGAAATCCTGGACTCAAAGAATGATGATGGATTAAACCCAGATCAGTTGACTGAGGGTGAGTGTTGGATTTGCTCAAACGCTCCGTCCATCATCCCCTTTGGTATCACTAGACCCACAAGTCACATTAAAAATCACCCCAGTCTAATAGGAGCAGGATGAGAGTCACTGATTCTATATCAGGAGAGGAAGCGAGGATAATTCTCAACTTTGTTTAATTCCATGCTCCAGCACCTCAAAGTATATCAACAAACTACCTTTCCCATAAAACGCACGGCGAAAAGGAGGCACAAAATCTGAGCCAATGAGCAGTCTCTCTCATTCTCATATTGAGCAACTCCCCTTGCAATTTCCTCTTTCTTTCCTGCTCCGGTGAAAAGATGAGTGCCTCTTCTCTTATACTTAATTGTTTTGTTTAATATTGCCTTTGTTTAACCCTTTTGATGCTCATGACGAGCTCAGCTCGTCATGAGGTATACCTCTTGTGTGCTCATGACGAGCTGAGCTCGTCATGACCACACCCATTTACATTAGGGCCCAGCACAGGAGAAGGAGATCATCAGCACGATGGTGTTAACTGCACTATGTGGGTTTTTCCCTCACAGCATTTCTGCAACAGGAACGTGATTCAGCGTTCCATTTGCAGGCTCCTTGTTTTACCCGGGGACCACTTGAGTGCAATGGGTCTTATCCCCTTTAGAGGGTGCACTGCTGACGAGCAGCATGCTACCTGTGAGCAGCACATCTCCCATCAGTGAGTACTGCTTGTGGACGCCTGCCTCACAGAGACTGTGCCTGGCCAGCTTTATGACCCGGAATGCTTGAAAGGCTAGACAACCTGCGGGGTTCGTTTTCCATATTTAGGCAGCAAAATGCCTGTTACACAAATTAATCTGTACAGCAGTTTACTTTTCTCTCCTCTTTTCTTGACGCAGGGGTCTCCCATTAGATGATGAACTCTGTTATGCATTGAATGCATCTCTCCATGTCCAATTTACTAAATACTATCGCAAACTATACACACCTGATAATGTCCCCACTACTGCTAAAATTCTTGAGTATCTTGACAAGTATATGCCCACACCTATAGACACTCAAGCTGTGCATCAGCTTAACTCCAAAATAACCATGTCTGAAATAAATGAAGCAACATTCGCCCTACCCTCTGGCAAAGCGGCAGGTGAGGATAGCTTGCCTATAGAGCTATACAAAGTATGCGCACAAGAGCTACTCCCTCTTCTGGAAACAGTGATGGACTCTATAACTGAGACTAGAATGGCTCCTACGTCTTGGAAAATTGCAAAAATAGTTTTCTTTTTAAAGAAAAATAAACCCCCGGAAGAATGCGGCTCTTATCGGCCGATTTCTTTGATCAATTCAGACGTAAAAATATTTGCCAAAATCTTGGCTAAACGTTTAGCCCCCATTATGCCAGTTTTAGTTAACTCTCAGCAACACGGCTTTGTGACCGGGAGAGATACCACAGCCCATGTAAATATGGCAATCACTGCCTTTGATGTTGCTTCAACTACTCTCACCCCACTCGGGATGGTGATGTTAGATGCGGAAAAGGCATTCGACCGAGTGGGGTGGGAGTACTTGTGGGAGGTGTTGAAGAGGATTGGTATTGTGGGCCCTTATTTTGATTGGATATGCTCACTCTATGATGCACCTCGGGCAAAGATTAGCTACGGTAGAACGGAGTCACCCACGTTTTTGATAGAGAGGGGAACAAGGCAAGGTTGCCCTCTGTCCCCTCTACTTTTTGCGATATCTTTGGAGCCTTTTTTAAATGCATTAACAGCTCAGGATAGTATCACACCTGCACAACACGGGGGTAAAAATCTGAAGATAACTGCCTATGCAGATGATATAGCAATATACACTACCGATTTGGCTACAGCAATTCCGGCAATAATACAAGAGGCTGAAAACTTCGGAGATGTGTCTGGCTATAAACTAAACGTAAGCAAGACACAAGTTATTGCTAATCACAAACCTTCGGAACCAATACTGGGTTTATGCCAAAGCGCAACTTACCTTGGAATTAAGTTGGCAGCCAATATAGAAAAGGTGATAACTATGAATTATGACTCCATGTTAAAGGAAATCACATCACTTCTAAAAAAATGGCACACGATTCCGCTTAGCCTAGTGGGGCGAATCAACTTAATTAAAATGAAGATTTTGCCCAAGCTTCTGTATTTATTTAGATCAATCCCTTTACAAATTAACAAACTTTTCTTTAAGAAACTAGAAGGCATTTGTAGCAATTTTGTGTGGGGCTATAAAAAAGCTCGCAGATCTATCAAATTATTGAAGCTGCCTATTGAAAAGGGAGGCTTGATGTTTCCTGATTTTAGATTATATTATTTTGCTACTTTTTTTTTACGTATTCGAAGCTTGCTGAAAAACGATAGTTCCCTATTCTACCACCATTACATGCTGGGACCTGACTGCAACCAATTCTTATTTCGTGCACACGATCCTAATTATTTCAAAAGAGTTAAATTCAAGACACCGAGACATATCAAGAAAATCTGGGACCAAATTATGACTTTAGAAAGAATTTCTTACTATAATGCCGAGCTTAGATTGTGGGGCAATCCTGGGCTACCTGGTATTTTTTCAGATGGTGTAGGGAAGATATGGGCTATGCATGGAATTACTACTCTGGGAGACCTTTATGGCCCAAATGGTTTGTTAGATTTTGGCATACTTAGGCTTATATTTCAATTAAATGAAGACATGTATTTTAAATATATTCAAATCAGGGACTTTTTTCTTCGTAAGATGAGGATTGTAGAAGTATCACACTCGGACACTTTAATATGTCTCTATTCAGATAAAGTTAAATCACTTATAAGCCTAAGCTATGGCTATCTGACTGCAAACAAACGGGATGACTGTGGGAATCTAGCGGCTAAATGGTCGACTAGACTAGGAGTCAACATTAACCCTAAACAGATCTCAGCCTCATTATGTCAAATAAACCGGGTTGTTCAATCCTCAAATTTAAGGCTCCAGCAATATCGAACAGTAACCCAGCTATACTATACTCCACAGAGAATAGCTAGTTGGACATGTGGTAACCAGACTAATGATCGTACTAAATGTCCGAAATGCGATATGGATGCAGCTGGCATCGAACATATGCTGGTTTTATGTCCGAAGCTATCTATATTTTGGAAAGGAATAACTGATGCTTTGCTGAAGAAAAAAATTAATACTCCGCCGATATCGCCACAACTGATCTTACTTGATATTCAAGACAACCATAGTCAATGTAGGGATCTATTAACAATTGTATATGCTTGTGCAAGGCTAGTCATAGCCAGATCCTGGATCTTAAAAGATCCTCCAAGTGTAATGGAATGGTGGAGCTTGATAAACGAAATTAATGTTATGGAACTTTCCTTAGCAAGACTTAGAGGACCGAATGCCTTGAAAAAGAAAGAAAAAATTTGGGGAACCTTCGTTTGCTTTGAACTATAATCATGTTTACAGGCCAGTGTTAAATCTATTGTTCTAACTATGGTTTTCTGAAAAGCATTTTTATATTGGTTTATCCCCTGCTTTAGCTGTTAAATGAAAGATTGTATATAATTTTTTTGTTTTGAATGATGATGTTCTTCCTGCAATAATAAAAAAATTTAAAAATAAAAAAGAATGCATCTCTCCAGCAGGGAGTGGCATCAGCAATTGCACCATTAGAAAGGTGCCTCATTAGAATTGCTTATTCCTTCTCATGCCCAATGCCACCAAGTATGGAGAACCTCTCCTCCCAGACATCCCCTAAATTTGCCCGATCAGGCTGACAAACGTGCATAATCTAGATGGCAGATGCAGGAGTTGATTTGGACACTTTTGAATGCCTTAAGAGAGTGTTCCTTGACAGGCCTAACTGTCTTGAGGGCGATCCAGGAGCACTATTGGACCCCACGCCGAACTTACTTTTTGTTCCTGCCTTTCCTGATGGGGGTATGATGACTTCCAAGCAGACTCTAATGATGAGGCCGGTCCCTCAAAACCATGATGCCCATCCCACGTCTCCGACCCAATAACGTCTTAGGACAACTCTGAGAGTCAATCTGACATGTTGGACCAGGATGATATTATTCATCCTTGGTCAGCAGAATGGTCCTTGTCTGCGAAGGTTGCTAGGCAAGTGCCAGACCTCCTCAATAAGCCCCTTGAGAAGGAGGCAAAAGCCTGTCTTCAGGCTAAATGTCTGTGTCCTTCGTTGTCAGGGAAAATGACCCCCCCCTCCCGAGATAGACAACCGGATGGCCACCTTCCTGGTGAAATATATTTACAACCCCAAACAGGGCCTTGATAGATCCTGGAGGTCCTGCCATTGGGCCATTGACTAAGATCTTAGGCTCCGCTGAAGATACAAAAGCATCTTGAAAACATGCACCACCTGAGGCTCTCTCCGACATGCTGTGGTATTTCTTGAAAAAACCGCAAACTGTGCGTTATCTACTGAGAGAAGAAAAGTCCTTTTTAATCAAGGTGCGCCCCAAGCTGGGATATTTTGCTTCTTCTGAAGTGGGACCCAATTGCCAGGGGGGCCTATTTGGTGGACTATTCATAAAAGAATTAGGAAAATTTAAGTAAAGTCCCTAGATAAGGCACATGCGTCCATCAAAAAGAATTTCCACCCAAAAACTCTTGTCAGGGCTGGTCACGGAAGTGGACGCTCGACTGGTCAGAACTCACTAATTACTGATCGTCGCTTCTGTTCTCCATATTTATATTACACGAAGAAAGATATGCTATTTGATTTCAATGTTGAGTTTCCAACACGTACTATATTTAATATGATATATTCAAAAAAAGGGGGCTCAAGTATGACTCCCATAATCCTTTCTTCTTAAAGTCTTTAGCTTTAATGATTTTGCAATTGTAGTGGGGTTCCTCTCTAATGGCTGATCGCCGCACCCAGTCACCGTGATGTGTTATACGAAGAGAAATACACTGTCTGATTCAACCCTTAAAATTCCGACACGTAACATTCGAAAAAAGGGAGCTCAAGGATCCTCTCTGGTCCCCAGCTTCCTCGATCCATTTAGTTACCGACCCAAAGTGCATTATAAATATAATCCGTTCAAATAGGGGCTAGGGTATACTCTACAGTCCCCTGTTTCCTTCATCAAAATGTGTGTGGAGAGATATATATTTTCAAGTATGATACTTGACCCACAATCCCTGCATCATATACATTGATAAAAATATTGTATATGCCCCGCTGTATTAGTGGGATAGGTTTGATAACATATTGCCACATCAAATTGCACAATCTATTGTATGGGCGACAAACACTACTAGACCCATCCTAGTTATATATTGTTGCCATATTATGCACTATGTATAATCCATGGACCATTTAATAATGCTGATGATAAACGACAAGGGCACGAGAACCTCATTAATCTACAGTCTCAGACTATTCCTTTGACTTCTACAAGTTGTTGTGCAATTACGTTCTGTGAGCTAATTCCGTTTATTCAATTGCCATGCCGAAAATTATCCAACCCACTGAATTATAATCCAAGATGTGGTGTTTAAAACTCGTGTACTTTTAACTCCATTTAAAAGTTGTCTAACTCCAATAAGTCGAAAAACCACTTTACTTCGCTAGGAACACAATTAGTTTGTGTGATAAGTTGTCCCCAAATTATTCAGACCATTTCATTACATTACGCAATGTGGAGTTTGAAACTTATGTGCTATATACACCCTTTGAGAGCTATTTAGCTATATACGTCGACAAACCAAATTACTTAGCTTCAGAGTACTATCAACACAATGAGTTTGTATGATGCAGTGTTCACAATTCATAGCAGAACTGTGGACATTGGGGGGCGCTAGAGGGCGCACTGCAGCATGGCCGCACTGCCGTGAGGCTCCTGCAGCCCGGAGCTTTCATCCGGCCAGTTATCCTTCGGATCATCGCCGACCCCGGATCTGACCCGAGATTCTGCCTTGGGGGACTGTGATCTACACTCGGCTCGATTTTCACGCTGATCGGTGGTTCCGATCCGGAGTTCGTGGCCCCTGAGGTATCACCGCCTGTTGCTGTGGAGACCTGGCGCTCCGCTGTCCGGCGTCCCGGACTACTCCAGCCTGCTGCTTGTCACGTGGGGAGAAGGCCTGTCCCCTCCCCCATCGGGGACTTTACTTTGCTGCCTGCATGACTGCGTCCGGCGGCGGCGCCTGTGGCTGGCGATCGTGAGCAGGGGTGAAGCGGTGACATCGCGGGGGTCCGCTGGGTTGTCCCTGTGAGGATCTGACGGGAGCGTGGATATTGCCCCAGAGTAGACTACCGGACATCACACGGAGGGGAGTGGCGGGGCGTGCATGCCTGCTCGTGCCCCCTTCCATGGTCTACCCCTGGGCGCCTGCGGACGGCGTGCTGTGCACTGAGGTGAGCTGCTGCTGGTGAGAGGACTTCCTCTGATTGCTCTACGGGGGGGCCGTTTGCTCGCTCATTTGGCACCATTGTGTTTGGCATACTTGAGGAGCCTGCTATACTCGGCTGTTGGCGGCGTGCCCCCGCGGGCTACATGGTCGCTCCCTGCTGTGTTGCAACACTTGCTTTGGCATACGGGCTGTGGGCGCTATTAACGCACATATCACAGCGGACTTAGACTTTTGCTTCTTGGCGCCCTTTTCCACTACAGCGGCCGTTGTGTTGCGGAGCCGGCCGGGTTAGGCTACGCGACGAGCCCCTTCCGGTGATTTGCACGGCGCTAGCGCCATTCACATACCACAGCCCATGGCTGTCCCCTGCTGTGCCTGATATGCCCCGTGGTCCTGGTTTGCACCACTCTGGCCCCTGCGGAACACGGTTGGGACGGACTCCTGCACGCAGTCACTGTTTGTGGACTGTGAGTGGCGCAGCCCTATCTACCTCGGGGTGTGGTGGACAGGGTCTTCGCTGGACCCCTGGTGAGTCTGTACTGTGACTACTGGTGGATTTGTACGGCGGTGTGCACTCTCCGACCCACTTTTGACATTGTTTTACGTGGCGTCCCCTGCTGAGTGCATCACTGGGTTGACCGTGGCCTTGCTTTCGAGATTCGGCCCTCAGGCCTCCCTGCATACGACATTAGTGCGTGTGTTGTGTGTACCACCATGGGCAAACCTGATAATAAGCAACCTAAGCTCTCCTTTGACTCGGCGTCTTCCAGTAGGGGCGCCCGCCTGGTACAGGAGGCTGGAACCACGCGATCTCCTCCTCCGACTGCCGCTGATGCTGTTTTGCAACCGGCCGCCCCTGATTTCCAGCAGGAGATGCGACAAGGCTTCGCCACCATTGTGGACAAGGTGGACAAACTATCCTCCCGCATGGACGCGGTGGTACAGAAACTTGATGTCCATGAGGAGCGCCTGACCACGGCGGAACAGCGTATCTCTGATCACGACGACACTGCGGCCACTCATACCACTCAGTTGGCGCGTATGGACAATATCCTACGTGTAATAGCCGCTAAGAACGAGGAGTTGGAGGCGAGAAGTCGGCGCAACAACATTCGCGTAGTAGGTGTGCCGGAGTCTACGAATGTTGGAAAGATGGAAACGTATGTGGAGAGGCTCTTGGTTGGGGCAGTTGGGGCGGAATCCTTTTCGACCCAGTTTATTGTGGAACGGGCGCACCGCTCGCTTGGACCGCGACCGGCCCCCGGGGCGGCCCCACGCCCTATCATTGCTCGCCTCCTGAACTATCGGGATCGTGATGCTGCTCTTCATGCGGCCCGCACTTCCCGCTCACTTTCCTTCGAGGGGGTCAATTTCACGATATACCCTGACTTCACTCCGATGGTGCAGGAACAACGGCGAAAATTCTTGGCGGTTAAGAAGAAGCTTCGGGACCTCCAGGTGGACTACGCTTTGCTCTACCCTGCGAAATTAAGGATCACTCATCAGGCGAAGCAGACTTTTTTCACGAATCTGCAGCAGGCGGAAGACTTTGTGAAGCGGCTGCAGAGGGAACGTGCTGCTGCTGACCGCCAGGATGGGATGGGGCAGAATGATCGACATTCGGCGGGAGAGGAGGAAGACCCCTGATCAGGTTTTTTGATGGCATGGTGACTGAGTTGAACGCTACCTGTTGACATTGTTTCACCTGCAGCTGCCAGCTGCTTCTCTGCAGCGTGTGAAAATGTGGACTGATGGGCGGTCCTCTGTACCTTTCTGAGAGGCTGAATGGTGTGACTGTTAGGTTGGCGTTGGCTGAGGTTGTGTTTCTATTCTTGCTCCGGGCACCCACCCTACCACTGTGCCTGCCTTGTAACTTTGCCTCATCGGCTGGGTGGGCGGCATAGTGTGAGGGGGTGGTGAAGTGCACCTCTGGTGGGCACCCCCAACGGGAATTCCCCTACTATGTTCACACTTTACCTTGTTGTGCGGATGGTGTTTTGGATGTATGGATGGATGCCTGGGGTATGGGGAGGGGGGGTGGCAGGGGGTCCTGACAGGTTGGGGTTGGTCAGGTGGGCGGTGGGAGGTAGGGACTTTTTGGTGCCTGAAGGTTTACTTGTTGGATGCGATGCGCTCTGGATGTTCTCGTATGGCGCTGCATGCCTGTTGCACGGTTGTGCGTTGTCCGGTTTTGGGAGGGGGAGATTGGTTCTGGGGTTGGAAGACGGCGTGACTGATTGTGTTTTTCATGTTACTAGGTGGGGTAAGGGTGTGGCGGCTACGGCCTCATATGGTGGCTCGTGTGGTGTGCCTGAGGCGGGTGTACGGGGTTCTTTGACACGTATCCCCTATGAGTAATGGCGGTCGCAGTGTTGGATAAGATATCGATTCTTTCTTGGAATGTGCGTGGGCTCAATGATGCCAGGAAATGCCGGAATGTGTTGCAGTATCTAGACCGACATGCCATACAGGTGGCACTTTTACAGGAAACGCATCTGGGCCGGTCACCGACATATGCGTTTGGTGGGAGGTGGGCCACTGTGAGGAAGTTCTCATCGTACTCCTCTTATGCAAGGGGAGTTGCAATATTGATTAAAAAATCACTTGCCTTCCAGGAGTTGGGATCACACTTGGACTCTGATGGAAGATATGTACTGTTGTGGGGAAGGATTGGACAGCTCACTGTGCTTTTTGTGAATTGTTATGCACCGAATGTTGATAATCCAGCTTTTTTTCTTACACTGTGGGGTCATGTGCTGGCTGTTGATGCTTCTCATATTGTGTGGGGGGGGATTGTAATTTGGCAATGGTTGCTCTTGAGGACAGATCGGAGGGGAGTCAGCAGTACAATATACAAGCCAGGGATGTCATGCGGGGCATTGTGGAAGAGGCAGGGCTGGTGGACAGCTGGCGATATGTACACCCCACTGTTAAGGAGGGCACTCATTTCACAACACAGGCCCGTAGCTGGGCGAGGCTGGATTATATCTTCCTTTCCAGGGGGCTAGTGGCAGGATTGCATGGGGCGACGCACCTCCCCAGGACCTTCTCTGATCACTGTCCGGTTCAGGTTGTGGTATCGGTCCCTGGTCTACACCGACCGCGTCCGCCCTGGAGGCTGTTTCCATCGGCCCTACTGGACCCCATCTTTAAGGCGGAGTTGGGTGAGGAGATAGAGGCTTTCTTTCCGAGGAATAAGGGGTCTGTGGACAGTGTGGAGGTAATATGGGAGGCATTCAAGGTTACGATTCGGGGGCTCACTATCTCCAAGAGCTGCGGGGTACTCAGGACTATTGTCCGTACACTTGCTGATTTGGAAGCCGACCTAAAACGACTGGAGACTGGTCTGCTTGCTAGCCCTGACCCTGATCTCATGCGCCAGTTTAGGAGTAAACTATCGGAATACGAGGAAGAAGCGGCCAGGGAAGCGAAACATAGGGGAAAATACTGGGTAGCTAGACGGTATTGTGAGGGTGAGAGGCCGGGGAAGGTCCTGGCGGCCCTTACGAGACACCAGAGGCATAGCTCAGATGTCTTGGAACTGGGCTTGGCTGATGGCACTCGATGCACGGACTCGGAGACTATACGGGACACATTTCTGCAACACTATACACACTTATACACTTCCCAGCACTCCGGAGATGTGAGATATGGGGTTTTTTTGGATGAGCTGTCGCTTTGCTGGCTCTCTGATGATCACAGGGCTTTTCTGGGTAGGCCCCTGGAGGTCGACGAGGTCAGGAGTGCCATCATGTCGCTTAATAATGGCAAGGCTACAGGCCTAGATGGTCTCCCCGCCGAATTTTATAAGTGTTACGTAGATATTATGGCTCCGGTGTTGCGGGAAGTTTTCGAGAAATCCCTTGAAGTGGGGCGCCTGCCAGGGTCTATGAGGGAAGTTGCTATCATCTCTTTACTCAAACCCGGAAAGGATCCTCGTGATGTGGGCTCCTATAGGCCCCTTTCACTGCTCAACTGCGATGTTAAAATTTTGGCCAAGGTATTGGCGGTGCGTCTCTCTGAACTCATGCCCGTTATAGTGCTGCCCGACCAGTCAGGTTTTGTGCCTGGACGGGCGACCTCCCATAATCTGCGTACGTTGTTCTCCTTGATCCCGACCATTTCCCCGGAGCTTCCGGTGGCTGCTGTTTTTCTAGACACAACAAAGGCGTTCGATTCGGTGGAATGGGGTTACTTAATTGACGTCCTGTGCAGGATGGGCTTCCCCAGAATATTTATCTCATGGGTTAAATTACTCTACACTGACCCTATGGCCAGAGTGATTGTAAATGGAGTGCTGTCCTCCCCTTTCCCCATCACGAGAGGGACCAGGCAGGGGTGTCCACTCTCCCCCCTCTTGTTCGCCATTGCTATAGAGCCTCTTGCATGTAGGATACGGCAATTGCATCAACGGAGTGCGTTTAATTGCCTTCAGCGGCAGATTGGCATATCCATGTACGCTGATGATGTTACCCTCTATGTGAAAGACCCACAGTCGAATCTTAATGCGCTATTGCGTGAGTTTGTTGTCTTTGGTGGTGTATCTGGGGTTCATATCAATTGGCAGAAATCCCAATTCTTTCCACTCACTGCAGCGGTCCACCGGTTCCCACTTGACTACCCCCTGGAGTGGTGCGACTCCGACCTGCGATATTTGGGTATTGTTGTGTCACTGCTCAAGGAGGAGACACTACAGCTTAATTACAGTGTGGCTATAACTAACTTGGCAGATAGCATCACGAGGTGGAGTTCTTTGCCATTATCTATGGCGGGCAGGGCATCTCTTATCAAGATGGTGGTGTTACCTCGCTTCCTGTATTTGTTTCAAAACATTCCGTATTATCCTGGGGCCTTTTTTTTTCTCACGTCTCCGCTCGGAGTTGCTTCGGTTGTTCTGGGGGGGCAAACAGCCACGAGTGGCGTGGTCTACGCTGACGCTGCCTTACAACGATTGGGGCTTTGACGTCCCTGAGTTTGAACTTTACTATGTCAGCGCTCAGGCGCACTTCGCCTACCACTGGATGCGCCCTACGCCGTTCATGCCTCAGGTGGCCGCCGAACAGTGGGTCGCTCACCCTCTCCCATTGGAGGGCATGGTCCTGGGTCGTGTTGAGGACATTGACACACACCAAACGACGGTCACCTGCACTGTTGATGCCTGGAGGCGCATCGCAAAGGTGCTGGATGTTGCTTTTCTTTACTCACCTGCGTTGCCTTTGATGTATCACCCTGCCCTGTCTCTTCTGCAGGAGGCTGGTTTCCGACGCCTGTGCAGTCGTCTTGCGATTCACACCTGGGGTGACCTGTTTCGTGAGGGCACCTTCTGCACCCTGGAGCAATTCTTCGGGGATGGGGCGTACTCCCCACTTGATATGTTTTACTATGTCCGGCTGCGCCAGGGCCTGAGATCACTGTTGCCTGAGTTCCCCGGAGAGCCGGGGGTGACCTTGCCACTTCATGAGTTGTTGCTTTCTGATGGGCGTCACTTGGTGTCTCGATTGTATAGTGCCATCAGGAGACAACGTGCTGTCTCGCCTGGGCGAGCGCGGACCCAGTGGGATGCTGAGCTAGGCATTTCCATTTCTGATGACCAATGGAAGTATTGTTGTGGTGTAACCGCTACCATCTCCTCTAGTTGCCGCCTAAAGATCATACACTACAAACTCATACAGCGTTTTTATTACACCCCGGCTAGGAAGCTCAGGTTCCGACTAGCGGAGGATGACAGGTGCACTCGTTGTCATGCGACGGGTGCTGATTTTCTCCACTTGGCGTGGGGGTGTGGGGTGGTTACGGAGTACTGGGTGCGGGTTCATGATGCTCTTCAGACTATGACCGACAATGGAGTGCCATTTGACCCTCTGGTCCTGTTGTTGGGTTATACCAGGGCGGTGCCGGCGATGTATCGTAGGTTTGTGGATGTCACTCTGCTGCTGGCGAAGAGGCGTGTGGCCTGCTGCTGGGGAAGGGGCAGGATACCGCAGTTCGATGACTGGCTGAGAGATGTCATTTATTGTCAGGACCAATATAATGTCTACGCAGAATTGATGCCTATGCGCTGCAGGCCCAGAGACTTTTGGAGTCCACTGCAGGTGTACCTTCTTACCAGGGCTGTGCAGGATTCTGATTCGGACAGTGCTGATCGGGTTGGGGTGGGTTAATGTGGATTAGTTTGTTTGAACTGCACGTTTTTCTCTGCCACTTGCCCAGTCCACGTGATGTGAAGGCCCCTATGTAAGCACTACGGCCTCTCTCGATGTGTTGAGTATGTTCTGACCGTAGACGGGGGAACGGGGCTTTACTGCCCTCTCTCTTGGGATGCAGCTTATGATGCCTTGCCTCGGGGGCTACTGCGCTGTGCGTATGTGCCCGCGACCCTGCCACTGCTCTCCCCTTTGGTCCGATATTTGCTTGCTGTTCGTATTATTGGTATGTTTATATGCTCTGCAATGGTGTGTCACATTCCAGACAACTACTGTTGCCGTGTCCTTATTTCTGCCCACTGGACTTCCCCATCTGGATAAGACACCTGGACATTTTTTGTGTGCCGCTGCACTCCATCACACCTGTATCATTATATGCTTTGTATGTATGTCATTGATGATCTCATGCTTGTCTTCCACCACTTGTTACGAATAAAGGTTTAAAAAAAAAAAAAAAAGAACTGTGGACATTGAAATATCCCGCTATCTGCTTCTTATAAGAAATAATGTAATTCAGTGTCACCGTTGAGACCCTGCAACACTGTCCTACATCTACTTATCCACTTGGCCTCTTGCTGTCTCAACAACAGTTCCCAGTCGCCACCTCTTACATGGGGTACTATTTTTTGTATCCCATGAAACCTGAAACTTGTCTGATGCACATGATTATTCTTCATATGTTGGGGGGGAGAGCTCTCATCCTGATAATTCACTGCCGCCTGTGTTCCTGAATTCTTAATTTCAAGACCCTTTTAGTACTGCCTATATACATTTTCGGCATTCACACAGGAGTGCATATACCACTCCAGTGCTGTTGCAGTTGATGAATTCCTTTATGCTGTATGTTTTTAAAGTATGGAAAAATTATTGAGGAGGCCCCCTTTAGGTAGTTGTCTGGGACTAGGGGGAATAAATGTAAGAAATGTAGGATGTCCCACGTTTACAGATCAACAGATACTGTTATCCAATAGGACAAATCTGCGTGTGTATGAGTCTAGGGTGATCTAGTCTGGATTTGGCAGCGATATGCAGCTGGTATTCCATATGCTATTTGTACATAGGCAGTCAGAAACCATTGAAAAACATATTAAAAAACATAGAATACTTCTTCTGCAGGGTGACTCTAATGAAAACTAATATGAATACAAATTAAGTTCTGGTAGAAAAAATACAAATGTATTCTTTTGATACAAATTAAAACATATCGTGATATTAAAAACAGTAGTAAAAAACAAACATGAGTATCTATGAACACAATGTTATACATATAAATAAAAGCAATTTGGGTACATGACATCAAGAATCAAAGATTTAAGTCGACGCAGCGTTTCGGTTTTCCTTACAAGACACCTTCTTCAGGACCGATTCTAAAAGGTTATTTAAAAACATACAATTACCCACTGTTTGTTGATTTGTACATTTTCCACAATTAAAAACTTTTTTACTATTCCTACACAATAACTATTTGGCACCCTGCACTTATATAGTTTTAATGAAAAACATACTTATTGATGGAAGGCATAATATAGTATTAGTCAAATGACAAGTATTCTTAGGGTCATAGTGTTTTGATCCGTATTTATACAGATTATACATATCAAAAAACTGCCATACTGTATGATGTTGCTGATTGTTAATCCAAATCCACACTAGTACCCCTCACCCTCCTACGCTTTCGAAGGTTAGTCTATGTTGACTATATTCGTAATTGGAAATCTGGAACTGGGACTCGTGTGTAGAATGTCCCTACCAATCTTTTGTGTGAATCTAGACTGGGGTTTGAAGAAAATAACTGCCAATCCTTTATTTGAATTTAGACTAGGGTTTTTGGGAAAGAACTCAGTAATTTAACTAGCCCAAAACAGGTCGTCTTACCTTAAGATTCAAATCTTTCTCTTATAATCCACTTTTATCAATGTCAGTGGAAAGTATTGCCCCAGTCATGTACGATATGTTGGCCTCAAATCAATAGGTTCTAAGGAAGATTATCTATTGGGGGAAACAAGATGTTTTATTCTTTCCAGGGTGCCAAATAGTTAATGTGTAGGAATAGTAAAAAAGTTTTTAATTGTGGAAAATGTACAAATCAACAAACAGTGGGTAATTGTATGTTTTTAAATAACCTTTTAGAATCGGTCCTGAAGAAGGTGTCTTATAAGGAAAACCGAAACGCTGCGTCGACTTAAATCTTCGATTCTTGATGTCATGTACCCAAATTGCTTTTATTTATATGTATAACATTGTGTTCATTGATACTCATGTTTGTTTTTTACTACTGTTTTTAATATCACGATATGTTTTAATTTGTATCAAAAGAATAAATTTGTATTTTTTCTACCAGAACTTAATTTGTATTCATATTAGTTTTTATTAGAGTCACCCTGCAGAAGAAGTATTCTATGTTTTTTTAATATGTTTTTCAATGGTTTCTGACTGCCTATGTACAAATAGCATATCGAATACCAGCTGTATATCGCTGCCAAATCCAGACTAGATCACCCTAGACTCATACACTCGCAGATTTGTCCTATTGGATAACAGTATCTCTGGATCTGTAAACGTGGGACATCCTACATTTCTTATGTTTTTAAAGTATTGAAGCTGAAATCTTTGGTACGTTTAATGCCTATGTCACACACATTACGGTTTCCACATACAAAAAAACCTTTAGGTTGATTTTGAAGCCACTCAGATCCCTGTCTGTTAGCTAGTTCTAAACAGTTTGTTATAATCAGACCCCCTATGGTGGAAACTCTTCTGTATTCCACTTTAGGCGTATCTGAAATGACCGCTGTAAGGCCAGGTACCCCGTTCAACAAATTCTAATTTTTTTTCAAAATTTTGTAAATCCAATCATGATGCACGTTATATGTGGTGATAAATGGCACTTGTTCCTGGGTTTGTTGCCTAATTTTTTTAGCTAAAATCAAGTAGTCTCTCTCTTGATGTTCACGATTCTCGGCCTGGCCTTGCTCAAATTTCTTTTTGAATATCCTCTCGTCGTCAATCTAGATTCTAGTGCATCCAATTCATTCTTAAAATCTGTATCTAAGCTGCAGTTTCACCGAATGCGAATTATTACGCCATACGGCATACCTTTAACTACAGATGTGGGATGGAAACTGTCCGCTCTCAAAATGGAGTTTGTGGCTGTCTTTTTACAAAACAATTTGCTATGTATCTAATTATCCATGACTAATAATTCAACATCCAAATATTCTATCTTGGACTTGTGATGGAGCATCATCAGAGTCACATTAAAATCATTATTGTTCAGAAATGTATGATAATCTAGCAACTCTTCATCTGTACCTTTCCAAATGACCAAAATGTCATCTATAAAATGTCCCCAAAAAAGGATCTGATCCATGTTGCATGTCTGCTTGTTCCAGGCATGCTCCCTCTCATACCAACCCATGAAAAGGTTGGCATAAGAGGGAGCTATCCTGGATCACATGGCTGTGCCTCTTATCTGCTGGAACCACTCACCTTCAAAAGTGAAAAAATAGTTTTTTTAAATTAGGGCGCTCATTTCATTGATCATTTTCGAGTGCTCATGCACACTGGCGCTTCTTTGGCCTATATAATGATTCAGGGCCTGTTCCCCTCTCACATTACTGATACACGGGTACATTCCTACTACGTTGAATGTTACAAAATCAGACTGTCATCCCCTTGCAAATCTTGCAGTTTGTTTAACACATCCATGGTGTCTTTATTATACACAGGCAAATTAACAACTAGCGGTTTCAAAAATACATCAACGAATTCTGAGATGTGTTCTGTTAGACTCCCTATACTCGAAACTATTGACCTACCCGGAGGATTCTGCAATGATTTGTGTATTTTAGGCAGCACATATATAAATGCTGTTACTGGATTAGTGACTTGAATTCCTTGTCATCAATTAAACCTTGTTCCTTTCAGGAGTATAACCTTTAATTACTCCTGCTGCTCGCTTCCTTCATTGGATTGTGATTAAGTTTTAAGTAACACTCTATCTCACTTAACTGTCTCCTGATTTCTCCAGTATAATCTTCCTCATTCATCAGAACAATATTTCCTCCCTTGTCGGCCCCATGAATCACTATGCTCTGGTCGTTTTTTAAACTATTGATGGCCAACCATTCCTCCTTTGATAGGTTCCCAAGTATTCTATTCTTTTTTCCTCCGGATAATAATTGATCCTCAGATTTGTGTACATCTGCTATAACGTTATCCACAAACAAATCTATGGCCACAAACTGTGACCCCTGTGGAACAAATTTAGAGGCTGGTCTTAAGCCACTAGTACAGGAATAATCTACAGTATATGCAATAAAGAACAAATATATTGTTCACTATGTATATCCCCCTCTATTAAGGACAATACCAATTGTACATCTCTTATGTGAGCAAGATCGATCTCTGATTGTTCATTGATAGTACTCACACATTTAGGCTTCTCATAGGTTGAGAAAATATGTGTTTATGTTAATTTTCGTGTGAACTTAAAATTTAAAAAAATCAATTTCAATGTTGGTCATATCACATTTGGCACTAGGACAGAAGGAAAGACCTCTTTGCAAAACAGCAATCTCATGAACATTCAATACTGTATTAGATAAATTGACAACTTTTACATCCAAATCCTGTGTTGAACTTTGGTCTTTCTGTTCTGACTCAAGGGACTTTCTAGTTATTTTTTCAGCGTGTCCTGACTTTGGATACCCATTCTTATATTTGGTGTGCCTCCTCCGCCCCCTCCAGGTGGGTTTCCTACCTTTGATTTGCCTCGCTTGATGCGTTGTAACTCCTCGAAAAAAGAAGAGTTCTTCACTGGTCTTAATCCCTCCACACTAGCTCCTCCCCCATCTTCAATGGAAGAAAGGCTTGAGCTGCTATAATTTACTGAGCTCTAGTCTTCTTGTATCCCCACTGCTTCCTTATCTTTTGGTTTAAGCAATTCATCAAAGCCTCTACCAAAGGTGAGAACTCTACCTTGTTCATAATCCCTTGCATCCCTTCTTATTTTACTTCATTTCTTCTCCTTTATTTGTAATTGGTGTATATTAATGACATCCTTTAAGATACCATAATTTTTCTCTGTTAATTCATGTAGGTTCATGTCCTTGATCTCCTTCTCCAGTTCGACTACCTGAGCTTTTAATTTCTCAACCTTCCTTTTGGCGTTCTTTATTAATATATGCATCATACAGAACTCTGAAGAATGCAAATTATCCTCCCACTCGCTTAATAAATCATCATCTAGATCATCGTAGGTTGGCAATATTAAAATTCTTAAACCGCTGGGCACTCTCTTCTGATCTATGTAATTTTCAAGGGTAACTCCGTCCCACCACTTTGATAGTTCCGTTTTATTTTACTTTTCTAGTTTCAGGAATTTGGGTCTTAAGCTTTCCTTGGAGGAATCTTTTTTGGTATCTGATACACTTTTATTACTTTGGGAAAAGAGTTCTGCTGCCAATTTCTCACGATCATCCTCCATCTCAGAACACAGTACAATACAGTTTATCTGAACAATTTATATTACTCCAAGTAACTCCAACTGTGCTGCCCCTTGCCCTATAAGCATGAATATTTTGAACTTAAGTGGTCAGTCATTAGTGAGTTCTGTGGGGAGTGCAATTCATATTGCGGTAGTATTATAGGTAAATTGGTTCAGAAGAAAGAGCTGTGGGAGCCACAATGGGCCTGAACTTACGTAGGCCACTGAGTTTATGAGCAGAACACATGCAGAGTAAACAAGAGACTGCATTGGTCATAAAGAAAAATGCACGACGGTGATAGGTTAGGAATATAGGACAATGATTGGTCCAAGGGAACTTGCAGACCAGATAGGGAACTGCATGCTAGAAACCAGGTCTTTAAACAGTTGCCTCCCATTGGCCAAACAAGGAATAAGCCAAGAATCAGGATTGGTCAATGATTACTTTTAAGGAGTAGATGGTGGTGAAACTTGTTATCAGCAGGATTTATCGGGCCGTGCTGAACGGAGAATGTAACATCGTAGACAGAATACCGGTGAGTGACAAGACGGCGAGGTGTATATAGTAAGGAATTACTGGTCAGATGATGAGGAAGTAATGGGTAGTTTTGTTTTATTTTATATTTTTTTCAGTCATTGAAAATCGAAAACATAGGAGATAAAGATACCGAGCATTTGTAGAAGCTGAAGTAGAGCGAGGGTTTACCAGGGTGAGTTTAGAATTCTTTAATGTAATAATAGCAGCACGTGCTACAACCTTACACGTGGCCTTAATGATAAAACAGATGTTGGTTCTCTCTTGTAGCAAGAGTTTTGCAGAATATAAGGAGTGGAATAAGTGAAACTAAGAATTTACTAAGTACACTTCACTAAGGGAGTCTTGTGAAGTGAGTGTTTAGCATTGGATATAGCTTAGTAAAATGTTCTGTGGCAATTAAAATAAATTTAAGTACACTTCATGCAGTCAATCTTGCAAGGGGAATGATCCCATGTAAATAGTATTAGTTATAATCTAGTATAATAAATTACTGAAGATGGTTCCAATAGTTTCAATACTGACTAGGGCAAACATAATCGATCACACTATGATTCACAGTATTAAGCGGTTAGTTATGCCCTTTCTTCTACTTGTAGATATTTTCTAGAACAGAGATAAATTCCATAAGCACTCGTATGGATAAAGATACAGATTGAGCAGTGTAATAATCAAGATGAGGACCTTTTTGATTATTTTTTTGTTAGTGATAATATGATAGATTGTAGCTGGGCACACAGGGGTTTATCAATATATTATGCAGTAGGCATCAATTGGACCATGGGGATCAGTGGAATTATACATCGTGAAATATGTTCCTTATACATTGTTTTGATGCAAACAGATAAACGTATAGGGCTAATGTACCATGAGATTAAATCAGGTTTTCCTCCATCCTGTATTAGCAGTATGGTTAAAATGGATATAGTCAGGAGTTATTGTTTCGTGAAATTAGTTATGATTACACTCTTGGGGTCTGTAATGAGAATTTTTGGTTTGTAATTTTGTGAAACCCAACAATGTGAGCAATGTGTTGATATATATTTTATTATTTTATTTCAGCCCTGATGATGTCCCTTGAGGACGAAACACGTCGGCTGATCTAATTTGTTGAAATGATTTGTGATTTGAATTGATATAATAGAGAAGAAGATCTTGGCTGATTTGATTTTTCGAAATTTGAAAGTGATTATTAAAATAAAGAAGAAAGAATTTTCTTGAATCAAATCTACTGCCTATAGACTTGTTATAGAAAGACTTCCAAATTATGGATTATTGCACATATTCAGACTTTTTGGCGCTCCCCCTATTTGCATTTATAGTTGCAGATAACAATCCAGTTTCTGGACGGCTTGGAGGGCTTGGAGTTTATCAAAAATATAAAGACGTCACTACTGACCCTGCCCAGACAGACTACCTTTCTGGGGTCCGTAATTAATTCCACAAAGAAAACCTTCCTTCACAGAAAACTGCGAAGATTAGAAGGGAACTGAGGTGCACCTTGGCCAATGCATCGACAACGTTACACCAGATAGTATGAGGGGTAAGGTTTTTTTCATCCCGTATGAATGCAACCTCATAGGGCACTTCAGAGACTCTGGACTTTCCACGTTTGCAGGGGTCTTCAATACTGCAGACAGGCCCCACTGATGGAGGAGATCGGGGGGAAATGAGTTGGTGGCTGGCACACATTTATGAGTGGAAGGGCAGGGCTATTTGTGGGTCCAATCTGGATATCGTAATAGAATCTGATTCTAGAAAGTCCGGCTGTGGAGTGCGATGTGGGGACTCCTTCACCTGAGACAAAATGGTCCACGGAAGATCAACAACTCCATATTAACTGCCTGGAACTAATGCCAGGGTCCTTTGCAGTGCAAGGAGAGAGTGCACTGTTGTGTTCTACTAAACATAGACAATATCTCTGCAGTCCGATATATAAATCACCTCAGAGGTCCACAATCCAAAATCCTGGCTGATTTGGCAAAGGAGCTTTGGACATATCAGTCACTGTGGAGTTCCTGCTGGGATTGGCCAACAAAGTAGCAGTCAGTTCGAGACAATGGTCAGACTCGAACTTGTGGCAACTCGACCCAAGTATATTCAGTCTTCTTAAATCACGTTGGGGCCCATTCATGGTGGTGCCATTTGCCTCCCACCTAGACCACCAGGTGGACCGATACTTCAGTTGGAGGCCAGATCCCCTGGTGACGGAAACAAACACCTTACTTCAAGACTGGTAGGGAGAACAAGGCTACACAGTCCCTCCTTTTGCAATGATAATGCACCTGTCAAACCACATTTGGAAGCAACAGAAGAGATTGGTTCTTATAACACCACTCGGAGGTCACAAGTGTGGTTTCCAGTTCTTCTGTAACTTTCTTGGGATTCTCCAGTTCTTTTACTCCTTGCTCCAGATCTCCTCAGGGATCCCCTAGGGAACTCTCACCCGCAAGTTCTCCAAGGCTGTCTACCTTTCATGTAATGGTGGATCACAGGAAACGATGGAGACTCTCAGGACTTTTGGACGAAGATGAAAAGCTTCTGGCCACCACATTTGTGGTTGGTACCACCAAGCGCTATAGATCAGCGTGAACAAAATAGACCCCTTGGTATGTGCAGACAGGTAGTGATCCCCTGGGGTCCGACGTGATCCAAGTAATATATTTTATGGGCCCCTGGTGTCCCATGTGTTGTAAAAACACGGGTTAACCCAGCAAGTCCCTGGGACCTGGGTGAATGGTTGATGCAAACAAAATGGTCCCAGAAAGTAAGTTAGTCAAAATCACTTGAATGAATTTAATGAAAATTATAGCAGCATTGTTTTTAATCACAACGTGTCATATAAAATTATTCATAAAAATAAATACACAATTCAATCATATACAATGCCCCTAAAGGGTAGGACAGGGAAGGGTAGTGTTGGGATAATGAAGGTATGGGAATTATAACGCAAGTCAATTGGATCTAAGTAAACTAAACATCATAATTGGTAAACACAGTGGGGAAAAATACATCAGTCAATTAAATAAACATGCCTCAGAAACAATAAAAACACAAATGATGTGTCTGGGAAGAGGCTGAACAAAAGAGGGAGTGTCGACGTTTCGACCCAAGTAGATGCAGGTGTGATTTTGACCTTCATCAGGACGGAGGAACGAGAAGGATGGGGCAAAGAATCTGTAGTTGTAAAAAGAAGCACGGTAGGGTACACAGACACTCTCAGCAGAATTCAGAATGTGACTGCGTCTTGAGGCGAAGTTGTGTCTCTGGATGTAAAAGAGACGTCCTAATTTTTCAAATGCACACTGTGGTCCACTGAGTGGACACCTTGATAAAGTGGGGTTCGGTAGTAGAAATGCTTTGCCGACAGAGGGTGGCTTTAATCAAAAGCGGAACATGCGAAGTAAATGGCAGCTAAATCTAAGCGTGGTATTGTCAAGCAATGTGGTGTCACTGAAGTTGGACAGAATGTCCAAGTTGATCAGTCGGACACTGGGGTCAACTAAGCAGGCGTCTTGATTGAGTGGGGTTCCGGTGCTAGAGTCACTGGCGATAAAGCGTTGCCGTGGCGAAATGGATCGGCAGACGTAATACAATGGTGCAGCAAACGGGTCTGTATATACTGTAGTACGTGGAATAACTGACTCCCGCTCTCAGTTATACGCTTTATCGCCAGTGACTCTAGCACCGGAACCCCACAAGATTGTTGTTTTGCTCACCAAGCCACCCCAGTTCAGACATGGCCATATGCAAATCAGTCTTGACCCTGTGCGTCATGCATATCCTGGCTGAAGACGGCTGATAGCCAGAAACCGGTCCTAGGATACTTGATTCCGGTCCAGGAAAGACATGGCTTGGCAGTTTGGGATGGACTGTTTCCATGAGGCACAGGGTCAAGACTGATTTGCATATGGCCATGTCTGAACTGGGGTGGTGTGGAGTGCAAAAAAACGATGGATTTAGGCCCAGATCTCTGTCCTGGGGTGAATGTATGACATTGTTCTGCATTCTGTCCATCAACTGTTGTTTTTGAATTTGTCACCCCGAGTGCGATGGGTATGCTCAGACGTGAGTCTCATGCTCTCCACACCACTGGAGTCAGACTATCCTGGCTGAATTCGGCTGATAGCCAGAAATAGTCCTAGGATGCTTGATTCCGGTCCAGGAAAGACATGGCTTGGCAGTTCAGGCTGGACTGTTCCCATGAGGCACAGGGTCAAGCGTGATTTGCATATGGCCATGTCTGAACTGGGGTGGTGTGGAGTGCAAAAAAACAATGGATTTAGGCCCATATCTCTGTACTGGGGTGAATGTATGACATTGTTCTGCATTCTGTCCATCAACTGTTGTTTTTGACTTTATCACTAGTGACATTTTATTTTCAACCCCTAGGTACATGCAGTATCACTTTATTAGGGACTTACAGATAAACAAATGTGCCAATTGGGTATAAGCCATTTGTACAAAGTATTAAGCAGAGAGCACAAGCACTTTAGAGCTGGTTAGCAGTGGTAAAGTGTGCAGTCCTAAAGATAACAAAAACAAGGTCAGCAAAACAGGAAGGTTGAAGGCCAAAACGTTAGGGGAAACCCACGCCAGGAATGCCAGGTGTAAAACTCATGATTTATTCACCTATGGTAGCAAGGGCGGAGACACTTGCAGCACATAATATTAACCACATAGCTTGGGAAGTTGGCATACAGTACCACTCCTACTTTTGTAAAGCTTGCATGCATGTAAAGGACTATTTGCTACACAAATTATATGGAAGGTGGTAGTGTGGTGTAAGAGTCTATTGCAGTGCACCATCTCAGGGAGAGAGCGGGAATGCACTATATCTGAGAAGATATGGTGCATTACTTCCCTCTCCATGTGATGCAACACAGCAAGTTGTCTTGCTGCACTGCACTGTGTCACACCTTTGTAAGTTGGGCCCATGATAACTAACCAGCTCAAGCATGAATGACTAGTTAGGCTGAGGCATCTTCTGTAGCCCCATCACCTTCTGCCCCGTTCAATCAGCTGCTGATAGTCGTGCTGGTGTCAGCCTACCCCATCTTGGCCCGATGCTTGGTTCTCTTCTATTCTTCGAAAATGAAGAAAATAACAATGATTAATTTAGTAGTCCTCTCTATAAAAGGGAAATTTTTGCACACCATACATACCATTATAAATAACATCTGACTAACCAATAATGTGACTGTACATTTTTGATTTGTTTGGTTAAGTTTGCCTCTCTTTGCAGACTGCACCTCACATCATCACATTTTACTTTAATCACAAATATCCTTTTTCCAATAAAATAATACCCGTCAAATTCTTCAGGAAGCTGTATAACCAAGAAAAATAATGTAAATAGAACATATTATCAATCAATGTTGTAACCAATGCAAAAAGCACAAATTAAAAATAAGTAAATCAAAATACATACAACATAATATTTTGACCTACCCACCCAATTCAAAATAAACTTCACAACCCCCCAAAAATAGAAAATGTATATATATAGATATATCAATCAATATTGTAATGAGAAAAAATTCAAATTAATAATATATTTATAAACAAATTACAGGTTGAATAAGACACTTTTTAACAAATCATTACCCACCTAGTTCTGTAATAAATTAATCACAAAAACATTGTGAAAATGAATTTACAATTACATAATATATATTATCTATGGCCCTGAACCCAACCAACTACAAGGAACCTACCTCCTGCAGGACACGGCCTTCTGGCATGAAGCATAGGATGCAGTTGATCTCAGAGGTCCTGGCAGCACTAAAGCAGACTTACTGACTTTGTTCAATTGTCACTACACTAAAATATAAAAAGTGGGTTTATTGGTTTATCAAGGGGTGATTTTTTACATATATATATATATATATATATATATATATATATATATATATATATATATATATATATATATATATATATATATATATATATATATAGCAGCTCAATAATCAATTTCCCTTCTTGGAAATGACAAAAGCACTCCGGGTAAGTGGCAAAGTTTTTATTTCGCCAGCAACATCAGCAGGGATACAGACAAACGCGTTTCAGACATCAAATCCTTCCTCATTCTCTTCTGAGAATCTTGTCAAATAAAAGGAAGATTACCATAATAACAGCAATGGACTCATCTTCCAGCCATTCTTCAGAGGAATATTTCATTCCTGAAGAACCTCCAAAGAAGAGGAAAGAAGCTTTAATTTGGCAGTTTTGTACTTTTCCAGAAGGGCAAAAAAAGGTTAATGCTCCAAAAGTAACCTGTAAAATTTGCCAAGCAACTCTTTAAAGGGGTGATCTATCTATAAAATACTCCTTTGGCACAGCAAATATTGAGCGACACGTGAAGAACTTGCACCCCAACAACTTTGCTCGAGCTGCAACACAGAGGTTGCAGGACAACCCACCTGCTGCTGCACCAAGCACATCAACCGCTGCACCAGCATTTTCAGCAAGCAGCCCACACCCACAAATTGATCCTGATTTTGCTAAAGTTAAAATTCAATGCATTTATTGCAATAAAACTTTGTGTTATGGGGAACAGTCTATTGACCTGATACAACGCAGGAAGCAGGAGCATCGCTGTCCTTGACATTAGTTTTTTCTTTTCATTCTTTTGTTCTAGTTGGACACTTTTTGAGTTCCAGTTCCATTTTTTTGGTTTTAAAAAAACTTGTTGACAAAACACCAAAAAAAATACACAAAGAAATAGAAAACTAAACACAGAATAAAAACGATCTGCTCCTAATAACCACACGGACACGAAGTTAAGAATGTGAGGATTTAATGTCCTGAGTGCTGGAAACGCTACTTGCCCTTTGCTAGACTCACGGCAACTCCCGTGGCTGCCTACGTTCCCAGAATGCACTGGGCGCAGGCTCTGGTAAACTAGTGAGTTTTGTGAGCCAAACGCACTGCCCTCAGCCTCCAAAGTTGCACTTGATGCCGCATGCCCTGCTGCAGCACTTCTTGTGAGTTGATCTAGCGGGCTTTTAATTAGCAGCCGTTCATTTTCCAACTTACTCGCTGCCTCAGCTATCCAAGTTTTGTGGCAGAAATGTAATGTTCTTGTGACAAAATCTTATATTGCACCCTTGTATTTTCAGCTAAGCGACGGGCTAAGCTCTCCACCAAGTCATAGGCTTCTTTTTTTTCCTCTACACCTTTGTATGATTCAGACACCTTCTTCAGCTGATGCTCTAGCATTTGCAATAATGGGATAGCTTGGCCCATTGTACAGTCCTCCTAGCTGACTTCACATGTGAAGACCTCAAAAGGATGAACCATGTCAGTCAGGCATTTAACTAGGCACCATTGGTCCATTTAAGGGTCATGCCTTTCACAGTAGCCTCCAGTCTTTGCATCACATATTCATTGAGTGGCCTATACTGCTCAAACAGATGATCAAGCATGTAATACCCTGAGTTCCAACGCGTTGCCACCTCCTGGATGAGTGCTTTGACTGGCATGTTATATTCACGTTGAATGATCCTCAGCTGCTTCCGAGCTTTAAAAGAATGGCTGAAATTAGTGCATATTTTTAGGCAGATGGTCAGTAAGTTGCTGACTATGGGTTCTTTTTTCAAAAAGTCTTGAAGTATATTGTTTATGCAGTGCGCCAAACACGGAACCCTGAAATAGGAACCAAGCTCCATGGCCTTAAGTACATTTCTGCCATTATCTGTGGCAACAAAACCAATATTAAGCCCTCTTGGGCGCAGCCATTCAAAAACGTTGCTGCAAAACTCTTCCAAAATGTTTACAGCAGGATGAGATTTCTCCATGGCGAACATGGCTACAGTTGCATGTTTCTACATCGCGGGCTCTCAGCGGCCGTGGCCGCCATCTTGGCTTGGGCTGGATCGCCCAACCCCACCCACGCCACTCCCCCCACGCTGCTCCTCCATTTAGGAGTGTTTCTGACGCTTCCCCAGCGATTGCGAGCAGCCCGGTGGCAGTGGGCTTGCTAGCAGGAGCTGAGGGCTGCGTTCTCATTTTAAAACCTTGCGCGTTTGTCACGCTGATTGCGAGCGGTGACACGCTTTTGCTTGTGTTAGATTGTTACTCTTTTAATTTTGACTAACCTGTACTGAAAATCAACTGGTCATTAATCCTTACCTTGCTTCTTAGGGGCTGTGCGTGGCTGTCTGTCAGCTGACTACATCGCGGGCTCTCAGCGGCCGTGGCCGCCATCTTGGCTTGGGCTGGATCGCCCAACCCCACCCATGCCACTCCCCCCATGCTGCTCCTCCATTTAAACGGCCCTCATGTGTCAGCGCAGCGGACGAGCACAGCGGGCGCGCCGTAGGCGCGCCGGAGTCACGCCAGAGTCCAGCCTGTCTGCGCCCGTCCGCGGCAGGCAGGGGCTGAGGGCGTCTCCTTATGTCCACCCGCTCACATATTCTCCTTCCCTCCTCCTTTCGTATTGGACTCCTGGATCCATCAGATCGTCTGTTACCGAACTCCTGACACATCTAGGTCTACTCTCCCACCCACCGTCCACTCCCCCCGCTACCATATCAGGAGTGACCTCCGTGCCTATCATCGTCCCGCCCATCCCCCCCCTCCTTTTGTCCCCCACACCCCAGCATTTAATACCACGGCCACGCTCCTAAACACTAGATCGGCGGTCAGTCATCAGTATGAGCTATTCGACTATATTGATACTCACGAACCAGATCTCCTGTTTTTAACGGAGACCTGGTTCAAGGCCGACTCCCTGCCCAACGTTCTAGCTGCACTACCCCCTCATACTCTACCATCCGAGCGGACCGACCGGAGGGCAGAAGAGGTGGCGGAGTGGCCTTGATAGCTCGCACTGATCTTCATTTTCAGATTCTCCCCTCCCCCCCTATTCCTGAAGTTAACTGCCTGATAATCCGCTCCAGCTCCCATCTGGCTCCCCTAACCTCCGTTCTTATTTACCGTCCCCCCCACACCACTCCTGCTTTTGTTTCCAGCCTCCAAGACATCCTCGCAACACTGGTAGTAAACAACTCGTCAGTGCTAGTTCTAGGCGACCTAAACTTTTGGCCTAATGACCCTGCTGAAAGCCCCCTCTCTAAAAATTTACCGATCTTATGATCAGTCTTAATTTTACCCCCCACATCCACAGCCCCACTCACATACAAGGCCATTCGCTCGATCAGGTCTGGACCCTGAACATCCCCATCACACCTCCCCTTATTTCCCCTTGTTCCTGGTCTGACCACTCTTTAATTTCCTTTTCCCTTGCCCTAGCCCCAGCCATTAAGCCTCCACTCCCCAAGAACACCTGGGTTAGAAAATGGGGCAAAGCCGATATGCCATCTCTCTGCTCGTCTCTGGCCAAATCCAGCCCCGACCTTCCCGGCCTCGCCGCCCCTGTCCAACTGGCCACCATTAATAATTGGTTGACCCAAGCGGGCGACGATTTTGCTCCCTTGAGGCGGATTACGGTCAAGCGAGTCCACGCCGCCAACCGTTGGTTCACCCTCGATCTCAAGGAGAAGAAATTGGCCGCACGGAGAGCCGAGCGAGCATGGAGAAGAGCGTACTGCCCCGCCCAAAAAATCACTTATCTATCTGTCCTTAAGATATATAAGCAAGGCATCCTGGATGCCAAGACCATATTCTACTCCAACAGGATACTGGCAGCGGAGTCACAATCTAAAGAAATATTCGCCACGGTGCACGAACTTGCTTCATCCAACAGAGCTACGGCCTCAATCCCTCCCTCCCAATCTCTCTGCGACTCGCTCAACGATTTTTTCGTTGAAAAGGTCGCAAAGATCAAGGCTAATATTCCTCTTCCATCCCCCACATTTATTAATCCCTCTCCCCCCTCCACTTTTTCTAAATTAACTTCCATTCCCCCCCTGACTAAAGCCACTCTTCTCCCTATGCTTCAAAGGGTGAAGTCAGGTTCCCCCCTGGACTTTGCCCCTGCTCATATCCTGAGAGAAATCTTCCTAGCATGCCCTACTCCACCCCTCACATTTCTGAATGATTCACTCAGCAATGGGGTGGTTCCCACCCCTCATATATTTGCGGCTGTCATTCCTATTTTAAAAAAGACTGGCGCCGACCCTTCACCCCATTCTAACTATCGTCCCATCTCCCTCCTGCCTTACCTGGGTAAGGTCTTAGAAACTCATGTAACTAGCATCCTGAGCACCCACGTGGAAACCAATCACTGCCTCTCCCCCCGTCAGGCGGGCTTTCGGCCCCTCCACTCTACGGAGAAGGTGGTGATCTCAGTGATGGACAACCTACGCGAGGGCATTGATACCAATCTCCCGCAGGCCCTCATCCTTTTAGATCTGTCCGCCGCTTTTGACACGGTGGACCATTCCATCCTTCTCACCCGTGTCAGGGCGGCGGGCATAGAGGGCCTAGCCTTAGCATGGCTCGAGTCCTTCCTGAGTGACAGGGCTCGGGCGGTCCATCTTGCTGGTTTCACTGCTGCCTCCCGTAAGGTTGTGTGCGGTGTTCCCCAGGGTTCCTCACTTTCCCCTCTTTTGTTTAATTTATACATCTATCCCCTCATTTTTATGTTGCAGCAGCTTGAGGTCACGGTGTTTAATTACGCCGATGACCTCCAGCTAATTTTCAACCTTTCTCACTCCCCTTCATCCTCCCAGAATGTCCAAACAGTTATGTTGTTCATTCAGGACTGGATGAACTGCAACCACCTCAAACTCAACCCGGACAAGACGGAGTTAGTCTTGACCGGAGGTGGTTGCAGCCCCTGGTCCCCGTCCCATTGGCCCCTCTCACTTGGTGTCCCTCCACTCCCCGTTCCCAAAGTAAAAACTCTCAGTATCCTCCTTAGTCCCCTACTTTCTGTCCACTCACAGGTTAGTTCTGTTGTTTCCTCTTGTTTTTTCTCCCTCAGAACAATCAGGAAGATTTCCCGTTTTTTCCCTTCCTGCTCTAAAGATCATAGTGATGGCAATGGTGCTCTCGCGCCTTGATTATGGCAACATTATCTATAATGGCGCGCCGGCCTATGCTATTCACCGCCTGCAACTAGTGCAGAACCAGGCTGCCCGCCTGATCCATGGCCTGCCTAAATTCCATCGTGCCACTCCTCTATTGCAGGCACTACACTGGCTGCCGGTGAAAGAGCGAGCCTTGTTCAAGCTTGGTTGCCTTACTTTCCAGGTCAAAATGGGCACCGCTCCGGAGTTTATTTGCTCTGCCATTAAGCCTTACACACCGGGTAGAGAGCTTCGCTCCACCCACATGGCACTTCTGACCACCCCTCGATTTAAAAAGAAGAAGGCTGGTGGAACAAAATGTTGCGGTTCTCGCTCCTGTGTTTTGGAACTCCCTCCCTGTGGCACTCCGCATCACATCCTCTTACACAGAGTTCCGGAAAAGCCTTAAAACCCTGCTCTTCTCCCGAGCCTTCGCTGTCTAACTTCCTCTGCTACTGCTGTTACCTCGCAATCTGAAAAGCGCCATGAAACTGCGTGGTATAAGTGCGCTATACAAATGTTTTTAAATTCAAAATTCAAATTCAAATTCAAATTCTAAGTAGCTTTAAAAATCTCAGCTGTGTCAACAGCACCTCATTCAGATAGCTTATCTTTAACCCCCACAAAAGAGACCCAGTGTGTAGTGATGCACATGTAATCTGTGGCTTGGCATCTGGTCCACATGTCTTGTCAGTTGGATATTGTGAACAGCACTCTGCTGCAAAGCTTGTCCAATCAATTCCAGCACATCATGATGTAGTGTCAGAACAGCAATTCGTGCGAAATAGGACCGGCTGGGAACCTTCCATTTAGGGCAGATGGCTGACACAAATTCAAGGAAACCCACCCCTTCCACAAATGAAAAAGGAAGAAGGTCCAGTGCTAACATTTTAGCCAGCTTCACATTGTACAACTATGCCGTTGGGTGGTTACTTTGGAACTGCCCCTCCAACCTAAGCATGCTCTCAATGGTAGGCTGGATTACTTTCCTTTGTGGTGCTGTTGTTTTCATTAACCCACTTAGGCTCAACGACGCACTTTGTCTCATTGCAGTACTCGGTCGCCTTGGTATCTCAGCCTGACTCTGAGTATGGCTCTTACTGCGGTGCCACTCAGATGTTACTGAGGAGGATGTGGGCGGTACCACTACACTACTGGGGACAGGGCTAGAAATGCCTCCCTCTTTTTCACCTTCACCACAATAATATCCTCCCCTGATTCTTCATGCCCAACTTCAATGGGTTGAGTTTGTTTACTTTGTTTTAAGTGAAGTAGGTGATTCTCCCACACGATAGTGTGGTGCATTCTGAGATGACTTGCTTGGCCTCCGGTACCATAATTTGTACCAAGCTCACCCCGCTGAACACCTTGTCGACAAATTGAGCATATAGCAATGTTCTGCTTCTTGGTGCTAATAGAAAAGAAGTCCCAAACTGGGGAGGAGAACTTTCTGGCACTGCTGGATATGCCACTTTCAATACCAGATGAACTGGAGGGTGTGCTTGGAATGTGACTCTGTGCAGCTACACTGTGACTTCTACTACCACTACCTACTGAGATGGTTGAGCTGGATGGAGGTCCCTGCCGGGTCTTTGAAAATATGGCAGCTGTAGGTCATGGTGGTGTAACCTGTGTTGGTGGTATCCGTGCTACATCCCGCTCAGTAGCAGCCTTTCTGGATAGGGTGAGAATATCGGTCTCCATCCCCTTTGGGGCGGGACTGATGTGCGTGATGAATGGCTCATTTTCATCAACATCCTTCCCCTGTTCTACATCCACCTCCATAACTCTAAGTTTTTCTGGAACCTTCCTATTCAGTAGCATTGTCTTGTGGCATGCATCACTCTCAAACTGAGCTGGTGGCTGCCAAGTGACATCATGATCATCAGAAGCGGGGCTTGAAGAAGAAGATGATGGACTAAGCCTCCTTTTCCTTGCTGGTGGCCTGGAAGACAATAGATCTTCCGAAACAGTGGTTTGCTCCATTTTGTCTGCAGGAAGCTCGATTTCCTGAAATGCCCCTTCTTCAGGAGCAACAGCTACTATTGTGGGCTGTTCTTGCGGCTGCTGCTGTAATTGCGGCTGCTGCTGTTCTTGCGGCTGCTGCTGTAATTGCGGCTGCTGCTGCTGTTCTTGTGGCTGCTGCTGGTCTTGCGGCTGCTGCTGTTCTAGAGGCTGCTGCTATTCTTGCGGCCACTGCTGGTCTTGCGGCTGTTGTTGGTCTTGCGGCTGCTGCTGTTCTAGAGGCTGCTGCTGTTCTTGCGGCCACTGCTGGTCTTGTGGCTGTTGCTGTTCTTGCGGCTGCTGCTGTTCTTGCGGCTGCTGCTGTTGTTGTTGCTGCTGCACACTTATCTGCTGAGTTTCCGCCTGTGTTGATTGTGTACTACTTTGCGATAATGACATTTCAACATTGCTGCTTATTAGTAGAATGGCTACCTCTGCGACACTCAAGGGCTTGGACCTAGGTTGGTGGGGTTGGACCGCTGGTGCGGAGGTGCTGCTCCCAGCTTGGTTCCCGGACAACTCTGCTGCAGGCATAATTTATTTTTTTGTCCCAGAAAAAACATTGGCTGGCACACCAGTCGTGGTTAATGGCACTTCGTTTTTCTGTTCCTTCTTTTCACCTGCAACTTTCTTGGTACTGGACCTGGTACCTTTTTTTGGGGCCATCTTCTTCAGATGTCAGGCAGGATGCAGATGCACAACAAGTTGTGGTCGCACGTGGACGTGATGCGCAGCAGGACTTCTGTCTGGCTGGCAGTACAACTGGTGATGATGATGACACCTCCTCCTCTGGCTTTTTGTGCACCTAACAGCAAATAAGCCAGGAGAAGAACATCAGTGAAATGTTGAATTTGTTGTTGTGGTTCAGTTACTACTGTGCTAGTACAAACAAAAGATATCATCTAGCCATTTCTGAGACTTTGTCAACAAGGGCTATGTTATACTACTGTGTACAGACCCTACACTATCAGGAAGGATAGGAAAGAGAATAAGAACCACCAAAATAAAAATGTAATGGAAGTGGGGTGGACCTTATTTGCCATTAAATTATTTGAGCATAACATCGTTCATGGAGCTGCTACTGGCAAAGGGGGTGGATGGATGGAAACAGTAAGCCAATCGGAAAATAATGAAGGCCTATAAGGCAAAAGCAGGACACTAATAACTCCCACCACAAAAAAAGGCCACCAGCCACATGGACACTCACAAATCACAAGCGACAAGCAGGGGTCCAGGGAAACACCAGGAGCTGACGAAAGGCCTATAAAAGCCAGGCAAAGGATGCATTCTAATGCACACTGCCTTGCCTTTTTTATGCAACAAAATGCAAAAACGAAAATTCACAGGCCCCAAAAAGGTCTGCAGGGTGCGTGCATTGCACACCAACACACACCAGACACATACAACAAAGGCATGTTTTTAAGACGCCCAACATCAGACAGTCCACCCCCAAAAAACACAGTTTCCAACTCAATCCAATGCCATCCATGCCCTAAATGATGTCTAAATTCAACAGACTACACAGAAACACTTGATAAATAAAGCTGTGGCTACCTGCTCTGAGCCTACTGGATGAAAGCAGGCCTGTTGGCAGACAAGGCCAGACAAGCTTGCAGGCCCAGGCTTTAAAATGGCCACCAGCCACATGACCAGGCCCAACATCAGAGGGCCCACCACAAAAAACATATTTCACAACTCAATCCAATGCCATCCATGCCCTAAATGGTGTCTAAATTCAACAGACCACACAGAAACACTTGAACAATAAAGCTGTAGCTACCTACTCTGAGCCCACTTGATGAAAGCAGGCCTGTTGGCAGACAGGGCCAGATAGGCTTGCAGGCCTAGGCTTCAAAATGGCCACCAGCCACATGGCCAGGCCCAACATCAGAAAGCCCACCCCAAACAAACACATTTCCCAACTCAATCTAATGCCATCCATGCCCTAAATGATGTCTAAATTCAACGGACCACACAGAAACACTTGATTAATAAAGCTGTGGCTACCTGCTCTGAGCCTATTGGATAAAAGCAGGCCTGTTGGCAGACAAGGGCAGACAAGCTTGCAGGCCTAGGCTTCAAAATGGCCACCAGCCACATGGCCAGGTCCAACATCAGAAAGCCCACCAAAAAAAAACACATTTCCCAACTCAATCCAATGTCATCCATGCCCTAAATGATGTCTACATTCAACAGACCACACAGATACACTTGATTAATAAAGCTGTGGCTACCTGCTCTGAGCCTACTGGATGAATGCAGGCCTGTTGGCAGACAAGCTTGCTGGCCTAGGCTTCAAAATGGCCACCAGCCACATGGCCAGGCCCAACATCAGCAAGCCCAACCCAAAAAAACACATTTCCCAACTTAATCCAATGCCATCCATGCCCTAAATGATGTCTAAATTCAACAGACCACACAGAAACACCTAATTAATAAAGCTGTGGCTACCTGTTGTGAGCCTACTGGATGAAAGCAGGCCTGTTGGCAGACAAGGCCAGACAAGCTTGCAGGCCTAGGCTTCAAAATGGCCACCAGCCACATGGCCAGGCCCAACATCAGAAAGCCCACCCCAAAAAACACATTTCCCAACTAAATCCAATGCCATCCATTCCCTAAATGATGTCTAAATTCAACAGACCACACAGAAACACTTGATTAATAAAGCTGTGGCTACCTGCTCTGAGCCTACTGGATGAAAGCAGGCCTGTTGACAGACAAGGCCAGACAAGCTTGCAGGCCTAGGCTTAAAAATGGCCACCAGATACATGGCCAGGCCCAACATCAGAAAGCCCACCCCAAAAAAACACATTTCCCAACTCAATCCAATGCCATCCAGGCCCTAAATGATGCTTGAAAATGAAATACATTAAAAAAACACCAATGGGACAGTTGCTTCATCATCAACACACCGATGAGGCCATGACTAGCTCTGGGCCTACTACTGACTACTACTACCCACAACATTTTAAAAAAAAAGGAATGATAGTTACCAAAATTAAATTGTAATTGCAACAACTGCAATGCCCCCAATCAAACCGACGCAACAACCACTTACTTGTAAAATATCCAATTAAAAAGTCCTCAAATCCAATTGCAATGATGCAGCAAACAAAGAGAGTGATCTTTCCAGCCCAACATCCAAAGGCAGAATGAGCAGGAGATGGACAAAGCACTGGGAGGAACTTGCTGGACAGGAACAGGAAGTTGGAGATTCTGTGGCACTTCTTCCCTCTCCCTCTCCCTCTATTTTAAAAAAGGACTCCTTGCACGAAAAAGGACAGCCAAATGTCAATCTGAGGAGTTTTTTTCATCCAAATCATCATTTGCAGAAGGTTTTATGCTGCTGGAGCTGATATTCTTCTCCAATTTGAAAATTTTACCTGTTCGAGTTCTCGAGCTTCACATTACTTCCGCCGGAAATCGATGGCGTGTAAAAAAATAACGTGTTTGCGTTCTCTCGCTCCCTGTCGCGTTGGATATGACGTGTTCGCGTGCTCACGCTCTCGCTCGCGGTTGAGAATGACGTGCTCGGGTTCTCTTGCTCCTTGTCGCGTTCGATATGACGTGTTTGCGGCCTAACACTCTCGCTCGCGGTGGTTAATGACGTGTTTGAGATCTCATACTCATGCGGTGCATGATCGCGAGACGAATGAGGTGATCGCGGCGCAAACTCTCGTGAGGTAGCGCAAATGGCTCCCAACATCTCGTGCAGCACACAAACGGATCGGGAAAACTTGTAGGCGAACGCGCGGATCCAGGTAAGGTGATCGCGTGCGCGAGAACGTTTTTTACAGCGCAAGCATGAAAAAAACTTCCGGCACGCTGCGGATCGCAGAAATGTTGCCATTTTTGCGCTCTCCGCGGAAAACGAAAATGTCAAATTATTGCAGTTTCCGCGAGCGGAACGGAATTTGACGCCTACCCCTACCCTAAACCCTAAAACACTACCCCCAGCACAAACCCGTAAACACTACACAAACAGCACTGCACTACCCTAAACCCTAAATCTACCCCCAGCATGACCACCTACACTACCCATTCACCACTGCGCTACTCTAAACGCTAAATCACTACCCCCGGCACGACCCCCTACACTACCCAAACACTACTCCTCTACCCTAAACCCTAAAACACTACCCCATGCATGACCTCCTACACTACCCAAACACCACTGCGCTAACCTAAACACTAAAACACTACCCCCGGCACGACCCCCTACACTACCCAAACACCACTGCCCTGTGGTGCGTTTTAAGTTGAGGAATGAATTCCTCTTCAAGCTTGAGGGTCCCTGGGGGCCAACTAGCCCACCAGGTACCTCCAGTATGTGCCAGGGAGCTGCGTTGCAGAGAGGTGTTCCGAGGCCACACCCCTTTTTACACCTCTTTGCAACACAGCTCTGTGGTACTTACTGAAGGTACCTGGTGGGCTAGTTGCACCCCAGGGACCCTCAGTATTCAAGGGGAGTTAATCCCCCAACTTAAAACGCACCACAGGGCGCATTTGCACAGTGGTGAAGGGAGGAAGCGGGGCCTGAGTTCACATGTGTGCAAACACACCCTGTGGGCGGTTTAAGTTGTGGAATTAGTTCCTTGGCAATCCTGAGGGTCCCTGGGTGCCAACTAGCCCTACAGGTACCTCCAGTAAGCACCACGGAGCTGCGTTACAGAGTGTTGTAAAAAGGGGTGTGCCCTCTAAACACCTCTCTGCAACGCAGTCTCCTGCGCATACTGGAGGTACCTGGTGGGAATGACTTCTCTAACTTAAAACACGCCACAGTGCGTATTTGCTGACATATAACCTCAGGCCACGCACCCTTCCTTCACCACTGTGCAAACGCGCCCTGTGGCGTGTTTTAAGTTGGGGAATTAATTCTCTCAATACTGAGGGACCGTGGGGGCCAAGTAGCCCACCAGGTTCTTCCAGGAAGCACCACTGTGCTGCACTGCGTTGCAGAGAGGTGGTGCAGGCCTTGCCCCTTTTTACATCTCTCTGCTACGCAGCTCCGTGGCGCTTACTGGGTGTACTAGGAATTCCGATTTACTTGCCTGTTATCAGGAGAGACCTCAGTGCTGCATCTTTGAGCCCAGGACTGATCCTGAAAAGTAATTTAACCATACTTACCAGTAACTTGAATTTCCTTTAATAGGCTAACATTCACTGGTTTCACTTGGAAATTCTTCTAAGTGTGGAGTTTTCAAACTTTAAAATATTCACCTAAAATCATCCGAACATCGAATTCCGATTTACTCACCTGTTATCAGAAGAGAACCCAGTGCTGCATCTTTTAGCCCAGCGCTGAACCTGAAAAGTAATTCCGACCGTACTTGCTAGTAACTTGTATTTCCTTCCATAGGAATCCCTTGTCTGCTTTTCACCAAAAAAGTTTCTAAGGGCCAGATGTAGGCGGCCGTTTGAGGCCATTTACCAAGCGGTAACGGCCGATTTTGGCCGTTACCGATCGGTAAATGGGTGACAGGTATGTAGGGGCATTATTTTACCGAATCTGTAAAATTACCGAATCTGTAATTTTACCGAATCGGTAAAATAAAAAATCGGTAATTTTACCGATTCTGAGGCACCCAGATGTAGGTGGGACTCTTCTGAGTCCCAGAGGCCTTACCCAATCGGTATTTTACCATCAAATCTAATTTGATGGTAAAATACCGATTGCGGTGTGCATGCACATGTGTGCATGCACACCTATGCCATGTGACAGGCAGACCTGCCCTTAGGGCATGTATGCCTGCCACATGGCACCCGAGCCTGTTTTGGGGGTGCCAGAGGGTGTCAAAGTGACACCCCCTGCACCCTTGTGAAAATCAGTGTTTACTGATTTGGTAAATACCGAATCGGTAATGCCCATTCATTCCTATGGGCTTCAAAGCCCATAGGAATGAATGGGCATTACCGATTCGGTATTTACCGAATAGGTAAATACCGAATTCTTCCGAATCGGTATTCCAGCACATCTGGAATACCTACATATCCACCCCTTAGATTTACCGATTTTTAATTACCGAATCGGTAATATTCGGTAATTAAAAATCAGTAAATCTATTTTACCAACATCTGGCCTCAAGTCTTGATTTTCACAAACTACAAATATTCCTTAAAAAGCGCCTGTATGACTTAAATGCATTCTTTCAACAGTTTACAGATGCATCAGTGCTGGATCCAGGATCCACCACTGAGTAAGAAAAAGTAACGATAACACTACTTACCTGCTAAGTGAATTTCCTCCCATAGCATTACATTGGTAATTCTATGTGAAAAAGTTTCAAAGTGTCAACTTTTAAAATACAATAATATTCCTTAAAAATCACTACTGTAACCAAAACGCTTTTACTCAACTGTTCACAGGAGACGTCCAAGCACTGAATCTAGGATCCAGTCCTGTGGTTAGAAAGTAATCCATAAAGTAACTAATTGCATTTAAATAGTAATTCACATTGAGCTCAATGTTGTATTGTATTTCAAATTGTATTGCCCATTGCAACAACTGTAAGTACTGTACTTAAAAGTCTATTTAAAGTAAAGTAATTCATTCTGAGAAGGTATATTTTGTAATGTAATGCATAATGTAATTATAATGTAATTTACAAAATAAAATATCTAAAAATAAATAGTGTAAAATAAATGTAGGTAAATCAGTATCAAAAAAAATATATATATAAATAAATAAATATAACAATTAATACATTTAAAATTAGCCATTTACAAAACCTATTGATTCAGTGTCAATAATTTATTCCAAATGAATTAAACACACCGAACAACGCGTTTCAGCCAAAGCAGCCTTTGTCAAGTTCAAAGGGCACCGCAGGTAAAGCACAATAAATCTACATACATCATAATCAACAGGGAAAAAATACTACATAGCACTAATCATTGTTGGTTCTCAATATTGCAAATACAAAATTTCGTAAACGCAAAATAAATGAGTCTTTGATGGCAAAGCTAACTATAGCTTGTGCCCCCGTAACGCACTGCTGATGATGTCACCTATTACATCATTCATGACATGGTAAGTGACATCACTGATGACACAACTGATGACATCTCAAATTACATCACTGATGACATCACTGATGACATCATCCACGTCAAAATCTGATGCACCTCCTCACACTCTAATATAACCCACTGTAAAATAAAGACTACCATTATAGAAACCATTGACACACCAACACCAGTTACTACATAAGCACTCACTGATTCCAAGGTCTACACACACATCCACTCAATCACCCATACAATCACTCATGCATACAGTCACTCATCAATACATCACTATCATATGCACTCATACACCTATACAGAAACTCACACAGCCCCACTCATTCATGGAGCTACTCACACACCTAGTCAGTCGTGCAAAGAATGAATCACACTCCCATTTCCTTACCTGTACAGTTATACACACACCACCTCACTTATTCAAACATATACTTAGAAATGTTAACTCTCTTATACAATCGCTGATACAAGTACACACTCATCCATACAGCTACTCTCACAATCACTGACTCTCACGTATAGTCATTGGTATACTCCAACTCTGACATACTTTGCCTTTTACATATGTAGTTACTTGTACATGTACACTGAGACATCCAATCTCTCACCAACACACCCAGACACACACTCACCCGCACATACAGCTGTTTACACATGCTCTCTTGAACCCATACCCCCAGTGAATCAACCCTTCACACATCTATGCACAGAGTCACACACCTCCCACCCAACCACACACACTCAGTCTCCCATACAAATACTCAGGCAATCAATCAATAACCCATATAGACACTCATGTAGCTACTGAGCAACACATGCAGCAGCTTACCCAACAACAGACATACTGATGCACACATTCAGTCAGTTTCATCACTAACCCATGCATTCAGTAAGACACATTTAATCACTCACTTATACAGTAAGTCACACACCTAACAAATCCTTCATCCAGACACTTATACACCCACTCATTCTTCAATACACCCTGGCGTATACATAAAACATGTTTAAACTTTACAGAAACACACAGTCACTGGATGATGTCATCAGTGATGTTATTTGAGATGTCATCAGTGATATCAGTGATGTCCCTGACCATGTCATGAATGATGTAATATGTGATGTCATCAGCAGTGCATTGCGGGGGCGTGAGTTAAAGTTAGCTGAGCTAACTATAACAGGGAATTTCTATGGTTTTGTATGAGTGAATTGTCCAACTAACATCCCTGAAACCTATGGTTTTTTCAGTGAATATATATATCTATATATATATATATATATATATATATATATATATATATATATATATATATATATATATATATATATATATATATATATATATATATAGATATATATATATATATATATATATATATATATATATATATATATATATATCCAGTTTCACAGTTGCCCACAAGAGCGAGGAGCACTCCCAGTTAGGCGTCTTTAGGGTCATGAGAGATGAAAGGCAAACCGGCGTCTGCAGCTACCTGACGCGTTTCAGGCTGACGCCCTTCTTCTGAGGTTTGTGCTGCTGCCGAAAATTACCCAGCATGCTACGATTTCCAGTGTTCACCCTTGTTTTATTTGCTTGCTATAACACTCAGGTGAGTAACAATACAATGCATCATGGGACTGGAAGTCATAGTTCAATACTACCCAAGTGGGCTGCTTGGTAACCAGCGGCAAATAGTTCCCAAATTTCCATCGGTAAGCCCCCAGCACCCATCAACATTCAGCCGCTCGCCTGTTCGGTCTGCTCCGCTATCCCAAAGACAGCAGCGGAACCGCTCTCATTGGCGGCGGTGCTCCTCCCGGCCGGGCAGGCCGTACAAAATCCAGTTTCACAGTTGCCCACAAGAGCGAGGAGCACTCCCAGTTAGGCGTCTTTAGGGTCATGAGAGATGAAAGGCAAACCGGCGTCTGCAGCTACCTGACGCGTTTCAGGCTGACGCCCTTCTTCTGAGGTTTGTGCTGCTGCCGAAAATTACCCAGCATGCTACGATTTCCAGTGTTCACCCTTGTTTTATTTGCTTGCTATAACACTCAGGTGAGTAACAATACAATGCATCATGGGACTGGAAGTCATAGTTCAATACTACCCAAGTGGGCTGCTTGGTAACCAGCGGCAAATAGTTCCCAAATTTCCATCGGTAAGCCCCCAGCACCCATCAACATTCAGCCGCTCGCCTGTTCGGTCTGCTCCGCTATCCCAAAGACAGCAGCGGAACCGCTCTCATTGGCGGCGGTGCTCCTCCCGGCCGGGCAGGCCGTACAAAATCCAGTTTCACAGTTGCCCACAAGAGCGAGGAGCACTCCCAGTTAGGCGTCTTTAGGGTCATGAGAGATGAAAGGCAAACCGGCGTCTGCAGCTACCTGACGCGTTTCAGGCTGACGCCCTTCTTCTGAGGTTTGTGCTGCTGCCGAAAATTACCCAGCATGCTACGATTTCCAGTGTTCACCCTTGTTTTATTTGCTTGCTATAACACTCAGGTGAGTAACAATACAATGCATCATGGGACTGGAAGTCATAGTTCAATACTACCCAAGTGGGCTGCTTGGTAACCAGCGGCAAATAGTTCCCAAATTTCCATCGGTAAGCCCCCAGCACCCATCAACATTCAGCCGCTCGCCTGTTCGGTCTGCTCCGCTATCCCAAAGACAGCAGCGGAACCGCTCTCATTGGCGGCGGTGCTCCTCCCGGCCGGGCAGGCCGTACAAAATCCAGTTTCACAGTTGCCCACAAGAGCGAGGAGCACTCCCAGTTAGGCGTCTTTAGGGTCATGAGAGATGAAAGGCAAACCGGCGTCTGCAGCTACCTGACGCGTTTCAGGCTGACGCCCTTCTTCTGAGGTTTGTGCTGCTGCCGAAAATTACCCAGCATGCTACGATTTCCAGTGTTCACCCTTGTTTTATTTGCTTGCTATAACACTCAGGTGAGTAACAATACAATGCATCATGGGACTGGAAGTCATAGTTCAATACTACCCAAGTGGGCTGCTTGGTAACCAGCGGCAAATAGTTCCCAAATTTCCATCGGTAAGCCCCCAGCACCCATCAACATTCAGCCGCTCGCCTGTTCGGTCTGCTCCGCTATCCCAAAGACAGCAGCGGAACCGCTCTCATTGGCGGCGGTGCTCCTCCCGGCCGGGCAGGCCGTACAAAATCCAGTTTCACAGTTGCCCACAAGAGCGAGGAGCACTCCCAGTTAGGCGTCTTTAGGGTCATGAGAGATGAAAGGCAAACCGGCGTCTGCAGCTACCTGACGCGTTTCAGGCTGACGCCCTTCTTCTGAGGTTTGTGCTGCTGCCGAAAATTACCCAGCATGCTACGATTTCCAGTGTTCACCCTTGTTTTATTTGCTTGCTATAACACTCAGGTGAGTAACAATACAATGCATCATGGGACTGGAAGTCATAGTTCAATACTACCCAAGTGGGCTGCTTGGTAACCAGCGGCAAATAGTTCCCAAATTTCCATCGGTAAGCCCCCAGCACCCATCAACATTCAGCCGCTCGCCTGTTCGGTCTGCTCCGCTATCCCAAAGACAGCAGCGGAACCGCTCTCATTGGCGGCGGTGCTCCTCCCGGCCGGGCAGGCCGTACAAAATCCAGTTTCACAGTTGCCCACAAGAGCGAGGAGCACTCCCAGTTAGGCGTCTTTAGGGTCATGAGAGATGAAAGGCAAACCGGCGTCTGCAGCTACCTGACGCGTTTCAGGCTGACGCCCTTCTTCTGAGGTTTGTGCTGCTGCCGAAAATTACCCAGCATGCTACGATTTCCAGTGTTCACCCTTGTTTTATTTGCTTGCTATAACACTCAGGTGAGTAACAATACAATGCATCATGGGACTGGAAGTCATAGTTCAATACTACCCAAGTGGGCTGCTTGGTAACCAGCGGCAAATAGTTCCCAAATTTCCATCGGTAAGCCCCCAGCACCCATCAACATTCAGCCGCTCGCCTGTTCGGTCTGCTCCGCTATCCCAAAGACAGCAGCGGAACCGCTCTCATTGGCGGCGGTGCTCCTCCCGGCCGGGCAGGCCGTACAAAATCCAGTTTCACAGTTGCCCACAAGAGCGAGGAGCACTCCCAGTTAGGCGTCTTTAGGGTCATGAGAGATGAAAGGCAAACCGGCGTCTGCAGCTACCTGACGCGTTTCAGGCTGACGCCCTTCTTCTGAGGTTTGTGCTGCTGCCGAAAATTACCCAGCATGCTACGATTTCCAGTGTTCACCCTTGTTTTATTTGCTTGCTATAACACTCAGGTGAGTAACAATACAATGCATCATGGGACTGGAAGTCATAGTTCAATACTACCCAAGTGGGCTGCTTGGTAACCAGCGGCAAATAGTTCCCAAATTTCCATCGGTAAGCCCCCAGCACCCATCAACATTCAGCCGCTCGCCTGTTCGGTCTGCTCCGCTATCCCAAAGACAGCAGCGGAACCGCTCTCATTGGCGGCGGTGCTCCTCCCGGCCGGGCAGGCCGTACAAAATCCAGTTTCACAGTTGCCCACAAGAGCGAGGAGCACTCCCAGTTAGGCGTCTTTAGGGTCATGAGAGATGAAAGGCAAACCGGCGTCTGCAGCTACCTGACGCGTTTCAGGCTGACGCCCTTCTTCTGAGGTTTGTGCTGCTGCCGAAAATTACCCAGCATGCTACGATTTCCAGTGTTCACCCTTGTTTTATTTGCTTGCTATAACACTCAGGTGAGTAACAATACAATGCATCATGGGACTGGAAGTCATAGTTCAATACTACCCAAGTGGGCTGCTTGGTAACCAGCGGCAAATAGTTCCCAAATTTCCATCGGTAAGCCCCCAGCACCCATCAACATTCAGCCGCTCGCCTGTTCGGTCTGCTCCGCTATCCCAAAGACAGCAGCGGAACCGCTCTCATTGGCGGCGGTGCTCCTCCCGGCCGGGCAGGCCGTACAAAATCCAGTTTCACAGTTGCCCACAAGAGCGAGGAGCACTCCCAGTTAGGCGTCTTTAGGGTCATGAGAGATGAAAGGCAAACCGGCGTCTGCAGCTACCTGACGCGTTTCAGGCTGACGCCCTTCTTCTGAGGTTTGTGCTGCTGCCGAAAATTACCCAGCATGCTACGATTTCCAGTGTTCACCCTTGTTTTATTTGCTTGCTATAACACTCAGGTGAGTAACAATACAATGCATCATGGGACTGGAAGTCATAGTTCAATACTACCCAAGTGGGCTGCTTGGTAACCAGCGGCAAATAGTTCCCAAATTTCCATCGGTAAGCCCCCAGCACCCATCAACATTCAGCCGCTCGCCTGTTCGGTCTGCTCCGCTATCCCAAAGACAGCAGCGGAACCGCTCTCATTGGCGGCGGTGCTCCTCCCGGCCGGGCAGGCCGTACAAAATCCAGTTTCACAGTTGCCCACAAGAGCGAGGAGCACTCCCAGTTAGGCGTCTTTAGGGTCATGAGAGATGAAAGGCAAACCGGCGTCTGCAGCTACCTGACGCGTTTCAGGCTGACGCCCTTCTTCTGAGGTTTGTGCTGCTGCCGAAAATTACCCAGCATGCTACGATTTCCAGTGTTCACCCTTGTTTTATTTGCTTGCTATAACACTCAGGTGAGTAACAATACAATGCATCATGGGACTGGAAGTCATAGTTCAATACTACCCAAGTGGGCTGCTTGGTAACCAGCGGCAAATAGTTCCCAAATTTCCATCGGTAAGCCCCCAGCACCCATCAACATTCAGCCGCTCGCCTGTTCGGTCTGCTCCGCTATCCCAAAGACAGCAGCGGAACCGCTCTCATTGGCGGCGGTGGTTGCTGTGTGACGCTGGTGTTACCCACTACCTGCCTTGACCTGACGACGCCGAATGTGGAGTGCGTCTCGCTTGTTGGCACCTGTGAACCCTGATATATATATATATATATATATATATATATATATATATATATATATATATATATATATATATATATATATATATATATATATATATATATATATATATATATATATATTTGAACAATGCATTTTGAATAATGTACCAGTGACTAGGACTTGAGGAGTGAAGGTTGAACTCTTCTATGTCCATCTATGACAGAGTCATGGCAATGGTCACCGTAGCAACCAGTAACCAGTTGCAACCAGCCGCAGTGAGAGTGTTGGAATGTGTGCATATAATTGCATTGGTCATACTGAGCAGATGTAGTGAGCAAGGCAGAGGCTTCCGCCGAAACGCGTCTGAGCAGCAACATATGGAATAAATCTTACTTGAGAAGAAATTCACGGTGTCAGTGCCTTCCTTAATTGGAGCGTGTTTGGACTGGTATATATATATATATATAAAACAGTTGCATCATCTTTCTCCAAAAATCACCAATATTTTGAATAACATTTATATTTCAGTAATTCACAAAATGCAAAGTTTAGTAATAGTGATTATTATAAAAATGTTTGATAAAGTTTTCAAAAAATGCCTGTGACTCTTTGTTTTAACTTAGTTTTGATTATTGTATTTTCAAGGTGGAAAATGTTAAAAGAAATGCTCAGAGACATACACCAACATATCAGTCTTTCTATTAACATTTTTAGCCTAAAAATGCAATCACAAAAAAAACACAAGAGAGCCTTGCACTCCGGCTGAAGAGCATAGAGCTCCAGCTAGCTAAAAGAGCTTTAAAAAAATATGGTAAGCTTTCCCTGGGCCATGGATTTAAATGACTCAAAAGACTTAAGTGTTTTTTTTTATCATTGCTGGGAGGCTACTGCATTTCCTGCAACAAGTGCAACATTTAAAAAAAATTATTGGTGGTGAAAATGTCCCTTTTTGGGGCACCACTATGAGCTAAATATAACTATATAAAGTTCTCGGAGGTCATTATGGGGCTCTCCGCGGCAGAAGCAGTGAATATGAAATGAGCGGCTACTCATTTTATATTCACTCCTATGCCCTTTTTTATGTTTGATTTACAAAAGGGGGGTGGTGATGAACAGAGTGTCTGAATTGAGCAGACCACTCTTACCCAGTCCAAAGATCAGGGCTTGATCCATCACCGTTATTTATCTCACTGCCCCATCCCAGCTCAGAATCTGGCTATATGCAAATCAGTCTGTCCCTGGCCCAGTGCATCATGGGAACAGGGCAGACTAAACTACCAAGCCAATTCTTTACCAGAAAGGAGACAAGCTACCGGGGACCGGTTTCTGGCATTTCAGCCTCTTCGGCCAATTCTGTTTAATTCAGAGACTCTGTCCCTCACCAACCCTTGTTGTAAATATTTTTGTCCACCCTAAGCGTGGAAGGGTATACTCAGATGTGAGTCCCTTGCTCATTGCACCATCAGGATTCAAGCAAGCCGGGCCGAAGAGGCTGAAATGCCAGAAACCGGTCCCCGGTAGCTTGTTTCCTTCCCAGTGTAAGAATTGGCTTTTGTAGTTTGGTTTGCCCTGTTCCCATCATGCACTGGGACAGGAACAGACTAATTTGCATACAGCCAGGTTCTGAAACTGGGATGGTGCAGTGAGCTAAAAAACGGTGTTGGATCTAGCCCTGATCTCTTGACTGGGTGAGAGTATTCTGTTTAATTCAGAGACTCTGTCCCTCACCAACCCTTGTTGTAAATATTTTTGTCCACCCTAAGCGTGGAAGGGTATACTCAGATGTGAGTCCCTTGCTCATTGCACCATCAGGATTCAAGCAAGCCGGGCCGAAGAGGCTGAAATGCCAGAAACCGGTCCCCGGTAGCTTGTTTCCTTCCCAGTGTAAGAATTGGCTTTTGTAGTTTGGTTTGCCCTGTTCCCATCATGCACTGGGACAGGAACAGACTAATTTGCATACAGCCAGGTTCTGAAACTGGGATGGTGCAGTGAGCTAAAAAACGGTGTTGGATCTAGCCCTGATCTCTTGACTGGGTGAGAGTATTCTGTTTAATTCAGAGACTCTGTCCCTCACCAACCCTTGTTGTAAATATTTTTGTCCACCCTAAGCGTGGAAGGGTATACTCAGATGTGAGTCCCTTGCTCATTGCACCATCAGGATTCAAGCAAGCCGGGCCGAAGAGGCTGAAATGCCAGAAACCGGTCCCCGGTAGCTTGTTTCCTTCCCAGTGTAAGAATTGGCTTTTGTAGTTTGGTTTGCCCTGTTCCCATCATGCACTGGGACAGGAACAGACTAATTTGCATACAGCCAGGTTCTGAAACTGGGATGGTGCAGTGAGCTAAAAAACGGTGTTGGATCTAGCCCTGATCTCTTGACTGGGTGAGAGTATTCTGTTTAATTCAGAGACTCTGTCCCTCACCAACCCTTGTTGTAAATATTTTTGTCCACCCTAAGCGTGGAAGGGTATACTCAGATGTGAGTCCCTTGCTCATTGCACCATCAGGATTCAAGCAAGCCGGGCCGAAGAGGCTGAAATGCCAGAAACCGGTCCCCGGTAGCTTGTTTCCTTCCCAGTGTAAGAATTGGCTTTTGTAGTTTGGTTTGCCCTGTTCCCATCATGCACTGGGACAGGAACAGACTAATTTGCATACAGCCAGGTTCTGAAACTGGGATGGTGCAGTGAGCTAAAAAACGGTGTTGGATCTAGCCCTGATCTCTTGACTGGGTGAGAGTATTCTGTTTAATTCAGAGACTCTGTCCCTCACCAACCCTTGTTGTAAATATTTTTGTCCACCCTAAGCGTGGAAGGGTATACTCAGATGTGAGTCCCTTGCTCATTGCACCATCAGGATTCAAGCAAGCCGGGCCGAAGAGGCTGAAATGCCAGAAACCGGTCCCCGGTAGCTTGTTTCCTTCCCAGTGTAAGAATTGGCTTTTGTAGTTTGGTTTGCCCTGTTCCCATCATGCACTGGGACAGGAACAGACTAATTTGCATACAGCCAGGTTCTGAAACTTGGATGGTGCAGTGAGCTAAAAAACGGTGTTGGATCTAGCCCTGATCTCTTGACTGGGTGAGAGTATTCTGTTTAATTCAGAGACTCTGTCCCTCACCAACCCTTGTTGTAAATATTTTTGTCCACCCTAAGCGTGGAAGGGTATACTCAGATGTGAGTCCCTTGCTCATTGCACCATCAGGATTCAAGCAAGCCGGGCCGAAGAGGCTGAAATGCCAGAAACCGGTCCCCGGTAGCTTGTTTCCTTCCCAGTGTAAGAATTGGCTTTTGTAGTTTGGTTTGCCCTGTTCCCATCATGCACTGGGACAGGAACAGACTAATTTGCATACAGCCAGGTTCTGAAACTGGGATGGTGCAGTGAGCTAAAAAACGGTGTTGGATCTAGCCCTGATCTCTTGACTGGGTGAGAGTATTCTGTTTAATTCAGAGACTCTGTCCCTCACCAACCCTTGTTGTAAATATTTTTGTCCACCCTAAGCGTGGAAGGGTATACTCAGATGTGAGTCCCTTGCTCATTGCACCATCAGGATTCAAGCAAGCCGGGCCGAAGAGGCTGAAATGCCAGAAACCGGTCCCCGGTAGCTTGTTTCCTTCCCAGTGTAAGAATTGGCTTTTGTAGTTTGGTTTGCCCTGTTCCCATCATGCACTGGGACAGGAACAGACTAATTTGCATACAGCCAGGTTCTGAAACTGGGATGGTGCAGTGAGCTAAAAAACGGTGTTGGATCTAGCCCTGATCTCTTGACTGGGTGAGAGTATTCTGTTTAATTCAGAGACTCTGTCCCTCACCAACCCTTGTTGTAAATATTTTTGTCCACCCTAAGCGTGGAAGGGTATACTCAGATGTGAGTCCCTTGCTCATTGCACCATCAGGATTCAAGCAAGCCGGGCCGAAGAGGCTGAAATGCCAGAAACCGGTCCCCGGTAGCTTGTTTCCTTCCCAGTGTAAGAATTGGCTTTTGTAGTTTGGTTTGCCCTGTTCCCATCATGCACTGGGACAGGAACAGACTAATTTGCATACAGCCAGGTTCTGAAACTGGGATGGTGCAGTGAGCTAAAAAACGGTGTTGGATCTAGCCCTGATCTCTTGACTGGGTGAGAGTATTCTGTTTAATTCAGAGACTCTGTCCCTCACCAACCCTTGTTGTAAATATTTTTGTCCACCCTAAGCGTGGAAGGGTATACTCAGATGTGAGTCCCTTGCTCATTGCACCATCAGGATTCAAGCAAGCCGGGCCGAAGAGGCTGAAATGCCAGAAACCGGTCCCCGGTAGCTTGTTTCCTTCCCAGTGTAAGAATTGGCTTTTGTAGTTTGGTTTGCCCTGTTCCCATCATGCACTGGGACAGGAACAGACTAATTTGCATACAGCCAGGTTCTGAAACTGGGATGGTGCAGTGAGCTAAAAAACGGTGTTGGATCTAGCCCTGATCTCTTGACTGGGTGAGAGTATTCTGTTTAATTCAGAGACTCTGTCCCTCACCAACCCTTGTTGTAAATATTTTTGTCCACCCTAAGCGTGGAAGGGTATACTCAGATGTGAGTCCCTTGCTCATTGCACCATCAGGATTCAAGCAAGCCGGGCCGAAGAGGCTGAAATGCCAGAAACCGGTCCCCGGTAGCTTGTTTCCTTCCCAGTGTAAGAATTGGCTTTTGTAGTTTGGTTTGCCCTGTTCCCATCATGCACTGGGACAGGAACAGACTAATTTGCATACAGCCAGGTTCTGAAACTGGGATGGTGCAGTGAGCTAAAAAACGGTGTTGGATCTAGCCCTGATCTCTTGACTGGGTGAGAGTATTCTGTTTAATTCAGAGACTCTGTCCCTCACCAACCCTTGTTGTAAATATTTTTGTCCACCCTAAGCGTGGAAGGGTATACTCAGATGTGAGTCCCTTGCTCATTGCACCATCAGGATTCAAGCAAGCCGGGCCGAAGAGGCTGAAATGCCAGAAACCGGTCCCCGGTAGCTTGTTTCCTTCCCAGTGTAAGAATTGGCTTTTGTAGTTTGGTTTGCCCTGTTCCCATCATGCACTGGGACAGGAACAGACTAATTTGCATACAGCCAGGTTCTGAAACTGGGATGGTGCAGTGAGCTAAAAAACGGTGTTGGATCTAGCCCTGATCTCTTGACTGGGTGAGAGTATTCTGTTTAATTCAGAGACTCTGTCCCTCACCAACCCTTGTTGTAAATATTTTTGTCCACCCTAAGCGTGGAAGGGTATACTCAGATGTGAGTCCCTTGCTCATTGCACCATCAGGATTCAAGCAAGCCGGGCCGAAGAGGCTGAAATGCCAGAAACCGGTCCCCGGTAGCTTGTTTCCTTCCCAGTGTAAGAATTGGCTTTTGTAGTTTGGTTTGCCCTGTTCCCATCATGCACTGGGACAGGAACAGACTAATTTGCATACAGCCAGGTTCTGAAACTGGGATGGTGCAGTGAGCTAAAAAACGGTGTTGGATCTAGCCCTGATCTCTTGACTGGGTGAGAGTATTCTGTTTAATTCAGAGACTCTGTCCCTCACCAACCCTTGTTGTAAATATTTTTGTCCACCCTAAGCGTGGAAGGGTATACTCAGATGTGAGTCCCTTGCTCATTGCACCATCAGGATTCAAGCAAGCCGGGCCGAAGAGGCTGAAATGCCAGAAACCGGTCCCCGGTAGCTTGTTTCCTTCCCAGTGTAAGAATTGGCTTTTGTAGTTTGGTTTGCCCTGTTCCCATCATGCACTGGGACAGGAACAGACTAATTTGCATACAGCCAGGTTCTGAAACTGGGATGGTGCAGTGAGCTAAAAAACGGTGTTGGATCTAGCCCTGATCTCTTGACTGGGTGAGAGTATTCTGTTTAATTCAGAGACTCTGTCCCTCACCAACCCTTGTTGTAAATATTTTTGTCCACCCTAAGCGTGGAAGGGTATACTCAGATGTGAGTCCCTTGCTCATTGCACCATCAGGATTCAAGCAAGCCGGGCCGAAGAGGCTGAAATGCCAGAAACCGGTCCCCGGTAGCTTGTTTCCTTCCCAGTGTAAGAATTGGCTTTTGTAGTTTGGTTTGCCCTGTTCCCATCATGCACTGGGACAGGAACAGACTAATTTGCATACAGCCAGGTTCTGAAACTGGGATGGTGCAGTGAGCTAAAAAACGGTGTTGGATCTAGCCCTGATCTCTTGACTGGGTGAGAGTATTCTGTTTAATTCAGAGACTCTGTCCCTCACCAACCCTTGTTGTAAATATTTTTGTCCACCCTAAGCGTGGAAGGGTATACTCAGATGTGAGTCCCTTGCTCATTGCACCATCAGGATTCAAGCAAGCCGGGCCGAAGAGGCTGAAATGCCAGAAACCGGTCCCCGGTAGCTTGTTTCCTTCCCAGTGTAAGAATTGGCTTTTGTAGTTTGGTTTGCCCTGTTCCCATCATGCACTGGGACAGGAACAGACTAATTTGCATACAGCCAGGTTCTGAAACTGGGATGGTGCAGTGAGCTAAAAAACGGTGTTGGATCTAGCCCTGATCTCTTGACTGGGTGAGAGTATTCTGTTTAATTCAGAGACTCTGTCCCTCACCAACCCTTGTTGTAAATATTTTTGTCCACCCTAAGCGTGGAAGGGTATACTCAGATGTGAGTCCCTTGCTCATTGCACCATCAGGATTCAAGCAAGCCGGGCCGAAGAGGCTGAAATGCCAGAAACCGGTCCCCGGTAGCTTGTTTCCTTCCCAGTGTAAGAATTGGCTTTTGTAGTTTGGTTTGCCCTGTTCCCATCATGCACTGGGACAGGAACAGACTAATTTGCATACAGCCAGGTTCTGAAACTGGGATGGTGCAGTGAGCTAAAAAACGGTGTTGGATCTAGCCCTGATCTCTTGACTGGGTGAGAGTATTCTGTTTAATTCAGAGACTCTGTCCCTCACCAACCCTTGTTGTAAATATTTTTGTCCACCCTAAGCGTGGAAGGGTATACTCAGATGTGAGTCCCTTGCTCATTGCACCATCAGGATTCAAGCAAGCCGGGCCGAAGAGGCTGAAATGCCAGAAACCGGTCCCCGGTAGCTTGTTTCCTTCCCAGTGTAAGAATTGGCTTTTGTAGTTTGGTTTGCCCTGTTCCCATCATGCACTGGGACAGGAACAGACTAATTTGCATACAGCCAGGTTCTGAAACTGGGATGGTGCAGTGAGCTAAAAAACGGTGTTGGATCTAGCCCTGATCTCTTGACTGGGTGAGAGTATTCTGTTTAATTCAGAGACTCTGTCCCTCACCAACCCTTGTTGTAAATATTTTTGTCCACCCTAAGCGTGGAAGGGTATACTCAGATGTGAGTCCCTTGCTCATTGCACCATCAGGATTCAAGCAAGCCGGGCCGAAGAGGCTGAAATGCCAGAAACCGGTCCCCGGTAGCTTGTTTCCTTCCCAGTGTAAGAATTGGCTTTTGTAGTTTGGTTTGCCCTGTTCCCATCATGCACTGGGACAGGAACAGACTAATTTGCATACAGCCAGGTTCTGAAACTGGGATGGTGCAGTGAGCTAAAAAACGGTGTTGGATCTAGCCCTGATCTCTTGACTGGGTGAGAGTATTCTGTTTAATTCAGAGACTCTGTCCCTCACCAACCCTTGTTGTAAATATTTTTGTCCACCCTAAGCGTGGAAGGGTATACTCAGATGTGAGTCCCTTGCTCATTGCACCATCAGGATTCAAGCAAGCCGGGCCGAAGAGGCTGAAATGCCAGAAACCGGTCCCCGGTAGCTTGTTTCCTTCCCAGTGTAAGAATTGGCTTTTGTAGTTTGGTTTGCCCTGTTCCCATCATGCACTGGGACAGGAACAGACTAATTTGCATACAGCCAGGTTCTGAAACTGGGATGGTGCAGTGAGCTAAAAAACGGTGTTGGATCTAGCCCTGATCTCTTGACTGGGTGAGAGTATTCTGTTTAATTCAGAGACTCTGTCCCTCACCAACCCTTGTTGTAAATATTTTTGTCCACCCTAAGCGTGGAAGGGTATACTCAGATGTGAGTCCCTTGCTCATTGCACCATCAGGATTCAAGCAAGCCGGGCCGAAGAGGCTGAAATGCCAGAAACCGGTCCCCGGTAGCTTGTTTCCTTCCCAGTGTAAGAATTGGCTTTTGTAGTTTGGTTTGCCCTGTTCCCATCATGCACTGGGACAGGAACAGACTAATTTGCATACAGCCAGGTTCTGAAACTGGGATGGTGCAGTGAGCTAAAAAACGGTGTTGGATCTAGCCCTGATCTCTTGACTGGGTGAGAGTATTCTGTTTAATTCAGAGACTCTGTCCCTCACCAACCCTTGTTGTAAATACTTTTTTATGTTTGAGGCAGCACAGGGAGCCCACTCCCGTACTGTCATTCTCTTTTACATTTTTTCATTTAGCCGTGTTAGGAGACTGCTTCTGCGTTCCCATATTTTTATACTTTTTTAAAAATTGGGGGCCCACTCCCAGGCTGCTATGCCTTTTTTAATGACAGCATGCAAGTACACTCCCACGTTGCCATGTCGCCATATCTTTTCTTATTTCCATGTAGGGTACAAAGAGAGTCCACTCCTATTCTGCCAGATTTCTTTTTTTTTTAACTTACAGGCAACACAGGGACCCACTCCCATGCTGCCATGGCGGCTCCTGGGAAAGGCCTCGGGCACTGAAGTCCCTCTGACTTCTTCAGCATCCTTCTTGGTGATGGGTGAGCCGGTGTCTCTTGTTTGCTCCCCTGAAGGGAGCAGCTTTTCTGCTGTTCCTGCCATGAGCAAACCTCATGCATGCAGGGAAAACAAATCGAGCTTGGTAGAACTTTTCTGCTCCCACCAACAGGGATCAGTGCAGGCTCCCTTCCCGTACTCTGGCAGACAGGGAATAACAACGTTCTGGGTAATGGGGTTCCTGGGACACACTAATCAAAGGGGACCAGTGGATGTGTACCTAGTCTGAAAGCGGCTTGGGGAAGGGGTCCCTATGTCCCCTTTCCTTCTAAAATTGTAGCAGGCTCCTGAGAATAGTATCCCTTGGGCCATAAGTTGCTCAAGCAGGGAGTCCCCATGCCTCTCCTGCTTCAATATATGCACTGGGCCCTGAAGGATGGGGTCCTGTGGCTGATATTGACTTGGGGAGGGGGGGGGGGGGCCTGGTGGACACCCCTCCCCATTTTTTTTCATAAAACAATAGTGGTTTGACCCCCTGGGCCTTGTCCAACCCCGGGATAATTTCCCAAAAAGGAATATGGTTACCGCCATATTTTTCATCACAATCCCGTAGGAGCACCAGGGATTGCAGTAAAAAAAATATCTTTTTTAATCCCTTTGGTAACCCCCCACAAGGGCTATGGGAGCAGGATATCGTTTGCAGTGGGAGCCACTGTTTAAGCTCACTTCTGCCAAGGGGGAACACTCTGTGTTTTCTCTGCCAGCAGGAGTGTTGGCAGGGAAACAGAAATCTGCTCCCACCCGTTGGAAGAATTTTTATAACTCCCAACAAGTGTAAGCAGATATGCCGTCCCTGCTCACTGTCCTACAGGCAATGTAGGCATGCTTGCTCCCACCTGGCAGGAGATTTAAAAATGATCCTTCCAGGAAGTAGAAAACATATGTTTCCCTACCTGCGCTGATGCGGGCAGGGAAACTAATGTCTCCTAGTGGTGGGCTCCCCAGGAAGCAATCTGTGAGCCAGCCTGAGGGATGGGGTCCCCTGACCTTTTAAGGCTTGGAGAGAGGGGTTGTGAGGCCCCCTCCCTTTTTTGTGAATTTGACACCAGGGATAGAGTTCCCGGGCCACTGAAGGCTCTGGAAGGAGGCCACATACCCCCTTCCCTCATTTATTGATCCACCCTGGGCAATGGGGTCCCTGGGCCCAACAGAATCTTGTATATGGGGCCTAGGGCCCCCTTCCCTAACGAAATGGTTCATGCCACTCCCCCCACCAGGCACTGGCCCACCTCAGGGGACTTTTTAAAGAGTGGCATGGGACCCCATGCTTTTTTTTGACCCCCTGAGACCCCACCACCTGGCCTATGGGATCTGAGTATCCGTACTCTGCGCCCTTATGTTTTATGTGTACCTTTTTAGGACTCAGGACTTTATGCAGAGTACTAGGACAATAAATACAACGTATTTGACCATTAATTGCTCAAAAACTACTCATCAAATTTACAGCAAGTCATGAAAAGCACTCTTTTTAATCAAGAGCTAACTTTCTGCCAAATTTGGTGGTTTAGGTTGTGGCTATGTCTAAAGTTCCTATGTAAAATTAACTTGGAAAATGAATAGTTAATCCATGAATTTTCCCATGACTTCAAGGACATTTGGATGTAATAAGTATGAAATGTTGTTTTTATCATTTGTTGTTTTATTGTAATGTCTTTTATGACTTGTGTCGAAATAAAGACTTATTGAATTGAACTTGGAAAATGTATTTTGGAACCCCCCTTTTTCTCAGCCCCAGCTTGACCAATCTCCCCAAAACTTTCCATGCACAAACTACTCAAAAAGTACCACTTTTGGAAAGTTTTGTGGAGATTCATCAAACAGAGCCAAAGTTATTAGCAACAGAAATAAGGAATTTCCTAGGTGAACATAATCCTAATTATAACTATATAAATATATTAACTGAAAAAAACATAGGTTTCACACATGTTATAGTTAGCTGGACATTTGACTCATGCAAAATCATTGAAATTCCCCCGTTATAGTTAGTTCAGCTAACTATAACTCGCGCGCCCACAATGCACTGCTGATGATGTCACATATTACATCACTCATGATATGGTCTGTGACGTCACTCATGACATCACTAATGACATCTCAACAGGTTTTCCACAAGTCATCAGAGAAGTTGTGTGCTGAACATATCCATTGGTTTCACAACCTGTGACTAGGCCTTGCATCCAATCACTTTTGCATTTTACCATGGCGTTCATCTAAACAGATTCTTAATTGTTTTCTTTTGCAAAAAATTGCTAAAGTAAAAATCATTAATTTCGTTTAAAACATTGTCACTTTACTGTCCAAAATATTCTACTTTTTTCAATTTTTCACTCTCATTTTCCACACTTCTAAGCACCCCCCAAAGAACCTCACAGAGGTCGAGCACGGGTCACCTTGTATCCTATTAGCTGTGGAATTTATTTATACAATCCCAAAAAGTGATTTTCACCAATGCTGTGATTTTAATGACTGGGAAAACATTGATGTTCTTACTCAGCTAATCACGTTGTTTGAAAAATTCAAGTGTTTTGTGACAGCAATCACAATTTTTAAATCACAATTTTTAACAGCCAAAATACTACAATGCAATTGTTCACCATTTCAAGATAAAACAGTAAAGGATAATATTTAAAAAAATGACCAAGCTGCTTAACATCAAATCATGAAAGGCACAAAACCTTCTTTGTGAGGTTCTACAGACATGCCAAATTTGTTGTAAATCTGATCAGCAGTTTTTACTGCAAGATAGAGCAAAAATTTATTTAAAAACAAAAGTGAGAGAACACATATTTTTTTGACCACTCCTTCTCTTAACTTTTTTTCCTGGATGGGACTGCACCAAATTGGTTTACCGGAATATAGCTGCCTACTCTAGGTGAGTGCTAAATTTGGTGCAGATACTTCCATGTGGTCCAATGCTATAGACAAATCTAAATATACCTTTGCAATAGAAGTTGCAGCTGAATCCTAACTACAGAGTGGTAACTGCCAGTGTACAATATGTAAATTTATATATTACTAAATCTGCTGCTCCTGTAGTGAATCTCAGACTCACAAAGCCACTACACAAAGAAAATCAAACACTTTTATACCACCCCAATATACTTAGAGCCAGATCCACAAAAAACATTCATTCTGCACCTGTAGTACCCCTACATAAGGGTGCAAAGTGGCTGCTTTTTTTAATTTACACATATTTCCTGTAATAATCCATGAAAGGGGTGAAGTTAATCCAGCCCTTTGCTGGTGTAATTTTCAGACCATTTCCAGGTTGGGAAAGGGTCACATTTCAATTTTTGAATGCCCACAAGCATGGGAGTTTGTAAGTGTTCACATGCTGACAAAGTAAACCCCATCTCATAAGTTCTACTGTCCACTCCTTGCCTGAGAGTTACTACTGTGGATTTCTCAGTCGTTGCAGGTGAGAAAGCTACAGTAGTAAATCCTTTTACATCTCCTGGAAATAATTTTGTGCATTCCTGGCAGCCATAAATTGAGTTATTTTTGGCCATAAATGATAATTTATGGTAGGAAAAACCTTTTGAGAATCAGGCCCTTAGTGTGTACATTAAAAATCCAATTAAAGAAAGGGCAGCATGTTTCACTGTAAAGCACCATAACCCGCTGCCCTGACAAACCATACAGTTTTCACCTTAGCTTTCAAAATAAGAGTAATACAAAGTAGTTGGGCAATCGACCAATTAATATATGGTGCAACCGCAGAAAATGATTCACATAGGATCATTGACTACCTACTGTCGCCGCCATGGCAATGCACAGGAAATTACTCATATACGGTAGAGGTTTGTGAAGACTTCTTCCACCACAAATACATATGGTGGCAAACAGTGTTGCAGAATCTGCTCACGGTAGTGCTGCTTAAAAGGAACATATCTCCCAGTTCTTTTGATTTTACAGCACCATGCCAATTGTGAAAGAAATATGGCATAGTGATGACTAATCAGGGAAATACCCAAACTACACCCCAAGGATGCCCCGTCTCTGACACAGGCCATCTGCCCTCCACACACTTCAGCCCAACAATGCTCTAACAGCCATGAGCATTAGGCGAACCCAAGACCATCTCTCCTTCAGGAAGCAGCTCAAGACCTGGCTGTTCGAGCAGTAACATTTCCCTTTCCCCCAGCGCCTTGAGACCCTCCCGGGTGAGTAGCGCTCTTTACAAATGCCGTGATTGATTGATTGATTGATTTTGCAATGCCACCCGCCATATTCCTGTGATCTACTTTCTGTGCATCCCAACATGAATGCAATGTCTTCAAACCAATGCGGCATATTGAGTGCCCTGGCAACATCATATCATAGCAAGTATTTGAGATCATTGGATTCTGTTCTCATTTTCTCTAACACCTCTGTGCTTATAGAGGGTTCTCTCATTCATTAAAAAGAATTAATTTGTACACAAGGGGTCGCATTAGGAGTTGCTGAGTGTACACTGTTCATCCATAAACCCCTGTTTACTCAAGGGTTAGAATTACGAGTAAGGTATTTAACGTATCCAATAAAGATTGGATGCCTTAAATACCTCAACCTTGGTTAGATTTTGGCAGATCAAACCTGCTTAAATTTAAAAGAATAACATACAGTATTTACACTATCATGAGTACCTTGGTGGGTAAACCACCAAAATCTGCATGATATTCCCCACAAACTCATAGTAGGTGCTAACTATCGCATCCTATAACTAACATACCCGATAATGTCATTATTTATCAGGTGTGAAAAAAGCACCAATACTCGTAATATGGGCCAAGGAAATGAATTGACTCTGAAGATGTGGTTTTAGTTTTAAAGATGATTAGTGCATACATTAGGTGGGATTTTGATGCTAGCATGGTAGGATCTGTATGTAAAGAAGTGCATTAAATCCAAAGGCACTTGTAATTTATTCATTTATTATTTATAGCTTTTATATAGCACTAACACTTTACATAAAATAAAAAAATAAAAATGAAAAAGGCTTACAGTAAGTGCAAGCATAAATAGAAACAAAGAAAAATTACATCTTAGACAGCAGATAGAATCAGACAACCAACTTTCACAAAGGTTCTAGTCATACGTTTTGTTGAGGAAAAGGACTTTCGAGTCCCTTTTGAAGCAGGAGATGAGGGGTTGCACCGGAGATCTCTGGGAAGTGAGATCCACATCCTAGGTGCATTTCCAGAAAAGTAGAGTCAAGGTAGATTTCCTTTTTGGTTTGGGAGGAGAGATGAAGCGAGCTAGAGCTTCTCTGAGTTCTCATTCTTCTGCTTTTGAAAGTTTGTTTTCTAGATAGGTGGGGGTATTTGTGGGAAGGGCTTTGCGGGTGATCGAAGCAGTCTTGTAAATACATCTGCCTTCGATGGGAAGCCAGTTGAGGCTCTTGAGGGTCAGTGTGATGTGTTCAAACCATTTAACACCTGTTACGAGCCGGGCTGCTATGTTTCGAACTGATCTGGTGGAGGGGACTGGCGAGGTGAATTTTCACGTCCCAGTGAAGATGGCATTCCTATAGTCCAGTTCAGATAGGACTAGCAATTGTACTACTGTATTGAAATCATCAGGGGAATGAATGAATAATTATCCAGACAGGGTATCTGCCAAGTTTGTGAGGGAGTAACCCTCGCCAAATGATAAATCAGGTACTAAGGCTTTATTTTCAAGCAAAACTGCAAGTCTGAAGATTGAATATTTACATTTGCCAAACAAATCATTTGAGAGAAATTTATCTCCCTTGTGAACACTCAATGCTTCTCTATATTGGACCTATCATGCCTATGGTGCTGTGACTTGTGTTTACAGTGGTAACGTGAGTAATAAAGCTGCTTCTAAGCAAGAGAGAAATGTAATGTTACCAGTAGTTGATGAGGTTATAACCTTTTGACTTATCTTTGTTTGTGTTCATTTTAAAATGATACACGGAAAGGTTGAGGCCAAAGAGGGCTCCAAAATCCCAGATACCTTGTCAGCGAGGTCCATGTGAACCCATTTGCTGCTACGGAGAGAATCCGAGCAGGGGAAACCTGAATCTTTAGCCTAGTAGCAACACATCTCGTTGGATTGACAGTGGCAGCTAGTAATCTGATTAGGTGGGTGCAGGAGGGCCCCACATGCACTTCCATAAATACAAACACTCACCCATCTACATGCACAATAACTCACTCCTAACTTTTTTCAAGCATGCACACTTACAACCACCATTCATAAGCACATACACATGCATACACACATTCACATCACGCACACACTAATAAACATGAATTCATACATGCAAACACCAAACAATTAAACAAAAGAAAAACTTACCTGTCCACAGCAGTGATCTCAGGTCGTGGGCGGGAACCCTTTGCACTTCCTGGAGGATTGGGACTGCTTTCTTCTCTCTTCACTGACCTTGGATTAGCCAATGAGAGGAGGTGGCAGTCCTCTACTTGTCATAGAGTGGGATGGGAACAGTGAGACACTCCACTCTATAATGAGGCGTCACTGATGGACATGGTGTCCTGGCACTTGAGAGCTTAAAACAGAAGCCCCCAAGTCCAAGTTTATCAGTGACGCACTCCCTCATCATGTGGGGGAGTACCTAAAAGTGCTTTGCCGGGCTAAGGAGGTCACACCCACAAAGTGTGAAATCCTCAGCCTGCAAACTTCAGCTCAGTCAGCCAGGCGCATGTGCATTTGCCACATGTACAGAACTTTGCTCCCTGAGCTGAACATGATAAGTGTCAGGCTGAACTTTGCTCAGCCTGATTGACAATTTTAATTTTGCAAAAAGATGGGGGGTGCCCTTAAGGATGGGCCACACCCCTCCAGCCTTAAGGATGGAACACGCCTGTCGATCAGCTTGATAGGTTTATTTTATCCTGGTCCATTGAAGGTCTTTAGTCCAGAACACCTGAATCCATTTTTACACTTTGACTGTAGTGGATGGCACAATAGGTGCTGCAGTTTACTAGTGGCATTTAAACTGCAGGCCCTGGGTACACTTTGTGCCATATACTAGGTAAGTTAAATATGCCAATTAAGAGTTTTATCAAGTTCAATGTATTCTTGGGGTCAGAGCGCATGCACTGGGGTATGTTAGTAGAGTGAAACAAAATAACCAGCAGCCTCAGTCCACAAAAATGGGGGCGACCACAAAAAAAGGCTCTTTCCTACATGGCGTATTATGCTTTTTGGAGAGTGTGAGATCTCTGGTGCCAGCTAATTGATCTGGAGGCATCAGTAGCCACTGACACTACTCCTCTACTGCTCCTGTCTGCATCATGTGAATAGCTTTATTTACTGGCTGTGGAACAAGTCTTGCATCATTATGCAATCATCCTTATGGCATTTAATAAAAAACTTTTTCATCTAATACTAACGAAAAGATCATATTTCTATGCAAAGTAGTGAATGGGAAAGGGCAAGATTTGCCGATCTAAAACATGAATCAATACTATTTTTATCTCCTGTATACTTCCCCATATTTATTAACAATGTGCATCGCCATGGGGATTGCGAGGTTTGTCAGAGAAAGCCGAATTATATCTGTAAATATATGATTCATGAGTGTCATCCCCCCATATCGATCCCTAACCCCTTGATTTGTCTCAGCTTCTGGACCAATTTTCAGCAGAGGGGGCCAATAATAGTGATAACGGACAACCTTAAAGGGTGCCTCATCCAAGATGGAAGTAGTCTGACCTCTTACCAATAACTAGTAGGCTTTTCATTGGCGTTTGATAGCCTGACCAAATTATTTTATTTATTTGAAGCCTAACCCCAGCCTTCTGTATTACTGCTACAAGGAAGGTCCACCCATCACAGTCAAATGCTTTTTTACACATTGATCACCACTGGGGTGGTCGCCATTCTTTATTCCATCAGCGTAATCGGCAGAATTTGTCAACTCTGCATTACTCTTGTAATGTGGATTTCCTGTCAAATTCCGCCTATTGCCCTGTGGCCGAATCTCTTTGTGCTAGGCTTTAGAAAAGTGAGTAAAGGTGGGCGTAAAATCCGTTTCGCGGGCGAATTTGCGGATTTTCCGCAAATCTCGCGAAATCGCGGTAAATTTCGCGAATCAGCGGGGACGATTTTTCAGCCAAGCAAGGGTTACAGCAGCAGGTGCAAAAGTTGAACCTAATTTCTTTGTAACCTTTTACAAAAGGGTTACAAACAAATTAACTTCAACTTGGACACCTGCTGATAATTGCTTCCAGGCGCCTCATTGCCTACTTGCAACTATTCTCTGACCCTGCTCTGACCCTTGAAGCAGGGTCGGAGAATAGTTACAAGTAGGCAACGAGGCACCTGTCCAAGGAATTAAACCTCATCAGGAAGCACTTACAGATAGAAAAAACAGGAAGAAGGGAGAGGATGGCAAATACACCCATTTTGAGTTGTCAGGAGGGGTTAAACTAAAAGAGACCTTTACAGCACAATTTTCATATGCATTTTACTAAAAATAAAAAGCTGTATGTTCTGTAGGGGCAACTCAGGAATCTGGCCCTTCAGAGATCCGGCCTCTCTTTCTTTCTCTCGTTCTCTCTCTCCCTCTCTCTTTCCCTCTCTTTCTCTCTCTTTCTATCTATCTATCTATCTATCTATCTATCTATCTATCTATCTATCTATCTATCTATCTATCTATCTATCTCTCTCTCCCTCTCCCATAAACGACTGCATGGGTAACTTCGCTATGCAAGTGGCTCGCGAAGACGCAAAAAGCCCCCCGAACACGCAAAAAACCCCGCGAACACGCAAAAAACCCCGCAAACACGCAAAAAAACAAAAATTTGCAAATTCACGCAAATTCGCGAATTTTGCGGATCGTGAATTCGCAAATCCGCAAATTTGCGGATCGCGAATTCGCAAAATTCGCCCATGCTTAAAAGTGAGCAAGATTTGACATTGCCCAGCTAACACTGGTGATTGCGGTCAGATGGTTGCTTCTAAGTAGATTTGCTGCCGCTCGATTTGATTTTCCACTCAAGCAGCAGTAAAATCAGTTCAAATGGCCGTGCGCTCTTGAGCAGCGCCACTCCTGCTACTGGCGCTAAATTGCAGCACGACATGCACACTTTTCACCTATTGGTGGAACTCCATGGAATCTCGCTGAGTTTTCATGTTACTCTGTGGAATACCACAATTTGAGCTAAGAAATGACGATAAATTCAATAGCACATGATAACAAGTGCGAGCAGCCGCTCGCACTCGTGAAATGTGCTCTTGGAGTAGGATCTTCCCCCAATTTCCTCCCAGTTTTTAGCGCTATTTGCTTTGAGTAAAATCCACTCTTGAGTCAAAAATAAACGTAAGGATGCATTTTGCTGCGGTAAATTCAGCAGAACATTAAGAGCGATTGTGTCTGGCTGCATATGCTCGGTAAATGTGCTCTCTTTTTATGATTTTTTACCAAAATACTCTTAATTACATGAGCAGGAGTAATCACATTACTAAGAGTATTTCAACATCACAAAGAAGTGCAAGATTACTGAAATTACATTGATTACTCCAGCAGAATTAAAACTCTGTCCAGGCCTAGTTTCGGGTTTGCCATTGTGGGGTTTAGGGGCGGGTAATTCTCTTGTACCGAATCACTCTGAACCCTGCTTCCCATCGATCACCAAGTGCGAGGAGCTCTCTGTATTTTTAACACAGTACTTTTCTTCATGTAGCCCCCATTATGATGGAATCCTGCTAGTCACTGCCTGCTTCTAGCACAACCTTCTGAGCCATTTTCTTCTCTACCTTATTAGTTAATGGTACACGTTAACAGGATGTGGTGGTTCTATCAAGAAATGCTGAGACTGTCTACAGCAACATGAGGCTGTGACAAACAACCAGATATGAAGGGCTGTACAACTGCTTCACATGTAGTGCATTGGTATAGGTCCTTAGGTATTTGCCAGTCTTTGAGGAGCCAATAGTCGATGGCACTTACTTTACGAAAGTGCCTGTTGGTTTGTGCATGTCATGGTATCAAGATGCCTCTGCTATCACAGTGATCAAAGGCTTGCTTTGTTTAATCTTGTGTGGGAGCGTTTATCTTTCCTGCAGCTCAACTGCAGATGGGTGGCTTGCTCCCAGCAATGCTCACAGTTTCAGGCTGTGCCTTTACAGGGCCCATCTGAGTCTCAGTGGATTTCAAAATGGCTGTCCTCCACTCACTTGCTCAATTACTGGCAGTCAGGCTAAAAATCATGCTGAGACCATGTTAAGGTGCCCAGGCATTTGCTACTTTGCTCCACACCTTCCCCACAACCTTTAACAGTTGCTTTGTGTCTGGTCCTTAATTGAACTAAAAGATCCATGTTGTGGAAGTCAGTGCAGAACAATCTACAACTGTGACCGCATCACTCCAGCGCTGACCATGCTGCTTCATCTTCTCCCTTTTCTTACACTGAATCCGGCAGATAACACTATAGGGGCATTTACAGTGCATATATCAATGATATCTTAAACACGAAATGAAATATCCTAGAGACCAATGTAGAAAGTATTTTGTTAAGTGTTAAACAATGTGCTGGGTTTAGAGAACTAACGGCCTTTCTCACTTTCAAAAACAATTTAAAGCAAAGATTTTCCCACAACAATTATTGAATTGTATTGTTAATCCTTGCCTATAGTTGGTCGATTCAGGCAAATTTAGATCTCGGCGGACTGGAAGCTCCATCCAACGGGTGGGCGTAGTTCACGTAGCCGCACTCCGCGGAGCTACCCGAAGTTGCTCTTGCACTCCGCGAGCTAAGCGTAGCTCCGCGAGCTTGCGTAGTAGCTAGCTCGACCCGTTCGCGAGCCATTTTTCTTCTTCGGGAGCGCGGTGCGCGTGTTCGGGGCGCTGCCTGCATGCTCGGGATGTGTAGCGCGCGAAGTTACCCATGAGGTGGGCTATGGGCGTGGCCATCTTGTTTTTTCAATTGTCCCGCCCATGCTGGCGAGTTATTCTGTGCCAGATTGCAGTTCTGCGTGTTCGGCAACTGGATGTTACCGACAAGCATTCTCGCGCGTCCGAATGACCTGATCGAGCATCCAAATGACGTTATTGCATTCGCACAGTCGCGCGGGATTGTGCGGCAGGGTTTACAAACATCGTGGCACACGCGCCCGGTAAAGAACATAGAGAAAGCGAACGCAGAACCAAGGTAAGACATTGCTGCGCGCGCGAGAACGCTATTGAGCGCACGAGAACTACGCTACGCTGCCGATTGCAGAGTATTCGACAACTACGCGTTCTCCGCGGAGCGCGGAGTTGCCAAAACTCCGCAAACTCAGCGAACGGAGCGTAGTTCTTCGCCCAGGCTTAGTAACAAGTATCCCGTCCACCAAAATATAAATACCAATGTATCCTATGGGATTTAAATTTCGGCTGATGGAATAGCTGTCCCTGTTGTGAGGAAGTAACCTGTCTACCTTGATCTAAACCAGTCCCTCTCTCGATTATAAATGCTTAACATACCATACTTACATTATAACATAACATAATATAACAGAGCTGAGTGTATCGCATCCTAGCACAAAATATAATTTAGGTCACATATAACATAAAATAATATAAAACAATGTAGGTATGCATAGCAATTCATAATGAACTATAACACACAAGATTTGAGTTGTCTGTGATTTTACCATCCCTTTCTGCTTCCTTCTCACAGTCCTTACACATTGAGGCAGACAACAACATGATCTTACCGAAAGCTAGTGAAACAGAGACCTTCCTCAAGCAGAAAAGGTGATCATTTATCTGCTGTCCTTTTCATTTTGGTGAAGTGTGTGTTTTTAAAGAATATATAGTTTCTATTTCTGAGGAAAAATTCTATTGTCTTCATCTAGACATTACTATGGGAACGAAGGGAAGGGGAAGCTTGCTCCATGCCTCATAGCTCTGAAAATCTTGCTCCTTTCCACAGCTCATTTCTAGAGGAAGAGACAGCATCTGTTATTACAGAACTGAAAGATAAACTCAGATGGGAGCCACCTTTTCGTTAAATATCCTCAGTGGGTTTCATCTCTTAATTTTAACCAAATGTCCAGTGTTGGAGCGTATACACTGTCAAAGTTATCCGACATGGAGCTATACACAACAGAAGCGGAGACAATCAGTCTGGATAGAATACTGAAATAATGGAGTGTCTAAGACTGCAGGTTAAATTTTGAAGTGGGAATGAAATAATTGCTTGCTGAGGGAAAAAATATAATTTACAATTCGAGTAAGAGTAATTTTAATTGGGTTGAACTTTAAAGTGCAGTTGGAAAAAGTAAATTTGTATTGTGTAACCTACGCTTTCTTCTTCGTAGCTGAAAATTCACATAAAAGATAGAAATGCACTTATTAGTCAGCAACAATAATAAGCACTCCTTTTGCCCCAGCACTGATGGTGTTTTTGGCCCATCGCTGCTAGCTTTACAGATGTGGACTTGCTTTCAAGTGAGTGCAGGTGAATGTTTTGATAGAAATCTGTCTGTTTCTTCCTATAACTTCCTGTTGGGAATATGTTTCCAAATATAGCGAAAACCAATGATAGTAAATCACATACATAGTGACATTGACTACATTTTATACCATGCAACATAATTGACCTGTAAGAATTGGGCTACTGGTTGAGAAGGGAAAACCCCTTCTCAAGCCTCAGCCACAATCATTGTCAGATATAACCAAAAATGTCACTAAATGAACCTGTTCTTAACCCTCTGGTAGCTTGGCACAAAAGCAGTGAGGCTTGATTTAGAGGCAATGTATAAAGTATTTACACAGCATATAAACAGTAATAAAGTGAAACTACAACACAATACAAATCCTAAACCAATTCCAAAACATAGATTACAGTTTAAGAATACAATAATATCAGAAAAACAAACATCCAACCAGTAGAACTGGAGATATGAAATTTAAAAGATTTAAGTAAATACAGCACTTAGAAGCATCTAGTGCGGGGTCTTGAGTCACTTTGTGCTGGATGTGATAGAACCTTCCGTTAGGCTGGGAGGAGTTCTCTTTGATGCCAGCCAAGAGTCTAGGACCTGGGGATGCACCTCTAGGGTTCCAGAGACTCGCTCTAGCAGAGGCAGGCAGGTCTAGTTGCTGCATATCAACTGGAAAGTTGCAAGGAGTTTGTAAGCAGGTCCAGTCTTCCTACACAGACAGCAGGGCAGTTTCCTAGAGAACAAGATAGGCCTCAAGCAGCAGGGCAGTGCTTTGGGGAACAAGGCAGTCCTTCTGCTGTAGTGCACAGGTTCAGGAGTGTACTGAAGAGTTTGTTCAGGTAGTCCAATATTTATACCTGGTACCAGCTTTTGAGATAGGGATGACAACCTGGCTACAACAACATCTGGTTCTGGAAAGTTCCTGCTTTCCCTGACGATGGTTCAAGTAGCCTATGCAGACAAAAGACTGTCAGCAGGTTCCTTTGTGTGTGTGCTGTAAGTAGCACTTTGGAATATAAGTAAGAAGGGGAACAGATCCGCCCCCACCATCCTGGCAGGATGGCTCATCTTGCCAAAACTAGTCCCCCTTTTACTCACTGTCTGGGAGGAATACATAAAGGCCAACTACCAAGCTATTTAAAGTCATGTGACCCAGAACACAGACTCCAAGAACAAAATGGTTAGGAGAGGAAAATACCAACTTTCTAGAAGTGTTATTTTCAGAATTGTGAATTAAAATGCAACTTTACGGGGGTGTGGCTTGGATGGCAAAGGGCACAGTCGCCTAAATCAGGAGCTCCGTCAGACCCTGGGACCCTAACGACATAACCAGAACGAAGACGACACGGATAAACAGACGGAGAGTTGCTGCAGGAATCGGAAAGGAGCAGGTGCAGACAGAAAGCGGCATACCACACAAAAGAGGGCCAAAAACATCGCAAAACCTCACTATCGCAACAGCCCAGGGAAGCGGACCAGCGGACAAAATGGCGCTGATAGGAGTCGCCCCCGAATAGCAACCCTCCGTAAAGCGCCCAGCGAGGACAAAGGGACCCGCATAAAGACAAAACACACACCGAAGGTCAGTGTTCCACAGGTGACTACGCCGACAGAAAAATGGCTATCCCCCCCCCGCCCAGATCACGAGCTTCGCGAGCCAGTGAGCAAAACCAAAACTGACACTGCTACTGGGCGCCGCCATCTTAGAAGGGGGTGGTACAGAAACGCTAGCGCCACCAAGAAAGCAGATATAGAGGGAGAACAAAGCGATCGCTGAAAGGGAACGGCCAACACACGCGATCGCCAACACTGCGGTGCACCCAGCCCCCTCCAACACCCATCAAGGAATACTCACAAGAACGGCCAAAGGTCAGGAAGGTGACTGAGGGGCCTGAGAAGACAAAATGGCGCCGACGAGAGTCGCCCGAGACTCGCGACCTCCCGAGAAGGGACCATCAAAGACAAAGCGAGACAACTAAGGCCACACAGCAAATCAGGGCTCCAACTGAGTAAAACACAGAAGCAAAGCGCTATCTCGTCCCCCCCGAACCCAGCCGAACAAGCGCTACGTGCAAAACTGAAACTGAAACACCTACTGGGTGCCGCCATATTAGGAGGGGCTGAACCGAAACGCCATGCGCTAAACACAACAGAAGAGCAGCGAAAGAGGACTAACAATAGGACTACCAACGCGAACGTGCCACCTCCCCCCCCCCAATCCCCACCAAAGGAAAGTTAAGCAAAGAACAAAAGCAAAGCACACAAGAGCGCCGACATCCCCGGGAGGCATAAAGCGCGGAAGAAGCAAACATTGGGGGGGGGGCGGTGAAGGAGGCAAAGGAGGGTGAGGGGCGCGGAGCTGCTGAACGTGCGGACCTCGACAGCGAACCGAACAGAGGGCAAAAGGAGAAAAGGATGATTGCAGTGGGACAGTGAGAGGCACGTCTAACAAGCCAGCTACTGCCGGGAAACGATCACTGTAACTACGCGAAAGGCACTCCTACACCTGCAACAATCAGAAGGGCAGAAGATCGTCACTGAAAGAGAGCCCAAATACAATAAGACATCCACCCAGAAATAAATATTAAAAGGATCGCAGACTAAGGCCAGGGCCGACAAGAGCGGGTATTAAGCAAAGTAAGCCAATAACGAGAAGGACAAGAAGCAAGCCTCAACAGCCAAACGCGACACTCACCGAAAGGCCAGTAAACCAGCGCCACTGCGCAGAAATTCACAAGGGAGGCACAATCGCTGCATAAGCTAACAACAAGGGGCAGTAAGGGACACAAGGGAAACTAACGCGGACTTGACAACGTGGCGGGGTAAAATACAGCCGACGAGATGGCAGGCAGGGAAGATAAATTGGCACAACAACAAAAGAAAATTAGATTAGAGAACAACGCGGAATCGCCCATAAAATTAAAAATGGACATTGACAGCACTTTAGACAGAATCCTCAAAAAACTGGCCGAAGTTCACGATCTTGCAAAGTCCACAAAAAAAACAACACACAAGATTGAATTAGAACTAGCAGCAATAAGGGCAGACATCCATGCAACAAACAACAAGGTGGAAACGGTTGAACAAAGAGTAAGTGACATAGAGGACAGATCCCAACTCACAGGAAAGGCCATAGGAAACATCGCCAAGGCAATGGCAGAACTACGCAGGCAAGCAGCAGAGTCCGAAGACCGCAACTTTGCAGGCACAACAAGATTCAGGATAAACAACAAAGGTACCATGTTAACCTTCGAGGATCCAGGAGAACTGTCACGATATCTAAAGGGTCCACCGACATAGGACATGGAAGCTTCAGGACCATTGGCCAAGAGAGGTGCTTCACCGAATCCACACTCAGACTAAGGGAACGTAGGCCAGACCTAAAGGGACGAAGCACAAAGAAACGTGCTCCCACAGCTACCTCGGGAAACGGAGTTTCCACACCAGAGAACTGCAACAAATCTACCTTGGACTATAATGATTTTACCAAGAGTTATATATCCTTTAACTGTATCAACATGTGATTTTATGTCAGAACGCTACATAATACTGAAGACCTTTTATACCGGGGTCAAGACGGGGCGGAGGGGACCTTGCTGTCGCACGCCCACAATACAAAGTAGCAGTAAGAGAGGGAAGGGGGAGGGGAGGAGGGAATTGATAGAGGGGGAGGGGGGCTGTTCGTCCTGCCTGTCACGTCATGTGGAGCTCTGTTTCTTGCGTACCTTCTGTCCATGTCTTCGTCGCGGCCAAGGCCAACACCTCAGATAGACCACCAACAACACTGAGAACACTGGATCCCATTTTCACAGCTAGCACAAAGCACAGACCGGTGAGAGTCAGGATACCCACAGCGAGACCAGGCTTAGCGCACAACAGGATTACGTATGACACAACCTAATAACACGACACTGGCATCAGATCTTAAGATCATCTCCCTCAATGTCAAAGGACTCAACCACCCTATCAAGAGGAAAAATGCACTAAACTACTTAGCCAAGACCAAGGGAGACATCATTCTACTACAGGAAACAAAACTCTTCACAGAGGAAGCAGATAAGCTTAGAGCTAAGCATGGGCGGAAAATCCGTTTCGCTCGCGGATTTTGCGGATTTTCGGTAAATTCGCAATCAGCGAGATTCGCGAATCTCCCGCAAAATCCGCAAATCCGCGAGCAGCGGATTTTGCTCGCACTGTTCGCGTGAGTTCGCGGCTTCCCAGTACAACTTCGCGCCCCGCGAATAAGTGCAAAATTGCAGAAATACGATCTTAGCAAAACTGAAACTACTTACCAGGTTCAAAAGTTCAGGCTCATCATTAGTAGCCATTTCCTATAGTGCTTCCTGAGGGGCCCCTCCAGAGTTCAGTTGCCAGTTGCAACTATTATGTGACCCTGCTCTGAACCTCAGAATAGTTACACATATGCCACAAAGGTCCTGAATTACAGCTAAGGGAGACAAGCAGGAGCCAGGCTGGAAGTTCAAATCCATTAATCAGCCCCTAATTCATTATTGTCAGTTGGGGCAGGGCAGGTGTTGTAACTAATTTTGCAACAATGAAAGCACTTAGCAAGTGCAAAAGATCACTAATCAGGAAGCACTAAGGAAGCAGGTGCCAGCTAAAAAAATATTCTGTGACACATTAATCAGCCCCAAATTAATTCAGGTCACTTGAGGCAGGGAAGGTGTGCTTGCGTTGCCACAATAATGTACACTGACTGGACAACCAGAGGGTGCTGTGATGAAACAGAGGGTGGCATGGGTGGGCCAGAGGGTGGCATGAGTAGTCAGAGAGTGGCAGTGGTGACAGAGAGTGGCAGTGATGAAGAAGAGTGTCCCAAACAGGCTGGACACGTAGAAACAACAAGTTCGCGAAACTTGCGACCCGACAGGTAAGTTCGCAATTTGCAAAATTGTACAAAACCCTCGCGAACTGGCAGAAACCCGCGCAAACACAAAAAAAAAAATCCGCAAATTCGCGAGAATTCGCGGATTTTGCGGATTGCGAGTTCGCAAATCCGCAAAATTCGCGAACGCGAGATTCGCTAAATTCGCCCATGCTTACTTAGAGCCAAATGGATAGGTCAGGTAGCCTGCTCGCCGTCGGTGGGCAAAAAGAGAGGGGTCATCACCCTGACCAACAGCAAATCGAACATAAAGATAGAGAATGTACAACATGACAATGAAGGGAGACTACTGACCACGCACCTTAGAAGAGGAGATGATGACATATCAGTGATAAACATTTATGCACCAAATACCGATGACACACCATTCTGGGAGGGGGTAGCGAAAGAACTAGAGTACAACAACACGCACAACATGACGGTAGTGGCAGGGGACTTCAACCTAGCGCTGGACTAAATGCTAGACAGGCAATCAAAAACCCAAGCATGCACCCCAACTTCGCACAAGACACTAACTAGCCTATGCAGCAGATTCAACTTAGCTGATGCATGGCGACTACAACACCCTGATACCAGAGACTACACCTTCTATTCGAACCCACACAACTCATACAGCAGAATTGACTACATTCTTATATCAGGAATACACACACACCTAATAGAACACACGGAAATAGCTGCCAGAACCATATCGGACCATGCATGCATCAGCCTACACCTCACAGGAAGACACAACGAACACATAACCCGTAGGTGGCGACTTAACAACAATACCATCGCCAAGCAAGAAGATAAAAGTTAAATCCAAGAAGCCATTGACAACTACATCAAAGACAATGATACACCAGACGTAGATCCCAAAACCCTTTGGGAAGCACTCAAAGCAACCATCAGAGAAATATTAATAGAAATCAAAGCCAGAAGAGACAGAGAGGCGAAGGCTCAACTGTCGCAGCTTGAAAAAGACATCAAAAGGCTAGAGACACGACACATAGGAGACACCGCAAACCAACACATACTGACAGAGCTCACAAAGAGGAAGTATGAATTCAACAGAATTCTAAGCGAAAGGGCAGGGTTATGGATGAAAAAGTATAAAGAAATAAACCTATGTGAAGCAAACAAAGCACGCAAAACACTCGCGTCATATCTCAAGCACAAACATAGACAACACTACATCACAGCAATCACAGACACCAGCAGCAAGACTCACACCCGCCACAAAGACATCATACACACCTTCACAGAGTTCTACAAAGAACTCTACAACAAAGACGAGAATCTAGATAATGTGGGTACAAGGACCTACCTTGAAAAGCTAAACTTACCTAAGATCTCGAACAAAGAAGCATTGGAGCTCGGCCAAGACATCAAAAGCCTCGAAGTTAGTACAGCTATTAAGGCCCTTAAAGACAACAAGGCCCCGGGGCCAGACAGATACACTGCACCATTCTACAAATCCTTCCAGGAACAACTAATACCAATCTTAACAAAAGTCTTTAACTACTGTGGAAAAGATGGGGAAGTAACAGAGACAATGTCACAAGCCACCATCATAGTCATCCCCAAAGAAAGCAAAGACCCTCAATGGCCAAAAAACTACAGACCAATTTCACTCATAAACCTAGACTGCCAAATATATGCTAAAATCCGAGCTACAAGACCCAAGAGTTTGCTCCTACAACTAATAGGAAACATACAGGTAGGATATATGAAAACACGAATGTCAAGTGACAATACGAGACTCCTCTGTCAAATCATACAGCACTGCTCGAACTTATACAACCCGGCAGTCACAATAACGCTCGATGCAGAAAAGGGTTTTGACAGAGTCTCCTGGCACTTCCTAGAAGAATGCATGAAGGCAAACAAAGTGGGGGACAACTACATAAAGAGGGTCATGGCCCTCTACACACACCCAAAGGCACAGATAGCTATCAACGGTACAACCTCGACCCCTTTCGACCTACAAAGAGGGACTAGACAAGGCTGCCACTATCCCCACTGTTGTTCCTACTAGCGTTAGAACCTCTGACCAGAGACATCATAGCAAATGAGAATATATCAGGTATAACAATAAACAAAGCCACAGCAAAACTAGCTGCCTACGCAGACGACTTACTAATCACAACAGAAGAACCAGCCAAGTCCATACCGGCTCTCATGCACACCATAGACACCTACGCATCTCACTCCGGCTACAAACTAAACAGAGACAAATCAGAGTGTATGCCACTAAACATATACACAACTAAAGAGGTATGGGGTAGCTCAGGGCTAGCATGGCAAACCAGAACCATTAAACACCTCGGTATCAACTTCTGGAGTAACCTAAAAAACACCCTCAAACAAAATGAGAAAAACACCCTAGACAAGATAAAGAGACTACTTGAAAACTGGTCGCCCAAGTATATCACCTGGTGGGGAAGAATACAAACAGTCAAAATGATGATCACCCCAATAGTTAACTACCTAGTCAGCATGCTTCCCCTAGCGCTAACTATTGACTTCCACAAGAAAATAGATCAAACTCTCAACAAATTCATCTGGAGTCAAAAAAACGAGAATAGGCATAGCTAAACTGAGACTTAGAAAAGAACAAGGGGGCCTCAATGTAGCAGACCCTAGAACCTTCCACAATGCAGCGGTAGCCAGGGAGGGGATGCACTGGGTGCTCCACAATCCACAGTACACTCTGACCTGGTTATCACTAGAAAAAGCCATCCTCTGCAACATCAACCCACTTACTCTCCTAACCACCAACAATAAGGCACTAAAAGAGAACCCAATATTCAAAATAACAAATCAGGCTCTCCTCAAGGTAGACCACAAATTTGAGATAAGCATCAATAACTCCTTATGGGTAGCACTCTGGGCAAACCCCTAAATTAAATACAGAGGTAGACCCCTTGATATACCAACATGGAAACAGAGAGGCCTCTCACACCCAGCTCAGCTGGAGGAGAAGGGCATGCCACTTACGTTCAATAACATGAAGGAGAAGCTTGCCCTCCCTGACTTGGAACTGTACAATTTCTTGGCTATCAAATCCGCCATCACAAAAGCAAATCTAAATAGGCTAACTCCCTCAATGTTCCAATACATGGGAAACATAAACAAGACAGGCCACCAAATATCACAGTTGTACAAACTCCTCCACACTGCATCCACAAAACTCAACGCCAAAAACACAGAATACTGGGAAACACAGATAGGCTCGAAACTTTCAGAACAAGAAATACAGACCATCTTGAAGGCCCCCACACGCAACACAATATCACCGGTACTAGCACAGACAATATTCTGGCTGCTACATAAAGCATACTCGACACCAGTTAAATTAGCGAAGCTAGGTCTAAGAGAGAACGACCGATGCTGGAACTGTGATAAAGAAAGAGGGGATCTAGCCCACCTTATCTTCTACTGCAGCAAGGTCAGCAAATTCTGGAAGAAAGTGCTCTGCTATATTAACAAGTTCCTAGGCTGCACCGTAAAACAGGAACTCAGCACTATAATCACAGTACACCTCAACACAGACGTTTCCTCACAACATGACAGAAACCTTCTAGACTTCCTCCTCACCAGTGCAACAAAAACAGTTCTATCCAAGTGGAAAGAACACCACCAAAGCCACCTTTAAAGAATGGCTGAACTGGGTGACGTATCTAAGGGGAGCCGACTCAACTGCTCTAAGACACACACCCTGGAGAAAACCGAACAGAGAGATGTGGTCATCCTTAGATAGTTTTCTGGACCCATACAAACCACAGTAGACATCAGCTAGAAAGCTAACAGCGAAAACCACCCACAGTGTTGGATGGTCTACCCACCAACAACAGCTGACCGCTTATATGTTATATGTTATATGTATACGTTAGATGTTATAACCACCCAAAAACCACCTACCAAGCGCTGCTATGTAATAAATGTATGCCAAATGAAAGAGCTAAATGTTCTAAATGTTACATGTATATCTGTATCTTGTAAAGGAAAATCAAAAAAAATATATTTAAAAAGTAAATAAATGCAACTTTACCATTGAAGAGGGTTTTAAATTATAATTGATTTGAATCCATCACTATCTGTTCCCAATCAAACATTAGCATTTGTGAAATATAATTAGGTAACCCAATGTTTTCCATTGAGAGAGATAGGCCTCACCATAGAGGGAGGCAGAATTTGTGGATCCACTCAGCTTCCAGGCTAATCAAAAAATCAAATGGAGAATGGATCACTTGTTACTACAGCACCAGGGTTTTTTTTTAGACCTTCTTAAAAAACCCTCATACAGGCATGTAAGCGATGTGGTGGTATATCTTGGTTCTCCACCATTATACGTAGCTTGAGTGATTCATCATAGGGTTTATTTGGTTGTATGCAACCTCCACTCGGAGGTAACCACTGGCTATGTAGCAGTGTCCAGAAACAGTGCTCCAAAAGATATATTTGTGAGTCTAACAATTCTTAAATCAACAGAAAAAGATTTAAATAAAATATATGATTCAAGAATTATTTAAAAAAAGGGTTTAGTATAGGTTAGGATCGTGTACTAGATCCTCTATACATCAAAATTGGTCAAAGTTAGTCGACATGTTTCAGCCTCGTAACGCCCAGCCGGGTCTATGAGGTTCTCTTCTGAGCAAAATGAAAATTAAAAATTGGTGTACTCACATGATTTGTGTAGCACTAAGGTGATTCTATTGGGCACCTTTTTTTTGTCGAGGTCAGTAGTACCTGGAATAAAGGGAGTAACTCTTTCTCATGTTATTCAATAAACCCTATCTTCATTATTCTTTTTATCTACTAATTAAGTGAAATTTTTTACTAAATATAAATGGAAGAAAAAACTGTGAGCATAATCCTGAGGTTTTAAAAATGAAGTCGTATCTCCATTGTGCATTTGGATAATCGTTGTGGCCTTGAAACTTATGGTGTCATGGTGTCAATAGATTTCTAATTGCTATGTACATAATTCCACATCAATTATTAGGGAAGTACGATGGTATCTACATGTTATTAATGTTTGTAAAGTACTGTGGCATCGGGTTTGTTATTTAATTAGATGCCAATTTATTTATTCTGGAAATACAATGGTATCTTCATGTTATGCAGAGCACTGTGGCATTGCGTATGTCATTTAGTTCGATGCCGATTTACTTATTGCAACAATGCTCTAGTGATTCCCACCGATTACATTAAGATTCAGATCTCGACTCATGGCTGTACAAATCTTATTCTTCGCAGCGTCTCTCACAAAAATGCGACTAGAGGCTAACAAACATTCTCTAACTCATACCTTTTGTAATTCAAAAGTTGCTTCCTTCGGGGCTGCTAGAGACAGTTTCTCATTTATCTACAGTGTAAAGATACATATTTTAGTGCCGGTCTTACTTGGAATCTTGTTGAGGAGATCCTTAGCGTATTAGATCTTACCAGCGTGACGGGTCTTCCCTGCTTGCGCTGACTATGTCTCCGGAAGTGACGGGTGATCTTTCCTTAGTCCATTTTCAATTCGTACCACTTAAAACCACTGAAGAGAGACTATGAAGAACGATAGTGATAAATTCAAAAAGGTGTACTTATTCAAATATGTTTTACTCAACTAATTTTTCTGTGATTGTTGTTATTTTACTCGTGTTTAGAAAAATTATTTTAAATTCGTTATTGTGATCGATTGTTTCAGTTTGTGAAGCTTGGTCCTCGGAGGTAAAGGGTGATGTTTTCTTAGTCCCTTTTTAGTTTATACCACCTAGGGCCACTGAAAAAAAGACTATAACAACAATCATGATAAAAAGGGGGGCTTCTTATCAGTTTATGATACATAGTAATTATTGTTACTCAGCCAATTATACGCAATTGTTGTTATCCTCATCACCATGGAATTGTGAGGTAGCTTCCAATTCAATTACTGTGATCATTTTTTTTGTGAGAATATTCAATATGTATTTTGAGTAATGGATTCACAAGAATTAAATCAAATTGAAGAATCATTGTTTCACTTTTGATCTCATTAAGTCAGGGGGATTCATGAAAATTGGTACCACGGTATATCATCATTCATTCCTTGACTATTTGTTTTTAGGCCGTCCACCCATCTTTGTTCCCTTTCGAATAGAATTTTTTCTGCATTATTGTATTGTCCTTAATCGTCAGCATCTCTATTATTGTCCATTTCAGTTCATCTGCCTTGTGATTGAAATCTAGGAAGTGTTTACTCATTTTTGTTGTTTCTTTTTTTGTGTTTATGTTTCTTATATGTTCACCAATTCTCACTTTAGCTTTGCGGGACGTCATCCCAATATATCTTAGTCCTCACGGACATGTAATCATGTAGATTACATGGGATTAGTGGCAAATTGTGTGCTGGCGTTGCGTCCAGAGCAAATGTTCGGACAATGATAGAGTTTTTGATGCTGTTGTTAATTTGCATACTGTGCACGCACCCCATGGGTAGTGTCCAGTTATTGGGACCATGTTCCATGATCTCGTGATGCTTCCAACTGAGGTCGGGGATGAACTAATAGGTCCTTCAAATTCCTGGTTCTGCGGTTGGCAAACCTTGGTTTCTGCCATTTCAAGTTCCCCGATGTGATAATTTTCCAGTTCTTATTAATTATCTTCTTTACTTCGTGACTTGCTGTGTTATAAGTTGTAACGCACGTGATTGAATTCTCTTCATTTTCTTTAGGGGTAGTATCTAGAAGACACTCCCGTGGTTGGTGTCTTCCTCCCTTCTAGCATTTCTGTAGGATCTTTCTTGGATAGTTTCCATTGGCCAATTTGATTGTTAGTTCTTTCGCCTGAATCTTGTAATCTTCTAGTTTGCTACAATTGCATTTTAATCTCAAGAATTTACCATATGGCAGGTTCTCTCTTAATGGTTTCGGGTGGAAGCTTTTGTATGATAATAAGCTGTTCTTAGCTGTTGGTTTGTAGTATGTTTTTGTTTGGATCTTAAACATACTACAAACCAACAGCCAAGAACAGCTTATTATCATACAAAAGCTTCCACCCGAAACCATTAAGAGAGAACCTGCCATATGGTCAATTCTTGAGATTAAAATGCAATTGTAGCAAACTAGAAGATTACAAGATTCAGGCGAAATCTTTTTCTGTTGATCCAAGAATTTTTAAACTCACACATATATCTATGGGAGCACTGTTTCTGGACACTGCTATATAGCCAGTGGTTACCTCCGGGTGGAGGTTGCATACAACTAAATAAACCCTATGATGATGCACTCACGCTACGTATATCGGTGGAGAACCAAGATATACCACCACATCGCTTACGTGCGTGTATGTTTTTTTTTAAGAAGGTCTAAAAAAAACCCCGGTGCTGTAGTAACAAGTGATCCATTTTCCATTTGATTTTTTGAAAAGATTTCTTTTACCCTGTTGAATCAGCAGTTTGAAACTGCGCTACAGGCTGCAGTGGCAGGCCTGAGACATGTTTTAAAGTGCTAATTAAGTGGGTGGCACAGTACATGCTGCAGAACCTGGGCACATGTAGTACCAAATACAAGGGACTTATAAGTACATTAATTTTCCCAATCAGATGTAGGCTAATTTCACCATAATTTAGGGAGAGATCACAATTACTTTAGCAATGGATAGCAGTGGTAAAGTGCACAGAGACCTAATGCCAAGAAAACAAATTCAGAAAACAGGATGGGTAAAAAGCAAGTAGTTTGGGTGACCCTGCGGAGAGGGCCAAGTCCAACATGACCGAGTATCAGAATCTCACATCTCTCTAGTTGAAAATGTCCTCTGCTTCAGATATCCAATGCCTCAAAAACTGTATATATATCATTGAGTCCTGGCTGCCCAGTGTCTTCAAGGAGCTCATCTCAACCAAGACAGAATTCTTGCTTTTTGTCAAGAACAAACAAAAAACAGTACAAACTTGGCTCAATTAAATGAACCTTGACTGGCTGAACCCCAAATTTCACTTAATGCCATGTATTTTGGATTCACTCTGAATTACCAACCTCACAACAAGGAAAGGCAAACTGTTTCTTCCAGAAAGTGAATTCAGAACTGCTGTGTAATCACTCCTACTCTCACATCTGGATGGTGGAAATGTTCTGTCCCATGGCCACCCTTACTCTACACTGGTAGCCCTTAAGGGCATCCTGCACACTGCAGCACACCTCGCCCAGGGACTGATGAAAAATGATCACATCAACCCACCCCCTTCCTGATGGAGTTCCATTGGCTCCCCTGCCAAAACCAGCTGTATCATTTACAAGGTCAATGTACACACCAGCATCCCTGCTTAAATTAAAGACAAGATCATCATCTCCGGTGTTTCTCAGCACAATCACAGCACAGACATCATCAGACTGAAGACTAAGAAGTATTAAAAATATAAAACAAAAAGTCAGCAGCAGGCCATTTGCATCTATGGACTCAGGATCTGGAACAACATTACAGCATCAATCAGAACCACCACAACGCTGCTCCAATTTAAGAAACAGTTGAAGATGCACTCTTCAAAGAACAGTATATCATAATCCTTATCAGTCCATAGACCGGCTACTTCTCCTTTTGTTCACTGACTTTATGTTTGTCCAGACCCTTTACAGTGCTCTGCTACCTTTTGTCTAGGTGTGTGCTATAGAAATGCATACATACATACACACAATAAACACAATGTAATTTCTTCTTGTGACAGAGGGTGCTGTGATCAATTGTAGTAAAAGTGTCTGTTCACTGAATCACTACATCTAAACAAAGTGTGAGAACTGTCAAAGTATCTTTATATTCATGTGCTTCTGTTCCAATATTGACAATGTTTAAATATGCTCAGTAACAGGCCAAACACTAGTAGCAGGCACCATAGATAATCAGACATTTACTTCTGCTCACAGATTTCTTTCAATACAATCCATAATGTATTTAACTGTACAAAAGGAAGGATAATGATATAAAATAGAGATGCTCATTTATGTCTCAGGAGATTATGCAATGTGAAAAGAATCCAGATGGAAGGTTTGTTTTTGCTAGAGGGGCAACGTGAGGCTACTATTTTATTCAGTGAATGCATATGCCAAGGTTTACCTGGCTGTGCTTTATACTGGCTTTTATAGGCTAAAGCAATCACAGAGGTTGTAATTGCTGCCCTAGAGCAAAGCAATGTTTTGTTTACTCTGGGTCGGGGATGAACTAATAGGTCCTTCAAATTCCTGGTTCTGCGGTTGGCAAACCTTGGTTTCTGCCATTTCAAGTTCCCCGATGTGATAATTTTCCAGTTCTTATTAATTATCTTCTTTACTTCGTGACTTGCTGTGTTATAAGTTGTAACGCACGTGATTGAATTCTCTTCATTTTCTTTAGGGGTAGTATCTAGAAGACACTCCCGTGGTTGGTGTCTTCCTCCCTTCTAGCATTTCTGTAGGATCTTTCTTGGATAGTTTCCATTACCCAATTTGATTGTTAGTTCTTTCGCCTGAATCTTGTAATCTTCTAGTTTGCTACAATTGCATTTTAATCTCAAGAATTTACCATATGGCAGGTTCTCTCTTAATGGTTTCGGGTGGAAGCTTTTGTATGATAATAAGCTGTTCTTAGCTGTTGGTTTGTAGTATGTTTTTGTTTGGATCTTAAACATACTACAAACCAACAGCCAAGAACAGCTTATTATCATACAAAAGCTTCCACCCGAAACCATTAAGAGAGAACCTGCCATATGGTCAATTCTTGAGATTAAAATGCAATTGTAGCAAACTAGAAGATTACAAGATTCAGGCGAAATCTTTTTCTGTTGATCCAAGAATTTTTAAACTCACACATATATCTATTGGAGCACTGTTTCTGGACACTGCTATATAGCCAGTGGTTACCTCCGGGTGGAGGTTGCATACAACTAAATAAACCCTATGATGAAGCACTCACGCTACGTATATCGGTGGAGAACCAAGATATACCACCACATCGCTTACATGCGTGTATGTTTTTTTTAAGAAAGTCTAAAAAAAACCCCGGTGCTGTAGTAACAAGTGATCCATTTTCCATTTGATTTTTTGAAAAGATTTCTTTTACCCTGTTGAATCAGCAGTTTGAAACTGCGCTACAGGCTGCCGTGGCAGGCCTGAGACATGTTTTAAAGTGCTAATTAAGTGGGTGGCACAGTACATGCTGCAGAACCTGGGCACATGTAGTACCAAATACAAGGGACTTATAAGTACATTAATTTTCCCAATCAGATGTAGGCTAATTTCACCATAATTTAGGGAGAGATCACAATCACTTTAGCAATGGATAGAAGTGGTAAAGTGCACAGAGACCTAATGCCAAGAAAACAAATTCAGAAAACAGGATGGGTAAAAAGCAAGTAGTTTGGGTGACCCTGCGGAGAGGGCCAAGTCCAACATGACCGAGTATCAGAATCTCACATCTCTCTAGTTGAAAATGTCCTCTGCTTCAGATATCCAATGCCTCAAAAACTGTATATATATCATTGAGTCCTGGCTGCCCAGTGTCTTCAAGGAGCTCATCTCAACCAAGACAGAATTCTTGCTTTTTGTCAAGAACAAACAAAAAACAGTACAAACTTGGCTCAATTAAATGAACCTTGACTGGCTGAACCCCAAATTTCACTTAATGCCATGTATTTTGGATTCACTCTGAATTACCAACCTCACAACAAGGAAAGGCAAACTGTTTCTTCCAGAAAGTGAATTCAGAACTGCTGTGTAATCACTCCTACTCTCACATCTGGATGGTGGAAATGTTCTGTCCCATGGCCACCCTTACTCTACACTGGTAGCCCTTAAGGGCATCCTGCACACTGCAGCACACCTCGCCCAGGGACTGATGAAAAATGATCACATCAACCCACCCCCTTCCTGATGGAGTTCCATTGGCTCCCCTGCCAAAACCAGCTGTATCATTTACAAGGTCAATGTACACACCAGCATCCCTGCTTAAATTAAAGACAAGATCATCATCTCCGGTGTTTCTCAGCACAATCACAGCACAGACATCATCAGACTGAAGACTAAGAAGTATTAAAAATATAAAACAAAAAGTCAGCAGCAGGCCATTTGCATCTATGGACTCAGGATCTGGAACAACATCCCAGCATCAATCAGAACCACCACAACGCTGCTCCAATTTAAGAAACAGTTGAAGATGCACTCTTCAAAGAACAGTATATCATAATCCTTATCAGTCCATAGACCGGCTACTTCTCCTTTTGTTCACTGACTTTATGTTTGTCCAGACCCTTTACAGTGCTCTGCTACCTTTTGTCTAGGTGTGTGCTATAGAAATGCATACATACATACACACAATAAACACAATGTAATTTCTTCTTGTGACAGAGGGTGCTGTGATCAATTGTAGTAAAAGTGTCTGTTCACTGAATCGCTACATCTAAACAAACTGTGAGAACTGTCAAAGTACCTTTATCTTCATGTGCTTCTGTTCTAATATTGACAATGTTTAAATATGCTCAGTAACAGGCCAAACACTAGTAGCAGGCACCATAGATAATCAGACATTTACTTCTGCTCACAGATTTCTTTCAATACAAACCATAATGTATTTAACTGTACAAAAGGAAGGATAATGATATAAAATAGAGATGCTCATTTATGTCTCAGGAGATTATGCAATGTGAAAAGAATCCAGATGGAAGGTTTGTTTTTGCTAGAGGGGCAACGCGAGGCTACTATTTTATACAGTGAATGCATATGCCAAGGTTTACCTGGCTGTGCTTTATACTGGCTTTTATAGGCTAAAGCAATCATAGAGGTTGTAATTGCTGCCCTAGAGCAAAGCAATGTTTTGTTTACTCTGGGTTTAGTTTTGTTTAAAACTGGATTTGTAAAATCGGTTTTATTAAATCCAGGTTGCACAAACAGATGGGAGACCACAGAAGAACAAGTATGTTTTGGAGGTATCTGTTTATATGCTACACTGAGCAAGCAGCTGTTATTATCAAACGAATTGTGCTTATTTGGTTTAGGTATTCTATATAGAATTAAGCAAAGTGCAGTACTGTGCAATGCACAGGACATTTGTATTGTCCTAAGAACATCTCAAACACAAGGTGCTGTATTGAGCCAAGAGAATTTGAGTCCTCATGCAGTAGAGACAGATGTAGACAGCAACTGCAACAGTTGCGAAACACATTGTGCAACTATTTTGCATACCTCTCAAGGTTCCACCTATCAGTCTCCCTTTTGAAGCCAACATAAATTCAAACATCTCTTATTTTCAAGATGAGGTAAGATCCTAAGTTATGGTTCTATCCCCAATCCGTAAACAGCACAATAGCCACTCTAGCCTTTATGTGACACCAAATGCAATGCTCATGTTAAAAATGTAATTACAAATGTCTTGAATGATCGTTTGGATCAGAGTACATATTATATTACCATTAACACTAATATTGTCTTAACAATTCATGTGGCGCTATTTATTGTGTACTGTGGTTTAGTAAATCTGTGCTCTCATGTGGCAATAATTATGGTTGGAAAGTGGATTATTATTTGTGATGGAAAAGTGTCCACCTCAAAGGATAAGGCCTGCTAAATGTCACACATATTAAATAAAATAAACTGGTGGTCAATCGCTCGTAATGTGACTAAAGCAGTCAGGCTTAAATCAAATGTAATATGTACATTATTTGAGCAATTCATAAACAGAAGAAAAAGTCACACAAAAGAAAATAAAACTCCACTATCAATTTTTGAATAAACAGAAACACTTTAAGAGCAAAATAAGACCAAATTGGCACAAATCCAATAAGTGGGAACAGATATATGAATTTTTAAAAATATTTTAAAGAGATTAAGTGTCATGAAAAATCAAGCAACAAATGTAAGTCAATCGCAGTAGACTGGAACCAAGGTGCAATTTCATGCAGACATCATCCGGGTCGGATACACCAAGTGGAATTGCAGGATGAAAGCCTGGAAGTTAAAAACATTTGCTAAGTCCTAGTTCAAAAATGAACTTTGTCACCCTATTGGAGAAACATTTTGACATTTCCTGTAGAATGGGATCTTGCCCCATTTTAAGAAAGAATGTGCGTGGAATACCAATGAAACTGTAGCTGCTGCAAATGACGTATACCTGAAGCAGCTTCCTTATCACCAAACACAAATATCCCTGCATGTAATGAAGCTAAAATTCAATCTGTCATTGTGGAACTGCCGGTCAGATACTTTTTCGGGCAGTTTCACTGAAGCTCTGGAGGAAAAATTGTCAAAAGTTTCCAACCTTTCTTCTGGTGCCCAAACAACAACAGGTGCAAAAAGAACAATTGATGGACAGAATGCAGAACAATGTCATACATTCACCACAGTACAGATATCTGGGCCTTAATCCATCGGTTTTTTGCTCACCATGCCATTCCATGTGGTGCCCAAACAACAACAGGAGCACACTTTGGATCCCCAGGACTCCAGCAGAAGGCACTGAGATTCTTTCCGGCTGTCAGGTAGAGACCAACAGCAAAGTCCAGTCCCAGTCCAGTTGCCACTGGGCCACTTGGATTCTTCACAGGAATGTTCTCTTCAACTTTTTAGGTTTCTGAATCCACCCCAAGGATCAGGTTTCTGGTCCTGGGAGATCTGTCAGTCCATGCATTTCAAGTGGAGGGGGGGTCCAACCTCCTCATGTCCTTCTCACAGGTGACATATGCCAAGGACAGCAGGTTTAGTCCACCTGGTATCCTTTCACAAGTCTAGCAGTGTTCTGAGGAATGCTGGGAGAAGGTCCAGTTTTGTAAGGTTCATCAGCTTGTAAATGTGGTACATTCTGAGACACTCCTAGTCCCAGTCTGCCTAATGAAGCATATTCCCATGCCCTAGCCTACCTTCTTTTACAGTAGTTCCTGTTTGCCTTCCTTCAAACAGGCCCAACACGCAAAGGGCCCGAGAAATCCAAGTAGGGCAAAGTCTTCAGGCACACTAAACATGTATTCTGAGAGCACATACTTTGCCTGTCAGGCAGGGTTTAACACTGGTGTGCCAACAGAATGGGCAGTAGTCCCCCTCCCTGAAAGTTTAGTTGAACTCAGAGGAGCCAACATTGCCTATGCAGGTCGACCTGCCAATCAAACTGGTCTATTGTGTAGCTCTATTAAGAATTTTCCCACCTCATTAAGGTCAAGTAGTTGATTGGCAGATGCTGGAGCGATAATGTATATTAGCTTCCAGGACCTTCAAGTGGGTGAAAATGTAACTTTCTGAAAGTTGCTTTTCCTAAATATTCGTTCAAATAATCAAATTTCACCACTGATCAGGGTGTTTAATAAATATTAAATAGAGAGAATAAATTATGTCTCTAACTGGTAAGAAACTCAGATTACCAGAATTGATATATTAATCTGTACTCTTTTTCTAATAGGGCAGCTTGTGACTTCCACAGTGAAAAAAGCTTTTGGGGACTTATCACTACATTGACATGGTAGCAAAGCTTTTCTATATGTTCTATTTTTAAATACTATGCATTCTAACTTGTGTGTTAAAAGGCCTACATAGAAGTGAGTTATTCATATTTAAAAGGAAGGGTTGCCCCCATCAAAAGATTTATTTTTGACGGCTTGGGCTGAGGACTTGAACTGCAGCAGTCAGTTTGCACTGGTGGGAATGAAGTCATGTTTTCCTTATCACTTTAGCATACGGCACAATAAGTGCACAGATGACATTTAACTTTCCATACCATGGATGTAGTTTCCATAACATATACTACAGCTAAATATGTAATTCAGGAACTAGCTTATTTTTACATATGTTAGGGTTCAGAGCACACACAATGGCAATGGACAGCAGTGCCAAGGTGTACAGAGTATAAATACCAGCATTAAAAGTGAGCCAAAAATATTGGTGACAAATCTGCAAAGTGTCTGAGTTCCAGCAAGATAAACCTGCTTTAGGTATATGGCAGTTGGCTCCATGGCGGAAGCTGCAATTTCAGTGGTGGCCAACTCAGGGAGGATTTTCCTTCACAAAAAGTTGCAAAGTCCAATTCTACACTGTGACTTGGAAAGCTTTTTGACATTTTGACTTTCAGATTTTACTGGGACAAATCCACTTAATATATCCTGCCTGAACTCTGCAAACACAAGTAGATGATGGACGGAGTGCTGAATCTTTTCAGAAACTCCTTCCCAGTCACAGATCTGGGTTGAATCCATCATCATTCTTTAGCTTTCTTTCCCACCTCAGTTCAGACCTAGCTATATGTTTTTTTAGCTCACTTTGCCACCTCAGTTCAGACCCAGCTGTATGTTGTTTTAGCTCACTTTGCCACCTAAGTTCAGACCCAGCTATATTTTTTTAGCTCACTTTGCCACCTCAGTTCAGACCCAGCTACCTGAACTCTATCACACTTGCCTGAAAATTCACCTTGTTTCTGGCCTACAGTGATCATGGACCTCAATTGGGCTCTTTATTTTTCTTTCGCCTTTTTCCACTTAAATCTATAAAAACGTCATGTCTTTAGTACCCCTTGCTGAATTGTTGCCATTTTGGTGTTGCTTTACTTAATAAAAATGTATTGTGCTGCATCCTTGACTGTTTAATTAGGTTGTTACTAATAAATTCATTTCATCACACATTTTCTTTAAGCTAAACATGTTTTCTCTGTGCTCTAACTTCCAGATGTTAGGATCATATTTAAGTTATTGAAACCTTTGACCGGACCTAACAGGTTAGTGACTTTATAATCTGCGGTGGTTCTACCCTCCACCTCAATTATTAATTATTTTTCTTACAGTTTAGTATTATAGAAACTATTTACCACCTTCCAAAATGTTCCTTTCCCACCTTCTGTAGGGCATCCATCATTATTTCCATTTGTTTAATAAACAAAGATAATTTCTCAATCTTTTTATTACTTATATTACCTCTTTAAACCTCTTGTTTGAATAAAAAAATGTACTTACTCCTTTCCTATTTTCTTTTCCATTTTGTGAATTCTCATTGTTAACTTTTAGCAGGTTGAATCAATCATGTAAAATGTTAGGTGCAGAAGTGGGCATAAATATATATATATATGTCACCACACACTTCCAAGATACTCGGATGTACAAAATAGACGGCACTCCAAGTCAGCGTTTCTACCAGAGATGGTTTATTTGGCAGACCCCCCCTGCCCCCTCGACAAACGCGTTTCACCTTTTAGGCTTCGTCAGTGTCAGCCATTACTGAGTGCAATACACCGTTTTATTCCCAACCACTCCTCAAACATCAAGAGTGGACTAAAGCTCGCCTCGGTGTTATCGGCTGCCATCTTAAGATGTGCAATTTCATAGTTCATTTATACACATTAGAACATTATATACATGGGAAAAACGGTGATGAAAAAAGTGCTCGTGCAAAATTAAAAACACGCAACAGGGTATATACATCACATTGTCAGTTACTTACACATACACATATATTTACATAAAGTGCTGTAGTGCTGGAGACCATAGTACTGGTATCTCATTTTCTCTATACATATGCTCTGTGTGTTAGAGTATTTCTTTTATGTACAGTATTGCGCCCTGTATGGGCTTAACTGACTGATGTTATGACCCCTGTTTTTTGTGGACATACAGCCCTGTATGGGCATAATCTATTGAGTAATTTTATATTCATCCCAGATGAGTTTCTTCAGACTGGAAAGACACCCCAATATGGATGGTTTAGAATGAGTATGTCTAGTTGCAGGATTTATCTGTATTTCGGTAGTAACAGTTTAGGGGGTAAACTTCTATTAATCCAAATAAACCCAGAGTTCCTCGTCGTTATTAAGCCCTTTTGGCTGCATACTTTGGATATCAATTATGTACCTGGATTCCATCGCTCTTAATGATCTAATTCTGTCCCCACCTCGTTCTTTTCTATCTAGTTGATCTATTAGATAAAAAGACAATAGATGCCCTATTGCTTTTGTGGTGGGTCTCAAAGTGGCGTGCCACAGGATAATTTTTGTCTTTGTTTGTGATGGCACGCATGTGCTCTAAGATACGCTTTTTGGCTGTGTTAATTGTGCTCCCAATGTATCTTTTTGAGCACAGACATACCAGACAGTAAATTACAAACTCCGAGTTGCAATTCAGGAATTTTGTGATCTCTCTTGTGGGCCGTGGGTCATTGTTTCTCACCTCATATTTAGTTCGCTTCTTGCTGTACTTGCATGCTTTGCATTGCATGCACGGAGAGAAACCATTAATGGGCTTTGATTTTAATGTTCTGGGTGGTTCCTCATAGTGACTCCTAATAAGATGGTCACTGAGAGACTGGCAACGTCTGTAGGTTATAGACGGTTTAGATGGTAATACCTTTTTCATGGTAGGGTCAGTACCCAGGATGTGCCAATTTCGATTGAATATCTGTACCAGTTCGCTCGATCTCATGCTAAAACCGGTAATCATCCTCACTGTACTGTCCTCCTCAGTCTCCCTTGTGGAGTGATCTAGAGTATCCTCTGTTTTTAAACCTAGATAGCGCTTCAACCCGTGCCTGTGAGAAATCCCTAGAATCTGAACAGTTTCTCTACAGGCGTAGTAGCTCCCCAAATGGGATGTTTTTAATCATGCTTTTCGGATGGTGGCTCGCCGCATGTAAAACGGTATTACCAGCCGTGGGCTTGCGGTAAAGTCTGGTTTGTAGGGAACTATCATTAAAAAAGACCTCTAGGTCGAGATAATGTACAGATGTCCTGCTTATTGTACTTGTGAATCTTAAATTGAGCTCATTACCATTTAGCAATGCCACAAATTCCTCAGCCGAGGATACGTCGCCGCGCCAAATGACAAACAAGTCATCAATGTATCTCGACCAGATCATGATGTGATCCAGCCACTTCTCATTAGAACCCCCCCAGGCCACGTGCTTCTCCCACCAGCCTACGAACAAGTTCGTGTAGCTGGGGGCGAAGCACGTACCCATTGCGGTCCCTCTCAGTTGCCGATACATGTTGCCTGCAAAAAGAAAGATGTTATTGTAGAGGCAAAATTCAATCATCCTCAATATCATTTTGTTATGCTGGTGGTACTGCAAGTTTTTCTTTCCCAAAAACCACTTAATTGCAGAGATCCCATTTTGGTGTTCTATAAATGTGTACAGACTGGTCGCATCTAGGGTAATGAGAAGCATGTCCTCCTCCCATCTAATGCCATCAATCTGTCGTATAAAGTCTTGGGTATCCCTAACATAGGAAGGTAAGTCTCTGACAAAGGGGGCCAGATAGCTATCAATAAATCTCGATGTATTCTCCAGTAAGCTTCCTATGGAGGAAATGATAGGCCTTCCCGGGGGGTTTGTAATGTCCTTATGCACCTTGGGGAGGTGGTAAAATGTGGGAATGATTGGATGCTCACAGAACAAATAATCATATTTGTGTTTATTCAGCATACCCTCCTCCTTCCAACCCATCAGTAGTGCATGATATTCCGTTAGACAGTTTGAAAAACCCCTTTTGTTTATAATTGCATAGCAATTTTTATCATGTAATTGTCTCAAGGCCTCCTTTTTGTATTGTATTTTACTGAAGATAACAATATTCCCCCCCTTGTCTGAGGGTTTGATCTCAATAGTATTGTCATCCTTGAGAGACTTCATCGCTTCCCACTCCAATCTTGATATGAATATATATATATATATATATATAATCAATAATCAAAACATCCGTTTAAGGAAGCAAAACATTTTTTTTGCCATGCAACCACTCATATTATCCACTTCCACAGAATTTGACAAAGGGGAAAGGTTAGCTAAAGGCAAATGACCTGCTTCTAACCAATCCCTTATTGCTTTGTTTGATTTACTGTGGATCAAGTGTATCTTAAAATGTATTTCATCACTTTCTCAGTAGCCATTTCTAGTGTTTCCAATATTTCTACTATCTTTAATATAATGTTGTTGTGTAGGTATATATTAATCAGAATCAAATCTACTAATTTAACTTTTTCTACTTTTTGTTTTTCCACACACATTTGGACCCATGTTCTACTAAGTCTTAACTTCTATAAAACATTACTACATTTGGGTGGAATAAGGGTAGATAAGAGTAGATATCTGGACACCTAGCTTGCCACTTGCCTGTGGCCTCCGGTTCTTGCTTGTTCCAGACTGATCTAGTGACACCACAGCTGACCAGTTTTCCAACTAAGGCTTTTCCGGTTGGGTTTTCCCACTGAGCATTTTTGCCCACCAACAGAAGCCCTACCCACCTCAGGACCAATTTAATGGAGGCTGCAGCATGACCGTCCAGCTGATGCATGCAGCTGGAGCACCGCTGGTGTGTCAAAGGCAAGAACATCAGTGCCAGTACTGCACCCAGTGCCATGACCATTGGCCCTTCTGCCCCCTGGAGATATATCAGTGTCGAGCTCTACACCCTCAACCCCGAACAGTGCAACAGACAATGCCACCAAGCAGACCCAAGTTACAGAGTAGGATAACTCACCTTCACCCACTGGCACCAAACACACATCAGTCCTGAACAAAAACACCAACTCACTATGTAAGTATTTCACAGAATTATGGGACCTCATCATCACCCTCGCACCCAACATCGTCTTCCTCACTGAGACCTGAATCAACCCATATTCACCCCAGACATTGCCACAGTAATCCCTGATGGATATACAATCACTGACCAGGACTGCACAAACAAGCTGGGAGGAGGAACAAACACCAGCCACAAAGAGCCCATACAGTGTACCACCACTACACCAACAACATCCCCACATGGAATATCTCAACTTCAAGCTCCGCCCGAACGACAAGACAAACATCAGAGGCACCCTTGTGTAGAGACCCCAAAGCCCATGCTCCAGCTTCTGCAAAACCATTTCAGACTTCATTACGTACCTAGCCTTAGACTCCAAGGACTACATTTCCGCAGTGACTTAAATTTCCACATCAACAACCCCATTGAGAAAAACACTGCACGCCTCCTCAACAGTATGAGCCGCCTCGTATTGACCCAGATCATCCACAATCCTACACACACTGCAAGACATGCGCTGGCCCCAATTTTCACTTTCAGCAACAGGGTCTAATACAACTATGTCACAGAACTGAAATGGTCCACTTCGGCATCTCCAGCCCCCGCACCACCAACCCCAAGATGACCAACACCCCCCATTGGAACATAATCTTAGAGACCAACTAGGCAAAGACTCTCAACAACTCCAACCCTGCTACTGCCACCATCCTCAAACAGGTAGTGAAAAACCTCAACGCCTCACCAATTGTGCAAACAGCATTGTCCCCATCAAGAACAACATCCAGAGAAAATTGGCCCCAAAAAATGGCTGGCACTCTCACGAACTCAGAACAGTGAAACGGGACAGCAAACAGTTGGAGAGATGATGGCTCACCAGCAAGGACACCACTAAAAGGGCATCTTCGAAGACCTCCCTCCCCTCTACCACCACCTGCTGAGGGCAACAAAGAAGACACATCGAAACCAGCACCAACAACACCAAGGAACTTTTCAACATTGTTAAGGAATTCTCCACCTCGGCTACGAGCGAAAACAGCATCATACCCTCAAAGGAGCTGTGTGACAACCTCCCCCACTTTTTCCACAACAGGATCACAACCATATACGGAAACTTTGAACCCCAACCCCCACCTACAGACTTCCTCAACAAATATGCCACCACCATAACCGACACAAACCACACACTAACCACCTGGAACATCCTCTCCAACCAGGACACTACCTCCGCCATGAAATCCATCCACCCATGAGCTCCCACTCACTCCCTCCGACCACACCAGAAACCTTGGAATCATCATTGACAACAAGTTCACCATGAAGTCACTCTTCAACACCATCTTCTCCACCTGTTTGGTCCTGCTGTGCATGCTACGTAAGATCTTCAAGTGGCTTACTACACATGAGACACACTGTGACACAGGCACTCATCAGCAGCCGACTAGACTACTGCAACACCCTCTACATAGGAATCGCCACACACCTCCTGCAGAGACTTCAAACTATACAAAACACAGCAGCCAGACTTATCCTCGGCCTTCCCCCAGGAACCCACATCACACCCCACCTCAGGCATCTCCACTGGCTCCCCATACAGAAGAGATGGCAATTTAAGCTGTTGTCCCATTCACACAGCCGAGGACCTGCATACACTAACCACTGCATGAACTTCCACCAACCGTCGAGAAGACTAGGCTTTGCCTCCCTTTCACTTGCTTATACTCCAGCATCTACAGAAGCAGAAGTGAAGGATGCTCTCTCTCCCACATCGCAGCAACGACCTGGAACAGCCCCTCACGCACCTCCAGACCATCCCCTCACTTCCGGATTTCTGAATGGCCCACAGAAACTGGCTGTTCGAATAAGCCATCTAGGGCCTGCAAGCACCTGGATACCCTATCGGGTGATTAGCCGCGCTTTATATATCCTGAATTATTGATTAATTGATTGAGGTAAACCCAGAGAGTTATGGCTCTATTTGAGTATAACTATTTTCAATCATTGCAATAAACCTTCAAGATAAGAGTTCTCTTGCAACCATGCATTCCTGGAGCAAAATTATGACATTATTGACAGTGTATCAACATATATGTCCTTTACAATGAGCTCATAACTGTGTATATTCCAACGCACTAACATTAGCTTGCAATGGAACTCCATATGCTTTTAGGGCCAGCTTAATTTTAATTACTCCGGTCTGATTGGCCTAATTTTGTTACTATTGTGTAATGCAATTTATGTAAAATTGCCGTGATTATGCCACTACTCCACACTATCAATCAAAGACATTTATAGAGCGCACTACCTACCCGTAGGGTCTCAAGGCGCTGGGGGGTGGGGGGGTGCCGTTACTGCTCGAACAGCCAGGTCTTCAGCTTCTTCCTGAAGGAGAGGTGGTCTTGGGTCAGGCGCAGGTCGGTCGGGAGGGAGTTCCAGGTCTTGGCGGCCAGGTAGGAGAAGGACCTTCCTCCTGTTGTCGCTCTTCGGATGCGGGGGACGGCGGCGAGGGCGTGGTTGGCTGAGTGGAGGTGGCGTTTGGGAGCGTAGAAGTTGATTCGGTTGTTGAGGTAGCTCGGGCCTTGGTTGTGTAGGGCTTTGTGTGCGTGGGTGAGGAGGCGGAAGGTGATTCTTTTGTTGACGGGGAGCCAATGCAGGTCTCTGAGATGTCCGGAGATGTGGCTGGTTCGTGGGATGTCGAGGATGAGTCTGGCTGAGGCGTTCTGGATCCGCTGGAGTCTCTTCTGGAGCTTGGCGGTGGTACCGGCGTAGAGGGCGTTGCCGTAGTCCAGTCGACTGGTGACGAGGGCCTGGGTGACGGTCTTCCTGGTCTCGGTGGGGATTCACCAGAAGATCTTCCGTAGCATGCGTAGGATGTTGAAGCACGCCGAGGAGACGGTGTTCACTTGCCTGGTCATGGAGAGGGAGGAGTCCAGGATGAAGCCCAGGTTGCGTGCGTGGTCTGTCGGTTTGGGTGCGGTGCCCAGGGCGGGAGGCCACCAGGAGTCGTCCCAGGTGGAGGGCGAAGAGCCTAGGATGAGGACCTCCGTCTTGTCTGAGTTCAGTTTCAGGCGGCTGGTCGTCATCCACTCGGCTACCTCTTTCATCCCTTCGTGCAGATTGGCTCTGGCGGCGGCGGGGTCGTTGGTCAGGGAGAGGATCAGCTGGGTGTCGTCAGCGTAGGAGATTATGTTGAGGTTGTGTTGGCGTGCGATGGCCGCGAGGGGGCTCATGTAGACGTTGAAGAGGGTGGGGCTCAGCGAGGATCCTTGAGGGACGCCGCAGATGACTTCGGTGGCCTCTGACTTGTACGGTGGTAGGCGGACTCTCTGTGTTCTTCCGTCGAGGAAGGAGATGATCCAATCCAGAGCCTTCTCCTGGATTCTGACGTTGCTGAGGCGCTGTACTAGGGTGCGGTGGCAGACAGTGTCGAATGCCGCGGAGAGGTCTAGGAGGATGAGGGCCGCTGTTTCTCCGTTGTCCATCAGGGCTCGGATGTCATCGGTGGCGGCGATGAGGGCGGTCTCGGTGCTGTGGTTGGCTCGGAAGCCAGACTGTGAGGGGTCGAGGGATCCATTCGTCTCCAGGAAGGCGGCCAGCTGCTTGTTGACGGTCTTCTCGATGACTTTGGCTGGAAACGGGAGGAGCGAGATGGGGTGGTAATTCTTGAGTTCGGTGGGGTCCGCTGTGGGTTTCTTGAGTAGAGCGCTGAGTTCGGCGTGCTTCCAGCTCTCGGGGAAGATGGCGGCATCGAAGGATGTGTTGATGATGTCTCGCAGGTGGGGTGCGATGACAGCGTCGGCCTTGTTGAAGACGTGGTGGGGGCAGGGGTCGGTCGGAGATCCTGAGTGGATGGAGTTCATCGTGCGGACGGTGTCATCGGTGCTGATCGGAGTCCAGGCGCGCAGGGTGGTGGTGGGGGGTGGTGGTTCGGTCGTGGTGTGCGTTGGTTGGTTGTTGAAGCTGTTGTGTATGTCCGCGATCTTGTTGTGGAAGTATGAGGCGAGGGAGTTGCAGAGGTCTTGCGATGGGGTGATGTCGTTGTTTCCTGCGCTGGGGTTGGAAAGCTCTTTCACGATGTTGAAGAGTTCCTTGCAGTTGTGTGCGTTGTTGTCCAGCCGGTCCTTGAATGCAGTTTTCTTGGCGGCGCGGATCAGCTGGTGGTGCTTCCGGGTGGCAAGCTTGAAGGTTGTCCTGTTGTCCGGTGTTGGTTCCCTTCTCCAGCCTTTCTCGAGGGCTCGGCAGTTCTTCTTGGAGCTCTTGAGTTCGTCGGTGAACCATGGGGCTTTTTTGCTGCTGGGTCTGCTGGGCGGGGTCCTCAGTGGGGCGAGCTCGTCCGCGCAGTTGCTGATCCACTTCGTGAGGTTGTCTGCGGCCTGGCTGGGGTTCGCTGAGCTGGCAGGGGGGTGCTGGCTCAAGGAGGTGGCGAGCTGGTCGGCTGTGATCTTGTTCCAGCTTCTGCGGGCAACCTGTTGCTGGTGGTGGTGGATCGTCGTTCTTTTGAAGGTGAAGTGGACACAGCTGTGGTCCGTCCATTGGAGCTCTGTGGCGTGGCTGAAGGCGATGTCTGTGCTGGATGAGAAGACTGCGTCCAGTGTGTGTCCGGCGAGGTGGGTGGGGGTGGATACCAGCTGCTTGAGTCCAAGATTGGCGAGGTTGTCGAGCAGGGTGCTGGTGTTGCGGTCGTTGTTGTTCTCCAGGTGGAAGTTGAGGTCCCCCAGGAGGATGTAGTCAGCGGAGGGGAGGGCATGCGGGCTGACGAAGTCGGCGATGTCCTCGCTGAATTGGGTGCGTGGTCCCGGAGGTCGGTAGATCAGGGTGCCTCTGAGGGTGGTCTTCGGGTCGGTGTGGATCTGGAAATGCAGGTGTTCGGCGGTGGTAAGGGTGTTGTCGGTGCTGGTCGTGATGCGGATGGTGTTTCTGTGGATGATGGCGATGCCTCCTCCCATCTGGTTGGCGGTGCGGTCCCTCCGGGTGATCTTGTAGCCCTCTGGGATGGTGATGGCGATGTCGGAAGCTGAAGAGGCGTTCATCCAGGTCTCCGTGAGGAAGGCAACGTCAGGGGCTGTGGTGTCGAGGAGGTTCCAGAGTTCGATGGCGTGTCTGTGGACGGAGCGGGTGTTGAGCAGGATGCACTTGAGGTGGGTGCTGCTGGTGTTCGACTTGGCGGGTGCTGGTGCGAGGCAGGTCCGGATGCAGTTGAACTTGCAGGCGTGGCAGCTGAAGGGTCCGTGGGTGCGTCGTGGTGTGGCTTGGTAGCATCCTGGGAGTCGACCGGCGTTGAGTGCGCTGAGGTTGGCGGCGGTGTACGTCAGGCGGGTCGGCCGGGGTCCTCGAGGGCCAGGGGTCCTGGCACTGGGCGCGGTCCAGGCGTGGACGGGCGTAGACGGGCTTACCTTTGGCGCGCCTTCGGCGCACAATCGGCGCGCTCGCTGCGCGTGACCGCTGCACGTTTGAACGGTTGCCATATATGGCGAAGTGCGCGGGGGGCGGAGCAGCTGGGAGGCGGGAGCGGGGAGGGTACAGAAGGCAAAAGGGGCGGGGTTAGCGGCAGCGGTGGCGGGAAGCGGGGAGCGGGGAAGGGGGACGAAGGGGCTAGCGCAGCAGGCAATACAGAAGGAAAAAAACACTGAATTTACAGGGAGACAGGCACAATAACAAAAGACAGCAAACACTGCAAAACGACGGGGGCAGGTCGCGGACCACGCTGCAAGAAGGCAGGGGGCGTGGCCACGCAGCGGAGCTCGGCTGGCGAGGCAGAAGTCAGGGAACACGCACACAGCAGCTGGTGGCCGTGCGGCGCTGTCCTAGAGCTAGGACACACTCACCTGCGTCGCACGGTCGCCATATATGGCCAAGTGCGCGGGGGGCGGAGCAGCTGGGAGGCGGGAGCGGGGAGGGTACAGAAGGCAAAAGGGGCGGGGTTAGCGGCGGCGGTGGCGGGAAGCGGGGAGCGGGGAAGGGGGACGAAGGGGCTAGCGCAGCAGGCAATACAGAAGGAAAAAAACACCAAATTTACAGGGAGACAGGCACAATAACAAAAGACAGCAAACACTGCAAAACGACGGGGGCAGGTCGCGGACCACGCTGCAAGAAGGCAGGGGGCGTGGCCACGCGGCGGAGCTCGGCTGGCGAGGCAGAAGGCAGGGAACACGCACACAGCAGCTGGTGGCCGTGCGGCGCGGGGGTGTCCTAGAGCTAGGACACACTCACCTGCGTCGCACGGTCGTCATATATGGCCAAGTGCGCGGGGGGCTGAGCAGCTGGGAGGCGGGAGCGGGGAGGGTACAGAAGGCAAAAGGGGCGGGCTTAGCGGCGGCGGTGGCGGGAAGCGGGGAGCGGGGAAGGGGGACGAAGGGGCTAGCGCAGCAGGCAATACAGAAGGAAAAAAACACCAAATTTACAGGGAGACAGGCACAATAACAAAAGACAGCAAACACTGCAAAACGACGGGGGCAGGTCGCGGACCACGCTGCAAGAAGGCAGGGGGCGTGGCCACGCGGCGGAGCTCGGCTGGCGAGGCAGAAGGCAGGGAACACGCACACAGCAGCTGGTGGCCGTGCAGCGCGGGGGTGTCCTAGAGCTAGGACACACTCACCTGCGTCGCACGGTCGCCATATATGGCCAAGTGCGCGGGGGGCGGAGCAGCTGGGAGGCGGGAGCGGGGAGGGTACAGAAGGCAAAAGGGGCGGGGTTAGCGGCGGCGGTGGCGGGAAGCGGGGAGCGGGGAAGGGGGACGAAGGGGCTAGCGCAGCAGGCAATACAGAAGGAAAAAAACACCAAATTTACAGGGAGACAGGCACAATAACAAAAGACAGCAAACACTGCAAAACTACGGGGGCAGGTCGCGGACCACGCTGCAAGAAGGCAGGGGGCGTGGCCACGCGGCGGAGCTCGGCTGGCGAGGCAGAAGGCAGGGAACACGCACACAGCAGCTGGTGGCCGTGCGGCGCGGGGGTGTCCTAGAGCTAGGACACACTCACCTGCGTCGCACGGTCGCCATATATGGCCAAGTGCGCGGGGGGCGGAGCAGCTGGGAGGCGGGAGCGGGGAGGGTACAGAAGGCAAAAGGGGCGGGGTTAGCGGCGGCGGTGGCGGGAAGCGGGGAGCGGGGAAGGGGGACGAAGGGGCTAGCGCAGCAGGCAATACAGAAGGAAAAAAACACCAAATTTACAGGGAGACAGGCACAATAACAAAAGACAGCAAACACTGCAAAACTACGGGGGCAGGTCGCGGACCACGCTGCAAGAAGGCAGGGGGCGTGGCCACGCGGCGGAGCTCGGCTGGCGAGGCAGAAGGCAGGGAACACGCACACAGCAGCTGGTGGCCGTGCGGCGCGGGGGTGTCCTAGAGCTATGTAACTTAGGAGAGAAATCTTAACACTAGATGTACATTTCTCTTTTTTTGATATGAGTGACAGTTCAGGTAGGTTTATTTTCTCAAGAGAGTTGTTTGGGTAATTTGTCACTGCCAAACTACAAATCCAAATGTGAGTTTTGTATGTGAGTATCGGTTGCTTTAATGTGGGCGGTCAACAAACATTTTAGGTAGATTTTTTAACTGATCAGACTGTCAGTTTTGTGAACGGGAGTGACCAGAAATTAGCTCACCATGATATTTTCCAGTTGAAGTTTACCTGAATGAACCAGTCAGCAAATGTTTTCACTACTCTATACATTTTTTCACTACTAGATACACTAGATACATTCACTTGAGGACATCAAGGGCCCGATGTAGGTCGCCCAATACCGGTCGGTAACGGCCGATTTCGGCCGTTACCGACCGGTATTTGGCTTTTGACATGTAGGTGGCTTGGAATTTAAAGAATCGGTATATTTACCGATTCGGTAAATTTACCGCCTCGGTATTTTTCCGAATCGGTAAATATACCTATTCTGTAAATCCATATGTAGGTGGCACAGTTTGCAGTGCCACAGGCCCTTAGGAATTCTTAATTTACCACCCAATACTATTGGGTGGTAAATTAAGAATTTCTGTGTACATGCACATCTGTGCATGTACACCTGTGCCATGTGGCACACATACATGCCCTAAGGGCATGTATGTTTGTCACATGGCACACAAGCCAGAAACAGGGGTGCAACAGGGTGTCAAAGTGACACCCTGTCCCCCTTGGCAAATCGGTATTTTACAGATTCGGTAAAATACCGAATCGGTATTTGCCATTGATTCCTATGGGCTTCAAGGCCCATAGGAATCAATGGCAAATACCGATTCGGTAATTACCGAATCGGTAAATACCGAAACTTACCGATTCAGTATTGAATTCGGTAAAAATACCCACATCCTGATTGCCAGTTCTTAAATACCGAATCGGTATGATTCGGTATTTAAGAATCGGTAATCTGGGATTACCTACATCGGGCCCCAAGTCCCTTAATTCCGCGCTCCAAAAAACACAGACCTGGCTGGAACGAAAAAAACTTAAAACTAAACACACTCAAAACAGAATTCCTCTTAATCGCTCCCCCCAGCCAAACAACCATCATCTGCAAGTGGATGAAGCACCTAATAGCACTCGATGGTCAGCCTCTCGTTATTGATTCTGCCGAATCGCTGGGAATAACTCTGGATAATAAGCTAAATATGCAGACTCACATCAGCGCTGCAACTAAGGGGGCACATTTTCAGATGAACACCCTGAGAAGACTGAAACCCTTCATACTCGCAAATGACTATAAACAGGCAATTCAGACTCTAGTAATCCCCAGAGTTAATTATGGGAGTGTCGCCCTCTGCGACCTTCCTTGATCAACGACGGCCCCTCTAAGAGCCTGAATCAATGCAGCCGCTAGACTTATCACAGGCTCCAAAAGAAACTGTTGTGACCTCAACTGGCTACCTTTTGAGGCCAGAATCCATTTGAATATCACCTGTATGACACACAAGGCATTGCATCACAAAACCATGGGAAACCTAGCGGAGAAATTAGTACTATTGGGTGGTAACAGAATTACTAGGAGTTCGGATAATCTTCTACTGAAACCACAACATTTTTCCAAGAAGAAGATATACAACCGTACCTTCTCTGGAATGGCTCCCAGGATTTGGAATGCCTTGCCTCCAGAAACGAGACTGAACCCCTCCATGGCATTCTTCAAAAAAGAAGTGAAATCGATCCTCTTGTCCAAATTCACATGAACTATTTCATACAAGCTTGTATATATGTGCTAGTCTGTAATAGTTACCACTACTGTATTCACATAGTTCATAGTATTTTTGTATATGTCTATCACCTATATTTGCCCTGTTAAGCGTTCTGATACCCGCAAGGGTCCTGTTTGCAATATACAAAACCTTCAAAATAAAATAGATACAATTTTGCGTAATATGCGTAATTTTGAGGTCATTTCAAGTAACTATGTTAGAGCAAATTAAGAGTCTTGTGAAATCCCCTAATGTTATGCCACATTATTAAAAGGAGAAAAAGACTAATGATCCTCAAATTTCGAACAAATGTAAATGGATTATTTCATAGATACAAATATTGGGATCTGTCAGCTTTGCCAACATGCTCATTTCCAAATACTGCTCATAGATTTTCATACATCGGCTGCTGCTGATGATACAATTGCTTTTGATTTTGGTTATTAGTTTGTTTCCTGCTTTTTGATTACTATCGAAATTAAAGACTTTGGGCCTAATTTAGAGATTGGTAGATGGTTTATTATCTTACAAATGTGACGGATATCCTGTCCACCTTATTATAAGTGCATTACATCATATGGCACTTGCAAATAGACAGACAGGATATTGGTCACATAAGTGACGGACTAACCCTTCACCAAACTCTAAATCCAACCCTAAGTCTTTTTCTGCTAAAGGAAGCTGTATTGGTGTTTGATTAGAAGCCTTTTGTTTATGAGCTTTTGCTTTGTCCAATAGCCTGATTGCAGTTGAATACTTTCCATTACTAGCAAGTCTGGTGAATACTTCTTGTCTGTTTCCTTTGCTCTCTGTTAATTTTTCCCTTTTGATTTTTTCTGCTTTGCGCTAAAGTACATGCTTTCTCAGATTCTCCCTTCACAATTGTAAATACCTGTATTTATGATTTTTTTAACACTATTGCATGATAGGAAATGTTTTGCAAGGAGACTTGATTCTTCTACAAACCTGTTTGTAAATTAGGCATGTAAAATAATTGATGTTGCACTACACTGATCTCTTGAGCTTTATTTCCCTCATTGTTGTCAATATTTGCAACATTTCAATGATTTAAGGTTGATCTTAGCCCCAGTCTTTTCATGTAAGTAAACAAGAATGAACATCCTGCCACTCTGAGAATATATCTTTTAGTATCTCTGATTGGTTTAGCTGATTTTCATTAAGTAACATTAGGGCTTTTGAAGTGCCTTGCATGAAAAGACGAAGAACAGGAAATATTAACAATGGTTTTAGATTCTGAAAGGATGTCAAGATCTCCTCTTGGGAGTTGGATAAAATAAAAATATTGGAGATTCGTTTTTAGATGAAAGCCTAATTCCTCTATTTTTTTTCAAATTCAAATACTTTATTCGGTTTTCATACAGTAGGAAAAACCATAAAAGTACATATAAAGAACAATGATTATGTGATAAAAAGTTTAAAAAGTTCTATATACATAAGCATCTTACAGCGTTAAATAAAAAAGCAATATTTTCATGAGTTAAAAAAGATATCAGATTATCGAGGCCTTTAGATAGAACAAGAAAAAACAGAAAATTATGAATGAAATTACTCGATTCCAGATTCATTCTCAACATAACAAATTCATACTATGGTCTAACCTTGCCCTACACCTAAGCGTTGATTTAAAAAATCTGGCTACCTGGTATGCTGTAACTCTTCCCCTAGAAATTGCAAACAAAGAAATGCTGGGCGACATCTTTGAAGACCCATTGTCTTTAGAATAGGGTTTAGCCAGTACTTTCTTTGAACTATATAACATTTGCAAAACAAAACTATAAATCATCACAGGGGCAGGGGGATAAATCTCTCGCCCAATCGTTGGTTCGGGGAAAGGTGACAAAACGAGTGAAAGTGTTCATCCTAAACTGTGTTAGAAGTAACCTTTCATAGATGGTTAAATTAAAGGTAAGGTATGGCTGAATGAACAACGTTGTTTGAATCATTAGCGAGTGTTGTACGCTTTTTTTTGCCACCTCGTTGGTCAGTTGGAGCTGCTCTAAATGTGTCATACAGATTATTTTTAATGATTTTCTAGACATCTCAGCAATTGCTAGGGGCATATGGAAATAGTTTGGCATTCCGAGATCGTACAAAAAGTTCTTAATGTAAGCAATCCAACCTATCTTGTGCGTATTTTCCAATAAGAGACAATCCAAGATAAGATCTTGACAGAATGTTGTTTTGGTGGATGTCCATATTCGATGCCACAAAAAGAGAGGCTGGATTCTCACCAAGTCAGTCATGAATGGCAAACATAGCTCCGTATGGCAGGAAAAAGTTGCAGTGCCCTGTGGCACTTCAAGAAGATATCTAAGAAAATCATTTTCTACATTTTGAATATAGTCAACCTTCCCGTAACCCCAAACTGCCACCCCATAGATTACAGTGGTTATACATTTTGCCTTATATATGTATATTAGTTCAGTTGGAGGCTGCTTCCCCAGTCTGCGTGAAAAACTAATCAGTGCCGCAGTTGTCCTAGTAAACATCAATCTCCTAGTATCAATAGCTTGTTTCCAAGATTGCTTGCTGTCTATCACAATCCCCAAGTAGGGGTAGGTATTCGCACTTTCCCGTTTGGTGTTATCTATAAAGATTTCCTTGGACCTACGTAAGTTACTACCTAACGTCATGACTTAGGTTTTTTTAATATTGATTTTTAAGTCTAGGTCAGCCATGTATGAATGGTATCTGGTATGGGCTAATATCACAGCGTCGTCCACGTAAAGCAGGGCGGGTATGGGGCGTTTTTTTATTTGTGGTAGGTCCCGGCACCCTTTCACCATGTCTCGCTCGAGGCCATTGGTGTAGAGTGTAAAGAGAAAGGGTGCCAGGATGCAGCCCTGCCTTACTCCCCGCCGTACAGCGAACGGCGCCGTTATTTGTCCGCCTGTTCCATACATCACTCGGGCATTTGCCCCAGAATATAGCTCTCTTATAAAAATTTATTATGGATGATTCTACCCCCATTTCCTGCAGAACAGACCATAACTTACTGTGACTTACGTAGTCGAACGCTGCTGATAGGTCGACATACTCCAGGTACAATGACCCGCCCTTCGCCGATACGTATTTGCCTGCTAAGAGTGTTAAGTTTAATACCTGTTCTGTAGTACCTAGACCCTCCCGAAATCCAAATTGGAGTTCCGATAGAACATTGCTCTCAATAGCCCAAAGTTGGAGTCGCTCCAAGATGATACGGCCGGCCACCTTGCCTAACGAATCCAAGAACGATATTGGGCGATTACAAGAGGGAGATTGCCTGGCTTCCTTTTTAAAAATTGGGACCAGGATGCTATCGGACCTTGTGTTAAGCAAACCCACCATGCAGGACGCTTCCAGAACACGGGTTAGGATGGGTGTCCACAGTTCCAGGTTTTGTTTATAAAAATCTACAGGGACCCCATCAGGGCCTGGAGCTTTGCTGCTCTTACTTGCAAGTAACGCTAGCTCTACTTCCGTTAGAGTAATATCAAGGTGTATTGGAAAGGAGGATAGATCAGTTTGCAGAGCACTTCCCCCATTTTCGTTCACTATGGGAGGATCTTCATGGGATGAGCCGAAAATTGGCGCAAAATGATTAACCCATGAATGTTCGTCTATTGCTACATCTATCCTAGGATTATTAATGATGTCCACTAGGAAGGGAGATTTAACTGTTGCCCAAAGGCAGTATTATCCTTAGTGGCACAGCTTTTATGGAGTTGTGCCCATAACGTATCTTTCAGTTCCTTTTTCCTTAGTTTTAACGCGTTATTATATTCTCTTCTGAGGTTTGTAATTTCGTTTTTATCCCTTTTTTTGTCGATGGAGGGCTATTTTTAATTTAGAGTATGCTTTAGTGCAATTTGAGTTAAACCATCCCTTTTTTTCAGTTTTGGTTCTTACATTAGCACTAAGAGATTATTTTACTGATTGGGTAATTAACTGAAAATTTTCCAAGACCACCTGGTTCTCGCTGGTGGGATCGAGACATTTTCCGATAGTGCTAAAATAATTCTTCACTATCTTTGTTGTGGTTTGTACTGGATCTAGTTTTCCCCATTTCCGTGCGAAGCCATTTACTCTATCAAGGGACAGTGTTGCCTGCCCCAAGATATTTAGAGAATTCCCTTTCTCTGCCTTGCTAGGCAGAAGTAGCATAACGCTATTGGGGTAATGATCGCTTAATGCGATATCATCAGTTGCGAAATTACATATTCGGGAAGAGAAGGTGTGAAAATCAGGATATAGTCGATGATACTGGATAGTCCTCTCCATTTGAAAGTAGTTGTAAAAGCAATTGGGGGATTCACAAGCTCATTTGCCATTCCCAGCTCAAGGGCAAATATTTTCTTATTCAAATTAGTCCCCGTCGGGGTATGGAGAAAATGGGTTAGTGGGATTTGGTTTTCGTCCTCAAGGCCACATGTTGAACCAGAACTGTGCCCACAGACGTGTTGGTTAAAATCCCCCCCCGCAGACTATAACCAGATCCTTCCTTGTTTTTCTTTTTAGATCTTGCAGGCAGGTGTGGATCTCACCCATCACACTAATAATTGCATCCTGTCTAAGGTTGTTATAAAAATTTGCCAACACAATAAGATTGCTTTTATCCACTCTCAGGGTAATAATTTGATAATTTTCCTTAGTTTTGATTTGGACAATTTTCTCCAATTTGATGATATTGGAAACAAAAATGGCCAAACAACCCTTTGCTCTTCCGGAAGGCAAAGGGAGCACCATAGAGTGGAAACTTTTATAGCCCACTATATGCATAGCCGATGTTGCCCAAGTCTCCTGTAGGTATAAAATGTTAAATTTATTAATAAAGTTAATCCAAATTTCGTTGTTTAGTTTGGCGCTCAAACCTGTAATGTTCCAGAAAAGTAGACTTAGGGTCATTTTGTCTAGATATTCCACTTCTATAAGCCCTTGAGGGATAGTACTACTGCTTGGTTCCGGAAGATATGCGATTGTAGGTTTTACCGTAACATCTTGGGTTTGTTCAATCTCTTGTCCCTGTGAAACCATATTGTCTGGTTTTCTCTTAACCAGTCGGTCTTGGTCTTCCAATCCTGAAAGTGTATTGAATCTATTTACTGTGTGGAACACCTGATATGAATCATATCTCTTTGTGGTATCGGAATAAAAAATGTGTTGTGGGTGGTTCGGAGGAGGGTAAAAAAAAGCCCAGTGGGAGTATATTTATCTCCCCCTTTGCTACATGCTTATTTCCCTAGTCGTAAATAATTTTTTTAACTAGCATGGGTGATCTAAAAGTGAGTACGATGCAGTCTCCAGAGAAAGACCGTGCACCAGTTCCCACCCACCAAACCCTTCTAGCCATTTTAAATTCTCTAAAGAGACAATCATCTAGACCTGTTTTGAGCCCCAGCCAGTGTAATGCCTTGTTTCCAAGTGTTTCCCACCCCTCTGATTCTAAAGGAGGCTTTCGTGGGACATTTGCCAGCACTATTATGTAAGGAGTTGCCGTAGGTGGAAGATCAAGTTTTTCACCTAGTCCAAGTCTTACTGTGGGCTAAATCTCAGAATTTCGGAAGGGAATGCGAATATACGCGGGGAGGGTGGACGAGGGGGTCTTTGAAATAATATCTGTACTTGTCATTCCGGGGTTGATTCCCTTTGCTGAAGCTATAACTGGGTATTGTGTATCGGATTATTTGACCTCCTGTTAGTATTCTGATGATTGTTTGAATGCCCATCGGACTGATTTTCCCCCTCATATGGTAATCCTTGATTATCAGAAAAAAGGTTTGGGTTCTTTTTAGAATGCCCTATAGTCAAAGATAAAGATTGTTCTATATGGGACAATCTGCATTCCATTTGGTCCAACCTAATCCTCAAGTACAACCTTTCCACCACTGTGATAAGGGACTTAATGTCGTTATTAGTAGTTTCCGAACTCCTGTCATTGGCCGCTTGACCCTTTGTGGAGATTTTTCCTACGCCCACTTTCCTCTTACCCTGTTTTGTATATTTCCTTTTTGGGGTTGTTGTTTCCTCCCCATTTGCTGGAATAGTATATGTAGCAACATGTGTTATCGAGTTCAAAGGGACCTTATTTCCCACAGAAATCGGATTTTTGTGATTTTTTTGAGGCGGTTGTTGAGAGGAATCTGAGTCACTTAGGGAAATTCTGTCTGGAGTGTGCCGAACACAGCCATTCGTAGCACTTTATTTAGATGTTATTTGTCTAGGGCTCGATGGAGGCTGAATGATTAAGCTCCAGGGAGTTAGCCCTTGGCCCGGGCTTTGCCCGGGTGAGCCCGCGCGCGTCTCGTGGCGCGGGAGGCCGCGCTTGATTTAAAGGTCCCGGAGGCGGGGCTACTGCTGCGCGCCTCTCGTGAGACCGCGCTGCCCTGACTACACCATCCTGAGGGCAGCGCGGTCTCACGAGAGGCGCGCAGCAGTAGCCCCGCCCCCCGGGACCTTTAAATCGAGCGGGGCCTCCCATGCCACGGGAATGCTCGCGGGATACCCGGGCGGAGCCCGGGCAAAGTGCGGGCCCGTCCTTGCCCCTCAGTAACCGACTGGGGCCGGGCTGGGCTAGCCCCCTTGGTTTCGCGGTCCGCCGGTAACACGAGGCGCACCCGGCAGGCATGCTCCCCCTCAAGTAGGCAAACAGGATCCCAGGAATGGCAAAGATAAGCAACAGCAAACTTGGTGCAGGTAGGTGGAAGGCAAAGTTATGGTTACAGATTCCGCTATGAGTGTCCCGCTGCACAAGAGGCGGCGCTCGATTTAAAGGTCCTGGGGGCGGCGGGGCTACTGATGCACACCTCTCGCGAGACCGCGCAGCCCTCTGGATGGTGTAGTCAGGGCAGCGCGTGGTCACACAAGGCGTGTCCCGCAGGCAGGCTCCCCCTCAAGTAGGCAAACAGGCTCCCAGGAATGGCGAAGATAAGCAACAGCAAACTGGGTGCAGGTAGGTGGAAGGCAAAGTTATGGTTACAGATTCCGCTATGAGTGTCCCTCATTCCTCTATTTAAACCAGATAGATGAAATTAGCAAATCTTGTTTATAGCACCCACATTGGTTTAACCGACATCATAACTTCCTAAAGTGTCTGTAACATTTTTATGTTCCCCATATCAAACTTGAATTTTGATCTTCCTGAGACAGGCTGATAGGTTAAAATAGTTTGTAACGGAATTACGAATCAATTTTGCGAAGAAAGATACAGTTGGTGTTATAATTTTTTGGCCAAACTTATTATTTGTTATCCATTCTTTTTGGTCTCCAAATCACAAACCCAAATAAGCTACCTGTGTATTCATCCCCTCCACACCCAGTTGCTTTCTCTGTGGGTTAAGCACGGTAGTGCGGCTTGTAAACCTTATTACGGCAATTCAAATATATCTTTATTATGGAGACAAACTTCAGGAGGTTGATAATAAAAACTTTCTTCCTTAATAACCAGTGGCTGGCGATTACTCAAAAAAATTGTAGAAGTTAGAATGCTTAAAATCCACTGTTCTAAACTCATAATGCCCACACCACTCTTTTTGTTGTTACTTTCAATATTGTGTTGTGCATAAAGACTGGAGTGGGCGAACAGGGATGGGGTGGAGTGTCAAAACAAAGTGCAAAATTGCAATTAAAAGGGGTTTCACCACCTTCCCCTCTCTGAATACAACTCTGGTCTGTAACCTGGACTTACCCCCAGCCTTACAACATCATTCTTTCTCTGCCTGGATGGTGGGAGAATGTCGCACACTCATGGATCTTTTTACAGTTGGTTTGCTTCAAACTTCTGGTCAAGCAAAGAGGACTTTCAGCTCCCTTATGCTGTCCATGTGCAGTGCTATCAATTGCGGAACTGGTGCTTAACCCACCAACACACAAGGGCCGACACAACAACTTACCCCTTTGAAGTACTGGTCAGATCTTTTGACAGGACACTAGGCCTGATCTTGTGCCCCTACCAGGTATTGCAACACTCCACCCCTGTAGAACCCACACAACTACAAGGTATACTGGCATGCTGATTCCACAGATAGTATCTCCCAGAAACAATGGGTGCAACTCTGGTGTGACATCCTCAAGATACAAAGGTGCATTTCCTAGCGTGAAACAGCTACAAATTATTGACTAGGTGGTATTACCCCAGCACGCCTATGGGGAACGTTTCCCACTTCCTCTCTTCAATGTTGGGGTTGTCAATCAGTGTCCGAAGACTTCTTCCATATCTGGTAGTCCTGCCTCCTACTGTTCTATATGGAATGGGGTCCTAAGTTACATAAAAGGAACCATAGACTTCCCTCTCTTGAACTCATATAATATCATCATACTCAGCATTCGCCCTCTAACATTGACAGCAATAACGCATTCTGATTGTTGCCTTATAGCTTAAATGTTAGGAACGGCTAAACAATTACTTTCTCTCCACTGGAAAAAACCTACTGTGGTACCAACTGCCCAGTCGATTACTCGTCTTTGACATATCATGGCCTTAGAACTTCTATCCCACCTGGTAACACACACCAAGAACAGATTTGCCCGCATCTAATAGATTTTTTTCTTCAGAGTAGGGCATTCTTGTTTCATACCATCCCAACTCAAAGCCCTTCAATTATTCGAAAACACCTCCCCTGGATCTAGAGATAACATCCTCATTGAGGGGGGATTGGCACTCCCTCGTAGTTTCGCTTTACCCAGATCTTAATACACAATCTCTACAGCTTCCACTCGAAATATCCCTTCACCTTTATCCTTTCTGGGATCAAACACAATTCATTTTGCTGTACCATCAACCTAAATTTGTAATTCCCTTTTGTCCAAGTTTGTCCCTATTCACTACTTATGTGAAACCTTTCACACCCCTTTTTGCTTCAATATCGTATTGTTTGACTGATCCAATGCCTAGAGGCCATTCTGGCTACGACTTTTATGTAGCTTTGTTTACGATCTATATTGGGGTATTCTCCCGTTGACTTGCTTGTTACGACAACGTTGCAATTCGCTAAAGTTGTATGTCTGATATATGCTGAATATTGCACTGTTTGTGTATACTTTTTTGATTAACTAATAAAAAAGACTTGAAGTGAAAAAAAGCTGTTCATTAACTTAAAAAAATAAAAAAGAGAGCAAGAGAATGACCATCATTCAGTAAAGCTTGAGTGAAGATTTACAACGTATGTATTGACAAAATATTCAAAAGTACTCTGGGAAAATGTACAAATTAATTGTTTCCACATACTTTTCAGGAAACTTTTTGTCGAATTCTGTTTTTGTGTGTGCTTAGACAGTTCAGCTACTTGAATTTACATATTCAATAATTATTCTTTGTGAAATGTCTTTGTCTTTGTACCATAGCACATTTATTGAGTCCTGTTTTTTGACGAGCACAATGAATTTTTTTTTCCTTATCATTTGGAGAAGTGTGGCTCAGGGGTTAGAGGCGGCAGACCCGGAAGCTGAGATCGGCCCTGGACCAGGGTTCAATTCCCCGCCTCGGCGGGTCTTGGGCTAAAAATTCCACGGTCTCGATAATTCTCGCTCCGGTGCCTTCTCGACTCACGGGTTCACGCTCTGCGACTCTGGGCAATAGCTTGCTTAATCTCCACAACGGCCCCTCGCGGCGGGATGCCTGGCTTTCACCTTGTGGATACCCTGCCAGGGCCTCTCACAGGGGAATACCAGGACGGGTTCCCTAGGCAAGCGCCAGGATGCCCTTTGTGGTGACAGGTCGCGCTATATAAGTATACCTACATTTACACATTTACATTTACATTTGAAAAGGGTTTTCTCAGTGTAATATCACATTCTCATGCAGTAATATTTTACATGATTGAAAGGATTTATGAGTGCAAGCCTTACAAGGGCACCTTTCATGAATATCTTACACTCATGAATCGACACATTTGAATATGTAAGTCAGACATACACATGCAAATGGCTTCGTAAATAGGGCCCACAGTCTCAAATGAGTTATGGCTGAGACTCTGCAGAACTAAACCACAACATCAGAAAAGGTTAACAGGTTTCTATGCTTGCTACTTTGGCCCCCTTTTGTACCGCTTTTGGCCGCCATAAGTGTGGCAGGGTATGCTCAGACGTGAGTCCCTTGCTCACTTTGCCACTGGAGTCAGGCAAGCCGGGCTGAAGACGGCTGGAATGCCAGAAACCGGTCCTCGGAAGCTTGTTTCCGGTCCAGAGAAGGCATGGCTTGTCAGTTGGGGCTGGACTGTTCCCATGAGGCACAGGGTCAGACTGATTTGCATATAGCCATGTCTGAACTGGGGTGGCAGAGTGGGCTAAAGAACGGTGATTGATTAAACCCAGATCGTTTGACTGGGTGTGAGTGTTTGATTCGTTCAGATGCTCCGTCCATAACCACCCCCTTTTGTACCGCTTTTGGCCGTCATATGTGTGGCAGGGTATGCTCAGACGTGAGTCCCTTGCTCACTTTGCCACTGGATTCAAGCAAGCCGGGCTGAAGACGGCTGGAATGCCAGAAACCGGTCCTCGGAAGCTTGTTTCCGGTCCAGGGAAGGCATGGCTTGGCAGTTCGGGCTGGACTGTTCCCATGAGGCACAGGGCCAGACTGATTTGCATATAGCCATGTCTGAACTGGGGTGGCAGAGTGGGCTAAAGAACAGTGATGGATTAAACCCAAATCGTTTGACTGGGTGTGAGTGTTTGATTGGTTCAGATGCTCCGTCCATTACCACCCCCTTTTGTATCATTTAAGTGATGGGCACGGAGCAGCCCATCCAAACACCAGCAAGTGTAACAAAAGAGATGAGGCCCATTACTGGCAATGACGCTTTTATTCAGTATCCTGCAGCACGACATCCTTCCTGTTACCTAACGTTTCAGCCGCAATTGGCCTTGCTCACAGGTGGAAGGTTAGACGATTTAATTGCCAGGTGCGCTCGTGCCTGCTTTTTTAAAGTTCTAGGATCACATGGCTGCAAGTTGAAATACAAATCCCATAGTGCACTGTCAGTTGTCTTTAAAATTACAAACTGGAAGTCCTCGTTATTTTCAAACTTCAAAGTTAACAGTTAGTACCTTCGTGGCAGCGGCACTGGTGTTGGTATATATATAAATAGCCTGTTACCCTGATTGGCCAATACAAGCTCCTTTCCAAGGAGAAAAGGTTAAGAAGGAAGTGAACGTGGAAGCTACTTATCGCTCAATTTGTTTAAACAAAAGTTACAATTCTGCTCATTGCCCCTTCCTTTACCCTGTCTGCTCGCTCAGCAGGCAGTGCAACCTGATGACTCAAAAGTAACAAATTATTACAGTTGAGTAGTCAATTCAATTCAATTTCAAAGCTTTTATTCGATTTGCAAACAAATCATACAAGCAAAACATGGAATCAATCCATTGCATTAAAAAATTGTTACAAAATTTATACAGGGGAGTCCAAAATAATTCATGTGGGAATAGGACACATACTAACAAGCGTTTAAACATTGGATCTTAATTAAAAAACATGAAGATGACAAAAAGGTATAGAAGTTAAAATCGTACAGACAGGAATAAATAAATTGGCACAAAAAGCTTATCCTGGCAGCTGTACGTTGAATAACAAGCCCCTGCCTTAATCATGGGACATGAAAATTTTTGATTTAAAATTTTTGATACAGACAGGAAAGTATAGAAATATAGCAGCACTAAACATTTCCTGGCAGCTGTATGATAAAAGTATGAAAAATCAAAAGGAAGAAAACACGTACAGACAGGGTTGAAAATAAGTTGAACACTGCTAAAAAAGTGCTCACCCTGGCAGCTGTACATTTTGGGGAAGTACAGACAGGAATATAGAAATCATAGCAATACAATACTTTTCCTGGCAGCTGTACATTTCAAAATATAAGTGGCAACAAAAAAACATATGTCCACATTTTCTAAAGCTGATAGTAACACAAGGGCTTTCTTAAAAGACCGTATATTATATTTAATAAATATAGGTTTTAAATACCTTAGTCTTAAAAAGTGATAAAATTTACAAAAAAGTAAGAAATGGCAGCAACTCTGGCATGAAACATTGCCACAAGGGCAGGGGGTTTCAGATTTCTGTTTCTGTACTGGGAACGCAACTAGATGGTGTACAATACCCAACCTGACGCGGGTTAAAACATATTGATGAGATGGGCGGCAGACATATAGGAGATAGGCTTGGAACCCCGATGGTAAGTTAAGTTCTCTATAGAACTTCACAGTAGTTAACTTACCATATACCTCATCTCGCCCTTTCTTTTTGTACATCAAAAAAGTTTGTTTGATCTCTTTTTTGGGTATTTCTACCGCGAGTTCGGGGTCAGTAAGAACATCAATATCAAACAGAGTCTTAAACCAAAAACTGATGTATTTCAGCCAAAGAATACGTAAAGAAAGGTCCAGGCCTATACAGTCAAGAATAATTTCTTGAGTGAATCGAGTTTCTGGCTTAGCCCAAATAGAACGCCACAATAAGAGTGGACGAACGGCTGCTAAGTCCGAGATAAACTCGACCCCAACCTCGTCATGAATTAATTGAATGGAAGCGGAGTGGGGAACACATAGCACTTTTCTTAGGAACTTGTTCTCCTCTTTTTGGAGAGAGGTGCCATCTGTGTGGCCCCACACTCCAGCCCAGTACAATGCCGAGGGAACACAGCGAATATTATAGATGTTAATCATATCACGAATGCTTCTCGAACCGAGCTTAGAAGAAAATCGAAAAACGCTGCTAGTACAGCGAGTCATTTTCAACCTGGCATTGTCAAGCTCTGATTTCCAGGACCCATCGTTAGCATAGGTGATTCCTAAATAGCAAAATGTTTTAACTTGTAACATTTTATCGCTGTCTAGATAGAAATTGGACTTTAGTTTATTGGCTGACTCACCGCACAACATAACATAGGTCTTGGATTTGTTTACACAGAGTCTCCTATTTTGTATAAACAACATAAAACCATCAATGAGACGCTGTAAGCCTATCTGAGTGCGTGATAAAAGTACCGCGTCATCCGCATAAAGTAAGATTATTGAGTAGTCATTTTGCTATTACAGATTAGTATGGGTGCGTTAAACAGACTTAAATAAAGAAAAAAGGTAAAGGATGTTATGAATCCTGGGCAGACTACATAGAGGATTATAATGATTATTATTATTAAAATGTCTAGTTAATAATAACAATATTAATAAAAATAATAGATACAAAAATATTACTAATAATAATAATAATGCGGTAATTGTTTTTTTCCGTAGTTCCAAATGATGAGAAGTAGTCCATTACTTTATTTAACATATTTTGCAACTGATGAATGTTCCAGGAGCCACAGATCAGCTTCTCTCAAATGGGTGAAGATTCTCTCCCGTTTCTAAACATCGAAGCAGAGACGGCTCATTCAGTAGATTGCATCATTGCCACAACTGCTCCCAGCACATGAATGCCACATAATTGCTGCAATCACATTATACTCTAGTTTAGTAAGCACATTAGGCATGTTACCCATCTGATCCTCTGTATGTGCATTATTGACAGCGTGTGCTAATATATGCAATGTTTGCATCCTGCTACTGAGAACCCAAGCATTCAAAATGGCGCCTTGCTAATGGAGATGCAGCTGTCTCCCACAGTTTGCACTCACATCTGCCTCTCGAGTCATTTGCTCTTTGAAAAGGTTCAGTTCACAAGTGCCAGAGAGAAAGTAACAATCAAGCTGTCGCTATCGGAATCAAATGACAGCTCGGGAGTTGCAACAAAAAAAGGCTTTTAGGGCATTTTCCGAGATTGCTGTTTATTATTTCCTGCTGTGTGCCACATGTCATGCGTCAGTTGTCAGACAGCGCGTGCACCCGGGCAATAGGAGCATAAGGTCTCTGGAGAACCCAGGTTTCTGTCTGACCACTAACGGAAAAAAATCTGTCAGGTCTTGAATGTATTGCAACATTATTATGTGTCTGCAGTTGACGGGTCAAATCTAAGACACAGGGCTGGTGATGTACAGCTCTGAGCAGGCACCAGCCCAAAGCTGTCATCCTGCACCTGCAGAAAGAGGCAGACCCGCCCAGCGCTGCATCTAGCCAAATGCGCAAAACATAATACTTCTTTGCCTTGGCTGTGAATATTACATTTTGGGAAGCTTTCATACATTCATATGTTTTAGCAAATGCAAAAAAATATTTTTCCAATTAAACAGAAGCCCAACTTTTTTTGCTGTTCGTTAGCACCAGACTTGCTGAGATTTAAAAGACAGCAATATCAACGGCTTACTTCGAAAAGACTTTAACACCTATGTCCTCAACTGATGTATCAACAATGACTTTTAGAGGTCCAGTAGACGTCTGCAATTAGTATATTAGCTGCCTCCAAGATGTTGTATATCCAATACATATGAGAAGGGAACCATCAGCCCCCATCAGACACTGGTTGTTGCAAGTGTCAATCACTTATTGATCAGCCCACGTTACAGCCACTGGTTAGTGCAACTGTCCCTTATGAGGTTTACAGCTTTTCCTCTTTACGAGCATCCTGGGATTACAATGGCCGTTCACGTTTAGGGTCCGCATAGATGATCAGCAATGTTTTCTTTAGGGCTCATTCCAAAACTCGCTGCACTTCCACTCATTTTATCTAGGGAGAAATGTGGCAAGCTGTGGTTCGTGTGGCACTAGCTTACTCACCCTTGGCATCCTCTGCCCCAAAGTCAGCCGGGTGCCATGGGTACAGTTCACATGTTACTTTATCACATTATTAAAACCAAAAATGCTGTTCACTATGACTCTTTCTCGCGCTCTTATGCTTTCTCACTCACTCACACACTCACTCGTTCACTCACGCACTCACTCACCCTTCACCCAATTACTACCAAAAAACATTTACCAACATACCGTGTCACACACAACTTCCTCTTCATAGACTCCTACATAGCGCCTCTCCTCCGCTGTAGGTGGGCACCAGGAGCCTCCACCCATCCTGGTGAGGAGCCTTCTGGCAGCCGTATCAGTCAGGTTAGTCCTTGGCATGGCGTTTTGTCTTCTGCATGCCCTGCCCGAAACTATCTCAACATCTGAAGGAACAGTGGATGAATTTGCTGGAACGCGGGTGGGCCCAAACAGCCTCCTAAACATAGCACGCTGAACTGCTTCAATTGTGCCAAAGAGGATGGAGCAAAAGGAAAAGACCTTATTCAGCAAATGCTGGTGTGAGCCTCTGGGCCTACACACTAGGAACTGGGATTCTTTATGATGCCTGATTTCCTGCTAATAAGGAAACATCACATACAAAATTCAGGGGAATTGTGAACACCTTCGACAACCCCACTGTCTCCCAATCAACAAGAGAATCACCTTCATGCTCCTCATACATGCATACAAGGCTTTCCATGACGTAGGACCAGAATCTGAAACACTGCTTCGCTTTCCACATGCCAGCCAGGCAACTCCGCTCCGCCCAACTCGCCCTGGCCTCATTCCCACAGATCCACAAGACCAGAACTGGAGGAATATGTTTCTTCCACCTCACCACCAAGTCCTGGAACACCCTGCCCCTCCACCCCAGGCAATCCGTGTTGTTGACCCAATTCAAGAAGGACCATAAGACCTGGTTCTTCAACTGAACCTCCACAACCAGACCAATGAGCAGCCCCCGCACCTTGTGACACTCATGGGTGAGTAGTCGTGCTTTACATATCTGTGATTAATTGATTGATCCATAGAATGGATTGATTGTTCCCTTTGAAATTACTCAGGTGTAAATGGCTATCAGTGCATTACATAAGCAAGAAATGGAAGTTATTATTTGTCTTGATGAGCAGATGCAAGTGTAAATCTAGGGTCTTGATATGTACTGGTAACTTTTTCAGATAAAATACTGATTTTCTCCTAAACCAACCGCAGCATATTTTGGACTAAGCCTAAATGAACTGTACACAAAAAGAAAATACCCAGTAGAGAGCCATTATTTATATTTGTGCTTTATGTGAAAGATAAATGAAAGGGAGGGAAAAGTTAATTCCTTGATGCCTGTGCTAACATTTAGGCAGTTGCAGAACCGGACCATCAACTCTGTGATGTGCCATGTGTAAGTGTTACTGATTGTCTAATGCAGCTCAAATGACTATCAATTATTGTGGAATTATGGAGTTTGTCAAAAGTGCAGAGGACAGCTTCTGCCTATTGGATCAAACTGGCATCTATATATGCTCCTACGGCCTCAGTCACAAAAGCTCTTTCCGAGTCTTGATGCTGTAATAAAAGACAAAGGGCCTTATTTAGAGTTTGACGTGTTACTCTGTCTCAACTGCGACAGATAACCCATACGCCTTCTTATAAGCGCATTATATCTTATGGTAATGTAATAAAGTAGATTGGATATTTGTCACTTTTCTGATGAAGTAACCTATGCGTCAAACTCTCAGTCAGGCCCCAAATGTAAAATAAGTTGAAACACTTTCAAATATATGCTGTGCATTTGCGGATGAGGCAAATTGTACATTTCTGTGTGTTACAACAGTTACAGAAACAGTGATCCCAGAAATGCAGTAATGCAAAATGATGATGAGCTCCGATGTGGCTATAATAATTAATGGTGGCTGAGATGAATTCAGGCACTCCATCAATCACTTTCTTGTACACTTCACTGCAGCTCCCTAAGTGGGATGTCCAGATGTGGGTCCTGTGCACACTGTGCCACTGAAACCAAGTTATATGTGACTGATGAACCTTAATAAGTGTGAAACGGCTCTTGGGTTGCTTGTGTTCCCGTTGAGGGAGGGTCTCGTGTGGCAGTTCAGACTGGACTGTTCCTATTGGAGCAGAGTCTAAAATTATTTTGATATGGCAGGGTTCAAACTGAGGTGGCATAATGTGCAAAATAATGATGGACTGGGACGCAGCCCTGAGTAATAACCGGTGGCTGAGATTAATTCAAGCATTCCATCCATCACCTTGTTGTACTTGTATTTGAAGCCCTGAGTGTGCCGGGTGGCCCAGACGTGGGTACTGTGCTCACTGTGCCACTGGAATCAAGATATGCCTGGCTGATGAGCCCACATAAGTGTGAAACCGGTCCAGGTTTGTTTGTGTTCTGGATTTCGTTGGACCTGGCCTGGCAGTTTGGGCTTCACTGTTCCCATTAGAGCAGTCAAGACTAATTTGCATATCGTTAGCTCCAAGCTAAGGTGGCATGGTGTGCAAAATAAGGATGGACTGGGATGTGATCCAAAGTAACTACCTGAGGCTAAGATGAATTCAAGGCTTCTGTCTGTCTCTTTTTTTGTAATATTTCAGTAGCACCCACAAGGCTGTCAGGGGACATGGCATGATTCAGATGTTCCTACATCATGAATTGCATCTTAATGAAAAGCTTTGCTGGACCATGCTCACACTCCCTCTATAACCTCTTGACTCTCACAGACATTGAAATCATTGGCCTAGGCTGTGCCGGTGGACTAGGAACGTGCAAGCTTGTTATTATTGAAGTGTAATCTTGCGGTCATGTTGATTATGAACCTATCAGTGCTTTGTGTAACTAAGAACAGAAGACTTTGTTCCAGCAGAAAATGCCTGGCTGTAACTGTGAAACTGGATGTGTTCAGAGGCTGATTGCACTATACTAGCAATTTTCAACAAATTACTTTATAAACTGATGTATGACAGAACTGCTTATGGGATTACTTCGCATAGCTAACAACAACGTCTTTACCACAAATGCATCTTTACCATGCATGCCTTTACAATGAATTTTGTTGTAAAGGCATGATTAGTAAATGGATATGCATGGTAAAGATTACACCCAAGCCCCCCGCTACTCCAGTCCTAAAAATACCCCAGCTTCTCACATTGAGCCCAAAAACTGGTCCCTATCCTAAAAACTACCCCAACCCTAGCCCTATAAATACTCCAGTCCCCTCACCCTGTGCCCTAAAACCGGTCCCCAGTCCTAAAAGCTACCCTGACCCCCCACCCTGAGACCTAAAACATGCCCCTAGCCCTACAAAACTACCCCAACCCCAGCCCTAAAAGCCCCCCAGCTCCCCGCCCTGAGCCATAAACCCAGCCCCATCTCTAAAAACGACCACAACCGCCCCGTCTGGAGTCCTAAGATCGGGCCCCAACCCTAAAAAATACCCGGATCCAATCCCAACCGAAAAAACAAAAAATCTAGTTACCAAGCCCTTCCTTCCATTGTTGTCCGGACAAGAAGTCTCCAACAACTTCCCCCCCCTGTCCACTTGCTCCAAATAACTGAATAACACATCTACTACTCAAATTACTTCATATTTATACTGGATGTATGACGTTAGCACGCATACTATTACCACGCATACCTTTACAACGCGGTATTTACAACGAATACCGTTACAACGCATAGCGCTTTGAGGTGCTGGATAGTGGTAAGTATAATTTTATATTCCAACTCCAGTCCCCGTGGACACTAGGGAAGGTGTTGGATATAAAATTAAACTTATTCCCTATCCTAGAGCGCCCCCCAGCGCAATGCGTTGTAATGGTATGCGTGGTAATGCCTGCGTTGTAATGGTAGTGCGTTGTAAAAAATGCGTGCTAAACGTTGTATACCATTTATACTATACTAATTTTCAACACTAAACCTTTATGGGTTCCAGAGTGGCGTGCTACTCGCCAGAAAAGCACTTCAACACCCATCAGGGGTAACAAGTGCTATATGAATGCAAATCTTTCTTCCCCTTTTATCCCTCCGCTATCCTTCTCACTCCAAGTAACAGACTAATATCCACCACTGAAATTACCTCATATTTCACCATATTAGTTCACCACTAATCCTTTATAGGCTTCCTGAATGCGTTAACAAGTGACAAATAAATACAAATCTTTGTCCTCCTCTATACTTCTGCTATCATTCCAAATCCAAATAACTGACTAACCTATCTACTACTTAAAAAGTACTTGCATGTTTCGCTATACTAATTCAACACTAATCCTCTATGGGTCCCGGAGTAGCGTGCTACCCGCCGAAAAAGCGATTCTACGCCTCGTCAGGGGTAGTAAGCGCTGTATAAATGCTATTACAATACAATACAATATGTGCCTTTCACACCTTTACAACGGAAATCTTTAGGGAAGCATATGCTTGGTAAGGCAAGTGTACTAATGCTTGTGTTGAAACAGCACGCGTAGTTTACACTGTGTTGTTAATGCCATTTCCCTTTATAAACTGTATGGAAAATACATCGAGCTGCTATCTGAGGTGCCTTTTGTATTTGAGAGAATTCATTGCATTCGGGTTTCACACAGAAAACCGTAAATGAGCAAGAGACATAAAAGATTTGCACATATTATGAGTATAAAAAGATTGACAGTGTCACCATCCACTGCCGTGGAGAATATTTTTCCATACTCCAGCTCTTAGAAGTGAGGCACTTCTGAATCCACTGACACAAATTGGGATAGTGCAGAGAAATAGCAAAACTGAGGATGAATACACTAATACACCCATCTCTGCCTCTTTTTGAAGTTAACATTAGCTGGAACTGGCCAGCAGATTCGACACATATGCCCAGATGCATCAAGCATTTTTGGAGTCGCTACTGGTGCGATTCCTTAAAATCGGCCGTTTGCGACTCCAAAAATGCTTTTTGATATGCATCATTACTTTTTGTTAAAATTCGCTAATTTTGCGAATTTCTTAAATGCGATTGCATTTAAGGAATCGCAATTGTGCGATTCCTTAAATGGAATGCATCATTGTAAAAAAATTAGCGAATTTTAAAATTGCAAGTGCAAATTACCACGAGTTTGAACCTCGTGGTAATTTGCACAATTGTTTAAAAAAGCACAAAAATGCATTTTTTAAACTGTTGAGTTACAGACACACATGTCCTTAGGACATGCGTGTATGTAACTTACATGTAAAAGTGCATTTCATGGGTGCAGGGGGGTGTCCTTTGGACCCCCCTCTCCACCCTTGAAATGCTTTGTTGAATTCCGATTTTGAAATTGCAAATTCGCAATTCCCATTCATTCCTATGGGCATTTCAGCCCATAGGAATGAATGGGAATTGCGAATTCGCAATTTCAAAATCGCATTTTTTATGCGATTCGGTAAAAATTGCGATTTTTACCAAACTGCAAAAAAAATGCGAAAATAATGATGCATACCATTTTGAGAATCCTAATTTGCGTTTCGGTAATTTTCGCAAATTAGGACTCGCAAAAAAGTACTTTGATGCATCTGGGCAATAGTCCCCATCTAACCCGGAAATGGCTATTAGAAGAGAACAGGCCAACTTTGTCATCTGCCCATATCACACACTGCCATTGCGCTGAATATCCTCAGAGTCCCATACCATGTGGCTTCCAGACGAGGTAATTAATTCAAGGTTGAGCAAGTGGGCACAGTGCGAATGGTAGTACTTCACATTTTATATAAAAAACCTAGGGGGTTCTGCAAGTTTTGCCGATCACATTTGCTGTTAATTTCCAGGCCAAAATAGCGTTTGTAGAAAATACCCTTATTTATAAGTAATAGTTTGCCATTTTCTGTCTAACCCAGTGACAGCACACGTCTGTGTAATGCATTTCTCAAATCACAGTTTTTTCACAATTCTTTGTATTGATGGGGTTCCCATCTCCCCGCGTTATTGAGTGTTGTAACATTTGTATCTGCATCTTTCGATCATTTCATTGCCTATTGTGCTGTTTTTTTTGTGTGTCCAAGACTATATTTTATAAAGCAGTTAAATATATGATAATGTGAAAATGACCTTTTCCCTCTATTTTTACAAAATTTCTCATCCAACATAGTAATATTTGATAGAATGCTACCGCGGGTTCAATACAGGATGTTCTCTCGTGTGACATTTTAGCAAATCTACTTTTGTGCGTAAGCCTGAATGCAAACACCTCAAGTACGCCATTCATTTATTACAATATAAATGGAATTGATGTGACTGCAGTGATGCGATATATCACACTCATTCGCTTGATATGTTGGGAAATGAAACAAATTAAAAAGCATATCTTCTGACAAATATTGGCATTTGAGACACAAAACAAATACCATGTTTTATTTAGCATAATTTTGGTTCCAACCCATTGTTTCCAAAGCCTTCCATAGAAATGAGCCTATTCACAGACTGAATTTTGTAGTGCATAAATGAATACTATAGCAGTGCAGCTCACTCACCACAAAATGCTGTTCATAAATCTATCAGTGGTAGCCCCTTCACTATGGTGAAAGTGCATCGTCCCCCCCCCCCCTCCAATTGCCGGCAGCACAAAAAAATAAAAATATAAAACGAAAATAACCTTGTGGTTTTTATCTTTTTATTTTGTTTACAGGAGTCTTGGAGGTGGGGCCAGGGGGATAACAGGCACCCACGGGGAATGAAATGCACTGTTATCAATACGCATGATGGTCTGGCTGGCCATCTCAGGCTGGCCAAACCGTTATGCTCTCTCCAACACAGCTGCATTGCTAGGTTGGAGAAGGCAAAGCACAGGTTCCCAGTCTCCCTGGGAGTGCAAATCATCGGTGCTCAGGCCAATCCTGAAGCTGCTCTCATGCCTGAGAGGAAGATCAGGATTGGCTGCAGGGGAGTCTGGGAGTCTCTGCCTACTGTGGAGCCACAAGAGGAGATGGAGACAGCGATGTGGCAGGCAAGTTTTTTTGTTGTTGTTTTTTTTGTTGTTGTTCGTTGTCTCCTCCCCTCTCCTCTGACACCGGGTGCTGCTGAAATCTACGGCCAGACATCTCCCAATTTGCCTCCTACATCCATCCATTATCAGCAAAATTTCCCTAAAAAAACAATCATTAAAAGAAAGAGAACCAGGATGTGCCTCATTTAGGCATTGGAAGACCACCCAGCAAAGAGAATTTAATGAAAACGAACAATGGCTTTTACCCGAAAAGTCCTGGATGCTTTGATCTATACAGGCACTCATCCAGTCCACTAATTTACAATCAAGTTGCTCAATCCCACATCCATAAATCCATGCATCAATTAATGTATGCATTGACATATTCTTATCTTCGCTCAATTGCCCATCCACTATACCGTACATGCAGTCCCCAATCAATAAGGCAACACTTTCCCTTGTCAGCTCTAAATATTGTCTTTACAATTAGGGTTGGAGGGGAGAGAAAGTGCTTATGGCAATGATTAAATGCCTGTGTGGAGTAAGAGTATTATCAGTAGTTTCAGACTCCAGTCTGTAAGGGGTGTAAGAGTTGTGTTTGTAGTATCAGACTAATTTGTAAGGAGTGCAAGAGTTCTGTTAGTAGTGTCAGACTACTACTCTGTGACGTGTGCAAGTTCTGTAGCAGTATGTGAATACTACTCTGTGGGGTGTGGATGTGTCTTTGGTAGTCTGGAAATAATACTCTGACAGGACAGGTGTGGGTGTTCTGCTGGTAGAGAGATATCTACTGTATGAGGGGATTTAGGGTGCTGATAAGCTTTAGGAATTTTGCTTTTCCACTAAAAGAGCTTTAACAGCTTAACTTGTGTCTATGTTGGGGGCATGGGCCAAGGTAGGGTTTTTACTTATTAACTAAAGGATGAGTCTTGCTCCAGAATCAATGCTGCAACAATCATTTGATAGCAGGACCCTCTCCCTTTGAACCTTAATTGTCTGCTTTACCCAACAAAGTGGGCCAAAGACAGCAGGGAAAAACATTAATGACTCAGATTTTCCATTTATTCCCTTTTGAGAACCCTTACAAACTAACCATGGCAAGCTAAACTCCATATCATGTGCACCAACAGTTGTGTTTACTGGTATCCAAGTACCAGTTACACCAGTGACCACATCACAGAATCTCAGCCCTCTCTCCCAGGATGCCTGGTGCTGAGTGAAACTCTCCAAGTCTTTGCCTCTGAAATCACATACCACAGCATTTTCTAGCAGCTGCTGATGCTGGTAACACTGCTCCAACCCAAAGAAAAGTTCTTTAGTTCACACACAACTAAATGCAAACAAATCCATTTAAAAATGTACTTCCTCCTTGGGAAACGTAGCCCTCTCAAGTCCCTTGTTCCCTCAAAGGTCGAGGAGAACGATGACAAAAGGGACGTATGCTGTGTTGTTCCATACAGGCAACAAATCTCAATAAAATCTCTGTGGGTATTGATGACATATGTAGGGATAATATATTGATCTGGGTGAAATTTTAATTACTCAGGAGTAATCAGACCATTGTTGATGATTTAGTGTTTATTCTTGTGAAATTGCCCAAAAATATGCAATTACACATCCTTGAGTAATTTGTACTTTTTTGGTGCAAAAGATTCTACTGCAGCAGCACAGGAACAAACACAAGTGGCTGCTATTGTTTACGTTCTGTTGCAATTAATGGTATTTCTTTTTTTTATGTTCAGAAAGGTTTTATTAAGTTTTAAGACAAAATGAAAAGAACAAGTACAATACAAAAAAGAGGAAGGAATTTACAAGCGTAAGCGATCAAATAATCAATATGAAATGCATTAAACCAAAATACACAATATAAATATATAATAATAAAAGAGAATCGCAATTAAAGAAGAAGGGAAAGGAGGAAAGGGAGGGAGAGGGGAAGGAAAGCACATGTCATAGGGTCATAAAGTCAAAAACTACAGAGTTACAATTAAATTGCAATGTAAAAATAGAACATAAGAAAATATTTAACAATATCATTGCAAAACATATGAATCAATAGGAGACCAAAACGACTGAAATGATTGTGAATTATGAGTAACGCCTTTAAGAGATAGCTGTGCACCTCTTCTCGTAAAGGTAATCCACGACCACCAAGCATGGACTGAAAGAGAAGAAGCATCTTTCCACCAGAAGGTAATGGATTTTAAGGCAGCTGTTATCAGAAAATTAAACAATTTTGCCTCTGACTCAGAAAGGGGATAAGTTAGGGCAATCGATTTGCAAATTAATAAATTAAAGGAAATATCATCTTGTAAAGGTAAAATTTTTAAAATTACATTCCATACTTCCAACCAAAATTTCATAATAACTGGACAGTCAAATAACATATGGCGAAGTGAACCAGGGCTAGCATTGCAGTGCCAACAACCATCAGAAAGTAACAGTTTAGCATGAAATAGACGTGATGGAGTCCACAAAGTGTTAAATAATATAAAGGCATTGGTTTGATAAAGGGACACTGGGAGCCAGCCAGAGATACTGTCAAGCCATATAGAGGACCATGAGTCATCTGACAGGGAGATAGAAAGTTCATTGTTCCAGAACGACAAAATAATCTGAACATTGGAGCCCTGTGAGGTGAATTTTTTTTTATAAAAAACAGAGACAGCTTTAGGGGACGATGTTGCAGCTGTAAGGTAAATTAATAGGTCATTTGTGGTGGAAGAGGGAATACCATTGGGAAAGGAATCCAAAATAGAGTTACACAAGAATTGATATTTTAAAAGGTCAGTAGCTGGAAGACCAAACTTTAACTGTATCTGTTCAAAGGGAATAAAAGCATTACCATTAAAGACATCCTTAAGATATAAAATTCCCTTTGAAATCCAAGAGGACCAAAAGGTAATGTTTCTGTTCAATTTAAGTAATGCACTCTGCCATAAAGACAAGTGGATTGTGGAAAGTAGGGGTAATTCAAAATTAGAATCTAAATGATTAATTATCAATCTGGAGGACTTAATGATAGAGGAAAGATGAACAACCTTCGCTGTGGAAGACATTGACATCAATGAAGGCAAAGAAAAGGGCCGTACAATGGAGGCTTCAATATCCAATCAAATTGGAGGTTTTACCATATGTGAAGTATGAAACCAAAGGGTACTCTGCTTTAAAATAAAAGCTTTATGGTAAAGGTGAAAGTCTGGCAGGGAAAACCCAGCCTGGGCCTTAGGAATTTTTAACTTTTTGTAAGCAATACGAGGGACTTTGTTAGACCAAAGGAATTTAGATAAGAGTGTGTCAATAGATTTATAAAAACTAAGAGGAAATTGGGTGGGGATCATTGCTAAAGAGTAGAAAACTTTAGGCGCTATATTCATTTTTATAGATTCCATTCTTCCCCACCAAGTGAGATGAAGGGCAGACCATTTGGACGTTTTGTTTTTAATGTAGTCAATTATGAAATCAGAATTAAGTTTTAATGTAGCTGGCAGCGATGAAGCCAATAGAATACCCAAATACTTAATTTTGGTTGGTTGCCAAAGAATATCTGTGTTTGGGAGCATCTCTGAGGTACAAAACACATTCAAAGGAAAAAATTCAGTTTTGCTTACATTTAATTTGTAACCTGAAACCATAGAGTATTGAGCAATAATGTCTAATAGGGAAGGAACAGAAGAAAGAGAGTTTTTAATAAATAATAAAACATCATCTGCATATGCTAAAGTTTTAACAGTAACATCATTGATCGTAATACCCTGAATGTCATCACAAAGGCGAATATAGTTAAGAAAAGGTTCAATGCCTAAAAGAAATAACAGTGGAGAAAGGGGACAACCTTGCATAGTTCCTCTAAAAAGAGGAAACTGACTAGAAATTTGACCATTAATGAACAGACGAGCAGTAGGGGCAAAATATAAAGCAGAAATCATGCGAATAAAAGGGGCACCAAAATCAAAAGACAATAAAGTTTTAAATAAAAATTGCCAGTGAATCTTATCAAATGCTTTTTCAGCATCTAAGGCCATCACTCCCGCAGGAGAGGACAGGTGAGAACTTTGTTCAATTATGTGTAATAGAGTTCTAGTATTATTAGCAGAATATCTATTTTTCATGAAACCAGATTGATCTGGATGAATAATGGAATGGAGTACAGGAGCTAATCTAGTAGCAAGGATTTTCGCATAAAGCTTACAATCCTGGTTAATTAGGGAAATGGGGCGATAATTAGAGACTAAGGTAGGATCTTTATCAGGTTTGGGCAAAACAATAATTAAGGCGTCCGTAAAAGAGCCTGAAATAGTACCAGAGGAACCAAAATGAGAGAAAAGGGTATTCAAATAAGGGAGGAGATGAGATTGGAATTCTTTGTAAAATTCTGCTGGGATACCATCCGGACCTGGGGATTTATTCTTGGGAAGTGACTTAATGGCAAGCAAAATCTCTTCAGATGTAATTGGGGAATCTAGACCTGTTCTATCTGATAAGGAAATATGGGGTAAATTGCACTTACTTAAAAAAGAATCGATTAAAGATTCAGGGCAATTGTCAGGTTACTATAAAGGGTGGAATAAAAATTTAAAAATTCTTGTACAATATCATTATGAGAAATAGCTTCATTGCCTTGTGTACCTCGTATTGAGGTAATCTGAGTTTTATCTCTTTTAATTCATAAGTAATTTGCAAGGAGTTTTCCTGATCTATTGATGTTAAAACGAAATCTAGCATTGGACTTTGAAAGTTGAACACCTGCTCTTTGACTAAGGATGGCATTATATTCATAGCGGATTTTTTGAAGTGTAAGTTTGTACTGGGGGTCATTAGAAGAGATAAACAAACGCTCAAATTTAGCAATTTGCTTTTCCAAATGCTTAATGTTAGCGTTAAATTGTTTGTTTTCATGAGCCATAATAGAAATAGTGGTACCTCTGATGTAAGCCTTACATGCATCCCATCTGGTGACAATTGACGTGGAATCCTCAGGGTTGAACAAAAAGTAGTCTTGTATAGCTTGTAATAGTTTAGGTTTATGCTTATCAGTAAGGACAATACTCAAGTTCATACGCCACCTATTTTGTTTAGTAAAAGTAGAGGAGATATTTAAGACAAATGATATTAATGCATGGTCTGAAATGTCTATAGTGCCTATAACAGGAATTGTAGCTGACTGAAGTAAGGAGGGTGAAATCAAAAAATAATCAATCCTTCAATGAGAATTATGAGGATTAGAGAAAAAAGAAAAACATTTTTCAGTGGGAAAGTGTAGTCTCCATACATCAGCCAATTTGGTTGTACTAAGGAAAGTTTTGAAAGCATGAAAAACTTTAGGGGGTCTAAACTTGGTAGTAGAAAGTCTATCAAGTAGCGGATCAATGATCACATTAAAATCCCCTCCAACAATCAAAGGAACTTGTCCCAACTTTAGAACTTCAGTAGATAAGTTAGACCAAAACGATGGGTCATCGGCCGTGGGGCCCTATATTATAAGCAAAAAGAAGGTCGAGTCATGGATTTTAACTTTAACAACAATAAATCTACCTTCTGTATCTGTAAATTTACTAATAATCTGACAGTGTAATCTCTTAGCAAAGAAAATCGCAACCCCATTTTTCTTACCAAGGGCAGGCGATGAGACAATATTGTCCACCCTCTTTTTCTTCATATAGTGCAAAATGGTATCATCAACATGTATTTCTTGAAGAAAACATATATCAGCTTTAGAAGCACCCACATAGTCTAACATTATAGTTCTTTTAACTGGATGCCGTAGACCTTTAACATTAAGAGAAACAATTTTGATATCATGTGTAGTAGCCATAAAGAAGTAAAAAGAGAACGAAGAGAGATGGTAAAGGAAGAGAAGAGAGTGAACAGCCATGGAAGAAAAGTAACTCTACGTAGAAAGCTAGAAAAGGCAAGGAAGGACACAAAAGGAAGAAACAGAAAAGGAAGAAAAAGCTACAAACAGGGCACATAAATAAGGACACAGAGACGCACACCCATTTCACAAGCATGGCCAGATACCGTTGGAGCCCATGAAGAAAGAAGAATCACCAGGAATGCTCAGACTAATTGCGTTCAGGTAATAGGAGCTTGTGTCTCCATTGATGACGAAGCTTGTTGGTCCAGAAAAAGTCTTAAGTCTTCAGGACGATGAAAAGATTTTGAGAAGGTATCCTTCCAAACTCGCATTGTAGACGGATCAAATAGACCATACTTAAAACCAAGGCTTCTCAATTGTGGACGCAAAGATGAAAATTCCTTGCGAATAGCAACCGTTTCCTTTGCAAAGTCTTGATGGATAAATATTTTGGAGCCATTTACCAGAAGCGAAGTAATGTCTCTAGCTGCTTTCCTTATGAGGACCAAGTGATGGTGACGCAAAACCTTGAAAATCATTTGCCTGGGTTTTGCATGTCGTGGATTCCTGTGTGAGGGAATTCTATGCGCTTTGTCCACCTCAAATTTTTCCGGAAATTTGATATTTAGAAGACCAGGCAGCAAAGATTCCAGGTACAGGCGACAGTCGGAGCCCTCAACTTCTTCCGGCAAATTGAAAATGCGGAGATTATATTGTCTATTACGGTTTTCCAATTCCAATAGCTGGTTATGCATTGGTACTATCTGAGCCATCAAAGGTGTAAAAGCGTCAAGTTTGGTTTTATTGTCCTGAATTTTGATAGAATTATCAGAAACTTTCATGGACATAGATGCCATATCTTTGTGAACATTTTTCACTTCGTTTGTAATAGTATCAGTATTGATGTGCAGCGCTTTAATTTCTTCCAGTATCAGGTTAAGTGAAGGTTCAGAAGTTTCCACAACCTTAGATTTGTTTTGGGGAGGAGACACCTGCTGCTTCCTTTTGTTGGTAGCTAAATTTTTATTATCCATCTTGAGGAGAAAAAATAACTTTTTGCGTCAGAAAAATGTAAAAAACAAATCCACCTCAAACTTTTAAGAAATATCAGGGAAAAGGGTATTAAAAGCTCTAAAAGTTGTGGAAGAAAAGGCAGCTGAAGGGTTAAGGTGAGCCGTGGGAGTGGCTAGGCCCAAGCCAGGCCCTTTCCTCAGAAGTGCACCGCCCCCTGTGCTGAGGCAATCGGCAGAACCTGAGCAGAGGCTGGGGAGAGGAGCCAGGAAGCAGACAGAGGGACCCTCGCGCGTTGAAAACGCTTAAAATTCACAGCTAAGGTAGGGGGCCGGCATAGGAGGCAAGTGCTATCAAAAATGAGCAAACCTTGTGGAAAAAATCGTCGTTAATCAGCTCATTAGGCTGATGTAGTTACGGAGCTCCGGTGGCGGCGGCCATCTTGTCGACGCGCTCGCGCGACTATAATTAATGGTATTTCTAATCCATTTTGGATATGTCAGTGCATTTTTCTCTCAATAAATATCTCTAAGTGTTGGGTTATGCTCCTTGCATAATTCCACGTAATCTTGTGTACTTTTGCTGTAATATTAAATGATAATGCTACTGCAATTTATGTGACTTACACCCACCCCTAATATTAATTATTGATAACAAAAAGAAATAGAATTGAGTTCATAAATAAGTCCACTATAGTATTATCTCACATTTCTCTCCACTTTGGGTAATTCTGATATCACCCAGGATGCCTAAATATATTTCCAGAAACGAAATCAAGTTGAGACGATTGATTTCCCCATCATAAGCCCCTTTTTAATCATCAGGAAAGATCATCTTCATGTAGAAAGAATAAAGAGAGTGCCTATCAGGCATAAGCCTCCTTTTCCAGTGGCTCAATGAAGGTGTTTCTCCCCCTCTGTTTCTCTCTCTATCTCTCCCTCACTGACTTTCTCCCTCTGTCTTTTATACCCGTACCTGGAAGGTATCCCATTACTCTCCTGCCTCTTGGTTGGACAGGGAGATGTATGTAATAGCCACCACCCAGCTAGTCTCCTTTTCTTTTCCATTGGATATCATGTCACATGAGAGGACCCAAGCCCTTCCCCCTTTAAAAGGTTCTCCTCTTCCGATACCTCGGTGGGGAGGTATGGTGCACTTGTATAATTATTGTATCCTTACCTCCCGGACCTACGAATAAACATTGACCTCAGGGTACCGGTGGGGTAATTTTAACCCACTTGCACCAACCCTTTTAGGCACACAAACCCGCATACACAACTGCGGCGTTTCCTAAAAAGATCTCCGACAAAGAGCCCTCTTGCGGGGCCCGTGTGGGACAGCAGCACCACCCCCACGTGGAGCAATGCCCAGATGATGAAGTATAACACTCGCAAGTGTATGTGAGGGCACTAATTTATAAAGGAGAAATTCCCCCACCTTCATCAACTGGGAACCACATATAGAGACTACCTTCCCTTCCATTCTCTACTTTCTCTTACACGTAATCAAGTTGGTTATGGGTCTTTGCTTTAGGAACAGTTACCACATAGTGATTACTTCCCATTACACAGTCACAGGTTACTACATCCAAATTTATTTTCTATTGCATTCTACACTGTCTGCGTTAACAGTATCTCTCTCAGCAATGGAACAATTTCATGGTCAGGCTACACAACTACTGTGTAATCAAATACGTACAAAGAAAAAATCAAGAAAGGGGTGAAGACAAAGCAAGTAGGTCCAACTTGCAATTGGACCTAAACTGATCACCAATTACTCACCTAGCACTTGGTGCTCAGGGTAGTGAGACTGATCAGAGTAAAACTTACTCAGGTGGCTTGGGTTAAAAATTCAGAACTCCTCAAAGCAAACAGTAACACTTATTTAAAAGTCCAGTCAGTGCTTTGAAAGTACATTAATTCAAATAAATGTAAAATTACAAATCTTTAGACACTCCAATCCAGAGACATGTTTAATATAGTCTCTAAAACCCCTTCCTTTGATGTTTGTCACACACTTCACAACGTAAAACCCATTATTTTTTAATTTGTTAATGTTCACAAGGTAAACCTCCATTCTTTTACAGTAGTCTGACAGTGTGAGTGTAAAACCGTCCCTTTTGGATTTGCCACAGAGTTAAACCATGCAAAACCCTTGCTACTTTATTTGACACAGTGTCTTTATAATAATGAATTAGTTATGAGTATTGTTACTATTCATAGGGAGGGTGCACAACTGCTTCCCAATCAAATGCCTTAAATGTAGATCAAGTTATTAAACACAAGCCCCTTCTGCAAGCCCTCATCACCAGCTGACTCGACTACGCCAAAGCTCTCTATACTGGCACCACCAGCAAACTTATGCAAAGGCTCCATACCATCCAGAATGCAGCAGCTAGACTGATTCTCAACCTCGCCAAGAGGGCACATATCACCCAGCACCAGAAAGGCCTCCATTGGCTCCCCATACAGGAGAGATGGCAGTTCAAGCTCCTCACCCACGCCAACAAAGTCCTCCACACCCAAAGACGTGACTACTTGAACCGCCACCTGATCTTCCTCCAGCCGACCAGAAACCTCCTCTCCGCACACCTCACCCTCGCCCAGTCACAACGTGTCTGCTGCAGCCGCTCCAGAGGACGATTCTCCTCCCACCTCATCGCCAAAGTCTGGAACACCCTCCCCCCAACTCTGCACCTCAGACTTTCTGAACCACTTCAAGAAGTGACTCAAGAGCTGGCTCTGCAACTGATACCTCCAGAACAGTGCCTGGATACCCCCGGGGTGATTACCTGTGCTCTACAAATACTACTTGATTGATTGATTGATTCATTGATAATTACATGACTTTTGTGGGCAGTTGAACTATCTCTAACCAAATTTAAAAACAGAACTGTGTAAATAGTATAGGAAAAATAACTTGTATAAAGGTTTGTGGTAAATATACTCATTAAAGTTTACATCAATGACCATGGTATTTTCACCATTTGTCTGTTACAAGATAAACCTTTGTAAAAGTCCAATAAATCAGGTTCTCTAAAATGTCTACAGATAATTGGAGCATAACATTAAGAGAAAGGTCAGGTTCCTAATTATTTGATTTTTGTAGAAGTGGTTAACCATGCTTGCAAAACAGCCTGGAGAAACGGTGCAGATACTTTGCAATTAAATGTACTTTTAAACGTGTACTGCACAATTTAATTTCAGAAAAATCACAAAATGTCCCTTTTTGCCAACTTTTAAAAAAATACAACTCATACAAATTGAAAATGTCAACCAAAACCAGATGTTCAAAATATGTTATTTCAATGATCGGCAGGTGCTAGCATTTATACGTATATAGAAGTGAAACAAGCCCTAGAGCCTAGCAGTGCTACAGACGTAGCACATCCAATTTAAAACATAGATTCCTCTTACGTAAGCAAAGATACATGGGATACTGTACACTCAACCGTACATTATATTGATACTGCTGGTCAGCAAGGGGTTCAAATGACTTAAAGAGGCGCAAGGCCAAAGGCTGTGTGCCTTTTCAGGGGTACAGAGTTCCAGTGTGATTTGCTCGGTCCTCAGATTTCTTGGTGTATGCTATGCAAAATAATGTGTGGTAAGAACATCCTCTTAATGTTGAGATGCTGCTGAAGTGCAACGTATGGACTTTCTTTCCCCAAAGGATGTGGCTCAGCCTTCCTGCGGTGCTAGGCTGATTAGCCACAGAAGAGACATTTCTCTCAAAACTCTTGCCCTTTGCCCTTTTTTGTGGTTCCTTTCTCCCATAGGTAGTGCCATGAGCTTCTTTCTTGTTAAATTTCTGTCTGTAACAAGAAATTACAGAGCGGCATTTTATTGGGAGAGGATCATTTTCGATAGATTACTTTTTTTTTAAATTGATTTTGGATTATATTTTGGGGAACCGGGATGCGTCCACAGTAAGAAATGAAATTCCAGCTTACAGAGTTTCTACTATCTAAATTTGCAGTTATTTATTTTTTTGGGCGCTAACTGCTACAAGATGGAGAACATTCTAGTTAAATCCAGTTGTACATTAAATTGTTTGCTTATTGGTGCCTAACGATGTCTTTGGATATCAGTTTGCATTGTTATTTAATCAGTATTATAGGAACTAACAGCCAGATGCATCAAGCATCCATTTTGCGATTCCTTATTAGCGAAAAATAAGGAATCGCTAATAAGGAATAGCAAAATGCTATGCTTGAAGAAATCAAATAAAAAATATTGATTCCTTAGAATTCCTTAATTGCGACTCGCAAATTCCGAGCCGCAATTAAGGAATACCTCCCCATTCATTCCTTTGGGCCTAGAGGCCCATAGGAATGAATGGGAAGACAATCTCAATTTGCGAATCGCAATTAGCGAATCGCAAATTGAGATTGCGATTTCAAGGGTGCAGGGGTGTCCAAAGGACACCCTGTTGCACCCCTGAAATTGATCTGTGCACATATGTTGCGCACACACATGCCCTTAGGGCATGTGTGTGCGCAACAGGAAACCTTGAAAAATGCACTTTAGTGCATTTTTCAAAGTTTTAGCAAATTACCATGAAGTTGTACTTCGTGTTAATTTGCGTGCCCTATTAGCAAATTCGGTATTTTTGTAACTTTCATGCATTGCATTTTCAATTTGAGATTCTTTAAATGCAAACAATCACAATTTAGTGAGTTCTCAATTCGCGATTTTTGCATTTGGGATAATGCATCCCAAATGCAAAAATACCGGTCGCAAAGGGCCAGATTCTGAGAATCTGCCCCTTTGCGACCGGTTTTTACCTTCATGCATCTGGCTAAAAGTCTATATTTTCTCTGATGTGCCCATATTCTGCAATGTCCAATTAACTCATTTGTTGAATTTTGATCCATAGTTTTTCTAAGCACAATGGTAAATGTATTTATTTGTTTGCTTTGCGAGGTTACCTTTTCCAACAAGCTCTTTTGATAAAATCATGCTTTTCGCACAAAAGGGAGGAAAATGTAAATCTATTCATCATCAAGAAGTAGCAGAGTTTTTCATAGAATTTCGCAAAGGTTCCAACAATAAAGATTTGCAACTTGTCACATCAATAAAGGGGAGCAATTAGCATCTATCAGGGCAAAGGCAGAATCCGACATTTTCAAATGTTATACTTGTGTATTGATTAGTTTAAGCAACAGGGGCCAGTCCAAAGAGAATCATAAATCTGCCCTTCTTGAACTAATGCTATTCGCAGTTGCAGATGTACAATTTGCCCTCATTCATAGAACCAAACAGTATCACGCCTGGGAAGGTCCACCAGTCAGAGCTTTTAAGGTGTACTACTGAGGGAGTGGTGAATTTTTGACTGGCTGCTTTTTTCTCAGTGCATGCTAGTGTACAGTGATACACCCTGGAAATATAGCCTAGTGTCCACACAGATTTCTTAGGTCACTAAATGAAGGGATATGGCGCTCTCAAGATTTATACAGCTTATTTTTTAGATCCTGTTGTATAATGTGGTGCTTTGAGGTAGGGAGACCACCCCAATCCCGAATATGTGACAAAGGTTGACAGTACAATTGATTTTTGTCCTCCAGGACATGCTAATATCATCATACAATATGTACAATAATATATACATGTTGGAAAGTGAATTATTAGTAGGGGCAAATGTATATAGTTTAATGTTGGAACATATTTCTCAAAATGTTGCATGGGATGACTTCAGACCCAATGCTGACCCCCCATCCAAATGGGCTTCCGTATCCCCTACTTAGGGACCAAAGTACAGCCGTAATACGGATGCTGAGGGATGTTCACTCGCTGGGCATCACTGCACCTGCTTCACCTTTGAATGTTCTAAAAGCTATTTTGGATTGTCATAAAAAATGTACATGCAAATTTGAAAGTTATGGCCAACTGCGATGGTGCCCCATTCAAATACAAGAGGTGGATTTGGTCCAGTCTTAGCTTACCTTCGGTCTTACCTCGCGCCCCTCACTCCCCTTACCGCATATAAAAAGTGCATTCTTTGCCTACAAAGCACCACCACTTTGGTGGGTCCGGGTCCTGGGGGTCAATTTTGGGCGCCATCTTAGATTGGGGCATTTCATCCGGCGGCGGCCACCATCTTGGAGCGGACTCGCGCGCTAAGGGCTGACTGGAGCGCCTATTTAAAGTCGCTCCCTCACGCGCAGCGGGACGCGCAGGTGGACGCCTTCGCTTAGCCTGAGTCTTGCCGGAGTCCTGCCCGTCTGCGCCCGTCAGCGTCCCTGAGGCGTCGGGGCAGCGGGGGACGGCAGTTCGGTCAGGTGCAGGCGAGGATGATCTGCTACACCTCGGCGACGCTGCGATCTATGCAGTCCCATTCCTGCTCTTGCCGCTCTGTTTTTCCGGGGCGTTTCAAGGGTAAACGGCGCTGCCCGGGTTGCTGCTGGTCGCCTACTTGGACACCTGTCAACGTCCTTCGGCCAGTTATGGCTTGCGTGAAACATCCGTGCCTGCTGCTCAACACGAGGTCGGTAGGCAGCCATGCCCTGCATATATATGATCTCCTTGTCAGGGAGAATCCCCTGTGTCTTCTACTGACTGAAACTTGTTTGGGAGAGGCATCTAACCCGGACATTTTCTCAGCCATCCCCCCGGCGTATAACATTTTTCGGCAGGACAGAGCTAAGGGAAGGGGCGGTGGAGTTGCTGTAGTGGTGAAGAAGAGCGTTTCCTGCTCAGTGCTCTCCCTGAACTCCATCGGGGGCTCAGAGTCTCTTGCTTTTACGCTTAGACTGTCCCCAGGCCAAGCTCTGAAGGGGCTGCTGGTATACAGGCCGCCAGGCCCTGTGGGCTCCTTCTTGGAGGACCTGCAGACAGCTATTTCTGAGTTGGCGCTGTCAACAAAGCATTGCGTGGTGGCAGGTGATTTCAATTTCCACCTCGACGTGACGGACGACCCGCGGACGCTATTAAACTGCTGGACATTACATCCCCGCTGGGCCTCCTACCGTTTGTGTCGGGTCCAACACATGAGAAAGGGCATACCCTGGATCAAGTGTTCTCGTCAGTCCCGATTGCTGATATCGAAACCCTGCCGGTGCTCTGGACGGATCATAGGCTGATTAGGTTTTCCGTGCTGGAGAACGGGCGGTTGGACAATAGCGCCCCCAAGCTGCCTAGACCAGCCTTGAGAGCGTTGCACAGAGTGACGCCCGACATGTTGGAGCAGGCGCTTGTGGATCATCCATGCCACTTTTCAGGTGATCTGGAAAGAGACACTGAGGCTCTGCAGCTGTGGCTGACCGAAAGGTTGAACGATCTTGCCCCAAGGGCAGCCCCCCGGTCCACGGTTATACGGCAATCTGCGCCGTGGTTCACGGAGGCGCTGCGCGTGGCTTGTAGCCAATGTAAGGTGGCCGAGCGGGCCTGGCGCCTTCTGTATGACGGGGAGGCCAAACTTGCTTATAGGGCGGCTGTGAAGGCCTCTCACCGGGACATCCTGGGAGCTAAGAAGGAATATCGGGTTAGGAGGATTGAGGTGTCTGCGAACTCCTGCAAGGAGATCTTCACCATCATGAAGGAGTTCATGACCCCCAGCTCCCACTCGCCCCCGCTAGTATCATCGGACGCGTGGGCATGTGATCTCGCTAATTTTTTTACTGACAAGATCAAGGTGATTCAGGCCTCCTTCGTGGAGAGGTCGGAGGAGGGCTGCTGCGGCCCCGGGACGCGGTCCATCGTGCACGCCTGTTGCTGTGCTGTCAGACTTTCCAGCTGTCTCCAGCGATGCGTCCAGGTTGCTGCTGGCCAATCTTAAATCTGGCTCGCCACTAGACCCCTGCCCTGCCAAATTCTTGGCCGGGATGGCGGCAGTGGTGAACCCTTTGGTCAACCCCATCCTCAATGCCTCCCTGAGGGAGGGGAGTGTCCCTCGCACCTGGAAAAGGGCGATGGTGATCCCCCTCCTGAAAAAGCTGGGTCTTGACGCCGAGGTTCTGGCCAACTATAGGCCAATTTCACTTCTCCCGGCTCTAGCCAAGATCACAGAAAAACATCTCCATGGTGTCCTGTCGAGCTTTTTGGAAGCTAACAATCTGCTCCATCCATCCCAATCCGGATTCCGTCCTAACTTAAGTACGGAAACGGCTTTGTTGGAGGTCTCTGAGATCATCAGGGAGACCTTGGATGCTGGCGGCAAGGCCATGTTGGTCATGTTAGACCTGTCGGCGGCTTTCGACACAGTCCCCCACGAGGCACTTCTTGCCAGGCTTTATGACATCGGCCTTAGGGAGACAGTGCTCAAATGGTTTATATCTTTTCTTGAGGGCCGCCGCCAGAGGATCTGGATTTCCCAGAGTTCCGCCGAAATGCCGCCATTGGGAGTCGGGGTTCCACAGGGCTCTGTGTTGAGCCCCACGCTGTTTAACATCTTCATGTCCCCTTTGGAGGCCGCGGTGGAGGCACATGGGGCCCAGATCGTGTCCTACGCCGACGATACGCAACTCCTCTTCACATGCGGTAAAGATCAGGCGTTTGATGGAGAGAGTATTCGGGGCTGCCTGGGAATGGTCTTCGACTGGTTCCAGCGGAACAGTCTGAAAGCCAATTCGAGTAAGTCGGAGGTTTTATTCTTCGACTGTGCCACCGATCCCGAGTGGCGGGAATGGTGGCCGTCTGATATGTGTCCTCCTGCACAGTCATCATTGGTTACCAAAAACCTGGGAGTCAAGCTGGACAATCAGCTTTCGCTGAGAACGCATGTTCTCGGTCTGGCCAGCACCTGCTATGGCATTTTGAAAATGCTCCGCAAGTTTTTACCACTGCTGTCTGTGGAGCATAGGCGGATTACTGTGCAAGCCCTCATTGGATCCAGGCTGGATTACGCCAATGCCCTCTTCCTTGGCCTTCCTGATTATCTGGTCCAGCGCCTGCAGGTGGCGCAGAATTCTGCCGCCCGGGCAATTTTCGGCCTGCACAGGCGAGCACGAGCTTCCGGGTTGCTACAGACGCTCCATTGGCTGCCCATCCGGAAGCGGATCATGTTCAAATCCCTGATGCTGATGCACAAAGCATTGTTTGGCACAGGTGCTGGATATCTGCAGCGGAGATTGGCCTTCTACCATCCAGCCCGCTCCCTGCTTTCTGAATCCCTCTTTATTGCTGTGGTTCTGCGTGTGAGGAAGGCCCGCGCTGGGGGCACTCTTTCAGCTGTAAGGCTCCCCAGCTGTGGAATTCGCTTCCGCTGACGCTACGCAGCACCGCCAATCTGCTTCAGTTCAGGAAGAGCCTGAAGACCTGGCTTTTTAACCTTTAGGCATTTTTGTTTTTCTTTTCCTATCTGGTGTTTGTTTATGCTCTGTTGTGTTATTCTACTCTGAGCTGCATGTGGAAAGCGCCGGGACACTCACTTGAGTAGCCGTGCGCTATATAAACGCATTATAACATAACATAACATAACATAACATTATAACATATTAAATTTGAAAGAAAAATGCCAGTAAAGTTCAGCAGGGCAATGCAGTCCGAGGATGAGGCACCGTCATCGGAGAGGCGCTGAATGAAGTCTCAGTGCAGATTTGCATATTAGGACTTTCACTTTTTTGGAAGGCAAAAACCTCAAGCATGACGAAGCTTCAGGCTGAAGCTGACAAGGGCTTTACAATGCCGGATATCCTTCTGAACAGAATTTGTTGTTGCAGGGAAAAATTTAACATGAGCTGCTGTGCAGTCAGGACAACTGACAATGCATTTTGGGCAGATCAGAGAGCGGGTAGGTCCATGTCTTCTGCAGTTCTCAGACCACTTTTTCCTGGACAGTCCCAAGTTTGAGTTATGGGCTGTTTGTAGACATTTAGCACTACGTCCAAGGGTCCAGGACTGGGTGGGCACCACTTGGAGGTCAGGACTCACTTCAGGCAGAGTCCAATTGCTGATTCAAGGTAGTTGGAGCTTTTTGTGTCCCTATTGCTCAGAGCAGGAGGCCTGCCAACTAGCTCTTGGAGTCACTCTGGTGGTCCGATCTTGAGGTAACAAGGCTGGCCTCAAGCAGCAGGGCAGTCCTCTGAAGTTCAAGGCTGTCTTTCTGGGGGTTCTCTGCAGGCCTATGAGTGAAATGAAGAGCTGGTTTGAGGGCCTAATATTCATAACTAGTGCCAGACTTTGATGTGGGAGAAACATCTATGCGCTTCTACATTTGTTTTCTGACAACGTCCCTCCTTCCTCTGCCCAGCTACTAAAGGTCTAGGGTGACAAAAGACTGGTGTGAAGTTCTTTGTGAGTGTGCTGGATGCAGCACCTTTAAATGTAATTGGGGCAGGGAACACTTCCTCACCACACATCCTGGCAGGATGACCCATCCTACCAATACCTAGGCCCCTTGTAAGAAATTAGGTTACTGGTTGATGGGGGTGAAACCCTACCTAAGCTGCAACTTCAATCCTTGTCACGGTGAAGTCACAAGTAAACCCCAAATGAACCTCAACCCTCTGATTGCGTAGCACTGAGCAGTTAGCCTTAAGTTTAAAGCAATGTGTAAAGAATCTCTGCAAAAAATCAACAATAATAAAGTGAAAACACAGCACTAGAAAAATACCACATCAATTTGGAAAAATAAAGTACAGTTTATTAAATAAATCAAGATCAAAACAACACAAATCCAGTTAGTAGATATGCAATTTTAAAGATTTAAGCGGAATTAGTGCCTAAAACAACAAAGCGCTAACTGCAATAATCTGATTGCTTTAGACAAGGACACAGTGACAAGGTCTGGTTGACCGCGATTGAGCGTGGACCGGGTACAGGAGCCTACATAAGTACACTGAACATAGTACCTACCTCCTGGTTGCAAAAATTTGCAGAGTCCCAGAAGCGTGCAAGGTGTTGGTGAGGAAATGTGTTGCGCAATGACAGTTCCAAGTAGCTGTATAGTGTTATGGGATGTCCTTGCGTAGTGATGCATTATGCCACAGCGGTTTCGATGGCTGCATTGGGCAAGGTAATGTCCTTCAGTGGAGATGCACTGTGCAATGGCAGTTCTGATGAGCTATGAGGGCTTGGTGATGTCCTTGCACAGAGATGTGTCATGCAGCAGCTGTTCCAATGCTCGTATGTAGGCGATGCTTAACCCCTTCGCTGCTAGGCCTTTTCCCCTCCTGTGCTAAGCCCTTTTTTGGCGATTTGGGGTAGTGCGCGCTTAGGCCCTTGTAACTTTTTGACCACATAAGGTATCCACGCCAAATTTGGGTCCTTTTCTTCCAACATCATGTGGATTCTAAAGGCGCCCAGGGTTTGTGGATTACCTTGGAGGGGTCCCAGAAATTAACCAAAATATAGTGATTTTTTTGTTTTTTTCAGAAAAATGGGAAAAACGGGCTGCAAATGAAAGCCTCTGAGTTTTTCCCTGATAATGTTATCAAAAAAGGGTTTGTGGGGCTGAAATCTCCATTTTCTCAGCTTTTAGGAAATGACAGTCTTTTGTCAGAGAACCGACATTTTTCACACAGTTTTGGCATTTTTCTGGGACATAGCCTATTTTTGCTATTTTTAGAGCTTTCCACCTCCTTCCAGTTAATGGTAGAAATGAGTTTGAAAGCAATAATGGATCCTAGAAAGCTGTACATTTTCAAAAAGTAGACAAAATTCTGAATTCAGAAAGGGGTCATTTGTCTAAATCCATGAAGGTTTCTCAATAGAAACTAACAGTTAAATATTGGAATAATTGAAAAATTGTTGAAAAAAACAGCCTTTTGTCTCAACGTTTTCACCAATAACTTTTTCTAATTTTGACAGCTCTTGGAAAGCAATATACCGTTACATCCGTTAGACCTTCCTGGTTGTGAGGATATATAGGACTTGTAGTTTCACCAAGAACCCGACGAACCCAGATCCAAAAACTGAGCAGCAACTTGCAATGGTATTTTTTCATTTACTGGGTATAGAGCACTTTGTCTTGGAAAATGTATACATGGAAAAATCTGTATGAAAGACACCTATGTATTTCTGAATTGGGTACAAAATATAGAGTTCAGAAACAGTATATAATTGCTAATTTTCAAAATTGGGAATACTCATACTAGCATGAGAATTATTGGTCATTTTTCAAATTTTTTTTTTTTTACACAATGTCTTTCATTGAAAGGGAGAAATGCGCAAAAGCTCAATTGGTAATAACAGTTGATTTACAAATCTGAATTACCCCAAGTCTCCCGATAAAAACGGTACCTCACTTGTGTGGGTCGGCCTTGTGCCTGCGACAGTAAACGGCGCAAAATGCAACGTGGTGACACCTAAATTTTGCAGTTACAAATTGACCCTTTTTTAGCAAAGTGCCTACCTGTAGTTTTTGCACCCTAGCTCTGCCGGCACCTAGGGAAACCTAGCAAACTTATACATTTTTGAAAAGTAGACACTCAGGGGAATTCAGGATGGGGTGACTCGACTGCCTACCACCAGGTCTTGTTACCCAGAATCCCTTGCAAACCTAAGAATTTGAGAAAAAAAACACATTTTCCTCACATTTCTGTGGAGGAAAGTTCTGGAATCTGCTTGGATCAACAAATTTCCACCCACCCAGTGTTCCCCCAGGTCTCCCGTAAACAATGGTACCTCACTTGCGTGGATAGGCATAGTGGCTGCGACACGAAACAGCGCAAAACGCAACGTGGTTGCACCTCAATTTTCAATTGAAATCTTGCGCTCTTTGGACAAAGAGACTACCTTTTGTTTTTGAGCCCTAGCTCTGCCAGCACCTAGGGAAACCTAGCAAACCTATACATTTTTAAAAAGTAGACACCCAGGGGAATTCAGGATGGGGTGACTCGTCTGCCTACCCCCAGGTTTTGTTACCCAGAATCCCTTGCAAAGCTAAGAAATTGGAAAAAAAAACGCATTTTCCTCACATTTCTGTGGTGGAAAGTTCCGGAATCTGCGTGGATCAACAAATTTCCACCCACCCAGCGTTCCCCCAGGTCTCCCGAGAAAAATGGTATCTCACTTGCGTGGGTAGGCATACTGGCTGCGACAGGAAACAGCGCAAAACGCAACGTGGTCACAACTCAATTTTTCAGTGAAATTGTGCCCTCTTTGGGCAAAGAGACTACCTTTTGTTTTTGAACCCTAGCTCTGCCGGCACCTAGGGAAACCTAGCAAACCTATATATTTTTGAAAAGTAGACACCCAGGGGAATTCAGGATGGGGTCACTCGACTGCCTACCCCCAGGTTCTCTTACCCAGAATCCCTTGCAAAGCTAAGAAATTGGAAAAAAAACGCATTTTCCTCACATTTCTGTGGTGGAAAGTTCCGGAATCTGCGTGGATCAACAAATTTCCACCCACCCAGCGTTCCCCCAGGTCTCCCGAGAAAAATGGTATCTCACTTGCGTGGGTAGGCATACTGGCTGCGACAGGAAACAGCGCAAAACGCAACGTGGTCACAACTCAATTTTTCAGTGAAATTGTGCCCTCTTTTGGCAAAGAGACTACCTTTAGTTTTTGAACCCTAGCTCTGCCGGCACCTAGGGAAACCTAGCAAACCTATATATTTTTGAAAAGTAGACACCCAGGGGAATTCAGGATGGGGTCACTCGACTGCCTACCCCCAGGTTCTCTTACCCAGAATCCCTTGCAAAGCTAAGAAATTGGAAAAAAAAACGCATTTTCCTCACATTTCTGTGGTGGAAAGTTCCGGAATCTGCGTGGATCAACAAATTTCCACCCACCCAGCGTTCCCCCAGGTCTCCCGAGAAAAATGGTATCTCACTTGCGTGGGTAGGCATACTGGCTGCGACAGGAAACAGCGCAAAACGCAACGTGGTCACAACTCAATTTTTCAGTGAAATTGTGCCCTCTTTGGGCAAAGAGACTACCTTTTGTTTTTGAACCCTAGCTCTGCCGGCACCTAGGGAAACCTAGCAAACCTATATATTTTTAAAAAGTAGACACCCAGGGGAATTCAGGATGGGGTCACTCGACTGCCTACCCCCAGGTTCTCTTACCCAGAATCCCTTGCAAAGCTAAGAAATTGGAAAAAAAAACGCATTTTCCTCACATTTCTGTGGTGGAAAGTTCCGGAATCTGCGTGGATCAACAAATTTCCACCCACCCAGCGTTCCCCCAGGTCTCCCGAGAAAAATGGTATCTCACTTGCGTGGGTAGGCATACTGGCTGCGACAGGAAACAGCGCAAAACGCAACGTGGTCACAACTCAATTTTTCAGTGAAATTGTGCCCTCTTTGGGCAAAGAGACTACCTTTTGTTTTTGAACCCTAGCTCTGCCGGCACCTAGGGAAACCTAGCAAACCTATATATTTTTGAAAAGTAGACACCCAGGGGAATACAGGATGGGGTGACTCGACTGCCTACCCCCAGGTTCTCTTACCCAGAATCCCTTGCAAAGCTAAGAAATTGGAAAAAAAACACGCATTTTCCTCACATTTCTGTGGTGGAAAGTTCCGGAATCTGCGTGGATCAACAAATTTCCACCCACCCAGCGTTCCCCCAGGTCTCCCGAGAAAAATGGTATCTCACTTGCATGGGTAGGCATACTGGCTGCGACAGGAAACAGCGCAAAACGCAACGTGGTCACAACTCAATTTTTCAGTGAAATTGTGCCCTCTTTGGGCAAAGAGACTACCTTTTGTTTTTGAACCCTAGCTCTGCCGGCACCTAGGGAAACCTAGCAAACCTATATATTTTTGAAAAGTAGACACCCAGGGGAATTTAGGATGGGGTGACTCGACTGCCTACCCCCAGGTTCTCTTACCCAGAATCCCTTGCAAAGCTAAGAAATTGGAAAAAAAAACGCATTTTCCTCACATTTCTGTGGTGGAAAGTTCCGGAATCTGCGTGGATCAACAAATTTCCACCCACCCAGCGTTTCCCCAGGTCTCCCGAGAAAAATGGTATCTCACTTGCATGGGTAGGCATACTGGCTGCGACAGGAAACAGCGCAAAACGCAACGTGGTCACAACTCAATTTTTCAGTGAAATTGTGCCCGCTTTGGGCAAAGAGACTACCTTTTGTTTTTGAACCCTAGCTCTGCCGGCACCTAGGGAAACCTAGCAAACCTATATATTTTTTAAAAGTAGACACCCAGGGGAATTTAGGATGGGGTGACTCGACTGCCTACCCCCAGGTTCTCTTACCCAGAATCCCTTGCAAAGCTAAGAAATTGGAAAACAAAAACGCATTTTCCTCACATTTCTGTGGTGGAAAGTTCCGGAATCTGCGTGGATCAACAGATTTCCACCCACCCAGCGTTCCCCCAGGTCTCCCGAGAAAAATGGTACCTCACTTGCGTGGGTAGGCATACTGGCTGCGACAGGAAACAGCGCAAAACGCAACGTGGTCACAACTCAATTTTTCAGTGAAATTGTGCCCTCTTTGGGCAAAGAGACTACCTTTTGTTTTTGAACCCTAGCTCTGCCGGCACCTAGGGAAACCTAGCAAACCTATATATTTTTGAAAAGTAGACACCCAGGGGAATACAGGATGGGGTGACTCGACTGCCTACCCCCAGGTTCTCTTACCCAGAATCCCTTGCAAAGCTAAGAAATTGGAAAAAAAAACGCATTTTCCTCACATTTCTGTGGTGGAAAGTTCCGGAATCTGCGTGGATCAACAAATTTCCACCCACCCAGCGTTCCCCCAGGTCTCCCGAGAAAAATGGTATCTCACTTGCATGGGTAGGCATACTGGCTGCGACAGGAAACAGCGCAAAACGCAACGTGGTCACAACTCAATTTTTCAGTGAAATTGTGCCCTCTTTGGGCAAAGAGACTACCTTTTGTTTTTGAACCCTAGCTCTGCCGGCACCTAGGGAAACCTGGCAAACCTATATATTTTTAAAAAGTAGACACCCAGGGGAATTCAGGATGGGGTCACTCGACTGCCTACCCCCAGGTTCTCTTACCCAGAATCCCTTGCAAAGCTAAGAAATTGGAAAAAAAAACGCATTTTCCTCACATTTCTGTGGTGGAAAGTTCCGGAATCTGCGTGGATCAACAAATTTCCTCCGACCCAGCGTTCCCCCAGGTCTCCCGATAAAAATGGTACCTCACTTGCGTGGGTAGGCATAGTGGCTGCAACAGGAAACGGTTCAAATTGTACGGTGGTGAATTTACAATACCAAATTGCAAAACAACCTTGATTTTTGGGGGGGGGCACCTGCGTTTTTGGCCCGGGGCTCGGTGGTTTTCTTTGGAAAGTACAAAACCCAAACAGTTCTGAAAAGTAGACCCCCGGGGGAGTCCAGGGAGGTATGGCATGCGTGGGTCCCCGAACGTTTTCCTACCCAGAACACCTTGCAAACCTTAAAATTAGGTAAAATAATCACTTTTCCAAACTTTTTTGCGTGGGATCACCGTGCCGGCAAAAATGTCCTACCACCCAGCGCTGCCCTTGTTCTCCTGAGTAAAAGGATACCTCACTTGTGTGGGTGCCCCAAATCAGAACAGTCCGAAAATGAATTTTGAAAAAGTAGTATTTCAGTGTTACAAATTAAGCCCCTCTGCCTTAGACACAGGCCTTTGGCCCACCCACACAAGTGAGGTATCATTTTACTCGGGAGAACAAGGGGAACGCAGGGTGGTAGGACATTTGTGCCGACACGGCGATCCCACGCAAAAATGTATGGAAAACTGTTTTTTTATCCTAAATTTGTGGTTTGCAGGGATTTCTGGGTAGGAAAACATTGGGGGACCCACGCATGCCATACCTCCCTGGACTCCCCCGGGGGTCTACTTTTCAGAACTGTTTGGGTTTTGTACTTTCCAAAGAAAACCACCGAGCCCCGGGCCAAAAACGCAGGTGCCCCCCCCCAAAAATCAAGGTTGTTTTGCAATTTGGTATTGTAAATTCACCACCGTACAATTTGAACCGTTTCCTTTCGCAGCCACTATGCCTACCCACGCAAGTGAGGTACCATTTTTATCGGGAGACCTGGGGGAACGCTGGGTGGGAGGAAATTTGTGTGAGCCCAGTGACGCCACGCTTTCCCACACAAAAAAAGTGTGTCAAAACTGATTTTTCCATCAAAAATTGAGGTTTGCAAGGGATTCTGGGTAAAGGAACGTTGGAGGATCCACGCAAGCCATACCTCCTTGGAAGCCCCCGGGTGTCTACTTTTCAGAAATGTGTGGGTTTGGTAGGTTTTCCTACATGGCCGTCTCGCACGGGGCCAAAAACCCAGGTAACCCCTCTTGCAAAAGCTGGTGGGATTGAATGTCAATCCCACCAGCTTTTGAAAGAGGGGTTACCTGGGTTTTTGGCCCCGTGCGAGACGGCCATGTAGGAAAACCTACCAAACCCACACATTTCTAAAAAGTAGACACCCGGGGGCTTCCAAGGAGGTATGGCTTGCGTGGATCCTCCAACGTTCCTTTACCCAGAATCCCTTGCAAACCTCAATTTTTGATGGAAAAATCAGTTTTGACACACTTTTTTTGTGTGGGAAAGCGTGGCGTCACTGGGCTCACACAAATTTCCTCCCACCCAGCGTTCCCCCAGGTCTCCCGATAAAAATGGTACCTCACTTGCGTGGGTAGGCATAGTGGCTGCAACAGGAAACGGTTCAAATTGTACGGTGGTGAATTTACAATACCAAATTGCAAAACAACCTTGATTTTTGGGGGGGGGCACCTGCGTTTTTGGCCCGGGGCTCGGTGGTTTTCTTTGGAAAGTACAAAACCCAAACAGTTCTGAAAAGTAGACCCCCGGGGGAGTCCAGGGAGGTATGGCATGCGTGGGTCCCCGAACGTTTTCCTACCCAGAACACCTTGCAAACCTTAAAATTAGGTAAAATAATCACTTTTCCAAACTTTTTTGCGTGGGATCACCGTGCCGGCAAAAATGTCCTACCACCCAGCGCTGCCCTTGTTCTCCCGAGTAAAAGGATACCTCACTTGTGTGGGTGCCCCAAAGCAGAACAGTCCGAAAATGAATTTTGAAAAAGTAGTATTTCAGTGTTACAAATTAAGCCCCTCTGCCTTAGACACAGGCCTTTGGCCCACCCACACAAGTGAGGTATCATTTTACTCGGGAGAACAAGGGGAACGCAGGGTGGTAGGACATTTGTGCCGACACGGCGATCCCACGCAAAAATGTATGGAAAACTGTTTTTTTATCCTAAATTTGTGGTTTGCAGGGATTTCTGGGTAGGAAAACATTGGGGGACCCACGCATGCCATACCTCCCTGGACTCCCCCGGGGGTCTACTTTTCAGAACTGTTTGGGTTTTGTACTTTCCAAAGAAAACCACCGAGCCCCGGGCCAAAAACGCAGGTGCCCCCCCCCAAAAATCAAGGTTGTTTTGCAATTTGGTATTGTAAATTCACCACCGTACAATTTGAACCGTTTCCTTTCGCAGCCACTATGCCTACCCACGCAAGTGAGGTACCATTTTTATCGGGAGACCTGGGGGAACGCTGGGTGGGAGGAAATTTGTGTGAGCCCAGTGACGCCACGCTTTCCCACACAAAAAAAGTGTGTCAAAACTGATTTTTCCATCAAAAATTGAGGTTTGCAAGGGATTCTGGGTAAAGGAACGTTGGAGGATCCACGCAAGCCATACCTCCTTGGAAGCCCCCGGGTGTCTACTTTTCAGAAATGTGTGGGTTTGGTAGGTTTTCCTACATGGCCGTCTCGCACGGGGCCAAAAACCCAGGTAACCCCTCTTGCAAAAGCTGGTGGGATTGAATGTCAATCCCACCAGCTTTTGAAAGAGGGGTTACCTGGGTTTTTGGCCCCGTGCGAGACGGCCATGTAGGAAAACCTACCAAACCCACACATTTCTAAAAAGTAGACACCCGGGGGCTTTCATGGAGGTATGGCTTGCGTGGATCCTCCAACGTTCCTTTACCCAGAATCCCTTGCAAACCTCAATTTTTGCAGAAAAAGTCAGTTTTGACACACTTTTTTTGTGTGGGAAAGCGTGGCGTCACTGGGCTCACACAAATTTCCTCCCACCCAGCGTTCCCCCAGGTCTCCCGATAAAAATGGTACCTCACTTGCGTGGGTAGGCATAGTGGCTGCAACAGGAAACGGTTCAAATTGTACGGTGGTGAATTTACAATACCAAATTGCAAAACAACCTTGATTTTTGGGGGGGGGCACCTGCGTTTTTGGCCCGGGGCTCGGTGGTTTTCTTTGGAAAGTACAAAACCCAAACAGTTCTGAAAAGTAGACCCCCGGGGGAGTCCAGGGAGGTATGGCATGCGTGGGTCCCCGAACGTTTTCCTACCCAGAACACCTTGCAAACCTTAAAATTAGGTAAAATAATCACTTTTCCAAACTTTTTTGCGTGGGATCACCGTGCCGGCAAAAATGTCCTACCACCCAGCGCTGCCCTTGTTCTCCCGAGTAAAAGGATACCTCACTTGTGTGGGTGCCCCAAAGCAGAACAGTCCGAAAATGAATTTTGAAAAAGTAGTATTTCAGTGTTACAAATTAAGCCCCTCTGCCTTAGACACAGGCCTTTGGCCCACCCACACAAGTGAGGTATCATTTTACTCGGGAGAACAAGGGGAACGCAGGGTGGTAGGACATTTGTGCCGACACGGCGATCCCACGCAAAAATGTATGGAAAACTGTTTTTTTATCCTAAATTTGTGGTTTGCAGGGATTTCTGGGTAGGAAAACATTGGGGGACCCCCGCATGCCATACCTCCCTGGACTCCCCCGGGGGTCTACTTTTCAGAACTGTTTGGGTTTTGTACTTTCCAAAGAAAACCACCGAGCCCCGGGCCAAAAACGCAGGTGCCCCCCCCCAAAAATCAAGGTTGTTTTGCAATTTGGTATTGTAAATTCACCACCGTACAATTTGAACCGTTTCCTTTCGCAGCCACTATGCCTACCCACGCAAGTGAGGTACCATTTTTATCGGGAGACCTGGGGGAACGCTGGGTGGGAGGAAATTTGTGTGAGCCCAGTGACGCCACGCTTTCCCACACAAAAAAAGTGTGTCAAAACTGATTTTTCCATCAAAAATTGAGGTTTGCAAGGGATTCTGGGTAAAGGAACGTTGGAGGATCCACGCAAGCCATACCTCCTTGGAAGCCCCCGGGTGTCTACTTTTCAGAAATGTGTGGGTTTGGTAGGTTTTCCTACATGGCCGTCTCGCACGGGGCCAAAAACCCAGGTAACCCCTCTTGCAAAAGCTGGTGGGATTGAATGTCAATCCCACCAGCTTTTGAAAGAGGGGTTACCTGGGTTTTTGGCCCCGTGCGAGACGGCCATGTAGGAAAACCTACCAAACCCACACATTTCTAAAAAGTAGACACCCGGGGGCTTTCATGGAGGTATGGCTTGCGTGGATCCTCCAACGTTCCTTTACCCAGAATCCCTTGCAAACCTCAATTTTTGCAGAAAAAGTCAGTTTTGACACACTTTTTTTGTGTGGGAAAGCGTGGCGTCACTGGGCTCACACAAATTTCCTCCCACCCAGCGTTCCCCCAGGTCTCCCGATAAAAATGGTACCTCACTTGCGTGGGTAGGCATAGTGGCTGCAACAGGAAACGGTTCAAATTGTACGGTGGAGAATTAAGTTTTCAATTTGAGAGCGTGTGATTCAAGGAAATTGTGACAGACTATTTCAAGTTTGCAGGAGATTCTGTATAAAAATCAATAGAATTCACCAGAAAGACATGACCATATACTTCCATGGTTTAACAATAATAACTAAATTTAGTAAGTTATTTATAGCTATCATGTACACCGTAACAGAGTTACTCAAAAGTGAAACATTCAAGGCACGGCTAACTATTCCTCAAAGACACACACATACAGGTTGGATTTGGCACGAGGGCGAGTGATGGTTCAGTACATAAAATTTTACTAACAAGAACTTTCGAAAAATGAAATGCTCTGTCAATAAATAAATGCATAAAAACCAAACCAGTGACTCGCAACTCGTGAGCTGTAAAGCCACGACAAGGCACCAACCGTTTTACAGGCCATTCACGCGCCTTTCATACCTGATACAAACCAGACCATTGACACCATCCAGAAAGAACAGCAACACATTACAACAATCACAATAAGGGACAAGGTACATCCTACTTCAGAAAGAGATAAAAGACAAACATTACTGCACAGCCATCTAATCCGCAAGCACACACACATTCTGGTTGGATTTGGCACGAGGGTGAGTGATGATTCAGTACATACAATTGTATTCGCAAGTAATTTCAAATAAATGAAATACACTGCGTATAATTGAAAGTATGATAAACTGAACCACTGACTCACAGCTCGTGAGCTGTAAAGCCACGTCAAGGCACCAACCTCTTTACAGGCCATTCATACACCTTTCATACGTGTGACACATACAAAACATTCACACCGCCAGCCGCGGACCCATCACATTTCGACACTCACACCAGCAGACAGCGCCCTTCAAGGGCCCATCACTTTCACACGCCCAAATTTCTGACATTGCAACAACACAAAATGATGGACTGCGTGGAGTGTCACTCACGTAGCAGTGTGTGTAGTGACCAACAAAAAGTAACTACTCGCACACCGCTAGCCGAGCGCCAGTCCACCCATACCACCATCCAAGCACCAGACCATGCACACCGCCAGCCAAACACCACTCAGCGCGCACCGACAGCCAAGTACCACTCCACACACACCGCCAGCCAAGTACCACTCCACACACACCGCCAGCCAAGCACCACTCCATGCACAGACAGCCAAGTACCACTCCACACACACCACCAGCCAAGCACCACTCCACACACACCACCAGCCAAGCGCCACTCCACACACACCACCAGCCAAGCGCCACTCCACACACACCACCAGCCAAACGCCACTCCACGCACACCACCAGCCAAGCGCCACTCCATGCACACCACCAGCCAAGCGCCACTCCACGCACACCACCAGCCAAGTACCACTCCACACACACCACCAGCCAAGCAACACTCCACGCACACTGCAAGCAAAGCGCCACTCCACACACACCGCCAGCCAAGCACCACTCCATGCACACCACCACTCCACACACACCGCCAGCCAAGCACCACTCCACACACACCGCCAGCCAAGCACCACTCCATGCACAGACAGCCAAGCCCCACTCCACGCACACCACCAGCCAAGTACCACTCCACACACACCGCCAGCCAAGTACCACTCCACACACACCGCCAGCCAAGCACCACTCCATGCACAGACAGCCAAGTACCACTCCACACACACCACCAGCCAAGCACCACTCCACACACACCACCAGCCAAGCGCCACTCCACACACACCACCAGCCAAGCGCCACTCCACACACACCACCAGCCAAGCGCCACTCCACGCACACCACCAGCCAAGCGCCACTCCATGCACACCACCAGCCAAGCGCCACTCCACGCACACCACCAGCCAAGTACCACTCCACACACACCACCAGCCAAGCAACACTCCACGCACACTGCAAGCAAAGCGCCACTCCACACACACCGCCAGCCAAGCACCACTCCATGCACACCACCACTCCACACACACCGCCAGCCAAGCACCACTCCACACACACCGCCAGCCAAGCACCACTCCATGCACAGACAGCCAAGCACCACTCCATGCACAGACAGCCAAGTACCACTCCACGCACACCACCAGCCAAGCACCACTCCACACACACCGCCAGCCAAGCACCAATCCATGCACAGACAGCCAAGCGCCACTCCACGCACACCACCAGCCAAGCACCACTCCACACACACCTCCAGCCAAACACCACTCCATGCACAGACAGCCAAGTACCACTCCACGCACACCGCAAGCCAAACGCCACTCCACACACACTGCCAGCCAAGCACCACTCCACACACACCGCCAGCCAAGCACCAGTCCACGCACACCGCCTGCCAAGCACCAGCCCACGCACACCGCCTGCCAAGCACCAGCCCACACACACCGCCTGCCAAGCACCAGCCCACGCACATCGCCAGCCAAGCGCCCATCCACACACACTGCCAGCCAAGCACCAGTCCAGACACACCACCAGTCAAGTGCCAGTCCATGCAGGCCTGCCAGCCAAACACCAGTCCATGCACGCCGCCAACCAAACACCAATCCATGCACACCGCCAAATAATTTTTTTTTAAAAACAAAGAAAGAAATTACAAACCATTTGGAACTAGATATAAAACTACAACTACAAACAGCGTTAACTAAAAAACAAAATACTAATGCCACAGATGCAACTGAATAACCAATAAAAAACATTACAGACCAGGCAGTACACCATTAGACTCACGGTAGCTCCCAAAATTTCTTTTGAGTGTGATACATTTTGAAACATCTGGGCACACAAAGCCCAGGATTAGAAGGACAATCAGCACAGTGCATACGAGTATCCTTCCGCACATCTCTTCGATAGCAGACTTTACATCTCTTACAGGGATTGTTTTTTCTGGGCGTGGCAGGAATGTAATCAGCAAAGTGGCGATCTCGCAATCTAGCCACTTCCTCCACCACTCCGACTCTAGGAATATGTGCCTGTTCCACAACAACAAGGCTGCCTATCACAGACTCCTGAAACTGAACAAAAGTCGACTTTGACGCAGGAGAACACTCCTTGAACACAACAAAAGCATTAAAAGTTGCTAAATTGAACAGATGGATGGCCAACTTCTTATACCAAATATAAGACTTACGAATAGCAGTGTAAGGTTCCAACCTCTGATCAACTCTGTCAACACCATCCATGTGCTTATTGTAGTCTACAATGCACACAGGTTTACGCACTTCAGCAACAGCACCCCAAACAGGCATAGATGTAGTACTTTCATCATGGATGGTACTCAGCATGTACACATCCCTCCTGTCGACAAATTTTACAGCTAGCAGTTCATCACTACGCAAGGCACTGCACTGTCCCCTCTGAAGCTTTTTGCAAACAAGCTCTTTCGGATAACCTTTACGGTTAGAGCGGATTGTGCCACAGGCAAAAGTGTCTACTTTCAACAACTCCTTAAACAATGGCAAAGCAGTGTAGAAGTTATCAAGGTACAAATGGTGGCCTCTGTTAAACAGTCCTCTAGCAAGATCCCAGACAATTTTCTCTGCCACTCCAAAAGTGGACGGACAACCAGGGGGGTCAATAGTGGAATCCTTACCAGTGTACACACGTAAATTGGAGACATATCCTGTCCTACTCTCAGACAACATATACAGCTTAATTCCATAACGTGCCCTCTTGCTAGGAATGTACTGCTTAAAAAGTAAACGACCCTTGAACAAGGCCAAAGACTCATCAATAGAAATTTCTTTGCCAGGAGAATAGATCTCTGAAAATCGATCTACAAAATGATCAATAACAGGCCTAATCTTAAAAAGGCGGTCATAGTCAGGGTGATCTCTTGGCAACGCCAAATCATTGTCAACGAAATGCAGCATCCGAAGCAAAAGTAAATACCTATCACGAGACATAACTGCAGGAAATATAGACGTTGCCATCAAGGGACTGGAAGACCAATATGAAGCCAGGGAAGGCTTCCTTATCAAGCCCATCAAAAAAGTCAAACCGAAAAACCTATTCATCTCATCCAGATTTGTGGGAGTCCAACGGGTAGCTCTAGAGTGAAGCCTAAGTTTGGCACTGTTCTTCCTCAAAAACTGTTCCGCATACAAATTAGTATGCTCAACAATCTCAGCCAAAAAGACATCATCCATGAACAACTTAAAAAACTGTATAGGCAAGAAATTTTCACAATCCACTTTACACCCTGCATAACCAGTAAAGTCAGACAACACCGGCTGCACCATTTTTGGATCAACCCAGAGTCCAGCACTTCCAATGGGAATGCTTGCAGCACCAGGCTGCAAGCCAGATGTCTCTTGCTGCATCGGCACATCATTCTCCTCCTCTACAACAGGCACTTCGTCCGCACTGAGAGTGGATTCATCATCCGATGATTCCATGTGGAGAGAAAACTCACTGCCTGAATCATCCTCTCCCTCAGACGCACTGTCAGTCTCATAATCCAGCTCAGAGGAAGATTCAAGAAGCAAACTAATCACCTGCTGAGCAGTCATTCTACGGCTAGCCATAATGCTAACTAAAAAAGATTATTTGTCAAACACGTGAACAACAAATCCTTTGAAAAAAAAGAAATAAACACAATGTTGCTTTATCTCACAGACCTATATACTCCAACACTATACCACTCACTTGACAGAAGCAGCTAGACTCAGCACCACCTACTCTGCACAGACACGGAAAGGATCAACAATATCCCACTGAAAAAGAAAAAGGTAAAAAAACAAATTACACATAAAACAACGCAAAAAACATCGCAATTAATTTCATGCTCAGAACACAAACAGAAATACAGCCATTATGACAGCACTTACAAAAAAGACATTTATGCATAACAATAATACTCATTTGAAGTAAACCCTACAAAAATGTTTTTCTTACCAAATAAATGCAAATACGCAAAACTGCAGAACAACCACTGCCAAAACCACAAACAGGAATCACAAGCTTTACACTACAATAAAAAGGAGAAGAAAAAACATTACAATCACATATTCAAATAATGCACCAGTCAACACACAATACACCAAAAAAGCTAAGGGGTAAGTGGGCCTAAGAGTATAAATAAAATATTCACCCCTTGCCCTTGAGGCCACCCCCCACACATGGCTTCATTGGTGCTCCAGTGGGCCAATACATTATCAAACATTCAATGTACCAAAATAAATTGCACCCTTTGGGGAGCAACCCTTGCCCAAGGGGCCTCTCCCCATACACATCCCTGGTGGTCTAGTGGCCAAATGGATACTGACCCTTGCCCTAGGGGTCACTTTCCTTCTAACATCCCTGGTGGCCTAGTGGGCCCTACAAAAAACAAAAATACCGACGTGATCTGCCTACCCCAAGGGGGTAGACTGCCAGAAACATGCCCCCAAGGAGAGTGACCCTTGCACAAGGGGCCACTCCCTATAGAACGCAAAATCTGTGGTTCAGGCAGGCAGGAAAATACAAAATATAAGGGGGGCAGACACCATAGACATATTTGCACCCCTTGGGGAGTGAGCCTTGCCCAAAGGGGCCACTCCCCACACACATCCCTGGTGGTCTAGTGGGCCAAAATGGAAAGTGACCCTTGCCCAAGGGGACACTCTCCTTATAACCATCCCTGGTGGCCTAGTGGGCTACAAAAAACATAAAGCATGGCTTGATCTGCCCCCCCACGGGGGCAGACAGCCAAAAGCATGCCCCCAGGGGGAGTGATCCTTGCCCAAGGGGCCACTCCCCATACAGAGTAAAATTGGTGGTCCAGGGGGCTCAAAAATACATAAATATATGTCCTGCCCCTCCCCCCCCCAGGGGGCAGACACTGTAAAATTATATGCCCCCTTGGGGAGCGACCCTTGCCCAAGGGGCAACTCCCCACACACATCCCTGGTGGTCTAGTGGGCCAAAATGGAAAGTGACCCTTGCCCAAGGGGACACTCTCTTTATAACCATCCCTGGTGGCCTAGTGGGCTACAAAAAACAAAAAGCATGGCTTCATCAGCCCCCCCACGGGGGCAGACAGCCAAAAACATGCCCCCAAGGGGAGTGACCCTTGCCCAAGGGGCCACTCCCCGAACAATGTTGCATTGGTGGTCCAGTGGGCTATAAAAATCTAAAATATATCTCCTGCCCCCCCCCCCCCCGGGGGGGGCAAGCACAGTAAAATATTATGCACCCCCTGGGGGAGCGACCCTTGCTCAAGGGGCCGCTCCCCGAAACAGAAACCAATGAAGATACACAAAAATCGGAATATTCTGCATTCCTACTGCACGACCGTGCAGCAGGAATGCAGAAAAGAGGCACCGGGGGGAAAGGCAAACCCTTTTCTGTCCCCCGGTGCCTCGCAAAGAAAGTTCGATGCAGCGAGATCGCTGTACGTACCTGTTTCCCCACCGAGGCGCAGCTTGGAAATGGCGGCCACCGGTGGGGAAACAGAAAGTAAACAAGTGCCGACGTCAGCGCGGCTCGCGCGCTGACGTCATCGGTGACGTAGGAGGGGGCGGGTGGGGGAGGCACGGGAAGGTCTTCCCCTGCCTCCCGCGGTAAAAAAAAAAAGATCGCGGACACACGGGTGGAGCTGCAGCCCTCCTCCCGCAGGTAGGCGCCATGACGGCCGGGAGCCGTCATCAGCACACGAGCGCCGTGTGCCATGACGGCTCCCGGCCGTCATCAGCATCGAAGGGGTTAATCCTTGCATTTGGGAAATCCAAGCAGCACAGGTGATGCATTGGCTCTGGGGGCAATGCGTCAAGCAGCGGAAGTGAGGAACTGGCTCAGCTGAAGATACACAACGCCACAAAATAGATCTGTCAGTTCTACCAACTCCACAGAGGGATACCAAAGGGGATGATGGACAGAGGGGCTGGCAGAGTACCTTCAGGCTAATTGGTCAGGACTATGATGGTACCACTTGGTGGGGCAGGACTCACAGTTCACAGAGTCTAGGTGCAGGTTACAAAGGACTAGCCCTTGGTGTCACTCTGGTGGTCCTGGGTACCAGATGCATGTCCAGTCCTCTCACCCAGGCATGAGGATAGTAGTTCAGCAATCCAGCATTGCAACAGTCTACATGGCTGCAGTCCAGCAGAGTGGCAGTCTTTCTAGCAGCACAGCAGTCCTTATTCCTAGCAATCTTCAACAGGTCCAGAAGTGTACTGAAGATTGGGATTAGGGGTCCAATATGTATACCTGGTGCCCACATGTTTAAAGGAGAGAGCATAATCACTTTAGCACTGGTTAGAGGTTGTGCAGGAAGGACTACGCAAAGGCTCAGTGCCATGCCATGCAAATCACAGTCATATGAGCAGGAGGCATGCACAGTTCAAGCCCCTGGAGAATATTCTGTAGATGATGAAAGTCCTTAAAAAGTTCCTTCTCCTTTCCTTTGGCAATGAAGCAACCACTGCAGGCCAACCCAGCAAACAGCACACTGGCAGAGGGGCAGTCAAACTCCTGCAGCTTCCTTGATTCTTCTCCTTGGCAAAAGGTTTCTTGTTCCGGAAGTGATCTAATTTCTTGGGATCAGGGTCCCAATATTTATACCCCAAAATCCTTTGTTCTCTGAAGGCAGAGAGGCCTCTGCCTAGTCCAAACTAGTTATTGAGCACTTTGTTTACATGACTCTCTCATTCCTTTCAGTGTGCAGGGCGGAGAAATCAGCCGCCCCACAGGAGGTGGAGTCAGCACAGGGGAGGGAAGGCACAGCTCTGGAGCACTTTGTTGACAAGACCCTTCTCTCCTTTCACAGTGCAGGGCAGAGACATCAGACAAGCCACAGGAGGTGGAGCCAGCATTGTAGAGGGAAGGCCCAGCCCTATTCAGGTCCCAGGTGCAACTCCTCCCTCCCATCTAGATGCAGATCTCTCTATTCACCACCTGGCTGCCCCAGGCTGTCTCCTGGAATCCCCCAGCCCTGTCACTTACAAACCCAGACAAGGAATATACACAACCTAGCTTAGGTAGGCCTGGACAGTTAGGCAAGAAAGTACCTACTTTCTAAAAGTGGTATTTTCTAACTCAGAATATTAAAACCAACTTTACTAAAAGATGTATTTTATCATTCTGAGTTCAGGCTTATTAAATTCGAATTTCTACCATGTTCCCTGAGTCAGTTAGGATTATAAGAATGTAATAATCTAACTGCCCATTCTAGCCTATGGAGAACAGGTGGCCTTGCAATAGTGAAAAACGAAAATGGCTATAATTTAACCCTGGGCAAAGCACTACGCTACGCTCGCGGAGTTTGCGAAGTTTGCGTAACTTCGCACTACGTGAGCTGCACGTAGCACAGTGCGAACACGCGTAGTGCAGCGGTCATTTTTTGCTTGTTCGCGGTCCTGAACGTGATGTTCGCAACCGCGAGCAAGCAAAATGACATCCCGGCGAGATTTTCAACGCGGGGAGGTCAGGTTTCTCCTTGTGAGTGGTTGCTCATGCTCGCGACTGCTCTCAATGAGAAACTACCAGTTCTCGTTGAGAAAGCTGCCGCTCGAGTAATAATCTACTCGAGCAGCAGAAAACTACAGCTCGCACTGTGCAAGATGTCGTTTTCAATGATTGCACAGTGCCGGATGCTTGTCCGCACTGTGCAATCATTGAAAACGCATCTTGCACAGTACGAACATGCTACTACGCAGCTCGCGTAGTGCCACGTGAAGTTCGCGTAGTGCGAAGTGCACTTCGCGTAGCGCTACTTCGCGAACTACGCCCACCCCTACTATAATTCACTATTAGGACATGTTACACTCATCAGAGCATGTCCTACCGTATACTTACAATGCACCGTGCCCTTGGGACTACCATAGGGGTGTCTAATATAAAGCAAAGGGAAGGTTTAGGTACTGGCAAATGGGTGCACTTGCCAAGTCGACATGGCTGTACTAGACTGCAAAAACAACAATTGATGGACAGAATGCAGAACAATGTCATACATTCACCCCAGTACAGAGATCTGGGTCTAAATCCATCATTTTTTTCTACTCCACACCACCCCAGTTCAGACATGGCCATATGCAAATCAGCCTTGACCCTGTGCCTCATGGGAACAGTCCAGCCCGAACTGCCAAGCCATGTCTTTCCTGGACCGGAATCAAGCATCCTAGGACCGGTTTCTGGCTATCAGCTGTCTTCAGCCAGGATAGCTTGACTCCAGTAGTGTGGAGAGCATGGGACTAACATCTGAGCGTACCCATCCCATTTGGGGTGACAAATGAAAAAACAACAATTGATGGACAGAATGCAGAACAATGTCATACATTCACCTCAGTACAGAGATCTGGGCCTAAATCCATCGTTTTTTTGCACTCCATACCACCCCAGTTCAGACATGGCCATATGCAAATCAGCCTTGACCATGTGCCTTATGGGAAAAGTCCAGCCCAAACTGCCAAGCCATGTCTTTCCATGTACTAGACTGCACACAGGCCTGCAATGGCAGGCCTGAGACACACTTTACGAGCTGCTTCTGTGGGTAGCACAACCAGTGCTGCAAGCCCACCAGCAGCATTTGATTTACAAGCCCTGGGCACACATGGTGCACTGTACTAGGGGCTGACAGGTAAATCAAATACCCCAATCATGGAATCACCAATTAGTACATCAATTTAACATAGGGAGCACTTGCACTGTGGCACTGAATAGCAGTGGCACAGTGCCCAAAGCATATAACCAGCAAAAACATATCAAAACAGAGGAGGCAATCAGTAAAAATGGAAAGGAGACTCACGCCAATTATGCCAGGTCTAACAAGTGCTAAAATGCTAGTACTCCTTGTGTAAATTGTGATAGGTTATCCATGTTTGGCATATTTGATTTACAGGTAAGTCCCTAGTAAAATGCACTGTGTCCCCTAGGGCCTGTAAATCAAATGTTACTAGTGGGTCTGCACCACTGATTCTGCCACCCACATGAGTAACCCTGCGATTATATCTCAGACCTGCCACTGCAATGTCGCGAGTGCCTCCCCCAGCAAGATGGTGGCTGAGTGAGAGGAGCCGCGGAGCAACAGCGTGTGGTGGTGCAAACATACCCCTGGATCTCTCAGCCTCCGCGTATGGCAGTGAATAAGTGATCGTCTTTCCTACCATATCGGATGCAACCCGCAATCCGTAATACGTCTATTGATGTTTGACGTGTACAGCCGCGAGAGAACGAGCCTCGCAAGAACCCGAAGGAGCCAGCAGGTGAAAGTGATATCGGGAGCCGCAGGAGCGATACTCTGGCTTCTGACGGCTATGCTCACTACCTGGGCGCGGCGACGGCAGAGTACCGGGCGTGTCTTGCGGGTCTCTGCAGCGTCTGAGCCCCGATTGAAAGCAGGGCTCGGGAGTGGATTTTGTTGCAGTGGACAGTACCGGGAGTGGCCGAAATTGATAATGGCCCCCAAGGTAGCCTCGGGACAACAACTAAAGCAGCAGCGGTGACGGCCGCCGCAAAGAAAAAGGCACAGGCCACCCGGGCAGCTTCTCATACAGCAGTCGATGCAGCAAATATGGCGCAGGTGAAGGAAACGGTGTTGGAAGCCGGTGCAATATCAGAGCGGCCGTTGATCCATGAACAGACCAAATCAGATAAACAAACAACGCTAAGGTCGAAACAGACCTCTTCAATCCCTGAACTTTTTGCTCGCAGTGGCCAAAATCAGAAAAACACTGTAAGTGCAGCGCCCCATATTGCCCCTTACATCAGCTAAAGAAGGGACACTCGACTCAGGTATCAACGGTACGGATATTGTCCCATCGGAGGGTACCGGGAGTACGCTACAAAAACTGGCAACAGAGAGCGATGTAGCTTTGCGTGAGGCAAGGGGAGAAGAAGTGAATCAGTTGACCCCCGAACCTTCCAGTACAGAGACGATCGAACGGGAACACGAACAAACTGACGGGGTAGCAATAGGTGGAGGCGCAAATGCCTCTATATCTTCATGCACGGCGGATCCAACGGCCATTGAACCTGTAGATGCCACTGTCACTCAGGACACAGCGAAAGAAGTTGATTGCAGGAAAAAGGATAATACACTATGCCTCCCCTCCGCTTCAATGACCCCTTTAATGACCCTGGCGGAAGGTGTGGAAAGCGAGCAGGAGAAGGAGAAAGATAGCAGTGAATGCTTCTACTCTGTGACCGATGAGGCAGAGTGGTCTGATGAGGAGAGGAGTTCCTCTCAGGAGGAGAGTAATATAGAGTCAGACAGCGATCTGGACCAAACACCCCCCAACACGGCCAAAAGGCCAGCTGGTAATGAGAAGGCTCGCATCCAATCACACAAGGATCTGAGGTGGGATCACTCCTCTGCTACGCCACTTCAGGGACTTCAGGAGACTGAGGTATCGGCTCCCCATCCCCCCCTCTTGGATGTTATATACCAGACCATGCTTACGCACGGAGAAGAAGCTAGACAGGACACGAGGAAGTCGCAGTCAGCAATGCGCAAGTTACAAACTGTTGTCAGAAAACTGTCGAAAGCTCATGCTAATGTGGGGGATAGGGTCACTAATCTAGAAGAACGGATTGTGGCGACTGAATCAGAAGCTGCCTCTGCATCACTCAAAGTTGACTCTCAGGCGGCGCAGGTTGTTGATATCCAGTGGAAGCTGGAAGATATGGAAAACAGATTAAGACGCAACAACCTGCGCGTCCTGGGGGTTCCGGAAGGGATCGAGGGGTCGGACATGAGGGCTTTTATTATCACCCTATTTAAGAACGCATTCCCAGAACTATCAGATTGGAATTGGCCATCTGAAATCCAGAGAGCCCATCGCACTCCATTTAAAATTCGTGCTGGAACTAGTACTGATAGACCAAGGGCAGTGCTAATATTCTTAGGAAACTTCATCCTCAGAAAAATTATATTTGATAAAGCCAGACCGGATGCCAGAAGGACGAGTGAGGGCATATCTTTTTTTGTTAGACCAGACTTTTGCCACGCAACGGTCGAGAGGCGCTGGAGACTTCGGCAGCTGATTAAGCATATGCAGGTCTATTTAGTAAACCCTGCACAGCTTAAGGTTGTGAGAGAGGGCAAGACTCAATTTTTCTCTTCCGAGGTGAAGGCAAAGGAGTTTCTGGACTCACTATAATCTTCTAACATGGGGGAAAAATATTTGAAATATTTGAAAAAATTTGGTGCGCTGTATGACTTGAGAAATCACTAAATTTAACTGTCTTTCTTTTCTATGTGGTGTTGTGCTCGACCCTCTTCAAGGGGACAGGGAGGCAGGAGGGGGTCTCTGGGGGTAGGATATGGTTCACTCATGGTATGATTTTGGTGATTTATAATTGCACCCACACACCACGCTGCTGCATCCATCCACTAACGAACAGACCTCGGTCTGAGCGCTTCTAGGGGGAAAGGGTGGGATGGAAGTGGGGGCATGGGGGGTTCTAAGGGAGGGCAAAGGGTTCAAGGGTGGGGGAGGGTGGGGGGGAAAACATGGAAAAAAAATGAAAATTGGCAATATAAAACTTAGTTCTTTGTGGTTCTGCCTGTGTAGAATGGTCATTGTTAGCAATCAAGCCCAGGTTCTAAAAAGTATGAGATGCTTGAAAAACGATAATGCTTAGTCTTACTATTTACTCGATCAATATAGGGGGGTTGAACGATTGGCGGAAAAGAGCCAGACTGATAGAATTTGTTAAGTCTGAACCCATTGATATCTTGTGTTTGCAGGAAACACATCTCTCCGGGGCAAAAAGAAAACTGTTAAGATTTGGTGGCTATGAGATACTATCATGCTCCTCTCAGACCTCAACAATAAATGGGGTAGTAATCTTAGGTAAAACAACTCTGGGGGGGCTAAAAGGGCTAAATCGGATCCGGCGGGAAGATGGGCTATAGCGGAACTAGGGTGTGGATTAACGGTCTGTGGGGTCTATGGTTCAAACCAGGATGACCCTGCAGTGTTTGAAGTGCTGGAGAGTGAATTGTCAAGCTGGCCTATACCTATACTGGTATGTGGTGAATTTAATATATCGATAGATTTAACTAGTAGTGTCCCATATACCGGCAGGAAGCCAAGAGTCTCAAGGGCACTCCTATCTATGATGCTATCACATGGCTTAGTTGATATATGGGGTTTAAAACACCCGGATGACCCCGGCTTCACGTATTTCTCATGCCCCCATCAGAAATATTGTAAATTAGACTACGCTTTAATATCTTCTGGAGAGATTGGGAAGGTTAATATTAAAAAGCTCCCTAAAGTCCTTTCGGACCATAATCCGCTAGTAATTAGCCACAATAGCTTAGGTCCAGCTAGGAAAAGAAGATCTTGGACATTCAATCGCAAACTACTAGCCAATGCTTTATTTATAGAACATCTACGAACTTGGACCCGTGAGTTTTACGACGCAAATCAATACAGTGCCTTGAGAAACTCGGTTTGGGACTCGTTTAAAGCATCGTTAAGAGGGGAAGTAATTAGCTATACCGCCCAGTTAAGGAAAAAACAGCAAGATGATAAGAACAGACTCCTGGGTGACTTGGCTAAGGCAGAAGAACTGCACTGCCTTGAACTATCTCTAGGGAAGGAGAGTACTCAGAGTCAAACCAAAATTTGCCTGATTAAAGCTGATATTCAGAAACAAATGGCTGAAAAGGCATCTAAAGAGTATTGGACTTGTAGGAAGAAAATGTATGAGACAGGGGAGCAGGCTGGGAGGGCGCTATCTCTAAGAATCAGGCAAGATAGCGTCAAAAATGCCATAACATGCATACATGATGAGGGACGAGAATATACTGAACCTCAAGATATTGTATCGATATTTGCAAAATTTTATAAAAATTTGTATAGGGAAGAAGTAGGGGATATATGCCCGAA